>NW_024100687.1:277500-1519098 GCF_016545835.1 Crotalus tigris
AATGAATGTTGGCCAGCCCTTTTCTTGAGATAATCTGAGGATTCCTGTCCTCAGCAGGAATTGGACTAGTTGGACTTTCAAGAAAATACTGAACAGCCATTTATCCAGAATGCTAGGCTCTCCTGCAATTGGTGTAGGGTTGGATAGAAGACTTCCAAGGTCCCTGCAGCCCTCTTATTCTATCTTGTAGATCAGAAGTGAGGAAACTATGGATCTTTTATGACTTGTGGACTTCAACTCCCAGAATTCCTGAGCCATAAGTCATAAAAGGAGCATAGTTCTCCATCTTTGTTTTAGAATCTAGATCAGGGGTAGGCAACCTTGGCTCTTTTATGAGTTGTGGACTTCAACTTCTGGAATTCCTGAGCCAGCATGGCTCAGCTTGGAAACCTCTCCATTTCTCCTCAGCATGGCTGGCTCAGGAATTCTGGGAGTTGAAGTCTACGAGTCATAAAAGAGCCAAGGTTGCCTATCCCTGATCTAGATGATCTCCAAGTTTTCTTCCCACCAATGATTCTATAATAAGGGCAAAGATGACAAAAATTAAATAACCTCTATAGCACATCCCTTCGCGATTTTTTGACAAAGAAAATCACACACTCCTTTGAGAGAAAGATCACTCTCGCCAGATGGAAAGGTTTGTTTAAAAAGAGGAAAACAAAAGATAAATTTAAACAGACACACGCAAAATAGTGACAAACGGGTTAAAATATAGAAGTGTTCAATCATTCTAAGCTACATTAAAGGGTTATAGAATGGAATTTTATTAATAAATTGGTGGCTTCTTCCTCCAGTAATGTTGACTTATATTTTTTACATACATTGAACATTTCTTAGTCTTGACTGCTCGTTGTTGTTTGGCATGCATTGACAATTGTTTGCACCTGATGCTCGGATATTTCTTGTAATTGACATTCTGTAATACATACACTGTGAAAGTCCTAAAAGATTTTTTTTTTTTTTTGGTCCTACAGTAGCACTATCTACTTCTGGAAGATCCTTCTTTGTTAAAAATCTTGCTTCAGGTTAATACATTCCTTGTTTTAGAAACTCCTTGCTAGTGTCAGTATGTGAAACAGTTATCAAAAGTGTTATTTTCTTGAGCAAACAAGAACTTGATGGATTTCAAAATGGATTTCAAACCCTGAGTTATTGTGCCATGTCAGTTTTGCATCTGATGAAATGTAGACAGAGTTTATAAAAAAAAAAGGCTACTTTTGCCCTTACTATCAATTTGTAACTCCAGAATAAGACCTACTGAAGTCAGTAGGGCTCTCATTTTAAAACACAAATTTGCAAGATTGCACTCTGGTCTTTTAAAAATGGTTTTTGCTTGCTTGTTTTCTTGCTTTCATCCTCTCCTTTTTTAGACTGAATGGGCTGATCTGTAATTATTTCTGCTTCCCATGGAAACCAGCTTTTCTAAGTACTGATTAGATAACCTATAGTGTTCTGTTTCAGGAAAAGAGGCACTGAGATGAAGCAATGAGTCCCAACAGTCTCCTTTATTGCACACCAACAGAACAGGTTTTAAAATGGTGCGGCCCCCTTTTATAGCCCCCCCTGCACAATACCTTGCTGGCCAATCATTGCAAAGGCTGGAAGCAGCCTTTCTTGTCCCGGGCATCCACATAGTCTGCCCGGGCCAATCACTGCAGCCTATGCCTGCCGGCCCAGGACATAACATATAGTATTACGGTACTCAGTGCAGGTTGAGATAATTAACAGTTGCTGGAATCACAATATAGCTGGTTACTCTGTGATCCAGTGTCTACCTCCCTTACAAAAAAACCTTGATCTGGGAGGAAGCAGAAATTATAACTAGAGGTAACAAAAGATGAGAATCACAACAGTACTGCACAAAGAAACAACTTATTGGTTCCTTTTGCTGTTACGTTTGGAGAAAGTGAAAATCTGTAAACCTATTTAAAAACTTAGGATTCATGTAGTTGCTTGTGGTCAACAAGTGTGGCTACCAATTGTTTTTTCTAATTCAGAACACATAGCCTGTGAAGATGTAAAATTTTTACATGAAATGAAATTTTCACATGAAAATTGTACTTTTAAAATAGATAAATAGGCAAATTTATAACAGCTGTGCATTTTGATGTTGGAAAATAGGACTGGAGAATTGACCCAATCCCACTGGGATGATGGGAATATTATATCTTGCATATTTAGGTTCCTTTTTCTTCCAGAGGGCATCTGTTATGCAGACAACACAAAAACTTGTCCCAGGAAGCATGAGGGCCTGATGAACCACGGCAGATAGGTAGAAAGGAAGAAAATTTTTATTTTCAAATAAAAGGTTGCCCAGAAGCAAGTTCCAAAATGGACACACCTTTGCTTGGAATGGATCCCTTTTTATACAACTTTCAAAAGTGTACATTGCTATGAATTACTCATTGGAGTATGCATCCCTGTAAACCAATATTAAAAAGCAGTATCATGTATATATTTCAGTAGTCATATTAACAAATTTCAACCAAAGGTTACAAAGTATGCAAATACCTTTACTTGATTAATAACATTCCCACACTCAAAGCATCCCAACTCTCAGAATTCCAGTCCATACAACCTAAACTTGCCAAACACGCTGGTCCGCCATATTGTGCAGACTTCATGGTTAGTTCTGTGTAAACCAGTGGTTCTTAATTTTTTTGCTGTTAGGACCCCTTTCACTTTTAATAATATTTTGTTTGTGTGGCTTATATTTATCCATATTTATTGTATTAAAATTCATAGAATAATATTGAATCGTGTAAAAATAACATCGATCCCGTTCTCAACCTTTTTAATGCCGCGACCCCCAACCGGTCATAAGTCGAGGACTATTCAACCGGTCGTAAGTCGAAGACTACTCAGCTGGTGCAGCACCGTTTGCAGAATGGGACTTTTGGCGGGCTCAGCAGGGCAGAGACAGCCTGGACAATTCCTATTGGCTTTTGAAAGCCAATAGAATTAGACTCTATTCAAGAGAGTCTATTCTATTGGCTTTCAAAAGCCAATAGAATAAAAGGGAGTAGCACGCTAAGGAAAAGGGGGAAAAAATGGCGGACTGCATGTTTGAATGGTCGTTCGACCCCAAATGGGATCCCGACCCACAGGTTGAGAACCACTGCATTAGGTAATAACATTTTGTTGTTGTTAATTGCGAAGTCGTGTCCGACTCATCGCGACCCCATGGACAACGTTCCTCCAGGTCTTCCTGTCCTCTACCATCTTCTGGAGTCCATTTAATTTCACACCTACTGCTTCAGTGACTCCATCCAGCCATCTCATTCTCTGTCGTCCCCTTCTTCTATTGCCCTCAATCTTTCCCAGCATTAGGCCTTCTCCAGTGAGTCCTTCCTTCTCATTAGGTGGCCAAAGTACTTGAGTTTCAACTTCAGGATCTGGCCTTCTAAAGAGCAGTCGGGGTTGATCTCTTCTAGGACTGACCGGTTTGAACTCCCTTGCAGTCCAAGGGACTCGCAGGAGTCTTCTCCAGCACCATAGTTCAAAGGCCTCAATTCTTTTGCGCTCAGCCTTTCTTATGGTCCAACTTTCACAGCCATACATTGCAACTGGGAAAACCATGGCCTGGACTATACGCACTTTTGTTGGCAGGGTGATGTCTCTGCTTTTTAGTATGCTGTCTAGATTTGCCATAGCTTTCCTCCCCAGGAGCAAGCGTCTTTTAATTTCTTGGCTGCAGTCCCCATCTGAGGTGATCTTGGAGCCCAGAAAAATAAAATCTGTCACTACCTCCATTTCTTCCCCATCTATTTGCCAAGAATTGAGAGGGCCGGATGCCATGATTTTGGTTTTCTTAATGTTGAGTTTCAAGCCAACTTTTGCACTCTCCTTCTTCACCCGCATCAAGAGGCTCTTTAGTTCCTCTTCACTTTCTGCCATTAGAGTGGTATCATCTGCATATCTTAGGTTGTTGATATTTCTCCCGGCAATCTTAATTCCAACTTTTGATTCATCTAGCCCTGCCTTTCTCATGATGTGCTCTGCATATAAGTTAAATAGGCAGGGCGACAGTATACAGCCTTGCCGGACTCCTTTTCCAATTTTGAACCAATCAGTGGTTCCGTGTTCGGTTCTCACTGTTGCTTCTTGACCCGCATATAGGTTTCTCAAGAGACAAATGAGATGGTCTGGTACTCCCATCTCTTTAAGAACTTGCCACAATTTGTTGTGATCCACACAATCAAAGGCTTTTGCATAGTCAATGAAGCAGAAGTAGATGTTTTTCTGGAACTCCCTAGCTTTCTCCATGATCCAGCGTATGTTGGCAATTTGATCTCTAGTTCCTCTGCCTCTTCGAAATCCTGCCTGTACTTCTGGTAGTTCTCGATCCACATACTGCTGGAGTCTAGCTTGTAGGATTTTAAGCATAACTTTACTAGCATGTGAAATGAGTGCAATGGTGCGATAGTTTGAACATTCTTTGGCATTGCCTTTCTTTGGAATTGGAATGTAAACTGACCTTTTCCAATCCTGTGGCCACTGTTGAGTTTTCCAAATTTGCTGGCAAATTGAGTGTAGCACTTTTACTGCATCGTCTTTTAAGATTTTGAATAGCTCAGCTGGAATACTGTCACCTCCACTAGCTTTGTTGTTGCTCAGATTTTCTAAGGCCCATTTCACTTCACATTCTAGGATGTCTGGTTCGAGGTCAGTGACCATCTCATTGTGGTTATCTGGGATGTTAAGCTCATTCTTGTATAGTTCTTCTGTGTAGTTTTGCCATCTCTTCTTAATCTCTTCTGCCTCTGTTAGGTCTCTGCCATTTTGGTCCTTTATCATGCCCATCTTTGCATGAAACGTTCCCTTCATATCTCCAATTTTCTTGAAGAGATCTCTGGTCCTCCCTATTCTGTTGTTTTCTTCTATTTCTTTGCACTGTTCATTTAAGAAGGCATTCTTATCTCTTCTAGCTACTCTCTGGAATTCTGCATTCAATTGGGTGTATCTTTCTCTTTCTCCTTTGCCTTTCGCTTCCCTTCTTTCCTCAGCTATTTGCAAAGCTTCCTCAGACAGCCATTTTGCTTTCTTGCATTTCTTTTTCTTTGGGATGGTTTTAGTTGCTACCTCTTGTACAATGTTGCGAACTTCCATCCATAGTTCTTCAGGCACTCTGTCTATCAGATCCAGTTCCTTAAATCTATTTGTCACCTCTACTGTATATTCATCAGGAATGTGATTTAGTTCATACTTGAGTGGCCTAGTGCTTTTCCCTACTTTTTTCAATTTAAGCCTAAATTTTGCAACGAGAAGCTCATGATCTGAGCCACAGTCAGCTCCTGGTCTTGTTTTTACTGACTGTATAGAGCTTCTCCATCTTTGGCTGCAGAGCACATAGTCAATCTGATTTCTATGTTGACCGTCTGGTGATGTCCATGTGTAGAGCCGTCTCTTGGGTTGTTGGAAAAGAGTGTTTGTTATGACCATTGTATTCTCTTGACAAAATTCTATTAGCCTGTGCCCTGCTTCATTTTGTACTCCAAGGCCAAACTTGCCTGTTATTCCGGTTATCTTCTGGCTTCCTACCTTAGCATTCCAATCCCCCATGATGATAAGGACATCATTTTTTGGTGTTAATTCTATAAGGTGCTGTAGGGCTTCATAGAACCGGTCAATTTCATCCTCTTCAGCACCAGTGGTTGGGGCATAGATTTGGACTATTGTGATATTGAATGGTTTGCCTTGGATTCGAATTGAGATCATTCTGTCATTTTGGGGATTGTATCCCAGTATTGCTTTTCCTATTCTTTTATTGACTATGAAGGCTACTCCATTTCTTCTGAGGGATTCTTGCCCACAGTAGTATACCTGATGGTCATCTGAGTTAAATTCACCCATTCCTGTCCATTTTAGTTCGCTGATTCCTAAGATGTCGATGTTCAGTCTTGTCATCTCTTTTTTGACTACGTCTAGCTTGCCTTGATTCATGGATCTTACATTCCAGGTTCCTATGGAGAAAAAATCTTTACAGCATCGGACTTTCCTTTCACCACCAGATATATCCACAGCTGAGCGTCCTTTCGGCTTTGGCCCAGTCGCTTCATTCTTTCTGGCGCTACTAGTACTAGCCCTCTGCTCTTCCCCAGTAGCATATTGGACACCTTCCGACCTGAGGGGCTCATCTTCCAGCGTCATATCTTTTTGCCTTTTAGTACTGTCCATGGGGTTTTCATGGCAAAGATACTGGAGTGGTTTGCCATTTCCTTCTCCAGTGGATCACATTTTGTCAGAACTCTCTGCTATGACCTGTCCGTCTTGGGTGGCCCTGCACGGCATAGCTTATAGCTTCATTGAGTTACACAAGCCCCTTCGCCACGACAAGGCAGTAATCCATAAAGGGGAGATAATAACATAAAGATGTGTAATAGTACATGGGGATGTCCTTGGAAGACTGGGCCCAGAGATGCTGCCAAGAGATCAATCGGATAAGAGACTGCATAGTCTGCAGCTGAATAGTAGGTAGAACAAGAGTCTCAGAAGGGACTTTCCCTAGTTTCCCAGACTGTAGAAGAGACAGCGGGAGAATTGTACTTTCAGACTTGGAAGATTCTGTCAATATAGTTTCACAGTAAAGTAATATTAGCTCATCTAGTGTATTTCCTGTCTCGTCTACCTGTTTCAAATTTGTGCACATACCTTCAATATCTAGCAAAAGATTTTGATCTTGTGGTCTTGGGGGAATTCAGGTGTCCTCGGACCACACTTGAAGAAATACTAATATGAGCTGTTGTATGTTAATCCCTGAATAGCACGATAGTTACACAATTATGCACTTTTTGAACAGCACAAAATATTTGTCAAACATTATTGCATCTCCCTTTATTTAGTCTTCTCTTTTGCAAACCCAGTATCAGTTGTTTCTTTAACTGTTCCTCACAGGCTTGGTTTTAAATGTCTTATTATTGTGGCTGCTGTCCTATGGCTGTGTTCCAGTTTCTCCACATCCTTTTGAAATTGCACTACCCAGACTCGACCCCATATTCCCAAGTGCAACCTAGCCAGCAAAAAGTACATTGGAACCATTAGCATAAATCAGCTGAAAGCATTGTTAATCTCATCCAGGATTGCATGCATCATTTTTGCTGCTACATCACTGGTCTGGATCATGTTCAGCTGATGCTCCATTACCAGTTTTTTTCACATGCAGGTCATAAAATTGGGTGCAATTCACTTAACAACTGCTTTGCTTAGCAACAGAAATTCTGGTCCCAATTGCAGTAGTAAGTTGACGACTGCCTGTATTATAAAATGCAAGGTCTCCACCTTTAGAATGCATAACTCAGACCCCCACAATAAACCAAAAAAGCCAATTATCCACCAAGTTGAATGGATTTTTAAACTCCTTCCAAACCGCAGAGCAGAATGTCTCATTGTTTGTTCTAGCTATTTTTCCTGTCAGTTCTTGAATTATTATTTGACATCTTGGCTGTAATAAAGATACGGTTCATAAAAGGAGGAAAGAAAGAAACTTCATGCTGGATGTTCTGCTTCTTGTGCTTGCAGGGAATTTCAGCTCCTTGTCTTGTTGCCATTTATGTAGGAGTAAAGAAAAGACATGAGCTACTTAAGGATCAGGGGAATAGTTGGAAACAGAGTGACTCATGCTTGTTGCAGTAAGGGGGGGGGGAAATCTTTCCTCTGAAGTTAGAAAAAGCAGAGAGATTATGTATGTCCAATATTTAAAACCCCTCACTGCTCCAAAAAGGATAGGATTTCCTTTTTCTAGAGGCAATTGGACTTTCTCTGTTTTTCCTCGAAGACGTTTCCCTTCTCATCCAAGAAGCTGCTTCAGTTCAGATTGAATGGTGGAGAATGGAAGGGGGGAACAGATAAACCTCAACGACTCAGAAAGAGTGCTAACGACCAGATGGCTGCAAGGAATATAAATCCTTCCATTCCCCACCATTCAGTCAGAAGAAGAATAAGAAGCCTCTTGGATGCAAAGCGAAACTTCTTTAAGACAAGCAAAGAAAATCCAGTTGCCTCTTGGAAAAGCACCTTTGGGACAACCATGACCCAGGTGACTCCATAGACAGAATTTCCTTATATGATCTTAAAGAAGGCCTCCCCCCCATTACTTAGATGACCTTATTGAATTCAGGATGATCTTCCCCTTTCCAGTTTTTTGATCCCAAGTTTGTTTGAGGCAGTATGTCAGAGGAAAACCTTGGTATCTAGTTAATAGCAAGTGTAGTTGCTTCAACAAGGTGTAGCAGTATAAGCTGAGCTTCCTACTCAGTTGCTATATTCTAGGGTGGTAAAAGCTTCTGGACTGAGGACAAGATAGTTCCATGTAGAGTCCATTTCATTAATCTAAGCAGGGAGTTAGTAGAAGATTAACACATGAAGCTATGTTATTTCTGTCTGGGAAAAGGCATAGTTGTCCAATGAATTAAAACAGGGTTATAGTATTCCCAGATAGAGACATCACTTTGATCTCCAATAACAATGACTTAAAAAGACACCCCCCACCAAAAAAAACCCTATATACATTACAGTTATCTATGAAGGGCTACAGTCTCATTCAGAACATTCAAACTTCTAAGTTCCCATACCTGGGAAGCACTAGCAGGGTCTCCATCTTATTTATATTTACTTATTTAAGGAATTTATTAGGCTGCCCAACTCATAATCTATGCTTTTGTGGTGGGGTATTTCAATCAATAGAAAACAAAAATAATAACATAAAACCAATATAACAAAGCACAATGCCACACCTAGCCAAGGCTGAACATAAATAAGCATTCACAAGAGAAAGGGCTCAGTTGACATCCTGGTCCAATGCAGGGGAGTATACTTGGGTCTTCATAGTTCTACAAAAGTCCGAACCTACAAAATATTCCATCCTCATCTGAACCTTGGGGATGAAGAGTGCTCTTTCCAAAGGACCGAGGCACGTTAACAGAGAAGTTATGTTTCCTACCTAGATCTCAGCTTGTACACCTTCTACAGCCTAGTGGGATGGGAAGAAATATAGATAAGTAGTCCTGCAAATAATTTCCCCTGTGTCGTGTAGAGTTTAAAAGGGATAACCAGCACCTTGAACAAGCATTATGAAGCTTACCTGGAGCCAGTGCAGCTCACGTAGAAGGGGATTACATGGGCCATTTTGTTTGTACCATTGGAGTCTGGATCAGTTGCACCTTCTTGGTAGTCTTCAAGGGCAGCCCCATTGCAGAAGTCCAACCAAGGCAGGGGAAGATCAAGGTGTTAGTGACTGTGAACAGGGTCTCCTTATCCAAAAACAGGAGAAACCGATGTATGAGGTGGGCAAAGGCACTCCTAGCTATATCCACCTCCCCCTCATCCGAAATAGCCACATTCAGGAAGAAACTCAAATTGTCCAGTTTTCTGAGCAGCGCCACCCAGAACCAAGATACATCATCTTCAGATCTATGTCCTTGAGGGCCCAAAATCCACAGCCTACCAGTGTCATGGTTCCAATAGATGAGACCAAATAAATCAGAACTCTAAGGCCAGAGGATTTCTCAAAGAACATGTTTATTGTTTACATAGTATTGGCACGATCAAAAGTGAAACCAAGTCTGAAATTCCCCCCAAAAAGTTACACTATTACAAAGTTAAACTTCCCACCCCAGTGCTATGTAATTAGCTATGTTCTCCAGTAGAACAGTTTGGCGGGCTTTCTGTCCAACTGCTCCCCCTCCCAATCTAAATGGCAGAAATGACCTTGGTTCCCACGGGACATTCAATTGTTTAGCCTAGCAGAAATCCTCCACACCCCCTCCCATCTTGTGGCAACCTAGAATGAGCAAGATGGCTTCAGCCAGGTTTATGGTAGAGTTGACACCCAATTTTACTAGGAGGTCCATCAAACCTGTTCCTCCCCATCCCACAGAAATCAAAACGGCATCCCTTGACTGGTGAGTATCATTGAATGTCACCAGCTCACTGATGGCATTTCTTGTCCCAACGAATGACCTCACCCAACAACTTCATACAGATGTTAAATAAAAGGCACCCTCAGGCACCTCACAAAACAGTGAAACAGTTACGTACTCAATGAGGATCAGTTCCACCACAACCATCTGCATAGGGAGCCTATTATAGATAGTCCTCAACTTATGACCAGAATTAAGCCCAAAAGTTTTGTTGCTAAATGAGACAGTTAAGTGAATTTTGTCCTATGTTATGACCTTTCTTGTTACACGTGTTAAGTGAATCACTGCAGTTCTTAGTAACATGATTGTTAAGTGAATCTGGCTTCCCCATTGATTCTGCTTGTCAGAAGGTCACAAAAGGGGATCACATGACCCCAGGACACCACAACTGTCATGAGTATGACTCCGTTGCTAAGCATCTGGATTTTTATCATGTGACCATAAAGATGCTGCAAGGGTCGTACGTGTGAAAAACGGTCATAAGTCACTTTTTTCAGTGCTGTTGTAACTTTGAATAGTCACTAAATGAACTGTTGTAAGTTGGGGACCACCTCTACAAACTGGTCCCTACGGAAGTTCCGTGTTTCTTTTTTTTTTTTTTTTTAATGATTTACGACAAGATATACTTGCAGCAGTTTCAGGCTTGGCTACTGTGGTGGTTAAGCTCGATGCAAGGCTTGAGGAAGTGGAAAACAAAGTTGATTCCTTTGATGATAAAATTCAAGATGTGGAAAGGAAGGTGGAGTCCTCACAAGAAGATATTTTGATGTTTCAGTACAGACAGATGGAGTATGCCCTGAGGATTAGAGGCCTCAAGGAAGATATGAATCAAGATTTGGTGGAGGTGGTCCTTACTGATTTGGCAGTGGCTTTGGATATGGATAAAGGAGAATTACATAGAGAAGTGGAAAAAATTTATAGACTTAACTCCTGGATTGCTAAGCAGAAGAATTTGCCTAGAGATGTGGTGATTTATTTTACAAAGAAGTCCCTGCGGAATGAGATTATACAAGCCTTTTACAACAAAAGATTTCAGATTGCTGCCCAAGATGTTATCATTCTAAAGGAAATCCCATCCAAAATTTTAAGAAGCAGGAAAGACTTCGCTTTTTTAACCAATGAGCTCAAAGCTAGATTGATGCCATTTAGATGGGAAATTCCGATGGGTATTGTTTTGAGCCATGCGGGAACACGCTACAGATTGAATACAGTTGACAAAGCTAGAGAGTTTTATACTTCGGTCCTGGGTGCAGGCTCAACTCCATCTGGTCAGAAATCTCCGAGTGGCAAGGAAGTCGAGCAGCAATCTGAGGCATTAGGTTTGGTTTCCGCTGGGATGATACAAGCTGAAAGGCAACGCCAGATGGAGGTTAAAGAGCAGAGGATGACTCGTGCAGCTTATAAGCGTAAAGAGAAGGAGCAACGTAAAAAAGAGCCTAAAGAGAATTCTTCTGGAAGTGCATCATCGCCGGTGGGAGGAGCAAGACCCAAGAGTTATGCAACACATGCAGCTCTTTCAGATCTTGATGGTGTCTTCTCCAGGCTGCGTGCCAAGGGAGATGGCAAAGTTTTTGACCTGGAATGTTAATGGATTGAATTCTCCTCAGAAACGGAAAAAAATCTTTTATTATTTGAAGCAACATACCAATGATGTTATTTGCTTACAGGAAACTCATATTTTACTTAAAGATCAGAAATATTTAGTCAATGCTCGTTTGGGATCTCATTTTATATCTTCTGCTCCTGGGAAGAAAGGGGGAGTTGTTATATATGTTAAACAAAACCTACCAGCTTGTCTGGTAGAATCAGATCCCCAGGGGAGATATGTGATGATTGAACTTGGTATATATGGTAAGAAAGTACTTATAGTGGGACTTTATGCTCCAAATCAACAACAGGAACAATTTTATAAGCAGTTACATCAAAAAATAACATTGCTTGACTATAGATCAGTGGTATTAATGGGTGATTGGAATGGTGTCTTAGATATACAAAGGGACAAGAAAGGTTCCTCTCCTTTTCTTAAACAAGCAAGGTTACCTAAAGCTTTTTTTGATATGAAGGAAGACTGGGAATTAAGGGATTATTGGCGGGAATGTAATCAAGAGGAGAGAGATTTCACTTTTTTTTCTGATAGACACCAATCTTTTTCAAGAATTGACTTTTTTTTTGATTACTACGGATTTGTATAATAAAGTAAAGAATGTAAAGATTTTTCCTAGATCACTGACGGATCATAGCCCAGTTTGGATGGAGCTGACTCAAGAGAAAGAAGAAAGGAGATCCTGGAGAGTTAATGAAAATTTGTTCAGACAAGAGAAGAATGTTCAAAAGTTAAAGGAGTGTTTAAAGGACTATTTTGCTTTGAACATGTATAAGGGGACTTCAATGTCAATGGTATGGGATGCAGGTAAAGCATTTATGCGTGGTGTTTTGATAAAAATGAATAATTGTCATAAGCGGAAGCAGATTCAGAAACGTAGAGAACTTGAAGATGAAATTAAATCAAAAGAAAGGGCCTTGATTCTAAATCCTTCTGATGAAAGTATCAAAGAATCTGTAAAGTTACTAAGGTCACAATTTAATATGTTGATAGCAGATCAAGCGGCAACCAATTTATTGTTTATGAAACAAAATACATTTTGTAATGCTAATAAGCCTGGGAGATGGTTGGCTTATCAATTAAGAAAGAAACAGAGACAGAGAATAATAGAGAAAATAAATTACAAGGGTAAATTAGTTTCTCAGAAGGAATTGATTAAAAAATCTTTTTTGGATTATTATCAAAAGTTATACAAATCTACTAATGTGCAACTGCTAGATATAAATAAATATCTAGCTGAGGCAAGTTTTCCTAAACTGACTGAGGATCAGAAACATGAAATTAATGGCTTAATTACTAAGGAGGAAATTGCCTCAGCAATTCAACAATTGAAACTAGGGAAAGCACCGGGTACGGATGGGTTAACAGCTGTTTATTATAAAGCTTTAATGGAGGAGATGATCCAACCATTAAATGATCTTTTTAATGGTATCTTACAGGGTTTAGAGATCCCTCCTTCATGGCGTAGTGCTTTTATATCATTGATTCCAAAGGAGGATCAAGATCTTACTTTACCAAAAAATTATAGGCCTATATCTCTTTTAAATGTGGATTATAAGATATTTGTAAAAATCTTGGTAAATAGGCTTATGAGGGTGGCGCATCATCTTGTGCATAAAGATCAATCAGGGTTTATAACAGGAAGGTATATGAAAAATAATGTTAGACAAATTATTAATCTATTAGAATATTTAGACAAGAACAACCAAGTTTCTGCAGGGCTCATATTTTTAGATGCTGAAAAAGCATTTGATCAATTGAATTGGCATTTTATGCTAAGAGTAATGGAAGAAATGAATTTTGGCGAAAAGATATTACAAGCTCTTACGGTAATATATCAAAAACAAATGGCACAACTTATTGTTAATGGAGGTTTGTCGGAGGTTTTTACAATAGAGAAAGGTACTAGACAGGGGTGTCCTTTATCGCCATTGTTGTTTGTTTTAACACTGGAAATATTATTGATCAAAATTCGAGAGTCTCAGGAGATTAAAGGAATAGAAGTTAACAAAAAAGAATATAAGTTGAGAGCTTTTGCGGATGACTTGGTTGTTACTTTGTCGCAACCTGATTATTTTGCAGTAAACTTATTACAGTTGATTCATCATTATGGTTTGGTTTCGGGTTTCAAGATTAATGTAAATAAGACTAAAATCTTACCTAAAAATATGTCTAGTCAGGAGAAGCAGATTTTGGCTAACTTGACGGGTTTTGAGATTGTTAATAAGGTAAAATATTTGGGGGTGATGTTGTCTGTTTCTAATGTAAAATTATTTAAAAATAATTATGAAAGGTTGTGGGTCAGGGTACAGAAGGACTTGAAGAATTGGGAGAAGTTGCAATTATCCCTCATGGGAAGAATTGCAGTGATAAAAATGAATATTCTACCCAAGTTTCTTTTTTTGTTTCAAATGTTACCGATTTTGAAAAATGAGATTAATTTAAGTGAGTGGCAGAAGGGTCTTAATAAATTTATTTGGGCAGGGAAAAAGCCAAGGGTTAAGTTTAAAATTATGCAAGACTTCCGTGAGAGGGGTGGACTTAAGGTACCAAATTTGAAATTATATTACGATGCGGTGGTCTTAACACTAATCAGTGATTGGGTAAATTTGACAAATCCTGAGATACTTCATTTAGAGGGATGGGATTTACTTTATGGGTGGCATGCCTATTTAATATTTAATAAAAAAATGGACTGGGTCTTTAAATCTCATATTTTAAGAATTTCTTTACTTAGGATTTGGAGAAAATATTATAAAAGTGATTTTAAAGTTCCATTATGGGCTATACCTTGGCATGCGATAGAAGGAATAAAAAGAGGAGTAAAAATGGACATGGTGTCTTATAGTCAGTTACTTAGATGGGATGGGCAAAACTGGCAGTTAAGATTACGGGAAGATTTAGCGCAAGAAAATATTATTTATTCTTGGTTTCAATATAGGCAACTAGTAGATAAATGGAAGGTGGATTGTAAATGGGGTTTTCTTAGAGAAGATGGAAATCTTATTAAGCAAGTCAAGGATCAAAGACAAACCCATATCAAGAGAATTTATGGGGTATTAGTTGAAATGGACTCAGAAACGGAATTAATTAAAGATTGTATGATTAGATGGGCGCAGAATTTTGGTGTCCCAGTCTCATTGGACATTTGGGAAACCATTTGGGTGAGAAATGTCAAATTTACACAAGCACAGAACCTTAGGGAGAATTTTTATAAAATGTTTTATAGATGGCACCTTGATCCACAAAAAATGTCTCTTATGTACCCTGACGTGCAACCCAAATGTTGGAGATGTGGTTATAAGGATGCTTCCTATTATCATATTTGGTGGTCATGCAGAGAGATAAAAGCATTTTGGATCAAAATATGGTGGAATATCCAGAGAATTTTTAGAAGGAGGGTAAAATTTACTCCGCAATTATTTTTGTTAGGCATTGTTACAGATTGTGATACAAAGGAGGTTGTATTGATGTTAAATTTGATTACAGCCGCTAGGCTGTTAGTAGGACAATATTGGAAGAAGGAATCTTTGCCTACATTGCAGGAATGGTTTCTTAAAGTAGCTTATCTGGCGGAAATGGCAAAGATTTCGGCTTTCTTAAAGCAACAAACGCAAGAGAAGTTCCTTGCTGTTTGGGACAAATGGATAAAATTTATACAATTTAGATTGGGTATACAAAAATATCACATAGCTTTTTTATAAGTTTTATTTTTATATATATATATAGATATTTTTTATATATATATATAAATATAAATTTTTTAATTTAATTTTTTATTTTTATTTCTTAATTTTTAATTAAGCCTATATTCTGCTCTGGGAAGCTCAGGGGGGGGAAGGGAGGGTTTTTGTGAGGGGTGGGGGATGGGGTTTTTTTTTTATATATATATATGTAATGTTTAGTTTTTTTTTGTATATGTTGTCTTTTGTTTTGTATTGTTTTTGTCTTTTTGTAAAATTTATAAAACTTTCAATAAAAATAAAAAAAAGAAAAAGAAAAAAAAAGAAAAAAAAAAAAAAGGAAGTTCCGTGTTTCTTTTAAAAATCCAGTCCCAGAAGAGCCACAACCTGTAGAGGTTGGGCCTCTGTAAATCAAAGGCAGCTGTTCTTCAGTCTGGATCTTGTCAGCTAGTTCTTTTTGGAAGCCTGGGGGAATGACTGATTAATCACAGAGCCTCAAGGCTCAGTTGCAGGACTCTATCCATCACTTTTGAGTTAGCAGAAAGCTTTGCCGGCATGGCATTTGCTGCACTGGTAGCTGCTCCCTGCCCTGCCATAGGCATGAAGCCAGCAGATGGTGATTTAATTAGAAATGAAAATGCCTCTCAAAGAAATGCCGCCAGTGGGAAGGAAACCTCAAAACTGGAAAGAAAAGAAATATCCAAATTCTGTTTGTTTTCCTCATTTTTCCATCTCTGCCCCACATAGGTTATCTAGCATGAACAATTAAACAGCTTGAAGGTCATATTGTTGCTATCTTCTTTTGCAAGAAAAATCTTCTTAAGCTGAATGGGTGATAGATCTCATTACTGCTTCTGCTCTGCAAAAAAGGTTGTAACAAAGTAATTTTCTTTTATTTGGGATGCAATGTCCTTGAGGGAGCAGGATCAAAAAAATCCAAGGGGGGGGGGATATGAGACATTCAGAATAAGCTCAGTTTAAAGAGCATTCAGTGTTAAAGATGCTGATATGGTCAGCTGGAAAACTGACTATCTGGATTCAAGACCAGAGCGCTGCACGATGTGGGATGAGCTTCTGTTACAATGTGCGTAGATAAATAGGTGCCACTTTGGTGAGAAAGTAACAGTGTTCCATAAACCCTGTTTCTCCGAAAGCAAGGCCTACCCCCAAAATAAGCCTAGCTTGATTTTTGGGGGTGAGCCTAATATAAGCCCTACCCCCAAAATAAGCCCTAGTTTGGGGGTGAGGCACACATCTAAAAATCAAGCTAGGATGGGGGTGGGGGTATGTAGGTCTGCACCATGTGCCCTGTACCCACTCACCTTGCAGCCAGGCCTCTCCTCGCTAGCCCACTTCTTCTGTGGTGTCTTCTGCAGCCAGGCCTGCATTTCTCAGTCACAGGCCTTTCCAGAAGGCCACTGCAGCTGAGAACTGAGCTATGGATTGAATCTATAGCTTGGTACTCGATTGCATAGGCCTTCCAGAAAGGCCTGCCTGCAAAATGCAGGCCGGAATGCAGCTGCAGAATGAAGCTGCTCCTTCGGTCAGAAGAAGTGGGCCGGTTGGGCGGGGCTGTCGGTGCCAGAGCTAAGTATAAAAGACACCCCCTGAAAATAAGACCCTGCCTCTTTTGGAGGCAAAAAAAAAAAGACTTGGTCTTATTTCGGGGGAAACACGGGTAGTCACGGCATATAGCCATGCTGGCCACATGGCCATGGAAAATGTCTTCAGAAAACACAGGCTCCCTTGGCTATGGAATGGAGATGGGCACTGTGCCCCACGACTGGACAAGGAAACCCTTGCCTTTCAGTTTTGCTAGGTATAGGTTGATCTGAAGAATTTCTTTGGCAGACTTTCAGGGTTCTTTTACGTTACCCTCGTATTATACTAATAAATTCAGAAATGTAGGTGGTCCTTATTTCCTGAAACGTCCAACCTCAACAATTTTGAAGTCACTACTTTTTACTCAGTGATTTGGCAGCTTAGAATCTGAGGTGGTTACAGAAAGTAGACATTTTTGGTTTACTTTATGTAGATAGAAAAGGAACAAAATGTTCTTGGAATCACAGCTGGAGGTGCTTCTATAAGGTTGACTTCCATGCATGGAAACACTAAATTTCTAGAATTTTGCTAGATTAAGGTGTACAGATACTCCCCGATTTATGACAATTGGCACCACAGTTTTTGTCGCTAAGTAATGAGGTCCATAAGCCTCTGATTTTATTACTTTTTGCCATGAGCATTAAGCAAATCACAGCAGTCATTAAGTGAATCATGCAGTTGTTAAATGAATCTAATTTCCCCCTTTGACTTTAGTTGTTGGAGGCTTCTGGGAAGGTCACAAATCATGTGACCCTGGAACGCTGCAACTATTGCAAATACATTCTGATTACCAGGCATCTGAATTTTGGTCATGTGATTGTGGGGAGGCTGTGATATCATAAGTGTGAGGACTGGCGATAAGTCCCTTTCTTAGTGCTGAAATAATTTTGAACAGGCACTAAACAACTGGTCTTAATTTGAGGACTACCTGCAATGGCTGTTGAATACAACATGTGAGGCAGTGCCATTAATAGCCAGAAGATGGCAGTAAAAAACATTACAATACTGTAGAATCAATGAGCTTCCAAAGCATTGTTTTGTTTAAAACATATACTTTTATATGCATTGTCAAAATTGTGGCGTAAACATCCAATCTTGATTGTTGCTCTTGTAATAGTACTTGTTTTTCTTCTTTTTTTCTTTTGCTATTGTTTTTTTCCTTTCTGTTTGTTCAGTTTTATCAAATAAATGCAAATATATATATGTACACAGAGAAAGGGAGAGAGAAAGAGTCACCAGCTTTCTGTGAAAACTGTATTCAAAATGGTTCACAGAAATAAAAAAAATGTAAAGGCAAAGAGGCAATGTTCCATTAATATCAGTAAAATTATGATTACAACAAAATTAACTAAAATATCTTTTAAAATATCTAATACAATACTATTATAAATCTAATGAGAAATAATAAAATAGCATTTAAAAAAAACTAAAAACCTCTAATTGAAATATAAACTATTGAAAATAAATTGTTTAGTTAGAACAGTGGTTCTCAACCTGTGGGTCGGGACCCCATTTGGGGTTGAACGACCATTTCAAGGGGGTTGCCAAACAATGCAGTCCGCCATTTTTTCCCCTTAGCTGTGCTACTCCCTTTTATTCTATTGGCTTTTGAAAGCCAATAGAATAGACTCTCTTGAATAGAGTCTAATTCTATTGGCTTTCAAAAGCCAATAGGAATGGTCCAGGCTGTCTCTGCCCTGCTGAGCCTGCCAAAAGTCCCATTCTGCAAACGGTGCTGCACCAGTTGAGTAGTCCTCGACTTACGACCGGTTGAGTAGTCCTCGATTTACAACCGGTTGGGGGTCGCGGCATTAAAAAGGTTGAGAACCACTGTTAGAGTAATATTTAGGGCAGTTCGTTCACCTACAGAAATAATAGCAATAGTACTTAGAGCAGGGGTATCAAACTGCCAGCAGCGGGCCGCATGCATCATAGCAAAACTGCACCCACCCCATTGCCGGCAATGGCAAAAAAGTTGTGATAAGTTGCAACATGTCACATGATGTTGCAAGTTTGACACCCCTGACTTGGAGTTATATATCGCTACATAGTGCTTTACAGCCCACTGTACAGCACTTTACAGAGTCAGCCTCTTGCCCCCAACAATCTGAATCCTCATTTTACCAACCTTGAAAGGATGGAAGGCTGAGTCAACCTTGCGTTGTCCAGAATCAAACTCCTGGAGTGAGCAAATGTCTATGGAGATTCTCGGTCATCCAGATCATGGTTGTCCCAAAGGTGCTTTTTCAGGAGGCCACTGGACCTTCTTGTTTTTTCTTTGAAGACGTTTTGCTTCTCATCCAAGAAGCTTCTTCAGCTCTGACTGGATGGTTGGATGAGAAGCAAAACGTCTTCAAAGAAAAAACAAGAAGGTCCAGTGGCCTCCTGAAAAAGCACCTTTGGGACAACCATGATCTGGATGACCGAGAATCTCCATAGATATTTGCTCACTCCAGGAGTTTGATTCTGGACAACGCAAGGTTGACTCAGCCTTCCATCCTTTCAAGGTTGGTAAAATGAGGACTCAGATTGTTGGGGGCAAGAGGCTGACTCTGTAAAGTTAACCTCCTGCAAAAACACCTTTAGGCAGGGGTTCTCAACCTTGGTAACTTTAAGACTTGTGGACTTCAACAGTTGAAGTCCACAAGTCTTAAAGTTGCCAAGGCTGAGAACCCCTGCCTTTAGGACATCCTGGAGAGAGCAGTGAGTTAGCTTGCAGTACTATTCTAACCACTGCGCCCCCACGGCTCTCGGAGAATTAGTTGTTGAATTAACCAATGATAAAACACTTGACACTTTTTCATTTGTGAAGATAGAGAAATGTGGATGTTTTCTGATATTGCTTATTCCTTTGCTTTTGAGTGAAAGAGATGCAGGGAGATTGAACTGAGACTGTCTGACTAGCCCAAAGGCACCCAGATGAGCTTGGGATAAATCTGTCTCTTTGCTGGAGATGTACCTCATCATGTCAAAATGACAAAAACAACATCACGTGTGTGTGCTGCAAACTCAGCCTTTTTAGACATGTGTCCCACGCCACTTATAATGCCAGAAAGAAGTGTTTTGAGCCCTGCCATGTATCAATCAAATTTCTATGTGGTTCCTAAGGGTCCACACCGACATGATGGCACATAAACATCACATCTTTACGTGTGGTCTCCCAGTTGCTTGTTGGAAGCTGCCGGGAAAGTCACAAATGGCTTTGTGAACCTGGAACATTGCAACCATTGCAAATACATGCCAATTACCAAACATCTGAATTTTGGTCATGTGACTGAGGGGAGGCTGTGATGTCATAAGCGTGAGGACTGGTAATAAGTCCCTTTTATTAGTGCTGAAATAATTTTGAACAATCGCTAAACAAGTTGTAATGCCTGTTGAATTGTACATATTGTACAGCTTGTCAGGCAGTATCATTAATAGCCAGAGAATGGCAGTAGAAAACATAACAGATAATCCTCAACTTATGACCAGTTGTTTAGTGACCATTTGACGTTATAACAGCACTGAAAAAATACTGACTTATGACCATTTTTCACACTTAAGACTATTGCAGTATCCCCATGGCCATGGGATCAAAATTCAGATGCTTGGCAACTGACTCACATTTATGACGGTTGCAATGTCCTGGGTTTACACGATCACCTTTTACAACCTTCTGACAATCAAAGTCAATGGGGAAACAAATTCACTGCGGTGATTCACTTAACAACTGTGGTAAGAAAGGTCATAAAATGGAGCAAAACTCACTTACCAACTGTTCCACTTAGCAACATATTTTTTGGGCTCAATTGTGGTCGTAAGTCGAGGACTCCTTGTACAATAGCATCAATGAACTTGAAAAGTCTGTTTTTGAATTGCAAACCTGATGGAATGGATTACTTATTTGTTTTCCATAAGCTACTCAAAGCCCTAATTCCCTAAATGCTAAAAACTCTTTTAATAAACCACTCTCTCAATAGAATTTTTCTAGGGCAAAAATCTCAGAGAGGATTCAGGCTTATGAGCCCACAGGCTAAAATAGCCCCGGATGTCTTCCCTTTCAGCTTTTTGTGGTTTAATGCCAATTGCTGCTGGCAGACATCAGCAACTGTTTCCCACGTTTGCCAAGTTCAAAAGCCCAGCAACAGGAGCTGGCCTGCCTGTCTTTCTTCCTCATTGGAAGAAAAGTGACCTCTGGACTTAGAAAAAGGAATTTGGCAAAATGATGATGAGTGAGCAGCGTGATTGGCTGCATAAAAGGCAAATGCAATTTTAGGCTGCATCAATACAGATTTGCAAATTACAGGAAATAACGGATTTCAGCTATAAGAAAGGAGTTTCTGATTGAATTTGCTAATAATAAAAGCAGCAACAGTAGAATAATTCCCTTCATTGGATGTTTTCAAGTGAAGACTTAGATAGGCAATTCTTGGGGATGCTTTGATCTGGAATTGTGCACCGAGTAGAGGGCTGGATGTGATAGCTTAAGTGGCCCCTTGAAACGCTATAATTCTATGATTACAGTATGAGGAGCTAATTAATTCTTCTTATTATTCAGGGTTTTTAACCAATGGTGGACTGTGAAGCCTAAGCCTCTTTAAAAATAAGAACTGGCAGGTCCAAACCAGGTACAGTAGTGTCAGAATAATAATTTGGGGTTCCAGTCTGAGCCGGGGCTGCGCAAGAATAAATAAAAATGAGATCCAGACAGCTGTGAGGAAAGAAGAAATATTTATTCCTAAAAGCAAGGAGTTTGCCCTTAGGGGCAGCTGCAGAGACATGGGGTACAGTAGCAGATTTTTATAGAGGGAGCTTGTTCGGGGTGTCACATGCTGATTCTAGGTATGTTTATTCTTGTGAATGTGCAATTCCTCTGGGAGACCTAATTTAATTAACTCTGGTTGTGTTTGCAGACCTTATCCTTTGATATGTGGATTAGGGCATAGTAATTTATTTGAGGAAGTTTTCTAATTTTAGTTGATTAACTTAGTTTCAGCTTGACTGTTAACTATCCAGCGGAGACAGCGATTCTCAGACCATTGTGGATTCCGTTAATATTTTAAGGGAAAGATGGAAACAGAGTAAAGAATATTTTGGATATAAAGCTTTTCACAGTAGTCCTTGACTTATGACTCCAGTTGGGATTAGCAAGAAGATTGTTAAGTGATTGATTTTCTGAGCTTTTTGCCATGGCTGTTAAGTGAAATTACTGCAGTTGTTAAGTGAATCGTGCTGTTGTTAAGCAAATCCAGCTTCCCCTGTTGACTTTGCTTGTCGGAAGCCTGTTGGGAAGGTCACTAATGGTGATCATGTGACCACGGGATGCTGCAGTCATTGTAAATACAGGCTGGTTGCCAAGTGCCCAAATTCTGATCACATGATCATGCTGCAATGTTTGTGTGGAGACAGATTGCAAGTCAGTTTGTTCAGTGTCATTGTAACTGAACGATTGCTAAATGAATAGCTATAAGTCAGGAACTACCTGTGCTTGAGGACTGGTTCATTCAAGCATCCCAACACTTGCATAAATATTAAAATTCAGGAAAAGGACAGGATTGCACAGGCCTCGACGGCAGTTACAGATTGAGAGTCCACATTATTGTGCTAAGTGGATGATCAGTCTCCTTCTGGCAACAACCCAAAAAGAAACGTAAAGAGGAAATATGGTGTTGAATATCTAAAAATGGAATTCCTTTGGGCTGGGGAACCACTTCTTCTTTAGTATTTAGACATTTCTCCTGAAGAAGTTTCTTGAGCAAGTCTGTAATAAAAGTTGTTGCTATGACGGTACCTAAAATAATTCAAGTAGTAAATAAATGCTTAATTTTAGAATTTTTTTTTTGGTGTAATATTGCATTAAATTACACAGGTGTCACTACAATCAGGGTGTCCAAAGGACATGAAAAAAGTCATTGTGGTAGGATTGAAGGTCCACCCCTTTTCTATATGTATTGCACATGCAATGCACATAAAAATTGGGCAGAGCTTTGATCGCTCCATTGTAGCACCAGAAGCCGCTGGGGTCGGGTAGCCAATAAATTTAAATAAATAATAATAAAAATAATCTTGACTGTTTTAAGCATATGCTATGATTAAATACACCTAGCTGTGACAGTTCTAATAGATAAGTGCTTTGCCTTTATTTAAATGTCTCCAGAGAACGAACACAGAGTATAGGTCAGTGGTAGGCAACCTTGGTTCTTTTATGACTCGTGGACTTCAATTCCCAGAATTCCTGAGGTAGCCATGCTGGTTGCATAGCAACTGTTCAAAGTTATGATGGATCCCCTCAGAAGGCACTTATGTCCCTGTTCTGAAGTTCAAATGATGAGAAACCTCCTGTGATCGCATTTTGGATGCTAAACAACCGGCCTGCATTTATGGCAGTTTGCAGTATCCTACAATCATATGACCACAATTTACGATGCTTTCAGAGAAAACCACCCATAGCAAACAATGGGTTTGCTTAATGACTGTGATGTTCGCTTAACGACCACCACAAAAAAGGTTCATAAAATTATGTCAGTCACGTGGTGACCTAGTTTAAGTCTGTCACAACTTATGACCATAATTGGCAGGCTCCATTACGCTGTAAATCAAGGATACCTATATGCTATTGTACAAGTAGTCTGTTCTACATCACAGATTTTATAACATTAATAAAAGTTTAATTGTACACATTTAATAATGAGATAGATAAATGACCAACTCTTGTTCTCTGACCCTAGATGTTCCTTCAATCTTTATTTTTTCCTTTAAACTACATCTTCTCTTTCTATTTATTTATTTTATTTAACACATACATGTACTGCATAACTCCTAGCCATGCCAGCTTTTGACTTAGGTTCATGTCACGATGTTAGCTCATGCCATCATAATGTGAAAGGAATCTACATTTTCTTCATTCCTGCTGAAGCTCTGATTTAAATAGGCTTTAAATGTCTGGCTCTGCTGAATGACTTGCTAAGTGCTGCTTGGGAGGTTCTCACTAAGATGTCCTCATGACACAGCCCACCATAGAACCTAACGTCATCTTTAGAGATTTCCAGTTTTAAAGTAGTGTTTCCCACCTTCCCCCAGTATAGATCTTGCCATATGAATTATTTATTATACTCATTCACAATCTGGGTAATACATTGTTGAAACAAAAGACTTCATCAGGGTCCAATCCAAGCTGATAATAAACAAAATGGAGACTGCTTTATAAAGAAGGTTGTAGTTTATTGAAGGACAGAGCCAGACAGAACCATGGCTCTGGGAAAGCTGACCACACGAAGTAGGGCAGTGATGGCGAACCTTTTAAAGACTGAGTGCCCAAACTGCAACTCAAAACCCATTTATGTATTGTTGGGTGCTGGGTGGGCGTGGCCCATTGGGTGGGTGTGGCCCATTGGGTAGGCGTGGCTGCAGTGGTAACGGCAGACTGGGTGGGACTAAAAAGTTCAATCAAGCAATTCCAGCTTTGCGAGATCTTTTTTTTTCCCTTGAGAAGTTGAAATTGATTGATTGAACCTTTTTTTTTTTTTTTTGCACATGGCAGCAGAGGCCTAAAGCGAAAAAGGTTTTATAAAACCCAGCTGAAGGCCTAGGACTGGGGCAACGGTGCACGTGCCTACAGAGAGGGCTCTGAGTGCCGCCTCTGGCACCCGTGCCATAGGTTCGCCACCACTGTAGTAGGGAGTGGTGGGTTTTTATATGTTCTCGGGCTTTTGTTTTGGAGTTGTTCCTGTGGCATGAATTTTAACCTAAGTCTGAGTGTGCCTTTCTGGTATTCTGATGGTGGTGGGTTAATCCTATTATGTCCCAAAGGTCATATCCTGATTCCCTGGGGCTGTGGCTGATGAGTGTTGGATTTTTTTGTTGTGAGGGTTGATTCTAGGGATCTTTGTCTTTCTAATCCCAGCTTCCTGGCTCCAATCTTTCTGCAAACTTGGTTCCTGTTTGGGGCAGAGAGACTGGGGCGGGGGTGGGTGGGTGGGTGGGTGTTGGTTTCTTCCTTTAAGATCCTTTGGGGAAATATAATATAATATTCTGCCTTTTAATATTCCCCAAAATATTTCTTTCTCGGGGGGGAGGGCTGACTTCCCCCAACAGGAATGCAATTACAGGCTGGCATCTGCTCAGCTCCAATTGGCGAATAACCTCCTCCTCCAGTTCCTAGGCACGGTCTTCCCGTGGGGTGGGTGGGGCGGGTTGCAGGGAAAATCAGACAGGTGACTTCTGCAGTGGCATCTGACATGTATTGCGTGACTGTACTTTACAATGCACCATTCAAGTGTAGACAGTCCTCAACTTACGACTAGTTGCTTAGTGACAGTGTGAAGTTACACCAGACCCCCGAAAATAGGATTTATGACCCAGATTCAATGTTCCAACAACCAGCCCCCACTTACAGTCAACTTACTGCATTGTGGGCACTTGACAACCAACCCACATTTACAGCTTGAGATTGCAATTTCCAATATTTTTGCTAGTAATCAGTAATTCAAAGATGGAAGAAATCTACATGAATGTAATTATGAGGAACTGTATGTGCACATGTGTGCATGCCTCAGTTTTTGACTCCTGACGAACACCTGGACAAATCCTTGAAGTTTTCTTGGCAAGATTTCAGAAGTGGTTTGCCGTTGCCTCCTAGGGCTGAGACGGAGCGACTGGCACAAGGTCACCCAGCTGGCTAAAGCAGGACTAGAACTCACTGTCTCTCAGTTTGAGATGGGTGCCTGAACCACGACACCAAACTGCCACTCTGTGAGGAAGTGTGGAGTCCTTGATGTTCCCTGTGCTTGGTTGTTTTCTCGCAGATATTTCATTACCCAACTAGGTAACTTCATCAGTGCATTGTCTGCACTGATAACATCATCAGTAACCATGCTCAGAGACCACCAAGGACCCCACTGTTCAACCCTGAGCTACAAATATTCTCTTCTGTGAGGAAGAGCTCTCCAACAATTCAGCCATGCAGCATTTTCAGGGTATCTCAACAGCTGCTCCGTTTCAGTGTGCATGTCTTTGGGGTGTCCTTTTTTTCACGTCTAAAATAATCCAGAGTTTAAGCTGGACAGCTTTCACACCAAAACTGATCTCAAAAGACAATCTGTGCAGTTGAATACTCAAGGATGCATTGTGATTAGGAAGACTAAAATGCGCGAGTCAAGAGAACTTTGCTTTTTTTACTTGCCTTAATTGCAACTAAAGGTATACTTTGCTATGACTCATAATAGGAACAGGAACAACCCAGGCATATCCATTGGGTGTGGTCAGAAAAATCAAAATACTGGTCATAATGAAACAGCTGTTATCAACGTTTGCCTGTTTCAAGATGGTGACACAAATAAAATTATAGGCAGGGCTGCAATTGCACCTATGTGGCTGCCATTTGTGGTTAAACTGTAAAATGGGGGTGTTTCAATTCCCAGAATTTCACAGCCAGCATGCTGACTGGGGAACTCTGGGAATTGAAGTCCACCCATTTTAAAATGGCCAAGATTGAGAAATACTGGTTTTTAGAGGATCAGGCCCACTTATCTTGCCCTCAATCCATCCCATCCTGCCTGCTTTGGCTTCTTGATGAAAGCATTGGCTTCCTTTAGCACAGTGGTTCTCAACCTTTTTAATGCCGCGACCCCCAACCGGTTGTAAGTTGAGGACTACTCAACCGGTCGTAAGTCGAGGACTACTTAACTGGTGCAGCACCATTTGCAGAATGGGACTTTTGTCGGGCTCAGCAGGGCAGAGACAGCCTGGACAATTCCTATTGGCTTTTGAAAGCCAATAGAATTAGACTCTATTCAAGACAGTCTATTCTATTGGCTTTCAAAAGCCAATAGAATAAAAGGGAGTAGCACAGCTAAGGAAAAGGGGAAAAAAATGGCGGACTGCATTGTTTGGCGACCCCCATGAAATGGTCGTTCGACCCCAAATGGGGTCCCGACCCACAGGTTGAGAACCGCTGCTTTAGCATTAAGGAAAGTGACTCCCTGGGTTGGTAAGGAAGAGAATTTGCAGCTAGAAAGGGAGCTGACTTTCTGTCACATTTATTTCTCTTTAGAATATTTACTGTGACTCTGCTCCCTTCATGAGGGAACATCTCTCGGACAGCAATAAAACATTAAAAATGAAAGCAGCAGAAAACATGTTAAAATATGTAGGAAAAGAATAAAAACTGAATTGTGGAAAGTCTTGTTTTAACCCCAAGGGCAGCTTATTTCATGAAAAAGGCTCCGGGGTGGAGAAATTGGGTCAAAAAAGGCAGAGGGTGGCTGCAATAAGAAATTTGACACCCTTCCCTTGCATGTGAGGCAAACACCACCAAATGTCAATTGTGATGTCACAGTGCAAACCCTACCCCTTTTATATATGTCTTGCACTCATACTTCAGGGCTGTTGTGACATCACAATGCTCATTTTGGCTAAATCTTGGCTCATTTGCAGGCACCCCTGATGAGCATTGCAAAGGATATTTGTCTATATACAGGTAGTCCTCGTTTAGCAACACTTTACAGTTACAACGGTGATGACAAAATAACTTTGCGGCCAATGCTTGCATTTAGAACTTTTTCAGGTTTGTGTGGCAAATGGAAGCTGAAGTAAGATCCTAAGTCAGTTGCAGTTTCACTGAGTGACTGCATTATTTAACAACCAAGTTGCTGGTCCCAACTGTGGTCGCTAAATGAGAACTACCTGTATTTCTATGTCCTTTTTGGTGGGATAGAGGGCTTTAAATTCAGGAAACCTTCCTAACAAAGGACCAGAGACTTACTTTTCCCAGGCTAGGAGTGCCCCTGAAGTACACCCCCTGCCCAAGAAACAGCAATTCAATCCATAATCTGTCTTCCGTACCCATGCCAGTTTTTCAAAACCACATCGGCAGCAGCAGATCCCACTTCAGTTTCCATTAAATTTACAGCTTTTCCCTGTGCAGCAGACACCCAGCAGCTGCAATAATTACCCATAACACAGCCTGGAATTAAAAATTGTCAAAAGCATTTTGCTTTTGTCAGGGGCCCTTGTAATACAATGCCCCCTCCTCTGCACTCAGCCCTAAAAGCCGGTTTTTCTGGCTGCTTCCCAGATAAACTGAGGTCACCAAATGAAAAGGGCCGCAAAGTGCCGTTCATCAGGGATTTAATTTAGTGCCGGGCGACCAGGGCCCACGTAATGCTGCCAGGTGACTCATCGCCACATAAGTGGTGAGTCAGACCCATTCAGAATTGTGCAGTGGTACGTGTGTGTGTGTGTGTGTGTTTCAAGGCTCCCTTTGTGTAAAGAAGGATTCTGCACAGATGGTATCGTGTTGTAACCTTGTGTAATGGAATTTCCATGATACCTTTCCCGTGGGAAGGGATATAACAGAGAGTGCCAAAATACCCAGTTTTCCTTTTGAGTGCAAAATCTAGAGATGCTAAAAGTATCATTCAGCATTACTCAGTGCAGAATTTTCTGCACGTTCCACACGGTTTCCATATAGTTCATGCTATGATGCCAAAAGCAGGGTGGCACAATAACAGAATAATAGAGTTGGAAGGGACCTTAGAGATCTTCTAGTCCAACCTCCTGCTCAGGAAGGAAACCTTATACCATTTCAGACAAAGGGTTGTCCAATCTCTTCTTAAAAATTTCCAGTGATGGAGCACCTATAACCTCTGGAGGCAGGTTGTTCCACTGATTAATTGTTCTGTCAGGAAATTTCTCCTTAGTTTCTAAGTTGTCAAACATTTACTAGATACCTGCATTCAAATCTTTATCAGATTCAAATATTTCACATTCAAATATTAAAGACTACTATATGTTAACTGTCAAATACTGAATACAAAACCTGCAACATCTATTTAGATTTAGAAATAGAATAGTCTATACTCTATTTAGAAGATCTGTGATGGATTTAGCTCACTTAAAAGTGAAAACAGCCCTGTAAAGAATGGAAAGGGGGAAATACCTTATTTCACCATGTGCTTCCATAAAAGCTATAGGGTGTTATTATAATTGTTGCTATTTTTTTTAATGGAACAATACATCTCTGCCATCTTGACATAGTAAATGATAATTGGGGAAAGTTCCCATGTTCTGCAGCTGCCATAATTAATGTTTCTGACACTACCATAGCATCAGCCTGTGCTTATTTTAAGGGAATTTTCAAACCATTTCACAAGTTGATTTTAGATCACAATACAGAATAACAGTCTAGGAATGTCAAAAACTTCCCCTATTCAGTTCAAAGCCTCTGATAAAGAGAATTGGATAGCTGAATGAACAATTTATATTCAGAAAGAAAATCAAGGCAAAACGTCTGTCTATGAGCTTTTAATTAAAAAAAAAAGCACATCCCAAAGTGATGAATAAATGAGAAGATGCCATGTTGTTAATCTTTGTATCTATAGGGGTATCTATATCAGGTCAAAAAAGGCAACATGGTGGGTATGATAATGTGACTGAAATTCTGTTTTTATTTATACATAAAAAAGAGCCAGCACTTAACACATTGTCATAGCTGCCATTTTGACTTTTTTGACCTCTGGCTTATAAAAACCCCTGGTTTCTGAAAATCTCTGGATATATGGGATAAATAAACACTTTCTTTAGATTTCTGCCTAAAGAAAAAAAATTAAATGGTATTGGACAGAAACATAGAATGTAAAATCGGAAGGCACCTTGGAAATCATCTGTCTAGATCAGTGTTTTTCACACTTGGCCATTTTAAGATGTGTGGGCTTCAACTCCCAGAATTGAGTGCTGGCTCAGGAATTCTGGGAGTTGAAGTCCACCCATCTTAAAATGGCCAAGTATGAAAAAAAACCTGATGTAGCCCAACCTCCCACTACAGTTAATCCTTGATTTAGAACCACAGTTTAGCCCAAAATTTCCATTACTAAGCAAGACAGTTATTAAGTGAGTTTTGCTCCATTTTATGACCTTTCTTGTCAGTAGTTAAGTGAATCACTCCAACTGTTAGGTTAATAACCTGGTTGTTAATGAATCAGGCTTCCCCATTGACTGCTTGTCAGATTGATCACATGACTGGGATACTGCAATCATCATATACAGGCTAGTTGTCAAGTATCCAAATTTTAATAATGTGATCATGGGGATGCTCAATGGTTGTAAGTGTGAAAAATGGTCATAAGTCACTTTTTTCCATGCCATTGTAACTCTGAACACTCATTAAAGGAACTATTGTAAGTCAAAGACTTGCTATATTGGACTCAATTTGAGTCTTCATTTGAGCAACTAACAATATAAACAAGAGAGTATTACAGATTAATATACTCTGGATCATTGTTTCTCAATTTTAGCAACTTTCAGATGAGTGGACTTCAACTCCCAGAATTCCCCAGCCAGCATGTGCTGTACAGTATTGGTTTGTAATTCCTATTTTGCTTATGTTAGTGGAACGTAACCAGCATGAAAACAGAATGAAGCTGATGCTTAGTGAACAGTAGTTGCTCAGATGAAGACTCAGATCGGGTCCAATACAGGAAGTCCTTGACTTACAACCGTTCATTTAACCACTGTTCAAAGTTACAATGGCAGTGAAAAAAGTGACCATTTTTCACACCACACTATTTTTCACACCATTTTTCACACTATGAAGCATCTCCATAGTCAAGTGATTAAAATTCAGACACTTGGCAACTGACTCATATTTATGATGATAGTGGTGTCCCAAGGTCACGTGATCACATTTTGGGAACTTCCGACAAGCAAAGTCAACGGGGAAGCCAGATTCACTTAACAACTGTTAACCAGCATGCTCTGGGGTGTCCAGGTATCAGGAAGCTGGCATAAAAATTCATATATTGAAGAACATGCATGTCATTGGATGAATTGGCCTTACTTCATAAGTGCTTTTTGCCTTAAGCTGCTCTCGCCCCTCCCCCACTTTTCCATCCTCCCCCTCCCCAAACAGACCTTTCCCTTTTTTCCAAAAGCAACTAGGCATCTCTCCTCACTGCAGAGTTATTACGTTTCTCCACCTGTCTTTGAGTGGGCAGAAAACTCTAGCAGCGTGAAATTGGCAGCCTCCATTGCCAAGCCCTACTGTGCATCTCTGACTCCTTATCAAGGCAATAAGTGACAAAGCTGAACAGATTTTGCATACCTGGAGGGTGCTCTGATGTAGCAATGGAATAAGGGAAGGAACCAATTTAATCCTGGTAGAGCTAAGCACACCTAAGCCTGTCTGGCTAGAGCCTGATCAGTCTTTTCCATTTTTTGCATTCTTATCAGACTTTTACCTTCAGAGGTCATGTTGTACCCCTGGAACTTAATCACTCTTGCTAAAATAGCCCAGCGTGGCAGCTTGACTCACCTACATCGTGTGATCATCTGATCCCTCTTTGCTCAATCCTGTTTCTTGGCTGCGGACAAATTTCTACAGCCTGATATTTATTGCAGGCCAAAAAAAAACAAAACCCCAAAACCCCTGTGTGGGCAGGTTAATCATGAACTCCTAGGAACAATATTAACCATCTTTGCCTGACAGATACAAAGATGAATATTATTGTTAGTTTAGATCTCATCTGCAATAGTTATACAGGCAGGTAGTCCTTGTTTAGCAACCACAATTGGGACTGGTTGCTAAGTGAAACCATGCCTGCACTACAATCTTGCTTCAGTTTTCCTTTGCTTTACAGACCTACGAAGGTTATAAATATGAGGGCTGCTTGTAAAGTTACTTTCTCATCACCACTGTAACTTCAAATGATTGCTGGATAAAGGGGTTGCTAAATAAGGGCTACCTGTAGCTTTATTTTGGAGATTAGAACGTAAAGATAATTGCCCTTTTTAAAAAAAGGTAGATAACCAGTGGCTCCCCAGATGTTGCTAAAGGCCACTCCTGGCACATACAGTCAGTATGGCCAATGGGAAGTGATACTGGAGTTCTCATTCAGCAACATCTGGAGAGCTGTCAGTTTCATTGGTTGCCAGTTGTTTTCAAGCTCCAATTTCAGATGTTTGTAGCAGCATATAAAGCCTTACAAATTTTAGAGTTGGGAAAACTATAGGACTGCGGTCTCACTTTCATAGGGGTTTTCCCTACCCCTAAGTAAATATGTTCTCCATCCATTCTTCATTCAGTAAAAAAAAAAAAACTATACCAGCTAGATGTCTGCTATCCTCCAATCCTTATTCTTATACCTGCTATCCTCAATCCTTATTATTGCAGTGGTGTCCAACCTTGGCAACTTTAAGACTTGTGGACTTCAACACCCAGAATTCCCCAGCCAGCATGGCTGGTTGAGGAATTCTGGGAACTGAAGTCCACAGACTTTAAAAGTTGCCAAGGTTGGACACCCCTGCTCTGTTGCCTCTAACCCCAGCCACTGAAAAACATCTGACTTCCTTCTAAGGTGACTTCCTTCCTTCCAAGCGTGCCTGGCTGAGGAATTCTGAGAGTTGAAGTCCACAAGTCATAAAAGGGCCAAGTTTGAAGACCCCTGGTCTAATGGGTTGATGACAGACCTGGCAGTTCAATTCTTAGCTTGGATAATTTAGGTGTGTGTGCAAGTGTGTGTGTATATATTTAATTAAATAACAAAATAAAATATATAAAGAACACTCCAACATATGATGTCATTTGATCTTACTGTCATTACAGTTCGTAGGTCTCATTCTGAGTAATTGAGGTCATAACACAAGACAGTCCTAGTATTTATACTAGTAAAATATTTTTTCTCTTAAATCAAGTTCGGCTCCTAGTGACTAAATGTACTTTAGTCAAGGAGGAACATGATAGCAGTATTCCAATATCTCAGGGGCTGCCATAAAGAAGAGGGAATCAAGCTATTTTCCAAAGCACCTGAAGGCAGGACAAGAAGCAACGGGTGGAAACTAATCAAGGAGAGAAGCAACCTAGAACTAAGGAGAAACGTCCTGATAGTGAGAACAATTAATCAGTGGAACAGCCTGCCTCCAGAAGCAGTAAATGCTCCAACACTGGAAGTTTTTAAGAAGAGACTGGACAGCCATTTGTCCGAAATGATGTAGGGTTCCTGCCTGAGCAGGGGGTTGGACTCGATGACCTCCAAGGTCCCTTCCAACTTTACTACTATTACTATTACTTATTCATGTATTTTGTTTGGCAACAACACATAATGGTTTGTCCTCTTCCGAGATGTCTTTTAATTTCCCAATCTGATCCACAGCCCTAGAATTTCACAATATTTCCCATTTATAGATAAACCAATATTTTAGCCTTCCATTCCAAACCATTGCACAGTCTTACTACAAGCATCCCCCTAATATGTAGAAAGTATCTACATATCAACGACTAGCAACTGAAATGATATAAGGCTTCCTACCTGAGCAGGGGGTTGGACTAGAAGACCTCCAAGGTCCCGTCTAACTCTGTTATTCTGTTGTTAAGTCTCACTATTATTATATTACTCAGGTCAATAACAAAAATAATAAAAGTCAGTCTAATAATAAAAATAACAAATTTGTTTGGAATGTTCACTGTGTCCTGGGAAGTAATACATTTTTCTTTTTTCCCTATATTGTCAGCTTTTATAAAAGAAAATTGAACTGAATTGGGAAAATGCATGTATTCCTTCCTTCCTTCCTCCCTCCTTTCCTTCCTTCCTTCCTTTCCTTTTTTCCAAATATATATATTTGGATGGATGGATGGATGAGTGGATGGATAAATAGATGTAATAGACAGAGAGATAGCTAACAACCAGATGACTGCTAAGGAATATTAGTCCTTCCATTGCCCACTCATTAACATTATCATCATCATCATCATCATCCGAGCCATTGTCTATCCACTGCAGCATGAAGGTCTCTTCTGCATATTTCCAACCTGTACAGTCCTGACCTTTCCTTTGCCAATTGGGCCTGCAATACTTGCTGATGCCATCGATCCATCTTGCTTTAGGCTCTTTCATGGACGCTTTTTATCAATTGTGATTTGTTCTATGACTACCTTGATCCACCTGCCATCAGTTCTTCCTGGTATGTGACCAGCCCATTTCCATTTCAATTCTTTCCATTCCTCACTATTCAGCCAAAACTGAAGAAGTTGCTTGGATTTTCAAGGGATAAAAAACAAAAACAATCCAATTTCCTTTTGAAAAGCACTTCTGGGACAACCCTGATCTGAATGATTGAGAATGTCCATAGACAAAGTATCTATAAGACATGATCTTTTCTCTGATGGGCACCTTGCCTATAAAGTACTTTTTCTCAAGAAGAACATCTAGGTTTTTTAAGTAAAAAATGATATTTAGATGTTTGTGTCTAATTTTGACCTTAAAGTCAGCATGGGAAATTCTGGGAATTGAAGTCTATACATCTTAAAGCAGGAGTCCCCAACCCCAGGTCCCCTGCCTGGTGCCGGGGTGCGGAAGTGGTGGGCATGCGTGCATGTGCACACATGCAAAGCTGCATTTGTGAAAGTGGTATGTGCATGCGCACATGGAACCATCCCCTCTTCACCTGCTGCCACCACCATTGCCGGTCTGCCAAGCTGGAAAGTTTGGGGAACACTGTCTTAAAGTTCCTGAGGTTGCGACCCAGAGCTTTAAAGCAAACATTGGTGATTTCCTCCTCAGCTTACAGCATCTTCTAATATTCCAACTACTTTTGTGCCAAAATAAGTGTAACAAAGAAAGTTTTCATTCACTTTGGAGGTAATACAATGAAGATTCTATAAAATACACTTGAGGAAATGGCCTTTTATTATCTTCTGTCAGAATGACTCTGAGTTTAATCCTTTTGAATTTCTGAAGCCTGACACATTTTCTTTTCACAGGAAAACTGTCACAATTGATTAGAAGCTTGCCTAAGTGTGCCAATGATAGCCTATTGGGGGGAAACCTGTACTTTCTTTTGTGTTCCTGATAGTAGCACAGGGTTTTTCATTTCTTTCAGCCCTGAGTACACCTAGCTCAGTGGTTCTCAACCTTTCTAATGCCGTGACCCCATAATACAGTTCCCCATGTTGTGGTGACCCCCAAGTGGGTGTGGCCACCAATAAGAGGGAATAGGACAGCTAGGGAAAAGGGGAAAAAATGGCGGACAGCGTGGTTTGGCGACCCCCGTAAAATGGTCATTCGACCCCAAATGGGGTCCCGACCCACAGGTTGAGAACCACTGATCTAGCTTGTAAACAGCCTCTTGGTAATTCTGTTGTGGCTAACATCTTGGTCAAAACTTGGCTTTCTGGGGGTGAGGAAAGTAGAACAAAAATGGAAAATTTTGTCTGTGAAAAAAAACTGTCTATCACTTTTGTCTGTGAAACCCAGACGGTGCTAAGACACAATGGCAACTCTTATGTGTAGGAGCAGAAACAGTGTGTGCCAACCAGTGAAGCTGAAACGCCTCTCAGTTTTGACCCAGCCGCTTTGGGGCCTCTTGACCTTGGCAGGTAGATAAATCCTCTTCTCCTCTTCCTTCATCCCCAGGTGTCTCCCTCAACTTTACCAGCTGCAGCTGGTATTTTTGGTAAGAGAAGCTGCCACAAAGGCTGTTCCCAAGATTTAACCTTCAAAGGAGACTTAGGAAAGGTCTCCATGACCTGCACTGCATATTTGAGCACAGTAAAACCAGCACAAAATATACACCAACGTAACTATTGGCCCCTACTCCTTCATTGAGATAGGATTTCCATCTGCCTGGGGTTTCAGCACTCAGTGTAGTGTAGGTTTTCCCATAGCATTTAAAATACAGAAACACAAAAGCACACTCTTGACGTGCTCTTCTTCCTGTGAGGACACAACCAGCTAAAAAAGCCCCACTTTAATTCCCTGGCTAAGTGAGCAGGTAATAACCCCTGGTCCATTTTGCCTGGGGTCAGAAACTAAGCAACCTTGCAGTGGTTAAAATTTGGAGAGGGGAATTCCAGGACTGTGGTTGAATTTAAATGGCATCCTAAAAGAAGGCAAGGACAAGCTCTTTTGTGTTACTGTGGAAAAAACTACAAAAATGTGATCATGATGTCACCATCAGCCAAGCTCTCCTTGAAGCAGACCTTGTTTCTTTAATGTACATCTTAACAACTAAACTGTTCTCTGACTCAGAGTAAATTCCAATTTGGGGGAAATCTCTGACGTCTTTTTCATCCAGTCACAAAAACAGGAGGGTTCGATGTTTCTACTTCCACATCTTCTCTACCCAATGCCGGCCTAGTGCTATGGCACTAACTGGGAATCCTGGACAGGATTTACTGCAAAGCTCTTTTGTGGCATCACAGGGAGTTTTGGGAGCCCAATGCAATTGCTGATCGATTGGCATCTACAGGGAATACAGCAGCATCCCCTGCATTTACATTATGAGTCTCACACCTACATAGAATGTGATGAACGTGCAAGAATCAGAGCAGGGTGGTGTGTATGGAACAATTTATAGTCTGGGCAAGCCGGCAGATGCTTGTTCAGCTGCTTTGTTTGCTTGTATTCATTTCTTACCAGTCTTCCTCCTCATCGGAGCAGAAAATAAGGGCTAAGATTCCATCTGTTTACGCCTTTGCCCTTTATTCATTATGTGATGGGAATGTCTACGGAGATTCTCAGTCATCCAGGTCACGGTTGTCCCAAAGCTGTTTTTTCACAAGGCAACTGGACTTTGTTTTTCTTTGAAGATGTTTTGCTTCTCATCCAAGAAGCTTCTTCAGCTCAGACTGGGTGGTGGGGAATGGAGGATGGATATTCCTTGCAGACAGCTGGTCATTTGCATTCTTTTAGAGTAGCGGTTCTCAACCTATGGGTCGCGACCCCATTTGGGGTCGATCGCTCATTTTTGGGGGGTCGCCAAAGGCGGCGATCCGCCATTTTTCGCGGCGCCGTGCACGCGTGCCGCGCACGGGGGCGGCGGCGCACACGCGCATCGCGCATGGGGCCGCCGCCGCACACGCGCACTGCGGGTGGGAGGCGCCGCGCATGCACGACGTGCATGGGGGCCCCGCCCTCATGCGCGCAGCGCCGCGCATGCACAGAACGTTTGTGTGACGGGGGTCGCCGTCACACAAACGTTGAGAAGCACTGTTTTAGAGAGTCATTGAGGCCACTTGGAGGTTTATCTGTGTTCTCAGGGTCACCTGAGTAGTGCAAATGGGTGTGGAGCCCTCTTGGAACTGCTGAAAGGACTGTCTGCAAGGAGTATAAATCCTTCCATTCCCCAGCATCCAGCCAGAGCTGAAGAAGCTTCTTGGATGAGAAGCAAAACGTCTTCAAAGAAAAACGAAGTCCAGTTGCCTCTTGACGATGGGCATAATGGGAAGGATGAAGGAAGAAAAACATTGCCCGTATATCTTCCTCTGTGCTCAGAGATTGTTTAGAGTACAGCCCTTGACTTCGTATCAGTTTTTCATTTAAAAGTTAGTCCTTTACTACCTCTAATCCTGTTTGATGAAACATTTCTTTGCGTGCTTTTTCATGGAAATGCAGCTGTCCTAGCCTCACTCACACATAGGCAGGCAATACAAGAATATTTGAATTGAAGAAATGTGTCTTGTGCCCCATCAGCAATCTACCTAGTTCTGAGAATTTTCAAATATCTCAATCTAACCTTCTACCTTATGTCCCAAAGGTGCTTTTTCAACTGGGCTTACTTTGTTTTTCCCCTTGAAGGCATTTCCCTTCTCATCCAAGAAGCTTCTTCAGTTCTGGAAGTAGAAGGGAAACATCTTCAAGGAAAAAAAATAAAGAAAGGCTAGTTGTCTTCAGGAAACCATGACCTGGATGACTGAGAATCCCCATAGACTTCTGCCCTGTGTTTTTCTGGTGGTCTATTATCCAAATCAGTATGGGTTAGGTGCTTATGTTATATTGCTATGTAGGTAATCCTCAACTTAGAACCACAATTGGCACCGGAATTTTCATTGCCGAGCAAAATGGTTGTTAATTGAATCACACCTGATTTTACAACTTTTTTTTTGCCATGGTTGCTAAGAGAATCACTGCACTTGTTAAGTGAATTGCATCATTGTTAAGCAAACCCGGCTTCCCTTGTGGATTTTGCTTGTCCGAAGCATGTGGGGAAGGCCGTAAATAGTGATCATATGACCCCAGAACGCTGCAATGGTGTTAAGTACAGGCTGGTTGCCAAGCGCTTGAATTGTGATCATGTGACCTCTGGGGATGGTGCCATGGTAGACTAGCGCTAAGTCGCTTTTTTTTCAGTGCCCTTGTAACTTTGGTCACTAAATGAACAGTTGTAAGGATTACATGGGACAGGAGTAGGCAACTTTGACTCTTTTATGACGTGGACTTCAACTCCCAGAATTCCTGAGCCAGCTGGCTCAGGAATTCTGGGAGTTGAAGTCCACGGGTCATAAAAGAGCCAAGGTTGCCTACCCCTGACATAGTAGAATGAAGGAGAAGACATTCAATAGCAATTCCCTTTTTCTTCCCAAGGAAACAATGTTTTGGGGTACATGAAGAGACTGGAGGCTCATAGAAGGGAAATAGGAGGGAAATTCAACATTACGGTGTTACTGAATTGTTCAGTATTCCAATATTCTGCTATTCTTCATTCCTTCCCCCTTCCTGTTCTTCATCCCCCTCCCTTTGCTTCCCTCCTCCCTCTCCCCCTCCTCTCTCCTACCCATTGCACTCCACCTTTTTATCCCCCTCCCCTTCCCCACCTTCCTTTCCCCCTTCCCTGCCCTTCCCCCTCCCCTTTTTACTTTTCCGTCCCTTCTTCCCGTTCCTCATGCCCATTCTCCTCCATGTTCAGCCTCTCTCTGATCCTGATCTCTCAACTTCATCCTCCCTCTCAGCCTGCCTCTCAACCTCAGCCTTTCACCCTCACCCTCTCGCCCCCCATCCCCACCCTAAACCTGACCAAACTCTCACCCTCACTTATCCCTCTAGGACAGTAGTGGCGAACCTTTTAGAGACCGAGTGCCCAAATTGCAATTGCCGGGTGCCAGGTGGGCGTGGCTGTGGTGGTCATGGCAGACTGGGTGGGTGTGGCCAAAGTGGGTGTGGTCACTTTGATGTTGCTCATGGGGAGGGATGCTTGTGGGGGCCGGGCAGGGTTGGGGAAGATCCAGGGGGTTTCTGGCAGGTGGGGCGTCCTGAGGGGCGAGGCGAGGTAAGGCGAGGCAGGGCGGGGGTGCCATTGTTGCAGAGCAAGGTGAGGCAGGGGCCAGGGGGGCTGCTGCCTGACACCCATCAGCCCCTGCACACAGAGGTCAGCGAGCGCATGGGAGCCAACAGTGTCCGTCAGCAGCCACAGCCTGCCAGCCCCTCAACCGGCGCACTCTGGGGCTCCACAGCCCACCACTAGCAGTTCAGAGAAGCCGCCTCTGAGCTGGACGGCTGGCCGACAGCTGAGGAGACAATGTAGTGGGTCGTGCCCGTAAAAAGGAAAGCATGCGAGGCTAGGAGGGATGGGATGGGAGGGAGGGAGGGGAACCAGCCATGCTGGGATGCATGCGGCCACGTGGGACCTTGGTGAGTTAGCAGGCGGCTGGTTGAAGAGGGACAGTTACCATCTCCAGGGCATGGTGCACGTGCCCACAGAGAGAGCTCTAAGTGCCGCCACTGACACGCGTACCATAGGTTCGCCACCACTGCTCTAGGAGTTGCCTACTAAAAGAGAGAAGCTTCTCCAGTGTCCAGGAGTCCCACTGAAGAGCAGTTTACCTCTGGGAAGATAACTTCATTCTGATAACTGATAACTGACAGTAACTGACACTTTAGCCTGCAGGGATGAAGTCATAAAGCCACTAGAATACCCAAGGAGATGACCAGCCTCCTTTATCTTCCTATCAAAGGTCACCTGCTCCTCCACATTTTTGATCTACATCCATGTCACACAATGGTCTCTAGGAAGCTACCAAACCAATTACTAAAGCTGCCTATTTGTCATTTTTTGCCCAGAAGCCATAGCTCTTTAGATGTGGATTGCCTTTTCTTATAGAAGCTCCACTAAGCACTTCAGCATTGCTGAGCAGTTTAATATATTTGAGGAACTGCCCACAAAGAAGAGGGAGTCAAGCTATTCTCCAAAGCACTTGAAGGCAGGACAAGAAGCAATGGATGGAAACTGAACAAAGAGAGATGCAGCCTAGAGCTAAGGAGAAATTTCCTGACAGTAAGAACAATCAACTAGTGAAGGGCTTTTCAACCAGTGGTATGGGTACCACCTGTGGTACATTGGCACCTGGCAGGTGGTACGCGACCATCCTAGAAAAGTAGCGGAGGAGGGGAATGAGCTGAACCGGTGGCAGCACCGCACAAGCCTGAGCGAGAGATGGCTGGAGCTGCAGGGCTGACAGGGCTCAGCGGAAGTTCCAGGATCAGTGCCGCTTCCAGCTGATCGGCGCTTCTTCAGGGCTGTCAGGGCTCAGTGGAAGCGCCAGGATCAGTGCCAGGCTCCAGCTGGAGCTTGGCGCTGATCCTGGTGCTTCTGCTGATCCCAGAAGAAGCGCCGATCAGCTGGAATGTTGCAGCATCTCCAGGGTCTTGTGATTTACATTCAGATGCTTGACAACTGATTCATATTTATGATGGTCACAATGTCCCAGGGTCATGTGAAGTAACTGAAACCTGTTGCAACCACTCAGCAGACGGGGGGAATAAAAAACAAACACCCCCACCCCAGCCCCACTGCCAATCCTCAACAGAAATGCTCACAACAATGGAAACCTCGGACAGGAGGAAGAGCCCCGCCGGGTGGGCAGGCAGGTGTCTTGCTCGGCTGTGGCTCAGGGGGGGGGACACTTTTTTCAGTGCTATTGTAACTTAAAACAGTCACTAAGCGAACTGTTGTAAGTCGAGGACTACCTGTACTTTATCACTTTTTTCCTTTTTTTTTTTTTTGGTCAAGTTTTTGACACCTTACTAGGCGACTGGTGGTACTCGGATGTTGCCATATCCTAAAAGTGGTACAATGGGTGAAAAGGTTGAAAAGCCCTGGACTAGTGGAACAACTTGCCTTCAGAAGTTGTGGATGCTCCAACACTGGAGGCTTTTAACAAGGATTGGACAACCATTTGTCTAAAATAGTATAGGGTCTCCTGCTTGAGCAGGGGGTTGGACTAGAAGACCTCCAAGGTCTCTTCCAAGTCTGTTATTCTGTTAATTCAGTTTAGCTCTTGAAATAATTAAATACTTTTCTAGATTTTCAGGTGCAAGGTACAGATATTAACCCAGTGTTGCTTTAAGTAAGAACCTATTATTATTATTATTTTATTAATTTTTTTTTAAATTTTACAATAAAATTCCCTTCCCCAAACCCTCCCAACCCACCCCAATACCCTCCCCCCATCTTCCCAGAGCTGAATACAGGCTTAATTAAAACTTAAAAGAAAAAATTTAAACACCAATAAACCATAAACAAATTTGATTATAGTCATTAAACAAATTATAAAATACTTTAACACCAATATATATAGAAAACAGAAAGAGGAAAAAAAAAAAGAAACAAGAAGAAAAAAAAGAAAAACAAGGTAATAATAATTATACTTCTAATTATACTTCTAAATAATATCTTAAACTTTAAATATAAATTATTCAAAAACTAAATAATATTTTTTTATATCGTACTTATATTGTATGAAATTTATCCATCTTTTCCACACCAAAAAGTACTTCTCTTGCAATTGCTCTTTCAAGAAAGCCGAAATCTTTGCCATTTCCGCTAGGTAGGAAACTTTAAAAAACCATTCTTGCAAGTAGGCAAAGATTCCTTCTTCCAACACTGCCCTATTAACAACCTAGCCGCTGTAATTAAATTTAACATTAATATAGTCTCTTTGTTATCACAATCCGAAACAATACCCAACAAAAACAGTTGTGGGGTAAATTTTATCCTTCTTTTAAAAATTCTTTGAATATTCCACCATATCTTAATCCAAAAAGCTTTTATGTTTTTACATGACCACCAAATATGATAATAAGTAGCATCCAAGCAACCACATCTCCAACATTTAGGCTGCAGGTTTGAATACATGCGAGACATTTTCTGTGGGTCAAGGTGCCATCTATAAAACATTTTATAAAAATTTTCCTCTAAATTTTGGGCTTGTGTAAATTTAACATTCCTCACCCAGATAATCTCCCAAGTATCTAATGGAATCGGTTCATCAAAGTTTTGTGCCCATTTAACCATACAATCTTTAACTAATTCTGCTTCTGAATCCAATTCCACTAACACCCCATAAATTCTGTTGATGTGGGTTCGACTTTGATCTCTAATTTGTTTTAACAAGTTCTCATCCTGTCTAAGCAGACCCACATTATAATCTACTTTCCACCTATCCAAAAGAACCTATTATTATTATGAACATAAAACCCAAGTAAGAAAGTCCATAGGCATATGTCCAACTTTTAGCCTCTGTATTAAGTTGAGTGTTGGCTGGAAAAAATATAGGCAAAGCAATTCCCTGTGGACTGAACCGGGAACTGGTGTGGGGAGACTTAGGGCCTCTCTATCACTGAACCCTAGACTTGTAGCATTAGAGGGGGCCACAAGGTCATATAGTCCAGCCCTCTACCAGGTTTAATAAAACAAATTTAAGTGGTTTTCCTGAGTGGGCCCCTAGATTCCTAAAATGTGATGATGATGATGATAATGATGATGATGATGATGTTGATGATTTCATCCAGTCACGTCCAATTCTTGCTGATTCTATGGGCCACATCTCTCCACATCTTCCAATCTTGCACTGCTTCTTTTGAGTTTTTCTATGCTCTGGCTGGCATCAGCTTTGATGGTGTCCAGCCGTTCTGTTCTTTGGTGACCTGGTTTCCTTTTACCGCTAAGTCTTCCAAACACTCCAGTGAATTCCCTCGCACATCATGGCCAAAATCAGTGAGATGCAGTGTTGTGACTTTGCCTTCCAGTGACATGTCTGGTGTTATCTCTTCCAGTGCTTGCTTGTTAGTCACCTTTGCTGTCCAATTGATCATGTATGCATCAGTTTTCATTTAAGGAATAGAAACTCATCAGTAGAGGCTCTGAGTCGTTGCTAAAAGCTTACACAAGACAATTCTGCAATTAGGTGACATTTCCCCATCATTCTCCTCCCCCTTCCTTTGCAACTTGCTCCTGATCATCAAATTTCATTGCCTATGACCTCATCCGCTGACCAGAATTTAAAAATAGAAAGGGAAAAAAACCCAGCTAAAAATAGTGTCCAACCAACTTGGTAGCTGAGCTGTGTTTGAAGGAGGGGGAAGGTGGTGGAAGCAGCAAAGAGGAATCTCCTTGCAATTGAAATATTTTTGGAACAGCTTTTTTCCTGGATCTGGTGAGGAAGGAAACCCTATTTCTCTCTGGGTTTGTTTTTTTTACTTCCTTTTCTTCCTCAAAGCTTCTTATTTTCTCATTGTTCTTTGCTTCCTCTGATAGCTCAAATGCCCAGGATGAAAATGTATGCTTTCTGTGTTTTGCCTTTAATTTTTTTTAATTCACTAAAAGCTGTGCTTCTTTCTCTGCATAGTTGTTGTGCTGCAAGCTTTGACTAAGGCTGTTTCCCTCTAACTGGATTTTTTTTTTTTTTTTGCAAGCACGAAGGAGAAATGTTGCTCCCCCACTTATGGCCTGAACCAGCAAGCAAACTACTTTCGAAAATGATAATTCCAGAAAGTGATGCACATCTGGCTTGCTGTAGCTTACTACTGGGGTGGGCAGATTTTCGGCTCACGAGATCTGTTCTACTAAAATCCTAGCGATCCACCACCAGTTTGGTGGAAAAGGCACGAATGTAACATTTTTAAAATGCTGAATCACAAATTTGCTTCAGTTACAAATAGGTCTTGATGTTCTTCATTAAAGAACCCTCTTCTTGCTAAACTCTTTTTTCTTTATTTTTTCACCAAAAATTGAGGAAAGAGAATAATAATAGTAATAGTAATAATAATAATAATAATAATAATAATAATAATAATAATAGTAATGGACGTGGCAGTGCCTGGAGACAGCAGAATAGACAAGAAATAACTGGAGAAGATAACAAAATACAAAGACCTACAAATAGAAATAGAAAGCCTGTGGCAAAGGCAAGCAAGGGTAGTACCAATAATAATAGGCTCCTTGGGTGCAATCCCAAAACAACTGGAGCACCACTTGAACACCATTGGCATTGACAAATTCGCTATTATTCAATTGCAAAAGGCAGCCTTATTAGGAACTGCTTCCATCCTGCGACGATATCTGTAATACCATCAAACATCCACATCTGCCTATCCCAGGTCCTGGGTAAGGACTCGATAGGTAGACAAAATGCCAAATCCAGTCTGAACATCTTGCTGACTGTGCGATGATTAATAATAATAATAATAATAATAATAATAATAATAATAATAATAATGTTGGAAGGGACCTTGGAGGTCATCTAGTCCAACCCCCTGCTCAGGCTGGAAACCCTATACCATTTCGGACAAACGGCTGTCCAGGCTCTTCTTAAAAATTTCCAGTGTTGGAGCATTCACCGCTTCTGGTGGCAGGTTGTTCCACTGGTTAATTGCTCTAACTCTAAGGAACTCCTTAGTTCTAGGTTGCTTCTCTCTTTCGTAAGTTTCCACCTGTTGCTTCTTGTCCTGCCTTCAGGTGCTTTGGAAAATAGCTTGACTCCCTCTTCTTTGTGGCAGCCCCTGAGATATTGGAACACTGCTATCATGTCTCCCCTTGTCCTTCTCTTCGTTAAACTAGACCAGAGATGGCGAACCTTTTAGAGACCGAGTGCTCAAACTGCAACCCAAAACCCACTTATTTATTGCCGGGTGTCATGTGGGTGTGGCCCACTGGATGGGCATGGCTGTGGTCATGGCATACTGGGTGGGTGTGGCCAAGGTGGGTGTGGTCACCTCAGTGTTGCTTGTGGGAAGGGATGCCTGTGGGGGCTGGGCAGGGTTGAGGGAGATCCAGGGGATCTGTGGCAGGTGGGGCGGTGGGCAGGAGGCTCATCCTGAGGGGTGAGATAAGGCAAGGCAAGGTAAGGCAGGGCAGGGGTGCCATTGTCACAGGGCAAGGCAAGGCAGGGGCCGGGGCGGCTGCTGCCTGACACCATCGTTCCCCGCACACAAAGGCCAGCAAGTGTATGGGGGCCGACAGTGTCCATCAGCAGCCACAGCCTGCCGGCCCGTCAACCAGCGGACTCTGGGGTTCCGCAGCCCACCACCAGCAGTTCAGAGAAGCCACCACCAGCAGTTCAGAGAAGCAGTGCAGAGAAGCCGCAGTTCAGAGAAGCTGGAGGGCTTGCCGACAGCTGAGGAAGCGATGCAGTGGGTCGTGCCTGGGAAAAGGAGAGCATGTGAGGCCAGGAGGGATGGGAGGGGGGAGGGAAACCAGTCATGTTGGGATGCATCCAGCCACATGGGACCTCGGCGAGTTAGCAGGCGGCTGGTTGAAGAAGGACAGTTGCCATCTCCAGGGCATGGTGCGTGTGCCCACAGAGAGGGCTCTGAGTGCCGCCTCTGGCACACGTGCCATAGGTTCGCCACCACTGAACTAGACATACCCAATTCCAGCAACCGTTCCTTATATGCTTTAACCTCCAGACCTCTAATCATCTTTGTTGCTCTTCTCTGTAAAGAATATTCTCATTAAATGTTCTCATTAAAGAATATGGTGTCAAAAATTCTTGCAAAACACTTAAGTTTCTCTGGGTTCTGTCAGTAGATCTTGAGTTCTCTTCTGCCATTCCCTGGCTTATAAGCTGTTTGCATCATTTTCATCTCTGCATAAAATTATTTGTGCATGAAAGAAGAAAGGAGTAGTGGTACCAAATGCAACAGGAAGAGGAGGATAAGATTTAATTTTTAAATTTTTAGTTTTTAAAACAACAAAACATAACACACATACACACACAGTGTATACTCCTCCTTTTTTTTAACAGCAATTTCGTAACGGTAATCTTCTATTATTTACATTTCCCCCCTTACTCTTCTTTAGATATATTTGTCCTTGTTGTGCCATTATTTCTTGTTTGCATTTTTCTTCCTTCATACTATACTTCATACTAAAAATAATACATATTATTATTACTATACATTATTATACACACATTTTCCATTTTTGACCTTTCCACATTTATTCTCATTTATTATTTCTAATCTCCAACCAGTCATACCACTTATTCCATATTAGATAGTACTCTGTGTCTTCCTTTTCTTTTATCTCTTTTGTTAATTTGTCCATCTCACCACAGTCCAGGATTTTTCTTATCACTTCTTCCTCTGATGGTATATTCTCATTTTTCCAGAACTGTGCATATACTATTCTTGCTGCTGTTGTTCTATGTAGAATTAAGTACCTTATTTCTTTACTATATTTTCTGTTTAAAATACCCAGCAGAAAGATCTCTGGTTTCCATGCTACGGGTTGGTCTGTTATTTCTTCCATCCATCTTCTTATTTTAGTCCAGTATTTTTTCGCAACTGGGCATGTCCACCATATATAATAATTTGTTCCATGTACTTTTTTACATTTCCATCATGTTGGCGAATTGTTCTGGAACATCTTGGCAAGCTTTGCTGGTGGAAGATGCCACCCGTAAAACATCTTCAACTGGTTTTCCTTGAATGCCGCAGTCAATTTTATGTTTGTTTCCCATATTTTTTCCCATTTCTCCAATTCTATATTATATCCGAAATTTTTTGCCCATCTAATCATTGTGTCTTTGACAACCTCATCTTCCATTTTGTATCTCAATAAGTATTTATATAAATTGCTAATTAATTTTATTTCTGTTCCATGTATAATTTTATCCAATTTTTGTAGCTCTTTTTGTATTTCATATAATTTTTTGTCCTCTGTATATTTAGACTGAATTTGTGTAAATGTCCACCAGTCAATCTCTGTGCCTATATCTTGTTCCAATTCTTGTTTTGTTTTCAGATTTCCCTGTTCGTTTCCTAATTCCTTGTATCTAATTATCTTATTTATATCCAGTAGGTTTGGGTGTTTCAGTTGGGGATAACCACATTGGAATTCTTGTATAATGTTTTTGTTTTATTTTTTCCCAAGTCTGTAGCAATGCATTCCTAACTATATGTCTTTGAAAGTATCTGTGTATTTTATATTTTTCATCCCATAGGAATGCATGCCACCCCGCTTGCAAGTCATGTCCTTCTATTGTTAAAACTCTGATATTTTTAAGTTCCATCCATTCTTTTAGCCAAGTTAGGCTCGATGCTTGGTGGTATATTTCCCACTCTGGTAATGCCAATCCTCCTTTGTCTTTCGTATCTTGCAAAATTTTAATTTAATCCTGGGTTTTTTCCTTTGCCATATAAATTTAGTGACCAATTTATTTAATTTTTGAAAAAATGTTTTCCCTAATTTTATTGGAATAATTTGGAACAAATATTTTTGGCAATATATTCATTTTGACCGTAGCGGTCCTCCCTAAAAATGAAATTTGTAGATTTTCCCAATTTTCTAAATCTTTTTTTATCTGGTGTAATATTTTATCATAATTACCCTCCTTAATCGAGGAGCACTTCACTGTAAGCCAGATCCCTAAATATTTTATTTTCTTAGTTACACTTATCTTTGTTTTATCTTCCAGTTCACTTTCCTGTGCCTTTGTAAGATTTTTGATTATTAATTTGGATTTATTCTTATTGATCTTAAGTCCGGCTACCTCACCGAATTCTTCTATTTTTTGAATCAATTTAAGACTGGTTTCTAATGGATCTTCCAAAATGAATACCAAATCATCAGCGAAGGCTTGGACCTTATATTCTTCCTTCTTAATTTTTAAACCCTTTATTTCTTGGTCCTCTCTGATTTTTGTCAGGAGTATTTCTAATGATAAAATAAATAGAAACGGGGAAAGTGGGCATCCTTGTCTTACTCCTTTGGTTATATCAATTTTTTCTGTCATTTCATCATTTATAATTACCCTAGCTGTTTGTTTAGTATATATTTTCTCAACCATCTTTCCAAATTTTATCCCAAAATCCGTATAGTTCAATTGTGTTATAATAAACTTCCAATTCAAATTATCAGATGCCTTCTGGGCATCAAGAATAACCAGTGTAGCTTGTCTTTCAGAATGGACTTCATAAAATTCTAAAGTGTTCATTATTATCCTCATTTTATTTTTTATCTGTCGTCCTAGTAGAAATCCATTTTGATCTGGGTGGATGTAGTTATTCATTTTTTTTTAATCCTTTCTGCTATTATTGTTGCAAATGTCTTATAGTCTGTATTCAGTAAAGAAATCGGCCTATAATTTTGAATTTGTTGCAGTCTTCCTTAGAGATGAGGGTGATGATTGCTTCAGTCCAAGTTGTTGGTATCTTCGCCTCCTCCAGCACCTCATTACAAATTTCCAACATTATCCACTCTTGTGTATTTTTATAAAACTCAACCGGAATTCCATCTGGGCCTGGTGATTTATTGTTTTTCTGTTTTTTCAATGCTGTTTCTAGTTCTATTGCGTTATTGGTCTATTCAACATTTCCTTTTGTTCTTCGGTGACTTTGCTCATTTTTGTTGCCTCTATGTATTGTTTAACTTTGGAGGATAAGGTTTAAAAACTGCCCTGAGACTTATTGAAGCATGCTTTAACATTCTAGTGACAGCTGTTGTGTGAATAAATAAGCAAAATGAAGTCAAATATCTACAAATATTTCAGGCAATATTTTCAATTGCCTCCCCCCCCGACTTATTAACACAAGCACAACATCCAAATCCAAAGCTAAAAAAAATTCCAATGTATTCCTTAACCCTGAGATTTCTTTGTGGTCTCCTGCCCAAATACTAACCTGGTCTGATTAGTATTTGGACAGGAGACCATTAGGAAATCTCAGGGTTAAGAAATATTTTGGAAGTTGCTAAAACCTCTCCTGGAAGAAGGCAATGACAAATCACTTTTGTCCTGTTGCTAGGAAAACTTACATAGACATGGACATAAATCATTAGAAGTTGTAAACAATTTTATTTTTATCTGCTCAGGTTTATTTGAAATGGTCTATCCTAGGTATATCTTATTCGAAGCAAGGCAGTAGATGCATTTATGGAACATACCTAATCTGGTTACAATATTGATTGCTTTTCTGGGTTTGCCCAATTCAATAAATCATAAACTAACCAATACACGAACCCCTAATCTTAGCTCGTTGTTCACTTGCATTTGCTAGACATTTTTTGAACCTGGTTAAGCCTGTCTGAATGCTTACAGTGAATGCTGTGTGAATGTTCTCCCCCCCAAAATAAAGCGTATTCACATAAGGGAGGTTTGTATATAGGGCCCAGGATTTAGAAGGTTTTGAACATGAAGTCCTAAATTAAATTGAAGAGAAGGGAAAAAAACAAGAGCAAAAATTCTGGTGCCCTTTCCACATTAAGAGACAAGATAAGATGTTTCATCTAAAAATAAGCAATGCATCTAAAGAAAACAACACACTACATTCCCTCTGAGACTGTCATTTAATCATGCAGCCGTACAGAAGGAGTCATGCATTTAATTCTTCGTGGATGCCAAGTGGCTGAATTAAGCATAAACACACACACACACACACACACACACACACACAACTTGCTTCAGCACAGAATCATAAAATCACTATGAATCTAGGATCTTTTTGGTTCATTATTTTATCTTTCACAGTGGCCTGATCTATTTATTTATCACAGTTAGGATTATGCCTCATCTGTCAGATAAATCGAAGCAACCTGCCATTGTAATAAAACATAACAAGAGCCAGAATTTCTGTTGCTAAACAAAGCGGTTGTAAGTCTGTTATGTCTTATTTTTTTTGACCTTTTTTGCCATGGTGGTTAAGCAATTCATTGCAGTTATTAAATGAATCCACCTTCCCCCACTGAATTTGCTTACCAGAAGCCAGGTGGGAAAGGTTGCAAATGTTGATCATATGACAGAATAACAGAGTTGGAAGTGACCTTGCAGATCTTCTAGTCCAACCCCTTGCTCAGGCAGGAAGCCCTATACCATTTCAGACAAAGTGTTGTCCAATCTCTTTTTAAAAACCTCCAGTGTTGGAGCACCCACAAATTCTGGAGGCAGGTTATTCCACTGATTAATTGTTCTAACTGTCAGGAAACTTCTCCTTAGTTCTTGGTTGCTTCTCTCTTTGATTAGTTTCCATCCATTGCTTCTTGTCCTGCCTTCAAGTGCTTTGGAGAATAGCTTGACTCCCTCTTCTTTGTGGCAGCCCTTGAGATATTGGAACACTGCTATCATGTCACCCCTTATCCTTCTCTTCGTTAAACTAGACCAGTGATGGCGAATCTTTTAGAGACCGAGTGCCCAAACTGCAACCCAAAACCCACTTATTTATTGCTGGGTGCCAGGTGGGTGTGGCCCACTGGATGGGTGTGGCTGTCCTGGCTGGCTATCCTGGCTGGCTGAGGAATTCTGGGAGTTGAAGTCCTCAAGTCTTAAAATTGCCAAGTTTGAAGACCCCTGCTCTGATTGGTATTTGGAATTATTTTATCATAATGTGATTAAAGCTGTCAGCCTAGACCCAGAACCGTTTACGGGAAATGTGACGGATTTACATCTCAACTTGGCTACTGGCCCATCTTCAAACATAATGGGAAATGAGAGCTGCAGGTAATAATAATAATAATAATAATAATAATAATAATAAAGTTGGAAGGGACCTTGGAGGTCATCTAGTCCAACCCCCTGCTCAGGCAGGAAACCCTATACCCGTGGTGGCGAACCTATGGCATGCGTGTCACAGGTAGCACACAGAGCTCTCTCTGTGGGCATGCAAGCTGTCACCCGTCCTAGGCCTTCAGCTGGGTTTTATAACCTTTTTGCTTTAGGCCTCTGGCACCATGTGGAAAAAAAAAAAAGGTTCAATCAATTAATTTCAACTTCTCGCGGGGAAAAAAAAGATTTCGCAAAGTTGGAATTGATTGATTGAATTTTTTAGTCCCACCAGTCTGCTGTTACCACCACAGCCACGCCCACCAAATGGGCCATGCCCACCCAAAGGGCCACACCCACCCGAAGGGCCACGCCCACCTGGCACCCGATGATACATAAGTGGGTTTTGGGTTGCAGTTTAGGCACTCGGTCTCTAAAAGTTTTGCCGTCACTGCCCGAGTGTGCTAGAATGAGGTGGTCCCGCCGAAAGGCATTGAAGTACATTACATGGTTATTTCTCCGCCAACAGCAGGGGGAGCTGCTGCTGTCTTGACTCAGGTCTAAGGAACCTCCTGTTAAATGAATCATCCAGAGGGCTCGTTGAGACTTTTCGGTGATTGATTTAAATTCCCCTTGTGTTTAATAATAATTTCTCTGTCGATCTAGCACCTCCCCCCACACACATACATACTTCCAATCCTGATCATATAAATAACAGCTTGGTTAATGTTTCCGTTGTACAAGAGTATACTAATATATGAATTTTAACACTAGACAGGGACCCTGGTTGACAGTGGGTTTATGTGGATTTTGACAGCTGAAAAGGCCATATGCATTCCAGGCAAGCTTTCAGTGAGCAAATGCCAGACATGCAGATGCTGGGTTCATCCATGCATCCTGCTTGCTCTAGGGCAGGCATTCTACTTTTGTTGAGGAGGGAAATGCACATCACAGATCACAGAATAACCCCCTGCTCAAGCAGGAGACCCTATACCATTTCAGACAAACGGCTGTCCAATCTCTTCTTTAAAATCTCCAGTGTTGGAGCACCCAAAACTTCTGGAAGTAAGCCCCTCCACTGACTGATTCCAGCAACCATTCTTTATCTGTTTTAGCCTCCAGTCCTCTAACCATCTTTGTTGCTCTTCTCTGTACTCTTTCTAGAGTCTCAGCGTCACAGCCCACCAAAAGGGGGTTTCAGCCCTTCTTGTCTTGCTCCTCTTTAGTGCTATTTTGCAGTTTCTGCTAGCCCCAGAAGAAGGTCCTTCAAATCAAACAAAAGGTTTTTATTTATGGGTGGGAGACTGTCTGTTTGCTACTGTGGGCACATCCTCCATTTCAAAACCCCGACCCTATCTTGCGAGGCACATGAAAGCTTTTCACAGTTGCCCTCTTGAGGTTTTATGCTCTGTGGGCACCCCAAAAGAGTAATAGAATTTATGGGTGGGGGATATAACTGGCCAGCACCCACTTTTTTCTGCCCACAAAGTTTCTGTTCTGTATATCAGTGTGTCTCAGCCTTTGCAACTCTAAGTTGTGTGGACTTCAACTCCCAGAATTCCTTAGCCAGCCTTGCTGGCTGGGGAATTCTGGGAGTTGAAGTCCACATATCCTAGAGTTGCCAAGGTTGAGAAATTCATGCCCTATACTATAGTTTGCCACATGGTGGTGAAGTGCAAGTCCGTCTCTCTAGTATTGTCATCTATTGGGTAACATTGGCAACTCTAAGATATGTGGCTATCTAAGATATGCGGACTTCAGTCGTGTGAAATCATCTCTCCCATAGGAGTATCTGGAGGAAATAGTCAAAAGAATCAAGATTGTAGCTATGATGGAACTGAAGCTCTGCCTTAAAGCTGATGCACTTAAAAATGGATCAATTGCATTGTTATGGCTGCCATCTTGATTCTTTTTTAACCATACCTTGTAGATATCCCTGTCTCTGTGATATGGCCACTCCATTGTTTTTATATTTTAGATACCTTTTCAATCAAAAGTTGACTTTCGCATTACACTCCTCCAATATCTGTCTGTTTAGCAAACTGTTGTTATTTTGCATAGTTGCTTTTTATTAAAATGATACTACTTTGGAAAATTTTGGCAGTCTACTTTGCAGAGGGTGTTCTGTCCCACCATATAGGTTAGTGAGCAGAATTAAGTGCTGCCTTTCCAATTAGATTCCCCCCAGGAGCTCTGTATAATCCAACAGGTAGCTTTATATAGGATTTTACCAAATGGCAAGGAAGTGGGTTTGTTCCCAAATCATTTGAATAGAATAGAGTTGGAAGGGACCTTGGAGGTCTTCTAGTCCAGCCCCCCCATTTAAGCAGGAGAACCTACACCATCTCAGACAGGTGATTGTCCAGTCTCTTCTTAAAGATCTCCAGTGATGGGGTGCCCATGATTTCTGCCAAGCTGTATTTCCTTAAAGCACAGAATTACAGAATAACAATGTTGGGAGGGACCTTGGAGGTCTTCTAGTCCAACCTCCAGCTCAAGCAGGAGACCCTTTGCCATTTTAGACAAATGGCTGTTCAATCTTTTCTTTAAAACCTCCAGTGATGGAGCACTTCCAACTTTTGAAAGCAAGCCCTTCCACTGATTGATTGTCCTCACTGTCAGGAAATTTCTCCTTAGTTCTAGATTGCTTCTCTTCTTGATTATTTTCCACCCATTGCTTCTTGTCCTTTCAGGTGCTTTAGAGAATAAGTTGACCCCCTTTCCTTTGTGGCATCCCCTCAAATATTAGAAAACTACTATCATGTCCCCCCAATCCTTCTTTTCATTAGACTAGACATACCCAATTCCTGCAACCATTCTTCATGTTTTAGACTTCAGTCCCCAATCACCTTTGTTGCTTTTCTCGGCACTCTTTCTAGGGTCTCAACATTTTTTTTGTATTGTAATGCCAAAACTGGATGCATATTATCTCTTTGTCCTCCTTGCCAACTCCTTTTGTAGGAATCCATCTGTAACAAAAGGATGCATCAGCTGGCAGGGTGACCGAAAGTCAAAAAAATCAATATGGCAACCATAACCAAACAATTGAAGCTCCCAAAGTATTTGAGGGCTTCACTTGCATAATTGTGGCTGTCACCTTGATTTGTTTTACCTCCCTATGATCACTTCTGATGGGCAAACCCCTTTAACTTGGACTTGAATCCCCCCCCCAGTTCCTTAAAATGGCCCTGTAAATGGCTGGCTAGAGGTTCCTTTTTTTGCAGAGGCAGGAGTGATAACCACAAAAGGACACATCAATCAGTCTGATTGTCCATTAATCCCAGGATCCAGTTTATCTGCCTGCTGATAGCTGAATAGTTTTAAGAACCTGTATCAGAAATGCCCATTAATTATTTTTAAGGATGCCCTTTCTGTCAGCAGCTCTTCTGACAGTGAGCCAACGGGGTTAAATTCTTAACTGTACAATAAGGAGTGACAATAATGGATTGCCACTGCAACTCTGGGCCTCGTGTCATGCATCTTATTTCCATCCTAAGAATCTACTTGAATCCAGCAGGAACTGCTTTTAGGACGTCTACATAAGACTATCTCTGTGAAATGCCCCGTTATTATCCAATATATGTTTACTTGGAATTAAATTCCATGGCAATCTCTGTGCACCTTAAGATTTGATTCATGCTTAGCCAGTCGGAGTATTGGCTTAATAAGTTAAGCAAAGTCAGTTTGCCATGGTTTGTAAACCCAGTTCAATTTTCTTGGCTTCTAATGCTAAGGCATAAAGGAGAACAACTCTGTATCAGTACTTAGCCTTAATTTTCACTGGGATTCTTTCTGAGATTTAAACCTAGCCGACACCTTGCTTTTAAGTTTTGGTTTATTTAGTAGTGGTTTTTAAACAGGCTACAGGACTGGATTGCTTGCAGACGTTTCATGATCCAAGTTGGTAAACGAGGGATTTGTTGCCAGTTTTGTTGTCAGTTTTGCACTCATGAAGTTGGGTCATGAAACGTCCGCAAGCAAACAACAAGCTCAGAGAGCACCAGGAACCCCGCAACCACAATCGCCGGCATTTACCCAATGCAGATCAGTCCGGAAGCTGGATGCCCGGGTCTCATAAAGCTAAAACCAAACAAATCACCTGCCGAGGAAGATCATCGGGCTCTCCCACCCCCATGCCCATCATCCCCTGCCAAGGAAAGCCTGCTTCGGGAGTTGCAATCCAAACCCTCAGGCGGACGCGGCGTGGGCGGACTTCACTTGGAGCCACAAGTCACAATTCGGAAGCATGAAAGGGCTCCTGTGGGCAGCGAGAACGCCACTCCTCCAATCACAGCTGAAAGTGTTCCTCGCGACCACGCCTCCTTCTCTCTCTTCGTCTTCTGATTGGCCGAGCCATAAAAACCGGGCACGAGTGCGCCTTTCCTATACCCCATATATAGAGAAGAACCGGGCAAGGCTGCGTGGAAATGCGGGAGGATCTTGAGTTAGTGGTCTTTCCACTCGCTGTTTCAGGTCTCGTTTCCAATTATTCTTCATTGCTGTTGTTATTATTTTTAAGTGTCTTCATCACGTTGGGCATCCACCCAGCAAGTCCGCCGCCACCGATTAAGGCCATCCGACGCTAGTGTTTCATTTTCGCGGTCCTTCTTCCCAGGCGGTGTGCGATTAGCCATGGCTAAAAGGAGCTCCTTGTTTATTCGAATAGTGGAAGGGAAAAATTTGCCAGCCAAAGACATGTAAGTAAAAAAAACAGACTCGTGTCCTGGCCCCGCACGCTTGTTGTGCACCTCTTTATTTGCCCAGCTTTATTTACACCTCTTTATTTGCCCAGTTTGCCGGTTTCTGCGATGGGTCTTCCGCAATAACCCTCAATGTGTTTACTCCGAAGGATCCTCTACTGACTTAGATCGTGTATTCCTTGGCAAGCCTAGTATATTGGACCCCTTTGCAGAGCAGCCCGCAGTCTTCTTCGCCCATCCTGGTGGGCGTTAGGGAGTTTCTTGCTAGCTTAAAGTGGGGAGGGGAAAGAAGGACCGGGTGGTCCTTACGCTTGAATAACTTTGCAATATTTCCTTGGACTCAACCGGTCCTTGAGGAAAAAACGCGCCACTGGAGCTTTCCTTGTTCTTTTTTCTTTCTTTCTGGGGCTCAGCTGAGACATTTGCAACTGTCTTTAAAATCGAAAAGTGCAGAGTGAGGTAGACTTTTCCTCTGACGATGCATGTGTATTAGTATCTTTGTGGGAGACTTAAGAGACATTGACTCCATCAGTTGCCATCTTCTGAGGTATGGATTCTGGTCTCCCACTCTCCAAATCCCATAATAATACTGCAGCCTGAACTGAGAAATCATCTTGGGGTGTCCAACTGTATTCCCTCATCCAGCAAGTGTCCATCCACATCATAATAGCCGTTAAGATAATTTGCTGGGATTTCTAAACCTCTGCAGATTTCCAAGATAGCTCTTGTAATCTAGTTCTGCAAATTCAGATGGAAGCTTGTGGCATCATCTAAAAGGTTCAGGATGGTATGATGTGTTCCAAAGCTGGTTATGCTTGTGATTTTGGGAAAGCTGCTACTTTTGGTCCTTCCATTAGATTATAGCTCAACCAGTTTGGTCTGTTATGGATTCAGTGTGGAAGGGATGTTCAGAAATGGTTAGTCCAATCAGCAGGTTAGGTGTGTTGAGTGAACACAGACAATGAAATGGCTGTCAAAAAAGGTAAACACTTTTTTTTTTTTGCAAGATCTTTAAAATCAGGGATTCGTTTGTGTTAGATTTCAACCAAGCTCTTGGTTCTCCTTTTCTTACTGAAATTGGGAATTAATGATCCTTCTTTTTAGAATTTCAGCATTATTTGATGTTGGAGGAACAGAAAGAGAAGAAACTATGGCTATCTAGAAGGAAATATGGAGTAACAAAAGTGAGAAAATGCAGCAATTATTCTCTATTATCTTGCATAGATTCCCCCTGAAGGAAAAATAGTTGGATTTAGAATTGTCTTTGCCTGGGTTTTAGGAAATAATCATGGAATTGGGAGGGTCCTCAAGGATCATCTAATTCAACCCTCTGCAATTGCAAGAAAACCAATCAAATTATCCTCAGAGGGTTGTTATTTGGATTCTTCTTAAAGACCACCAGAAATGAGGTTTTTTTTTCCATAGGATAGATGATTTTTCTGCACAGGGGAATCAGCCAGGAATTTAAGGTGAAACCATAAAATGACTCTCTTTCCCAACTATCAAATATATCTATATCTATATAGTTATATCTATATAGCTATATCTATATATCCAGGGCTTTTTTTGTCATAGAACAGAGTTCTGGTACCTTTTTTTGACAGATTTTCCAGAGTTGCCTTGAACAAAATCCTAGTTTTTTAAATACACTAAAAATTGAAAGGGTTTTTTTCCAACTACAAAGATAAACCTTGTAGGGTAGGCAAGGTGGATTGTATGACGTGTGAGTTCTGGCACCTTTTTTTTTTTTTTTTACAAAAGTACTATATCTATCCATTATTATCTACAATATATATATTTCAGTAACCTTATGTTCTGGAGGTTGGATATTAAACCAGAAGACCCTGAGCTTGAATCCTTCCTTGGATACAAAGCCAACATGGTCCAGTCACTCCAAGCCCTAGGAATGAGGCAAGGGCAGATCATTTCAGGAAAAACCTTGCCAAGAAATCTGCAGGGAGTTATCCAGTACAGTTATCTTACAACCATTTGTTTAGTGACTGTTTGAAGTACCAACGGCACTGAAAAAAGTGAATTATGGTCATTTTTTCATGCTTAGGACCGCTTGCAGCATCTCTGTGGTCATATGATCAAAATTTGGACACTTGGCAATTGGCATGTATTTAGGATAATTGCAGTGTCCCATGGTCATGTGATCACCTTCTGACAAAGAAAATCAATGAGGAAGCCAGATTCACTTAATAACCATGTTACTGAATTAACAACTGCAGTGATTTGCTTAACTGGGGCAAGAAAGGTTATAAAAAGGGCAAAATTCACTTAAAAACTGTCTTGTTTAGCAACAGAAACTTTGGGGTCAGTTGTGATCCTAAGTCGAGGACTAACTGTAGTTGCTAGGAGTCAACCCTTTCTTGTAGGCAGTCATCCCCCCCTCCAAAAACGCCTGGAGAAAGCATAAACAATGGGGAGCCAAAATGTTTAGAGCAGGGGTAGGCAACCTTGGCTCTTTTATGACTCGTGGACTTCAACTCCCAGAATTCCTGAGCCAGCATGAAGTCCACGAGTCATAAAAGAGCCAAGTTTGCCTACCCCTGGTTTAGAGGTGGTTCTCATGGAACTGAAAGAGAGCAGAGTTTTGAGACTTCTTGGGAAGCAGAGAATTGTGATCAGTTTTTCTTTTCCTCTCGAAAATGTCGAAAGCATTATCAACTGGAACCAAATATTGTCAAAAATCAACTGGAACCAAATGTTGAGGAGATTCAAGATTCAAGTAAATATTTTCTCCCTTCAGTGAGGAGTTAGAATGAGAAATTCAATGTACTCAGAGGTGCCCATAACCATCAGCTGAAAGGGTTCTAAAAGGCGGGACAAGGGAGAATCAGCTCCTAGTTTCGAGGGTGTATTGGCATTCCGTCTTCTGACCACAGAATGTCTTTGATTAATTATGGTGGAACAAAGCAAGGTCTTGGCTTTAACCTAGACAAGCTTTTTTCACATTCTTGCCCTTTCAACTGTTGGGTAAGATAAATCTGTCTTGATGATGTGGACAGCACAAGCGCTCAATAGACAATAATAAATGACAAAATCACCATCAGTCAATTGCAAAAGCTTTATTCAGAACAGCTTACCTCGTGCAACAATACATCAAGTGTCCACATCTGCCTATCCTTGGGAAGGACTCGACAGGTGGATAAAATACTAAATTCAGTCTGAACATCTGGCTGACTTTGCGACAAATCATAAAAATACTCAATTTAAGCAGAAGATACATTAGATATACATATATCTAAAATGTATGTATACATATATGGAATAACTACAGAATAGAATATTCTTTTATTGGCCAAGTGTGATTGGACACACAAGCAATTTGTCTCTGGTGCATAAGCTCTCAGTGTACATACAAACAGCAAAACGATAATCATAAGATACCGATAGGAGAAAATAATAGGAAAGATGAAAAAATATTATTTATTTATTTGGTTTTGATGCTACCTATTCCTGCAATTTGCTGTACTGTTGAGAGTGGAAAATCCCTAATTCAAGCACAGACAAACATAATATATGAACAAATCATTACAGGATATCAGTTTTTTATATTCTTTCAGTGTTGTATAATGATTCTTTTGACTGTTCCATTTACACAATTCTTGATGTCTTAGTAAATTTCAAGTACTGAATTAGTGTGTTTTTAAAAATATTTTTTATATAAATCCCTGAGAGCCCCTTTGAAGTCGACAGTATCCAAATCAGGTAATAAACAGGAATAGTCAAGAATATTTATATTCTTTACTTGCAAAAATTTATTTAAATTTATGTTAAGAATCCTGTGGATTTTAGCCAAAATATGGTAATAAGAAGATGAGCCCCAGCTAAATGGATTAATGCTGCAATCTTTTGGAAGGCATTTCTAACAGTTCTAAAATTGCCTCTAATTCTCAGGAAATATTTTCTGAGACTTAAAACAAAAACATTTCAAGATAAAAGCCTATTTTCATATTTTAAAAAGAAAAACAAGACATCGAAACTCCTTATTCCTACAAATGTGCCGATAATTAATTTCAACCTCATTTACTGTAGTTCTTCAACTTCAGCCATTTGTCTGAAATAGTATAGGGTTTCCTGCTTGAGCAGGGGTTGGACTAGATCAGTGGTTCTTAACCTGGGCGATATTGCCCCCCAGGGGGCGATTTCATTTTTCAGGGGGACGATGGAACAAAAAGAGGCGACATGGGAGCGAAGGAACGAAAAGGGGGCGACATGGGGGCGATGGAGCAAGACGTTTTGGGGACACTTTTGAGCCTTCCCCTGCGGCTCCAAGCCTCCTTCGTCATTTGCAGAAAGAGAGAGACAGAGAGAGGCACTTGTGCTTCTCTCTCTTTCTCTCTCTCTCTCATGTGGATATGCCCCCTCGCAGGGCTCCTGATTGGCCCTGCGCCCGGGTGCCCTGCCTCCTGGGAGAAGCACGGATAGGAAATCCCTTTTCCTGGCTGGCCCCATCTGAGGAGCACGTAGCCGGGGAACTGCACGGGGAAGCACCGGGATCCCTGCTGGAAGCAGCCCACCAGAGCCTCAGCTGAGCAGGCCAGCCTTTCCGCAAGCCACGGCCCCGAGGGAGAGCAGCTTCTGCGATCCCCAGCCGCGGGACCATTGGCCCAGCTGGCTGGGAAGGCGTGCCGGAGTCCTGGCTGCTTTGTTGGCGAAGAATGTGAGGTGAGCAGAAGATGGGGGGGAGAGAATGGGAGCGGGGAGGCATTTTCCAACCAGCAGCAGAAGAATCCCAGCCGGACCCGCAGGAGCGCCTCCTCCTGGGGCCCGGCACTGGCTTCCTTGCCCTCCTCCTCCTCCCCTTCTTCCTGCTGCCCCCCGGGCGGCAGTCCCAGCTGGGGCACCGGCCGGTGGGGGCATTGCTCCCTGGGCGATGCTGGTGGGTCGCGGATCACTGGGAGTGCTGCACAGTGCAGAGAAGCCACAGCTCCTCCAGCACGATGGACCTACCGGCAGCATGGAAGGCTCCAACGTTGGTCCTGGTGGGAAGTGGATCGTTGCCCCGGTTCTGACCGAGGACACCGGCAGCGCGGGAGAAGGTTTGGCGATGCAGCTGACGGGGGGCGTTCCGCGGATGTCCCACAACTTAAGCCCGGGGACGCCGGTGGAGCGAGGGGAGGCTTGGCGATGCATCTGATGGGCGGGGCATTCCGCAGATGCCCCGTAGCCCCAACTTGAGCCCGGGGATGCCAGCAGCAGGTGGGACGGCCTGCCAACGTGACCGTGAGCCGGGGCGTCCCCACAGTCCTGGCGGGCAGTGGAGCTGGGTGCCTCCAGCAGTGACAGGGGGCCTTCTGATGCCGCCTGCCCCCCTCCCCATCCCTTCGGCGCCCTCTGCCTTTCGTTCTCTCTCTCCTCACCTGGAGAAAGAAGGGGAGAGGGAGGGAGAGGAAAGAGAGGGAGAAGAGAAAGAGAAAAAGAGAGAGAGAAAGAGAGGAAAAAGAGAGGAAGCACAAGTGCCTCTCTCTCTCTCTCTCTCACACACACACACACATACACACAGACATACTGAGTGGGGGAAGAGGACTGGCAGACCAAGGGCAGAAAGAAGGAGAGGGAGGGAGGGAAGGAGAGAGAGAGAGAGAGAGAGAGAGAGAGAGAGAGAGACCCTTTTGACATCTAAAATGAAGATAACACTGAAGATATATATATAATAAAGGTAAAAAAGGATCTATGCAGTGTTATCTTCATTTTAGATGTCAAAAGGGTTTTGCGGCTCCCAGTGTTTTGTTTTCAGTGGTCATTACATTTAAGTGTCTTGAATAAATAAGATAATAATGAAATACATGTATCGTGAAGTTTGGGAATAAAGTGACGGGTGGCACCAAAATTTTTCACATAGTTGAGATATAGGAAAAAGACTGGAAATAAATTATTTGCATCATATGTCCTTATGACAATTTTAAAGAAAACAAAAAAGTGTTTGCATAAATTGAAGAATTATTTCCTATGTTGTGATTGAGAGGTTATGTTGGGGGAGGGGGGTGATGACAACTTCCTTATTGGCTCAAGGGGGCGATTCGTTCAAAAAGGTTAAGAACCACTGGACTAGATGACCACCAAGGTCCCTTCCAACTTTATTATTATCATGAACTTTTAAAAAAGGGGGTTTCTGGCATAGGAATCATCTCAGATTCTTCCAAAATTAACAAATATTAATATTTAATTAAATTAACAAGTTTTAGAAGCAGGAATGGCAAATAAGAAAAGCTTAATTTGATTAAACTGCATAGAATCATTCTAAGATAATTTAAATTCAGTTTTAAATTTTTGAATTTTTTAAAAAAATTGTTTTATTAGAACTAAGCTGGTTTGGTAATATTATTATAAAGCTCCTTTCAGATCAGATCAGCCAGGTCTTCCAAGTCCTATTTATACACAATTGTCATCTGATGGAATCTCAAAAGTCGGCATATGGATAAATGTTTTATTTTTGAAGGAGTTGCTTTTATTTCATGCTGATCTTGATTGTTAGTGGCTCAAAACCTACAGGAGTAGGTGACATGAAAAATAAATAAATATACAAATATAAGTTCAGATGATTTTCATCTGAAATTATCCCACAATGTAAACTGATCATGGAGGGAAATGATTTATTTATTTAGCACATCATATATGGATTAGTGATATATATTAACATTTCACGTAGATTAGTAAAACACAATAAAACATAAATGTTAAAAAGATCTGTTCAAATATCAATATCTAGGTGATCTATCCATTGAATTGCAGCATCGTTTATATTTAAAAAATCAGATACTGGACCAATATATGCCTCAGCTTATAGCCAATCACAATGTGATCTACAGATGGATGGCATTTCCTCAAGGCCAACAGGCTTTGCAGTTGTTCCCAAATAACCAGTCCTCTCTCAGCTCAAGTCCTCTCCTCCAGGTCAAGGAAGGTCTGAATAACTTTATTCATCAGATACCTTGGCACAATAGCTCTGCAGATGTTCCTCTGGCCCCTTTTCCCAAGGAAGGACCAGATTATTTATTTATTTATTTATTTATGAGACTTATAAGTGCAAGCACTTATTTATGAGACTGTAAGTGCAAGCACTCTCTAAGTGGTGTACACCAGTAAGCAATATATATATATATATTTACATTGCCCCCAACAATCTGGGTCCTCATTTTACCTACCCCGGAAGGATGGAAAGCTGAGTCAACCTTGAGCCGGTGACCTGCTGAACACAGTCAGCTAAAGTGGCCTGCAGTACTGCACTCTAACTGCTGTGCCACCTTGCCACCTATTATCTTAAACAAAGCTTCCAGCTAACAATCTACAGATGTGATTATGGGAAAATAATTACGTTTCATCACGCCTATCACCAGAAAGAAAGCTTTAATAAAGGCTTTTACACATGATCTATTGGATTTGCTCATCTTCTTCCAGGGGAACAGCTCTTCCACCATTTCATCTCTTAGAGTTCCTCTGAAAAATCAGGGGTTCCTAGGCTCTGTGAACGGGGAGAGGTCACACAGGAATAATCCAATCCAAGGCTGGGTGGTTGTCCCTCTCATTTCAAGTGGCATTTAATATTTCAGTTGAACTGCATAGCTTAGCCTCAACCACCTCAAGCTATCTCTGAAATCCAACAGGATCCAACAGGGCTTGGAGCAGACTGATTAAACTGGTCCCAATTCTTTCCTGAGTATCAGTGCAGTCAAACAGGGGGCTTCAAAGGAACTGAATTCTGAAGCCCCTTGTTCCAGATAAGGTACATTGTTAATCACCAGGGTTTTCTGCTTGAACAGAGGGTTGGCTTAGAAGACTCCAAGGTTCCTTGCAAACCTAATCTATTATTCTGTTACTCTGAAATGCAGAAGCCAAAATATATGCCCAACGGTAAGCTGAAAGAGTGGAAAGTTAAATCTGCTTTTACCAACAGTTGTAGTTTATAGATGAAAAAGCTGAAGAATGCCCCTGCCAAAGGAAGCTATTGAATAATGTATAAAGTTTTTAAAGTAATGTGAAGGAATATAAGACCTCCTAAAATATAAACCATGTCATTTGGAATTAAATGCATCTTAATCACATTTAGTTTACTCTAAATACGCGAAATAATTGTGGACTGTCTGTCTAGATCTCTTTTCATTTGTGTCAGAATTTGGAATAATTTCAAATTTGCCAGTTAAGGCAGCTTGTTAAGAATCATTAAAAAAAGGGAAAAAGTAGCCTAAAACTTCAGTTTAGAAAACTGCTAGAATTATTGCTGGGACTTATCCAGTGGTGAGATTCAGCCAGTTCGCATCACTTCGGCAGAACCAGTAGCTAATTTTTTGTTGCCCAGGCCCAGAATGGACTTCCGGAAGTGGCATCCACACAGAGAACCGGTTGTTCACATATTTGAATCGCATCACTGGACTGAATGATTTATTCTGATTTATTCCAAATTACAGAATAACTAAACTCTCACGACATTAAAAATGGAATGTCCTGGCTTATTTGAACATAACATTATATGCACCAATAGGCATATAATGCCTCTACAGCCACCCAATAGCACATAAACACTCTGTAAACCCCTTTTCAGAATTTGAAGGCTCTAAAGCAACATCTGAAACAAAGGAATAAAACATCCTTGATATGTAAAAGATAAAGGTCTTTACTCTGCTAGTCGTAGTCAACTTTAGGGGGGCAGTGCTTGCTCATATCTTCGATATATACCACCATGTAAATTGTAACTAAGAAGAAAACAAACTATCGATAACCTACCAATTCCATTTCTCCTCTAGTCCAGGGATGATTTGATGATTTTCTGGAAGTTACTCCTCCAAACCCAGAGTTGCTTTTCAAAAGGCAATTGGACTTTCTTTTTTCTTGAAAAAGTTTTGCTTCTCATCCAAGAAGCTTATTCAGTTCTTGGATGAGAAGTGAGACATCTTCAAGAAAAAACCAAGAAAGTCCAGCTGCCTTTGGGAAAAAGCATCTTTGGGACAACCAGGACCTGCATGACTGAGAATCTCCATCGACATTTACTCCTCCAAACATGTCTTCTATTATCGAATAACATGAACAGCTTTTGGTTTGAAGGATTAACTTCCTGATCTACCACAGCATTCCAAAATAGCCAGATTGGCATGTTTCATATTTATTTAATTATTAAATTTATATGCCACCCATCTCCCTGCCCAGAGTGCCCTGGAATACTCTTAATGAACACCCAATAATCACATTTGATCTGGAATAGAATAGAACATACATTTCAAGAGTGTAAAACTTGGAGGAAACCCGAGGTGGCGCAGCAGTTAGAGTGCAGTACTGCAGGCCACTTTAGCTGACTGTGTTCAGCAGGTCAGCGGTTCAAATCTCACCGGCTCAAGGTTGACTCAGCCTTCCATCCTTCCGGGGTAGGTAAAATGAGGACCCAGATTGTTGGGGGCAATGTAAATATATATATATATACATTGCTTACTGGTGTACACCGCTTAGAGAGTGCTTGCACTTAAAGCGGTATATAAGTCTCATAAATAAAATAAATAAATAAATAAATTTTAATTCAAAATCTGCTTCTAAAATCACCAAAAAAACTATTATCAAAAGCTAACTTCCATGTCTAAGAGAAGACTAGAATCTTTACTTCTCTGTTTCTAATCTAACACTCTAACCATTATACTACACAACTCCAATACAATAGAACACTAAATTCTAATCACATGAACAATTTCAGAATTCCCAGTTTCATAGGCTTCATTATAGCTACTACTTTTGTAGAAAAGAAATAGCTATGGATATAACAGAATAACAGAATTGGAAGGGATCTTGGAGGTCTTCTAGTCCAACCCCCTGCTCAAGCAGGAGATCCTATACCATTTCAGACAAATGGCTGTCCAGTCTCTTCTTAAAAGCTTCCAGTGATGGAGCAACCACAGTTTCGGAAGTTGTTCCACTGGTTGATTGTTCTCATTGTTAGGAAATTTCTCGTTAGTTCTAAGTTGCTTCTCTCCTTGTTTAGTCTTCATCCATTGTTTCTTGCCTTGCCTTCTGGTGCTTTGGAAAATAGGTTGACCCTCCCTTTTTTTGTGGTAGCTCCTCAAATATTGAACACTGCTATCATATTTTCCTTAATCTTTTTTTCCACTAGACTAAACAAATCCAATTCCTGCAACCGTTCTTCATATGTTTTAGCCTCCAGCTCCCTAATCATCCTTCTATTTCATAGACAAGATTCTTACCTGATTATCTGTTGCTGAGAAATGAACTATTACTATTGGAATAAAAAAATAAATAAAACTACTGACTTAGAATCTATAAACTCTTTTCTCCCATGCATCACGAATAAAATGTCATAATAAAATGTAATGCAAGGAGAAGAGTTTGCATTACAACACTACAGTGGCCGCTTCCTCGCGTGTTTCCCCTCTTCTCCACTTCTTACGCCTACATGCAGCTGTGCTGCGGTCCTTCCTGCCTTGTGTTCTTTCTGATACCTGAGAAGGCCAAGCCTTTTAATGTATTAAAAAGAACAGCAAAAAGGCACCCGGCTGGAAATGTCACGATGCCCTCTTAAACACTCCAAGCTGGAAAAACAGATTCCTGGTTCTGCCTTTCAATCCATAGCCGTCTCCCCACTTTCTTCTACTTGCCAGTCGGCAAGGGTGTTGTTGAGAACTGAAAATGTGGAATCTGTTGTCACAAAACGGGAAGTCTGGCCAGTGTTGACATATAGAAGGACCAAGCAGAAGCTTTCCTCGGATGACCTCTAGGTAGAAACACATTTGAATATGGGTGGTCCTCGACCTATGACCCCAATTGAGCCCAAAATTTCTGTTGCTAAGAGAGACATTTGTTAAGTGAGTTTTGCTCCATTTTCTTGCCACAGTTGTTCAGTGAATCACTGCAGTTGTTAATAACATGGTTGTGAAGTGAATCGGGTTTTCCCATTGACTGCTTGCCAGAAAGTCGCGCAAGGTGATTGCATGACCCAAGGACACTGGAACGGTCATAAATATGAGTCAGTTGCCAAGTGTCTGAATTTTGATCATGTGACCATGGAGAGGCTGCAACAGTTGTAAGTGTGAAAAATTATCATAAATCACTTTTTTCAGTGCCTTTGTAACTTTAGATGGTCACTAAATGAACTGTTGTAAGTCAAGGACTACCTGTATTCACCAGCACAAAATGAGCGGTGAGAGGAAAAAAGAAGGGTTTCTGTCCCAAAATACAGATTTCCTACATCAGAAGCCGCTCTAACCTTTACCAATTGCCTCAGGCAGCAGGAATCATGAAATGGCAGGAAAAATAACAACAACAACAACAGAGTTGGAAGGGACCTTGGAGGTCTTCTAGTCCAACCCCCTGCTCAGGCAGGAAACCCTATATCATTTCAGGCAAATGATTGTCCATTCTCTTCTTTAAAACGTCCAGTGTTGCAGCACCCACAACTTCTGGAGGCCAGTCATTCCACTGGTTAATTGTTCTAGCATTTGGGAAATTTCTCCTTATTTCTAGGTTGCTTCTCTCCTTGATTATATTACAATACTACAAGTAGTCCTTGATTTATGACCCCAGGGATCAGAATTTCTATTGCTAAGCAAGACGGGGATTAAATGAGTTGGGGCTGATTTTGCAATCTTTTTTATCATGGTTGCTAAACAGTTCACAGTGGTCATTAAATCAATGCATCTTTTTCCCCACTGACTTGGCTTGTTGGAAGTCTCCTGGGATGGTTGTTGGCATTCAGGAGACCCTAGGATGCTGCAACTATTACAAATACATGCTAGTTGCCAAGTGCCTGGATTTCGATCCCTTGAGCGCAGGGGTGCTGTGACGGTCATAAATGCGAAGACCAGTTGTAAGTCATTTTTTTTTCAGCACCTTTGTAACTTGAACGATTGTTAAAGGAAAGATCTTATGTCAAAAGACTATTTATACATATTTTTATTGTAGTTTTGCCACTAAGGCTGGAGACCGGTATTTCCAGAATTCTTCGCCTATAACTTATACAATGTTGAATGCACCATAACTAACTAGGATGCAAGACCTGATATGGTACTTCATCTTGAACAGCAAAATATATGGAGCTGTTCCCGGACATTTTAGGATATGCATGTATACCATCAAATAATCCTTCTTTTGTATCTTGAATAATGTCAAGTATTTTATTATTTAATTAACTGAATACAGAAACTGGTTTCGGACAAATTAAAAAGGACAGGTTTGGAAGTAACCATTTTTCTTTTCTTGTTTTTTTTAGTTTTTACTCCTCGGTAAATTTAGTTTTTGTTGTATATTTGTAGTTGAATAATTCTTGTGGTGATGTGAAAGGAGACTTAGTTTTTCTGTAAGGAATTGTTATTATTTGTACTACATTAGTACTAGTACCAGCTTCAAAAACATAGAATAAAAGAAAATATTATATGGAACCCAAATGAAACAAAATTCTAAACAGTTTCTGATATTTGGTGAAGAAAAACCACAACAGTCAGACCAAGCTCTTGGTCTGCAAAGGTCTAAAGGATCAGCAAGTATCAGATGTTTTGAAATTTGAAGGGAATAGTCTATTTTTTTGCTCTTTTTCATAGTAATTTTATTAAAGCCTATAATTACAACAGGAAAGACTAAAAAACTAGAAGAATTAAAACAGTAGAAGGTACAGAAATTTATGACCCTCTCGCAGGTCTATAAAGCAAAGGAAAACTAAAATAAAATCATAAGCACAGTTGTGGTTCCACTTAGTGACTGCTTCATTTAGTGACTGAGTTGCTGGTCCCAATTGTGGTCACTAAATGAGGACTATCTGTATTCTGTATTTGGAATAGCATTTTGCTCATCCTATACATAGGGATGTATGTAAATCTATGTAAGGTTTCCCTCACTTTATGCTAGGGTGACACTGCCCCCAAACCTTGCAAATTTGCATAAACCCTGAAACCCTGAACCAGTAGAAAAAAGGGGATTGTGGGGTATAGTGTCAGATTTTGTAACCCATATGCATTGATAAATAAGCTTATAATTTTTTTAGACTCTTATTCTTCAGCACTGCATTATTCAAACAGTGAAAGCCTTTCCCCCTCCCTTTTTTTCTCCACCTGGATTTCTAATGTGCATAGTCATCATGGAGGAGAAGGAAGTAAAAGCCATCACCAACACTGTGAATGTTATTAGTATTCCTTATTAAGCTACACCCAGTACATTTGCTCAGGTTGAAAGCATTTTTCACTAGCTTTGGCATAATACATAGTACAGATAATATATAATACAGGTAATCCTTGACTTACAACCACAATTAAGCCCAACATTGCTGCTAAGCAAGACAGTTGTTAAGTTAGTTTTGCCCCATTTTATGACCTTTCTTGCCAGAGCTGTTAAGTGAATCACTGCAGTTGTTAAGTGACTCCAATGGTTGTTAAGCAAATCTCCCTTCCCCCACTGACATGGCTTGTCAAAAGCTGGCTGGGCAGGTGGCAAATGATGATCACATGACCCCCCCCCCAAGGCACTGCATGAATACATGCTGGTTGCCAAGTGCTTGAATTTTGACGTGACCTTGGGGATGTTACACCAGTTGTTAAGTGTGTGGACTGGTTTTGAGTCACTTTTTTCTGTGACATTGTAATTTCAAAAAGTCGGTAAATGAATGGTTGTAAGTCAAGGACAGCCGATAGAAGAATTAAGATCAGGTTCACCAATAAAATGCTTGTGAGATCTGCTTGAGAACTCCTACAGCAGAAAGTCTAAGTCTCAATGAATGCTGGTATTGCAGTTTGCCAAGCAGAAATTCTGTGGTTTGGGCTGCATTGCAAAAGAAAATGGGCTGAGCTGCCCAAAGCACACAAGTTGTGAGAAGAATAGTGTGGCCCTAGAGGAGCCCAAAGACCACAGGTAAAAGGACCCCAATGATCTCTTGAGAAGCAAAGATAATAAATGGTTAAATTGTGTATCACCCATAGAAGTGGAAAACATGATCAAATAAAGCAAGCTGACAGAGGAATGGAAAGATTACGAAAGTAACAGAGCATAAATTCTAAAAACAGTGATTTCGTTTACGTTATTCTGTAAATATTTTTGCAACACCACTGAGCGAGCCTAACATCCATAATTTCAAGCTGACGTCAAATCTGTTTGGAGGTTGTCAGGGTGGGTAAAGTTGCTTTACACTTCATTTTTATTATTTATCTTTAATTTATCTCGTTGCATTCTTTGACAAAGTAACTAAATTAGTGGACCAGTAAAATGCTGTGGATGCAGTACACTTAGACTATAGAAAAGCATTTGACAAAGTAGACCACAACCCACTTCTTGGTAAGATAGAAGAATTTGGTTAGACAGTATCACCATCAGATGGATTTGTAACTGACTGACAAATCACAACGTGTAGCCCTCAGTGGAACTACATCTACATGAGAGAAGTATGCAGAGGGATACCGCAAGCTTCTGTCTTTGGCTCTGTACATCTGCATAAATGATTTAGATGAGGGTATAGAATAGCCAACACTTTAGAAAATAGGTTCAACATCCAGAACGATCTAGACCAGTGGTTCTCAACCTGTGGGTCGGGACCCCATTTGGGGTCGAACGACCATTTCACGGGGGTCGCCAAACAACGCAGTCCGCCATTTTTTCCCCCTTTTCCTTAGCTGTGCTACTCCCTTTTATTCTATTGGCTTTTGAAAGCCAATAGAATAGACTCTCTTGAATAGAGTCTAATTCTATTGGCTTTCAAAAGCCAATAGGAATTGTCCAGGCTGTCTCTGCCCTGCTGAGCCCGCCAAAAGTCCCATTCTGCAAACGGTGCTGCACCAGTTGAGTAGTCCTCGACTTACGACCGGTTGGGGGTCGCAGCATTAAAAAGGTTGAGAACCACTGATCTAGACAGACTTGAACACTGATCATATCCAACAAAATGCAACTCATTGGCGAGAAAAGTAGCATTTACATTAGGCAAGAAAAAACAAATGCACAGGTGTAGAATAGGTGTACCTGGCTCGACAACAATATCTGCAAGAGGAATCTAGTGGACAACCACTTAAATATGAGCCAGCAGTGTGCTGCATCTGACAAAAAAGCCACCTCAGTGCTGGGCTGCATCAGCAGAGGAATAGTATCAAGCTCACATGAAATATTAGCACTAGTATATACTGCTTTTGTAAGACCACACTTGGAATACTGCATCTAGTTTTGGTCATCGCAATATAAAAAAGATACTGAGACTCTAGAAATTTCTAAAGTGCAGAGAACAGCAATAAAGATGATTAGAGGGTTGGAGCCTAAAACATACAATAAACAGTTGCAGGAACTGGGTATGTTCAGTCTAGTGAAGAGAAGGGCTAGGGGTGACCTGTTAACAGTTCTGCCAATATTTGAGGGGCTGCCACAAAGAAGAAGGGGACAATCTATTCTCCAAAGCACCTGAGGGGAAGACATGAAGTAATGGATGGAAACCTATGAAAGAGAGATCCAATATAGAACTAAAAAGAAATTTACTAGTGATAATCAGTGGAATAAGTGGCCTTCAGAAGCTGTGGGTGCACCATCACTGGAGGTTTTTAGGAAGAGATTGGACAGCCATTTGTCCAGAATGTATATAGAGCAGCGGTTCTCAACGTTTGTGTGACGGCAACCCCCGTCACACAAACGTTATGCGCATGCGTGGCGCGGCGCGCATGGGGGCGGGCCCCCGTGTGCAGGGCCCATGCGCGGGGCCGCCCCCATGCGTGGCGCGCATGTGCGGCGGTGCCCCCCGGAGGCGTGCCGCCGCCCCCATGCGCGGTGCGCATGCGCGGCGGTGCCCCCCGGAGGCGCGCCGCCGCCCCCGGAGAGGACAAAATGGCGGATCGCCGCCTTTGGCGACCCCCGAAAAGTGGTCAATCGACCCCAAATGGGGTCGCGACCCATAGGTTGAGAACCGCTGATATAGAGTCTACTGCTTGAGCAGGGGGTTGGACTAGATGACCTCCAAGGTACCACCCAACTCTATTATTCTATTATTTATGTTGACCACTTTTAGGTTGTTCACTTTCTGTTCTGCACTCATTTACTGAACAAGGGAGCCATTTCAGATTTCTTCTTACAAGATGAATCCCTTTAAATTTTACATTAGAACTCTATGGTGGCTGTTCAGAGCCCATATTTGCTAGTATGATTTACTGGAAAGCTCTTCCTACCTAATTGGAGACCTTATGGCTTTGTCAACAAAGCATAACATTTTTCAGGGAGGAAATGATTTAAGTGTGACCTTTCAAAAACTGTTTATTCAATGATAACAGCCCCAAAGGCCTTTAGGAAGAAAACACGTTTTGTTACTACAGGCTGATGCATTTCTCAGTTTGCTTAAATTTAGGAGAGAAAAAAAATGAGATAAAATATGTTTTAAAGTTAACAAATAAGACATTGAAAAATTAGCCTGTAGTTTGACTTTAGAAAGCAACTTACATCTCCTTTTATTTTATGAACTCCTGCTAATTTTAAGACTGAACAATTCGGTGCAAATAGAGCAATTGCATCTTCTTCTCCCTGCCTCTACTTTTTCCTTCACTTTTTGATTGTTTTCTAAAGTTTAAGACCCCTGAGCAGAGTTCTACAGTAGCTGATGTCTTGTAAACAACGACCTTCATTTGTTTAGTTAAGTATTCCAAGTGTGGTCTTACTAAACAAAGATGGGCCTCGTGAATCTAGTCAAACCCCACTCTTTTTATTACAAGTTTCACAGGTAAAAGGCACAAACTTTGTTCCAGCAATTTTGGCCACCATAATATTGGGCCCCAAATCCAAAAATGACACGTATTGATTTTTCCAAGCCAGTGGTTCTCAACCTTTTTAATGCCGCGAACCCCAACCGGTCATAACTCGAGGACTACCCAACCGGTCATAAGTCGAGGACTACCCAACCGATCGTAAGTTGAGGACTTTCCCTGCCTGGAAGCGCCACGCATGCATGGTGCCGCCCCCTGCGCCGGCCAAGGCGTAGCTGGCAAGGGGCAGCGACGGCGCAGGGCGACCACCAGCTGGGCCACCAGCTGGCCCAGCCCAAGGGAGGTAAGGCACCCGCCGGGCCCCATGCGCGCCAGCAACTCTCCTTGTGCCTGCCGGTCTCCCACCTCCCACCCCTGCCCCTCTTTTACTTACTTACATTTTTAGTAGTTGCTCAGCAGGGAGGGGTGGAAACTTCCAGACAGCTCGCCTTCGCTGCAGACGACTTGCAGCACCGTTTGCAGAATGGGACTTTTGGCGGGCTCAGCAGGGCAGAGACAGCCTGGACAATTCCTATTGGCTTTTGAAAGCCAATAGAATTAGACTATTCAAGAGAGTCTATTCTATTGGCTTTCAAAAGCCAATAGAATAAAAGGGAGTAGCACAGCTAAGGAAAAGGGGGAAAAAATGGCAGACTGCGTTGTTTGGCGACCCCCGTGAAATGGTCGTTCGACCCCAAATGGGGTCGTGACCCACAGGTTGAGAACTGCTGTTCCAAGCGGTTCACCATTGTTTCCACACCTGCAGACAGAATCTTCCAGACTGAGGACTCTTTATATATCTACCATTGTAGTCTTGAAGGAGGGAGGGATGGAAAGTCTTCACCTTCTTTCTCTCACACAAAATTTTATAGCCTACTACATTCCATCATAATATTTACTTTGTTTTACTCACCCTGCAGATGTCTCTCTCACAAGATGGTAGTCAAGGGAGGGGGGAGGGGGCAAATAACAAAAGCAGCACTGCACTATAAAAGCAGCATTATAACGTCCTGATCCAACACTACTTTCATCATTTTGACAAAAGCCAGTGATCCTATGGGTGACTTGGGTGGAAGAGCTGCCTGCTTGATTTGTTTTTGACTTTAGCCCAAAAAAACCACTGAAGTGCATAACCAGCCAGCTAGTGATCTTAGAATCGCTTAGAACAGGGGTCCTCCCCCTTGGCAACTTTAAGACTTGTGGACTTGAACTCCCAGAATTCCTCAGCCAGCTGGCTGAGGAATTCTGGGAGTTGAAGTCCACAAGTCTTAAAGTTGCCAAGGTGGAGGACCCATGGCTTACAATAACAGAGTTGGAAGGGATCTTGAAGTTCTTCTAGTCCAACCTCCTGCTTATGCAGGAAATCTTATACCAGTGATGGCAAACCTTTTAGAGACAAATGCCAAACTGCAACCCAAAACCCACTTATTTATCGCTGAGTGCCAGGTGGGCATGGCCCACTGGATGGGCGTGGCTGTGGTGATCATAGCAGATTGGGTGGATGTGGCCAAGGTGGGCGTGATTAACTCAATGTTGCTTGTGGGGAGGGATGCCTGTGGGGGCTGGGAAGGGTTGGGGGAGATCCAGGGGGTCTCTGGCAGGTGGGGCAGTGGGCAGGAGGCTCGTCCTGTGGGGTTGGCGAGGCAAGGCGAGGCAGGGCAGGGGTGCCATTGTCACAGGGCAAGGTGAGGCCTGACACCATCGGCCCCTGCATACAGAGGCCAGTGAGCACATGAGTGCTGGGATGCATCCAGCCATGTGGGACCTCAGCGAGTTAGTGGGCGGCTGGTTGAAGAGGGACAGTTGCCATCTCCAGGGCATGGCGAGCGTTCCCACAGAGAGGGCTCTGAGTGCCACCTCTGGCATGTGTGCCATAGGTTCGCCATCACTGTCTTATACCATTTCAGATAAATGGCTGCCCAATGTCTTGTTAAAAACTTCCAGTTTTGGAGCATTCACAACTTCTGGAGGCAGGTTGTTCCACTGATTAATTATTCTCACTGTCAGGAAATTTCTTCTTAGTTCTAGGTTGCTTCTCTCCTTAATTAATTTCTCCTTTATTAAATCATTTCTCTGTTGGAGAGAAGGAAATTGAGCAAAACTAGAAGGCTCAAGTAATCACTTGGCTTATCTTGCATTGTACACACAGAGTCAGGACAGCAGTGTTCAGCAATGAGTCAAAACAAAACGCTTCACAGAGGCGAGATAGGTGTTGTTTACAGTTTACAAATGATTAACAAATGAAGATGGTGAGCCATGGCTGCTAAATGTTTTTGTTGTACATTCCATTGTTTCCTATCTCAATACTTGCCAGTTCATGAAGACCGTGTGAAAGCTTACAGCACCTCTGCGCTGGGCAGATGACTAGTTTGTTCTATATGTGCCCATTTCCAAAACACCCAAAGGCAGAACAAAAATCAATGCATGGAAACTAATCAAGGAGAGAAGCAACCTAGAACTAAGGAGAAGTTTCCTGACAGTTATCAAATCTGCAGACGACACCAAGCTGGCAGGAATAGCCAACACTCCAGAAGACAGGCTTAAGATACAAGAGGATCTGGACAGACTTGAACACTGGGCACTATCCAACAAAATGAAATTCAATGGTGAAAAAAGTAAGGTTCTACATTTCGGCAAGAAAAACCAAATGCACAGGTATAGTATAGAGGGTACCTTGCTCAATAGTAGTAACTGTGAGAGGGACCTCGGAGTCCTAGTGGACAATCACTTAAATATGAGCCAGCAGTGTGCTGCAGCTGCCAAAAAGGCCAACACAATGCTAGGCTGCATTAACAGAGGGATAGAATCAAGATCACGTGAAGTGTTAATACCACTTTACAATGCCTTGGTAAGGCCACACTTGGAATTCTGCATCCAGTTTTGGTCACCACGATGTAAAAAAGATGCTGAGACTCTAGAAAGAGTACAGAGAAGAGCAACAAAGATGATTAGGGGACTGGAGGCTAAAGCATATAAGGAACGGCTGCTGGAATTGCGTATGTCTAGTTTAACAAAGAGAAGGACGAGGGGAGACATGATAGCAGTGTTCCACTATCTCAGGGGTTTCCACAAAGAAGAGGGAGTCAAGCTATTCTCCAAAGTGCTTGAAGGCAGGACAAGAAGCAATGGATGGAAACTAATCAAGGAGAGACGCAACCTAGAACTAAGGAGAAACTTCCTGACATTTAGAACAATTAACCAGTGGAACAACCTGCCTCCAGAAGTGGTGAATGCTCCAACACTGGAAGTTTTTAAGAAGAGACTAGACAGCCATTTGTCCGAAATGGTATAGGGTTTCCTGCATGAGCAGGAAGACCTCCAAAGACTTCCAACTGTGTTATTCTGTTATTCTGCCTATGTGGCAAATAAAAGAAGCTATAAAAACTACTAATTTACCACTAACATGACTACTTTCAGGCAGCAAGATATGACCTTGACCGAAGTATGCAAGAAGCATTACATAAGCAAAGGGGGATGAAACTTTTAAGTGCTAGGAAGCAAGATATTATTTGGAAGTAACTCATGCAGGTTCCTTCCTGACCCAGTGAGGCAAAAGAAGGAGAAGGGGTAAAGCAGGAAGCAGACATGTAAGATTTGGTTCTTATATACGGTACACCCAAACTTAATACAGGTAGTGCTTAACATATCACCATTCATTTAACAATAGTTCAAAGTTATGACGTCCTTGGAAAAAGTTATTTACGACCTGTCCCTATGAGTGCAATTTGGGTGCTTGACAACTGGCTTACATTTGCAACAGCTACAGTGTCCCTGCAACTATTATAAATGCGTGTCAGTTGCCAAGTGCTCAAATTTTGATCACATGACTGTTGGGATGCTGTGACAGTTATGGGTTGTATGAGGATGGGTTGTAAGACATTTTTTTCAGGGCTGTTGTAACTTTGGACAGTTGCTAAGCCAATGGTCATAAGTTGAGGACTACCTGGTTTTTCTCAGTAACCGGATAAAACGATCCTAAGAAACACTAACCTTCTTCCCCAGAGAAGTTTGGAAGGCAACAGAGACCCAGAATTGCTAACAATTTACTTTTGTTCTTCTGTGTAACAAGAGGGAGGGCTGACTATTTAGGCATGGACTGACAGGGCAAGATAAACCCCTCAGTTATTAACTAGCAAACAGGCATTCATTGGCTGATAGTTCTCCGTGCTCAGCTATAGGCCAGGAAGTAGAGATGCTGATTTGCGGTTAACAGAGTAACAGAGTTGGAAGGGACCTTGGAAGTCTTTTAATCCAGCGGTCTCCAACCCCCAGTCCGTGGACCAGTATCAGTCTGCAGCATGCCAGCAACTGGTCCATACAAACAAGGAAAGCCCCATCCACGGGATGCAAGCAGCACACAAAACCTCGCCCCCTTCAGTCCGTGGAAAAACCTCTCTCCATGGAACCAGTCCCTGGTGCCCAAAAGGTTGGGGACCTCTGTTCTAGTCCAACTTCCTGCTCATGCGGGAGACCCTCTATCGTTTCAGTCAAATGGTTGTCCAAACTCTTCTTAAAAGACTCCAATGATGGAGCACCCATTTCTGAAGGCAAGCCATTCTACTAGTTATTTGCTCTAATTGTCAGGAATTTTTTTCCTTAGTTCTAGGTTGGTTCTTTTCTTGATTCGTTTTAGTTAGTTAGCTTCATGCAACTTCTGTAGTCTGACAGACACATAAACCTGCCCATGTTCATAGTATCTTGACATCCATTAATCAGTCAAAACAATCCTGATCAATCCTGGTTGCACTTTAAAACAACATCAGAGGAATTGGAAGATTGAAAAGCTGATTGTCTCAAAATGCCATAATCTTGTCTTAAGAAGTTCTGCTCTGGGGCACAAACTCTGGTAGTTTAAACTAAGGGAATCCTAAGATGGATCTATATATTATACTATGCTTTGTTGAAGCATAGCTTGTTGAATAAGATAACCTTGCTTGGGTTCAGCATGGTAAATGATAGTTGCAAAACATAGTGGCTGAAGTTTGCGTAATACACTGACTCCAAAAGGGAAATAAATATGTCATAGCTTGGCAAGATATATGATACTGTCTTAGAATAAAGATTTTACACCAGGAAGAAAAAGATCTGTGGAACTATTTTGGTTGGGGAATTTTGGAAATCATGATCACAATTCATCTGCATGACACCAGGCCAGGAGCACTGTAATGCAAGCTGGATAACATAGAATAACAGAGTTGGAAGGGACTTTAGAAGTCATCTAGTCCAGCCCCCTGCTCGAGCAGGAGAGTTTATACCAGGGGTAGGCAACTTTGGCTCTTTTATGACTCGTGGACTTCAACTCGCAGACCCCTGGTCTATACCATCTTAGACAAGTGATTGTCCCTTCTCTTCTTGAAAGCCTCCTTCTGAAGGCAAGGCATTCCACTGGTTGATTGTTCTCACCATTAGGAGATTTTTCCTTAGTTCTGTAGATTGCCAGAAGACCTGAGAAATTTCTCCTCAGTTCTAAGTTGCCAGATACCAGAATACCTTTCCCAACCAGCTTCCATCTGTTTTGGGACTATAATTCCTAGAATTCTCCAGCCTTGAATTATGTTGATTGGTCAGTTTGTGGCTTAGGTCCATACAACTGCTAAATCTTAAACCTGCCTTAATTAAACACAAGTGTTATGTCCATACAGGTAGTCCTCATTTAATGACTGGTCACGTACCAGCTATTCAAAGCTACAAAGGACCTGGTGTTTCTGTGTTGCAATAGCTCCACCTTCCATCTCTGCTACAATCACATAATCACATTTTGGGTGCTTGGCAACCAATTCACATTTATGGCTGTTTGCAACTGCAGTTTTTGACAGTTTTGGGCAGTTTTCACCCTTTACTTCTGGTTTTCAGCAAAAAATGCCCCTTGAAGAAAATGGGTTTATTTAACAACCACTGTGTTTACTGAATGACTGCCACAAAAAAAGTGATAAAATCAGGTGCTATCACATGGTTAATCACTTAACGTCTGTCACAATTTACAATAATCATTCTGGGCTCAGTTATAACGGTAAGTTGAACACTGGGTGCTATCTTGAACACTGGGCGCTATCTAACAAAATGAAATTCAATGGTGAAAAAAGTAAGGTTCTACATTTCGGCAAGAAAAACCAAATGCACAGGTATAGTATAGAGGGTACCTTGCTCAATAGTAGTAACTGAGAGGGATCTTGGAGTCCTAGTGGACAATCACTTAAATATGAGCCAGCAGTGTGCTGCAGCTGCCAAAAAAGTCAACACAGTGGTAGGCTGCATTAACAGAGGGATAGAATCAAGATAACGTGAAGTGTTAATACTGCTTTACAATGCCTTGGTAAGGCCACACTTGAAATACTGCATCCAGTTTTGGTCACCACGCTGTAAAAAAAATGTTGAGACTCTAGAAAGAGTACAGAGAAGAGCAACAAAGATGCTGTCATGCTGTGATCCAACAAATAAACCTTATTATGCCCTAATATTATGGCTGGCTTAGAACCCTAAATTATTTTTCAATCTCAAAGCCTTTAAGATGTCTGGACTTCAACTCCCATAATTCCCTTTTTAGCATTGAGAAACACTGGCTTATATATAAACCAAGCTGTAATTTTCTGTGTTTAAGGGGCAAGCATTCTCAGTTGTGAATTTTCCAGTTGCAATTTGAAATGACGCGGTCTGTTTGCTATTTTGGGAGGGCCAGAGTCTGCGAACAGGAACTGAAAATTGTGACGAGGTTCCTCTTTAGAGATGTGAGGTGTTCATGTTTAGGAGGAAGTCGTGTGTAGGAAAATACAAGAATTTATGTGTATCCTATTGTCAAAGGATTGAGACATTACAGAAATTTCTCAGAACCATCACTCTCCCATGGGCTACACCAGTTGGGCCATGATGAGTTATTCCAGTAGTTTTCCATAAATTGTGATATTCTGGGTGAAACATCAGCAGCAGCCATATAGCTAGTCCTCAACATATGACAGGAAGCTTAGCAACCATTCAAAGTTATGGTGGACCCCTCCAAAAGATTCCAAAGCTCTAATGGACAGACCCCCTCTGTGACTGCAGTTCAGCAACCAGCCTACATTTGCTGCTATTTGTGGTCAGATTACAACATTTTTGCTGCAAACAAAAACCAGAAGTGTTTACTTCCGGTTTTCAGTAAAAACTCTCCATAGCAAACAATGGGCTCAATTTAATTACCATGGTGAGTTGCTAACCGCCACTGCAACAAAAAGTCATCAAATCAGATCAATCACCTAATGACCTGCCTTACAACTGTCATGACTTATGACCATAATGGGCATGCTCCATAAATTGAGGACTATCTGTATCCTGAACCCATTGTCGTTCTAATAATGTTTTGACCATCTCTACTTAAATCAAATTGAGTTTGAGGTTTTCCTCTCCTTCATCTGAAGAAAAAAATAGAGAGCTTTAAAATCTACTAATTTAGTGCAAATTTCTGATTTGATGTGTTTTTAAGGAGTTTTTAATTAGCACTCCTGTTGGTTTGGACTTTCTCTTGGACACTTCTCTGAATAATTATGCTGCACATACTGTTTAAAACATCATTTCCACCATCACAGTGACCTATCCCAGCTTTTTGTAACATGGTGCTCCCAGAATTCCTAGCAAATTTAGCAAATAATGGGGATTTGTGGGAATTGAAGCAAACACATATCAAAAGCAGTTGTTCATAAAGTAAATTTGACCTTGTAATATCTACTGTTTCAATAAACCCAACCTTTATCTTCACACAACATCCTTAATCAAGGCAACCAAATGTGATGGTAGCAAAGAAAGATCTCTGATTATGATTTATGCCACATTTATGAAAATATGGCCAGGAAGGCTTATGGTCAAATCAAACAGATTATAATGTGGCATTTTGAGGATGTATATTTGCCACCATGAAAAAATATCCAAAAATACTTAACATTTGTTGAGCACTTAAGTGTTGCTCAGATTCACATGTTGTGCTTAACCTTGATTATTTGAACCATGATTTATTGAATAAATCACAATTTATTCAGTTTCTGCAGCACAGTGTATTACAAAAAGTAAGATAGTACTAATCAAGGTAAGCATATTGCAGCTTCCGTAATTTAAAATGTATTTCTTACATTTCTTCACTACCCATCTCATTTAAATGACCTGGCTAAGCATATTGTGAAGTATGGCTATTGTAGCAAAGGGAATAAGGGAAGGGAGATGAAGAACAATTGGTGCATATACCACAAAGATCAGATCTGAGTGTCAGAGGGATGGCAGGTATCAAGCTGATGAGAAATCCTCTATTGCAGATCTTGGATAAAAACCATCAGGCTTGATAAGATTGATGGTCTGAGATGTGGCTGGATTCCCTCGTCCACGGTGGTGTTTTCCTAGCTGAGATCTTCCTGATAGCATGGCAGAAGAATCTTCAGAAGGCAGTGATCTGCTGGGTTCCAACTGGCCTGTTGCAGAATCATTCCTTCCCATCCAACTATTGGCTGTGGTGGCACAGTGGTTAGAATGCAGTATTGCAGGCTAACTCTGCCCATAGCCCGAAGTTCGAGCCTGACCATCTCAAGGTTGACTCAGCTTTCCATCCTTCCGAGGTCGATAAAATGAAGACCCAGATTGTTGGGGGCAATAGGTTGACTCTGTTAACCGCTTAGAGAATGCTGTTGTAAAGCATTTGCCTGGCTGAGGAATTCTGGGAGTTGAAGTCCACAAGTCATAAAAGGGCCAATTTTGAAGACCCCTGCCATAGCCAACTGCTATTTTTCAGCAAGAAAATGCAACAGCTGCTTTATTGACTCCTTGAATCCCAATATGGAGATTTCATTCTTTAGGCAGTCATGATTTTTTTCCTCTTTTTGTTTGTCAGCACAGCCTCCCTGTTCATAGTTGGTTGGTGAGGTGGGGGCTCTCTACGCACACACAGCTCTTTTTACGAGAACCACTGCTGCTCTGAAAGCAATTGGCACTATTTTCGTGTCTGTGTGGACAATGGCCTCTCTGTTGGCATCCTTTCGACACAGGAGGAATGCACATTATCACAGAAATGAGAATGAGCCCTAAGCCGTAGCATTATTTCTTTGACTTTGGCTTAGCACGCTGTATCAATTCAGCCGTTCTTGTTTCTAGCTTAGCAAGTTGTATGTGCCAACCCATTAGTGGTGGGATTCAAATAAGTGAACAACCGGTTCTCTGGGTGGACACCACTTCCGGAATTCCGTTCTGGGCCTGGGCAACAAAATATTAGCTACTGGTTCTGCCGAAGTGGTGCGGACCGGCTGAATCCCACCACTGCAACCCGTCCAATGGTATTCTATAAGCCACAGTTTTTGCACAACATGGCTCAGAGTGATACGTGAACAAAGCCAACATAAAGTCAGTTCCTTAGGCAGGGTTCTTCCTTTGTGGGAACACACATTTTGAATGCTGAGGTCCAGTACAGATAGTCCTTGACTTACAACAGTTCATTTAGTGACTATTCGAAGTTACAACGTCACTGAAAAAAGCAACTTATGACCATTTTTCATACTTATGACCATTGCAGCATCCCCATGGTCACGTGATAAAAATTTGGATGCATGGCAACTGGTTCATATTTATGACATTTGTAAGTGTCCTGGGATCATGTGATCATCTTTTGCAACCTTCTGACCAGCAAAATCAATGGGGAAGTTACTAACTTAACAACTGCAGTGATTCATTTAACAACTGTGGCAAAAAAGATCATAAAATGGGGCAAAATTAACTTAGCAACTGTCTCACTTAGTAACAAAAATTTTCGGCTCAATTATAGTTGTAAATCAAGGACTATCTATATTCTCCATGTTGGGCAGCCATAGTCCTTTATCCAAAAGAAGGCAAACAGCCATTTGTCTGAAATGGTATAGGGTTTCCTACCTGAGCAGGGGGTTGGACTAGATGACCTCCAAGGACCCTTCCAACTTTATTATTATTGTTGTTGTTGATACTGTTGCTGTTACTGTTACTGTTGTTATTGTTGTTATTATTATACAAACGAATAGACTTGGTGGCAAAGGTATGATAATCTGTATAAACGTCTGTTTAACCAGAATTATTCTCCATTTATCGTTAAAAAATATTAAAGTCAGGTGAGCCTTGTGCCTGTTTCTCTTGTTAGCCAGTGATTTATTGTGAGGGGATCACTCATTATGGTTTCAGTTTTGAAATTAGTCTGAACTAGAGCCACCTTTTCCAACTTGTGGAGACTTCAATTCCCAGGAATCTAGGAGTGGACAAGTATGCATTCCAAGTGTCTGTGGAGATTCTCAGTTATCCAGGTCATGGTTGTCCCAAAGGTGCTTTTTCAAAAGGAAAACTGGACTTTGTTTTTTTCTTAAAGACATTTTGCTTTTCTTCCAAGATGCTTCTTCAGTTCTGACTGAATGATGGATGATGGAAGGTTTTGCATTCCTTGCATCCTCCACCATTCAGTCAAAACTGAAGAAGCTTCTTGGATAAGAAGTGAAACGTCTTCAAGGAAAAACAAAGTCCAAGTTGCTTTTTGAAAAAAGACTTTTGGGATATGCAATCCAAGGCATTTTATTTCAAATATAAAACCATGACACAAGGCAGGTGCTTAAGATATTGGACTGTCACTGGATGAACGTCCATTTCAGGTCCACCCTCAGCCATAGTAACTGAGTGATTTTTGGCCAGTGACTATCTCAGCCCAACCTGCCTCACAGGAAAATCTATGTATGCTTTTGTGAGTTACTGAAAGAAACATGGTATGGAGTCCTTAACGCCTCTGAGTTTGGTTGTTTTCTTGCAGACATTTCCTTATCCAAATAGGTAACATCACCAGTGCTAGTTCTAGTTGGGTAATGTCTATGGAGATTCTCAGTCATCCAGGTCATGGTTGTCTCAAAATGCAATTGGATTGTCTTTGTTTTTTCCCTGAAGATGTTTCGTTTCTCATCCAAGAAGCTTCTTCAGAAGTGAAGATGCTTCTTGGTTTAGAAATGAAATGTCTTTAAGGAAAAAACAAAGACAATCCAGTTGCCTTTTGAAAAGCACCTTTGAGATAGTTGGGTAATGAAATGTCTGCAAGAAAACAACCAAGCTCAGAGAGCTTCAGGGACTCCACAATTCAACCCTGAGCTACAGTGTTCTCTTCTTTTGAAAGATTTTATCTAGGTCTAACAAACAAATTATTTCAATCTGTATTAAGCATATTTGGAGGTTAAGAAGAAAAAAATATTTCCAAGCAATTTATGTTTAACATGATATTTTAAAGATGCTTTCCACCCTTCTCATCATAATACATTAAGCCACAAGCAATCCTATCCCATTTCAACCTTGTCTGCAAAACAAACTCAGATGTGTCCCTGCCTAAGGTTTGGTCTATGTATATGCTGCAAAAAATAATAATAATAATAATAATTCTGCAGCTGCAAAAGCTATTGCACCTTTTCTGGGGAAATGACCCTTATTATCCTAGTTCCCATGAAACATAATTATTTGCAGTTCAAAGGAAATTAATCTTATCTACCACAGATCAGCAATTTAATGAACTTTCCTGTATCTAGGGAATGCCTGCCAGAAGGCCAAGTGACTAATTGGTAGAAGAAATTCCAAAATTTTTAATTCAGTAAATCTTCCCTGTTGATCTCTCTTTTTCTCTTTCCCCCACTCTACATTTGAAGCCCATAAACCTGGAAGACTCAATAGGCAAGTCAACCAATTATTACCTTGATCAGTTGCCAACAACTAAGAAAGCTTTAGCTTTAAAAGCTGAAATGAAATTTGCCTCTTCCCCCAACATTTGGGCTTTAATGTTTCTCTCCAGCTAAAATGAGGAACTCCGGAGGAAAAAATCTGACCTCAGTTGCTTGCATCTCCAAGTATGGTTGAGAAAGTGAAAATTGTGGGGGGATTTGCCAACTGATGTAAACAGTACTTTTATTAAGTTTATCGCAAGCCAGATATGAGTCATAAGAACATAAAAACATAAAATAGCTTTGCTGGAGCAATATGAGGACCATATTATCCAACTTTTGGTTTATTGCAGAACCAATTGGATGCCTCTGGGCGCTTATGAGCAGATGGAAACATTCTCTGCTCCTGCTTTTGTTCCTTGCAAATGATAGGAAAATATTTGAAAGCATAGGCCCCTAAATCCAAGGTCTTCAATAGGTAGACCTGTCCTCTATTACTTTAGGATTTTTCAGAGATTAATGCTAATCTCAGTTAATACATGAAGAGTTGCCTTAAATTTACTTAATGTCCTGCACCAGAGCATCTGTGGAGGGGAGTGTACAAAGAAATCAGGATGGCTACAATCACATCGCTAAAGTCCTGCTTCTTTTTATGTGCGTTGTGTTTGCAATATATTTTAAAGCGGAGAAGACTTCCAAAGTCCCTTCTCTGTTATTCTTTTAGTCTCTCCAGGCCACACTTGGTGAGCCTCTGCTTTAGGGCAATTGGAGCAGAGCTTCTGCTGCTGGTCTCCTCCCTGCACCAATGTTTCAGGGTTTTTTCCCTTTGTGGGAGGAGTGCTAGTTGGAGTACCAATAGTCCTCAACTTATGACCAGAGATCTAATGGACATATCTGGGAGGTACTTGCAACCCAGCTTCATCCTTTCTTCACTGTCACATGACTGCACTTCTGGGGCTCAGTAACTGGGCCACATTTATGGACATAGTCTCATGACCGGCATTTTATGACAGTTTTGCAGAACAGCGTCACTTTCTTTGTTTTCAGCAAAACTATGGCCGTAGTAAACCATTGGTTCACTTAAAGATTGTCGCAAAAGAGGTTGTAAAATCGGGTCAGTCACATGACTGACCCACTTTATGACCATCACAAGTTACGACCGCACCTGACAGGCTCCATTACGGTTGTAACTTGAGGACTATCTGTACCAGGCCTTCCATTTCCTTGTTGGTTAAGTAGATGGAGTTTCTGTCTCTGCACTGCCCCCCAGTGTCAGGGAGGGGCAATGAAGATGAAACCACTGCCGAGAGTAAAAGGGCCAAAGTCAGTGATTACATACACCTGAGCTATAGATATTTGCCACTATCGCAAAGCTATGTTCTAATTTAATTCTTACCAACTCCAGGCAAAAGGATTGAGCAGTAGAACCATTGCTAGTAAGGGGATGTGATGCCTCAGCCAGTTAAAGATACTGAACTTGTCAGCTGGGAAGCTGACAGCCCGGTTCGAGACTCAAGCACTGTGCAATGAGGTGAGCTCCAGTCACCTACCCCAGCTCCTGCCCACCTAGCAGTTCAAAAGCATCCAAATGTGAGTAGATAAGTAGTGGGAAGGTTCTGTGTGCCACATGACCACAGAAGCTGGCTCTCTTGGCTAAGAAATGGAGATGAGCACCAGCCTCTAGAGCAGGTGTAGGCAACCTTGGCTCTTTTATGACTCGTGGACTTCAACTCCCAGAATTCCTGAGCCAATCTGGCTCAGGAATTCTGGGAGTTGAAGTCCACGAGTCATAAAAGAGCCAAGGTTGCCTACGCCTGCCCTAGAGTCTTGCCCAACTGGACAGGGGAAATGTTTATCTTTACCACTGCTAGTACATAGAGCAGTGGTTCCCAACCTTTTCTACACCCCGCGCCCCTAGAACGCTTCTGATATATTCTCGCAACCCTTACAAAAATAATAGCTGGTTATGCATATATACACTATAATTTTGAAACTTCTAAACCCAAGTTTTCGCATCCCCTGGAATATCGGAATATGCGAGCACCCCCAGTTGGGAACCCCTGATGTAGAGGTACCAGGCTATGCGAATAAGCATCTGATATATAATGTCTCCTTATTCTCTGATTATCCCAATGCAGCTAGAAGTATATGTTAGATTAGCCTTTCGGTGAACCTCATTCTTCTATGCTTGTTTATAAGTTCCATTCAGCCTAAATACTCCTTAATGTTAATTGAAAGCTTCCTGTTTGGCTATGGTTTTTCCATCTGCTTTATTGTTCTCTGGCTAGGAAGATGAGTGATTACCCTTTATATAATCAGCTTTTGTTCTTCCGGTAGTGGGCAGCGGCTGGAAGGATGGATAGAGCTTGATATTGGGGAGAAAGCAATCAGTAGCTGAAATATCTCCCCTTGCAACTATCACAACCTAAATGAAGAGCAACTAACTTGGTAATTTCTCAGGTCTGAGCAATTTAGGAGGAGGAATAAACAGGCTGCCTCAGGCAGGAATGGAGCTGACTTCACTTAATAAGCAGAGTTAGAATTCATTTGTTAGGAAAAATACTGGCTTTTTGCATTGCAGGTAGTAAACTAGGAAATAAGTTAGACTCCAGGGTTCTAATTATAATTCAACTGAAATAGCACTATATTCTTTTTCTATTTATCTTCCTCTGCATCTCCCTACCCTTCTTGTCTTTCCTGCAAGCATCTTCAGTTTCTTAATACCTGCCCTAACTTTGCTATATAGGTGAATCACTTTTATGCCAAGCAAACTTCATACTTTCCATAGAACTTAGTGCAAAGTCAGAGACCCAGGTATATCCTCTCTCCCAAACTCTGTATATGTCACCTGGCTATAAAGACAGGAACACAGTTAGTCCCTGTTCAGTTGCCTGTGATCTGCAGAGCAGATTATCTTGTCTCTGAAAATGCCGACTGCCACAATTGCCAATAAAACTTCAGGAAATCCATGGTCACTAAACCCTGAAGCTCAACACTTGTGGGGTCCTTGGTGTTCCCTGAGTTTATTGGTTTTCTTGCAGACATTTCATTACCAAACTAGGCAACATCACCAGTGCTATAAGGGAGGCAACATTGCTCTTGTCAATGTTGATGGGAGTTTTGCTTTGTCAATGTTGATGGGAGTGTTCTTGGTGGTTCCTTGATTAGATTTATTTACTGTTAGCTTGTTTGTCTGGATTGGTAGTTCCTGGATTAGTAGTTCCTGGGTTGGTAGTTCCTTTATCTCTGCCAAATGTCATCCAGCTTTTTCACAGAGTAATGAAGGACACTTGCCCCTAGAGTAGCATATGGGAGTGCCTTATCCAAACAATGGTTCAGTACTTCGATTGATCAGATGATCAGATGAGCTGATAGCTTTGCTCAAGGTAGCCAAATAAATTAATCCCAAATTTTATTCCTATATTTTGAGTTCTGGGCCTCTCTGAATCATCAAAAGCTTTCTTCACACCAATAATACAATCATGTTTAAGTTGGCCGAAGGAGAAAATCATTCAATGATGGAAAAGAACATTATTATCTAATTGGTTTATTTTTAATGAATTTCAAATCCAGTGAATTGAGTGTTTGTGGTACTCTTTTCTGCAGTATTGAATGACTTCACTCCCTCCCTTCTTAAGTCCAGCCCACAACGCAAAAAAATGTTGCCCACTTTTGTTGTCAAATCTATTGTTGAAAAAATCCAGTTATGATTCCTCAAAGTGCAGTAGAATGAATTTCCAGACCATTTTTATTGACCGAATCAGGAAATTGGTGAGCTGTATCTCTCGTCTTGTAGACTCTGATTCTGGGCTTATGGCATTATTTTCCAGCCCATCAAACAGCCAGCTGGGAATAATTTTCTAGCCTTGGCACCTCTGGTTTTCCAGAATCAAAAGAGAACTTTGCCTTTCCTAGTTCCTTCTGTGCAGAAGAAAACAAGTGAGACGTTTCCTTATTGTGTCTCCCCACTTGGCTCTCCAGTTTTCTATGTCCCAAAGGAGGAAAATAAGATTAAAAGAAAAAAACACTTTGGTCTCAGCACATCCTTTCCATAGCTAGGATTCTTATCCAGCATTTATATTCAAGCTATGAACTTTGAACAAAATACTAGGTTCTTTCTGATTTTTTTCAGAGATTTGAATAAATCTGTACTTAGTTCTGTCACTCAGTAAGGCGCATACACCTTGGCAACTTGAAGATGTGTGGACTTTAACTCCCAGAATTCCCAAGCCAGCATATGCTGAATGGAACTTATAAACAAGCACAGAAGAATGAGGGTCACTGAAAGGCTAATCTAACATATACTTCTAGCTGCATTGGGATAATCAGAGAATAAGGAGACAATACATATCAGATGCTTATTCGCATAGCCTGGTACCTCTACATCAGGGGTTCCCAACTGGGGGTGCTCGCATATTCCGATATTCCAGGGGATGCGAAAACTTGGGTTTAGAAGTTTCAGAATTATAGTGTATATGCATAACCAGGTATTATTTTTGTAAGGGTTGCGAGAATGTATCAGAAGTGTTCTAGGGGCGCGGGGTATAGAAAAGGTTGGGAACCACTGCTCTATGTACTAGCAGTGGTAAAGATAAAGGTTTCCCATGTCCAGTTCGGCAAGACTCTAGGGCTGGGGTAGGCAACCTTGGCTCTTTTATGACTCGTGGATCCACACATCTTCAAGTTGCCAAGGTTGAGAAACATTGGCATACACTGTTGTAGTTCTGAGCATCTTCAAACCGTTTGTTAGCAGTCTGGGAAACTTGGTAGTATCTTTGGCAAAGACTATATAATTTAGTCAAATTTTCCTGAAAATTTGTTGTATTGTTTTGTTTTGTTTTGAAGAAAACTGTTGTAAGTCGAGAACAATACTATAAAAAAAATCAATGTAGGTAAAAAGATGGGGAGGGAGAAAGTATGATGAGAATCGGGGGTGGGATCTATTGTTAATCTATCAACCACCACTAATGTGATACCCCCTCCCCTCCTTCCCCTCCTCCTTCTGTAGTGTTGAAAGAAAATTCTTCAGCGTGATTCAGTCTAAGCTGGGAATAAACATGGTGACTGCTTTAGGAAGAAGGTTGTAGTTTATTGAAGAGGAGAGCCAGACAGGAAGATGGTTCTGGCAGAAAAGAGAGTAAAAAAAGGGGCTGAGCACATGTAGGGAGTGGGTTTTTATATCCTCTGGAGCCTTTTGTTTTGAGTTGTTTCCTGTTCCTGTGGCATGAACTTTGACCTGAGTCTGAGTGAGCTTTTCTGGTATTCTGATAGTGATGGGTTAATCCTATTATGACCCAAAGGTCATATCCTGCTTCCCTGGTGCTGGGGCTAATGACTCTTAGAGTTTGGGTGAGGTATGCAGACTTTAGGTGTCTTTGTCTTCTTAATCTCCTAGCTTCAACCTTCCTGATGGTTTACATATGCATTTGTACAGAGCTGGCTTCTGCTTGGGGGAGGGAGACCTGGGGCTATCAAAGAAAACTGGGCATGCTTTTCTGCCTCTTCAAGATCCTTTGAGGAAATATATTTTCCTGCCCTTTAAATATTTCCTTCTCTGGGGGGCTGACTTCCCACAGTAGGACAGCAAACAGATGAAAGTAACTGGGCAAGAACCCCAGCTAAAATTCTGGAACCATGAAACAGTCCCCAAAGAGGAACATTTGTAGACTAATGTTCCAAAACACTGTTGCCTTCTTCATGGGCCTATAAAGAGCAATCCAGCTTTCTGAGGAAGGGCTTCTTCTCAAGGGGGGGAGGCAACTCAGCAGTCCAAGATTAGATGGCTTCAGAAGGCAGATGGGATTGGGCTGGGCTGTAACAATGTACACCAGCCAGTTGGATGGAGGTGTTGCGTACCATGAAAAGGAAGCACCATAGCAAGGCCCAAGTACCATTGCTTGTGTGAATGGAAGTCAGAACACACTCTTTTGGATAGAGAAGAGAAGTTGGGCCCAGTTTTCCTTCTCTGTGGGTCAAAAGTGGGTTGAGAATGGCATGTGGATTAACTTCCTTAATAAGCAGTTAGCAGGAACCTTTGTTCCAACATGTGGTTGAGTCTTAATAAGTGCAATAGGATCGTGTCATGTACATGGCAGAGTCAGGGTTTTAAATTTTGTTTTTTGCTTTTGTTTTTGTGAATTAGGAGAAATCAGTGCAAAACTGCCCAATGGTAGCAAACCTTGCCCTTCATTTTTAGCACTTATGTTTCCCATGGCTTTCAAAGCCTTAAAAACAGGATCAGATTGCCTATAAAAACAATAGTATGTGCTCGTTACCCAAACTCAGATTTCCTCATTTACAACTTTTCAAAGCTTAGACAAGTTGGTTGAGGGTGGGTTCCTTTGCATTTAAAGTTGGATAAACGAGTTAGAGGAAACATCTTTAATTATTCGTTAACTTTTGGCAAATTGGAATGGAAGATGATGGGACTCTTTCTGCCAAGGGGCCCTTCTGATTTCACTAATATATGAGTGAAGAAATTCTTACATTTATTTAGTTATATACATGGCAGGGGAAGCTTTTATTATCTACAGTCATATATATATCCTTATATGTATTGTTCTTTTCTCCTTTTCAGTACAGGTAGCAGTGACCCCTACTGTATTGTGAAAATTGACAATGAAACAATAATTAGGTAAGCCAGAGCACTTTTTTTTCTTTGCCTTGTAGAACTTTAAAAAGACCACAGTCAAAACTTACCAGAATGGTATATAACTGTGGTGGCGAACCTATGGTATGTGTGCCACAGGTGGCACGCAGAGCCCTCTCTGTGGGCACGCGTGTCGTCACCCCAGTCCTAGGCCTTCAGCTGGGTTTTATAAAGCCTTTTCGCTTTAGGCCTCTGCCACCATGTGCAAAAGAAAAAAGGTTCAATCAATCAATCAATTTTAACTTCTCGTGGGAAAAAAAGATCTCGCAAAGTTGGAATTGATTGATTGAATTTTTTAGTCCCCCCCAATCTGCCATTACCACCGCAGCTGTGCCCACCCAATGGGCCATGCCCACCCAATGGGCCACATCCACCCAGCATCCAATGATACATAAGTGGGTTTGGGGTTGCAGTTTGGGCACTCAGTCTCTAAAAGTTCGCCATCACTGGTATATAAAGTTTACCTTCCCCCAAGCTCTCAGAGCAGGGCTACAGATGTTACATTACAGCCAGTCCTCAACATATTACTACAATTGGTACCGGAAATTCCATCACTAAGCAATGCGGTTGTTAAATGAGTCACGCATTTGATTTTATGATTTTTTGCCGCTGTCGTTAAGTGAAACATATGGTCATTAAAAGCAAATCTAGCTGTCCCTATTGATTTTCCTTGTCAGGAGAACCCTGGGAAAGTTGCAAATAGCGATTATGGGATCCAATTGTCATAAATACATGCTAGTTGCCAAGCACCAACTTTTGATCATGTGATCACAGGAATCCTGTGACAGTCTTATGTGCAAGTACTGTTCAAACCATGTTTTCATCACCATTGTAATTTTGGACGGTCACTAAATGAATGGTTGTAAACTGAGGATTATCTATTTGTCATGCCCACATGTACAAGGTGTTATGTGACTTCCGTCCAATCCCATATCTCGGAGGGTGGAACGTTTCTGTTCTGAATTGTATATCTCTATGTAACCCTACTTAAGGAGACAGCACTTAACCCAATATATGCCAGATATTTTAACATACAGATACATGCTCTCTAGGTAGGGTTTCATAGAGATATACAATTCAGAACAGTTTCTCTATTTTCACACAGTGTGTACCTTGTGATATGTTTTCAATCACATAGCTCGCCAGAAGGGCACGTACTACCTGCCCAGTTTCATTCTTACAGGGAATTCTCAGATGTAATTAGTCATAGATGAACTTCTGGCTTCCAACATCTGATGAGTCCCAATAAGGATGAATCATGCAATGTTTGCCTTCTGGTGCTCTGTGGAACTGAATTTAAAATCCAGCCTAAAAAGGCACCTGTTGTTTCACCAGCCTGGTGAAACTTTACGTAGAAAGAAGTTTGAAATCATAGTAACAATCGCTTTCAAGACATTGGTCTGCGTCCACAATATTTTAGTCTTCATTGTACAGTAGATCAGTAAAAAAAGAAAAATCAAATGGAGGTGAGCCGACTCTACATAGCTGTATTAATTCTGTAGCTGATATCTCAATAGCAAAAATGATCTATCCTAGTACTAAGAATTAACTTGAGGGAACAAATCCAACTCTTCCTTCTCTATCTGCTTAATCATGTGAGGTGAGCTATTCTGTAACCTTCCTAACATTTCTCTCTCCTGCCCTGAATCTGGAAAGAAATCTGACTATTTCAGGTTCATAGACTGTGGGTAACACCAACACTATAGATTTGCCTGTTGAAAATAAATTACTAAAATAAAATACAGCCTCTTACCTAACAAATTGACTACTCAGTGTTAAATATATTCCTGGGGTTTTGCTGATATTATTGGTAAAAATACATTGTTGTAGAAAAATGTACTCGTGTTGGTTTTTCTTTTTTAAAAAACTCTTTTTGTTATATACATCACTTTGGGGGCGGAAATGGACCTTTAATTGACTTCCTCCCCTCAGGACAGCCACGGTGTGGAAAACTCTCTTTCCTTTTTGGGGTGAAGAATATGAAGTCCACTTGTCTCCCAGTTTCCGTTGTGTATCCTTCTATGTGATGGATGAAGATGCATTGAGGTATATTATTGCTCCTTTTAGAGCGATCCCTTCTCCTTGTCCCCTGCCTTTACTGACAATGCCTCACATCATGAAGCAGCAGTGGGACAGCTTCCCTGCTGAGCATATTTGCTGCAGTGTGCATTTTTTAAGAGAGTAAGAAAAGTGTCTTTCACATTGGAACTTGGCCCCTGGTGACTTCATGGAGATATTCGTGTAGTACAAAGTTATTTGAGATCTCTTTCTCTTTCTTCTCCTTCTCCTTTTCCTTCTTCCTCTCCTTCTCCTTCTCCTCCTTCTCCTCCTCCTTCTGCTGTTTTTGTGCAGGTTCCCTTACCCAGGTACTCAAGAGGTTCTGCCCAAATTAGCTTTTCAAGCTATCTGAAGGGAACAGTTGTAGTGTGAGGAACTCCTTTTCAGAATTCTTCGTTCTAAACCTTGCTGGCTTCCTCCCTTTCAGGAGTAGGTATTTTGTGACCAATGATCACTGCCAGTCCTAATCAGGCTTTTAAAGGGTAGGATTCTCCCTTCTTATTTTTTCTAAAGAGGAGAAAACTGCATACAATACAATACCAATCAAAGTCGGTGGATAATTGCATTATACAATGTTTACCCACTAGGTGGAATTAGATCTTGTTGGTTTGGGGATGGGTGATTGGATGGAGAAGAAGTGTTTTATATAGGCTTTTAAAAGAAATATATAGATTCCTCACAGGTGTTTCCTAGCATCTCCAGAGTTTCCAAGCAGGGTTAGGGTTATATGAAAAGAAGAAAGCAAATACATTGGCAGAGGAACGCATGATTAAAATGTGAGAGCAAAAGGAGAGTCAGGTAACATTTTGAAAGAGTTGGTTCTAAACGTCAATAAAGATTATTGTACGGGTCATTGTGACACAAAGAGGCAGTGACCCTGTTGTTCCCACATAAAATATCATATTTTCAGCTCTAGGCTCCCCATCTGTATAATGTTGAAGCGCTGTGGGGTTGCCTCTTTGGTTGGTGATGACGCTCCATTTACCTTGTCTTGCCTTGTTTGTCTTCCTTGTATCAGCCGGGATGATGTCATTGGGAAAGTGTGCATCTCCCAAAGTTTGTTGGCCGAACATCCAAAAGGTGAGATTCGATCTTGGCTGAGAAAGACATCTTTTCATTTGAATGAGTAAGTGGAATGGATGCAGGAATGAATGTGATCATTTCTTCTCGCTTTTGAATCTACAATTAGAATTATTTCCTGTCCAGGTATGCCATTTCTAAAAGTTGAATGATCAATACTTCTGCTTGCAAAGGGGGCACGACAGCTGAGTGTTAAAGATGTTGAGCTTGTCAGCTGGAAAGCTGACAGTCTGGGTTCAAGACCTGAGTGACGCATAATGGGGTGAGCTCCTGTTACTTGCCTCAACTCCTAGCAGTTCAAAAGCATGCAAATGCAAATAAATAAATAGGCACCACTTCGACGGGAAGGTAACAGCGGTCCGTGCCCCTCAGCGTATAGTCATACTGGCCACATGGCCATGGAAGCATCTTCAGATGATGGCTCCTTTGGCTAAGAAATGAAAATGACCAATGCCCCCTAGAGTCGGACACAGCTGGACAGAGGAAACCTTTGTCTTTATCTTTTTGCTTGCAAGCTCCAAATTAATTAATTTGCCTGAATAAAGAGGCAGGCTGAAAAGCTTGGAGACACTCACCTCATCTCACTTCATCCAGGGGTATCATGGTTATAGCTGGCTGGAGAGGCTGTAGCTCAGAAGAGGGGAGGAAAATCATTAAATTTTGACAACAGCCAGATTTATTGGATGAGTTCACAGTAACTTGCTAAATCCAAGTTAATCAGACAAAACGTGGGCATCACAGAACAGCTTGTGCTCCATATTACGTCTTCATTGGATCTTCTGGTTCACCCTTTGTGCTAAGCTAATGATAGGTTCTCACAATGCACTGAATACAAAATCCTATTTTAACTTTGTTGTGTGTGAACCTAGACTTGTGGTGTCCTGTCTTGCTTATTGTTTAGATTTTCCTTATTTTGTCTGGTCTTGCTTCAGCTTGTATTCAAACACATTGCTCAGAATAGGACCCAACATTCCAAGTGCAGTTAAACCAACACAGAATTCAGTGGAATTCTTAATCCCCCTGAGCTGAGTACTGGGGAATGCTGGCTGGGGAATTCTGGGAGTTGAAGTCCACGCAACTTCAAGCTGCCAAGGTTCAGAAACACCATTCTAGAGATCACCCAGTTTCTGTATTCTTGCTGTCTTCACTATGTCAGTGCTGATTTAGATGCTACATAACGTAAACTCCTGTGGCCTCTCTTCTCAGTCAAAGCTGACCAAGAATCTTTAGAGCTGCAAATAGTCTTAATTGCCATAACTTCTTCAGAGCAGGATCTCCTGCTTTTTCTTTTATTTTTCCTCTCAGTTCTTGATGATCTATCATTCTCTGTTTTTCAGCAGCAATCTGGACCACAGCAGAGAAGGGAAGACACTTTTTTTTAGCAGGACTGCCTCTTATTGTGCACAGAATGTTTATTTTATTTTATTTCAGTTCTTTTCTAATTTCCATGCTAGACAGGACCTGAGCTGCTTACTTAAGAATCTGGGACAATCTATTGGAAGCAAACTGACTCATCTTTGAGATGAGGGCAGGGAGAAATTCTCTCTCTGCAGCTAGAAAAGCTGTTGCTGGGGCTGAATTTGAAAGCTCTTTTGAAGGCAAAAAGGGGCATAGAAATTCTCTTCTTAGGATTCCAGTTCAAGTCTCCATTTGAAAATATTACAAAGCAGGTTGGCCAGCTAGGGTTCAACATGTGCCCTAACCATGCACTGGATTTTGTCAGCTCAGATGAATATTTTTAAGTATGTCTTGGAGTCAATATTGAAACTTGGTGACTGCCTAGACGAGTGGTTCTCAACCTGTGGGTCGGGACCCCATTTGGGGTCGAACGACCATTTCACGGGGGCCGTCAAACAACGCAGTCCACCATTTTTTTCCCCTTTTCCTTAGCTGTGCTACTCCCTTTTATTCTATTGGCTTTTGAAAGGCAATAGAATAGACTCTCTTGAATAGAGTCTAATTCTATTGGCTTTCAAAAGCCAATAGGAATTGTCCAGGCTGTCTCTGCCCTGCTGAGTCTGCCAAAAGTCCCATTCTGCAAACAATGCTGCACCAGTTGAGTAGTCCTCGACTTACGACTGGTTGAGTAGTCTTCGACTTACGACCGGTTGGGGGTCGCAGCATTAAAAAGGTTGAGAACTACTGGCCTAGACCTTCCTTGTGTTTTTGCAACATTTTTTTGGGAAGAGGTTTGCTGTTACCTTCTTCCTAGAGCTGAGAGAGAGGAACTGGCCCAAATCACCCTGCTGGCTTCATGCCTAAGATAGGACTAGAAGTCACAGTCTCCTAGTTTTAAGTAGGTTATGTTGCCTGTTTAACCTCCCTTTCCAAGAAAAGAGAATAAGCATTCTTCCTTTTGTAACTCCAACTTCCTTCTAGTTTAGGTGGGATTAGAATGGGGAACAACTGAGGATAAACAGTGGCTGTGTTCAAACAACACCATTAAGTCAGTTAAAAAGGGAGCAGACAGGCTATGCGTGGTTCCTATAAACTTTAGCTAGATACATGTGTGTATGTGTGTGTCCGCGCGTGTGCATGTGTGTCTGTGGTTTAATGTGCTTTGCAAACCCTCCTTGTGTTTTGTTTTTAGTTTATGGTTCACTTTATCATTCAGAAAATGAGTCACTTCAGTAATCAGGCGAAGCACACTGGGAGTCCACAGCTGTTGGTTTTGGGTTTTTCGCTAATAAATGAGCCACAAGGCGAGATACAATACAACGTATTTGGCTGCTGTACAACGTCACTGGCTGCTAACAAAAGGAGGTCCACAGTGCTGAAAAAGATTCAGTTTCATTAAGACTGGATGCAGGTGTTTTAAATAAAGAATCAACCATTTTAGAGCCGAGGTGGCGCAGCAGTTAGAGTGCAGTACTGCAGGCCACTTTAGCTGACTATGTTCAGCAGGTCAGCGGTTCAAATCTCACCGGCTCAAGGTTGACTCAACCTTCCATCCTTCCGGGGTAGGTAAAATGAGGACCCAGATTGTTGGGGGCAATGTAAATATATATATATATATATATATATATATATATATATATATACATTGCTTACTGGTGTACACTGCTTAGAGAGTGCTTGCACTTAAAGCGGTATATAAGTCTCATAAATAAAATAAATAAAATAAATTAATCCCCTAAGCAGATTGGAAAAGGACCTCTAGGAACTCAGAAAACTGCCCAATTGAATCATCTAGGAATTTGTCCCTTTGGCACCATCCTCTCCTTCAACACTGTGCAAAGCTGGCTTGTCATTTCAACTTAATTAAGGGCCATCCACATGTAGCCTGGGGTTCAAAGGCTGCTTCTAACACCCTATTTGTGATCTGCCACACTTCCGGATCATACAGCTGTTATTTAGTGATAAAACAACCAAATTTGGTCAGTGTAAATGCAGGTCATTTGGAAGGTGCAAAGTCTTAGGCTGATGGGGGGAAGGTGAACAGATTGACCTGCTTAGAGATGTCTCAGCATAATAGAACAATTCTAAGCGGCCCTGTGGAAAACACAGAAGGCCCAGTCGCAGCCCCAGACATTTTAAATAGTATTTAACCCTGGTCAGCCCCACTAGATAGAGCAAACCATGAAATCTACTCCATAGGAAAGTGAAAGCTACTTTTATTGTAATGAAATTGGCGAAAATTGCAAAATGCTGCAAGTCTGATTACACTGTGCAGGTAATCCTCGACATACAAGCTCAACTGAGCTCAAAATTTCTGTTGTTAAGCAAGACAGTTGTTAAATGAGCTTTGCTCCATTTTACAACCTTTCATGCCACAGTTTTTAAGTGAATCACTGCAGTTGTTACGAAATGAATCTGGCTTCCCTGTTGACTTTTCTTGTCAGAAGTCACAAAAGGGGATCACATGATCCCAGGATTCTGCAACCGTCAAAAGTACATGCCAGTTGCCAAGCATCCAAATTTTGATCACATGATTGTGGGGATGCTGCGATGGACGTAAGTATGAAAAATGGTCATAAGTCACATTTTTCAGTGCCGTTGTAACTTCGAACGCTCACTAAACGAATGGTTGTAAGCCAAGGACTACCTGCCGCAGTGGATTAGGCTACCATTTTGTGCAAACCTGTGGTGGCTTATTCAGTAACCCAAGATTAATCAATACACGACTTTGTGCAGTGTATGTAAACCAAACGATAAGCAAGAAACTTTCCTGAAGGATCTTTCTATTTCAGCCCATCCTACCTCACAGATTGTAGGGGGATATAACTATGGCAGGGAGCAAATGAATGCTATCTTGAAATGTAGAAGGGAAGACAGCATCAAACTTCAAACAATAGATGATAATCAAGCTATGGGGTGGGAATGAACTGTCAAGAAAGTGTTTGATAATCTTCTTGAATCTCACCTTGCACTATCCCTGCAGGGTAGACTCTGCTGTTGTTTTTATCTTATAAATTTGGTCCCCCCGCACCCTTCTCTTCATGCTCCTGTTCTTAGGCTACAGTGGTTGGTTGAACCTCATGGAAATAGACCCTGATGAGGAAGTGCAAGGAGAAATCCACCTGCAGATGGAGATCATCGGCAGCAGTGCAGCAAAGAAGTTGCGCTGCATTGTGTTTGATGCCAGGTAAGATTAGGGGCCAGGAAAGAGCAGAGGGTCTTGCAAGGAGGCAGCATTGAGAATGTTTAACTCATTGGAGAAAGTAGGGTAAGGAAGAAAGAGAAGATGAGCTTAGAACTCCAAATAACTCTAAATAACTCATGGCCAATTGCTAGTTGAACTGTATGTTTTCCTCCTGTTTTTAAAACCGTTTAAGTCCACATAACAAGCAGTACCTGATTAACTTTGGCTGACCTTAAATACAGTAAGCGAGAGGCGAAGTGGTTAGTAGTTGTATGGAAGACCACCAGAAAATCCTAGAACTGGAGGCCAAAATAGATTTTTAAAAAATTCTGGAAGAAGGCCAAGACAACCCCTACAAAAAGAAAAAGAAGGATAGGAGGTGTCCATGTAAACCAGTGTTTTTTAACCATGGCAATTTTAAACTGAGTGGACTTGCAACTCCCAGAATTCCTCACCCAGCAATACCGATGTGCAGAGTTAGAGTTGAGATCTACTTAAGGAATTCTGTAGCTTCACCCGGTTTTGACTGATCCTGAAACATTCGATAGCTCTATTCCTGTTGATTGAACATCCACAGAAAATCTCAGGATTGAAAAGCTACAATTGTGGGAACAAGATTTCCCAGAGGAAGCCAAGGAAAACCATTTCCATATTTTTGCCCCAAAGACCACATGATCACCAGGAGTGAGGTTCAACTCCATTTCATAGGAGCCTTGAACTATGCCCACTCTAACAGCAGTTTATAACGATCCCAAATTCTACAATTCTCTGTTCCTTTGTTTTGAATTTTTGTTTCCAGTAGGATGGAAACAAATACCAGGAGAAAAACATCAGGCAAATTTTACTCAATTTGGGAAGGTTGTAAAAGAGGATGTTAAAATTTGTTCTTAATGTTATTTTTGTACATTTTAAACATTTTTAGAGTTTTAGAGGAACTCACCAGATTTGTCTTTAGGTGTCATGGTATTTATTCCTTTATATCAGGCAGGTTGCTCCAACCTGGAGGCTCTTAAGACCATGTTAAGTGAGAATTCTGGGAGTTTAATCCATCTTTAGGCCACCACATTGAGACAAGGCTACTGTGAAATATGGGAAGTATCTTAACATACTGCGGTTATCAAATCAGTTCTTAAACTTATTGCCTGTTGATGCATTATGTACCAGATACATTTGATTAGTGTTAATGCATGGCTTAGTATGTTGGGCAAAGTAAGTTTTTTTGGGTTAATTTATAATTTGAGCCTGGGAATAGAATGCATTCTCTCATGAGGTTACATATGCTGTTTAAACCGGGTAAGATTAAAAAGAAAAGGGAAACCCGAAGAGAAATGGGAACATTATCTATCCTAAAAAAAAGTAGTATCCTAAAATAAATTCTAGCATTCTTGAAAATTGCAAAATTAGGGTAAGATTTCAGCTTGATCCTGTTACTGGGGCCTTTGAATGTTCTTTCTTTTAGTTTCCATTTTTTTCTTCCTTCATTGTGGGCGATGTGCAAAATCAAACCTAACCCTGCTTAGCATTAGCAAGATTACCACCTCATTTTCTTTCATGCCACGTCCTGTAATACAAAACAGAGGGTTGTTTACAGCTTCTAATCTAGACTTATTTTACAAGAGCTCTGCTGCCAGAATTTCTTACTCTTAGCTGTGATTTCCACATGTCCTGTTGTTTTCAGGTCTTAAGTTTCCAACTAGCTTTAAACACTCGGCCAAACCTTTCCTGTCTGAGAACATTCTGAGCTGGTATAGCTCTCTTGTTCTATGTGTCCTAACCTCCACAAAAGGAGATTGACAATAAGGAACTGTGCCTAGCAACCTAAAATCAAAGAAATGACCACTAAATCAGCAATTTACAGTATCTGGCTCAGTGTTTCTCAACCTCAGCAACTTGAAGAAGTGTGAATAATCATTCTTGGAATTGAAGTCCACACATCGTAATGTCATTGAAGTTGAGAAACACAAGTCTAGGCCAATCTCTCCCAGTCTGCTGTCTTCTAGCTAAATTGCCTTCCATCTTCACAGGTTTTTAAGAAAAGATTGGACAGCCATTTCTCTGGAATGGTATAGGGCAGGGGTAGGCAACCTTGGCTCTTTTATGACTCATGGACTTCAACTCCCAGAATTCCTGAGTCAGCTGACTCAGGAATTCTGGGAGTTGAAGTCCATGAGTCATAAAAGAGCCAAGGTTGCCTACCCCTGGATAGGGACTCCTGTTTGAGCAGAGGGTTGGACTAGAAGACCTCCAAGGTCCCCTCCAACTCTGTTGTTCTGTTCTGTTCTGTTAAATTCCCAGATGGACATTACTGAGAATTTGGGGAATTTGTCCACATATCTAGAACACATCCTGGGGTTCTGAGTGTTTTGTGGCAGGCTTCTGCCTTAAACCAAAGAAAAATAATTTAAAGACTGGCTACCATAACAAAGCAGACTGTTTTATTAGGGTAAAATTGGAGCAAGGATCGAAAAAGATGAGTTTGACTAGGAAAAAAATGTATAATTTTTTCCCCTTGCTTTCTGCAAGCAAAGGATCTGGCGATACGAATCAGAACTGTGTACTTTTCCATTTCCTTCCTTTTCTTGAGCCTTGGAATCCATCAGGTCACTGCTGGATACAAGCATCCCATATTTTTTCATTAAAATAAAACCCCAGCCTGTAATTGAAGGAAATCACTTTGAAATTACAAGCCGCCTCTGTGAGTAGTGATTTTCTGTTTGGAACGTTACAGAGTATCATCAGGAAGGGGTGAGTGAGAAAAAAGAAAGCGAGGGAGGGCAGTCTCCTTACAGGATGCATGTTATTATTTTCAAAGGCCTTTTGATGGAAATGGCCAAAGAGGTTCTGGAGGAACCACACTGGAGCAGAAAGTTTTGTGCCTTTATTGAAAATTTTACCATTGTTCATTCGTGTTCCATTCTTCTGAACCACACGACTCTCAAAATTCCTCTTTGTTTATTGTCCAAGTAATACAGCTCTCCAGGGCTCCCAGGCAATCTTCCTGTTTTATAGACCTGTGTAATTAGAGTCAGAAAAAAACCTCTTGCAATTAAAAGACCCAGGGGCAATTGGATGGGGTGGGCAAGATAAAACCAAACAGAGTGTGTCTGAACAGTTGCAATCTTTCAAGGGTTCAGAGCTAGAGGGACCTACTGGAAATCACAAGGAAGTCAGGACAATGCTATTTTGTACAGTTACCAAAACAAAACAAAATAAATAATGCTTGCAAGACTAGCAGATTGTTATTTATCTTCATGGAGTTATTGGTATAAGAATTCTCTAGAATGGGGGTCCTCAAACCCTGGGCCACAGTCTACTACTGGGCCATGACCTATTTGCAACCAGGCTGTGTGAACGGTGGGGTGGCGCACATGTGCATGCACAGCTCAACTCGTGCAAGTGGCAGGCTGGTGCGCATGTGTGTGCTCGCAGCTCACACAGCTTGGGGAGAGAGAGGAACCGGGCAACGTGAGTGGCGGGCCGGCACGCATGCAGCTCAACTAGTTGAGCTATGTGTGCATGCGTGTGGATGCTGGCCTGCCGCTTGCATGAGCTAAGTTGCATGTACGGACAGGCCCACCATTCAAGCGGCCCGGTTCCCTTCTCCCCCCCCCCAGCCAGGGTGCCAAGCCACAAAGGTTGGGGACCACTGCTCTAGAAGACTGACTTGCCCTTAGATTTCCTGTATTCTTCAAGAGTGGATATGTCTTCTTGACAGTGTACAAGAATCTGCAGGTGGAAATGTACCAATTTGATTGTGGGTACTGCAAGGTTAAGAGAGCTAGTTTGGTGTAGTGCTTAAGACATCAGATTAGAAACCAGGAGACTGGGAGTTCTAGTCCTGCCTTAGGCACAAAGCCAGCTTTCTCTCAGCCTTAGAAATGAGGCCCTAGCAAACCACTTCTGAAAAACCTTGCCATGGAAACTGCAGGGCCTTGTCCGGGCAGTGTCCCATAATTGGACACAATTTCCAGGTCATATTCAAGGGTTTGCCAGAAGTATATGGCAGACTTTAGTTTTTCAGGACTTGAACATGTCTTAATTTTTTTCATATATTCATGCAAATGGCACCTTCAGCATCTGTAACCTTCCTTCTTCTCTATCCCTTTCCTTCAAGGGATTTAGCTCGGAAAGATCGGAATGGCGCTTCTGATCCTTTTGTCAGAGTCCGCTATAACAGCAAAATTCAGGAGACTTCGGTGAGTTGAGATTGTGGTAAGAAGAAGAAGATGAATCTGAAGTTGATTCTATCCAACTTTGGCTTACAATTTATTAAGGCCCAACATACTACAGGCAGTCTTTGACTTACAGCCACAATTGGGAGCAGAATTTCTATTGGTCAGTTGTTAAGTGAGTCGCACCCAATTTTATGATCATTTTTTCCATAGATTTATTTTATTAGATCTATAAAACTGACTGTTGGAAAGACCTAAGGCAGCTTAAATTAAAAATTCAACAAAAACAAAGTGCAAAAGGTTTTTTAAAACTCAAAACTGTGATGAAAAACATAAAGTTTCAAATCTCATAATTCCCAGTCTGGAGAGATTTGGCTTGCTGGACTAGAAAAAGCATATATAATATACAGAACTCTTGGCAAGCCACACATACTAGATAGATAGATAGATAGATAGATAGATAGATAGATAGATAGATAGATAGATAGATAGATAGATAGATAGATAGATAGATAGATAGATAGATAGATAGATAGATGATCAATGATAGATAGATAGATAGATAGATAGATAGATAGATAGATAGATAGATAGATAATGAGAGAGATATTGTAGATAGACGATAGAGGTAGATGAATGATAGAGATAGATAGATAGATAAATAGATAGATAGACAGATAGATAGAACGCAGACAGAAAGAGAGACACAGAGACAGACAGATAGAGACAGAGAGACAGAGACACAAAAGTATGCCTGTGTGTGTGTGACTGGCCAAAGGTTCTGTTTGCCTACCTAACGGGATCATTAAAAAAGAAAGTTTCTGCTACAACTTCCATTACTATAAGTAGTCCTCGACTTACAATCACAAATGGGACTAAAATGTCCATTGTACGTAAGTTGTTGTGGTCACAAATTGAGTTGGACTGAATTTCACAACATGTTTACAGTGATTGTTAAGCCAATCCAACTTTTCTAACGGGCAGGTTTTGCCAAAAAACTGCAAAAGAAATTTGCATAATCATGTTACCACAGGATGTTGCAACCTGTTGTGAATACAAGGCAGCTGCCAAACAATCGAATTGCAATCATGTGACTGGTGGTCATAAGTAAAGACCATAGTTACTTGTTCCAAGGGTCATCATAACTTTGAAACCCCATGAAACCAATGGTCATATGTTAAGGAGTACTTGTAGGTGCTAATGTTGAGTGGACTGAAATAGGGAAAGGTGTTGCATGCGTCAGGGCTGTGATCTTCCGTAGTGGTTAGCCTCCAAAGATTCATTTAACCAGAACCCCCCATCCATCTTCCCCAGCCAGTGCAATTCTTTATTATGTTAGTGGGGTATATAGAAGTTATAATCTGGCATCATTGGAACATCTCCCATCTTAAGCAGGCTGCCATATCGCTTTTAGGATTTCCCTGATACAGTTAGTCCTTCACTTGCAACCTTCCATTTACTGACTATTCAATGTTACAACAACATGACAAAGGTGATGTGCTATGCTCTGATCATTTTTCACACTTACGACTTTTGCAGCATCCCCATGGCAACTGACTCATAGTTATGATGGTTGCAGTGTCCTGGGGTCATGTGATCACCTTTTGCGGCCTTCCGGCAAGCAAAGTCAATGAGAAAGCCTGAATCACTTAACAGCTGTGTTACTATCTTAACAACTGCAGTGATTCATTTAATAACTGGGGCAAGAAAGGTCATAAAATGGGACAAAACCCACTAAACAACTGCCTTGCTTAGCCACAGAAATGTCGGCCTCAACTGTGTCTGTATGTTGAGGACTACCTGTACAATGGAACTTGCTTCCCCTTTCTTTAGACTCTGCTCTTTCTTCTCTAGGTGATCAAAAAGTCCTGCTACCCCAGATGGAATGAGACCTTTGAGTTTGACCTTGATGAGTCAGCCACAGAAAAGCTCTGTACGGTTGAAGTCTGGGATTGGGATCTTGTCAGCAGGAATGATTTTTTGGGGAAGGTGAGTTGAAAAACAAAAAGGACACACTGAAGGTAGGTTAGCACATCTGAGGAGCAAGGAGGCTGCTCTGTTGAAAGGCTGTCTTGTTTTTACTATATTTAGAAACTCTAACTAGAGATCCGGGAGGAGAGCAATAACCTGAAGTAGCTGCTTGCAAATTCTTGTGACTAATGCAGGGATAGGTTGCCTACCCCTGCACTAAGATATGGGATATAAAGGTCTAAAAATTAAACATGACGGCAGTTGAAATCATCTTGGGTGCTTGTACTGCCTCAAACATAGTGGGCTTCTAGATGATGCTGATGTTTTGTTTCTTTGTTTTTTCACTGTTTCTTCCTTCTTTTTTTCTTAGTACACACCTAAAAGAAAGGATTTTTGATAATAACACTGGGACCTATCTATCAAAAAGCATTAGTAGAGACCCATTGTATAAAGCCATGACTTGCTTTAGCCTGAGTTATTTATTATGTTCCCAAGACCAAACCAGTAAGCTACATAGTGTAATGTGTGAATGGATTCTTATCTTTTAACATTTTGGCAATGCCTGGAAAAATGTCGCTGCGTAATTCATGATGAGTCACAGCACCACAAAGCAGACTGTCTTCCTTTGTTACTAGATCACTGCAGAGTCATCTTTACCGTTTATTTATTAGATTTATTTGCTACCCATCTTGGCTCCAATCAACTCTTATTGTTAAGCATGGTAGGGAGTGAACTGGGGCCAGACCCCCTTCCCTGCCCTCCCCACATGCTCTTAAGAGGCTCCCTGGCCATTTGACTCATTAAGAGGATCCTCAGGATGAGACACTGTGAGTTGGCTGGGCCACCTGCCTGCACCTTTTATGAAGGCACCTTGTAAAATTGTAAAATGAGGGGGTCTGCCAGGAAAGGGGGTTTGTGTGAGAGAGATGGGTGTTTCAGTTTTGGGCAATGGATCCTCTTGACCACACTAGGCACTGGATGCAAATCAGTGACAAAACAGATGTACTTATTTCTTGATTTATGCAGCCACCCATCTCACATACATAATTTTGGGCTGCTTTTGAGGATAAAACACAAGCAATAAATACAAACAATAAACATAAATAATAAACTCAAACAACCGTTGCTTGCGTGGACACAAGCACGCACTTTGTATCGGGTCAAGATGGTGATGATGTTGATGACAACGATGATGACTTTTTTAAAAAAGAAAAAAAAACTTCCAACGAAATCAATTTGGCTTCACAGGTTCACATTTTTTTCTTGCAAAGTTAAAGAAGTGGTTTGATATTCAGTCTCCCTGGATGGTTTTTCAGACATCCTACAACAGGGGTCCCCGTGGACTGGTACCGAGCCATGGCATGCCAGCAACTGGTCCGCACAAACAAGCAAAGCCCCATCTGTGGGATGCAGGCAGCACACTAAACCATACACTCTCCGATCCATGGAAAAACTGTTCTCCACAGAACCGGTCCCTGGTGTCCAAAAGGTTGGGGACCTCTGTCCTACAACATCCCCCTGAATACTAACCAGGCCTGACTTTTGCTGAAGTTCTTAGCCCAAATAAGGTTGACCATGTGCTACCATCTACTGGGTTATTGTTATTACTGCAAATATACCCTCCCAATCCTCCTAAAGCAAATGATTTTTCAAACTTTGCAACTTTATTGTGGACTTCAAGTCCCAGAATTCTCCAGCCAGCTGGATGCTGGAGGAATTCTGGGAATTGAAGTCCACACATCTTAAAGGTGTCAAGTTTGAAAAACATTATCTCAAAACATTCAAGCCATATGAATAGAAAAACAGTGAATATTATTTTGAAAGAAACCAAAATCACACTTTACAGAGGCTCTTAAAGGGTACTTGATGGCGGTGACTTGGAACGGGGAAAATCTTTCATAGAGGCTGATTCCTGCCTTTTCCCCTGTCCGTTCAGGGAATCTTGTGAATGGGACAATTGATAATAGTTAATTTGCTAGGACTCTATACTAGCCCTGCCTTGAAAAGTAGGATGCACCTTTTTGCCTCCATGGCATGTCCTCTACTACTCAACTTCCTCCCATCCCAAGAATTAACATGGAAGAAACAATTGGGATATGGCTTATCCCATCACCTACTTGCTACTTGATCACTGGATCTTGGATGGTTAACATCTTTGAAGGCCCACCAACTCCTCTGGACATTTCTTTCTGATCTGCAGGTGGTATTCAATGTCCAAAGGCTGAAGGCCGTCCAGCGAGAAGAAGGATGGTTTTTGCTCCGCCCAGACAAATCCAAGGCAAGATTGGATGAGTAAGTCTTAATTCTCAGTGCTCACCAGGCTATCAATGGAGAAATGAAAATTAGGAGCATCTTGGAAGTTTAGGGGGATTTCCTCAAAAATGTTGGAAGTTGCCTTACAGTGTCTTGAGCTGATTCATCTTGTCTACTTTTATTTAGAGTTATTTTTTTTTTGTCTGGTTAGTTAATTTTGCCCTAATAGAAGTGCCTGAGATCAACTTTGCTCCTTTTGAGAATAATTGTGGAGATGCTTATGAGAAATATTCCATGAGATCATCCACAATAGATCCTTAAAAACTGAAATATGTCTACCATCCCCAAATCCCCTAGGTAGTAACCAACGTATAAGGTATATCTAATATCCTTATTTTTTCCCTGTATTTCAGAGGGAATCTAGGTTCCTTACACCTCCAGGTACAGCTTCGGGATGAAATGGTTCTGCCATCCATCTACTACCAGCCTCTTGTGGAGCTGCTGTGCCAGGAAGTTAAAGCAGGGATAAAGGTGAGACAGAAAAACAGAATAGCAGAGTTGGAAGGGACCTTAGAGGTCTCCTAGTCCAACCCTCTGCTCAGGCAGGAGACCCTGTACCATTTCAGACAAATACTTGTTCAATTTTTTCTTAAAAACTTCCAGTGTTGGAGCACCCACAACTTCTGGAGGCAAGTCCTTCCACTGATTAAGATCCTTGTATCATTCTTGTCCCTGGAGAAGGAGTGGTTGGGAGTCCCCAGTTCTTATTCCAAAGATTTCTTATGATCCTCGGGTGATCATAGACCAGGTAGCTCTCTCATGCTAACCTAGTTCACAACAGAACCCCACCATTAGGCAGAGTGAAGTGCTGGCGTTGTGATTCTGGGGAAAGAGGCAACAAGCACAGTTCTGTAGCTGTTCCATCTGAACCTCCCAGTCACTCTCTTGAAGAATATAGTTCTTCAGGCCACACAGTCTTTTCTGAACCTCCTAAGCTGGCTGGCTCACTGCACTCAGGAGTGGTGGTGGATCCTCTCTTATTGCTAATACTGTATTAAAACAAAATTGAGCTGTGGAACAAAGGGCCATGTTTGAATCATGGCAACTGGAGTACTTTTCTTTTGTTTGAAACATTTTGCTGCTTATCAGGCTTCTTTGTTGATAAAGATTCTCAGACTAAAGAAGCTGCTTTGATAAGCTGCAAAACGTTTCAAACCAAAAAAGAAAAGAAGTCCAGTTGCCACGATTCAACTTCTGGATAACTCTGTGTGGATGACTGAGACTCTTCATCAATGTTTCATCTTTTGCCTTAAGCAGGAAAATATCTTTGGCTCCTATTTATGACTCTTGTGTGGCTTGGAATGGAAGGCAGCTGAACAAAGACTGTGTATGTAATATAATGTGCTCAATAAAACAGACAATGCAGAAGATTATGTTCAAAGGGACACATCAAGTTTTTATGAAAAATACTCCCTCCCCTTCTGAAACAATGCGCATTAACTTCTCCATGAAATGTATTTCCTCTGCCCACACTCTTCTCCTTACAGAACCAGAAAGGGCACTTAATAACCCTGATTGATGAGACCACAACAGCTGAATGTAGACAGGAACTTGCCGTCAACCTGGTCAAGCTCTTCCTGGGCCAAGGCTTGATTAAAGAGTTCTTGGACCTCCTGGTCAAACTGGAGCTGGACAGAACCTGTAAGGACCAGGGCAGGAGGGAAGGGGTTTATACTTTGATTTTGTGCATGGGTGGGAGGGAGGGAGGGGAGGGTCCCTTTGAGTCAGTGTTAACTCCTGGTGACTGCTTGGATAAGTTCCTGCCATTTGGTTGGTGTGTGTGTCTGTGTGATTGGGGATGTTGATTTTGTTTTGATTGTTCTTCTTGTTAATGAAACCATGGATATCTTAATACTGCTTTTGTCACATAAATTGCCAAGAGTTCATTCTGATTTTCATGGGCTATATATGTAATAAATTAAATACCATGAATGGTGAGATGTAGGTTCAAAGAGGCTAGCCCAGGGGTAGGCAACCTTGGCTCTTTTATGACTCGTGGACTTCAACTCCCAGAATTCTTGAGCCAGGCATGCTGAGGGGAAAAGGAAAGGTTTCCAAGCTGAGCTATGCTGGCTCAGGAATTCTGGGAATTGAAGTCCATGAGTCATTAAAGAGCCAAGGTTGCCTACCCCTGGGCTAGACCAATAGCTAAACTAGTAGCATTAAGTAGTTTGTGATTCAGTGTGATATTTTAATGTGTAGCATGTAAACCAGGACACTATGTTAAACCTTTTTTTCCCCATTTTGGTACGTCATATTATATGAGCTATATAACACATTTTCTCAACCTGGGTGTAAAGCATTTTGTGTAAATACAGCCAATGGACATGCTAACCCTGTCCAACTATTAATTGTCTGTCCTATCTTGTCTTTTAATTCCAACACGTATTGTGATCGTTTTAGTTGTGGTCAAACTCCTTTGCATTCAATTTGGAATTGTCAAGGTATTTAGAAGCTTTCTGGGTGGGCAGGATGGGTAGCAAAAGCTAAGGAAAAGAATGCAAAGAGGAGAGAATATCTGAAATAAGATATAAAGGGAAGAGAGCGATCAATATGAAAAAGAGGGAAGTCTTCCGAATTGGCAAAAAAGTCTTTGAAAGCCAGTGATGGCAAAGATAAATATCATATTCATTTCAGACAATCATTTTTGCTATTCTATTATCTAAGCCAGGGGTAGGCAACCTGGGCTCTTTTATGACTCGTGGACTTCAACTCCCAGAATTCCTGAGCCAGCACGGCTCAGCTTGGGAACCTCTCCCTTTCCCCTCAGCATGGCTGGCTCAGGAATTCTGGGAGTTGAAGTCCACGAGTCATAAAAGAGCCAAGGTTGCCTACCCCTGATCTAAGAGAAAGATATAGCCGAATCAAAGAAGACAGCCAATGAAAGAGGCCTTGACTCTTTCAAGGGTTAAAATGTAATAGCAAGTCATCCTGTTTTTTTCATAAGACAAGATGAAAGGGTATATAGTTCAGTGACCAATCATAAACCACTATCTGTGTTTCAGTTGAACCCAACACGTTGTTTCGGAGCAACTCTCTAGCTTCTAAGTCTATGGAGTCATTTCTGAAGGTACTTTTGGGGGGTTCTGTCTTCCTTCTATGACGGGTGGTGGGAGGCTCTTTCTGCCAGTTCCTGATTATGAAGCTAATCTAATCTCTCCCTAATCTCTGACTTTGTAGGTGGCAGGTATGCAATACCTCCATCGAATCCTTAGGCCATCAATTAACCGAGTGTTTGAAGAGAAGAGATACATCGAACTAGATCCCAACAAAGTGGAAAGCAAAGAGATCGGGTAGGAAGAAGGAAGGAGCTAGAGTGGGGAGGCCTCTCTGTGAAGGAGAGACTTATAGTGAAAGGGTTTTTGAGCCAGTGGACACAAAACCCTGAGAAGGGGTTGTGGATGCTTTCACAAAATGGCAGCACTTATGAGCATTATCAGTCACAATCCTCCCATTTACCAGAATGCAAACTGGGGTGGGGGTTGGGGCCTCTTGTTCTCCAAGATTGCTATTTTCCATCCCAGGTTCTTCAAAAATGGCTGATTTGATTCGCATTCTGGGAAATAAAGTTGGTGTGTTTCTTTGAAATACTGTAAGCCAGTTTCAATTTTAAATATATTTTAAATTAGAATAATAGTTTTGTTTTTTGTTTTTTTAGAAAAAATCAAGTACGGCAAGAAATCTTGATTTACCAGCATGTTAGTGCCTAAGACAGAAAGAAAGTTCTATCAGTGTCAGACATTGAAATTCTTTACCTGGATGCTGTTCAGGCATAAAAAATGCAAAGTACGGAGGATTTATATAATTATGCATAATAAAAACCAGACCTGCTTATCAAGGAAATAAAGTAGATCTCGAATCCTAGTGGTTGCTAGAGGTGATTCTCATTGTCTTATTGCTTGAGGTGTTGTGATTAAAACATATATCGGGTAACATAATTTTAGAACATTTGAATTTTCTGGCTAGTAGACAAGTTACATTGAGTATTCCACTGACACTTTGAATATGGAATGGCCTTGCTTCCTTCACAATATTTATAGTGACTCTATAGAATGAATGAATGAATGAATGAATGAATGAATGAATGAATGAATGAGAAAGATTCAATAGATAGATAGATAGATAGATAGATAGATAGATAGATAGATAGATATGGATGGATGGATGGATGAATGGATGAATGGATAGATGAGAGAGAGATATTGTAGATAGATGATAGAGGTAGATAAATGATAGAGATAGATAGATAGATAGATAGATAGATAGATAGATAGATAGATAGATAGATACTATAGATAGATAGATGAGAGAGGTAGATGAGAGAGAGAGAGACTGTAGATAGATGATAGAGGTAGATAAATGATAGATAGATAGATAGATAGATAGATAGATAGATAGATAGATAGATAGATAGATAGATAGATGAGAGGGGTAGATAGATGAGCGAGAGAGACAGATACTGTAGATAGATGATAGAGGTAGAGAGACAGATAGATAGATAGATAGATAGATAGATAGATAGATAGATAGATAGATAGATAGATAGATAGATAGATGAGAGAGAGAGAGAGAGAGAGAGAGAGAGACAGACAGATGCTGTAGATAGATGATAGAGGTAGATAAATGATAGAATAGATAGATAGATAGATAGATAGATAGATAGATAGATAGATAGATAGATAGATAGATAGATAGATAGATAGATAGATGCGCATTTTTAGAGCATCCAGAGAGGAAGTAAGACAATACCAATCTATCTAGGATGAACCAGCAAAGACTTTTTCCCACATTTAATTAGTATGTTTACTTTTCTGAAAAATATGGTGAATTGTGTCATTGTTTCTTAAGTAGTCATTTCCTATTCTTCCAATAAGTCAGTATTAATTAGCAATTTCTCTGCATTGTTTTTCTCCTTAAATATATGTAGCTACAGGAGGAAAATATTTGGAAATAAAGCCTGGCTACCTGGTTGAAGAACCAGCACCAGTTCTACTAGAGCTGCAGCTAAGGCAGTGTTTCTCAACTTTAGCAACTTTAAAAGGTCTGGGTTTCAACTCCCAGATTTCCAGATGGCCTGCTAGCTGGGGAATTATGGGAGTTGAAGTCCATTCAAATTAAAATTGCTAAGGTTAAGAAAAACTGATAAAGAGCCTCCTCCGATTCTAATGATAGCAATAGCACTTAGACTTATATACCGCTTCACAGTGCTTTAGAGCCCTCTCTAAGCGGTTTACAGAGTCAGCATATTGCCCCCAACAATCTGGGTCCTCATTTTACTGACCTGGGAAGGATGGAAGGCTGAGTCAACCTTGAGCCGGTGAGAATCGAACTGCCGAACTGCTGGCAGTCGTCAGTCAGCAAAATTAGCCTGCAGCAAAATTCTAGCCACTGCGCCATTGAAGATGTAATCAATCATTCACCAGCTACTCGCCATCAAACTGATGGGCTATTTGTGCTTTCAGAGCATGAAGCAGCCATTTTGAATGTGACATCAATCTGATTGGATACTGCATTTTGAGTAATCCAACATGGCTCTGAATGGCACGCAGGGAGTTCTGAGTTATTTCATTATTTTTGTTTCTTGCTCCAGATGCTCTAGCCTTCACCGGATCCACAGTGAAAGTGAGGTGATCCAGCAGAGCGGCCAGCTCCTTCAGTCCTATCTGACTGACCTACTGAACACCATCACCAGGTCTGCCAAGATGTGTCCTCCTGTCATCCGTGCCACTTTTCAGCTACTTTTCAAAAGAGTTGGAGAACGGTTCCCCGAGGAGAAAAATCAGGTCAGTTGGGCAGCATTCTTCTAACTCAACCTCGGTCCCCTCCCAGGAATGTGGGATTATAATTTTGTAAATTCTTTGCAATTAAAATTCTTTTGTAACTCTTCTGCTTCTTTGTCAGGTAAGGCAACTTGTTAGATCTTGTGGGAAGAAAAGCCGCGGGATCTTACAGTCCCATCCAGCAGGGATTTGAATGCTAAGGAAGGGCTAGTTTCATTTTTAGTTTTGTTATCTTATTCCTACCACTCTCCTTTTCTCCAAGATGATAAACTGAGAGATTTGGTATTGCCTGTCAGATTGTTTTTGTCCTTGGTCTGTTCCCATCCCTTTTCAAAAACTGTATCCTTCTGCACCTGCAGAATGTGAAGTTCATTGCCATCACCAGCTTCCTCTGCCTACGATTCTTCTCTCCAGCCATCATGTCCCCCAAACTCTTCCACTTACGGGAGAAGCACGCCGATGCTCACACCAGCCGGGCTCTGCTTCTGCTGGCCAAGGTAAGACCTGGTCCCAGAAGAAATGCTCTTAATGGCCCAATGATGTCCAAAAGGGGTCCTTTTCTGACTCTTGTCAAGTGTCCCTGCTCTCTTTTCTAATGTCTTATTTCATCTCAACTTGCTTGCCTTCTCCTTCCCTTCCCTTCCCCTTCCCCCTCCCCTCCTCTGCCCTGTCCTGCCCTGCCCTCCCCTCCCCTTCCTCCAAGCATGACTCCTGATTGGATAGTGCAGAGTGGCTTTTTAAATCTCAATCCCCTTAATCCCAACATTCTCTTCGCTGCAAACCATGCTGGTTTTCTCTCAATCTGGGTGAAGTTTGTTCTTGAGTTGTGGTGACTTGTTCCGATTTTCTGCTGGGCCAGGCTGTCCAAAACGTGGGGAACATGGACACAAGCATCAGCCGCACCAAGGAAGCATGGATGGCCCCTCTGCAAGCCACCATTCAACGTGGTGTTGCCCAGATGAAGCTGTTCATCCTGCAGTTAATTGACATTGAGGAGAAAGAGGGTAAATGCTTGATAAAGTCAAACAAATTAAGAAATGTTCTGGTTACTACAAGCGGCAGAGTGCTTTCTCTGATCCACCAGCCGGATGGTGGTTTACTGGTATCTGAAATTTAGTGCCTTATCCCATTTCTTTCTTAGCATGGCAGCCCTCAACTTTTGACCATTTGCTTAACAACAGTTCAAAGTTATGACAGTCTCAGAAAAAAAGTGATCTACAGTCCTTTTGTATGTATGTTGTGATACCACATGCATATACAAAGGGTGCAGGGCTTGTCTCCCAAGGACAAAGGCAAAGCTGATGACCAAAATAGCAAACTCTTGTGGATGACCCTGGTTTCCCACCCTTGGTGTCATCCAAAGAGGGAAGGGCAGCAAAGCTGGATGACTTCACTAATGGCTTTGAGTAAGACACTTTGCAGGGACTTCCCTAGTTTATAAGTAGGACTGGGGTTAGCAATGAGGGCAGCAGATTATATCTCATGATTTTCTGGCAACTTGTATTATTACTATTGTTGTTGTTGTTATTTCACGCTCATTCAAAACACATGCACATATTTTGTGTTGACTGCTGTGAATGTTGAATTACAGAATTAGACCTGCAGAAGCCCATTTCCCTGCAACCTCAGGTTGTAAAAGAGGGGTACCTCTTCATCCACAAGGCAAGAAGCAAGGGGCCTCTCCTCTCGTTCTCCTTCAAGAAGTTCCATTTCTCATTAACGCATGAGGCTCTCACCTGCGCCAAGACACCCAACTCCAAGGTAGGTAAAGGACAGAGACTGGCCACCACCTGAGGCTCTGGCCATGTTCCTTGTTGAAATCACTTCTCTTGAAACCCTCTATAAGTTGGGGAGTCCAAGGAAGGAGTGCCCATGAAGGCTAGCCAGTCATCACAGAAGCTAGGTCTCTCCCCTGAAGCAGCAACCAAATGGCCAGGCTCAAATTAATAATAATAATAATAATAATAATAATAATAATAATAATAATAATAATAACAAACAAACAAGAAAAACAAACAAACAGTGCACCAGAAAAATGGAAGGTTAGACTAGAAAATAAGATCAGCAAGTTAAGATCACATGCAAGCAAGCTAGAACAGATGAAAGAAAAGAAGCTGAAGAACAAGAAGACCAAAGAATACCTAATCAAGAAATACCACTTAGAAACAAGGAAGATCAAGGAAGCACTGGAAATAATAAAGCAACAAATAACAGCTATAGCCAGGAAAATCAGTAGATATGAAGCTCGAATTGCAAACTATAGGCAGAACCTCCAATTTCAATCCAATCAGAAACGTTTCTACCAATCCATCAATGGAGAAACTGCAAGGAATCAGTCAGTACCTGACAAGGAAGAAACAGTGCAATTCTGGAAGCAGGTATGGGATAACCCAAAGAAATACAACAAGGATGCAGCTTGGTTAAAAGAAGTGGATGCAAATAAAACAGAAGTTGAAATGAAAGAACTAGTAATAACAACAAAAATGGTAGAAAAAAGAGCAAAGAAAATCAAAAATTGGTCAGCACCAGGTGAAGATGAACTGCATGGGTTTTGGTTGAAACATCTAACTGTTATACACCCACTCATTGCCAAGCAATTCAACAATATACTACAAGGAGGAGAAATTGAAAAGTGGCTAACAACTGGGAAAACCTACCTAATAATGAAAAATCCAGCAAAAGGGGCAACACCAGGTAACTACAGGCCAATTACCTGCTTACCAACAACTTTCAAATTACTAACTGGTGTGGTAGCTGATGCAGTACAACAGCATCTAGTTGAAAACAATCTCTTTCCACCTGAGCAGAAAGGAAACCGCCCCAATAGCAGAGGAACAAAAGATCAACTCCTAATAGACAAAATGATCTTGGAAAACTGCAAGAGAAGGAAGACCAACCTGAATGTGGCATGGATTGACTACAAAAAGGCATTTGACTCTCTGCCACATGATGGATAATCAAGTGCCTAGAAATAACAGGAGTCAGTAGAAACATCAGAAAATTTGTGCAAAGATCGATGGCACAATGGAAGACACAGTTGCAGATCAATGGTGAGAGGCTGGGAGAGGTTAATATCAAGAGAGGAATATTTCAAGGAGATTCATTATCACCATTACTATTTGTTATTGCACTGTTTCCTCTGTCAACAATACTGAATAACTCAGGACATGGCTATCAAACATCAAAAACATCTGCCAGACTATCCCACCTCCTTTATATGGATGATCTGAAGCTGTATGGAAAAACATCATCTGAAATAGAATCGCTGCTCAACACTGTCCGTATATATAGCCAAGATATTGTAATGGAGTTTGGCTTGGACAAATGTGCCACACTTACTATCAAACAAGGAAAAATAGTGAAAACTGAAGGAATCAAGATGCCCCACGAAAATAACATTAAGAGTCTGGATGAGGAAGAGTACTACAAATACTTGGGTATCCTTCAAGCTGACAACATCAAGCACACTGAAGTCAAGAAAAAGATTAGAGGTGAATACATCAAGAGAGTGAAGAAGATCTTAAAGTCCAAACTCAATGGAGGAAATACCATAAAGGCAATCAACACCTGGGCAATCCCAGTCATTAGGTACACAGCTGGAATAGTGGACTGGACTCAAGCAGAACTAAAAGCAATGGATAGGCAGACCAGAAAAATAATGACAATGAATCATGCCCTTCATCCACGCAGTGACATTGATAGACTTTATCTACCAAGGCAAATAGGTGGGCGTGGAATGCTACAAGTACATCAGATGGTTGAAGAAGAAAAAATGGCTTTGGAAGAATATCTGAAGAACAATGATGAAGATGCACTGAAATTAGTATATCAGGAAGGCTTACTAACTACTGGAGAGACCAAACTGGCCTACAAGAAAGACCAAATGAAGAACAGAATAGAGGCATGGGAAGACAAAGCACTACATGGCCAATACATTAAAAAAATAGCTGGGAAAGCAGATAATAACAAGACCTGGCAATGGCTAAGAGCAGGAAAATTGAAGAAAGAGACCGAGGGACTAATTCTGGCTGCACAAGACCAAGCCTTAAGGACAAATGCATACAAAGTCAAAATTGAGAAGACAGCAACAGACAGTAAGTGCCGCCTATGCAAAGAAGCTGAAGAAACAGTGGACCACTTGGTAAGCTGTTGCAAGAAGATTGCACAGACTGATTACAAGCAGCGGCATGACAAAGTAGCAACAATGGTGCATTGGAAGATCTGCAAAAAATATCATTTGCCTGTAAGCAAAAACTGGTGGGATCATAAAATAGAGAAAGTCATAGAAAATGATAAAATTAAACTGCTCTGGGACTTCAGAATTCAAACAGACAAGCACCTGCAACATAACACCCCAGACTTAACAATTGTCGATAAGAAAGACAAAAAAGTCTGGATAGTGGACGTGGCAGTGCCTGGAGACAGCAGAATAGACGAGAAAGAACTGGAGAAGATAACAAAATACAAAGACCTACAAATAGAAATAGAAAGACTGTGGCAAAAGCAAGCAAGGGTAGTACCAATAGTAATAGGCTCCTTGGGTGCAATCCCAAAACAACTGGAGCACCACTTGAACACCATTGGCATTGACAAATTCGCTATTAGTCAATTGCAAAAGGCGGCCTTATTAGGAACTGCTTCCATCCTGCGACGATACCTGTAATACCATCAAACATCCACATCTGCCTATCCCAGGTCCTGGGTAAGGACTCGATAGGTAGACAAAATGCCAAATCCAGTCTGAACATCTGGCTGACTGTGCGATGATCGATAATAATAATAATAATAATAATGGATCATCGCACAGTCAGCCAGATGTTCAGACTGGATTTGGCATTTTGTCTACCTATCGAGTCCTTACCCAGGACCTGGGATAGGCAGATGTGGATGTTTGATGGTATTACAGGTATCGTCGCAGGATGGAAGCAGCTCCTAGTAAGGCCGCCTTTTGCAATTGACCAATAGCGAATTTGTCAATGCCAATGGTGTTCAAGTGGTGCGCCAGTTGTTTTGGGATTGCACCCAAGGAGCCTATTACTATTGGTACTACCCTTGCTTGCTTTTGCCACAGTCTTTCTATTTCTATTTGTAGGTCTTTGTATTTTGTTATCTTCTCCAGTTCTTTCTCGTCTATTCTGCTGTCTCCAGGCACTGCCACGTCCACTATCCAGACTTTTTTGTCTTTCTTATCGACAAGTGTTAAGTCTGGGGTGTTATGTTTCAGGTGCTTGTCTGTTTGAATTCTGAAGTCCCAGAGCAGTTTAATTTTATCATTTTCTATGACTTTCTCTATTTTATGATCCCATCAGTTTTTGCTTATAGGCAAATGATATTTTTTGCAGATCTTCCATTGTTGCTACTTTGTCATGCTGCTGCTTGTAGTCAGTCTGTGCAATCTTCTTGCAACAGTTTACCAGGTGGTCCACTGTTTCTTCAGCTTCTTTGCATAGGCGGCACTTACTGTCTGTTGCGGTCTTCTCACTTTTGACTTTATATGCATTTGTCCTTAAGGCTTGATCTTGTGCAGCCAGAATTAGTCCCTCGGTCTCTTTCTTCAATTTTCCTGCTCTTAGCCATTGCCAGATCTTGTTGTTGTTATTATTATTATTATTATTATTATTATTATTATTATTATTATTAAGTTGAAAGGGACCTTGGGGGTCATCGAGTCCAACCCTCTGCTCAGGCAGGAAACCCTATACCATTTCGGACAAATGGCTGTCCAATCTCTTCTTAAAAACTTCCAATCCTACTTTGGACACGTTAGAGCTGTGATGGCGGAGTGGTTAGAATACAGTATTGCAAGCTCACTCTGCCTACTGCCACGAGTTTGATCCTGATGGGCTCGAGGTTGATCCTTCCAAGGTGAGCAAAATGAGGACCCAGATTGTTGGGGGCAATTTGCTGACTCTGTAAACCACTTAGAGAGGGCTGTAAAGCACTATGAAGCGGTATATAAGTCTAAGTGCTATTGGTATTGCTATTATGTGAAGGCTGATCTCTCTGGAAAAGGTATCATTGTTGGGAAAGATGGGAGGGAAGAGAAGAAGAGGATGCTGAGCTGCAAGGTGGATGAATTCAGTTGCCGTGGCAATGGAGATTTAAAAAGACCAGGTTAGAGATAGATAGATCATTGTGGATATAATCTACCTACGTAGTCACTAGGAGTCAACAACAACTTGATGGCACATAATCAATGAAATCTTTGAGGCCCTTGAAGCAATGTAGTATAAGAACGTTGGACTAGGAGTGTGGAGGCTTGAATTCATGGTGTGATTTTGGACATTGTGCTGAAGAAGAATAACTTTCAAGCAAGCTCAGAATTTAATTGATCGTTAGCAATGGAATATGACAGTGCAATAGTACAATTTTCTTCTATAGTGGGAAGAATATTTCTGGATGGCCAACAGCCAGACTTAATGTTTTCAATGGCAATGATTTGGGTGTAGCTTTATGTGTTTTGGGGGATGTGGTGGCTCAGTGGTTAAAGATATTCGGTGCACCTCGGTATATAGTCACACTGACCACATGATCACGGAATTATCTTTGGACAACGCCAGCTCCCTCAGCTAAGAAATAAAGATGAACACCATCCCTAGAGTCAGATGTGACTAGATAGGGAAACCTTTACCTTTTTAAGTGTTTTCCGTTTGAGGGAAACTTTAGAAGAGGATTTGTCAAATTCATATATTTATGGGATTTTCTTTCAGAAAAGCTCCTTCGTGCCACTGACTAGCATCCGGGCAGCTGAGAAGGTAGAGGAGAAGAGTTTTGGCATCTCCCATGTCATGCAGATCGTCTACACTAACGATGCTGGGCAAGAAGACACAGTTTACCTGCAGTGCAAGGTGGAGACACAACAAGTCACATTTTGCTTGGATGGGGAGGGAGAAGCAAGAATTCATGTGGGTGACTGCATGACACAAGTTGTATTGGTAGATACGACATGCCACTTGTTTTGTGAGATGAGCAGCTATATAAATCAGACAAACAAATGCAAAGAATCCAGCAGTTTCTCACATCTGCAAACCTGAGAGATGCTTTCAAATAAAATGCAAGGGAATCAAAATGTTTTAAGGAGAAACAAACATGCACCCCATTGATACTTTGCCCCAGCAGGTGTAGCACCTGGCCATCTTGGTTTGGATTTAGAAGCTAAGCAGAGTCAGGTCTGGTAAATACCTGGAAGGAAAACCACTAGGAAATCTCAGGGCTGTAGTCAAAATGTCCCCAAAGAAGACAGCAGGAAACTAATTTCATTCTGCTATCAAGAAAAGTATGGATGTATCAATGATTTCACCAGGAGATGAATTTAAGTTGAAAGACACTTTTTGTGAGAGTTTAACAACAGCATAGGCCTGGGTTCTTCATACTTGGCCCTTTTATGACTTGTGGACTTCAACTTCCAGAATTCCTCAGCCAGGCATGCTGGCTGAGAAATTCTGGGAGTTGAAGTCCACAAGTCATAAAAGGGCCAAGTTTGAAGACCCCTGGCATAGGCCTTATTTGGATCATGAGAATGATCCAGCATCAGTTCAATTTAGCTAATTTGGGATGACTCATTGATGGTGTTTCAGTTAGGATTAACACCACCATGGAAAGATTTGACTGCAGTAGATGAAAAGAAGTGATCACAAAGGCAGAATACCAAGAGAAGTTCCATTTTTGCAGTTCCTCTCCAGGTCTTTGTCTTGGTAATGACTGATAACAAGGCCATGTAGCCCTCCAATAAGTAGTTAACATACCATGAAAGGAATTTATTCAATTAAATTAATTTAGCCCCATCCACCTCAAAAAGGAAAGGATTTGTCTCTAGCTAATTATAATCTTCTTTGAACATTGGGTCAATTAAATGCAGTTGAGATAACCTATATTAGGCATTGACATTTAATTAGACCATGAAACCATTGTATCAAGTAAATTTGGAAAACAAATGAATCAGGTGAATCATGTGTGAATCAGGTTGTAATTCCATTCTATATTTGCATTTTATCATTGGTTAATTTTAATATGCATGTTTTAGTATCAACTATGGTTCAAGCATCCTGTTACATTTCTATTCTCTCATGTACGGATGTCACAATGAACAAGACTGAAGGTCAAATGGATCTTTTAAGGGAATTGAAACAACTCAACATTGGCTTCCTGACTTTTATGTCCAGTCTGCTTTCTATTGACTTGCAGTGTACAGCACAGGAAAAACCACAGCCTGGGTCTGTTTCCCTGATTGTAGGGCAGAAAAGAGGGGAATATGAGCCGAGGTGACGCAGCAGTTAGAGTGCAGTACTGCAGGCCACTTTAGCTGACTGTGTTCAGCAGGTCAGCGGTTCAAATCTCACCGGCTCAAGGTTGACTCAGCCTTCCATCCTTCCGGGGTAGGTAAAATGAGGACCCAGATTGTTGGGGGCAATGTAAATATATATATACATTGCTTACTGGTGTACACCACTTAGAGAGTGCTTGCACTTAAAGCGGTATATAAGTTTCATAAATAAATAAATAAATAAATAAATAAAATATGTTAAAGGCCCTGGCTACATCTGGTCAGAAGAATCCACGGCATTAATGTCTTTCTGCCTTGCCTTGGTTTACAGTGTGTGAATGAGCTGAGCCAGTGGCTCTCAGCCTTACGGAAAGTCTGCGGGAACAACGTGGGAATGCTATGCTCCTATCATCCAGGGGTTTTCAGAGGAGAAAAATGGAGCTGCTGCCACCAAAAGGACAAAGCAGGTATTGCATCCTTTGGCAACACTACTGTATTGCCCTTGATATTTCCCATATCTCTGGGCGTGGGTATGTATATCACAATGTTTTCTCCTTAAGTTTATTTTAATATGTATCAAGATATAGAGTGCTTTTAAAAAAAGAAAAACTATCCAAAGTATAGAAAAGAAAAATGTACAGCTACTCCTTGTGTAATGATCGCTACTTACAACCCGGTTCCAGAATTCCCGCCTCCCCCCCCCACACACATGGTCATGTGATTGCATTTTGGACAATTGGCAACCAGCTTGCATTTATGGCTGTTTGCAGTATCCCGAAGTCATATAACTGTAATTTTCAGCATTTTTTGCCAACTTCCAGCATTTACATCCCATTTCCAGCGAAAAATTCCCATTGAAGAAAATGGGTTTGTTTAAAGACTGCAGTTTCACTTATCAACCATGGTCATGCTTCATAACTGTGGCATTCGCTTAATAACAAGGTATTTGCTTAAGGTTGCAAAATCAGGCATGATCACATGGTGACCCGGTTAATGAGTGCCACAACTTACAACAATAATTCCAGGCTCAATAATGCTTGTGAGTCAAGGATTGCCGGTACACTGACACACACACACTGACACACACACACACACACACACACACATCTATTAAGTAATTATACAGAATCAGTTACTTCAAAACCTGAAGCGGCAGGTGGCCTAGAGGTGAAAACTCTCGCCTCCCACTTGAAAGGTTGAGAATTCAATCCTAGGCAGCAACAGATGTTTTTCTATCAGAGCGCAAAGAAAAAAATATCTGCTGTGAACTCAGCAATAGGCATCAGGAAAGGCATCCAGACAGTAAATGCTCAGTTCCCTTCAGTTACCCTGATTCCCACCCCGAAGCAAGGGATTACAGAGTCATAAAAATAAAAAGTTATTTCAAAATCTGATCATATTGAAGTAGTTTTATAACATATAATCCAGCTTGCTCTTATTTTGGTGCTTGATTTTGATACTTTTCTACCTGGTGGAATGTTGGAAAAGCATTATGTAGTCTGTTCAAACCATCCATCAGTATGATTGCTCACCATAACCTGACCAGAGCAGAAGAAACCAGTGAAAGAAAGACTTTTCAAAATAGGGTGGACCAAGTCAGGGACTACAGAAAAAATATTCCTGAAAAATATTTCCTGCTGCATCCCTGTAGGGGAGGCATTGGGGCAAGAGCTTTGCATGCTGGCAGTTGCTCCATTGTAAAGCCCTTTGACTCATAATGGAGCTGGTATTCCAGAAGCCCTATTAGGTATGTGTAAGGACTCACCTCAGCCGAGGTGGCGCAGCAGTTAGAGTGCAGTACTGCAGGCCACTTTAGCTGACTGTGTTCAGCAGGTCAGCGGTTCAAATCTCACCGGCTCAAGGTTGACTCAGCCTTCCATCCTTCCGAGGTAGGTAAAATGAGGACCCAGATTGTTGGGGGCAATGTAAATATATATATACATTGCTTACTGGTGTACACCGCTTAGAGAGTGCTTGCACTTAAAGCGGTTTATAAGTCTCATAAATAAATAAATAAATAAATAAATAAATAAATAAATAAATAAATAAACCACCCAAGAAAGCAGAACTCTTGAAACAGGCATTGTCTCAAAAGGAAACTTTTATTAGGGGTTAGTGACAGTAGGGAAGTCAAGGAGAGATCTGGGGAAAATCCTGCTTAAACTGTATAATTAAGCTAGCAATCTTCCTCCTCCCACCTGAATCATAATGTCCATTTGAAATCCAGCCAATCCACAGGTGGCACGATATGTGGGTAACTGGCATAATTGGCCCGCATCTCAAGGTCTTCTCCAGTTTCATTTCTCTGTAACTGCCTCCCTGATAAGGGAGATACATTCCTTTCTCAAGTGGATAGAGGCGGGAAAAGAAAAGCAGAAAGCGAACGTTATCCCAAGCGAAAGCAATAGAATAGAAAGCAATAGAAATCAAAAGCAGTAGAATGGCCGGCCCCAAAACAAGAGCACAAGAGTGTATGTGCAAGGAAGACAATAAGGATTTGGGGACCTGACATACGCTTTTCCATCCCAATGGATATGTTGGGAATATATTACAAGTAATCCTCACTTAACAACAGTTCATTTAGTGGCTGTTCAAAGTTACGACGGCGCTGAAAAATGTGGCTTGTGACCGGCCCTTTTGCTTGCAACCATCGCAGAGTCCCTGTGATTGAGATTCAAATGCTGGACAACTGTCACACATTTGCAACAGTTGCAGCATCCCATGGTCACGTGATCGTCATTTGCAACCTTCCCAGCCATTTCCTTCCCATCAACAAAGTCAATGGGAAAGCCAGCGGAGAAGGCCATAAATCACATTCTATGATGTCTCGCTTAATGACTATGGAAATTCATAGAACAACTGCCGTAAAAAAAGAGTTGGAAAATCTGGTGTGGTCACGTGATGCCTCACTTAATAGCCACCTCACTTAATGAGTTTTCTGGCCCCTATTGTGGTTGTAAATCAAGGACTACCTGTATATAAACAGGCTTGGGACTTTGTAGGGCTGTCAGTAAGATAATTCTCCAACATTAGTGATCCCTTCCTTGCTTTGAAGGTCTTGGTTGTGACAAAACACGGCATGGAGTTACTCTGCGGGAATGGAACGATCCCTTGGATCCTGACTTGGAGGCTCAGCTGATATTCCAGCATCTGCTTGCAATCCAAGAAGTAATGAGGTGACTTGACTGACCGTGCCTTTACCCAATGCTGAAATAGCCTTGTAAAACTGGGGTACTTTGGCTTTTAATTCTTTATGGCCTGGATGTGCTGCATTCATTAGCATTTAGGGAATTGAGGTTAAGGCTTCATGCAGCTGAAGGTGGAACTGTTTTGCAGTCAAGATTTGTAAAGGAAAAGAAAGCAGTTCAAGGAGGTGGGGTTGAAATATTGTGAAGAGATGCTATGTATGACTACATTGATGACTAGGCAAATAACGTTGCCTGTTTTTCGGAGAGAGCAGTCTAAAGGCTTCAGTAAAACCAACTGATAGAAACATTTAAAGACGATAAAAACTAAACGCTTAAAGCAGTATTTTTCAAACTTGGCAACTTTAAGAGGGGTGAACTTTAACTCCCAGAATTCCCTAGCCAGCCAGCCTCTTAAAGTTGCCAAGTTTGAAATACATTACTTTTTCCAGTTTGACAGCGTACTCTCTGGAAACTGAAAAACCATTGAGGTTTTGAGGGGATTATTGTGTAATGTCTCTTTTCTTGCTATTCACAAGTGCATCCATTGGTGAAGTTTGCTGAACAATTTATTAACTTTCACCTTGTTTTATTTTTACCATCCAAAGGGAAAAGTATATGGAATTGTCAGTGCTGGAAAAAAGTGAAAAACGCCAGACAAAAGGTATACATTTTTAATTAATTTAATTTAGTTTAGTTTAATTTAATTAGATTGATGCCCAGAGTCCATTGGAGTTGGGAGATAATACATTTAAATAAGAAGAAGATAGGTGGATAAAAAATGCCAAATCCAGTCCAAATATCCGGCTGATTGTGCAACAAACCATAATAATAATAATAATAATAATAATAATAATAATAATAATAATAATAATAACAACAACAACAACAACAACAACAACTCAATGGAGGAAATACCATAAAGGCAATCAACACCTGGGCAATCCCAGTTATTAGGTACACAGCTGGAATAGTGGACTGGACTCAAGCAGAACTAAAAGCAATGGATAGGCAGACCAGAAAAATAATGACAGTGAATCATGCCCTTCATCCACGCAGTGACATTGATAGACTTTATCTACCAAGGCAAATAGGTGGGCGTGGAATACTACAAGTACATCAGATGGTTGAAGAAGAAAAAATGGCTTTGGAAGAATATCTGAAGAACAATGATGAAGATGCACTGAAATTAATATATCAGGAAGGCTTACTAACTACTGGAGAGACCAAACTGGCCTACAAGAAAGACCAAATGAAGAACAGAATAGAGGCATGGGAAGACAAAGCACTACATGGCCATTACATGAAAAAAATAGCTGGGAAAGCAGATAATAATAAAACCTGGCAATGGCTAAGAGCAGGAAAATTGAAGAAAGAGACCGAGGGACTAATTCTGGCTGCACAAGACCAAGCCTTAAGGACAAATGCATACAAAGTCAATATTGAGAAGACAGCAACAGACAGTAAGTGCCGCCTATGCAAAGAAGCTGAAGAAACAGTGGACCACTTGGTAAGCTGTTGCAAGAAAATTGCACAGACTGATTACAAGCAGCGGCATGACAAAGTAGCAACAATGGTGCATTGGAAGATCTGCAAAAAATATCATTTGCCTGTAAGCACAAACTGTTGGGATCATAAAATAGAGAAAGTCATAGAAAATGATAAAATTAAACTGCTCTGGGACTTCAGAATTCAAACAGACAAGCACCTGCAACATAACACCCCAGACTTAACAATTGTCGATAAGAAAGACAAAAAAAGTCTGGATAGTGGATGTGGCAGTGCCTGGAGATAGCAGAATAGAAGAGAAAGAACTGGAGAAGATAACAAAATACAAAGACCTACAAATAGAAATAGATAGACTGTGGCAAAAGCAAGCAAGGGTAGTACCAATAGTCATAGGCTCCTTGGGTGCAATTCCAAAACAACTGGAGCACCACTTGAACACCATTGGCATTGACAAATTCGCTATTAGTCAATTGCAAAAGGCGGCCTTATTAGGAACTGCTTCCATCCTGCGACGATATCTATAATACCATCAAACATCCACATCTGCCTCTCCCAGGTCCTGGGTAAGGACTCGATAGGTAGACAAAATGCCAAATCCAGTCTGAACATCTGGCTACTGTGCGATGATCGATAATATTATTATTATTATTATTAATAATAATAATAATAATGGAGAGCGAAGTTGAGGTTGCATTTGTTCATAGTGCTGTGTCCACACAATACCTTTAACCAGAGGTGAACAGAGAAGGACAAGGGGGACATGATAGCAGTGTTCCAATATCTCAGGTGCTGCCACAAAGAAGAGGGAGTCAAGCTATTCTCCAAAGCACCTGAAGGCAGGACAATAAGCAACGGATGGAAACTAATCAAGGAGAGAAGCAACCTAGAACTAAGGAGAAACTTCCTGACAGTTAGAACAATTAACCAGTGGAACAACCTGCTTCCAGAAGTGGTGAATGCTCCAACACTGGAAGTTTTTAAGAAAAGACTGGACTACCATTTCTCGGAAATGGTATAGGGTTTCCTGCCTGAGCAGGGGGTTGGACTCGATGACCTCCAAGGTCTCTTCCAACTTTTTTTTTATTATTATTTGGATCATCGCACAATCAGCCAGATGTTCAGACTGGATTTGGCATTTTGTCTACCTATCGAGTCCTTACCCAGGACCTGGGATAGGAAGATGCTTGCTTTTCTGTTTTTATATTTTTAATGCTTTTTATAATTAATAATGATCAGGAACGGTTGCTGGAATTGGGTATGTCTAGTTTAACGAAGAGAAAGACGAGGGGGAACATGATAGCAGTGTTCCAATATCTCAGGGGCTGCCACAAAGAAGAGGGAGTCAAGCTATTCTCCAAAGCACCTGAAGGCAGGACAAGAAGCAACGGGTGGAAACTCATCAAGGAGAGAAGCAACCTAGAACTAAGGAGAAACTTCCTGACAGTTAGAACAATTAACCAGTGGAACAACCTGCCTCCAGAAGCGGTGAATGCGCCAACACTGGAAGTTTTTAAGAAGAAACTGGACAGCCATTTGTCTGAAATGGCAGGGTTTCCTGCCTGACTAGATGACCTCCAAAGTCCCTTCCAACATTGTATTATTATTATTATTATTATTATTATTATTATTATTACTTCTGACTCCCCTACTCCATTGCTTCCTTCGGCCTCACCTGCAAGGCAGCTCCTGAAGATTAAGAAAACGTAGTCCTTGGTAGGAAAAAGGTTGTTCTACAGATCAAAGCTGTCCTTTTTTAGGAATATCAAATGATTAGCGGGTTTGGATATCTCTTTGTAACTCACCTGCCCTCTCTTCTTTTCCATCTCTCTTGCTACAGATCCTGAAAATGCTGACAGTCCCATCAGGCTTTTCCAGATACTACATAATTTAGAAGAAATATATCAAAAGGAGGTTTCCCGGTCAACTGACATGGCCCAGCAGAATCAGAATCCCTTGGTGGAACTGCAGACGTGACTCCCACAAAAAAAAAAAAAAAATCATTTGGGGGGCAAGTTCCATCTTTGCCCTGTTCAAGCAGAATGGTTGCTACATCCCCAGAATGACAACTACACACTCTGGACTCAATTTGGTCTGCTGAGATGGAATGGGAGAGACCATCCCTGTGCTCAGAAGGTCCTACCCTCTCTTTTGGGATCTCTCCTGTAATTCAGTTTGTTTGGCCTCTAGTTTCTGTGGATCATTGAGACTGGCTCTTTTATCCCTGTTCATCCACCAGAATTGGACAATTCCTTTTTTTTTAAAAAAAGACTGGGTTTCTCCATCTCATGATGCTTTTGATAATGCAGTTACTCTGTTGGGGGTGGGGGTGGGGTGATAGGGTAAAGTTTCTGTGCCTTTCATTCTTCCATCTTTTTTCCTTCTGACTTTTCCTTATGTAGCTCTAAAAACACAGAATGTTGCATTAGTGGTCTGAATCTTGTGAAGTAACATTTCCCATTTTACACAGAACTTTTTTGTTAGTAGTGGACTTCTTTAAGAAGCAACATTTTCCAGATTCTGAGCTCTGATGCGTAGAAGAGCTGCACTGAATTAGAACAGGGTGCGGTGGATATCTGAACTTTGGGGAACACCATAAAACTGCAGCAAACTGCTCAAATGTTATATTAAAACCACAGCTGTAGCATCTGACCCAGGCAAAAGAGAGAGAACAATGTCTCTGTCTAATTCTTTTTTGGCAGCTACGGATTATCCAGTAAGACAAATGAAGATGTTGGTCTTAATATAGGTAAGAGGAAAGAAGAATTGCTTCACAATTTTTTTAACTTTGATCCTTTGTCCCTTCAAGCCCCCAAAACATTGAATGTACAATAAAGCTTTTTTTAAAAAAAAATGGGCTCCATCAATGTCTGACATTTTTTAACCAGTCCCTTTGAAGAACATCAGATTGGCATGTAAATTGCAGAGGAAATTTTGAGATTAAAAACATGGTGATAAAAACCTGTACGCTTTGTCTCCATAGCTCAGAGAGACAAGAACAGAAGCAAAGAATGACCCGAGAACTCATCTATTATTTTCTTTTTTTAACAGATATTTATATTACGTTTCAAACTCAAACATTAAAATACAAGCTAAAATAAAGGGGAAAGAGGAGAATAACAGAACATGTTAAAAATGGCAAAAAAATGTACATCAAACAAATTATATTATAAAGGTGACTTCCAACTTAGTGCAGAGCTACAATACGACAGCCTCTCTAATTAAGTGAATAATCAATAGTTCTATATTTCATTATTCGTCCATACAAAATCTATGTCTATAGGCAAATCCACCAAACATAACGCTTGAAGACCAACTATAATAAATTTACCAAGTATTGGATGTCCATAGGAGGGGTGGGATTGCAAATGACAAAATCTATGTGATTGCATCACACAAACATGGCAACTGATTTACATCATACTCTGGGACACAAATGATAAAGGCAGCATTGTGATGATGTCACCTTGTGCATGTGGTCATTTTACCATTGCAGTGTGTTGTGAAGGTCACTGGTTACTGCATATGTAAATGCTCAGGAGTCACCAACCCTTGGGGCTGATTTTTTTGAATTCTGAAAATAAATTTTCGGCATTTTTGCAAGATGTCTGCTGAGCTATTCACAAAAATAGCTGCCATGTGAGGGGAAACTAGGTACCCAGTGATAAATACAATCTGTCACTTCAACATCCTTCCCACAGCATGCCTTTCCTTACTTTACAGTATTCCTTTTGAAGAGAATACTTTGCCTGGAGAAATTTTCTTAGTAAGATTGCAGATAATAATAATAGTAATAGTAGTAGTAGTAGTAGTAGTAGTAGTAGTAGTAGTAGTAGACGACGACAAATTTACCATCAGTCCATCCTGCAACGATATCTATAATACCATCAAACATTCACATCTGCCCATACCAGGTCCGTGGTAAGGACTCAATAGGTAGACAAAAATGGCAAATCCTGTCTGAACATCTGGCTGACTGTGCGATGATTAATAATAATAATAATAATAATAATAATAATAATAATAATAATAATAATAATAGAGTTGGAAGGGACCTTGGAAGTCTTCTAAACCAAATCCCTGCTCAGGCAGGAAACTCTATACCATTTCAAACAAATGGTTGTCCAGTCTCTTCTTAAAAACGTCCAGTGTTGGAGCATTCACAACTTCTGGAGGCAGGTTGTTCCCCTGATTAATTGTTCTAACTGTCAGGAAATTTCTCCTTGGTTTTATATTGCTTCTCTCTTTGATTAGTTTCCATACATTGCTGGAAACTGTAGTTGGCCATTGCTTCCTTCCTAGGCTGAGAAGTTAAGACTGGCCCAAGGGCAACCAGCGGGCTTCGTGCCCAAGGTAGCATTCGAACTCACGGTCTCCCGATTTTATCCCGGTGCCTTAACCACTACAGTACTGTGCACCAAAGCGACTCTCAAATACCCACTAGGGGGTGCTAAAGCGCAGCCTAGAAATCGAATTGCTGCTGGAGACGTGATGAAGCGTTTCGTCCTCCTTGCCGCTGGGTGACGCACGGTCGTCCTAATGGCAGAAAGAATCTGAACCCGGAAAGAGTAGTATAATTTTGACACCGGAAATATATTTCTCACGCAAGCGGCCGCTTTGCTGAAGAAGCGTCTGCGAGAAGCAAGTGGGGAGGATGAACGCCCCTCCGGCCTTCGAGTCCTTTTTACTCTTCGAAGGGGAGAAAAAGTCAGTGGGAGAGGGAAAAGGGACGGAGGGGAGGCAGCCAAAATCGACCCTCCTGGTTAAGGCGAGCGGGAGAAGGACTGTGCTGGTCCCTGTGTCTCCAACCCCTGCATGGGAGGGTTTGGGGGTGGGGAAAAGCAGATGGAGCAGGAGGGCTATTCGTGACGCCTTGAACTCCTGAAAGAAAGGTTTTCTTCGTTTATTTAAAGAACTTGGAGGCGGCTCGCATCAACCGTCTAGCCCAGGGGTAGGCAACCTTGGCTCTTTTATGACTCGCTGGCTCAGGAATTCTGGGAGTTGAAGTTCACGAGTCATAAAAGAGCCAAGGTTGCCTACCCCTGGGCTAGCCCTAAAGGGCGAGTTTTTGCCAGAAGAAGCCCTCAGCTTTACTTTTTTGACATATCTAAGTTAAATCCATCAAGATCTTGAAAAATCAACGCCTGTGAAATATGCTCATGCTAGATGAAAAAGCACCTTTGGGATGCTCATGCTAGATTTTTGAAAAAGATCTCAGTTGAAATTATCTCTTGTTGACTTCATGAGTGCATCTTCAAACAATACAGATATTTTGCCATTGAATACTTCCTGAATGTTTATTTCCTTTTTAAATTTCAGATTAACTGGCAACCCTAAAATATCTTGTGTCCAAATCCCAATTGGGTCCAACCCCATTTATTTTTTTGTGAACAGATAAGCTTAGCTTAGCTTACCTGCTCATAAAAAAATAAATGGGGTTGGACCCAATTAGGATTTGGACACAAGATATTTTAGGATTGCTGGTTAATCTGCATATGCTGCCACCTGACTAAACATACTGGGCTTTGAAAACACATATGCAAATCCTAAGAGCTCACCAACCTGTTCATGGGCATACTGCCTCTTGGAGATTTACACATGTAATTATTAATCCATATTTATTTCATTCCTTTTTTTTCATCCATTATCTAAATGAGCTCTAGTTTCCGCCTCCACACATATTAAGCAATTGAGTTGGAAGATCATTTAATACAATTTATTAGAGTACTTTGACAAAGGTGTGGGGGGTGGGCTTTGTGAAATAAGAGAAAGCAAGAGGAACCTGAGGCAAATCCTAGGAATACGTTTTATAATTAGTACAGCAGAAAGAAATACAAAATAAAAGTTGTTTGGATGGAAGAAATCATCCTATCCAATTGCATCAGAAAGATGGGACAGTTTGCTAAATATCTCATAATATTAAGCCATGATGATTTGAATGAGCATTGTTTTAAAAGTAGAAAAAATAAAAGCATGGGGAAAGATATCACAGTCTCTTTGAGTCTGTTGTAAAAGGATACAGTTGCAGTCAGTTCAAATAGTACATAAAGTGAATATCTCTTTGTTATCTCTGCCTGAGAAAGTTTTTATCTTGCAGTTAAAAAGTTACAGAAATTTGGTTTTCAAGACAGAAAACTTCTGCATTTCATTCTACCTTATAAGGTTATGATCAAATATAAAAAGCAAAAGAAAATACAGTACAACAAAACAAAACTTATAGTTGTACGGCCCTCAGCTTCTTGATGTTGTGATATTTTTCTCATTTCTTCCTTTTGTTCTATATTTGGCAGGAATATTCGAATTTTGTAAAGGTTTCTGTTGTATGTGTTTTGATTTATAATTTGTGCATTATAGCTTGATGTGTGTTGATTGATTTTCACCAGTTTTTAGGACTTGCTGGATTTTGTTTCTCCCCAGGTAAACATGTGGATTGACTTTCTCTAAGGCAATTTCCTATGCACTAAAGATCATAGCTTTTAGTTAATTAGAATACTTTCTAGTAGGAAATTGGGGTAGAAATATTATAAACAAACTTACAGCTTTACATCCAAGTACGGTCTCTGTTATTTTCTCTGTTATCTTTATTTTAAAAAGAGCCATTACAATATACTGATCCATGGAGGTTTTCTGGGAGCCAATTCCTCTTTCTTAGTCCAGTCTATCACACAAGCATGGTTGCAGAGAAAATTGGAAGAAGGGATGCATGGACCCTGCCCTAAAAAATGGCAGTGATTGAAAAAATTGAAAAATAAATATGTATCTAATGATTAAAAGATTTTTGACAGCTGTAAATGCTGCTTCCACTCTGAAATGGCCTTGTAAAACATCTTAAACTTTGTGTCAAGGTAGCTTTATGTATTTATAGTAAAGAGAGGGTTAGAATTAGGTTTTCCATTGAAAAGGACCATGTTTGTGACTTGTCTATGCAGGTTTTCAAAAGGTCCTATCTGAATCCTTGAAAGTTGTGATGTGTTAGTATGAACTATTTCATGGATTAGTTAGGCTGGATTAACATAATCTAGGTTTACATAAAACAGTTGTAAGATTGTTGCACGATTATAAGAGAAGACTGCACAAGCTGGTGTTAATATGATCCACCCCTCTTTTTTTTTTCTCCTGGTCTTTCTCATTGAAGGATTACAATAAATAAGGACACAAAAGTGCCAAATGCTTGCCTGTTTACAATCAACAAAGAAGATCACACTCTTGGGAATATAATTAAGTCGTGAGTAGCAATGATTCTTTTTTTTTTTTTTTTAAATCACACCTTTATTATGAACTCACTTGAGCCTGTGACCGTGAATTCACTATCAGGCATGCAATATAATAAACATTTTATTGTAAAAATAGAAGTATGTCCATCATTGTCCTCGATGTTATTAGATTTTATTCTTTAGATGAATAGGCTGAATCCACCAGGTAAACAACTAGAGATCTCATACGTTTTTTCTTACAAGGCCTCTGGGTTTACACACCCTGGCCTGTCTTCTCTCTTTGGCAGACTGGTAGTTACTGTGACCACTATCTATCTTCTGTGGACGTCTTTACCGGGAGTCTTCCCTCTAAACCACAGCAAGTGGGAGAGATAGTATGATGTGCTTTATTGCAGGGAGGGGTCCCCAACCTGTGGGTCGCAGCCCACTACCGGGCCATGGCCTCTTGGCCATCGGGTCGCATGAAGGCCAGTTCATGTGCACTCATCCCCCACACTTGTGCTAGCGCCACCCTAAGCATCCCACCGGTGCTAGCACTGCCCCACTCTGAGTGTCCCACTAGCACTAGCGCTGCTCTGAGCATCCTGCCAGAGCTAGCGATTCTTGTTCTTACAAAATGAGTTGATTTAAGAATGCAGTTAAATTGGTCAACTGCCAAGAAAACGCAGAAATAATAATGAAGTTTTCAGTATCCCTACCAAATCTACTTGTAAAACCCCAGAACCCATACAGACCATGTGGAGAGGTGGTGTAATTTAAATCTACAACACAGTGAAGGACATATCTATTTAAACTTCCCCTTACCTTAATTTCCTTTTCTGAATTCTCTGTTCTACAATATGCTAAAACGTTCAGTGTTTAATCATCATTCTGAATATAACCTTATTTGTTGGTTTTGTTTCTCCTTTCTAATGGATTTTTTCCCCTTGAAATTTTGAAGAACCTTGTAAATTATTGGGGTCTTTCAGTACTGGTAGGTTCTTTTCCTAATGAATGGATGGAGCTATTTTGGCTACAAGAGAGCCAGTGCTCAGTACAAACATACACACAGAGTTTATAATATGTAGAAAAGAGAATTGCCATTAGTCATAGTTACCAAAACAGAAACTTTTTTTTCTAGTTGTTAAAAATGAGCAACAAGAAACATATTCTCTTTACATTCTTAATTGTATAGTTCCAACCAGCTGTCTTGGAAATGAACCACTAGATTGATTGGCCCTTAGTCATCCAGCATCAGAGTTATAATTTTAACAATAAAATGTTGTTTGTTTTTCCCCAGGCAGTTGTTGAAAGATCCTCAAGTGTTATTTGCAGGATACAAAGTCCCCCATCCCCTTGAACATAAAATAATCATTCGTGTTCAGACAACCCCTGATTACAGCCCCCAAGAAGCTTTTACCAATGCAATCACAGATCTCATCAGTGAGCTTTCTCTTCTTGAGGAGAGATTCCGGGTAAGTCAGCAGATCCTAACAATCGTATGATTTTTGGGGCAAAGGGCTGCTTGCCAAAGGCAGAATGATAAAACCTAAAGCTGTGTCTGTGAATGAGGTGAGATATTTCAGCTCTGTTAAATACTTAGTTTCATTGGGTGCTTTAATTGTGTGGCTTCCCTTATAGCAAGATGGATTTTGATGCTGAAAATTGAAACTTTAATCAGGGGTTCTCAACCTTGGCAACTTTAAGACTTGTGGACTTCAAAGCTGGCTGAGGAATTCTGGGAGTTGAAGTCCACAAGTCTTAAAGTTGCCAAGGTTGAGAACCCCTGCTTTAGATTGAGGCAGGTTAAGCCTCCTAGGGAGGCAGAATCTGGGAATTATCACCCATAAGATATTTAAGTATGTAGTTGTTAAGAGAGTAAGAAAGCAAGAAAATTGCCTGTTAATACTTTTCGATCTGAGTAGGCTCTAAGATCCATTATTTATTCCCACCTCTAATATGTGAGTTCTGGGCAATAAAGTCGCATAGTTGTCAAACATCATCAAAAATCAGCGTGTGGATCTTCTCTGGCAGGGAAAATATCCTTTGTGATATTTCCATCAAATTGCATTCCTAGTAGCAATGGGGCTTCCCATTGAATAATTAGGCACAGAGAAAGAAAGATGGCATTTTAAGCAGCTTTGTTGACTTTTCAGTGGCTTGGTTTTCTGCCAAGAATGAGAAAAATCACAAGTATAAGAAAATGTTGTAGCTTCTTTGATAATTTCACCAATGTGCCATGAATGATGGTGGATATTTGAGTTATTTGTAAAAAAATAAAAATAAAGGTGGGATATAAATAAATAAATGCATTTGGTCTGGTTAGGTTTAGCTCATGGGTTGTGATGTTCAGATAGACTTGGGATAATGGCTGCTCCTTTATTACTTTTATAATCACACCTGAAATGAAATTGTCAAGATTTTTATTTATTTATTTTTACTTTCCAGTTACCATGTGTTTGTTTTTCTCTTAGGTTGCCATCAAAGACAAACAAGAAGGAATTGAGTAGTAGTTACGTTTATCAAATATATTTGTAAATAAAATCCATTTTTTCAGTGTAGTAGTCTATAAGAAATGTATTTATGATCACTTTGCTACTTCATAACCTCTAAGAAATTTCAATATAGGTCTTTTATATGAAAGTTCAAGTTGGCTTATGTGATAGTTAATAAAGTATACTTTTAATTGTTGCTCTCTTTTGAAGTGATTCATACCTTCAGCAAAAACATGATAAAATAGTTGTTGAAATTCCCTCCTCTAACTTAAAACTGACATTAATATACAGCGTGCTTTTCATTTCAGTTAGAAATACCTCTTGATTTTCTTTTGGATGCATAGTTGTTTTTACTCTGCTTTCTCAAAATGTGCCTTGGTATAATTCTTCCTTGCCTTTCTGCTAAGATACTACTTTTTAAAAATTATGCGGGCAAACTGTATATCTATGTACAATATCCTACTGAAGTTTTAACTAAAGAAGTGGGTAGTTTTCAGTTTCAGTACTGGCAGAGAATAACTCTCTTGAATTAAATCCTATATTGTTTTAAGTGGTTGAAAAAAGGCAAGTATTCTAATTGCCTCCATCATGTACTCTAGTTTGCTGAACATCTTTTAAAATGTAGCATTCTATACTACATGCAGTACCAGAGATTCGCTCTTTATGCAGCTCTGAACTGAATGAGGCTTAGGATTTTTCCCCTTCTATTGCTGGCTCAAGTTTATGTATATTTAATTCTTGCACTTACCACTTTCCTTTCTGTTGAAGGAAGGCAAAACTTACAAGACAATGGTGATTGCTGAGGGGAAATGTATCTACTCAGAACCCTTCCTCGCAAGAAAAGTCACCCAGTCATCCAAATTAAACAGCTACATTGAAAATAAGGTGCCCTTCTCCAGTTTAGATAGTAGTACTGATTATGTTCTGCAAATGAGGGCAGGATGACAAAATATTCCATCACTTTTTTTAAAAAAATGGTGGTGGTTTAGCCTCCTTTCTTGGTAGCCATTTCAATTTGACTCAATATGCTTTCCCAAGCACATATTTTCTGAGCCTCAGGGTATCCCCAGAGGCAATTGTATATATCAGGAAGAATAGGGAATGCATTGCAGAACAGCTATTATTCCCTAAGAGTAGGCCAAGTAGGCAGAGTTAATTACGCCAAGAGTCAGATTATGAAGAATTAATTATGAACTTAAAATTTTACTTATGTCCTCACCTTATGAAATAATAATTTTACTCAAGGTTCTCATCTTTATCCCTTTTTGCAGTTTGAACTAAGCGGAATCTTTCTTTATGGTACTTGCCAGAATGAAATTATCCTTGTACATACCAGTCGATGCTACTTTACAATTAAATCATGAGTATTTCTTTTCACTGAGTTCAATAGTCTTGCCTGCACAGTGCAAACTTGGATAGGTAGCTTTCCCCAGCATCCTTCAAGATAGGGGCTTAAGTAAATATATTTAACATATTTTTTTAAAAAAGTGCTTCAATTATGTTGTATCAAGTTTTATTAAATACTGTCCTATAAAACAAATACACTTAAGACACCAATAAAGCAAAGTCACAGTTAAGAGATGTCGGCATTGGCAACATCATATAGTTCCAGCCAATACCTTTGGTTGATTTTCTTGCATTGAGATATATCTATATATATCTATATATATGAATTTCATCCCATCGATGCCCGTCCCTATCCCTATCCCACCCTGATTATTCTCAGAACAGTCACAAATACTGCACTACTGAAATGTGGTTGAAAAAATGGGGTTGCTCCTGGGTTGCCAACATGGCTAGACTTTCTTCCATATTGCGGCAATGTTGACATCTGTCAGTGCGACTAGATATGTGAAAGTGGGATCTGTGACCACGTTATTCACCAAGACATCTGTCAGCAACTCGCCATTTGCCTTCAATTCCGGCCATTTTAGAATCTATGTGGGAAAAAAGAGAGTGAATTTATCCAGAAACTCACGAGATTCACAAAGTTATTTTATTGCACTAGAAAAAGTTCAGGAGATCAGCTATGCAATTTTTAAGCATATTCTCTATCTGTAAACTGCTTACAGAGGACTGTAGTGTTACTCCAGTTTAAATAAGCCTTTAAAAAAAATCTTGCCCACTTGGATGGTTCTCAAAAATTTCTTTCTCCTTTTGTTTTTGGGGAGTTTCTCTGAGCTGGAATATGCCATTTGATGGATTAATGCAATTTTAGCTACAGAAAGATTCACACAAAAGCAAGCCAAGTCAATTAATATGCAGGAAATATTGGTGTATTCCTCTCCCCCAAGTCCTCTGTACAAAAGTCTGAAGGAAAATTAATGTAAAGCTAAATAATAAAATATAACACCAGATCATAATACTTAAAAGGCCAATGAAGGAAGCAAGAGAATACAAAGCTCAGTAATGCTACAGATCTGGTAGAATAAGGATTTCTGTTTTCATATAAGTTCCCTGGGGCAGAGAATGTCCTAAACTGAAGAGATAAGATGCTTTCCTCCATGTTTGCCAATTGTATTTCTGATGGAGTAAGAAACAGAATCTCCTTTCCCGGCTAGAATGGATTAAGCAAGCCTTAAGGCAGTGGTTCTCAACCTGTGGGTCGGGACCCCATTTGGGGTCGAATGACCATTTCACGCTGTCCGCCAAACCACGCTGTCCGCCATTTTTTTCCCTTTTCCCTAGCTGTCCTACTCCCTCTTATTGGTGGCCACACCCACTTGGGGGTCACAACATGGGGAATTGTATTATGGGGTCACGGCATTAGAAAGGTTGAGAACCACTGCCTTAAGGGATCTGAAGTGTTAACTATTGTAAGAATATTTATATTTGGCAAATCAGTTACAGTATATGACTCTTGTTCTGCTACTTAGTTCCGAATCTCAGCCTTCTGATTTGTAATTCTGAAGGTTATATTTTTGGACCTTTTATCCTTGCCTTTTACACATTTTCTTTAAAATTGCAATGGATATTTCTCACTGCAGCCAAGAAATTAAAAGATGCTTGCTCCTGGGGAGGAAAGCTATGGCAAATCTAGACAGCATACTAAAAAGCAGAGACATCACCCTGCCAACAAAAGTGCGTATAGTCCAGGCCATGGTTTTCCCAGTTGCAATGTATGGCTGTGAAAGTTGGACCATAAGAAAGGCTGAGCGCCAAAAATTGAGGCCTTTGAACTATGGTGCTGGAGAAGACTCCTGCGAGTCCCTTGGACTGCAAGGCGTTCAAACCGGTCAGTCCTAGAAGAGATCAACCCCGACTGCTCTTTAGAAGGCCAGATCCTGAAGTTGAAACTCAAATACTTTGGCCACCTAATGAGAAGGAAGGACTCACTGGAGAAGGGCCTAATGCTGGGAAAGATTGAGGGCAATAGAAGAAGGGGACGACAGAGAATGAGATGGCTGGATGGAGTCACTGAAGAAGTAGGTGTGAACTTAAATGGACTCCAGAAGATGGTAGAGGACAGGAAGACCTGGAAGACGTTGTCCATGGGGTCATGATGGGTCGGACATGACTTCGCAATTAACAACAACAAAGAGTTTTCTCTATATTAATCCTGGCAATTTTATATGTATGGACACAAAGGTTTGTCAATCTCCGCACGTTGGCTGGGGAATTCAGGGAGTTGAAGTCCACACATCTTAAAACTAATAAGGTTGACAAACACTGTTCTTGATTTAACCTGAAACATATCCCTGTGCTGAGATCTTCTCATACCCATCCCTCTGTCAGGTGCAAAAAATCAGGACCATATATTAAGTTCCAGTTAAGATATATTGCACATGCCTATGTACAAGAATCTACTCAATTGATGGTCAGTGCTAAATTGGTGCTAGTTATGAGTCAACAGAATTCAAGGAGGGGGTTGGATTTGGAATGTTTATAGACATAATGATTCTAGGCTGAGACCTCTCTTGACTCCACCTCAGGTTCTGCCTTTTCTTCTCCTATACCCTCTAATTCATCGGACAAAGCTGTACAGGGAATGAGTTTAATTTTCTTTCGGGGGGAAAGTACTGTATTGTACTGTACTATAGATAAATGTTGCTGCTTTGGGGTGGCAGGATCAGCAGCTGATGAAGCCTGAATGTTAGGACTGGTGGCTAAGGAGATAAAGCCTACTACTGAGACAGGGAGATCATGATTAGTACAAGTTTAAATAATGCAATATTATTTTAGTGCACATTGTAAATCGATGCCAGGTTGTGTTTGATGTGACCTAGACTCTACATCCTTCAGTACCTGGGAAGGCCCTATTCGCTCGGTTGGACAATCTTCCTTGGTGGCACAAAGAGCTGACAAATGGTTGCTGAGGTCATACATCCAGATGCTTCCTTTCTCATCACCACAGAACACATATTCTTCTGCTGCAAAAGTGAAACAAGTATCACCAAATTGTTCAAATGCTTCTAGGCCAGGCTTGAATTCCTTATCTGAAACTCATATTGGTGGGAGTTCCTTCTCAGTTCACTTACCAGCATCTACCCCACCTACCAACTATATCCTTCCTCCACTTCTCCCCCAATGCTTGTCTGATGTCCTGGCAAGTTGGGGATTAAAACCAGGGAACTAACAAAATCTACTTCCCAAAGGTAAGCCTATATTAATCTGGAACTGCAGCATTTCATAAAATACAACACACTGATTACCATCTGTTACTACTTAACAGCATTCCCAAATTGCCAGCCCGACTGTTCAAGCTTATCTGAAGGGACAACAGAAGCAATAGCAGTTATAATAGACTAAAATGGTGGCAGAGGACATGTTTGTGCCAGAGACTTGAATGGAACTGTATCCATGGCTATTCAGACGTGATACCAGCACTTACTTGGGCATGTGCTGAGGGTGAGGTAAGGAAGATCTGTTGAAGACCATTCCAGTTCAGCCAGAATGACAGCCTGCACTGTCCTCCGCCCACCTTTGCCTTGTTTGAAAGAGCGACTCCAGCTCCAGAGGTTTATAGATGCTCTCTTTGAACTCTTGGTAACTGAAGTGGAAAAAGAAAAACTAGTACCCTTGCTAAACAATGGGTCTGTTGCTAGATCAGCATTACTTCCTATTGTTTAAGGCAATTACCATTAAGGCAATTATCACGGCAGGCTCAGTGAAATGTGTGGTATCAATGGCGTCACAACATTTATTTTCTGGCAATTATGATGTGAACTTAGAATAAAGCCCCTAATAATACAGCTGTACCCATAAGCTCATAACTTACAACACATCCTGTAAAATGCCTCTGACATCAATTAATTTAATTCAGTGGATTTGGTCCAATGTGCATATAGCAGTGTTTTCCAACTTTGGGAATTTCCAGGAGTGTGGACGACATCAACTCCCAGAATTCCATGACTACTGATGACAATTCTAGGAGTTGAAGTCTACACTCCTAGAAGTTCCCAAGGTTGGGGAACACTGGTGTATAGCATAAAATAATAGGTTCCTGTTAGATATAATTTATTATTCTAAATTAAAACATACCAAGATAGAAGGGTTCTAATGGATAGTAAGGACTTTAGAATTTTCTATGTTTGGACTAAGCATGAAACGCCCTGGAAAAAAACCCATGCATGCCTTGTTTAGACAAAGCCTTCTTATTCTCTCTATAAAAACAGACCTAAAACTGTAACATTTCCCTTCTCTATTGTTTTTCTTTGTAAATATAGATGTGGGAGTCAGCATTCTGACTTTACACTCAAGGTCAACAGCTCAGATAGAATACTAATCTCTTAGTTTTTCCATTTCATCCTCTTCCAACCTGTTTTCTAAATGTGCATGTTAAGCCAAAAGATATTTTGAAAATATGTGTTACTGTTTTGCCTGGGACCAGCTCTTTGTATAAATTAATCATGAAAAAAAAAGAAAGGATGCTCTAATAAATTTCCCTTATTTACTTAGACATATCATAATACTTATTTCTTACCCACAATGTCTTCATTCAGAAAGGCTAGGCCATCCACCCGGTGAGAAGACGTGTCATTCCCTTCATCATCTGGAAACTGAAATTCAACTTCAAAAGCTCTAAAATGTTAGAGAATGAAATAAAGAACCAATTTATTGAGCAATTATTGTAATTTTAATCTATAGTAATCAAATACTCTAATATTAAAGATATTGGTTTTAATCCTTTATAACAGGTGGACATCTTCAAAATAGTCTGTAGTTGTTTGCACTGTAAATCTTGACAGAACTGGGACCACAGTTCAGTGGTTGAACACTCGATCAATCCATGAATCTCTAACTAGATGAACCATTAATTTAAATGAAGAAAAAGACTTGAAGAACCACTGATAGAAAAACAGTAGAAAACTGGAAACATTCATATGACATTAGCATTTCTGAACAATCGTTTTTGCATGTAAGGAGAATTTAGAAATCATTAAATTTGGCATAACTATCTACAAGTCAGAATTATATTGTAATTGGTTTTCCATTCAGACCCCAAGCCACAGACGGGTTGCAGAAGTAACAAAATAATGAAGTGTTTAGAGTTCTCTGAAAAAAAATGTTACTAATTTTTTCCAACTCCAATTTTAAAATCCAATTTCAGTTTTAAGTTCCCTTTTTTATTTTTGCCTTTAAAAAAAATATTTTGCTCAGCTAAAACATCCTGTAAAGGGCAATTTGATATCAAAGAGATCCTTTATCAAAAAAAAAATGCCAATTGTTTACATAGAATGGGCAAAAAGGAGGTATACTTTTCTTTTGATGAATTACCTAAATTACAACCCCTAAACACTGGAATGCTCCATAGCGAACAATGGGTCCACTTTATGGCTGCCACGTTTGCTTAACAACTGTCACAGAAAAGGTCATGAGATCAGGTTTGGTCATGTGATAACAAGCTTTATGACTGTCAATTTATTACTACAATTGTCAGGTTTGATTACAGTTGTAATTCATGGACTATTTGTAATTTATCTTTCCAATACGAGGCATGAGCTGATTACATGCGATAAAATTGGTATCAACTTTTAGCAGCCCACAGAATAAATTTTTCCCAGGAAGACACCATCTACTCACCTGTTTTTCTGTGGCTTATCATCAAGTCTAATATCCCAGGCAAAGCAGCCTTGTTCGCAACCAGCCACCAAGAACCGATCTGGGCAAGAGGGCACTAGGGCAATACGTAAAGGTGTGGAAATGGTCTCCAGTACCATCAGCTGCCTGACAAATGAAATACATTTCAGTTCTTCTATTAATACAAACATCCCTTTGCAGATGTGAAAGTTGGAATCCTGTATCATTTACCTTTCTTTGAAATTATAATCACAGTCTGGAATCCCAATATCCCATGCACATATTTTTTTGTCATAGGACGCAGCTGTTGGGAAATAGAGAAGAGACAAGAAGAAGAGATGTAATGAAATAAAAATATAGGCTTCCAAATAACAAATTAGAAAAACTTGTCTTCGTAACAAATTAGGCAAATAAGACCCATCTCCTTCAAACTCAGAACACCAAAATATTGCAGCTAGTTCCAAAGATAACATGAGATTTAGCTTGTTATCTTTGTACTCACAAACAAGACCAAACAAGGCAGCCTGCTCTTTCCTTGACTCAGAACAGATGGAATTGGAGAGGATAAAAGGGTCTTACTGAAAAGGTGCGTTTCACAGGTTGGACTAAAGCAAGCAGTAGCAATGGGTTTCTTGTGAGCCTTGATTTCTCCATAACAATAATCAGCAGTCACATGAATTAGCTTTACGATTCCTCTTCTCCCGGCAGCCGCCAAAACATTGTGTTTTTTCTTTCTCCCATCACTTGTTACCATTGTCAGAGTTGTCCATGTGACAGTGTAAAACTCCTGGTGAAAAAGGCAAGGTATCGGGTGAACAAAAAGCCATGCATGACTAGAAGTTTGGGTGGACTTGGATAAACACAATCAAGGGCACCAAACAATTCTTTTAATTATAGTTTGTGAAAAATTGCCTTTACAATGATTAAAGAAAATAAAAAGAAAAAATAGAACTGCTGGAAAAATAAAAATAAAAAAGAAAGCAAATTAAGAATGTATTAAAGGAAAAGAAATATATAAATAAATGATTTCTCCCTTCATAACACATATAAACTATTTTAGTACATTATATTCTCTTAAAATACTGTGCAATAATTTCTTTTTCCCACATTTATCTCTTTATAACCATTTCAGTCCTGGTATAATGTTGATCTTTAATCCCCTTAAATAATGTCCTAGAACTTGATTTCTTTTTCTTTTTACTTTGTCCCATCCCACAAAATTCTTCAAAGCTTTAACTAGCCTCTTTTGCAAATCCAATATAGGAAAATTATCCAGACTTGTATATCCAGGTATCTCTTGGTTTGTTATATGTATATTCCTTTTAATTATAAAGATATCAGGTGTATGTGCACTGCAGCATCTTTTTCCATTTCATTCTTGTAGAAATCCACTTTCAACTTGGCCTCAGTCTTGTCATGGAGAACTTGCTTCTTCAACAATGTCTTTCTAACATGATCTAAAGGCAGACACTTGAGTCCATTGTTCAAAAATATCCTTTAATATGTCCAATGTTAAAATATTTTAATTAGTTCTATAACTGTATCTTTATTCCATTTATAACTTTCCAAAAGTAAAGTTCTAACCACCCTTTTGCTATTTATTAAAAAAAAATTTTTAAAAAAATCCTTAAACGCCTTTCACTAAGGATTGAAGGAAACTTATCTAATGTTTTCAGACGTGTCTATGCAAAAAAAGGTTCCTAACAGTTAAAGCAGTTAACATGAAATTTCTGAAAATGATTAGAAAATGAAATACGTGAATTTAGTAACCTTTCAAAGCCATCAACCATTATTTGAGCAAGATTTTATTTATTAATTTATGAGACTTATATACCGCTTTAAGTGCAAGCACTCTCTAAGCGGTGTATACCAGTAAGCAATGTATATATATATATTTACATATATATGGTTATTCCCTCATCACCCAGAGCTCTAAACTCTCCAAAGACTGCTATTTTGCAGTCTTTTCCCAGGGAGCAACTATCTGGAGCGCTTGTGGCCGATTACAAGTCCTCTCCTTATCCAGAGAGGAATTATGAAGAGCCAGTCTACTTGCCAATTCTTTATTCTGCCATTGTCCACCTTTAGTGGAGCTATCTTCAGTTTGCTACTTTTCCCCCTGTAAGTCCAAACATTCTAACTTATATACAAACCTGTTAAAAACTGCACTGAATTTGTAAGGGGAAGGCATCACAGTTTACTTGCACTCGCTTTTTAAAGTTGCTCCTGGATCATCTTTCAGCCCTGAGCTTCTCCAGGAGGGAATATCAAAACAAGTGAAAACATCATAGTGCAAATATGTGACATATATTTGTGCCAAAAGTTGGGACAAAAGTCGTATGTTTATGATGACATACGTGCATTGTTTTTTGGTAATCATTCATTCATTCATTCATTCACTCATTCACTCATTTGCAAATATTATGCTGCTACTGATAGTTACTCCAAGTCCTACTAAATCTGCCATTTGAATGTGGCACTAGATGCAGAAACTAAGCAGAGGTGTAAAAAAAATTTTTCTCTTTCAGTTCATGCGTCTTTTCTTGTTTTAACTGCTATCTTTTGTATAAATCTGTCACTGTTCAAAATCATATTTTGTGGGATTGGCAGATATTTAAATATAATAAAATAAAATAAATTTTAAAAATGAGATTTATGAGATTTGATAGGCTTCAACCATGTTAGCCATCAGGAAATCTTGAAGGACTGTTCTTGCTGGCACTGGGTGTAAAATAAGTTTGTACTACAAAGTATAGTACATGCTAATGTGCCTGATTCTATGTCTTGCTGATTTCTGATTGTTTTGTTATTAGGAATATTTAAATTGTTTATTGCTACAGGACATCTGAAATTACAGGTTGAGTTGGATAGCCTTAAAAATCTTTTTAAAGAGATAAAAAGGCCACTTTTATTTTCACTGTATTGATTTTAGTGCATGTTCATTTCATACCGAGCATATCTAACAACAACAAAAACCTATTAGGCTTCATTCTCGTAGAAGAAATGAGCTCTTTCCTGTCAACCATCCTTGTGATCTGAGAGTAAGGCTTGAGAAGAAAATCCACCACTAAACTTCCAGTTCTACCTCAAGAGCTACACTTTTCTACCACAAGAAACCAGAATTGTTGAACACATCATTGAGATGCTTGGTTTCAATTCTAAAATTATGGTTAATATGAGCCACAATGTGCTGCAATGTTAATTATTCATTCACCTAAAACTAAACATCTAAAAAGGTAAGCACATTATGAGATGGCAGTGTATATTACATTTTAATAAAATTAATGTAAGATTTAATGATAAACAAGAAAATACGTATTTTCTCATGATTTTAAGGAGTTTAGAAGAGTGAGCATTAATAACCCTGAAAGCAAATTAAATTTTCTGATTATAATTTAGCACAATCCTGCCACTCTTATGATGACTTCCCCTGACAAATTTCAATTTAACGGAAAGATTTATAGTTATAGTTATAAGTATTTTGAAGAACAGACTTCAACACAGCACCAGTGTTGCCCCATGGGGTGCAATAGGAGACATCACAGCACTAATGTCAATGTCCCACTAAATAAAACCAGAAAGTCAAGAGCAATTGCATTTCCTTTACCTCCCCTGTCACTTTGTACTTTTTCAAAACAATGCCTGTTTCACAGTCAACCAAACAAACAGAATCTCCGCCACAGGTAGCTGCTGTCCTAGAGGAGCTCACCACAGGGTCTGAAAGATAAAAGCACAATGACTGTAATCCTGCAGACATCATAAGACTCCTGTTTTCATTTGACTAGACATTCAATTGCTATAGAAGTGGAACACGTATTTAAATACTGTACTTACAACGTACCGTACTTACAATACTGTATCTATTATCTATATAATACTTTTTGTAAGTGTGAATCAAGGATTACTACACTCAAGTTAGTAGACCACAGTTTCTTCTTCATATAGATAGACTTTGCTTAATGACTGCCCTGTTTAGTGACTGTGTGAAGGTATGACAGCACTAAAAAAAAGTAACTTTATAACCATTCTTCACATTTACAACCCACACAGCATCTCCATGGTCACATGATTCAAGTGCTTTGTAACAAGTATGTATTTATGACTGTCATGGTGTGCCATGTTCAAATAGTTGCCCTTTACATACTTCACAAGCTTTTGACAAGCACAGTCAATAGAGACGCTCACAGTGAAATCACAAGTCACAGTCAGATGATAACTCATTTAATGACTGTTGTTTAGCAATGGAGTTGCCAATCCCAATTGTGGTCATTAAGTGAGACTACCTGTACTGCAAGAATAAATTTCCCCAGGTATATAACAGTAGGATAAGGTCTTTTGCAAAAAGACTTTAAGTCCTCATTCTCTCCTGTCTCTGCATTTTAAATTAGGAATGGGCACACTATGATCACCACATGTTAAAATTGGAACTTCTTTACTACTGGTATACCTTGAATTATTTGTAATATAAATAAGCAACTTGCTGGAGAAAGCAAACACATAAAAAATATGGAACAACGTGCATAAAAATTCAGAAACACAAGAAGAATGTGAATTCCTGGAGAACACTGTCATCAGATGTATTGACTGGCATTTTTCTTCTAGGACAGCACAGGCCACTTGAGTATGCTCACCTTTTCTCGTCCCACAATCTAGTGGTGGTTCAAAAACACAGGCCCATAACTGAGTCTTGAAGTCATCCCTGTTATTGGCCTTACTGTGACACTGTAGAAAATGGACCGGATCCAGGGTGATTGTCTCCTGTGAGAAGGCAGAAAGCTTTGAACCCAAAATGTCCCATTGTACAAGGAACAGAACAAAGGTTTTTGGATGGAGTTAAAATCTACAGTCAGGCTTTAAAATCAAGCTCTTTAAAGTGTCCCTTTGCCAAATCATTATATAAGTATTCAACTGACTCTCAGAGTTTATATACTGTATATATCTTTGACAGCGGAAGGAAATGTATTACCTCACATTCCAAGTCCTTCACCGGGGTGCTGCAAGCATCCTCCTCTTCCTCTTTGTGCTCTTTTTTCTGCTGAGTGACTTTTTTGTGGCTTTGTCCTTTTGGAAGCCGCCCTCCATTCCGATGGGCTCCATCAGAATCCGGAGGGGTCTGGGATTCCTTGGCCTGTGGGCGTGAGGCTCTTGTGGCCTCAGTACTGCGCTCATCCTGCAAGCGGCTAAGCTTCTTGGGGCTGGGTGATGCTTCTTCCTTGGAGCTGCTTTGGGAATGGGATCTCTTGCTCTTTGCCCTTCCTTTGGAACGAGCCCCTTTCCTTTTGCTGGGAGTTACTTGGCCCTATTAAAAACAAAGATCAGCAACGTTCAACATAATGTTGTCCAAGTAATCTCAATTGTGCAAGGTTATGCAACAGAAATTTGCCTGGATTTCTGCTTAGATCTACAATGTCCCCAATAAGATGAACATTATTCTCACGTCTGAGAGAGCACCATCCACTGATAACTTTCCTACAGAAATTAATGGAAAATACTCCATTCATAATCCACTAGCCTGTTGCAGTATGAGGCTAGCCTCAAAAAGTATCCAGGAGTTTCAGATGATATAGAATGAGGCTGCACAGGCAATCTTAGGCACTGGAGAACAGTGCCTGGTTCTGCACAAGCTGGACTGGGTGCCAGGTTTACTTCAGGGTCCAGTTCAAGGTTATGACCTTTAAAGCCCTATGAGGCATGGGCCAGGTTGTCTTTAGAACCATCTTTGTTCCATTATATCTACCTGTCCCATCCAGTGAGGCAGGGAGGGTATGTTGTAGACTTGTCAGTTAAAAAAATCCAACTGGGGGATCCAGGAAGAGAGCCTTCTCTGCCATTATCCCCGGTCTGTAGAACATCCTCCCCCTGGAGGTGAGGGGGCTCCATTCTCCTTGCCTTCCAGAAAGGAGTAAAAACATGGCTCTGCGGCTTTATTTAGGGCTTGCATAGGAGCCCACAATTGTGAGGTTGGCTAGTACTCAAAAAATCCTTCCCCCTGCCTTTTAATTAACTTTCACAGATTCTTAAGTCATTCTTGCCTTTTTAAATTTTAAATTTTATTTATTGTCTTTATGATTTGATATTTTATCTGTACTTGCCCAGAGTCTCTCTGTGAGGGAGATGGGTGGTTTTAAAATTTGATAAATAAATAATAAAATTCTATGGATCCAAACTGAGTCGGTCACCAGGACCAGAGGTTTTGTCCTCTGAGCTTTTGGACTCATGCTGGAGCCCCCATCCTGGGGGAGCCTCTCTCTAGCCATTCCATTTTGGTATAAGATTCCATTTTGGTGATTGCAAAACTATTTCTCTTACAAAGCACTGAACAAAGAGTGCTACGCCTTTTTCCCAGAATGAATCCTCTATGCTAAAGTATATACAAAGTCCTTTCCTGGCATAAGACATACAGATTAGCTTCACTTACTGCATTAAGCCATGTTTTCTAACAGAGTGGTTCAGCATAATGTGTGAAGCAATACTTCCCAACAGTTTTCTCTGTGTTTGATAGGGATTGCTTTCTGAATGATGGAAATATTATTAAAAGAGGGCATTAAAAGAGGGGATATTTTATTGTACTGGTTGCATTGGGCAAAAATGGTTTAAATGGTTCATGGACAGAAAATCTCCCAAATTCTGTATCAATTCCATTTGAGGCAACATATTCTCATCTAGAACTAATAATGGAAGACTTCTGAATTTGACTGAGGTGGACCATCAAAGAAATCTCTTGAGTTCTAACCTTAGCAGTAACTTTACTGTCAGCATCCGTGGTACTTTTTTTAATTTCTTCTTTCTCTTCTTCTCCCTCCTCTTCTTTCTCCTCTTCCTCCTCCTCCTCCTCCTCCTCCTCCGGCTCCTCCATTGATTCCGCTGCTTCTGTAGCAGGCTTATGTTCCTCATTAATCAAGGAAGTCAGGAATTCCTCAGCAATCATTTTCACCTACAATAAAAGAATACAGACTTGCCAAATTGTTATCATAGGAAAGGAATTTAGAATTATGCCTCTCAACCTCAACAACTTTAAGACATGTAGACTTCAATTCCAGAATTCCCTACAGTTAAAGTGTATACATCTTAAAGTTGTATCACTGTTCAGAAAACGCTGCTAATCATCCAAGCTGGTTCAATCAAGCTGAGAATTACACATTCAGTACCCTAATTTTTTTTTCCAAATGTCACCTGCTGACCAAAATTCTACATTACAATCCACATGACAAGACTGCAAACAATTCATAGTCTGAACTTACCCTCCAACGTGTGTAATCGCTGAGTGAGCTGGGACCATATGCTACATGAGCTTGTGCAGACTTGATGAACTTTTTTCTAATTGGCTTCAGTTGTTCAGGAGACAGTGTTTTAGACATCTGGTTCCGAAAATTTTTCCCCCAATGAGCAGAGACCTAGAAAAAAGGGAAAACTATAATGAAGCAGCCTGGGAAGCCATACATGGGTCCTATACCAGGGGTAGGCAACCTTGGCTCTTTTATGACTTGTGGACGTCAACTCCTAGAATTCCTGAGCCAGCCGTGCTGAGGGGAAAGGGAGAGGTTTCCAAGTTGAGCCATGCTGGCTCAGGAATTCTGGGAGTTGAAGTCCAAGAGTCATAAAAGAGCCAAGGTTGCCTACCCCTGTCCTTTACAAAACTTTCCATGATATAATATTAGAGATTTTTAGCTAACACTCTGTTCAAATTGTCCAGCAGATGAGGTAACAAGGAAGAAATAGACAGGAGCATCCATAGGGAATTAAAAAAAAATTAAGACAGCAAGTACAGCCATATGATCAAGATTCCCTTTTTTTCTAAATGTGCATTGTGGATGTTCCATATCTTAAAATGCAATGGGCTTTCAATCATACAGTTGTAGGCACCATTTTGACTTTATTGACCTCATCCATAGATACCCCAGAAAATAGGACTTTTTCTAGCTCCATATTAATCTGATGCAGAGGTCCCCAACCCTCAGTTCGTGGACCAGTACTGGACTGCGGCATGCCAGCAACCAGGCCGCACAAACAAGCAAAGCCCCATCCGCAGGATGCAGGCAGCACACAAAACCACACCCCTCGGGTCCACGGAAAAATCTCTCTCCACGGAACCAGTCCCAGGTACCCAAAAGGTTGGGGACCACTGATTTAATGTTTGCCTTCCTATCTTTTAACCGGTAGTTCTTTTTAAAAAAAATATTCCTCTATTGAATTTCAGAATTGATAAAATAAAGAATAGAAAAAGTTACAAAAAAAGAAAAGCATGAAAAAGAGTTAAAAATTTAACAAGAAAAGAAAAAAGATAGAAAAAAGTAATAAAACTTTTACTATAAAATAGAAAAAGCTAAACTTCCAATTTCTTCAGTACAGATATAAATAAATAATAATGTCTTGCTCTAAGTTTAAACAAAAATAAAAGCATAACATGTAAAGCATACATAACAAACAAAAGCAATAACAATGCACGTTTCTATAAAAAAAGATTTAGTCATCAAATCCCAAAATCAGGGTATTATTTCTATTCTTTTCGAGCAAGAAGTCCCAAAGTGGTTTCCAAATGGAAATAAAGCTAGACAATTTTTTGTTTTTCATCAAAATGGTCAATTTTGCCATCTCAGCCAGTTCTATTGCTTTTGTGTGGCAAAGTTTCTATAACATTTTCCCAAACATTGTTATTGTATTTTGATTATAAAAGCAATTGATATCCTAAGAATAAAACTATTCAAATAAATAATAATAATATAGACCCACTAATTAAATCAGTCACTAAATCAATCAATCACAATTAACTGTTTATAAAGTCCATTAATTCATTTCGTATTTCTTTGGCAGCTTCTTATTTCAATGTTGAAACATTGCATTTTAGATCTGTTCATGAAAAAATTAGAATATTTTTCCAAATAAATAAATTCACATACAAGAGAGGGAGGAATACGCTCAAAGGCACTTGTGGAAGGCAGCTAGATGAAACAGCAACTAGAACAGGCAGTTTTGTGCAAGCTCTTCTTCCTTCTTGTCACAAATTTTGGTTCTGGATTTATCAGTGATGTCAGATGATGAAAACGACACAAACACTTTTCATAGATTTGAACTTGTTCTCATCTTATCAGAGTAAGATTTAAGGTAGTCTGCTTTAATAAAATCACATCCACCAGCCAACATTTTCTTAATAGCCATGAGAACAAGAGAATTAAGCTGCATTTCTAGTTCTTACTAACATTCATTCAGTTTTACTCTACTGGTTAAAATTTATACCTAAATGGATATGCAAAAGAATTATGCTGTTAGTTGCATAAACAGACCAAATAAAAATGAGACACCAAAAGTAGTCAACCTGTTTCTTATCCTTCCAGCATGCTTCCAGCTTTTTATAGGCATGGAAAGAAAATGGAAATTGCTCATTTGTTTTATACATATTTCTGATCAGCGATGTTCTAATATGCATAAGAAAGTCAAAGCTATAGTTCGATTTTGCAAAATTGATGAGCAAAATATTTATCTAAATCTAAACTATTATACCACTTTTTCAACTAAATAGCTTCAAGGCTTTATAAAAAAAGAATTCACTTTCATTTCACTAATTTCCTCTAGCATCTTTTAAAATGCTGTACAATTTTTGATAATTAAGAAATTATTATTATTTCGGCACTTACTCTATTAGTCAGCTCTCGGCTGTTGACGACTCTCACATGATTGGCCAGCTTGGTGATGTCTTTGCCATTCAACTGACGGAGATTTTGCAAAAGAAATATTACCTTGTAATCGTCACTGGGCTAGAGAGAAAAAGAGTAGCCTTGTCTTTAAAAAAATTATTGAAAATGAAATCTTCATGTGGGAACTCCTACAGTCCAACTCAGCCCAACACTGCCATCTATTGCTGTCTGGAGCATCTTAGATTCAGCATCCTGAATTTACAATCATTCAATTAATCTTGATTAATTATTTAGTGAAGAAATTTCAGGATTGTTAAGAAGGTAAGGTCAATCTAAAAGGAGATGGTTTTAAAAAAACTCTCCTCCATCCAGATTTCTGTTTCAATGATATTTTTTTTCTACAGAATTCAAAAAGCCTCCTGAATAGCGAGATTGGCAGCAAATAAATTTGATAAATAAAAATGAAAAATAAAAAATGGACCAAAATCTGTCAGAATTTGTTTATATCAAACGTTTATATATATTATCTATTTAAATGTATACTCATTTAATGTATACTCATTTGATGAGTATAAAGGCTCTCAGGTTAGCTAGTGGCAAATATTGCAAAACTTTCTCTGAAAGATTTTCCGTCTTTTTAAAGAACACAATATAGCAGGGGTATCAAACTGCCGGCCCGCGGGCCAGACGCATCATCCAGAAGCCGCGCCCACCCCATTGCCGGCAATGACAAAACCATCCCGAAATGTTGCGCGACGTCACATGACGTCGCAAGTTTGACATGTCTGCAACATAGCAACTGTTCTTATAAAATGGTGAAAGTATGTAGTTGTTTACACTGTTTTAACTTCATTTACATGCTGAAATCAGTAAATAATATTTCCCAAAAATAAGTTAATGGATTTTGAGAAGGCTGGAAATGGACATTTCAACCCTTCTCTTCTTTTACTTCTTCCAAAGGAAATGGGGAAGCATGTGGGAGGTCTACTTTTCACCTTAACTTAGATATATATTTAGAAGCAAAGCATCTGAGCAAATGCAATTAAAAGTCAGTTAGGACTGAGTTAAGCTTGCATTTAAAGATCTGTATTTTCAGGCAATGCATATACTTTATATGTTTGAAATCAAATATACTAGATCCCAATTCTTGCTTTCTTTACATTTTGAGCTACAATTCAGTAATGGGATGGCAAGACTGTTATGAATAGATGATGAGTAACTGCAGCATCAAATTATCTTAAATGAACCATAATGTTCACTGAGGATATATGACAAGACTAGAGAATGTTCATCAGCCCCAAAATGAGCAGAATTTACTTTACTCTGGGACATGAAGGTATTACAATTTTTGCTCTTAATGCAACACTTTGGCTGTATGAGGGTAGCAGTGCTCCAAGAAGTAGTTGCAAGGCCTAGAACCTCTATTGGCTGCCAGATATACTCACTGTCAGGTATACATTGTTGGTATAGGTGAGCTCCTCCAGCTGTGGAAACTGCTGCAAGGTTGTCACATCTTCCAAGTGATTGTTGTTACAATTTAGGATGCGGAGGTTTGGCAAACTGAGATTGTCAGGAAGCCGTTCTAAGAGATTGTCAGAGAGATCAAGTTCCTGGAGATGGCGGAGATGAGAGAATAACTGTGGCTCCAAATCTTCTGTAGTTATTTGCAACTTGGACAGGCTGGAGGGGGAAAAGATTCCATGTATTACTGAGGTCCATCCCATCCACATTATGGAACATTCTATGATTTATGTTAAAAATCCAAAGAACGGAAATATCAGGCTCTCTGACATAAAGAACATAAACATTTAAGCTTCATTTAATGACCTTAATTGGGACCAACAGCATTTTCACAGTGATCATTAAGCTAGAACTACATAGGTTGTTAAGCAAGGACTTTACATAACTGCATTTCACAACTTCCTGCCAGCTTCCCCATTGACTTTGCTTGTGAGAAGCTGGCAGGGAAGGTCGCAAATAGTGATCATGTAAACCACAGGATGCTGCAACATTTGGAAATGCAGGCCAGTCACCAAGTGCTCAAATCCTGTGACCACGGGGACACTGTGATGGTAGTATGTATAAGCATTGTCATAACTTTAAAAGTTCATTGAATGAGTGGTCATTAAGCAAGGACTATTTGTACTGACTCGCACAGACTATTAAATTACTTATCAATTAATTTACAACTAAACATAGTACTATCCTTAATTTAATTTAATTAAAATGTTTAAAATCCAATGTTACTTAATAATTCACTGTTTACATAATTATTACCTATATTTTATAATTTGAAGAATTTCCAATTGTTGATGGTGGTGGTGGTGGTGGTGATGATGATGATGATGATATTATTATTATTGAAGAAGAGTTGGAAGGGACCTTAGAGGTCTTCCAGTCCAACCCCCTGCTCAGGCAAGAAACCCTATACCAGAGGTGTCAAACTCGCCACGTCACAGACGTGTCGTATCACAACTTTTTTTGCAGTGCCGGAGCTGGGGTGGGCACGGCCTCCTTATGATGCAAATGGTTTAACACCCCTGCCCTATATCATTTCAGACGAATGACTATCCAATCTCTTCTTAAAAACTTCCAGTGTTGAAGCATTCACAACTTCTGAAGGCAGGTTGTTCCACTGATTAATTGTTCTCACTGTCAGGAAATTTCTCCTAGGTTGCTTCTCTCCTTGATTAGTTTCCATTCATTGCTTCTTGTCCTGCCTTCAGAGTAATTTTCAGAGTAATTTCAGGAATAGGAGCAGGATCAAAATTGTTCTTAAAAATACTCTTTAAAAAAAACTAATTATTCTGGGAAAAGACGGAGGAATGGATGGTTAGATTCAGCAAAGCTGTTGTTGAATAAAACTCTATTACAGAGTAATAGTATCAGCTTCAAATTGAAAGTTGTCATGATTGCTGTTGGTACTGCTATTTATTTATTTAAATAATTTATATGGCAGCCAATCTCAGAACAATGATTCTGGGTGGCATACAAAGATCAAACAACAAACTTAAATCATAATATTATGTTCAATATTGTACTGTGATTTAGGCTAATTCTATGCACTTTGTAACTGTAGTTTTTGGAAGAAAAAAAAAGAGGGCAAAATCACAACTGAATTTGCTGTGAAGATTGAGAAAAATGAGGGACTAGGTATGGATTTTCTTTTTCTTAGTCAGATTTGTGGAGTTCTGTGTACACATACATACATGCACTTACTTCAGCGTTTTGATCTTTCGTAGCCTTGTAGATTTGGGCACTGCTCTTTCCAACAGAAGTTCTGTAGTTATTTTGGACATAATTAATCTCTTCCAATATTCTGCAAATCCAAGAGTGTCTTTAATCTTCCAGAAATGTTGCTAGTAAAAAGAATAACAAGAGAATTGTTCAAATATCGTCCCAATGTTGCAGATCAAGAAAATTGCTCAGGTAGAGGTACAGTTGCAGTATAGGCATTCTTATCTCCTTATATTCTTTACTAATGTTGGACTGAAATGCAGGTTGGAGACAATCTAAGAAATGTGGCTTGTGTCTCTTTTGAAATGGAACACACTTAATCTTCTATATTTATTTATACATGCCAGTTTAAGATACCAACATCTGTCAAACAATTTATTTAATTTTGGGAAAATTTTAGAAAAATCATCCCATGTGAAACAAGGTGTCTACTCCAGCAATTGGTCTCCTACTAGCTATGTTTTCCTGAAATTCTGACCACCCTTCTACCTTAGAGGTATTGTGACAAGTTACTTTATTCTGATTATTCCTGTCTTTCTTAAGATGATTTATGCCAGTTTATTTTTTATGTTTTTCAACTTCAGATCTCTCAATTAGATGGCTCATTTTTTAAAAAAAATATTTAACCATTTGTTCTAGGTCATTTGGTGATCATAGTATGCTTGGTACTGGTACTAAACTGAGAATCTTTCTGAACCGCTTTAGGGTTTGTACCTGTAAATGGAGGTTTCTCCCCTCTCCCTCCTGGGATTGCTTTTGAGCATTTATAAGGGCTGAGCATTTCATTCACATTCCTCCCGCTCTTAAAAATATGAATTTACATTCAGCTAGATAAGCTCTAAATTAAGGCATTTCAGTACTCTAGTTTTCTAGAATGTTAGCTTGTTGGATTCTAGTACTTGCTGACTGCATAGTAAACCATTCTGCATAGTAAATCGTTCTCCAGTGAATTAACTCTGTTATTATGGGCTTCTATCTAGGCTATCATCAGCTGGAGTCTTGGGTATATTATGCCAGGCATAAAAAAAACATGATGAATTTATCAAAGGTTCTGTACCAGCAATTCAACCAACTCAGAGGCTAAATTATGTCCAGGCACCTCTGGCTCTGTTTATACTCAGATCTGGTAAAAACCATCATACAGCTGTTGTTTACTGTCCCTCTTCTACATGAAATAGGGAAGGGTAATCATTCACTTATTAAGATTTTTTCAGCATTACTTATTGTCAATATTAAGCCTTGTTCATGAATTCTTTCAGTCATTCAGAATTCATTCAGTCTCACTTTGTTAGGCTATAAACATCTGCATACATTAACAAAGCAGTAGCCAAAAGGAAAAAAATATATTCCAAGGAGAATATCCCAGAGAAAGATAAACAGACCTTCACTTCAGGAGCAGAAAATCTTATCCAATCTTGGAAAAATAGACTGAAATTAAATGCCTATTACTTCCCTTTCAGCATTACTCCCAATTGTCATGGAGGTGTGGAAAAAGATAATTATTTCTTCCTTGCCCCATTAATTTTAAACCATAACCACACTTAGTGCTGCAGTGTGCTTGTTGGCAAAGCAAAAGTTCAACCAACCAATTTGCTTAATGGTCAGGGAAGGATTTTTAAAAAATGGAATAAACATTATCAAACTTTCTGTCCCTTTTAACAGATATTGTTGCTGGGGTGGATAAAGGGGAATCATTTTAACATTGCAGAGACTTAAAGGGTAAGCTTGTGGGGGGGGGTTGAAGACCTAAAAAGGGATGCTGGCTAACAGGTGGATTTCCTCACTTAATGTTATCTAATAATTTTGATCCTGCTCCTATTCCTGAAATTACTCTGTAAATTACTCTGAAGGCAGGACAAGAAGCAATGAATAGAAACTAATCAAGGAGAGAAGCAACCTAGAACTAAGGTGAAATTTCCTGACAGTGAGAACAATTAACCAGTGGAACAACCTGCCTTCAGAAGTTGTGAATGCTCCAACACTGGAAGTTTTTAAGAAGAGACAGGACAGCCGTTTCTCTGTCTGAAATGGTATAGGGCAGGGGTGTTAAACCGGTTGCATCATATGGAGGCCGCACCCACCCCAGCTCCGGAACTGCAAAAAAAGTTGTGATGTGTCACGTGATGCGGCGAGTTTAACACCTGTGGTACAGGCTTTCCTGTCGGAGCAGGGAATTGGACTGGAAGACCTTTACAGTCCCTTCCAATTCTTCTTCTTTAATAATAATAATACTAATAATGTTGGAAGGGACCTTGAAGGTCATCTAGTCCAACCCCTTGCTCAGGCAGGAAACCCTATACCATTTCAGACAAACGGCTGTCTAGTCTCTTCTTCGAAATTTCCAGTGTTGGAGCATTCACCATTTCTGGAAGCAGGTTGTTCCACTGGTTAATTGTTCTAACTGTCAGGAAGTTTCTCCTTAGTTCTAGGTTCATTCTCTCCTTGATTAGTTTCCATCCGTTGCTTCTTGTCCTGCCTTCAGGTGCTTTGGAGAATAGCTTGACTCCCTCTTCTTTGTGGCAGCCCCTGAGATATTGGAATACTGCTATCATGTCCCCCCTCGTCCTTCTCTTCATTAAACTAGACGTACCCAATTCCAGCAGCTGTTCCTTATATGCTTTAGCCTCCAGTCATTTGATGTTACTTCGATAGGCAATTGGCATTTTATGAAATTGAGCAACACTTTGATTTTTATTTTAACTGAAAACAGGAAGTATTAAAATACTGAAAAAATATTGTTTTTATGTTTTTACTTATTTATTTTAAATGAGCTGTATCTTCCCCATTTTAGACAGGTTGCACAGCCAGAAAGAACAGAACTCCCAGTTATTCAATTCACAAACTAATATGTCTGATAAATAAAAACATCAGAGTTCTTTATTACACACATAACTTATTTCCATGTTGAAAATGTGTGCCATACAAGCCATTTAGTTCATTTTCTTGCATAGTTAAGCAGGGATCCTCAGCATCAATAGAAATCTCCCTTGGCATGCACCAAACGATGTAATGCTCTTTAAAAAGCATTACTATTTTTATGGATTTATTTATCTAGGAGACAATGTAAATACTGCCTCCATGTCATTTATTTCCATGCATGCTTCCAATTCATTTTTTATAAATGTGACTGATTGCACTTCAGTATTTTGAAGCCTTCTGTAATCTATTTTCATGCTGCCTCATGTTATTTTAGATTTTGCAGGATGCTACTTTATCATAATAAGCTAAAGAGGAAACGATTACCTGACCACAAACGGTTAGTTGAAGAAATTATTGTATATGGAAAGATGAAGCTTGAAATAAGTTGTTGGAAGATGGAGAGAGACTGTGCCCATCGGTCATCACTTGTTGGGTGCCACAGGGTTTCATGCTGTCTCCCCTTCTGTTTACCATCTACATGAAACTTCTGGGTGAGGTTATCTGTCAGTATGGAGTCAGGCACCACCAATATGCTGATGATACCCAGTTGTATATCTCAACATTACACCAGAGAAACTGTCTGAAGTTATATTGATCAGATTAAACAAAATAAAGGTGACTCTGATTGATGGTTTAGAGCGCATGAAACCATTTTTGAAAAGCACTTTGTACTGACATGCGTTGAAAATACAGAGAAGCTGTGTCTGTTGTAGCAAAGTTCAGCAACATTTAAAGACCATCTATATTGGCTGGCAGCCCTGTATCTGAACTTTTGTTTGATATGTGGCCCATGAATCTGATAGTTATAATTTACTTACTGTATAGCTTATAAGTTTATGCCTCTTCATAAAACCTGTTAGTCTGAAAAGGTGCTACCAGACTCTTTGATATCTGACAGTTTCTATTTACCTTTACAGGTGGTCCTTGTTTAGAAACCACAACTGGGATGGCAACTCAATCATTAAGCAAAGTAGTGACTAAATGAAAATGCAACTATGCTTATGAACTTGCTTCAGCTTTCTTTTGATTTACAGATCTGCAAAGATTGTAAATATGGGGATTGGTTGTAAAGTTACTTCTTCACCACCATCATAATTATGAAAGGTTGCTAAACAAGGCAGTGGCAAATGAGGACTACTTACAAAGACTTTCAGTATATTTGTCACAAGATTATACTGAATCTCTTTTTCTCTCAAGTTCTTAAAGGAGATTGTAAGAATTTTACTTTCCCTAGCGGTTCAGTTCTTATTAAGTACATCTCCTTTCTTTTTTTTTCTTTTTATTGAAAATTTTTAAAATTTTACAAAAAAGTTCCCTTCCCCAAACCCTCCCAACCCACCCCAACCCTCCCCCAACCTTCCCAGAGCTGAATACAGGCTTAATTAAGATTTAAAAGAAAAAATTTTTAAATACAAATAAACCATATACAAATTTGGTTACAATAATTAAACAAATTATAAAATACTTTAACACCAACATTTGAAAAAACAGAAAGAGAAAAAGAAAAGAAACAAGAAGAAGAAAGAAAAAAGAAAAAAAGAAATTAGAAAAAGGAAAAAAAAATATCTAAAAAATATCTTAAACTTTATTAAGTACATCTCCTTTCTTAACCCTCACAGGAAGCATGCAAATAGGACTTTGTGTATCTTCTTCCTGCATTTAGCAAAATCTTCTAAATCTAAATCTACATTGCAATTTTGTTTAGAGAAAATAAAATATCTTGGCCATGAAATTTCTTCTGGCCAATATTGTATTTCTCCATCTTGCACTAAATGCAATTGCAAATTCTTCATCAATCACAACCTTGCAAGTCTGCTCTTTTCTTATATTTGTGGTTACTGTACATAATGGATTCCCACTTATGTCAACCTACCAAACTGCTCTATCATTTTAACTGTTCCTGAAATAACCTTCCTGTGGACTAAAGCAATTGAATCTTCAGTTGCTGTCCAGAAACAAGCTTTATTAGCAGGCTCAACCATGGGAAATTTAATTCTGAACATTTTCTTACATGAATGGATCTGATTAGCCCAGGACTCAAACAACTCTGTAGCTCTACTTAATGATAAGGACATTCAAAATCCTTTCCATAATTAATGTGCATACTGACATCTTTTTGATATTCTTCTCAGTGTCCAAGTCACACTAATTTAAATATGAATTTTAGAAAGGACTAACTATTAGTTTGTAGACTCTGTAGACTCTGTTGCAGCTGCACACCCGTGTTTATACTAATATAGCTGCTGCTTTTTTGTCAGGCATCTGCCTCTTTGGTGCATGCTTATATAATCAATAGTGTGTATCTCCAATATGGTAAAAGAAAACTCCTGTTGACGGTTTTGATGACAAAACCGTGTTAACAAATTATGTAAAAAATAATAAATTCTATTAAATCCATTTCATCTGGTCAGTTATTAAATTTCTTTCAAGTCACTGGAATGGACTTGGCACTGCAGAAGTTCAGTGAGAGAATAAACTATTAATCATCTGTTGTGCCATCTGCCCTTACTCAGAGCAACCTGTAGCATCACACTATTTAGCAACACCACACACAAATTATCTACTTGTTCAAAGGTTTGGGATATAAGCTTTCATATTTCGGAAAGATGCGAAGAATAATATTTCTCAGTTAATATTACTGCTGTTTTGCTTGTTCCAGAATCCTTTAATGTTAAATCCCCCACTCCCTAAGTACTTTCGTTTTTCAATCTGTATTTCTTTTTTCTTGTAATTTACAGTGCTCTTCTCCACAAGAATTTTAAATTCATAAATTTTGTTATATGCAGCTAATGATTGAATGTAAGTTGAAATTACTGCTGAGGCTGTTACTGGACAATATCAAAACACCAGATTAAAATCTATGCATAAGCCTAGGGCAGTGATGGCGAACCTTTTAGAGACCAAGTGCCCAAACTGCAACCCAAAACCCACTTATGCATCATTGGGTGCCGAGTGGGTGTGGCCCATTGGCTGGGTGTGGCCAATTGGGGGGTGGCCCATTGGGTGGGCGTGGCTGCGGTGGTAACAGCAGACTGGGTGAGACTAAAAAGTTCAATCAATCAATTCCAACTTTGCAAGATCTTTTTTTTTCCTGCGAGAAGTTGAAATTGACTGATTGATTGAACCCTTTTTTTTTTGCACACGGCGGTAGAGGCCTAAAGCAAAAAGGTTTTATAAAGCCCAACTGAAGCCTAGGATTGGGGCGGCGGCGCGCGTGCCCATAGAGAGGGCTTTGAGTGTCGCTTCTGGCACCCGTGCCATAGGTTCGCCACCACTGGCCTAGGGGTTATTATCTTCTATTTTATGAAGGCTTTGGGGAAGTATTTACCATAGCAAAAGTATAATTCTCCTTTTTAATTGTTCTAAGTATTCCCCTCCATTAAGTTCATTAATTCTTCTCTATACCAATATATCAGCACATTTTTGTACTCTATATCATCAAGGGCTCCACAGTTCAACCCTAAGCTATAAATACTCTCTGCTATTAGAACTTGGGGGGGGGTTCATGAAGTTAGCAGTTATCACACAGATGTCCCCGAACCTGAAAGATGACCCAAACTACTAAATCTGGGCTGTAATGAATTTTGAAATAACATGATGTTATTTGCTAGAACACATATTTACAAAATGGGTTCCATCTCCATGAAACAAGTACTGACCTTTTTGTTTCCAACATGACTTTTCCTCAGGTAACCAATAAGGAGATTCCCCCGCCCCTTTTATTGGCACTTCTAGAAGAAAAGTTATTGTGCCAGATCTTTGGATAGTATTGATGGGTTCTGATTCACTCCAGATGTAATATGACATAGCATGAAACCTATATTCTAAATACCCATAAACACTGTAGAAGAATTGTATGGGAGTTTACAATTTGGAAGGATATTCTGAGCTAATTTATAATTTATCAATAAGAACCTCTTAGAATTGGTCCTTTGGATCTCTGTCATTTTATTCCAGGTCCTGCATGTTGAGCTAGAAGCAATTAATGATTGAACAAGAGAAAACACCAATCACCTCAATTTATGGTCCAAATGAAAAATAAAATTTTATGAAAAAAATCAATCACTTCTTGAATTTGCAGAAAAAGATGTTCTAGTTTTTGGAATATTCTTTGAACTTAGACATTTCTGGATTATGAAAAAATGTATCTGGTAAATGTCCAAAACTGTTATAGATTACATACAGTATCATTATTGTCCCTCTCAGATACAGAGAGCCACAAGTACCCTTCAGAAAAGAAATATACTTATTCTTCCATTCCTAGAAGTTGTTCAAAGAGTGATATGTTCTAGTTCATTCCTAACCAAACATATAGATATGGAAATTGGATCTCTTACCTATGTTGATCATAATCCAATAACTGTAAGCTTACACAGAGGAATCTTCGAGTGGTGGATTGTTTATTATTATTGCTAAAAGAGAATATTAAACTGAAGGATCAATACAGATAAAGAATGTAAACCAATTCAACTTCTGATGGTTATTTACAGTATGGAATTCAAATAAAGCATTTATAAGGAGACTATTTCAATAGCCTCAAATATAAATTTGTTTTAGAACAAAAGATTAAAGCTATCTATACACATATTAACAGAAGTAAATGACACTTATAATAAATTGAACTTTGCCAAACAAAAATATTTTGAAAAGGGCAATAAATTAGATAAACTGCTGGTTATCAATTAGGAAAGGAACAAGACAAAATTCTTATAACTAATTGGGATGGCAACAGATATGTTTCAACAATAGAAAATAAATCAATTTCTTATTATTCCAGACTATGTAGTAAATATTAAATTCAGAACAGTATGAAAATACAAGGCAATTTATAAATTCACAGAATAACAAAATGAAGCTCTTTACAAACCAGTGATAATGTCGAAAAGGAAATAAAAGAAACAATATAAACACCAAAACTGAAGAACCTGATGGATTTTCTACAATATCTTATAAGACTTTCTAAGAAATTGTGATCAAACTATTATCATAGGTAATTAATGAGATTTAACAATGTTCTCTTGGAAGAAAGCTTTAATTTACAGGTAATCTTAACAAAGGCAATTGGAACTGGAATTTCCATTGCTAAGTGACACAGGGATAAAGCACAATTTCACATGATCACGCCACATTCAGCAGCCATCATTAACTGAGGATTGTGCACAGTCCTTTTCTATGCTTATTCTGTACTTTCAAAACAATACTTATTATTGAATAGTCTGTTATATATTGCATTTTTCTACATACTTCAGGCCAAAGTTCTGTACAACCTATCTGGAAGTCTTATGTGTTCCATAGAAGCAATCCAACAATATTTTTTTTTATAATCCAATTTGTTATCCAAGTTAATCAAGTATTTTAGTTACATAACTTACATTTGGATATTGTTAGTCCACCCACCCTGTTCTTTTGAGTCTTCTAAAATCTTAAACCCTATTTTGGATCTTTTATTAAATCATATAAAACCAATCATTTAGTGTTTTTTTCTCAATTCTTTTTAGGGATCATTTGGATCAAAAATTTGGGCCTTGCAAAACATTCAGTTTTACTGCTGTGATTCTTCCAAACATGACAGCTTCAACTTTTTCCATTTTGAAATGCCTTCCATTGTATTTTCCAAATCTGGAAAATACAATGTTTCTTGTGAGGAGACTACAAACTAGCGGTCTCCAGTGGGTTTAGAGTTTTGGGAGGCAAGAGAAATTTTTGCAGTTGACACCTTTCAAAAGAGAAAGAAAAAAAAGGGGGAAACACAACTAAGTAGAGAATGATGGAATGGGTGGAAAACCCAGTTACAAAGTATTAAATATAAGAAACATAACCAAGACCCATAAAGGATATACTAACACTTAAAAGTTTAGGGAAGAAACAGGGTGAACTTGAAGTATTAGTACATGAAGGCAGATATTACATAGTTGCCATTATTGAAACCTGGTGGGATGAAACTCATGACTGGAATGTACTGATGGAAGGATACAAACTATTCAAAAGAAACAGACCTAACAAAAGAGGAGGTAGAGTTGCATTATATATAAAAGATCATTACATCGCTACAGAAATCTACAAAACACCCCAGAAGACAAGCTCAGGATCCAAAAAGATCTTGACAAACTTGGAACAATGGGCCCTATCCAACAACATGAAATTTAATGTGGATAAGGGGCGTTGGTCTTACCTGAACGCCTTTTCTCAGTACGGAGATGGAGAATCCACCGATGGGTTTTCTCTGTCTACCTGCTCTTGAGACCAAGTAGCCAAATTTGACACGCCCCTTCTTGCCAGGGGCTCCATTCTTAACGAGGGCGAAGTGGCTGAAGGTTGACGAGATATTGGCTCTCAGTTCCCTAATAACGGCCTAACTGACCTTAGGGTGGGTGTGGATTCTCCATCTCCGTACTGAGAAAAGGCGTTCAGGTAAGACCAATGCCCCTTCTCCAGTACAGGAGATGGAGAATCCACCGATGGGACATACCAAAGCCTCACTGTCCCGATGGGTGGGAGACAGATAAGGCCGGAAGGGTGTCCTTGGAGATCACTTGCTGGAGGACCCTCCTACCCAAGGAGATGTCTGCCGAAGCGAAACGGTTGATCTTGTAATGGCGTACGAACGGGGAAGGTGAGGACCATGTCGCGGCCCTACAAATTTCCTCGATGGACGCCTGAGTGGCCCATGCCGCCAAGGTTGCAGCACTTCGAGTGGAATGGGCAGTGAGATGACTTGGAGGTGGCAGAGACGAGGCTTGGTACGCCTCGACGATACAGGTCCGGATCCACCTTCCAATGGTACCGGCAGAAACTTTCCGCCCCAGAGTACCCGGTCTGAAGGACACAAAGAGGGTCTCTGACTTGCGGAAAGGCTCCATATGTTTTATGTAACGTCGCAATGCCCTGCGTACGTCCAATGTATGCCACTGCTGCTCCTGGTCATGTGTCGGGTTTGGGCAAAAGTTTGGGAGAACAATTTCTTGTGCCCTGTGAAACAGAGAGTTCACCTTTGGGATGAAGGAGGGATCTAGCCTAAGGACCACCCTATCACTGTGGAAGGTGCAGAGGTCATTCCTGACCGACAGTGTGGCCAGCTCAGAAATTCCGCCTAGCCGATGTGATGGCGATCAGGAACGCCACCTTTAGAGACAGGTGTCGTAATGAAACGGTCCCTAGTGGTTCAAAGGGCAGTCCTATGAGAGCGCGAAGTACTTGTGGCAATTCCCAAGATGGGTATCTGTGTACCACTGGGGGTCTGGTGTTACACGCACCCTTGATAAAGGTGCGAACCCTGGGATGGTGAGCTAAGGGAACCGAATCCTCACACGTGAGAAGAGTGGACAGAGCTGCCACCTGCCTGCGAATAGTCGCCGGGGTGAGGCCTCTGTCCAGTCCATCTAAAAGATAGTCTACTATTTGAGGGATGGTTAATTTGGAGATTTCAAACTGCCGCCTCCTACACCAAAGGCAAAAATTTTTCCAAGTGGAATCATATATGTGGTTGGTCACTGGACAGCGTGAAGCCTGAATCATGGTAATGGCACGAGGAGAGAATAACTCCTGCACCATTACACGGCGCTCAAGTGCCAGATGGTCAATTGCAACCATTGAGGGTCCGGGTGACAGATGGCTCCCTGGTGTAGAGACACTTGGTGGGAGGGGATCTTCCACAGGGTTGATTGAAACAGGTTCATCAGGTCTGCGAACCACGGTCTCTGTGGCCAGTGTGGTGCCACGAAAATCACCTCCGCTCGCTCGTGTAGCAATTTGCAGATGGCTGCCGGTATGAGCGGTTGACCACACCTGCGGGAGATGTGTGAGAACAGGTCCGGGTGTAGCCCCCACTCCGAGGAGTCCACTGTGGCATGACTCAGAAAGTCCACCTGCAGGTTGTTGACCCCTGATATGTGTTCCGCCCTTAGTGACTTCAGTCTGGGCTCTACCCAGGTGAACAGAAGCCGTGCCTCTGTCATGAGGGCTTTGGACCTGGTGCCCCCCTGACTGTTGATGTGTGCCTTGGCTGCCATGTTGTCTGTAAGGACTAGGACATGGCAGCCCGATTCTGTGTCTGAAGTGTCGTAGGGCTAGATGGATTGCCCTGAGCTCTAGCCAGTTGATGTTGTTCCTCAGATCCGCGGCGGACCAATGTCCCTGCGCGAAGTGAGAGAGTAGATGGGCTCCCCAACCGTACAGGATGCTGTCTGTTGTAATGGTAACCCTGTCTGGTTCCTTGAAGGGTGACCCCTTGGTCACTGCCCGAGAGCACCACCAACGGAGCGCCCTGCGAATGTGCGCCGGAACCCGGACTAGGCGGTTTGATGAGCTGGTATTCTGTCGTTGGAATGGCAGGAGGAACCACTGTAGGTCCTGCAAATGAAGCCTGGTCCAGGGGACTATGGCTATGCAGGAGACCATCTTGCCTAACAACTGGGATAGTGTTACCAGGGGAACTGTGTGTTGTTTGTATACCTGGCGAGCCAGTTCCCTGATGCTGACCACTCGCTCCTGGGAGAGGTAGACCATGCAGTTGGATGCGTCTATGATGGCTCCCAGATGCAGTAGCCTGGGTGAGGGAGCTGTCTGGCTCTTCTGGAAGTTTACTGAGAACCCATGCTGCTGAAGGACGTGGATAATGGTCCTTACATCCACCTGAGCCGCCTGGAGGGAAGTTGTTTGAATCAAGATGTTGTCCAGATAACATTGGACGCGTATTGGGATTTCTCTGAGTTTTGCGGCTACTACCACCAGTATTTTTGTAAACACCCTGGGTGCTGAGGAGAGACCGAAGGGGAGGGCCCTGTACTGGAAGTGTTTGCTTCCCTAACAGAAGCGTAGAAACTGGCGGTGAGATGGATGAATGGGGATGTGAAGATAGGCTTCCGTGAGATCAATCGATGCCAGGAAGTCGCCCTGTCTGATGCCTCCCAGGATGGACTGGAGGGATTGCATCTTGAATTTTTTGTATGTTATGTATCGGTTGAGATTTTTGAGGTCCAGGATTGCCCTCCATCCTCCTGAGGTCTTGGGGACCACGAAGAGGATGGAGTAAAATCCCCTGCCTCTGTATTCTGGTTGAATAGGTTCTATGGCTTGAATATCCAACAGGTGTTGGATGGCCTCCTGCATAAGTCTGCGTTTTATGGGGTCCCTGGAAACTGAGCAGGTGTTGAATCGGTCTGGAGACATGACTAGAAACTCCAGGGACAACCCAGTCTGGATGGTATGCAGTACCCAGTTGTCCGTGGAGGTTTGTTCCCACTGATGGAAGAAATGGGCTAGTCTTCCTCCAATGGGGAGGTCGGGGTAAGGGTCATTTGTTCTTCCAGTAGGGGCGGCCCATTCCACGAAAGGGCCACTTAGTCTGATTTTGTTGCCTGGATCTGAACCCTGGTCTGTCATAGGGACGGTCGTATGGTCTGTCCTGCCTGGTCGTGTATGTTTTTGCGTTCTGATTGAGAGGTGCGGTTGTCATTTGGCGAAAGGGCTGCCTCCGAAAATAAGGTGCGGGACGTCTGTCATTTTTTGTTTAAGTGAGCCATGACCTTACGTTTGTCCTTATTCTCGACAAGATAAGGAGCCAGGGCCTCCCCAAACAAATTGCTGCCTAAATAGGGGGCGGTCGCTAGGCGCCACTTAGCCTTGATGTCAGCCTGCCAGTGTTTTAGCCATAGCATCCTTCTGGCGATTATATTGGACGCTATGAATCTAGAGGAGAAGATGGCCGATTGGAGTGTTGCATCCGCAGCATATTCTGTGGCTGCCACCATCTTGGCCAGGTCCTGGTGAGTCCGCAAGTCCTCAGCCAGGACCCTGGCCTGTAGTTGTTGTAACCACAGGAGGGTAGTCCGAACAAAGAAGGAGGCCGAGGTGGCCGCTTTGATGGCCCATACCGCTGACTGATGAGTTTTGTGGAAGGTTTGCTCCCACCTTTTATTATCAGCTTTGAGGACCTCCATTAAGTCCCCCACAACAGCTGTCTGGGAAACCAAGGGGATCCAGACTTTGTCCACCTTGGGAATCTCTAGTGCCTCCTTGAGATCTGAGCATGCGGCAGGAAATGGGGCCATTTGAGAATGGAGAAGGGAGATGTGGGGCAATGCAGGCAGCAAGCAAGTGCTGTTCTCTGCTCTGCATCGCTGCGCAGAGCCACTCTGCTTCCGTTCTCCATTCTCTCCAGTGGCAGAGACAGAGGGCTGGCGGAGGGAGGTGGCGGGGGAGGCTTGTGCCACCCAGTCATGGCAAAAGCCATGGGAGAGTTGGTGAAGGAGGTGGTGGCTGCCATCAGGCAGTTAATCTGTGGGGCAGAGCGTGAAGAAAGCCCCTCCAGTGGTGCTCAGTGGAACCTTTCGCTGTCACTCCCCCCTGGCTCCAAAATGGCAGAGTATGACCAGGCCTACCCTGCCCATCCTTCGTACGGTACCATGGCAGTCCGGCTCGGGAGGAGAGTGAAAGGGAGCAAGGAATGGCCTGGCTGGGGGGGGGGGCTGAAGGAAGCAGGTGCAGGGTGCATGGAGCAGTTCCAACCCTCCCCCATCTGCCTCATCTCATTGTGGCGGCAGCAGCACGCTGTACCGTGCGGCCTCCTGCGGCAAGTGGCCACAACAGAAGTGGGCCAGCAGCCATGTGGGCTCTTGCTGGATGGGGCTGTTGGTGCCACCGCCACGAAGCAAGGCAAGTGTCATGCAAAATATAAGATACCACCCAAAAATAAGACTGAATGCCTGTTTTGGAGGCAAAAATAATATAAGATTGGGTCTTAGTTTCAGGAAAACATGGTATTACTACCGCTTTATAAAGCCTTAGTAAGGCCACACCTGGAACACTGCATCCAGTTTTGGTCACTACATTACAAAAAGGAAATTGAGACTTTGGAAAAAGTGCAAAGAAAAGCAACTAAGATGATTAAAGGCCTGGAGACTAAAACATATGAAGAACGTTGCAGGATTTGGGTTTGGCTAGTCTAGAGAAAAGAAGGACTTGGGGGGACATGATGGCAGTATTCCAGTAATTGAAGGTTGTCACAAAGAGGAGGGGAATCAACTTATTTTCCAAAGCACCAGAGGGCAGGACAAGAAATAATGGATGGAAACTAATCAAGGAAAAACAACCTGAAATTAAGGAGAAACTTCCTAACAGTGAGGACAATTAACCAATGGGACAGCTTGCCTTCAGAAGTTGTGGGTGCTTCATCAATGGAGGTTTTTAAGAAGAAATTGGACAGTCACCTGTCTGAAATGGTATAGGCCAGGGTCTCCTGCTTGAGCAGGAGGTTGGACTAGAAGACTTCCATGGTCCCTTCCAGCTCTATTCTGATTGATGAAAAGGATGCTGGTTCACATACTTTCTTTTCTAATTACCTTCAGAAATGGCTTTTAAACTTTTTTAGTTATCAGGAACCTCCGGATTAAGAAGTTTTACAGTGTGAATTTCCTTCAATTCTTAATGAAAGAAGCTTTAAATACTGTACAAATTTGAGGACTTAAATTATTATTTTTTGAATAATCAATAAATGGATGATTAGAACATTGATTTTGGAAAATAGAAACAGGTGGATTTGAAATACAATTTGAAATTATAAGAATTCTTCTTACAGGAAAATGTTGTTTTGAATCTCTTAAAAAACATTACTGGATGGAACTTTTAAGGTTGGACATTAGAGGAAACCATAAGGAACTAAAGATTACCATTAAAGGAGAACACTTTTTCTTTACTTTTTCTTTATTGTTTCTGTCTTTTCTTTTTGTTCTCCAAGTAGACTCCATTCTTATGATGCTTTGGAAGTTTCCTTTGCCAAGTCATGCTTGAAGAATGGTGCAAGATTGCTTTGCACCCTGCATAGGCTGAGCATGCCTGGCAGTAGAAGAGAAAAATGCTGAAGTGGAGTGCTTTGTGCTAGGGAGGCAGAGAGTAGGTCAAGACCTCTTGGGCTTTGTCAGGCCATGGGCTGAGGCCTTCTGGATCTGGTAGGATGGAATAAGCCAAGGCTTCTGGGCCCTGACAGGGTAGAGAGCAGGCTGAAGACTTCTGACTATAGCAGCTTTGCATGTGTAGGTGGGCCAAGTGGGTGGCTGAGATGGGGGAAGAGATATGAGGTGGTGGTGGGGAGCTGGGGGTGCTGCAGCAGCTGGCACTTTGGACACAGGTAATGTCTTTTTGTTCAGCATCACTGTAATTTAAAATGGTTGTAAATCAAATCAAGGTAGGTAGGTAGGTAGGTAGGTAGGTAGGTAGGTAGGTAGGTAGGTAGGTAGATAGATAGATAGCTAGATAGATAGATAGATAGATAGATAGATAGATAGATAGATAGATAGATAGATAGATAGATAATGTACATACACAAATATTTATGTATATGCAGGTATCTGAAAGCAACAGTTCGCCCTCAACTACAATTTTTTTCTATCAACTTTTATTTTTCTTACGTTCTTGTAAATCTTATTATATTCTTTCAGTACACTGACATTTGTACAGTATTGATTGAAAATTATTAACACTAATGTTTAGGTAACTTAGACTATTGTTAATAAAAAAGAGGTATATCAATTGTTATTTACAATTTAGGATGTCAGTGTTAATAAGCATAAGATTTTTAATTTTTTAAATCTGAATTTGAATATAGGCAGTTCTAGATAGGACATTTAGAAATTTTACTGAATTAAAAAGCTTACTACATAAAATTTAGATAATATATTGGGTCTTATCTATAAATTACTGATGAAGTATGATTTGGAAAGTGAACAATTATTATGTAGCTCAATGAATGCAGAATCCAAATAGATCAATAAATATCCAACCATGGGGATAACAAAGGAAAAACAGGTAATATACCATCAATATTACACTTAGAGAAAAATGGCATAAGATGCTCTATTGGTGGTATACTACCCAGTGTTGATTGCCAAAATAGATAATGCATTTTGTAAAAATGGCTGGAAATGCAATATTAGATTGGATCATTTTTTTCATATTTGGTGGCAATGCTGTAAAGACAGTTTTGGACACAAAAAGTTGTATTGTGCTTTTCAACCTGTTATTTTTACAATTAACATCCATTTTTTAAATTAAAGTAAGTAAAAGTACAACATGGAGAGGGAATTGTGTGTATTGTTTCACATCAATACGTTTTCCATATTTGTTAAAGAAACTTAAATCATAATAATAATATACAGGCAATCTGCGACCCAGATCAACATCTGAAGCTATACCTGTGAAATTTAAACTGAACTCAGGCCGCAGAGAAATATAATCCAAGCAGAAAAATGTTTGTCTCAAAGTTCAGGATCATTAATTCATTCATATAAACATATATTGTCTCAACTCTGTCCTAATTCCTTCCAAGTCCAGAAGCCATACTTTTGTTAACATATGTGAAGAGCTTCCTAAAGCTTCAAGATGCTTTCTTTAGTTTTCTGCCAATGTTTTTCAATATTTCATTATCTTTATCAGACACAAATGTTTTTCTTTAGGTGGCAGTTGTTCAGAATTATGGCTAAAGAAAGAAGTTTCTGAAAAAGTAACATTACACCTCTTTTCCATAGCATGCTATATATCTATCTGATCCTCACCTTAGTTTAAGGAATCAGAAGAATCTATAACTAACACAAAACTGAATTAGTTTTGTGATAGTTAATATTATAGAAGCATAATTCAAAATGAATGATAGGCTATAAAAGTGGGCTCAAACTAGAATGAAATTTAATACACATAAATGCAAATTTCTTCATTTAGGAAAAAATGCACACATACATGATCTCTGGCTTCATACTACTTCATGCTGTTTATTGATTTTAGTTTGGTGTTCAACACAATCATTCCTCAGCATTTGGTGAACAAACTGGACCTATTACTTATGTAACTAGATACTTGACTTCCTTATTGATAGGCCCCAGTTTGTGCGAGCTGGAAGAAAAGTTTCCAATTCCATCTTTTTGACTACGGGTTCCCCACAGGGCTGTGTTTTGAGTCCATTACTGTTCACCTTGATGACCCATGACTGCTATGCTAAGTCTGCTATAAATCATATTGTGAAGTATGCAGATGACACAGCAGTAGTGGGTCTTATCCGAGATGATAATGAAGATTCTTAAGGGAGGAGGTGAAGACTTTGGTGGACTGGTGCAATAAAAATAACCTGGTTTTGAATATTAATAAAACAAAGGAGAACAACATTGATTTTAGAAAGAGCCAGCATAATCATATTCCACTTTGTATCAAGCTGCAGCTGTGGAAGTGGTCAATAGTATTAAGTACCTGGGGATGCAGATAACTAACAATCTGGTTTGGACTCCTCATATTTTATCTTTAGTGAAGCAGGCAAACCAGCTTTTGCATTTTTTGTGTTGAATGAGGAGAGCACATCTTCCTCCTTTTGTCCTGGCCGTTTTTTACAGAGGCACAATTGAGAACGCTTTAACAAACTGCATCACTGTTTGGTCTGGTGGTAGCAGTGCCTCAGATAGAAGAGTGGTAAGGACAGCTGAGAAGATTATAAAAAGCTCGTTTCCTGTTATTCAGGATACAGCTTATAAGCATTATATGCTTAGAGCTCAAAGCATTGTTAAAGGCCCCACACACCGTTTCACGGTCTGTTTCTGTTGCTCCCCTCTGGGAGGAGGTTTTGAAGTATTTATAGCAGAACTACTTGATTCTGTAACAGGTTTGTTCCTTATGCCATCCATCTTGTAAATTCGCAGGATTCTTTTTTGTTTGCTATGTATATGTGGATACATACATAATGATATTTTCTGAGAGCTGAATGCAACAAAATTTCTTTTTTAATATATGCTGGTTAGTGTATATTTAAAGTGACAATACATTCTATTCTATTCTGTTATATTCTATTCTATTATATGAAAATGATTTGGGAATGTTAATTGTAAACTATATATGAGTCAACATGATACAGCTCCAAAGGGAAATGCAATTCAGAATGCATCAACAAGAGCAGTTGCCAAAGCAACTATATCTGCCTTCTTCAGACTTTATCTCAAGTACAGTGTCCAATTGCAGATATTATATTTTAAGAAGATTCACAGACTTCCGGTGGATTTTGCGTGCGTGATGGCGGCTACTTTGTAGCCGTCCTCCTGGGTAAGTGTAAGAACCGCTATGAACAGCAGATATCAGCTGTTCAGCGGTTCAAAATCCCCCTCCCGGGCAAAGGGGGGGGTAGAGAGTGTCTGAATAGTGGTAGAGCCTCTTTCTCACCCCCCAAGTTTTTTTTTTGGGGGGGTGAAAGGAGTGCTCCCACGGAGTTCAGACTTGTCTCCGCTTCCCAGCTGTTTTTGTCCTCAGGGACAAAACGAGCCGCCGCAAACACCTCCGTGCTTAAAGAGAACTGGTGAGTTTTTTTTTTTAAATGGACAGAGCTGAGTAGAGGATTTAGTTTTTGCTTTCTTTGACTTATTTGGATTTTAAGTTTTAAGATTTGTTTCTATTTTTATTCTCTCTTTTTATTTTTTTTCTTTTTTGAAAGGGAAAGTAAAATGGCGATCGGCAAACTCCTCGGTGTTTTTTTTTCTGGAAGTTAGAATGCTGACCGGCAGGCTTTTTGGTGTTTTTCTTTCTTTCCTTTCCCTTTCTCTTTTTATTTCCTTATGATTGGAATGGTTGTTTTTGGTATCTCTAAGTATTTTTTTTGGAACGGACTTTTTTTATTTAATTATTATTTTTTTTTTTCTTCTCCCTTTTTTTTTCCTTTGAACTCCCTTTTTTTTTATTGTAATGACCCTTTTTTGAAGGACTTTTTTTCTGTTTAATTTTTTGTAATTTTTAAGAAGGAGTAAAACTTTTTTTTAATTCTTTTTCTCTTCCTTTTTTTCCCTTTTTTCTTTTTATTATAATGACCTTCTTTGGAGGGAGTTATGATTTTTGAAGGAATTTTTATAATTTCTTAAGAAGGACTAAAGGTTTTTCTTTAAGATGGCTCCAAAGCGTCCAGGGATTTCTACAGTTTCTAAATCAACAGTTTCACCCTCTTCTGGGGGTCAGCTAATAACTATGAAGGACTTGCAAGACATGATGGGAGATGTTATAATTCAAATTAGGGCAGAAATGAAAAAGATTTTAGAGGAAAACAATAAGATCTTGAGACAAGATTTTGTTTTGGCTTTAGAAGGTGTTGCTTCTGTTCTTGAAAAGGTGAACTCCCATGTGGAAGAGGTAGCTGAAAAAGTGGACATAATGGAGGGGAAAATTGAAAGTATGGAAAAAGAAATGGAAAATGAGATTCTTATGCTTCAATATGGACAAATGGAATATGCCTTAAGAATTAGAGGCTTGGGAGAGTCTTTGCAAGGAGATCTGAAGGAGATGGTTGCAAAGGACTTTGCATTGATTTTGAATAAAGAAAAAGAGGGAATACTTAGTGAAATTGAAAAATTATTTAGGGTTAACTCTGTGGTGGCAGCACAGAAGAATCTGCCAAGAGATGTGGTAATTTACTTTGGTAAAAGATCTTTACGCAATGAAATTGTGCAAGCCTATTATAAGAAGAGATTTCAAATTGCTTCACAAGATGTTATAATTTTTAAAGAGATCCCATCTAAAATTTTAAGAAGAAGAAAGGAGTTTGCTTTTTTAGCAAATGAACTTAAAAAGAGAAAAATTTCATTCAGATGGGATGTTCCGATTGGAATGGTGGTGAATTACCTGGGGACATGTTATAGACTTAATACTGTTTCTCAAGCAAAAGATTTTTATACTTCGGTCCTGGGGGTATGTGCATCGCCATCAATTAAGTTTAAAGCTTTGGAAGAAAAGAATGTAGAATCACAGTTTGAAGAGCCTATATTTATGAAAACTGGAGAATCTTTGTGTGAGAGGCCTCAACAAGTCCAGGTTGAGGAGCAGAAGACAACTTGTGCAGTATATAATCCCAAAGAAAAGCAGCAACAGAAGAAGGTTAAGGAAGTTTCATATTTAGTGGTTTCTGAATCTCTGGGAGATGTTAGACCTACAAAGTCTTTGGAGCAATCTTTAAGGGTGGAATTGTTGCCTGAAATGGAAACTGGGAAATCTCAGTCTGAGGGGCATCAACAAGAGAGGAACGGGCAGAGGATAACTTGTACAACTTACAATTGTAAAGATCAATACAAGGAGGAATTTAAGGAACCCTTATTTGCTTCGGAGTCGATGGGAGATTCAGGAATTTTGGAGCAGTCTCCTAAGGCAGAACTTGCAGCATTTCTTACGAGTTTGATACAAGAATGGAGAAGGGAAATGGAAGAATGGAAGAATGGAGAATGGAAAAAACTGGAATGTGAATAATTAATAATACTAATATAATTGAGATTGATAAGGATGTAGTTTTTTACGGATGGAATTAGTTATTGGTGAAGATTGAAATGTTTAATGTGTTTATTAACTTTGTTGTTTTAAGTTTTGAACCTTTAATGATAATATTGTTTAAATTTGTGTTTTGAAGGGATTATAATTTGCTTATTTTAGTGAGTGGATTCTAATGTTTTAAATTTTAAAAATTTGTGGTTTTGGAGGGAGTTTATATAGAGTGAGGATTGTATTTAGATTTGTTTAGGATTTAAAAGTGTTTTTAGTTTTTAAATATTATTATTAATATTTTTAAGACAAAATAATTTGTTTAATTAAATGTGCTTAGATTTGTTTAGGACTTATAGGTTTTTTAAGTTTTTGTTTTTTTTTTTTTTTCTTTTTGGATAGGAGAGAAGATTATGAAGATTGAAGGAAATATGTACTTACTTTAAGTTCTTTAAGAGTATTTAGCTTTAATGGTATAACAAAGATTTGTATGTTTATTTTTTCGTTTTAGGATAAAGAAAGAGGGAGAAATTAGATTTTATACTATAGATATAGATATTCAAAGAAAGTAATGTTTAAATTTGTGTTTTTGGAGGGAGCTTATATAGAATGATGATTGTATTTAAATTTGTTTAGGTTTTAAAAGTGTCTTAAGTTTTTTTTTTTTTTTTAATTAAGCCTGTACTCAGCTCTGGGAAGTCCAGGGGAGGGTTTGGGAGGTTGGGAAGGGGGGGGGTGAGGTAGGGGGGGGTATGGGAAGGGGATTTGTTTTTGTAAAATGTAAAAATTTTCAATAAAAATAAAAAGAAGATTCACAGAAACAATAGAAAGGCAACAAGAATGATTGCAAGATTAAAAATTTAGTTTTATATCTGAGGGAAATCTGTACTGTATGTTTATTCCCAACAGAAAACAAATGAAAGGGGATCTGATAGCAACGATCAAAAATCAGAATGAAGGAGATTGATCAACAGTTGGTTGGAACTTAAGCACTACATAGTGCAAAAACAAGGAGTAAGAATCTTTAAATGTCCAGTTAGGAAAAACTTAATGTAAGAAAGTTAGTAAAAATATTTATCCAAAAAAGTGGTGGGCTTCCATTGACTCAATGTTTATAGAAAGAGGCTGAAGGGCCATAGCTCAGGGATATTTTAATTCAAATTCCTAAATTGAACAAGATTTGATGTTAATGGTCTTAACACCCCTCCAAACTCTTTGATTTTAATTTTGCTTACCCCCTTTTACAGTGCCTTATATAGATTTTCAGAAATTCATGGCTGAATCACATATTTATACATGCATATATTATACAGCACTATCTCTATATTATGGACCTTTTAAAAAAAATCAATCTCAGCTCTAACATTCTTACAAATCTGGATAGCAATTCTGGACATACAAGAAAAGCATCAAAAGACAGGGAATGAATAGAATTTGGGTTAAAATGAGAGATCTTTTCCAGCTTTGGAAAGCATTATCATTATAATTGGGTATTTTGATTTCTAAGTCATTTATAGTATTTGGCTGGTGTCAAATGACACCTTTGACTCGCTTGTTCAAACAAAAGTGCTTTGTATGTGTTATTACAAAAATAACTAAATCAGAGCATAGGCAGTTTCAAAGGTATGAGAAGAAATAGAAAATGCCTAAGAATCTTGGAGAAGTAGAAATATTTTTTTTAAGAGCAGTTTTCAACTACAACGACATGCCTGAGGTGGGGAACAGAAGAGAGATGCCGAAAAGGAAAAATCGACCCAGAATCTTATCTCTGAGGCAAATCTCAGTCTAAAATGAGATGGAAGAGGGGAAAACTGCATGTGTCTTTTTCAAAAGGGGGTTATTGTTTCAAAATGAAGATGAGCAGGCTTTGAGGGTCTGGTTGCCGCCTCGTCTTCCTAAGCCCCTAATGAACAAAAAAAAAAAATCTCTCCTCAGATAGACCGATATTTACATGTAAAAAAAAAAAATACACATCACCTCAATACGGAGGGACAGATTATATATATACATATATTTTTAAAAAACCAACCCTGGAGAGAAAGAGGCGCCTTGTGGCGGCGATGAGGAAAACTGGAGAAGGGAGGGAAGTCAAGAGCAGCGGCATCTTTAAATGCTCAACCAGCTTCGAGACCACAATTCCCATCACGCCCCGGCAGGACGCGAGGATGTCTTTCTTACCGCTAAACCGCGCAAAGCGCTGTGGGAAGACGAGTTTCCCGCCACAACATCGTTCCTCCAGTCAAGGCACCCGGTAGGGCCTTGAAGAGAAAACTCCAAAGAGGGAGGCGGCTCGCCTCAACATTTCCCGCCGGGCGCGCGCTCGCTTAATGCCCCAACGACTGACGGCCCTTGTCCCCACGCCCCCGGGCTCCGCACCAACCGATCTCTCGCCGTTCTCGAGCCTTACCTCAGACGGGCGCAAGAACCTTCTGGTGCTGCTTCTGCTGCCACCGCCGGGGCTCCGCGAACCGGAAGCGCGGAGGGGGGGCCGACGGCGGCAAAAGCTACCGGGGTCGGGTAGGATGGAAGGTGTTAAAACGCGAGGAGGAGGAGCAGCAGGAGCTGGAGCCGGCCTCGGCGAACCCAGCGGCTGCGGGTGCAAGGGGATCCGCTCTTGCCTGCTCTGCGAGGTCGCCCCGCCCCCGCAGGTAACCCACCCGGCCTCAGAGAAGGGGTGGAAAAGGGGGTGGGAATTGGAGGGTGGGAGGGGGAAGATATGAGGGGTGAGGGTCGTCGGGGAAAGAGAGCGCCCAAGCTCAGTCGTGAGAAGCTTCGGCTAAGAGCGCCTCTGAGGATGCGCAGAGTGCTCGTCTCTCAAGAAAAGGGAGGAAGAATCCTAGCCACGTTTGCTAAAGTTGTCGTTGTATTTTTAATCATAACTTTTATATATTTTAAAAATCTATCTTACTGTTATATTAGGAAAGCTGAAAAAGATATGTGGCAATTTCAGGCAGGCAAATTTTAGCAATCGAGGAGAGATGGAAATCTTCCAAAGAAACTTCCCAGATTCCAATTAACTTTCAGAAGAGTCTGTCCAACACAGATGAATCTACTTTCCCATATTGTCTTACCCATTGTTTTTCTCCCTTCTCCCCAAATGTTACCTATGATTCTAGCTACCAATGCATTGCCTCGTAGTCTTTCTGCTTTGACAGATTGTGTGAACTCAATAGCTCAAACTTTTTAGGCATTTGTTTGATAAAAGACATTTACAACATAAGATTAGGGAATACAAAAGTTGCCAAGTCAATTTCTTTTGATGATTTTATTTAGACTATATATGTGTTCAAATCCAGAAACCTTTAAAATGTAATCAAATTATTTCAATTATGGATTATCTGCAATAATTGGGAACATAACTAAAATAGTATTGAAGTATTTAAGCATTTTGGAGAATTCATGGAAAAGAATATTTTAATTAATAAACTTCAAAAAAGGTTGACGTGAATTTGTTTCATCCTGCAAAAACACTCCAAAACAAACCCTATATAAATGTGTATATTCACAGGACATGGCTTCAGGATTGATATGATGAATTTAGCAGGATTCTGATACAGATCATCTATTTTCTCGTATTCCTTCTGCTAGGACAAAAAGCTAAAGAAAAATGTTTTGTGTTTTGTCAGAATTAGGAGGCATTATTGTGAATACATTTGTTCTTGTCTAAATCATCTTGTTTTGTTTGGAGCAATATGTTCTTTCAAGTAACAATCATGTTCTGTACATATTTGTCAGGATAATTCTAGAATTCTTGTGCATCCTGTCTTAACATTACAAAAATCAGCTTTATTAGAATTTTAAATTAGTACCAAAGAGATACAGATTACAAACCTCTCTGAGGCCATGAACGCCCAGGATAATACTGGACCATTTTCTGTCAGATTCATCTACTTCAGTGGTGTCAAAAGCTGAAACCACGCCCCCCATTGCTGGCAATGGAAAAAAAGTTGCAACACATCACACAGCCCTTGAGAATTTGACACCCTGATCTACTTTGTTGATTAGTTGTAAAATGGGGGAAGAAAAGGCAGATTATTTATTTATTTATCACAATATATTGTTCTAACATCTTACAAGGCTAAATAGTTTTAAACACTACCGTATTTGTGTTAAAATTAAACAGCCCTCTCTTAGCAGAGGGGGAGGGGTATAACACCTGTTTACAATGCAGTCCTTTATAGCAATCCCAAGTAAGTTCCACAGCTGTTTACACTCTGATTTAGGTGACTCTGAGGATACAGATAAACCCCCAGGTAACCTCAAGGACTCTCAGAGAGCTAACCAGATGACTGCAAAGAATATAAATCCTTCCATTCTATTAGAACTAAAACTTTTTGGATGAGAAGCAAAATGTTTTCAAAGGCAGAAAATATTTTGGATAATGCATCTTTTGACAACCATGACCTGGATGATTGAGAATCTCCATAGGTATTTGGCTTGTTCACACAATAATAAGGAAGCTGGTAGCCATTTCTAAAACCATTTACTGATATAAGCTCAAAAGAGAAAAGTGTCATCTCCTTTACATTAAAAGATGAGAAAGAAAAGTTGATTCTAGTTGCTTAGGATTGCTTCTATATAGATGTCTCAATTGAAGACAATAGCATTGACTAGAATTCTTGTCACTTTCACATAATAAAGTTTGCTAATTAGAATTGAGAGAGGCTGATTCTTTGGATTTATCATTTCAAGTTCTGATTGTTGTTAGAGAGTCTGATATCTGGCCACAGTACCATCCCGCTACTCAAAGAATAAAAGACCAAGATATTATACTGGTCTCTGACTTAATTGTAATAAAGAATTGAGTAATTGAGAGCAGGGGAGACCTCCACATTACAAAACTGCTTTTTCAAGGGAAGTACACTCCAATCCAGAGCAAATTTAGGATATGGAATTGAGCCAGATATTCACTTATGAAGATCTGTTCTGCCCCAAGGGTTTTAATTTCATTGTTGTGATCAGCCAAACTCTTTACAACTGTTAAGTGCTGGGTCAGGTCTGGGTATGGTTAGTATTGCCGTATTAGTATACTGGTTATACCAAATCCTGAACTGAAAAATTACTTTTTAGAAGCAGAAAGAAAGAGAAGACTTGCACAACACATGTGGGAGGAACCAAAGGCTGGGCCAGTAAGATGAGAATAGATAACACTCCATCCAGATTTTAAGGCAACTGGTACTGTTTTTGTGCCATGCCTCATCCTGAATCTCAGTTGAAAGGGAACAGCGGAATCCTTTTTTCTCTAGGATCCTTCATAGCTAGAAACCTAATGTCTTTTCAATGCTCAGAATACAGATAGTCCTCACCTTACATCCATTTAGCAACTGTTTGAAGTTATGGCAGCAGTGAAAAAAGTGACATGACTAATCCTCATACTTATCAGCACATAATCTTGATTTAGGTACTTGGCAACCAGTTTGTGTTTATGGCTGCAGCATCCCAGGATCACATGATTGCCATTGTGACCATCCTAGCCAGTTCCTAACAAGCGAAGTCAATGGGGAAACTAGATTCACTTAATGACTGTGTGATTTGCTTAATGAAAACCATAAAATTGGATGTGATCATGTGATGACTCACTTAATGACCACTTTGTTCTGGTTCTAATTGTGATTGTAAGTTGAGGACTGCCTGTAAATCACATTTGATCTTGCAGGATGTTACCCAAATCATCTCACCAGGCTCTAGCCAGGTGTGGCATGTAAGTCCAAGGATTTGCAAGCAGTTCTAGCTAAGAACCTTGCAAAAATATCATAATGGCGTTTGAGTAGATATTATTGTGGGAGCTTATTATAGACAGCTTGAACTGGCAGAGGATATGAATGAGGCTTTTCTGTGACAAATGATTGAATTTTTATTGAGGAACACAATAGTGACAACTTAAATACCCTTAATTTACTGGAAATCTTATTCTGCCAAAGGTCAGAGGTCTAACAAAATCCTCTCCTCTCTTGCTGACTATATTGTTTGTCAGAAGATAAAGGACAGAACAAGGAGTTCTGTTACATTAAATGATAATAACTTTATTTTTGTCTTGCCCCTGTAAAGTATTTGTAGGCTGTGATTTCACTGTTTAAAATACGAAACTGGTAGTTTAAATGTGTTTTATGTTTTCTATTCTTCTTATTTTTTTTAATTTTTATTTTTAACCAACAAGACAAAACAGAACAAAGCAACACATAACACACATACACACACAATATATACCTCCTTTTTTTTACAGCAATTACGTAACGGTAATCTAATATTTACATTTCCCCTTATTCTTCTTTAAATATTTGTCCTTATAGCCCCATTATTTCTTATTTACATTTTTCTTCCTTCATGTGTACACATATTTTCACTTTTGACCTTTCCATATTTATTCTCCTCTATTATTTCTAGTCTCCAACCAGACATACACCTTGTTCCATACTATATAATACTCTGTGTCTTCCTTTTCTTTTATCTCTTTTGTTAATTTGTCCATCTCAGCACAGTCCAGGATTTTTATTATTACTTCTTCCTCTGATGGTATATTCTCATTTTTCCAGCACTGTGCATATGCTATTCTTGCCGCCGTTATTATATGTAAAATTAAGTACCATATTTCTTTACTATATTTTCTATTTATGTTTTCTATTATTCTTAATTTGTCCCTATAGTCTGATTCAATGGCACATAATTCTTAATTTCCTCAAAATTAACATCTTTACACATGGGGTATAAATTACATCATTATAACTTCATCTCTTCAATTCTGCTAAAAGAAATCTTGTGAAAATAAGAGATTAATTATACAGTACATTAATAAAGAAGTGGATTTTAAAAGAATAGGAAATCGGTTATCTTAAAACATTTAGAACTTATATTCAACCAAACGATGGCATAAAGCCAAATGACCAAAACCTATCTTCAAAATCTAATGCCAACTATAGGTAGTCCTCAGGATATGACCGTAATGGAGCCTGTCACATATCGCCATAGCCATTAAGCAACATGGCCTCACTTAACAACCCCTACTGTCCCTGATGCAACTGTTGAATTAATTCAAGGATTGCTAAGTGGAGTACAGGTAATCCTCGACTTATGACCACAATTGAGCCCAAAATTTTTGTTGCTAAGTCAAACATTTGTTAAGTGATTTTTGCCCCATTTTACATCCTTTCTGGCCACCATTGTTAAGTGCATCACTGTAGTTATTAAGTTAGTAACATGGTTGTAAAATGAATCTGGCTTTCCCCTTGACTTTGCTTGTAAGAAAATCACAAAAGGTGATCACATCCTGGGACACACCAACTATCATAAATATGAGCCAGTTGCCAAGCGGCTGAATTTTGATCATGTGACCCCAGCGATGCTGCAATGGTTGTAAGTGTGAAAAATGGTCACAAGTCATTTATTCAGTGTCGTAACTTTGAATGGTCACTAAATGAACTATTGTAAGCCGAGGACTACCTGTACTGGTTGGTTCAGGGGTAGGAGAGGCCTATACAGGCCCAGGGTTGCCTGCCTTAGACATCCACCCTCCCTTGAGGCACCCCATGCTCCACTTCTTGCGCCTCAGGGTCTCTGCAGTGTTTTTAACACCCAGCAAGCAAGGGAGATCAAGCCAGCTAGAGCTTACAAGCCTTCACCTGCCTTCCCACCCAGTGAGCCTGGCAAATCTGTGCTGTTTTGCATTAGGTTCTAATTCTATTCTTGCAATACTGTAGAGTGTTTTTGTTTAATATTTTTAAGGAGACTCCCCCTTTTTTAGGAGGCCTATTTCTTTGTGGAGTTTATAGAGCCTCCTTAAAAGGGAAGCCCCCTACAGGTGCCAGAGAATAACACCTGCTTTGTCAGAAGGCTAGGTCTACAACAGTGGTTCTCAACCTTTTTAATGCCGCGATCCCCAACCGGTCGTAAGTCGAGGACTACCCAACTGGTCTTAAGTTGAGGACTACCCAACCAGTCGTAAGTTGAGGACTTTCCCTGCGCCCACCGGCCTCCCACCTCCCATCCCTGGTCCTCTTTTACTTACATTTTTAGTAGTTGCTCAGCAGGGAGGGGTGGAAACTTCCAGACAGCTCGCCTTTGCTGCAGACAACTTGCAGCACCGTTTGCAGAATGGGACTTTTGGCAGGCTCAGCAGGGCAGAGTCTATTCAAGAGAGTCTATTCTATTGGCTTTCAAAAGCCAATAGAATAAAAAGGAGTAACACAGCTAAGGAAAAGGGGGAAAAAATGGCGGACTGCGTTGTTTGGCGACCCCCGTGAAATGGTCGTTCGACCCCAAATGGGGTTGCGACCCACAGGTTGAGAACCGCTGGTCTACAAGATCCTGTATTCAGGGCTGAGTGCCTTTCTCAGAAGCTGCAAAAAACAGAAAGGTAAGTTGGGTGTTGTTGGGCTCTGGAGCAGGTTGAGTCCTGTAAGTGGGAAAGAAGCTGGAGTCTTGCAAGTCCAGACAGCCTCATCTCCCTTTCCTTACTGGAAGTTGCAAACTCCAGAGGCCTAATCTTCCCTTCCTTGCTGGATGGGAAGGAAGTTGGAGGCTTGGGTGGATGAGTGGCTGCAGGAACCCAGCGGGGTGAGTGAAAGAGCACTAAAGCATCCCTGCAGTTGACCATAAGGACAAATGACTGCCGTGGTGGTGGTGCTGCAGCTGATGTAACTTTGAAACTGGGTCATAAGTAGCTTTGGGGGCTCTGTCATAACTTTGAAAGGTCAATAAAAGACATATTGTAAGTAAAGGACTACCTTTAACACGCAGGAATTCTAAAAGCCCATTTATTTAAGCAAGTGATTAGAAGACTGTATATTTCTGCAAACTAGAACATTTGACAAATTGCAAACGTGAAGATCAGATTCAGTTACTACTATTCTCCTTTTCACATTCCCATTTTTTTCCTCAGAAAAGTGCAAATTTTGTTTACTGCCCATTGACCGGCTTTGCTGTGGGAGAGAAACAATCAGAATTTGAAGGATGGGCTTTCGAGTTTCCAGGAGTTTTTTTGCTGGAAGACTTTATAAACACAGATGAGGAATATCAAATGGTTGAGCTAATGGATCAAAGCATATGGAAGCCATCACAATCTGGCCGAAGAAAACAGGTCTTGTCTCAAGCTTAAATTCCTCCTTACTCTGGGAGATAGGGATGGGGTCATCTTCCAGTGTTTATCTTTGGATATTTTGTTTAGTGTGTAAGTTTTTCCTTCCATTCTCTTTCCCTGTGATTTTTTTTCAAAATAAGTTAAAACAACGGAAATATTAGTAGCACCTCTGGTGCAGCCACTTTCATTCTGTTTTGATTATAATAAGTACTTGCTTTATTTAATCAGGGTTTATTCAATCCAGTATTCTTGATTTACATGAGAAAATGAATTATGAATGCATCATAGGCCAAGAGTTTTGTTGTTTAGCAGCAGCATTGTTTGTCAAGAATCTCAACTAGAATATATAAATTAATATTGTTACCCTGTTATTGCAGGTGTTAGACTAAAAGTAGCAGCTTGTCTAAGCCTGCAATTTTTTTTTAGAGATGAGATCCGAATTGGGGATTTCATTGCTCGCAGTCTTCATCTTTTAATTTACTCCTCCTCAAATACTCTTTGTTCTTTTTCAATAGGATTATGGCCCCAAAGTGAACTTTAAGAAGCAAAAAATGAAAGCTGGTAATTTTTCTGGCTTGCCCAGCTTCAGCAAGGAGATCGTGGCACGAATGCGAAAATATCCAATTCTTGAAAGTTTTTCTCCTGTTGAGCAGTGCAATTTAGATTATGACCCTGAGAGAGGATCTGCTATTGACCCACATTGGGATGACTGGTGGCTATGGGGGGAACGGCTGGTGAGCTTAAACTTGCTCTCAGATACTGTACTTTCCATGTCCTGCGACTCAGAGGACAGTCTCCACTTATTTCCTCTAGTTCTTCAAGAAAACAAGCAGATGCACAGGTATAAATCTCCTGATATTTCTCAAGAGTATCATCAGATGGATGATTGTAGTCTTCTAGAAAGACTAGAAAGCACTGAATATTCATCCACGAAGTTAGTTCGACTCAGAGAAATCCTTGTTGCTATTTACTTACCTCAGAGATCACTAGTCGTTCTCAGTGGACCTGCTCGCTACCAGTGGAAGCATGCCATTTATCGCAACCATATTAAAAGTCGTCGTGTATGTATCACCTTCAGAGAATTGACTGCTGAGTTTAGTCTCGGAGGAGAACAGGCAGAACTGGGTAAAAATCTCTTGGACATTGCTCTAACATTCAAGGGATCACCTGTATAAACCCCAAGGGAAAAGCGTTGTGACTTTTCTTTGGTTGCTGGATATCAATGTTCAGGGCTTATAAGCCTCCTTCCTTTTTTTCCTCCCCTGAGCAAAGTTATACAGCATTCATTATTCTGACAAGGGTGGTTCTCAGTGTTATGTTCTAGAATGTCTTACCTCTCCACTATAATTAAGATAATTTGAATTATTTTTTTTAATCTACACTGTGGCTCTTCAGATGTCACTGAATTTGATTATGTTAACAGTGAAGAGAATAAATGCATCTTCCTCGGAAACAGTTTTCCTTTGAAAGTCTGTTTGCAGCACATGGTCTGTAGCCTATGTGACACTGTTGGGCTACAGCACCCAACAATCCTCATCCTTAGCTGACTAGCTGGGGCTGTTGAGAGTTTTAATTCACCATCTGGAGGGCCATAGGTTATATGTTAAAACATATTAATTAAAAGTGTTAAATTTCTTGTCTATCCCTAACTCTGTTAAAATCATTAGTTTTAAGGCTGGGGATACTTTCATTTCTCTTTTTATTTTATTTAACTCTAACTAAAACTGTAAGAGAAATAAATTAAAAAACAGAGTTTATTAACCCTTCTGACAATTATTGGCATTTCTCCAAAGACTTCATCCTTGATATAAACCAATAAAATAGATAAAATATCAATTAATCATAAGATGATCAGTATCTAAGCTGATTTTTAAAGACTAATGAATTTCCAAAGCATAAATACCAGGGCATTCATTTTTTAACTTTATCTTCCAATCCCTGCTTCACAGATGCCCTTGTATAGGTTTCTTTAAGATTAACCAAATTAAAAAAAGAAAAAATTTAAAAACCACAATTAGAAAATGGAGAAAAATGCTGAAAAAAGAAATAAATATAGATATTTTTTTAATGTGCCTTCAAGTCGTTGACTCCTGCTGACTGACTGCCGCAGTTTTCTTGGCAAGATTTTTAAAATAGTTATCCACTGCCTTCTTCTTAGGGCTGAGAGTGACTGGCCCAGGTTTATCCAGCTGGTTTTGTACCAGGCAGGACAAGAACTCACAGTTTCCTGGTTTCTACTTTGGTGCCTTAACCACTACTGCAGTGATCCCAACCCCCAAGCTGGGGCCCACTACCGGGCCTTAGCCTGTTCAGAATTGGGCTGTGCCAGTTCTTTCCACCAAGCTGGAAAGATTGGAGACTGCTGACACTACAGTAAACTGGCTCACAACAATCCTCATCCTTATCTAACTGGTTTTATACACATATGAATAAATTTATGCCACAATTCATTATTGTCTTCCATAACTGATCATAATTATAAGTTCATTTTCTTTGTCCAGAAGTCAAAAATAAAGCAATTTCATTGCATTCCTGTGGTGGCACAGTGGTTAGAATGCAGTATTGCAGGCTAATTCTGCTGACTGCCAGGGGTTCAATCCTCACCGGCTCAAGGTTGACTCAGCCTTCCATCTTTCCAAGGTCGGTAAAATGAGGACCCAGATTGTTTTAGGATGTAATTTAAAAATCTGCTGAAGTTTTTTAAACCCTTTTTTAATTAGTTAAACATGCAAGCAAAACAAAGGAAAGATACATACATATAACTTTTGACCACAATTGACCCCAAAATTTTTGTTGCTAAGGCAATTGTTAAGTGAATTTGCCCCATTCTATGACCTTCCTTGCCACAGTTGGTAAGTGAATCACTGCAGTTGTTGAGTTAGTAACCTGGTTATTAAATAAATCTGGCTTCCCCATTGACCTTGCTTGTCAAAACGTTGCAAAAGGTGATTGCATGATCCCAAGACATAGCAACATGCCAGTTGCCAAGTGTCCAAAATTTTGAGCAAGTGACTTATGAAGATATTGCAACAGTCATAGGTGTGAAAAATGGTCATAACTCACTTTTTTCAGTATTGTTGTAACTTTGAACCGTCACTAAACAAATGGTCATTGAGAACTACTTTTATACATGTTAAATTTGTAATTATATATGCAGGTAATCCTCAACTTATGACCACAATTGAGCCGAAAATTTCTGTTGTTAAGTGAGGCAATTGTTAAGTGAGTTTTGCTCCATTTTATGACTTTTCTTGCCACAGTTGTTCTGTGAATCACTGTAGTTGTTAAGTTAGTACCATGGTTATTAAGTGAATCTAGCTTCCCCATCAACTTTGCTTGTCAGAAGATCACAAAGGGTGATCACATGATCCCAGGACATTGCAACTGTCATAAGTATGAGCCAGTTGCCAAGCGTCCAAATGTGACCATGGGGATGCTGTAACAGTCGAGTGTAAAACAATCATAAGTCACTTTTTTCAGTGCTATTGTAACTTTGAATGGTCACTAAACAAATGTTTGTAAGTCAAGGACTACCTGTGTAAGTGTGTGTGTATGTATGTCTTTGCTTGCATTGCTATGTGAGGGAATCATTCATGTTTGAATTTCATTAGATTGCTGCTGCATATATGTGCTTTTCATTGCTGCATATTCTTCAATTTTAGACTTCCAGTCTTGTACTGATGACCAGGATTATTTTTCCCCAACATTGTGTGAGATTGATTTTTGCCACTGTCAATATATATGTTAATAAATTATGATACCTTTTACTTATGCTCTGTAGAATCATCCTAATAAAAATATTTGTTGTTTTAATTCAAATTTTATTAAGAATTTTCTGAATATTTTGGTGTATTTCTTTTTAGTTATTATAGTGGGATTTTTAGCATAACCACATATGATAAAACATTTTTTCTTGTTGAGATGTTTCCAACATTTATTTAGCATTACAAAGCTTGAAAATCTCTCCTCTAAGGTTTGATTATTTCTTAACTACAGTAAAATACCTTCATGAAGACGGTAGCATCTGTATTTATATAATTAACAAGGCTACAAATGCATGTTGTTGATAGATGATGAAATTATTGTATAGTATGATTATGTTTTTTCTGATACAGACTGGGTATTCCTAAATGTAGCCTAATTTTAGCTGTTATTATATACAAAGTATAATGTAACTTAATTACTTCCCAATTTACCTTGTTGGGAAATGGCCGTTTCCATTATTAGTGCTTTTGTATTATTCAGAGCAGGGGTCCCCAATCCCCGGGCCGTGGACCAGTACCGGGCCGTGGCATACCAGCAACCGGTCCGCACAAACAAGGAAAGCCCTATCCACAGGATGCAGGCAGCACACAAACACACACACACACACACACACACACACACACACACACACACACACCGGTCTGTGGAAAAACCTCTCTCCACGTAACTGGTCCCTGGTGCTCAAAATGTTGGGAACCTCTGATTCAGAGAATATATTCCATTAGCATCACATATAGTACCATATTGCAATAAATTCACTAAACTCCTCTCTAATGCTTCCTTAAAATTGCAAAGCTAAATAGGTCACAGTATGTGATTTGTCCTTGTATAGGTAGTCCTCGACTTAACAGTTCATTTAGTGATTGTTCGAACTTACAGCAGCATTGAAAAAGTGACTTATGACCATGGCAGCATTCCCGTGGTCACATGATTTGCTTTCTGATGCTTGACAACTGGTTCATATTTATGACGGTTGCAGTGTCCCGGGGTCATGTGATCATCTTTTGCAAGCTTCTGACAAGCAAAGTGAATGGAAGCCAGATTCACTTAACTGTATTATTAATTTAACAGCTGCAGTGATTCACTTAACAAATTGACAAAAGTCATAAAATGAGGCAAAACTCAACAAATTTTTCAGCAACATAAATTCTGGGCTCAATTGTGGTCATAAGTCAAGGACTTCCTGTATACTAGCAGATAAGAGATGGCAAAACCACAAATGAAGAAGCCAAGAGAATCTGCAGGAAGTAAGTCATGAAGGACTCCTTGGGAGGACTGGATATCTTTGTGGTGAATAAGATTAATTTGCTGTTGTCATTTGCATGATGTGGCTGCAGTATGCAAAACATATTCCAGTGGATCCAGAGCTGAGGCTGGGGATTAGGCATACAAATTTGAGACACCAGAAGGCCAAAATGGGCAAGTTAATGATCAATAAGATAGAAAGGTGAAATTGGCAGTTTGGATGTGGATAAGATCAATTGTATTTTGGACAGGAAATCAGGATTTCCATAGCAACTTTAAGATTTGTTCATCCTTTCCAGAGCCCTCCTTACATGTTGTTTCCAGAATCTGCAGCTCACCTCAGTTTATCTCCTAGCTTCATCTTGCATTTTGATAATCCTACTCCAAGTTTGCATAGAACGCTTTGAGGGAGTTCTGCAGGAGATCCTTTGCCTCAAGTTGTGGATCTCTGGAATAGTTGCATAAATTAATATTGAACATCTATCTAATAATGTCTTATACTATAAGAATGCAACTCTAGATCAGGTAGCAAATAAGACTGGAGAATGGAGGAGAGCTGGACACAAAAGATAAAAGTTGTGGCTTGTTTAGTGAGGCCATAGAAAAGCTTTTTACAGTTTTATATTTTAGAGTTTGAAAAGCCTTCTCAAACATTTGGCAATTCTTAGTGATGATTTGGATTTGTGAAAATAAAATTAAAATGATTTAATAAAGGTTTTAGTGTCTTGTACTATAGAGTTAAAAGTCTTAATAATACTTAAGATTTCAGTGGAACAAACTGCAATTAAACTTTCTTTTCATAAGTGTTCAGGAATTCAGTTCCTTAAACAAATGGCAAAAAGTACTGTAAAAGGAGAAAACAAAGGGTTTTCTGTTTCAAGTAGTAACCAGATTCTAGTGCTAGATCAATATAGAAACCCCAGAACAAGATAAAAATTCCATTCCACTTCTACATCTTGGTTGACTGCTTCTTTCCTTCAGTTTTTTAAATATTCTACTAGTTATTGTATAATCTGTAAAAATGCAGTTCCCAACCGGTGGTGGCAGTGGCAGCGGCAGCAGCAGGGGGAGACGGGATGGTTGCATATGTGCAACCTAATTCTGCACGTGCACAAATGAAGCTTTGTGCATTCGCCTGCTGCTTGCACGGCTCCAGTTCCCAATAGACTGTGGACTGGAATTGGTCTGTGGCCGGGGGATTGGGGCCCCTTGCTGTAAAAGAACAGAAGCTGTGCTGCTTAGAGAGGGTCAAATTAATTAATTAAATTAATGTGCTATATAGAATTAAAGAATATGTTGGTATTTAACAAACCATAGGATATATGTTAACCAGTGTCCTTCACTCCTTTTCCCCTTCATGCTAGGAATAGACAATCAAATACAGTATTTTTATTTTTTATTTTCATCTTATTCCATATGAACTGAGTCACATATAATTTTTTTGATGATGATGATCTTGGGCAATATTTGACTTAAACTTAAGTTGGAGTTTACAGTTAGTTTGCTGATCACACTAGATTGCATATAGATTGTGCTAGATTTTAGCCCTGCTAATATCAAAGAACACGAGATTAAATTGTGGCTTGTTGTTGTTAGTTGCGAAGTCGTGTCCAACCCATCTCGACCCCATGGACAACGTTCCTCCAGGCCTTCCTGTCCTCTACCATCTTCTGGAGTCCATTTAAGCTCACGCCTACTGCTTCAGTGACTCCATCCAGCCACCTCATTCTCTGTCATCCCCTTCTTCTATTGCCCTCAATCTTTCCCAGCATTAGGCCCTTCTCCAGTGAGTCCTTCCTTCTCATTAGGTGCCCAAAGTATTTGAGTTTCAACTTCAGGATCTGGCCTTCTAAAGAGCAGTCGGGGTTGATCTCTTCTAGGACTGACCGGTTTGAACGCCTTGCAGTCCAAGGGACTCGCAGGAGTCTTCTCCAGCACCATATTTCAAAGGCCTCAATTCTTTTGCGCTCAGCCTTTCTTATGGTCCAGCTTTCACAGCCATACATTGCAACTGGGAAAACCATGGCCTTGACTATATGTACTTTTGTTGGCAGGGTGATGTCTCTGCTTTTTAGTATGCTGTCTAGGTTTGCCATAGCTTTCCTCCCCAGGAGCAAGCGTCTTTTAATTTCTTGGCTGCAGTCCCCATCTGTGGTTAACTTGGAGCCCAGGAAGATAAAATCTGTCACTGCCTCCATGTCTTCCCCATCTATTTGCCAGGAATTGAGAGGATCGGATGCCATGATCTTGGTTTTCTTAATGTTGAGTTTCAAGCCAACGTTTGCACTCTCCTTCTTCACCCGCATGAAGAGGCTCTTTAGTTCCTTTTCACTTTCTGCCATTAAAGTGGTATCATCTGCATATTTTAGGTTGTTGATATTTCTCCCGGCAATCTTAATTCCAACTTTTGATTCATCTAGCCCTGCCTTTCTCGTGATGTGCTCTGCATATAAGTTAAACAGGCAGGGCAACAGATTACAGCCTTGCCGGACTCCTTTCCTAATTTTGAATCAATCAGTAGTTCCGTGTCCAGTTCTCACTGTTGCTTCTTGACCCGCATATAGGTTTCTCAAGAGACAAATAAGATGGTCTGGTACTCCCATCTTTTTAAGAACTTGCCACAATTTGTTGTGATCCACACAATCAAAGGCTTTAGCATAGTCGATGAAGCAGATGTTTTTCTGGAACTCCCTAGCTTTCTCCATGATCCAGCGTATGTTGGCAATTTGATCTCTAGTTCCTCTGCCTCTTCGAAATCCCGCTTGTACTTCTGGTAGTTCTCGATCCACATACTGCTGGAGTCTAACTTGTAGGATTTTAAGCATAACTTTACTTGCATGTGAAATGAGTGCAATGGTGCAATAGTTTGAACATTGTCTTTCTTTAGAATTGGAATGTCAAATGGCCACTGTTGAGTTTTCCAAATTTGCTGGCAAATTGAGTGTAGCGCTTTTACTGCATTGTCTTTTAAGATTTTGAATAGCTCAGCTGGAATACTGTCACCTCCACTAGCTTTGTTGTTGCTCAGCTTTCCTAAGGCCCATTTCACTTCACATTCTAGGATCTCTGGCTCGAGGTCAGTGACCACCCCATCGTGGTTATCAAGGACGCTAAGCTCATTCTTTTTTTTTTTTTTTTTAATTGAAAATTTTTACATTTTACAAAAACAAATCCCCTTCCCATACCCCCCCCTACCTCACCCCCCCCCCTTCCCAACCTCCCAAACCCTCCCCTGGACTTCCCAGAGCTGAGTACAGGCTTAATTAAAAAAAAAAAACTTAAAACACTTTTAAAACCTAAACAAATTTAAATACAATCATCATTCTATATAAGCTCCCTCCAAAAACACAAATTTAAACATTACTTTCTTTGAATATCTATATCTATAATATAAAATCTAATTTCTCCCTCTTTCTTTATCCTAAAACGAAAAAATAAACATACAAATCTTTGTTATACCATTAAAGCTAAATACTCTTAAAGAACTTAAAGTAAGTACATATTTCCTTCAATCTTCATAATCTTCTCTCCTATCCAAAAAGAAAAAAAAAAAAACTTAAAAAACCTATAAGTCCTAAACAAATCTAAGCACATTTAATTAAACAAATTATTTTGTCTTAAAAATATTAATAATAATATTTAAAAACTAAAAACACTTTTAAATCCTAAACAAATCTAAATACAATCATCACTCTATATAAACTCCCTCCAAAACCACAAATTTTTAAAATTTAAAACATTAGAATCCACTCACTAAAATAAGCAAATTATAATCCCTTCAAAACACAAATTTAAACAATATTATCATTAAAGGTTCAAAACTTAAAACAACAAAGTTAATAAACACATTAAACATTTCAATCTTCACCAATAACTAATTCCATCCGTAAAAAACTACATCCTTATCAATCTCAATTATATTAGTATTATTAATTATTCACATTCCAGTTTTTTCCATTCTCCATTCTTCCATTCTTCCATTTCCCTTCTCCATTCTTGTATCAAACTCGTAAGAAATGCTGCAAGTTCTGCCTTAGGAGACTGCTCCAAAATTCCTGAATCTCCCATCGACTCCGAAGCCAATAAGGGTTCCTTAAATTCCTCCTTGTATTGATCTTTACAATTGTAAGTTGTACAAGTTATCCTCTGCCCGTTCCTCTCTTGTTGATGCCCCTCAGACTGAGATTTCCCAGTTTCCATTTCAGGCAACAATTCCACCCTTAAAGATTGCTCCAAAGACTTTGTAGGTCTAACATCTCCCAGAGATTCAGAAACCACTAAATATGAAACTTCCTTAACCTTCTTCTGTTGCTGCTTTTCTTTGGGATTATATACTGCACAAGTTGTCTTCTGCTCCTCAACCTGGACTTGTTGAGGCCTCTCACACAAAGATTCTCCAGTTTTCATAAATATAGGCTCTTCAAACTGTGATTCTACATTCTTTTCTTCCAAAGCTTTAAACTTAATTGATGGCGATGCACATACCCCCAGGACCGAAGTATAAAAATCTTTTGCTTGAGAAACAGTATTAAGTCTATAACATGTCCCCAGGTAATTCACCACCATTCCAATCGGAACATCCCATCTGAATGAAATTTTTCTCTTTTTAAGTTCATTTGCTAAAAAAGCAAACTCCTTTCTTCTTCTTAAAATTTTAGATGGGATCTCTTTAAAAATTATAACATCTTGTGAAGCAATTTGAAATCTCTTCTTATAATAGGCTTGCACAATTTCATTGCGTAAAGATCTTTTACCAAAGTAAATTACCACATCTCTTGGCAGATTCTTCTGTGCTGCCACCACAGAGTTAACCCTAAATAATTTTTCAATTTCATTAAGTATTCCCTCTTTTTCTTTATTCAAAATCAATGCAAAGTCCTTTGCAACCATCTCCTTCAGATCTCCTTGCAAAGACTCTCCCAGGCCTCTAATTCTTAAGGCATATTCCATTTGTCCATATTGAAGCATAAGAATCTCATTTTCCATTTCTTTTTCCATACTTTCAATTTTCCCCTCCATTATGTCCACTTTTTCAGCTACCTCTTCCACATGGGAGTTCACCTTTTCAAGAACAGAAGCAACACCTTCTAAAGCCAAAACAAAATCTTGTCTCAAGATCTTATTGTTTTCCTCTAAAATCTTTTTCATTTCTGCCCTAATTTGAATTATAACATCTCCCATCATGTCTTGCAAGTCCTTCATAGTTATTAGCTGACCCCCAGAAGAGGGTGAAACTGTTGATTTAGAAACTGTAGAAATCCCTGGACGCTTTGGAGCCATCTTAAAGAAAAACCTTTAGTCCTTCTTAAGAAATTATAAAAATTCCTTCAAAAATCATAACTCCCTCCAAAGAAGGTCATTATAATAAAAAGAAAAAAGGGAAAAAAAGGAAGAGAAAAAGAATTAAAAAAAAGTTTTACTCCTTCTTAAAAATTACAAAAAATTAAACAGAAAAAAAGTCCTTCAAAAAAGGGTCATTACAATAAAAAAAAAAGGGAGTTCAAAGGAAAAAAAAAGGGAGAAGAAAAAAAAAATAATTAAATAAAAAAAGTCCGTTCCAAAAAAAATACTTAGAGATACCAAAAACAACCATTCCAATCATAAGGAAATAAAAAGAGAAAGGGAAAGGAAAGAAAGAAAAACACCAAAAAGCCTGCCGGTCAGCATTCTAACTTCCAGAAAAAAAAACACCGAGGAGTTTGCCGATCGCCATTTTACTTTCCCTTTCAACAAAGAAAAAAAATAAAAAGAGAGAATAAAAATAGAAACAAATCTTAAAACTTAAAATCCAAATAAGTCAAAGAAAGCAAAAACTAAATCCTCTACTCAGCTCTGTCCATTTAAAAAAAAAAACTCACCAGTTCTCTTTAAGCACGGAGGTGTTTGCGGCGGCTCGTTTTGTCCCTGAGGACAAAAACAGCTGGGAAGCGGAGACAAGTCTGAACTCCGTGGGAGCACTCCTTTCACCCCCCCCCAAAAAAAACTTGGGGGGTGCGAAAGAGGCTCTACCACTATTCAGACACTCTCTACCCCCCCCCTTTGCCCGGGAGGGGGATTTTGAACCGCTGAACAGCTGATATCTGCTGTTCATAGCGGTTCTTACACTTACCCAGGAGGACGGCTACAAAGTAGCCGCCATCACGCACGCAAAATCCACCGGAAGTCCAAGCTCATTCTTGTATAGTTCTTCTGTGTAGTTTTGCCACCTCTTCTTAATCTGCTTCTGTTAGGTCCCTGCCATTTTGGTCCTTTATCATGCCCATCTTTGCATGAAACGTTTCTTCATATCTCAATTTTCTTGAAGAGATCTCTGGTCCTCCCTATTCTATTGATTTCTTCTATTTCTTTGCACTGTTCATTTAAGAGGGCATTCTTATCTCTTCTAGCTATTCTCTGGAATTCTGTATTCAATTGGGTGTATCTTTCTCTTTCTCCCTGGCCTTTCACTTCGCTTCTTTCCTCAGCTATTTGCAAAGCTTCCTCAGACAGCCATTTTGCTTTCTTGCATTTCTTTTTCTTTGGGATGGTTTTAGTTGCTACCTCTTGTACAATGTTGCGAACCTCCGTCCATAGTTCTTCAGGCACTCTGTCAGATCTAATTCCTTAAATCTATTTGTCACCTCTACTATATATTCATCAGGGATATGATTTAGTTCATACCTGAGTAGCCTAGTGTTTTTCCCTACTTTATTCAATTTAATCCTAAATTTTGCAATTGTGGCTAACTTGTCCCAATTATTGTAACAAAACTAAAGTGAAACTAAATCCGGATCCAATCAACTGCTTCTGAGGAACTTTTTTTTTTAAACAGGTGTATATGGCTCTTCTATTGCTATGTAAATACTGCACATAATCTATTTGTTATACTGGAATTTTCAGAGAGTCTCAATTACCAGCTATATATCAGACTTGTGATTTAGGCCTAATTTGAAGACACTCAAATACTCATACCATCTCAAATGCACATATTATTTAAATCATTAATGACTTATTTAAAAAAAAATACAAGAGTTGTTTTGAAGTATTCAATAAATGGCATTTTATGTAGCTTCGCAACTAGTATGTCTTTTGCAGAAAATGCATGTACAATGTAAATATATTAATTATACTAAAATTAATATATCCAGTAGGCAAACCACTGAAAATAAGGGATGAAGCATACAATTAGGTACATATTACCTTTGAACAATTTGCCAGGAAGGATTATATTCTACGATTATATTCTATTTTTCCTTTTCAAAGTATCTCTATTTTGCATAAGAAAAAAATTTGAGGAAATGTATTTGTAATTCATCATACAATTATCCTCTTATATTCAACATACAATAATTGATTATAAATACTGTAAGATGTGTGAAATAGGACATTGTCTCATCTGAATAGTTGGGCACATGTTTTGAAAGCTGTCTGTTTACTTATAGGATCAACTCATTATTAAATTAGAATGCATAGGATAAAATTTAATTTTCTCAGACTGAAAATAGCTAAATGAAATCATCCACATTTCACTTAGCTAGAATTCTTTGAACATATAGAACTGTGCTTTGAACAAAGATTCTTGGACTCGTGAAAAGGCCTTTTCCAAGTACTAGTTACACCTTGTCACTAGTACAGTATTTCTACATCATAAAATAACTTTGTGCATCAATCAGAATTTGTACTTCACATTCCAGCTGTCTTTTGTTACTGGAGAATGGTATCAGCTTGGATGCCTTCTGCAGTGTAACAAATTGTGTCTCCACACAAATTGTGTGATGTTTTTAAATTATAACCTTACACACACAACTCTGTTGTGCAATCAAAGATCTTTCTTTTATAATTAGCATTTAGAAGGAAAAGTACTGCCGTACTTTCCAAAAAATTCTCATTAACCAAAAACATGGAGATTTCTGGGCTAAGGGCTGTTTTTCCTTTTTTTCAATGGGAAAAAAATATCATACAGAAGCAATATGAAATAATAAACAAAGAAAAAAAAGCTTGCAGAGGAAAAGTTCTTGGCTCAAACTGAATCTATTTTTGTCAGGTAGAAAAATTTCCTCTGTATGAAATTGCAAAGTAGACACATTTTACAATTTCCATACCGTAGAATCTATTTGCATGTTGTGATGTACAAACTCATTTCCAAAGTAATGCTTGTAAAACTTGCCTGTAAGGAAGCAGTGACAGTCTTCCCTGATTCCATGCATTTGCTCAAAAAATACTAAAACTAGCAGCAATTAAATTAAATTAAAATGCACCACAATCATCCAGCTATATTATAGAGTATTTTCAAGTTATGGAAGTAGAAAGAATAACTGCCCAGATGTAAGTAGCCTTCAATTTTATAAACATGGTTATGTTGGCTGTAGTATGACAAACAAAGAGAAGTTGATCTGGGCCTCAATGAAAAGCAGCCAAATATTTGTCATCAGAGAAGGATAGGACTCTAAACAGCCTATCAAGCCTTTCTTCTGCTGTTTCTAAAAAACCCCTCAGCTGGACATGAGTGTAGGAACAAAAAGGCATCCATTTGTCACACAACTTGCAAACCCCTGTCATGCCCATCTAGCTGCACTTTCAGTTTGTGGAGCTCTTCAATCTCTCGGTTGTGGCGTTCTGTTTTGTGGCGGACAAGTGACCGGTAGAAATGGATTGTGAAGACAACAAAGATGATCCCCACAGGAACCATAATTATAGTAGAGATGAGGGCTGCATGCCAGCCTGTGTGCTGGCTGGTCTTCTGGATAACAGTACTATCATTTCTCATCATGGAGTCCACTGGCAGAAATTTGATCCAGCATAGGAGGACAACCTCAGCAAGAAAGAGAAGGATGCCCAAAACAGTGGAAAAACCCCATGCCAACTCTATATATAGATGCATACGTTCATGGGGAGATTCACTGATGGAGTTCAGGTTGTGGATGTTACTCACTGCTTCCACATTAGGCAAGATGCAAGTGCTGATAAGTAGAGCAAAGAGATGGACAGCAACTAAAATGGTGGTACAAGCACTAAAGGCAATCAGCAGCATTTGGGGATATTGATACTGCATCTCAAGCTGGACTTCAACCATTGCCACCTGCAAAACAACATATTAAGAGGTGACTATTTGCTTGACCTGAAAGACCAGGTTAAGGACAGATCATCATGGAGAAAGCATATCTTACATAGTTGCTAAAAGTCAACACCAATTTAATGGCACATAACCAATCAATCAGTTTGAATGGATTTAGGCTGGAGCTCCATTGGAGAAACCAATTACATAAGCATGTTGTCAAGATAGAAGGGAAAATAATCAAATGAAGAGAAGTCGTCCATTTAATGTTATCTTTTTAAGCATTTATAAACCTAATTGTATTGAAATTTGTTTTAATCCATGACTGTGGTACTAACATGGTTTTATGGTTTAGGAAAGAAGGTTGCTAAACATGGTTTAGGAAGGAAGGAAATGATGTAGATTGTAGAACAATGGCAGAATTTTTTTGTACCTAAGGTTTGCAATTTTTTTCCAATCCATATGGTAATGATACAATGATGTCACTAAGCACATTAAATGGTGCAAGGCCAAAATTTCCTTCCTTCCTTCCTTCCTTCCTTCCTTCCTTCCTTCCTTCCTTCCTTCCTCCCTCCCTCCCTCCCTCCCTTCCTTCCTTCCTTCCTTCATTTCCCTCACATTTTTGTGAGATGGGCAGCCATATAATTATGATAACACACCTATTTTTATTCTTATTTCTTTTTTAAAATTAACAAATTATCTTTGCTGCTAAATGTTAGTGCTGTGATACCAGAGAGGCTCCAGGGTTCTGAAGGCTGGAGAGTCACATAGTTTTTAAGCTGCTACCTCTAATGTAACAGGAATCATGAAAGAGGCCATTTAAGCCATCAAATATGTGGAAAGGGGTGAATTTTAATGTTGGAAATAGTATTAGAGTAAAAACAATATATGCACTAAATAATATGAGAATATTTGTATGATCACCATGCTTAGATGGAATTCCGGTCGAGTCTTATAAAAAATTTGAGTGTTATTACAATGAATAATGTTGGATTCCTAGTAAGTAGTAGAATATGAAAGAAGGAAAATGTAAATAAGAAACAATGGGGCAATAAGGACAAATATTTCAAAGAAGAAAGAGGGGGGAAATGTAAAGAATAGAAGAGTACTGTTACAAATTGCTGTTAACAAATAAGATATATTACGTGTGTATGTGTGTAATGTTTGTTGTGCTTTGTTTTGTTTTGTTGGTCTAAAATAAAAAAAAAAATAAGCCATCAAATACAACTTGCTGCACACAGGAACCAAGTCAAATGAATACAAACAACAATCTTATAGCTTCTGAGCACATGCAGTGAAAGAGAGCTAGAATTTACCCTGAATCTACATCTATGTCAAGGGTCCCCAACCTTTTGGGCACCAGGGATCGGTTCTGTGGAGAGAGGTTTTCCCGTGGACTGGAAGGGGCGTGGTTTCATGTGCTGCCTGCATCCCACGGATGGGGCTTCTCTTGTTTGTGCGGACCGGTTTCTAACATGCTGCGGACTGGTGCCGGTCCATGGACTGGGGGTTTGGGACCCCTGATCTATGTGACAGTTCTTAAAGTATTTTATAAGTTCCTTCCAGCAAAGTCACTGGACATGCATAAAGAAAGGCAAGCTTTGTACTTCTTGCCGAAAAGAAAAATAACAAACAGGATGTGGAAGCAATGGAATGTACAAATGAGCATTTGTTTATCATAATTATGCATTTATGCTTGCATTGCAAACTTTTAATGCTCCTCTGGATATTTCTAATCATAGGTTAGCTTAGTTACACCTGAGTACAGGTAGTCCTCGACTTTCAACAGTTCGTTTAGTGACCAAAGTTACAATGGCACTGACAAAAGTGACTTATCCTGCTTTTCACACTTACAACCGTTGCAGCATCCCAATGGTCACGTGATCAAATTTCTGATGCTCGGCAACTAACTCATATTTATGACGGTTGCACTGTCCTGGGGTCATGGGATCCCCTTTTGTGACCTTCTGACAAGCAAAGTCAAGGGGGAAACCGTATTCACATCACAACTATGTTTCTGACTTAACAACTGCAGTGATTCGCTTAACAGTTGTGGCAGTAAAGGCCGTTAAATGGGGGCAAACCTCACTTAACAAAAGTCTCACTCAGCAACAGAAACTTTGGGCTCAGTTATGGTTGTAAGTCAAGGACTACCTGTATTAAAGAACCCAATGAAGATATCATGGAATTCAGTTCCACAGTAATAGAAGCAGATCACAGATCTGAAAATTGTGACAGTCCAGCAGCTATAAAAACATACCATGGCAAATCCAGAGAGGAGGGCGGAGGTCCGGCTGGAAGCTTTCAACTTGGCTCGGCTCAGGTATAATTTCCTCCATGAAAGGGCCTGAACGGAGTGATGATTGGAGGTGACCAGCTCCAGATAACTACGACGGACCCAGTCCCGGTAATCCATGCCCTTGCCAGTGGGCTCAGCACAGCAGGCTGAAGGAGGAGGGTCTACGGGGACATTTAACTCGGAACTCATGATGAAAGTCAAGCTACAGAATTTTTTTAAAAAATCCAACCATTAGCTACTGTTTATAAATAAAATATAAGCTAGGCTGATCAAGCACCTACACAATGATTTAGACAAGTAGGATTAGTGTTTCTATAATTACCTGATTTACATATACTAATTTGTATATACACACATACATTCACTGATTACAACTGATTAAATAAAAGCATTTGTTTAAAGAATTCCCAGTGCAACCTGCATAAGTGTACTGATTAATGCATTTTATGCAGCACAAGCATTTCAGTCACAGGAGGCAGAAAATGCAAAACTAAACACTCAAATAATATAGAAAGGAAATATAGAAAAGAGGTTGGTATGACCATTACAGGATTAAAATACTTAGGAATGGGCCTAGGCTGGCAAGGAAAAGTCAGTCTGAATACCCTGAAATGGCAAGGTTTAAATCCAAATGAAAAGAAACTGCTAACAAAGTATGAGAAAAGAAGTACAATTGAATACACTCCTGATGACCAATATGAGCAAAGCTGACCAAGATGTAGTTTTCAAAACATGTGTGTACCATTAAAATGCTGGTGCTTTGGAAAACCAATATTCTGAAAGAAGGCACCAATGATGCTCTACACGAGTAGGAATTATTAAATAAAATTGACTTTTTCTGAATATAGCCATTGTTCTCAAGGCGATTTCCAGTATTGCTCTTTAACAATACTGTAACATAGTCATTGTACCCTTTTTGGAATTAAAATTAGTTAAAATGATGCAACAAAACATTGTTTACAGCTGTTTAAAGCCCTGGAAATAAAAGTGAAATAAAAGGTGAAATTGCACAAGTTAGCTGACAGAAAATGAAATAATAGAAAAAGAACATAAGTATATAGTAATTAGGCTAGGTGAATAGTATCCAGGTAGTCCTCAACTTACAATAGCTCGTTTACAGTTCGAAGTTACAACGGCACTGAAAAAAGTGACTTATGACCATTTTTCACACTTATGACTGTTTCAGCCTCCCCATGGTCATGTGATTTACATTCAGATGCTTGACAACTGGCTCACGTTTATGATGGTTGCAATGTCTCAGAGTCATGTGATCCCCTTTTGTGACCTTCTGTCAAGCAAAGTCAACGGGGAAGCCAAATTCACTTAACACCTGTGTTATTAATTTAACAACTGCAGTGATTCACTTAACAAATGTGGCAGGAAACGTGAAATGGGGCAAAACTCACAACATTTTTTTCACTTAGCAACATAAATTTTGGGCTGAATTGTGGTCATAAGTTGAGGACTACCTGTATTTACATACAAATATAAAGCACCTAGGAAAAAATTGGAAAAAAAATGAGAGACAAACATTTTTTCACTTTTCAACAGATATTTTCTTTACCTCTCTTTTTAAAACGGATTATACAACAATGCCTGTTACATTCAGCAATGACTGATATAGCAAAATATACATTTTGTGCCTTTGTTCCTCTCTACGTACTTTAGCTTCTTTCCCAGAAAATAGTGCTTGTTGAAGCTGCTTGATTGTTAATTTTTTGTGTTTGTGTCATTTCATACAATACTTATTTCTTCTGTTTTCAGATTTACCTTTTGGCCTGTCTACCTCATCTAAACAAGCATAAAAGGTGATACATTTGCAGTTTTATTGGCAACAAACAATAGTATATTGAAGTAAATTGAAACAATACGCTCATAATTATTGCCTTCAACTATATTTTTCACTTTTATGCGCAAAATTTGGTTTATGGATAAATCAAGTAATATGCAATACATTTGTAAAATAATAGCATAACTTCACATTTGTAAAAAGTGCTTAAAAGCAAGCATTGTAATATTTCAAGTTTTTCCACCAGAATTTCCTGAAATTTTAATTTTGTATGTGTGTGTAAGAAAAACCAAATCAATAATACAAAATGGGAGTCTGAGAAGAAAGAAAAGGATAAAAGATAAACTCTTCTTCAGAAATGAAAAGATATTTCTGGCTGAAAGAGAGAAAAAAGCAAAAGTGACAATTTAGAGCAAAACACAAATCCTATATCTTTTATTTCAGGTAGTAATCCAACATGATAAATGATTATCTTCACTTAATTAATTAATCAAGTTCTCCATTAAGCTATTGTACCCAGTTTGTCACATCCACCTGAACTGATCTGAGATACACAGTGCACATTATTGTAGAGTTTCTAAGAGGCTTGGGAAGTCGAGATGATTAACTATTGGCTCAATTTAGGCTTCACTGCAAAGACAATTTGTAATTTTTTTCAGAATTACAGGATGGGACATTCCCATCAATGGAAATTCCTGCCTCCTTCTATCTCCTGCCTGCTGGGATTTCCCCCACCCACTTGGGGTTGGTGTTTCGGCACCATGCCCCCATTCCCCACAGATGCGCCAAGGGGCAGGTTAGTGGTCTTTAGTGATTTTAATTTGTCTATATCCATGAAAAGAAATCACAGTAGAAAAGGATGGGGGCCCAGCTGGTAGCTGCTCTTTGTTCTTCAATAGGAATGAAGTCAGGAAATGGGAAGAATAGCAGTTATGGGAGGGATGAACCCAATGGCTGTGTGGATGCATCTTTGTCTCTTAAACAACATTTTCTGCAGATAACACCAAAAGTCACTGAGAATCAGATGGTATACAAGTTTATTAAATAATAATTAGAACAGAAGAAGAGTTCTAATGCAGCAAACCAAATATGCTTCTGGACAAGTATCCAACTGCCCACTGCAGCTTTCCAGATAGTCTTGGAAAGTCCAAAATCAATAGCTTTTCCACCCCAATGGGAATAGAATAGAACAGAACAGAACAGAATAGAATCTGGAAGGGACCTTGGAGGTCTTCTAGTCCAGCCCCCTATTCAAGCAGGAGAACCTACCATCCAGACAGGCGATTGTCTAGTAGTCTCTTCTTAAAAATATCCAGTGAATGAACGCCCACATTTCTGGGGGTAAGCTGTTCCACTGGTTGATTGTCCTCACGGTCAGGAAGTTTCTCCTTAATTCCAGGTTAATCAGTTTCCAACCATTGTTTCTTGTCCTTCCCTCTGGTACTCTGGTGAACAACCTGACCCCCTCTGCCTTGTGGCAGTCCCTCAGATACTGGAACACTGCTATCATTTCTCTCCTATTTCTTCTTTTCTTTAGACTGGCCAAACCCAAGTCCCGTAGCCGTTCTTCGTATGTTTTGATCTCCAGGCCTTTGATCATCTTAGTTGCTCTTCTCTGAATTTTTTCCAAACTCTCAACATCTTTTTTGTGATATGGTGACCAATATTGGCTGCAGTATTCCAGGTGTGGTCTTACTAGGGCTTTATAAAGTGATACTAATACTTGGCATGTTCTTGATTCTATGCCTCTGTTTATACAACCCAGGATTATATCCAACAAACAACTAGTATTCAGTCTTTAAACATGGATTAGATGATCTCCGTGGTCCCTTCCAATTCGATGCTTCTATGAAACACTTATCTATCATAAAGTACAGTTTATCAATCTCTATCTTGTCCTTCTTTAAAACTTGGTCCCCAGAGTAAAAGATTCCAATGTTTTAGTGTTTTTAACATTTTCCCTGAAGGAAACTCTTACGGTAGATCATTTGTACTGCCATTTTAGCACATCTGTAGAGGTAGTCCATGACTTTCAGTCATTTGTTTAGTGACCTTTTGAAGTTACAATGGCACTGAAAAAGTGACATGATTGAGTTTCACTTTTACAATTGTTACAGCATCCCCATGGTCATGTCTTCAAAATTCAGGCACTTGGCAACTGGCATGCATTTATGATAGTTGCACTGTCCCAGGGTCGTGTGATTAGCCTATGCAACCCTCTCAGCCAGCTTCTGACAAGCAAAGTCAATGGAGGAAGCCAGATTCATTTAACAACTGTATGGTTCACTTAACAACTGCAGTGATTCATGTAACAGCTGTGGCAAAAAGGTCATAAAATGGGGCTCAACTCACTTAACAACTGCCTTACTTAACAGAAATTTTGGGCTCAACTGTGGTCATAAGTCAAGGACTACCTGTAGTTCCAATAGATATTTTGAGAACATGTAATCCAAACTTTGGTGACTAGACTTCCAAAATAATGGGAGATTACAGTTTCCCCAAGATTTTATGGTTAAGTGAAGCATGTTTTCTTATCTGGCTTTAGTGGTCAGATCCAGCAATGGTCATGATCTAGCACAGAAGCCAAAAAAAGCAGCAACTATTCTGCTCAGAATCTGGCAATCTCTCTTAACTTCCATGGCTATCTTACTTTTGATCTGATTCTTAACAGCTGTGTCTTGTTCCTTCTCAACCATACTGTTTTCTTTCATGGTTTCTGAGTCACATAGAGCAGCTAAACACACTCACATTTTGCAAGCCCTACAGGATATAAACGTGGCTCTGAGTGAAATTATGCACTGTTGCATAATTTACCCTGAAAACAGAAAGTGAGGCAGAAAAGATACATAAAAGAGAAACAGAGACAGCTTATTAAAACCTTAGATTCCTGGGTAAAACTCTCCAGCACTGTTCTTCTTAGCCATTTTACTCCAGCTATGGAAAATCTCAAGACACTTAGCAATATGATTCTGGAACAAAGACTATTGATCATTCCCCATGGACATCTTGCATCACTCTGTACTGTTGAATATTTAAAAATGTGAAGTTTGGTTGTAAATATATCAATATTTGACCTAAGGATTCTAAATTAGTAATCTGCAAAGAAAACAGAGGTTGTTAACACTCCCCGGTTGTTTCCTAAAAGAGGGTGGAGAGAAGCAAAAGGAAGAGAAGGAATTCTCTCTATACACACACACACACACACACACACACACAATACTATACAAAATTAAATTGTTCACGATAAATCAATTATTTAGAAGACAGCCTAGGTGATCAGTAACTGGAGGGATGCACTGCGACTGATTTTGCACAATATGAAAAAGCATTCCCAGAGTGGGATGCAAAAAATCCTATTTGCATTCCAACTCAGAATTAGGACTCTTTTTTGTTTTTCTAATTTACAGGCCACTGTGCAAGAACAACCCTCTATTCAGTCACAGGCCACTTATACTTAGGCCGTGTATTCATTTATTTACTCAAAGAAAATTTAAATATTTCACCCAAATAAACCATCTCATTGAATCCATTTATATTGTCAGAAATCAATCAAATGGGATGTTGGCAATTTTTGTTTTAGGAAATTTGATTCCAATGAATGTACTTGGCATTTGACTACATCTGGATCCAACGGACAATAAAGACAATAATGTCAAACGCTAATATAAAACAGATCCTTAAAGCACCCAAAAAGCTGGCTCGGAGCGAGCCTCATTGCAAGCCATTTTTTTGCTGGCTGATTTGGGGCTTACCTGCTATACTACCCAAGCCACTGTTCTGAGTGTGCATCACACCATTCAAGCAACAAATGACTGATCTGCCACGATCTTCTGGCAATTTGCAAGGCTGCAAACACAGTTTCTAGGTCACTTATATACTCTGCTGACTATGGTTCTGCATCTTGCTTTGTGTCACTTTTTCTTCTCATTTTAAACAGAGAGAAATGGAAATCAGCCACAAGGACCGCCTACAGCAGTGGTTCTCAACCTTTCTAATGCCGTGACCCCATAATACAGTTCCCCATGTTGTGGTGACCCCCAACCACTTATACATCACCGGGTGCCAGGGGCGTGGCCAAAGAAAAGGGGGGGAAATGGCGGACAGCCTTGTTTGGTGACCCCCATGAAATGGTCGTTCGACCCCAAATGGGGTCCCGACCCACAGGTTGAGAACCACTGGCCTACAGTTTACAGCTATGCTCACACAGATTACACAACTAGATCTATTAAAGGCCTGGTATTTGCATGGCTTAGTATATAGAGAAAGCCTGGTTGGCTTAGTTGAAGATTCAAAGAATTGAGCTACAATATATCTGGAAAATTCAATAGCTCCCTGTTAGAATATAAGCAGCAGCTGCTAACATCTAAGTCAGAAGTTGATGGACCAGATAGGAAGAAATTGATGTGGGTAACATAACAATGTAAGCATTTTCATTCCCAGAAAGATAGTTTAATAAACTGGGAGCCACAACAGAAATAGACTTGATCGTAATTGTTCATCTCTAATACCTGTAGTCCTTGACTTCTGACCATTTGCTTAATGACAGTTTAAATAAAAAACAGCCTCGGAAAGGGCACTTTATGATTTGTAATGCACTTCCAACTGTCACAAAACACTGCACTACCCCCCCCCTGCAGTCACGTGATTGCAATTCAGATGCTTGACAACTGGTTTGCATATATGACCTGTTGCAGTGGCTCACAGTCATGTAATCGTGAATTGCAATTTTTTTTGTCACTTCCTTGTTAAAAATGTCAGTGAGAAAAGTGAATTTGTTACAACTACATGCCTTGATTTATGACTGTAGGATGACTCGACATATGACTGTGGTAAAAATGACTGTAAAATTGGGATGGTCACATGGTGACTTATCACTGCAATGATTTATGATGTAAATTTCTGTCACTATTGTGGTTGTAAGTCATGGCCAATCTGTAGTATCAATTATAATGTAACTGATACTATAGCGATACCAATTAAAATGTTGCTGAACAGCCAGATTTGTATGGCAGCCTCTGAATACTTTGGTAAATCTCACTTATTTAATACATTACACCAGTATGATAGTATTCCAGATTCTGCAATCTACCAATATATGAAAGGAGGTGTCAAGGGGACACAGGTAGTACAATTGGGACTGGTAATTTAGTCATTAAGCAAAGCAGCTGCTAAATGAAACATCACAATTTTATTTCAGCTTTCCTTTGGTTTATAGACTGGTCACAAAGTTACGTTTTTCATCCCATTTTAATTGTGAACAGTCAGTAAATGAGACTAGCTGTACAAGTAATTTCTTTCGTCCCTCAGCCCTGCACAGTCAAAATACCAACAAGAAAGGGTTTGACTATGAGAAGGGAACTGATGAATATCACCCACTTTCAGTCCACTGTTCCTCTATGCCAGGCATGTCAAACTCGCGACGTCACGTGACGTTGCGCAACGTATCGGAAATTTTGCCATTGTTGGCAATGGGATAGGCGCAGTTTCCACATGATGCATCTGGCCCACGGGCCGGCAGTTTGACACCCCTGCTCTATGCTGTTAAAAAAAAATATATCCAGAGTGTAATCTATCACTATGGATTCAACATAGTTCTTATAGTTCCTATAAGAAATGGATGTTGTAATTCCACAGAGGGTGACTTGAAAAAACTATTATCTGCATTGGGCAAGATATTTTTATTTACTTAATTTGCATGCTATGTTTTGGTTGGAAATGAATACTCCAAGTGTAATTTCCAATTACAGAATTGCTACAATCCCATACCTGATAGGTGTCTTGGCACCAAAATGTTCCTGCATCTCTTTTGCACAACTGTGAAGCAGCAGCAGTATCCCTTCATTTTTTTTTTTCAGAGAAACAAACAGAATAACAGAATAAGAGTTGGAAGGGACCTTGGAGGTCTTCTAGTTCAATCCCTGCTCCTCAAGCAGGAAACCTTATACCATTTCAGACAAGTGGTTGTCCAATCTCTTCTTAAAATATCCGTAATAGCATAACACAATACGTTGTGTTAACACGGTATCCTCTCAACTGACAGGAAGCCCAGCAAAACCATCTTCATCAGTCTATCACTTAAGGATGCCACTATGCTGATCTAACATACAGTATATTTGGAGGAGTTAGGTGTTAATAACAACTTTCAATTGTATTAATAATATTGATTCCTAGCTTCCTACCTTTAAAGGTTGTATCAATCATCAATTTTCTCTCCTCTTTCAGGACCAATTCAAAGAGTACCAATATAATCTATCCTAATTCTTACCAAACCAGGTCCAATCTAATCAGTCCCTGATACATAGCCAGTTTTTTAAAACTTTGGGAAAAACCAACAGAAAAGAATTCTGCATCATTTTGCCACCATCTTGTACCCCCACTGAAAAATTGTAACTCCATATCCCTCCATGCAAAGAAATACGTTTATTCTAGTGTCTCACTCCTGAGAATATTGTGAACAGTCCAGAAAAGAAACCAATGGATCATCAACCACATCAACCCAGAGTTCGTATTTAAGGCATAAATGTGTCTTGCTTTGGACACATTATGTGAAGAGCCAGCTCTTTGTAGAAGGCTCTGAGGTTGGGAAAGGTGCAAGGAAAGAGACAATGACCCAGCAGCAATGTGAGTGGACTCAATTACAATGGTGATGAGTGCACCATTGGGAGACATGAAAGATCAGGTTAGGAAAGACTGTCATGGAGAAAATCTATCTATGCGGTCGCCAGGAGTCACCATGGATAATGGCACATAATCAATCAATCTCAAACAGAACACTGTTTTCCTTGCTAGAAATATACCAGCCAATACACTGCCCACATATGGAAATTACTCCACTACACAGATGCAAATAATCAAGTGATAAATAAATGCTTGTGTTTCTACCTTTCCCTGGTGGAGTTATTGTGATTAATATTACCTTTTTAGCTATCCCTCCCTGTGTTGTGAATTCTTGCGTTGGACTCCTTATCCTGTCATTAATACCAGAGCACTTCTGGGTGGGGCATCTTGCTGTGTGTGCAAATGTTCTCACAACATGCTGATTTCATGCAGAGAATATAATGTGCCGTACAACTTAATGTTCAGGCATGCCAAGTCTATACTGACTTGCCTAGAGTATATCTCAAAAGGCTATATTCTCACTTTTATGCCATCCAGAAGCCAGCAAATAAGAAAACCAAATGAAAGAGAGAGAAAGAATATTTAATGCAATGCTTACAAGCACACATTGAAGTTGAATTGGAAGATTAATAATACATACTGAGCAAAAGGTATAGAAAAAACATGCACATACACACATATACATATTCCATACATACCCCTATCAGAAAATATATTCTTTCCCATTAAAATTACAGCACCTTTCCCCAATCTGGATTGGATAACCACTCCATCCTCCCTCAGCAGCTAATATCACCCAATATATTTTATCAGAAGTCTTTTGGGGGAGCTAATCCAGTTAAAACAAGATTTTTAGAGATTTCAGCAGAGAATATCTAAGTATCTTGAGTATTGAACACTTACCTATTGAAATCCATACTTCTCAAATGGAGCTCTCATCTGCATTGTGTTGGACTGATCTGAGACGTTCCAGGCACACGCTTGTGCACCCCCTATACCATGAAGAGAGGGGCTCCTGTTCTTCTAGCTTTTAAAAGGTACTCAGATATTTCCTGCCACTGGGAGCTGCTTCTTTGTTTCAAGTCCATTTTTGATGGTGTCCCTCAGCTGGTTTCTTTAATGCACATGCTGAATACTCTTAATATTCCCCACTCAATATTGCTTCCTCATTGCCTATTTCAGATAGTAAACTCTTAGCAGATATGGACCGCTCCTTTTGCCTATAAAACTCTATAAAGCAGTACGATATATTGCTGGCCCTTAGAAATGACAGAAAAAGATATTCATATGTATAGGTATATAGTAATGTAGTCTTAGAGATTAGATAAATCAAAACAGAAGGTTACAATCTTACAGTAAACTCCTACCTGGAAGTAAATGGCAGTGTTGGCAATAAGCCAGCACTCTGTCAAATTCAAACCCACTTCTTCCCATAGGGCTGCAAAAGAATTTGATCTGAATCCTTCAAAACACACAATCAAGATAGGCAATACCGGAATGCCGCCTCAAAATACACAAACTGTATTCCTCTACTCCTGCAAACATATAGTATATATTTAAGATTTTGGGGAGTAGAATGGCTTTATAGACTTAGGGAAGATAAGGGTTGAAAGGGACATTAGTGATCATCTAGTCCATCCCTCTACCTAATGCAGGAATCCACTGAAATAATGCTACAGTATAACTCCCCCCATCTTTTAAAGCGCTATAGCTGTATTTGCACAAAATATTAAGCTTGATTAGCGTTAACTTTTGTTAAGTTCCCTGTACTTTAATATGTTCTTAATAGCAGATTAATAATATTGTAGAAATGCTTTTACTTATTAAAAGATTGTGGATGAAATTATTTGAAAAGTATTTCCAGAAAATAAAGTGACATCTATGTAGATTCTTGCAGGCAAGGCAGTTTATAAAGAATAATTTTATGGTAATTTATTATCAATTATTATTTGTTGCATTACAGTAGAAATACTGTTACTTGCAGGAGACCTCTCTGGATACAAGTTTACAATTAAGATTTTATGATTCCGTTTGCAAAACACGGTTCCTAGGTTAACCTCTTTCCACACAACACACTAAACACAAGCGAGTTCTGGGTTCGCGGCACCCACTAAGCCACGAAACAAAGAAGAAGGCTTAATGCTAATCAAGTTAAGCATATTTTGCCATCTGCCAAGTCTTTACTTCAGCTGATTAAATGTGTCCAGCGAACAGGACCTCGGCGCAAAGGGGAGGCAGCTCTTCTGAATCCTCCCACGCCTTGCCAAGCCTCACTTTTTGCGTCGTGGCGGACAGAGTCTACCACCCGCTCTTACCTATTTTTATGCATTTATGAATATGCGAATATGCAAAGTAGGCACCCACCTCCACCAGCCCTCCCGCCGACTTACCCCATGGACGATGGGCGGCGGCGGCGGCGGCAGCTGCAGGAACGCCAGTGCCGTCGCCTGCGGTGCTGCCAAGGCAACGCCAAGGCCTTGTCACGTGTCCTCACGATAGTAGCAAACATGTGACGGAGGGATCTCTCGCATTTCTTTCTCCGTCTGACTTTCTCCCGCTGGACCGTTTCGGGGGACCGAGATGGCGAAGGTGCTCCCACGCTCTACTGCATTGCAAATGTTTCCTTTTGACTGGGAAAGAAGTTCGTTTTGAGCCGGTTCTTTTCCCCAGCTGGACCTGAATATTTTGAGTTTTTAAGAAATATTTTATTAGCTTATAGTATAAGATACAAAAGCAAACATTTTGAGTTTTTCGAATATCTGTCCCTTTTCTCAGTGAACAGACTGGCACTTCCTCACTGCCTTAACCAGCAGATCCTCTGTCCCTTTTTCTCAGAAAAGTAAGGGTTTGCCACTTGCTTTCTAAGGAAATGCGCTTATATTAATCTGAGTATGTGGAGAATGCATCTCCTTTTGAATTTAGAATAAAAAATTTGACTCTTATCTAAAATTAGCCCAGAAGCAATAGCATTCTCTCCCCTAACTAATCAGTCAAAATTTATTTAATCCAGTTTCAACACCAAATCTTATTTTTCTGGAGCTTGGCACAGCTATTCTAAAATTGGCATGAATTGGTCCCCGAAGATCTCTTGTCCCAAGTAATACCATTTATTTTGCTTTTTCATAGAACCTGTCCCTAAAGGTTCATAGCTAATTCTGTCTCTAAGGAACCCAGTTCTGTCTTGAACAGATTTACATACAAACTATATTCAACATTCATCTTCGGCATGGCTGGCCTATAAACTTGAGGGCTGCAGGAAGGCATTTGATTTCTCTCTTCATAGAGCTGAAAGGATTAACTTCCTGGTAATCAGTTTTTACACATCAACACCCTTCTATATTTATGAGTCACAAAACAATTTCATCAGTCAGGAATTAGTTATATACTAGGATGTGCTGTGTTGCAAAGTTAAAGTCTTTATTATAAATTATCAGTATCATTTTTTTATATTACAATTTTGTAGATGAATCAAGTAAAATGGGAATCACAGAGGAACACCTATTTTTGCATAGGCCTCAACTGCAAAACTCACACATTAGGTGAAAACATCATTTTTGATTTTGGCAGACCATGTATACAGTATAAACACATCTCTTTTCTCCAGAAAACAAAAGAAAATTGATTGTACCACTGTGTAGGAATGTGGCAACTGTATTTCAAGGCGGAAGACCCACTTAAAGATTATACCAAAATTAAAAACTGAGAATGAAATATTTTATTGAGTATTTTGTTTCCCACACTGATTAGTCAGATAACCCTAGGATACTCATGAATTAGTATTTCCTAACAATAGGTGCTCTAATGTATAGTGCAGTGAATGTGGAAGATCTATTTATCTTAAATGGCTACATGTTTTTGGCAGGCAAATTCATGGACGAAAAGTCCATATAAAATGCACAGTGTTTATCCTTCAGAGGCAGGAAAACAAAAACACTTGGATATCCTCTTTTTTATTCAGAAATGTTTATAATAAAAATGAACAACACACTTCTGAAGTGAAACACTAGATCTTCTTAGTGGTTGGAAAATCTTATCTTGCAGCAGAAATGCAAGGAATAAAGGCTAATTTAGTAGAGACTCCTCAAGAAATTATTTTTTCCCCTGCAGGAAATAAAGACTATTTTCTGCCTCAAAGTCAAGTCCATTTTTCAGTCACATAACTCCATTTTGTATATTTAAGTCTCAGGAAATAGAGACTATTGTCTGCTTCAAAGTCAAGTCCATTTTTCAGTCACATAACTCCATTTTGTATATTTAAGTCTCTCAGGAGAAGATCTGCTTAAAGACGTAAGCTGATAAAGAAATTTCACTTTGGAGCAATAGCAGAGGAACTAGAGAGTTACATGATGCTGACACTTTTCCCTGAAACCCTGCACAGCAGTAATACAAGAAAGTCTGAAATCAACTTTCATTTGATTTGGATCCAGCAAGATATTCTACAGGACTGTTGTGGCCATATTAGTGCCACAGTCAAGTCCAAAAGAGCAGAAAAACCCTTTTGTTCAATTCAGTTCCTTGATGCTGGCTGGCTATTAACTACAGTAGAGCAGCAAGACCATCATCTCTTCATCACAAAGCTGGGTTCCTTCACATCATCTTTCTCTTCTTCCTCGGAAGTTTCATCTTCACTGGTCTGCTGTTTGGGGGAATGATCAGAATCTGCAGCTGCAAAACACAAGTATAAAAGAAAAGAAGGTCTGGTTAAAGTAATGAAAGTTTAGTATATTGGCATTATCATCAGAACCAAGCACAATTTTACATTCAGAAGCAGACTGCATCTGAATGAAGAAGACTATTCTCTTTATGCCAGTTACCATGGGGGTCTAAGATTATGATGCCACCCTGGGGATGCATTGGCTTGAGCATACTTTCACTACCTCTGAATTTTTTAACTTTAACTTTTAAGTTTTTACTTGTTCTTAACTTTGCTTTTAATCTGTATTTTTATTCACTTGTTTACATCATTTTATTATGTTGCTGTAAACCAACAAGAATCACTTATTTCAAATGGGAAGGGTAGAAATTGAATAAATAATAATGTAAAAATACTGGAAACCTCTGCAGACTTCTTAGATTTGGTCCCTAGTCTTCATCAAATTGGATTAGTTTTTCTTCCTCAAGTTGGCAGGCATGGATGTAGTCAACTTTCCTCCCCCCATCTGGCAGCCAGAATTCTGGGAGTTAGTCCCATCTCTTCCAAGGGCATCAGGCTAGGGAAGATGAGTTAATAAAGAACTGTTATTTTCCCCCTTGCTGTATCTGCAGAAGGAGGGGACTCTCCTATCTCCCAAGTGTGGAGGAATTTGCAGGTGCAGCAAGCTGCCATGCATTGCCCCCCACAAACCTCATAACCTTTTGATACACTTTGTCCCAAGGAAGCAGCCAAAAGATCACCCCCTTTTGACTTAATATTTTACCTACCTAAATAATAAGTTCCCCCTTATCTCTTCCTGTCTTTATCTCTTCTTGTCTTTATCAGTTCTTTCTCCTTTTCTAATTTACCTGTATTTGTTTTTACCTGCTCTCAACAGGTAATGTGTTACTAGAAAATAATTGCTTATATGAAGGAATTTTTCAATTACTTTATGTCAACAGCTAAAGATTAAACTTCTAAATGTAAAATGTCAGCAGTTAATGGTAAGAGCCTATGTATGTAAAAAGTATATAAGAAACAATAAATTCAGAGTTTGTCAAGCTGTGTGAAGATGTGTCGTGCAGCTTCAAACCTCTGTCCAAGACATGCCTGAGTCTTTTTCTTAGCATCGTTACAAATGACGCCTTGAACTGGGACATCCCCTTCCGAGGGAAAGCAGCACCCAACATATTTACAGTCGTCTGGAACAGACCCCTTGGTGCACCTTCTCGTCTTGTCGTCCTGCAAGATTTCTCAAACTGTAAGTATGGGCTGCGATATATCTCACCATCAGCAAAAGCATGTAAGGGAGTTAAAGTTTCTCTTACACAAATCGGGCATGACCATGCCTGAAAGGGAGCTTAGGAAGCTGGTGGGTGAAATAGGAAAAAACTGTCCTTGGTATGCTGAAAGGGGGACACTCCAACTTAAGGATTGGGAAAGAATAGGTAACACCCTTCATCAGGAACCCCGAGCCTCAGTGGATGTTTTGCATTGTTGGCATCAATGTCGCCATGCAATGGAAAAATATGGAACTGATGCAGTACAATTAAGTTCTATTCCCTCTCCAGGTTTTAATCATGAAAAGGTTTCAGTTCCATCAGCTCCTATATCTTCCATGATAGATGTAACACCTTCAGAGCAAAAGAATTCTAGATCTTATGTTTCTATTCGCCATGTATTAGAAAATCAAATGGCGAAAGGAGAGGGAGATATGCAGGAAATAGCAGATATGCTCTCAGTTTGTCCTGTACATTTGACTGGGCAGGTAGATGAGAATGGAGCCCCAGTTGATATTCAACCACTTTCTTATGCAATCTTAACAGAATTGCGTAAGGGTATAAGAGATACTGGGTTAGGTAGTTCATATGTGCAAGGTATGTTAGGAGCAACAATGAGGAATCATGTTTTGGTACCAGAAGATTGGAAAACAACAATTCGTATGTTATTAACACCAGCTCAGTATGTGGTATGGGATAGTGAGTTTAGACATCAATGTGCATTAAGAGCAGCAACTTCTGGAGGTGCTTACATCCAGAGCAGTTATTTGGCTCTGGTGATTACACTCCAGTGGATGCACAAATTGTTTTGCCTATAGCTACTCTTCAAATATCCTCTGAATGTGCTTACAAAGCTTTTGGAAAAGTTCCTATAACTGGGAAACCATCTCAAGCATTTTCAAATATTCGTCAAAAGGCAAATGAACCATATGCAGATTTTATTAACCGTCTGCAAGATGCCTTGAGACGACAAATTGATAATCCTGATGCCCAAGCTGAATTGCTTATGAAATTGGCTAAAGAAAATGCCACCTCTGAATGTAAACGGGCCATCATTGGATTGGGAGCTCAACCAGATTTAGCAGAAATGATAAACGCATGTCAAGACATAGGGACTGTTTCTTTTCAAACTAATCTCTTAGCTACAGCTCTTACAAAACCTCAGGGGAAATGTTATAATTGTGGTAAAATTGGACACTTTAAACAGGATTGCAGAAATCCTGGGGGAGGAAAGTATGCCTCCCGACCATTTAAAAATAATGCTGGGAGACGTCCAAAAACAAAATGCCCTAAGTGTAATAAGGGATTTCATTGGGCTAATGAATGTCGGTCTCTGGCCCCGGTCCAAACAGAGACCCTTCAGTAATTCCATCAACAATTAACAATAACCCTGCTGGGATAGATTTAACTATCCAACAAGAAGTGTGTTTCAAATTTCCAGGAGAAATACAAATAATTCCTTCACAACTTTTTGGACCTCTCCCTTCTGGATATGTTGGATTAATTTTGCCTCGCTCTAGCATGGGAAAAAAGGGAATTTTTGTAATACCTGGAGTAATTGATTCTGACTATACAGGTGTCATCTTTATTCAATTATGGACTAACATGCCACAGACTTTGCCAAGTAATACTAGTCCTGCACAATTACTCCATTTGCCCTATTTTGTCCCTGCAGGGGGTCGTGATGGGGATCGAGGGGACGGCAAGTTTGGTTCCACAGATCCTGTTGTAATTGCATTAACCACCCCAATCACCACCCAGCGACCCTGTCAGACAGTCTTTTTTCAGGGTAAGCCTTTTGAGGGCATAATTGATACAGGGGCTGATGTTTCAGTAATTTCAGCTAAAGATTGGCCTGCATCTTGGCCCACTGACCCATGCCCTAGTGTCTGGGGTGTAGGAGGGCGACAAGGTGCACGACAAAGTACACAATTTCTTTCTGCAAGTCTTCCTAATTCTACTGTAACTGTTCAACTTCGTCCTTTCATTCTTGACATTCATGTCAACCTTTGGGGACGAGACTTGCTTAGTAAATGGGGGGCTACTGTCACCTTCGATGAATAAACTGTCTGCCTTACCCTTAACTTGGTTAACTACTACCCCTGTTTGGGTGGAACAATGGCCTCTTGCTCTGTACAAATTACAGGCCTTAAAAATTCTTGTTCAAGAACAATTACAAGCCAAACACATTGCCCCTTCCACTAGTCCATGGAACACTCCAGTTTTTGTTATCAAAAATAAGTAGTGAGAAGTTTGTAACAAAAATTTTTCCTGTCTCTTTTGTTTTTCAACTGGCTGTGTTGCTTTAAGAGCAAGAGAGACCAAAAGAAAGAAGGAAGGGGGGGAACTGTTCGTTTTAAACTTTTTTTTCCTTCTCTGCTTAGAATTCCAGTTTGCGAATGGAGATGAAATTTAATCCCCGCTCTTGCAGTTTCAGCTAGCAAAACTTAAGTTTTGTAAATGTTTAACCTACTTAATAGAAATCTGTTTCCATCTTTGATTAACTTGGAATTTAACTTATTGACCAAAGGAAAACAATATAGGAATTGTAACTTAACACTTTTGATATTTCTTACTAGTAAAATACTTACAGGAATATTAGCTGTGTTAGAAGCGCAAAAAGTATATTGTATTGAATGGCTTACTTATCCCATCCCAAAATGTGTTATCTTTTATCCAGGCTGTTGCTGAAATAACCTCAGGACACAATCAAGCTTGTCCTTGAAATGGGACTGATTTAATTAATATTGTTCTTCTTATCCCAAAATTTGATTTTCAATTTTATTTTCAGAATAACTTATCTCTTCAATGCTGACTATATAGGCTGTATTTTATATCATCTGCCTACACTGCAGTGCAATCCTCATCACAACGCTCAGAATTATCTGCTGCTATTTTAGCTTTCCACACCTTTTCTCAACAGACTTTTAACTTAATCTCTGATTCTCATTATGTGTGCCAACTTATTTTTAATCTTATAGGTGCTTACATCATGCCCAGGATCAACTCCAATCTTATGGCTTTGTTTTTAACTTTACAGCAGCTATCCTTTATTTCTCACATATGTATCGGTCCTTTAAGGACTGCCTTCATAAACAATTAAAAAAGGAGGGATCAAGGGTACCTAATTTGCAATTTGCATCAGGTCAATAAAGTCTTAATAACTTTAAACCAGCTAAATATTTCTTTTCAAAACACTACTGCCTACCAGCGTCACTTTCAGCAGAAAGCTGTGCTTCCTAATCCATTGGTATATTATCAGCAATTAGGTATATACCAAATCCATTGGTATATTATCAGCAACCTGCCTAGGTCCAATTCCCTTACTAACTTGGGGGCAAGGCTATGCTCTGTGCTTGCTCCTACAGGCCCTCTCTGGATTCCAGCCCGGTGTGTGCAACCAGCCAAAGATGTCATGACATCAAGTCCAGAACCCAATACTGGAAATGAAGCAGGTGACTCTTCAGACAGCACAACGTCCCTTTCGTTCTCACCATCACAGTCGGCCAACGACCTGGGGCAATGTGAAGAACCTAACATCCAAAGCGCAGGACATTCTGAGGCAACAAGGAAAAGAACTTACACCAGAGAATTTATGTGCTGCCTTATTTGTGGTTTTGACTGCAAATTCCTTAGTCATTCTTTGCCTCTCTTTCCTTCTTAATTGCTGTGTGGGGGCTCAAGCTCTTCCATCTCATCCTTTAGAATCACGGATGAAATATAATATCTGGGTGCAATTAGCTAATTGTAACACAAGTGACAGACTTTTGTATTTCTGAATCATATGACATGGAAAATCTACTCTCTAACTGTCTTATACCTGTGTATGTCCCAGCTTCAGTTTATTTGTTATTTCAATGTTTCTGATCAATCTGGCATTATTCAAAAGCAAATTAATGTTTTACATAATTTGGCTTCTGATTTAAAAATTGATACCTTAGGAAATTGGTGGAGTGCTCTATGGTCATGGCTTCCCATTGGCCTTCTTGGAAAGATTGTTCAATATCTCATTATAATAGTTGCTATCCTTATCATCTGTTGTTGTTTATTTCAATGTCTTTTTTCTTTACTTAATAAGATGTCTTGCAATCTTCCATACTAAGCTAAGACCCACTAACTACTCCTGCTTAAGATGTCTTCATTAATAAAATAGAAAAAGGTGAGATGTGGAGGAATTTGCACGTGCAGCAAACTGCCATGCATTGCCCCCCACAAACCTCATAACCTTTTGATACACTTTGTCCCAAGGAAGCAGCCAAAACATCACCCCCTTTTGACTTAATATCTTACCTACCTAAATAATAAGTTCCCCCTTATCTCTTCCTGTCTTTATCTCTTCTTGTCTTTATCAGTTCTTTCTCCTTTTCTAATTTACCTGTATTTGTTTTTACCTGCTCTCAACAGGTAATGTGTTACTAGAAAATAATTGCTTATATGAAGGAATTTTTCAATTACTTTATGTCAACAGCTAAAGATTAAACTTCTAAATGTAAAATGTCAGCAGTTAATGGTAAAGCCTATGTATGTAAAAAGTATATAAGAAACAATAAACTCAGAGTTTGTCAAGCTGTGTGAAGATGTGTCATGCAGCTTCAAACCTCTGCCCAAGACATGCCTGAGTCTTTTTCTTAGCTTCGTTACACCCAAGCTCTACCACTATACGACATCATGTAAGGCATGCTCTTCTTGTGTGAATGAACAGCCTACTTTTCATATTATGGAAAAATCTTTTCCTTCCACTGTTTCAAGCCTACCTACTAAAATACAAACATGAACTGCACTTCTTACAACGCTAATGGAACTATATTTCCATGATCAATTTGCCTTCTTTCCTTTGTTGAGAGAAATGGAAGCAGCTACCATTTTCTGAGAGGCTGCATTGAATTGTGGCCATTTGGAAAACAGAGGCTGTTTCCAGAGGTGTACCACGCAGCCCAGCAAGAGAATGTCTTTCTTTGCTTCACTAGCATGAGCTCTGCTGCTTTCTGACATTATGGAATGCCAAGAGCTCACATTACCAAAGCAAAGCAAGCGGTTTTCTGGCTGGGCTATGGGTTCAATTCCAGAAGTGGCCCCATTTTATGAAGAGCTACAATTCAGTGCAGTCTCTTGGAAAATGGCAGCTGCTTCCAGGATCACGCCATGTGGCTCAACAACATAAAGGCCTGTCCTCCTTTCCTTAACCCAATCTCCTGAGCTCAGATCTACAAAAGGCAAGCGAGGAGGATGATTTGGGACCCAGTGGAGTAGGAAGCAGGCCCAAGGCCTGCAGGGACCCAGTGAGGGACGGGGAGCAGGCTCATGGGCTGTGGGAGAATTGGATCATGGGGTGTGTCAGGAAGTGCAGGAGGCCTTGGGAGCCCTGGGGCATGCAGGCCTGGACCTATGCTATGCCTCCCAGCCTCGTTCACCCCTGCTCCATTTAATAACCACATCAGGGAGAGAAGTGCATGGAGTATTAAGCGAGGCAATCTTGCTTAACAATTGTCACCACTTGCAACTGTATTGGGCAAGCTCCATTACAATCATAAGCTGAGGACTATCTGAACAGGGAACCTGGCTGCGGAAGGCCACTTTGAAAGACACCCACATTAATGTATATGGCACATGTTGTTCCTGCAGACACACACTTTTGTTGAATTGGACAGAAATGGGATTTCTGGGATTGAGAAAATATATTTTCTTCTAGGCTGACCTCAAGATTACAATTTTTTGACTTACCTGCATGTTCATTCTTTTGTTCAAGTTTATTTTTCTTTGCCAGCAATTTCTTTTCTTTCAATTTCTGGCTGCAAAGAAAGCAAAAGAGATATTAATACTGATTAAATGAACAATTCCTCTTTTCAAACTTTGCAGTTTTTAACTCCAATCTTAGTAAAGATGTAAGGTTTAAATATGATGATGATGATGATGATGATAATAATAATAATAATAATAATAATAATCCCCCAGTGAGGCACTACCTTGACGTGGTTGTGGGGCTTGTTTACTCTGAGGAAGATGAGAGCTATGCCAGAGGTTCAACCATACTGGACAGGTCTCATCAGAGGAGTCAGACAAAGAGTGTCTCTCCCATAAAAAATATGGTGAGACGTAAATTTCAGAATGCCATACCGGCTCGGACGTCGCCCGGGTTAACAAGGTCCGCACTAGATATTGGAGTTCCTGGATATCTGGTGAAAAATGGGTTACAGGACTCAGGACTGTTGGCTGAGCAACCAGGGCCAGCAGCTGCAGAACTACTGGAAGAAAAGGTGTTTACCCGTCGCAGATACACAGTGATGGAAAACAAAGAAATAATGATCTGTTACTACAGATCAAGTCCAACAAGGCGAGGATATCTAAAACGAATGCACCAATTCTGGAAAGAACAACATCCAGAATCAGAAATAACAGAACAGAGACTAGCAGATCAACGCCGATTTATAACACGAAATAAAGTATTCACAGAAACAGAATTGGACGAACTGCAAAGGTTTACCCAGGGCAAAGAAATCAAAGCCTTACCAGAAGTAATTCAGAATGTAGAGGCAAACCAGGGGGAGTTGGCAGTGAAGGAATCCAGCAGAGATATACAACTGTTCTCATTTGGAAACCAGGCACCTCTTCCTCAGGAAGAACAAAACCCTCTAACTAAAGAAATAAAAGAATTGAAACAAAGAATAACTGAGCATCTAGAACAGCACAAAAACAACAGAATAAGGCTGCCTGCATTGAAGCTTGTTTCAAAGAAACAGCTAGCACAAGCATTAAAAGATGCAAATACTGCAATAGCAAGTATAAGCACCAATTCACTGCAAGAAACAAACCAATAATGTACAGCACAGCTGCAGTTATAACAGAATACCTGGGATGTAAAATCAACAAAGAAGAAAAACAAACAAACAGTGCACCACAAAAATGGAAAGGTTAGACTAGAAAATAAGATCAGCAAGTTAAGATCACATGCAAGCAAGCTAGAACAGATGAAAGAAAAGAAGCTGAAGAACAAGAAGACCAAAGAATACCTAATCAAGAAATACCATTTAGAAACACGGAAGATCAAGGAAGCACTGGAAATAATAAAGCAACAAATAACAGCTATAGCCAGGAAAATCAGTAGATATGAAGCTCGAATTGCAAACTATAGGCAGAACCTCCAATTTCAATCCAATCAGAAACGTTTCTACCAATCCATCAATGGAGAAACTGCAAGGAATCAGTCAGTACCTGACAAGGAAGAAACAGTGCAGTTCTGGAAGCAGATAGGGGATAACCCAAAGAAATACAACAAGGATGCGGCTTGGTTAAAAGAGGTGGATGCAAATAAAACAGAAGTTGAAATGAAAGAACTAGTAATAACAACAAAAATGTAGAAAAAAGAGCAAAGAAAATCAAAAATTGGTCAGCACCAGGTGAAGATGAACTGCATGGGTTTTGGTTGAAACATCTAACTGTTATACACCCACTCAGTGCCAAGCAATTCAACAATATACTACAAGGAGGAGAAATTGAAAAGTGGCTAACAACTGGGAAAACCTACCTAATAATGAAAAATCCAGCAAAAGGGGCAACACCAGGTAACTACAGGCCAATTACCTGCTTACCAACAACTTTCAAATTACTAACTGGTGTGGTAGCTGCTGCAGTACAACAGCATCTAGTTGAAAACAATCTCTTTCCACCTGAGCAGAAAGGAAACCGCCCCAATAGCAGAGGAACAAAAGATCAACTCCTAATAGACAAAATGATCTTGGAAAACTGCAAGAGAAGGAAGAACAACCTGAATGTGGCATGGATTGACTACAAAAAGGCATTTGACTCTCTGCCACATGATTGGATAATCAAGTGCCTAGAAATAACAGGAGTCAGTAGAAACATCAGAAAATTTGTGCAAAGATCGATGGCACAATGGAAGACACAATTGCAGATCAATGGTGGGAGACTGGGAGAGGTTAATATCAAGAGAAGAATATTTCAAGGAGATTCATTATCACCACTACTATTTGTTATTGCACTGTTTCCTCTGTTAACAATACTGAATAAATCAGGACCATGGTTATCAAACATCATCAAAAACATCTGCTAGACTATCCCACCTCCTTTACTGGATGATCTGAAGCTGTATGGAAAAACATCATCTGAAATAGAATCGCTGCTCAACACTGTCCGTATATATAGCCAAGATATTGTAATGGAGTTTGGCTTGGACAAATGTGCCACACTTACTATCAAACAAGGAAAAATAGTGAAAACTGAAGGAATCAAGATGCCCCACGAAAATAACATTAAGAGTCTGGATGAGGAAGAGTACTACAAATACTTGGGTATCCTTCAAGCTGACAACATCAAGCACACTGAAGTCAAGAAAAAGATTAGAGGTGAATACATCAAGAGAGTGAAGAAGATCTTAAAATCCAAACTCAATGGAGGAAATACCATAAAGGCAATCAACACCTGGGCAATCCCAGTCATTAGGTACACAGCTGGAATAGTGGACTGGACTCAAGCAGAACTAAAAGCAATGGATAGGCAGACCAGAAAAATAATGACAATGAATCACGCCCTTCATCCACGCAGTGACATTGATAGACTTTATCTACCAAGGCAAATAGGTGGGCGTGGAATGCTACAAGTACATCAGATGGTTGAAGAAGAAAAAATGGCTTTGGAAGAATATCTGAAGAACAATGATGAAGATGCACTGAAATTAGTATATCAGGAAGGCTTACTAACTACTGGAGAGACCAAACTGGCCTACAAGAAAGACCAATGAAGAACAGAATAGAGGCATGGGAAGACAAAGCACTACATGGCCAATACATGAAAAAAATAGCTGGGAAAGCAGATAATAATAAAACCTGGCAATGGCTAAGAGCAGGAAAATTGAAGAAAGACGAGGGACTAATTCTGGCTGCACAAGACCAAGCCTTAAGGACAAATGCATACAAAGTCAAAATTGAGAAGACAGCAACAGACAGTAAGTGCCGCCTATGCAAAGAAGCTGAAGAAACAGTGGACCTTGGTAAGCTGTTGCAAGAAGATTGCACAGACTGATTACAAGCAGGCATGACAAAGTAGCAACAATGGTGCATTGGAAGATCTGCAAAAAATATCATTTGCCTGTAAGCAAAAACTGGTGGGATCATAAAATAGAGAAAGTCATAGAAAATGATAAAATTAAACTGCTCTGGGACTTCAGAATTCAAACAGACAAGCACCTGCAACATAACACCCCAGACTTAACAATTGTCGATAAGAAAGACAAAAAAGTCTGGATAGTGGACGTGGCAGTGCCTGGAGATAGCAGAATAGAAGAGAAAGAACTGGAGAAGATAACAAAATACAAAGACCTACAAATAGAAATAGAAAGACTGTGGCAAAAGCAAGCAAGGGTAGTACCAATAGTCATAGGCTCCTTGGGTGCAATCCCAAAACAACTGGAGCACCACTTGAACACCATTGGCATTGACAAATTTGCTATTAGTCAATTGCAAAAGGCGGCCTTATTAGGAACTGCTTCCATCCTGCGACGATACCTGTAATACCATCAAAACATCACATCTGCCTATCCCAGGTCCTGGGTAAGGACTCGATAGGTAGACAAAATGCCAAAATCCAGTTGAACATCTGGCTGACTGTGCGATGATCAATAATAAAATAATAATAATAATAAATAATAATAATAATACCTTGGGTAAGTGACTCGAGAGGTAGACAAAATGCCAAATCCAGTTCGAAAATCTGGCTGATGTGCGATGATCGATAATAATAAATACCATCAAAAATCCACATCGCTATCCCAGGTCCGGGTCTGAATGGACTCGATAGGTGCAAAATGCCACATCCAGTTCTGAACATCTGGCATGACTGTGCGCATGTATCGATAATAATAATAATAATAAAGTTGGAAGGGACTTTGGAGGTCATCAAGTCCAAACCCTTGCTCAGGCAAGGAAACCCCTTATACCGTTTCGGACAAATGGCTGGCCAGTTTCTTTTAAAAACTTCAGTGTGGAGCTTCCCCCCTTGGAGGCTGGTTGTTCCATTGGTTAATTGTTATAACTGTCAGGAAGTTTCTCCTAGTTCTAGTTACTTCTCTCTTCATTAGTTTCCACCCAGTCGCTTTTTGTCCTGCCTTCAGGTGCTTTGTGCAGAATAGATTGACTCCCTTTCTTTGTGGCAGCCCTGAGATATTGGAACACTGCTATCAAGTTCCCCCTGTCCTTCTCTTCGCGTTAAACTAAACAGACCCAATTCCAGCATAATGTTCCTTATATGGTTTAGCCTCATCCCCTAATCATCTTTGTTGATCTTCTCTGTACTCTTTCTACGAGTCTCAACATTTTTGGTTTACATCGCGGTGACCAAAAACTGGAAGCAGTATTCCAAGTGTGGCCTTACCAAGGCATGGCTAATGTAGTATTAATACTTCACGTGATCTTGATTCTATCCTCTGTTAATGCAGCTAGCACTGTATGGCTTTTTTTGGCAGCTGCAACACACTGCTGGCTCATATTTAATGATTGTCCACTAGGACTACCGAGATCCCTCTCACAGTTATACTATGAGCAAGGTTACCCCCTATACTATACTGTGCATTGTGTTTTCCTTGCCTAAATGTAGAACCTTTACTTTTTTCACCATGAATTTCATTTTGTTAGATAGCGCCCAGTGTTCAAGTCTGTCCAGATCCTACTGTATCCTAAGCCTGTCTTCTGGAGTATTGGATATTCCTGCCAGTTGGTGTCATCTGCAAATTTGATATGAGTTCCCACATCTATCTCCTCATCCAGATTGTTGATGAAGATGTTAAAGAGCACTGGGCCCCGAACAGAGCCATGGGGCACCCCAATACACACTTCCCTCCATGTAGATGATCCCATTGAGGACCACACGACTGAGTACGGCTACGGTCAGCCAGTAACAGATCCATTTGGTGGTGAGGCTGTCTAACTCGACATTTTTCTATCTTATCAAGTAGTAGTTGTGATCTACTTTGTCAAACTGCTTTACTGAAGTCCAAGTAAAAATTTATATACACAGCATTGGTCTGGTCCACTAATTTGTCACTTGGGCAAAGAATGCAATAAGATTTGTCTCGGCATGATCTGTTTTTGACAAACTTGTGTTGGCTTTTAGTAATGACTTTGTTTGCCTGTAGGTGTTCGCTGATTCATTGTTGATTATCTTTTCCAGAATCTTTCCCAGGTATTGAGGTCAGGCTGATAGGTGGTAATTTCCTGGGTACTCTTTTTTCCTCTTTTTGGAAGATGGGAAAACTACATCAGCTACTTTTCAGTCCTCGGTAGTTCCCAGTGCTCCAGGATTTAGTGAAAAATATAGTTCAGTGGTTCTGAGATCACATCTGCCAGTTCCTTGAGAACCTTGGGGTGTAATCCATCTGGTCCTGGGATTTGAAAACTGTCTAGGTGGGACATGTGCTTACTTCCATTTCTTGCTATCTTAAACGTATTCTATTTGTTTTTTATGGCACTATTTTCAATAGGCTGGTCTGTTTTTTCCCTTTGTGTAAAGACAGATGCCGAAAAGCAAGTTAAATAGTTCTGCTTTCTCCTGTTGCATTGTCACCTTCTTGCCACTTGCACCCAATAATGACAATCATTCCTTCATTGTTTCCATATGACCTTTTATATTTCAAAACAAATTCATATATAATAGAAGTAGATGCAAATAGCTCTAAATGTTTCTCTTCCATCTCTTTACTCTAGTAATTAGAAAAGCCTTCTCCACCACAAAAATCAACACAATTGGTTATCTTATATCATCTTATTCTTTACATCATGCGATGGGAAAGCTACAGTTAGGGAACTGTTTCCAGCAGCTTGCAAAGCCCTGTGGCCACCTACAGATAAATACATAAATTGCATCACAGAATTTGTATCACTCTTTTAAATGATAGCATAATGTAAATTTCGTCCTTTCAGCCACATATTTTCCCCATTGTGTATATTATATCAAGTTCTTAGCTCATTTCATCATACACTTTCATTCTTCCATTTCAATTACATGATCATCATCCGTACCTAGTTCAAATTCAAATCTGTCTTGTGCTGTTCAATTCCAAAACGTCTTATCTACCTTAAATTTTTCTCTTTCAAATGCTTATAAAACCTTTGAAAATAAATAACTCTGTAGTCCCAATGATCTCGATTTCATCTATTTTCACCTTATTCTGTAACAACTCTCAATAGGTTAACTATCTCACTTTGCCAGCTGTTTTCTATAAAATGCTCTTGAGACTGAGACTAATGAAGGCATTTTTGGGCACAATTAGATTATATCCAAATTGATATCTCAACAAGGCACCTCTATTTAAAAGCTACACTGACTTACTGTATCATAGAAATCCATGCCATCAAAACCTTCAGCCATGCCTTTCTCTTTCTCTTTATCTCCTTTTTCTCAGCAGCATCCACTCCTTCATCCAACTAGGAGGACAGAAAGTTGCAAAAATACAGTTTCAAATCAGTCCAATCCTCCTTGTTCCTTTGACATTTTAGAGCACTTTCTATTTAATCTTGCCTTTTCCCTTGCCATACAAACTAAGTGTATACTTCTGCCATTGCTTAAATGGCATATCAGTTGTCCACTATAGGTATTGTTTAAAACAAATATATGATTCTAAACCATACTCATTTTATCACAGAAATTCTCCACAACAATAACAGTAATTTCTCTCATCTTAGCATATCCTTAATTTCACTTTGTTTTAACATAATTGTTTTGAAATAACATACAATTCATATTAATCATAGTAATACCCAAATATAGTATTTTACCTTTTCACAATTTTAAAAACAGTATTTTTCAAAAAAATATTTGATCTCACATTGTTTTGTTTTTTCTAACATCTTCATTTTCGTTACTAATTTTAAATGAAGGAGATGAGCAACATTTTATTTGGAACTTAAGAAACTCATACCCCTGGTCAAAAATAAAGAAAAGACAAGCATGAAATAAGGCATCTCCTTCAAATTAGGGCAATGCAGAAACTAATGAGAGCATATGAGATCAAATTTAGTTATTAAATTTATTAAATTAAAGGGGAAAATTAAACTGGATTAAAAAATAGTTCTGCTATGGCTCATATAGAAGCCCTTTACAGTTTCTGTATCAGCCACCAAGAACAGCTTGATCTTACCGCTTTTTTCTACGTTTGGCTGTCTGTTCTTCTGCAACCATCTTGTTCTTTTCAAGCTTCTTCTGATATTCGTCATCTAATTTTTGCTAAAAACAAAAGAAATAAATGCAATAAATTAAATCTAAAATTGTAAAAATATATTATTCAGACAAACTACTAACTCATTCTTTTTCTCATTTTTTTCTGTCTCTTGCGCTGAAGACAGGTGGTCTGTCAGCTACTGCAACACAGCCAAGAACGGGAGGATGTTATTGATTCATGTCTTGGTTCTGGACTTCCCAGACACATAACTGGATGCATTGTGAATAGAAGGCCACACGTGTTATATAACAACATGGTCATCCAGAAAATAAGGAACTGTATTTTTCTGCACACTCAGAAGATGAGTACCCAGGAAATAATTAGCTTATAAATATAAGTTTAATACATGAAAAGGAAAAATATCAGTTAATATGATGGGAAGAAAAGAGTAAACAAAGGAAAATGAAGGAGAAAGAAAAGGTACAAGTACCTGCCTGAGTATTTAATACCTTGTTCTTGGAGAAGATCAAAGAGAGAAAGGGAGATCTCTTTGTAGTTTTACAGAACAGCAAGGTTTCTCGAGGTAATCAATATCAAAGCTTTTGAGGGAAAATACTTTACCTTCTCAGCCATGGCATCCATAAAATCTTGCCTCTGATATTCCCGCCGCCGAAGATGTCGATAGACATGAAATTCCCCACTTCCAGCCCCAGCACTGGAACCTGTCAAAGAAGGAAAGGCAAAAATATACCGGGCTGAGGCAAATATTCCATTTCAATCTCCAACTGTTTAAGGGCCTCAAATAGCTGAGTTGGGTAAAGTCTATCTTTAAATGTTTGCAAAGTTGTTACCATTTAGAAGAAACAGCAAGTGAAGATTTTATTTCAATCCACTTAGCTTACCCCAAATCTAACTGCCAAGAATCAGTGATGTGGTTTAACATCATTTTGACACAGGAAATACATGAAAATTTCAATATAACCCCAATATAACAGACCAAGTATAATCAAAACTATGAAAGAGCTCAAAATTCAGGAGGAAAAAAAAATAAAATCTTGCCTAGGATCACTTGTATGATCACTCTACTTGCTAGGTCCCACTACCCAATGGTAAATGTTCCCATGTTCAGTGCCACCTACAGTAATCCCCATGGCAACTTTAAAAAATAAATTCATTACATTTCATGAATTTGAAATTAGAGACTGAATAAAACAGTCATGTGAATCTTATGACCTTTACACAGGAAAGCTTCTATGAAGCAAATGCTACTTTATCAAAAATTAAATACAAATGCAAATATAAGAGTGATTTTTCATTTTGCTAATACCAGCTCAGTATGAACTTCTGTGGACATTTAGAAAAACTGTTCCCTCCCTTCTCTGCTCTACCCTTCCTATCCCTCTTCTAGCGAGAAAGGGCAAATGCAATCAATTATGTTCCTTAGTTTGTTATAATAATACTCTTTACCTTGATAACAACTGTTAATATTTCCTAGGACCAATAGAAAAAGTTTTAAGTTTTGTCACGTAAGGGACTGTGCATTAAATAATGCAAACTCACACATTTTATAAATTATTTTGATAACTTATCCTAAATTTGTTAGGTATGAAGATCAATTACGCGAAGCGTAATTGAAGTAAATCATGCAAAGCAAAGCTCCAGTCAGAAATCCCCAGTCACCTTATTCAGCAAATATCTTTGGCTGTGCAGGCATTTCTCATCATCTATGCCAGGCATGTCAAACTGCCACCCCACAGGCCGGATGCGTCACACAGAAATCGCACCCATCCCATTGCCAGCAATGGGGAAAAAGTCTTAATACATTGCGCAACGTCAGGTGACATCGCGAGTTTGACATGCCTGATCTATGCCATAAAAATTACTTTACCTTTGCTTTTAAATAAAAAGCAAGATTTTGAGAAAGCAGCTCCTTGTTAAAACCATGCTATAAATTCACATCCCTGGCCACCAAAATCTCAGATTCTCTCTGTAATTTCTCACAACACACAGAGGTATAAGTAATTCTTCAAAATCTCTCCATTTACAGTTATAAAATTGAAACATTATTTAAGAATCAGGAGATGCAGAGTTGTAAGTGTCTCACTACAATAACATCCATGGATCAGAGAAATTTAGTGAGTTTGTTAAGGCTAATAACAAAGTGCAAAATGGGGCCAAAAACTGCCTCTGAAACAAGTTTCAAACTTTTCCTTGACACCATCAATTTTGCTCTTCAAAACTCCAGTCTGTTTTTCCCTTTTCTCTCAAAGTAATGAACAAAAACCAAAAAACTACTTAAAAAACCCACAACTTACCCATAACATCTCTGACAAATTCTGGAGGTGGGCGGGGTGCCCATTCATTCAGCTTTTCAGGAATTGGAACCGTCTTATCCTGCAGTGAAAAATAAGCGACACTCTGATGCTTCCGAAGGGACTAATTATTTAGAGCTATTAAAATGCATAAAGATCCTAACAGTGGAGAGAAATCACAACTAATTTTAACCCATGTAGATATTCCATACTTAACTACACATTTGTGGATCCAAAACATAATACTGAGTGCATAAACATCAGACTGTCTTGATAGATCCAATCCTATGTTCCACCAACCAGCCGCGAAATGGGCAGAATTTAGTGATGCTGAGGAAAGGAAAGCATTTAACTGTCCTACGCAGGGACCTAACAGAAGTATCTGAAGGAGAGGATACTAAGTCAGAAACTTGAGAAAAAAACCGGGACCGATCAGGATAACGTGGGAGGGAAATCTCGCTCTTCAGCAAATGCAGTTCGATTAATATAACAAGGAACCCAGTGCCCTCAGCTGCGGGATTAGAGCAGCTGGGTCTCATTTCTCAAACTGGGGAGAGCCAAGGGGCAGATAGCCACGCCCACCAACACATACCCCGCCCCCTCACCGGATTCCTCATTAGTCTCTCTAGCTTGAGGCGCTGCTCGTCTGCTGCACTCCGGGGAATGACCAGCGGCTGCGGCTCCTTCCGGGGCCGAGGGGGCCGCGTCGGCCCCGCCGCCATCCTATTCCAAAGTTTCCCTCCCCTTGTACAAAAGGCCGCGGCCCCGACCGATGACGTCACGGAGGGCGACGGTCCCAGAAGCTCGGTGTGTGGAGGCGGAAGAGGGCGGGGATAGTAATGTTCCCTCCTCTTCCCCCTACTACTCTTTCTTTAATATGAGGTGTCTTTAATATTAATGAGGGCGGGAAACCTGAGGAGGCCGTGTCTCTCCTGGGGCGAATGGAAAGCGGTCCCGTCCGAAGGGGTTTCCCAGGATTCCTCACGGCTCTCTGATTTCTCGTAATTCTGTTTATTGTGAGCGTCTCATCTTATTTATAGGTATGACAACGAGAACGCTAATAATTGCATGTTGGGATAATCCAACATTTCCCTGTCCAATAAAAACACTTGTCCACATAGAATTAAGTTATATTTATCACGCGTCTAATGTATATTTTATTCGTGTACTTAACTGAATTTGTTCACTTGATAGGAGCTTTGAAACTGGTAAGACAGGATCCTGTAGTTTTCAGATATAAGAGAATCATTATGTTAACATATGTAGCTGCCTACCACAAGGGCAGCAGAATAGCCGTTGACTTAGAAAAACAGAAGGAAAAGATTTAGGATTTAAAGTTTAAATCTCTCGAATGAGTGCCTGTGCCTCTGCTTTGATTCAATTTGTCAGATATTTGGGTGTGAGCCTATCTGTCCCTGTTTATTTTGTTTACAAATATGGAAATAATAGGAATTTAATTAATAAATACCTGTTTATCTACAAGGAAACTAAATTGATTATTGTCGCATATGCATCTCTAGAATAAATTGATCCATGATGGGAAACAATCATTGAAATCTGTCACTTAAATTTTCTATGCTGAAATCAAGGCCAGTTCTATCAATAAATCATTTCCTATTTTGTGCAACTGTCTGCACATTATAGCCAAATCCTCAAATCTGTCACATCATTTGTCAGTGTCAAACTGCCAGCCCACGGGCCAGATACATCACACCAAAACTGCGCCCACCCCATTGCCAGCAATGGGAAAAAAGTCACGATACATCATGACACATCACTCTGCAAGTTTGATACCTGTAAAGTAGAGCAACAGTGTATCATACAATTTGCACAATCCAAGAGTTGTCACATTAACATCAGTTTAGCCCTGAAGGAGAGAATGAATGAAAAAGATGAGGCTGCCCCACTTTGCTTCTCTTTTGTATAAGAGGAGAGAAAACTTTTGTCAGACTTTTAGATTTTGTTATTATGCCCTGTAAAGTCTATTTCTGATGTCTGTTTCCTGACCTGGCTCATCTTGAAGGGACGGCATACAAAATAGAAATGTCTAGAACTTACACAGAGTTTAATCTGGTCCTGGTATGCCTTTGCCTGGTAAAACGTTGGCTGAGGTAGATGCCAAGGTAGATGTCTTTGCTCCATTTTGATTTTGTCTTACGATCCCTTGCCAAACTGTACAAACTGAAGTTCTGAAAACCACACTAGATTTACAGTAGGAAGAAAGAAGAACAGATTCTACTGCAATTCTTTGTAACACTCATTATACATAAAACTAGTTCTTGTTTTACTTGTGTGGCTTGCATGACTGAGGAATTCTGGAAGTTGAAGTTCATTCATCTTAAAGTTGCCAAGCTTGCCTGCTGTCTTGATGTTTGCTTTCTTGCTAAAAACAGGAGTGATTCTACTGTATTGTGAAAGGGGACAGACACGTCTTTTTATTACAAGCATTAAGGACTGAAAGTACATATTTTACAATCCCATTTGCCCCCACGAGATGGCACTAGTGCAGTTCTACAATAGTCAGCAGTTAATTATTTTAATTTGATTGAATATATGTTCTAAAAACTTTCCCTTTATTTTGTGACCATTTAGATCTGAAGAAAAAACATGTGTAAGGCAATCCATTTCTTAATGCAAATGACCCCTTTGCGATAAATAAGGAAAGTGAGAGAAAAATCAGGAGTCTTGTTAGCAACTTTTCTGATTAACAAAATTTTATTTAAAAACATAAGCCAATTTGTGAATTATAAAAAGAACTACCAGACCCCTTGTGACTTTTTGTTGTCATAGACATCTCCTCCTATAACAGATAATAAAAGATAGGCTAAATAGAGTAAGTTAAGTCTCATGTCAGTTTCAGTGCTGACAATATAGAAACTTTCTCTTAATTTAGTTAATGAGATAATTTTTCCCAGTTTTATAAGTTATTTTATTGCTTATAAAAACATCTGGAGAAGAAGGTAGAATGTGCGCAAGTTATGCTGACAATAGCTGCCTTCCTAAATATTTCTAATAATTTCAGAGAAAATTTGATCAAAATTCTGTAACAAATCTACAAAGTTTAATAAGGGTTCTTGTGAATGTGTTCATAGTGCACTGATAATTGTACAATGTTTTTTACCTTCCTAGTACTATAATTACTATTATTCTGAATTAAGCAATGATTGGCTTAGTTTTATAAGTTGTACATTTTTGTAAGAGAATATATTCACAGTTTAGGGAATTGTGTAGTTTTTATGCCTATGTATCAATTTTTTCAGAAGACAAACAAGATATTTTTGTTTTTGTGAATAGTGAATTTTAAATATTCTATATTTAGAATATTTAAATACGTAAATAATTTAATACAGAATAAATTTAGATATTTTCACCTGTTTGCTTTTTAATGTTGTTGTTGTTAATTGCGAAGTCGTGTCCGACCCATCGCGACCCCATGGACAACATTCCTCCAGGTCTTCCTGTCCTCTACCATCTTCTGGAGACCATTTAAGTTCACACCCACTGCTTCAGTGACTCCATCCAGCCATCTCATTCTCTGTCGTCCCCTTCTTCTATTCCCCTCAATCTTTCCCAGCATTAGGCCCTTCTCCATTGAATCCTTCCTTCTCATTAGATGGCCAAAGTATTTGAGTTTCAACTTCAGGATCTGGCCTTCTAAAGAGCAGTTGGGGTTGATCTCTTCTAGGACTGACCGGTTTGAACGCCTTGCAGTCCAAGGGACTCACAGGAGTCTTCTCCAGCACCATAGTTCAAAGGCCTCAATTCTTTGGCGCTCAGCCTTTCTTATGGTACAACTTTCACAGCCATACATTGCAACTGGGAAAACCGTGGCCTGGACTATACACACTTTTGTTGGCAGGGTGATGTCTCTGTTTTTTAGTATGCTGTCTAGATTTGCCATAGCTTTCCTCCCCAGGAGCAAGCGTCTTTTAATTTCTTGGCTGCAGTCCCCATCTGAGGTGATCTTGGAGCCCAGAAAAATAAAATCTGTCACTAAAATCTGTCACTACCTCCATTTCTTCCCCATCTATTTGCCAGGAATTGAGAGGGCCGGATGCCATGATTTTGGTTTTCTTAATGTTGAGTTTCAAGCCAACTTTTGCACTCTCCTTCTTCACCCGCATCAAGAGGCTCTTTAGTTCCTCTTCACTTTCTGCCATTAGAGTGGTATCATTTGCATATCTTAGGTTGTTGATATTTCTCCCAGCAATCTTAATTCCAACTTTTGTTTCATCTAGCCCTGCCTTTCTCATGATGTGCTCTGCATATAAGTTAAATAGGCAGGGCGACAGTATACAGCCTTGCCGGACTCCTTTTCCAATTTTGAACCAATCAGTGGTTCCGTGTCCAGTTCTCACTGTTGCTTCTTGACCCGCATATAGGTTTCTCAAGAGACAAATGAGATGGTCTGGTACTCCCATCTCTTTAAGAACTTGCCACAATTTGTTGTGATCCACACAATCAAAGGCTTTTGCATAGTCAATGAAGCAGAAGTAGATGTTTTTCTGGAACTCCCTAGCTTTCTCCATGATCCAGCGTATGTTGGCAATTTGATCTCTAGTTCCTCTGCCTCTTCGAAATCCTGCCTGTACTTCTGGTAGTTCTCGATCCACATACTGCTGGAGTCTAGCTTGTAGGATTTTAAGCATAACTTTACTAGCATGTGAAATGAGTGCAATGGTGCGATAGTTTGAACATTCTTTGGCATTGCCTTTCTTTGGAATTGGAATGTAAACTGACCTTTTCCAATCCTGTGGCCACTGTTGAGTTTTCCAAATTTGCTGGCAAATTGAGTGTAGCACTTTTACTGCATCGTCTTTTAAGATTTTGAATAGCTCAGCTGGAATACTGTCACCTCCACTAGCTTTGTTGTTGCTCAGATTTTCTAAGGCCCATTTCACTTCACATTCTGGGATGTCTGGTTCGAGGTCAGTGACCATCTCATTGTGTTATCTGGGACGTTAAGCTCATTCTTGTATAGTTCTTCTGTGTAGTTTTGCCATCTCTTCTTAATCTCTTCTGCCTCTGTTAGGTCCCTGCCATTTTGGTCCTTTATCATGCCCATCTTTGCATAAAATGTTCCCTTCATATCTCCAATTTTCTTGAAGAGATCTCTGGTCCTTCCCATTCTGTTGTTTTCTTCTATTTCTTTGCACTGTTCATTTAAGAAGGCATTCTTATCTCTTCTAGCTATTCTCTGGAATTCTGCATTCAATTGGGTGTATCTTTCTCTTTCTCCTTTGCTTTTCGCTTCCCTTCTTTCCTCGGCTATTTGCAAAGCTTCCTCAGACAGCCATTTTGCTTTCTTGCATTTCTTTTTCTTTGGGATGGTTTTAGTTGCTACCTCTTGTACAATGTTGCGAACTTCCATCCATAGTTCTTCAGGCACTCTGTCTATCAGATCTAATTCCTTAAATCTATTTGTCACCTCTACTGTATATTCATCAGGAATATGATTTAGTTCATACCTGAGTGGCCTAGTGCTTTTCCCTACTTTTTTCAATTTAAGCCTAAATTTTGCAACGAGAAGCTCATGATCTGAGCCACAGTCAGCTCCTGGTCTTGTTTTTACTGACTGTATAGAGCTTCTCCATCTTTGGCTGCAGAGCACATAGTCAATCTGATTTCTATGTTGATGATGTCTGGTGATGTCCATGTGTAGAGCCGTCTCTTGGGTTGTTGGAAAAGAGTGTTTGTTATGATCATCGTATTCTCTTGACAAAATTCTATCAGCCTGTGACCTGCTTCATTTTTTACTCCAAGGCCAAACTTGCCTGTTATTCCGGTTATCTTTTGGCTTCCTACCTTAGCATTCTAATCCCCCATGATGATAAGGACATCATTTTTTGGTGTTAATTCTATACGATGCTGTAGGGCTTAATTTAATTATTTCTGCATTAATGATATTTCAGAGTCAAGTAAATAAAACTAGGAACCGGAGTTTATAATTCAAAGGCACACTTCTGCTTTTCTATAAATAAATAATCAAAGGCTTACATGAGTGCCTTTCAAAAATTCTGAAAGCAAAACTTTTATGCAGTGAAATAGTCTCGGATTATAATATATCTGGCTACTTCACCAACCTTGCTCTTAGCACTGTGCAATTTCATGGTTAATAGAATTCTCCAGGCATATACTTTCCCAATTTATATTATTAGCTAGAATAGTATAGAATAGCCCCAGAAAATAAGACATTTTTTTTCACTTCTCTGTCCATTTTTCTGCCTCCTAACTGCTTTATCTAATGAAGTTTCTTTTGTTGCTGTAGCCATATCAATATGTTGATTCATATTTGATTTGCAATTAACTATTACTCCAGCTGTCTTTCACAAATAATGTTGCTCCATCAATGTTCCCAATTTATACTTGAGCAAAATTTGATTTCTGAGTCCTAATTGAAAATATATTCAATTATGTTCAAAATTGTTATTGCTGTTCTCTTTCATATCACTGGTTTCCCCTATTTTCCTCATCTACAAATTTGATTAGCATTTACTCCATCTGCATATATAATTCATTAATAGGCAATACTGAACAATACAGAACCCTGGGTGAGCTCTGGCAGACCCTACCTGGTATCACATTATGGTCTGATGAGACAGTATTCATGAAAATTCTGAGTATGATCTTTAAATGTAATATATACTCATTTACTAGACCACTAATTGCATTATAATGCAGCATTTTGTTAAACGTTTTATTAAAGATATGTCAAGAGTATTTCCACAATCTACTACAAAAATTACCTAATCAATTAGTTTGCCAAGACTTGCTTTTCACAATTTATCTTTAAATCCAATTAGCACATTTGTTTCAGTGGTTGCAAACCAATTGATTTATGAACTTCTCTAGATATTGGCATAGACTGTAGTTCAACGTAGGCCATTCTTACAGTCCTCTAATCATTTGCTATTCATCACCTCATGGAACACTTTTCAGAGAAGACAGAGATAAAATAGATGCCAACACTTCTAATTGGACTGGTTTGCAATTATACTATTGGTTTTTCCTATTTTTAGAAATTCCAGCCTAATTCTGAGCTTTTCCTTTTAGATTCTTACCGTATGCCCTGAAATATGAGTTATTATGAAAACCTGCTTTCTTGAAGTCCAGAATATATGTTCAATTGCACTCAGCTTTGGTTTCTCTTAAAATCATGAATTCTAGCACTACTAGATATCTTTCCCCAGTGTTCCTATTATTTCCATTCCTATTCCTTTAATCAATTTTTCTCTTTTGGTTACTGTTAAGTCAAGAATAGCTGATGTTCTTATACTTCCGTTTTTTAAAGGAGAATATGGTAAGCAACACAAGAAAAATTCTGGAATAAATGCTTGGCAGTTATCTAACAGATTTTGAGATGAAATTTTCCAATACTACTACCTTATATCTTTTTGAAGGAACTAGAGTTTGCTTTTGCAAAACATTAACATTTTCTCTTTGGTGGGGTGGTTGCCCACAAACATCACATTAATATTATTATCTGTCTATTTTTAAAATTCATGTATTTTTCTTCAATTTATTGGAGACTTGCCTGACCATTAGGCAGCTACTTCGAGTGATGGATGCTGAAGCCCAGAGCCACATCCTCTTTTTGAGCTAGGAAGTACCTTTTATCACAGATTGAACAATTGCTAGTGTGTAAGGAGACAGGCAACAAGCATAGTACATACTTCTTAAAGCATTGTATAAATTATTACACTGCTGTACTCTGATTCATATTGATGCCACTAATGCTTTATTTCAGCATCCAGTTCAAAGGGGCAGGAAACAGTCACCATACATGGTTATTTGCAAGCGAGCATGATGTCCTCAAGTACACTGAAGGACAGCATCCAGTTTAAAGAATCAGATGCTAATGATTAAGATACTGATTTTGTTCCCACAAATTTGCTACCCAAAGTTAAATAATGGTTTACTCAATATTCCCAATGTACAATAGTCTTTCCTATTGTTATATAGGTTTAATTTGCAAAATGTGTTGTATTAGATTAGCCTTATGGTTTAGTGAGTCACAGATATTATCTTGGCCTGTTTCAAGTGGCAAATAATCTTGGCATAGTGCTACATAAGGCTTTGGATCTGACTCACCTATTTATGCCTAACTATGGACCACACTTTCATCATTGCCATTAGATATGCTATGTGAGAATAAGTGTTATTAAACTTGACTTCACAATTCAAAAGAATGTAATAAAACTTTGTTATAAGAGTTTTAAAATATTTAAATTTTACAAATAATTTTTCAAAATAGTAAAACTTTATTTTTCAAGTAACCATTTTTCAACATATTCTTCAGATCTCAATACTCAATGAACGCATCCTTGCCATTGCCTCTCTTGTTCCTATCTACTACTACTGGATTAATTCCCAAGATTATTGTATGTCCTGTAATGTCCATTTACATTTTTAACTGTATCTTTAAAGCATGTGTTTAAAGACTTTATTTCCAACTCCCAATCCAAAAGGAAAAAAGCCGAACCATTATTTTTCCAGATCCTTTACAAGTTTATAAATAAAATTTATTCTACTGCACATTAAAACTTTTTCACAGTTTTAAAAAAATCGTATTTACAAATTAACATTCAGTTTGCAGTTTTTGGAGGTCTTTCCCACCATTGTTTCAATTGGCACAGAAAAAAATAAAATCCTTAACGTTTTTGTTATCTGGTTAGTACCACCAAATGATTCTTCTTTATGGAGAACAGGTGATTGATAACAAGCCTCAATAACATCATTTGTCATGATAATTACACAACTGACATGAATAATGAAGTCATGGTAACTATGAAAGTAACCATTGATTCTTTTGAGTACACATTTATTTAATTAAAAAAGAATCTAAAAATTAAGTCTGCATTCAAAAACTTCCTTGTGTTATATCATATTCCATGTATGAGTATTTTATATGTTTATAGAGAGAAAAATATGGATTTTGCTCTAAAAATCATGACAGTATTTTTTCAGTATTGTGATATTCAAGAAACTTTATCAGTTTTTTTAAAGAGACATACACTTAGCCATCTAGGCATTCTAACTGCTCTTAGCAAATCATTTTTCCAAATTTTCCTATGAAGGTAAAGACTAAGAAATACAGTAGTGTCAAAAATCAAATAAATTTGGTTTATTTTAGGCCAAAGTTGCAGAACCTGTAGCCTTCCAGATGTTATTGAATTAAAATTCCCAACATCCCTCACTGATTTCATGCCAGGTCCAACAATCAATCTCAGTTCTCCAAATAGCTAATTCCATTCTCAGGAACTTGTTTACAACTGAAGCTCATAGGGAGTGTGCAGTATAAAACCAATATTCAAAAACCCACAACATACATTTTCAGGGCATAAAGTTACTAGCTTTGCAATTAGGTCTGGAAGCCTTAGGCAGTATCTCTTGAATCTTAATTTGTGAACTAACAGTGGCTTAGTCTGCAGTCCCAAAAAAAAAGTTGAATATAGTGCTTAATCAAAATAGACGTTGCACTGGTTGTGTTCTGAATCGACTAGAGTACTATGATTTGATTAGAATTTCAGTGTTAAGCACAAGTCTTAGAGCAGCACAGTGATTTCATTCCCTTCCACCAATTTCTATTCCTTTGCAATTCAAATGGTTGCACAATTTATATGTTGCAACTCAAGTGGATGCAGAGTTTTCTGGTTTATATATATTTTATAAAATAACTATTTCATATTAGATTTTGCTTTTCAGCTTTCTCTTCTAGTACCTTAGTGACTTTGACATGGAAATATTATCTTAATACAGAACTGTGTAATCATTTTCATGTAAATCAATCAGGAAAATTCTGTAAAATAGCCAACTACAGATTTATTGGAAAATAGCTACATTTTTCCATCTCTTTGTTACAAGCAAATTTCATTTTGTTAGATTAAGTGATGGAATACGTTGGATGTTTCCAAGGTACCTAAAATATCAGATTGATTTTTTTCCTATGGCTTCATAGAATTTCAGAGCTCTGTGCCATTATTATTTTGAGCAGTATATTTCAAAGTTTTTCATGTAAACTCAGATTTTTTTTCAGTTCAAAAGATATTTAGGGATTCTTCTTTAATTGAAACAATTGCCATGTCATTGAGGAACGAATGATAATGCCACGCTAAAATTAAAAGGCAGTATTATGCACTTACTAACATTACATTTTTTTTTCAAATCACATGGAAAATACAATAATGAAAGTTATTCAAATTAAGATGGAACTAAATGCTTTCAAAAGCTACAGAGAGGATTTACTAAAGGGAAGTTACATGCCACAAAAGAGAAGCTGCCCATTTTCAGTATGATTATAATGAACATTCATTCTTGTAAATCATTTTTAACGAAAATGCTAGATGGTTATCAGCAAATAGAAACTTATAAACAACTGTAAGCAACATGTGGCTTTGATGTGTGGTCCTCTAATAGACTGTTATTTGTCCAGAAATAACATCTGCACCAATTGTAGAAATAGAAGACTTCAGATCCTCTTTCTATCAATCAATATTTATTGGAATTAGTTTGGTGGAAAAACAATTGTGATATGTCTTGTGAAGCACAGTAATACAAAATAAGTGTTGTCCATCAACACTGGAAGGCAATAGGTAGTGCTGATTTTGGGAAAGGTGTTATTTTGCATATACCCTTGACCTAGATGGACCTGTGTTCTTAGAGCAGGTTAGGCACCTTCCTATGTATGCAGTCTACATACTAACTGCACTCCGGACACTTAACATTTTGTTTGTAAAAATGTAAAATATGGAGTGAGTGTGCAGTTAAAAAAATGAAAAAAGCAAACAATTTACAGGATGTATATAAGAAAATCACTTTTGCTAGTCATTCCAACATTGGCCTCAAAGTATACACCTTGACATTGCTGATTATGGGCAAAATGAAGTCTTAGCAACAATTAGCTACAAGTGTCCAGCTTCAATTCACTTTAAATCACGATTTCATGATTCTAATTTTCTGATTTCATCCAAATCAGGCAGCCTAGATAGAAATAAACAAATAACTTGACTTCATGCAGATGTAGATTTTTCTCCATAATTCTGGATTGTGCTCCTGGACCAAAAAAAGTTAAGTAAAAGAGAAAGATTGTGTTTCACTCTGAAGTTTTGTAGCTGTGTGAAAACAACCACCACTATATCTCCTTGGGAATAGGAAGGACTATCTTTACTTTCTATTATGAAAGAATGCAAGAAGGTATTGTATACATATTCACAGGCCTGGAGAAAAGCAATCATAAATGCAATACAGAAGTAGTCAACAAGGAGATGAAGACCTCAAGAAGCTTTTCAATTCTTTTCTCCAAAATTACTGATCCAAATGAGAGGGATGCACTGAAAACCACTCCATCAGCAAAGTCAGTAGAAAGAGTATTGGTTTTCAACTGCTCTGGTTCTGTTGCGTGAACCTTCACTTTCGTGGTAATCTTCTGTGCCAACAGCAGCCGAGTCAAACAACCGCTCTGTGCTGTTACTTCGACTTCGGGCATTCAAAGTTCCTTCCATCCTATGATAAAGTGAATGGCTGGCTGAGGAAGAAGAAGAAGAAGTCGTGCCCTCTGATGGAGATGCTGGCTGGAAAGTGACTGGAACAAAGCTGGAAAAGTAATGTTGAGACTGGAGGTCATTTCTGCAAGCAGGCTGCTGGGAAGCCACTGCTGGAGATGGGGTGAGCTCTGAATGGAAGAAGAAAAAGGCTATTGAGTCTAGTCAAAACACCAGATTTTCTGTTCTATGAATATTCCAACTACTACATACTTTCTCAACATTTACAAGCTGCTACATTTTCATATGAATTGTTTCATTTATGCGAGATCAAATTTGGGTCGGTCACCGGGACACATATATTTGCCTTCATTCGTGTTTCATTTATTTCTATTAATTTTAATACCGGTATTATGGTTTCTTTTCTAATGTCACCTTGAATTTATTTATTTACACAGGACTCAATAAATTCTCTACTTCTTAAACTCAATAATCTACTGTAATATCAAGTTTAATATAAATTCAACTTAAATTTAAGTGCACTAGCATTCTTTAAACAAGAACACAATTACTTGCTGGCAAAGCTTCAAGTAAATAAAGGATGCTACATTAACAATGATTGCTACTATTTCTTTGCATCCACAGTTGGATTTCATTGTAATATTAAAACTACAAATGAAATAATACATTTGAATTAGATGCCAATAAAAAGTAAAATGGAATTAAATACCAATGAAATACAAAACAATAATCAAGTTCATTAAATTTGGGATAAATTGCCGTTGTTTTGAGTTTCAATAGTCTGTTATGCTGCAGTATGCAAAATCTACTTATCAAGGCTTTTAATGCCTATCAACTTCCCTTTTGCCACTATTTTTAGTAAAACAAATTAATATTAGTTTTTAAATTGGCTAAAGTTGGAAAAATGAGGGGAGGAGGGACTTATTAAAAGTGGATGGAATTTGTTTGTTTATAATTATAAGGGTCTCGGTGACCTAGCAGTTAAGATGTTGGGCTGTCAACTGGAAGTTTGGCAATTCGAGACCTAAGTACCACACCACAGGGTGAGTTCCTGTTCCTGCCCCAGCTCCTGCCAACCTAGCAGTTCAAAAGCATGCAAATGCGAATAGCGAATAGCATGGGAAAGTAGTCATGCCAGCCACATACAAAACACAATAAAGAAAATAATCAACAATACAATAAGTAGATGGCCTTAGGTTCCCATAATGTAATTCACACTGTGGAGCAGTAGAGCTGTAATAGCCTTGCAAAATTCAGACAAGGAAGCTGCCAAAGGATGTCAAGTGCAGAAGCTGCCAAACATGCCTGCTGTCTATCCATTCACACTGTACTTTATGCCTTAGCTGGCTTCAGATGTTGGATGGGCAGAATTAATCCTGGCAAAGTGGTGCCTGATATAAAGGTAAAGGTTTACCCTGTCCAATCATGTCTGACTCTAAGAAGGCGGTGCTGATCTCCATTTCTCCGCTGAGGGAGCCACTTCCTTGATCATGTGGCTAACGTAACTATACACTGAGGTGCACAGAACACTGTTACCTTCCCACCAAAGTGGTATCTATTTACCTACTTGCATTTGCATGTTTTTGAACCGCTAGGGAGGTAGGAGCTGGGCCAAGTAATGGGAGCTCACCCCATCATGCTGTGCTTGGATCTCGAATCTGGGCTGTCAGCTTTCCAGCTGACAAGCTCAGTGTCTTTAACTGCTGAGTCATCAGGCTCTGATATAATCTGATACTATACTGTACAGGGTTTTACAGGTGGTAATCAGCAGTTTGAACCAGAGCCCCATTCTCTATCAGCTGCAGTTTCCACATTATCTCCAAAGGCAATCCCACAGAGAGTATGTTACAGTAAACCAATCAAGGAGTTATCACAACATGTGTTGATCTTAACTAGAAAAATGTTAAAATATGGATGTCTTCTGCTTACAAAGTAATTATATGACTCGTTTAACACATATGTGAAAACTGCATCTGTCCCTGATGATTGAAAGAAGGCAATTATGGTTTTCATTACAAAGGAGAAATGACAACTGAAATGGCACGTAATTGTAATATGGCATTTGGCAATCAGCTCACATTTATGATCAGTTTCAGCTTCCTGCAGTCATGTGGTTGTGGCTTGTGACCTTTCTGGTCCCAAATCTGGTTGTATCCATCAAGCAGTGTCAATTGGGGAAGCCAGATTTGCTTAACAACCATGTGATTCACTTAATGACAATGGTAAAAATGATTGCAAAAATGAGTCTGGACTTTTGATGACTTGCTTAATGACTGCACCATTCAGCAACCAAGATTCCAGTTCCAACTGTGGTTCTCAGTCAAATTGTGTATGAGCATAGAAGATGTAACAATGGTTTGCAAGGACTAAAAGAATAAAGAGTGAATGGTATAGGTTTAGTTTCTTTGTCTCTTATGTTCTGCATTAACTTTTTTTGCCAGTTTTTTCAATTTTTTTTCTGAATTCTGCATAATGTTTTTTATCCTGAAAGTGAATACTATGCTGAATATGAATAGGTATGTGTATGTATGCATGCATGCTGTGAAATAATTTCAAATAATGGGTAACTTCTTTTGAATATTTCTTAATTCAGTAAAACTTCTATTTCCATCCACCGATCAAGTTTTTAGTTTTTTGCACAAGAATATAAATAAGCCTCAAATATTTGAGAAGTTTTTATTCTTTGTTTTGCCCAGTTACAAGATAAAACTGCAAGTATGAGAACTTGACTCACCTGGCAATGGGCTCTGGGTCATTACATAGCTGCGGAGGGTTATGTCAGCAGAACCACCTGACTCCAGTGGGATGGGATGCATATGAAAATGCCGCAGCATATCAAAAATACTCTGGAACCAAAGATGTTGGACATGGCACTGACCATTTTCATTTAAGGACAAACGCAGGTGCTGAAAAGAGAATTAATTATTTTTACTGACTGGTTACCACTGTCCCTGTTCTAAGCATTTGAGAACTATTTTAACACATGAAATACCAGAGATGGATGCCCCCAATAAATAATCTTTGCACCAATTTAATTTGTTTTTTTGCCTTACCATTTCCTTTATAATCCTATTTGTATAATAATCATAAAGTTGGACTATTTAGGCAATCAAATTCAACTCCTACTCAGTACAGGAGTAAAACACTCTACACAGATGGCTATTCAGCCTCTGCTTGAATGTATTTTGAAAAAGGGATACTTCCTCCGTCTCAGTAGGTAATTTACTCTTACTTATATGTTCCGCGTAGGTAGGTAGGGAGCGGAGTGCCCGAGCATGGCTCTCTTTTCCTTTCTTGCATTTCTTTTGAAACGCAGCACGGCCGCACTGTAAGTAGAACCCCAAATGCAGTTTAAGTTTTGCTTGGTGATGGTGTTACTCGTAAAACAACATTTGTGAAATGCCACTTGACTGGCGAATTTGAGAAAAAGTATTTAGCTGCTTTGAGAACTGAAGTTCATCCTCCGTGTTCCACACTAATAGAGGCCCCATTACATTTAATGTATGGGACACCGCTGGAGAAGAAAATTTTGGAGGTCTACGGGATGGTTACTACATTCAAGCTCAATTTAACATCATAACGTTCAGTTACATACAAGAACGTACTCCACTGTTACACCCTTCTTATTGTTAATTTTTTTTAATGTTAAATAGGAATCTGCCTGCCTATACATTAATGCTCACATTCCGTGTTTTGCACTTGGAATGTTAGAGAAGAGATCATGGACTATTCAGGCTATCATATCCCTTTTAACCCTATTTTCTCAAAGCTAGAAACAAACTGAATAGGGTCAATCTCTTGCTGTACAATTTAGTTTCCAGTCCTCTGATCACTTGTCTGAATTATTATTAGTACTATGCACACAAATGAGCATAATACAGAAGGTCGCATATGGCTAATGGAGCATAAAGTGGAATTATTAATTCGCATGATTAGGAAACAATATCTCTGTTGGTGCAATCTAACTTGCCTTTGTCTTTTTAGTAATCATATCATACTACCAGAGTGGATAATAATCAATGATTTTTAAAAAAAAATAATCGATTTTTTTATTCAAATCTGATTTTTTTTATTTAAATCAGATTTTTTTTATTTTTATCAAATTTATTTTAATGAAATGCTTTTGGAGTAAAAATCTATCTAAAGACAGTTTTCTATTTAAGATACATTAATAATTTAGTTTATTCAGCATGAAATGGAGCTTAGTTCTGTAGCATGAGGCTGTGTATTCTGCAATATTTACATTTTTGGTAAACTCATTCAATAAATCCAAACTCTGCAAGCTGAGATAACATGCACTGTGTTGATGCATTCACACAATTTCACAGTAGCCATGAGATAAATCATAAAACAAAGTTCAGGAATATTCCTTTATCCCATTGTTTTGCAAATCTATGTACACTACAAACTGTATAATTGTTTGAAGAGAAATGCATCTGTACCAGGCTCTAAGTCAGTGGTTCTCAACCTGTGGGTCGGGACCCCATTTGGGGTCAAATGACCATTTCACGGGGGTCGCCAAACCATGCTTTCCGCCATTTTTTCCCTTTTCCCTAGCTGTCCTACTCCCTCTTATTGGTAGCCACACCCACTTGGGGGTCACCACAACATGGGGAACTGTATTATGGGGTCACGGCATTAGAAAGGTTGAGAATCACTGCTCTAAGTATTTTAATTAAATAAAGAATTTGAGTAGTTCTCCAACTATGTATGATTAACCTATTAATGTAAAATCTGTTCTGATATCGCTGTTTTACTAACCTGACAGCTTATTATTCTAAATAGGAAACCTTCATTTTGTTTGCAAATAATAATATTAAAGATTCTAACTACCAGCAAGAATGAGTCCTTACTTCTAAAGAGCACCTGTCATTTCAGATCCATCACGGCAGCGCCTGTTAGTGGGCATCCATTCATCTGCTGCCGGCCACATCCCTCACCTTGTTGCGTCACTGCCGCATCACCAGCCATCCCATTAAAGTGAATGGGACTGTCGGTGAGCCAACGGCGGGTCAGAGGAAGAGCGCTGCGGGACAGAGATGGCAGGTGCTCTTTAAAAATTATGATTTAAATCGGACTTCCGGTTCCTGATCGCGGCGCTTGCAGCTGTGCGAGGAGACGGCTCTCCTCGCCAGCTGATTCTCCGCTGCCGGTAGATCCTTAATCGGGTCAAAAAGCCGTCTTGGAGGGGCAGCTACTGGTGAGGAGGTCCTCATCATCCTTGGGAGAACGGCAGCTTCTTCCAAGGACCGAGATTGCTCCTTTGGGCCAATGGTGGAAACAACGGCCAGTAAAATGGCAGTTCATCTAGCCGCTGCAACCAGAAGTCAGAAGAACATCTAAGCACAGGAACCACCATGGCTGAGCCGGGTGAGACTTTTTTTTTCTCTCCCTCTCTTGGGTTTCTTTTTTCTTTTGTGCCTGTAAGGAGCACTTTTGAAATGATTTCCCTACTCTAAGAAGATGGCGTTTGTGAGTGTGGGAAAAAGAAGCTTAAATGGACTGAAATAAAGTGATTTTTTTTCTATTTTTATTTTATTTTTCTTTGGGGTCTTGGAAAACTTTGTGAATATTGAATCTGCTATTGGACTTGAATTCCTCTTTTTTCTGTGTCTCCTGATCTTGTTTATGAGATTACTGGTCTCTGAAGATACCTTGTGGAAAAAGTTAAAATTGCATCTTTCTCTTATGAGGATTGGACTGACCTTGACTTTCAGATTACCATAAAAGGGAAAATACAAAGAAAATTAACAGCTGTACTGGTGGGGTGGACACTGATTAAATGTTTTCTGAACACAGCCTCTACTAAATGATACAGACTGTTTTTAATTATCTTTGAAATGGAGTAACCCTTGGTTCAACTTGACTATAAACTTATACTGGAAAAACTTTATGAAGCTACTGATGAAATACATTTGCAAATAAATGAATTCACAATGAAAATAAAAAACAGAAATTCTGCTCTGAGCCTACAAACTGACTCCCAGACTTTGTCTGAGCACTCTATGGACCAAGAAACAACAGAAGCGGAATTAACTAAAGGCAAAGAAGATTCCATTTTACTTCATACGCAGGCTGATGAGATCTCCGAGGAATTAAAAAAGACTGTAATTAAACGACTTACAAACCTAAAACTAACAGAAATGGACAGACAAGCCCAACGAACTGAGAACTATGGTAGCTTGGATAAACAACTATTAGCTACAAAGTTGGACGTAATTGAGCCGGCCATTCAACAGTTTCAAATGTGAAGATTTGACTTTTCTAAACAAGGGATTATTTACAAAGGAGCTAGGTCTCTAAAACAGTCTCTGTTTGTCTCAAAGGATACTACAAGACATAAAAAATGATTTGTTTATTGATATAGTGGTGTTGTTATAGAAACCTGTTTGGCAGAAAAGGAAAGCTAGAATAAGATTTAAGAATGTGATTTAAGGTTTTATGTAATGAATTTAAAAGGCTTACTAGATATGGATTGATCTATGGCTTAAGACAGTTAAATAAGATGTTAGATTGAATAAAAATTAATTAAAGGTCTGAACTTAATAATAAGGTGTTTGTCTATGTATATATATAACTATATATAATGTTTTGGATATAGTAATAATGAGGAGGTTAAAGAAATGTGATATAGATATTGAGGGATTGATTGTTAGATTATAAAGTATAATAGAAATAGAAAGGCACTTTTTCATTTTTTTCTGTCTTGTTTTTGTTTTTTCTTCTTTGTTCTTCTTTTTTGATATGAACTAATATATATATATATATATATATATATATATATATATATATATATATATATGAACTGATAGTCACTTTGTAATGGAGGAGGAATAGGGAAAAAGAAGAAATGATATTAATAAATGTTTATTGAATATGTTAAGGGAAAAGGTAATGGGGAGACTCCCGAAGTGTTAACTATGTATTTAGATTAGAAATATGGAATATAGTAATTGAAATACTAAGCTTCATACAGGATCTGGATTTGTGGATCTATTTAGATGAAAAGTTATTGAGGATTGATATGATAGATCTAATCGTATTGAAATATATTAATTTGAATATAACATGTTATTAGAGGGAAAAGAGAGGGGTTTTTTAATGATTTAATCTGAATTCTATGAGTATGACTTTGTTGTGTTGATAATTGATTACCACATTGTTTCTTAAGCACTTGTCTGTAAAATGAAAAAACCAATAAAACTTGTTTAAAAAAAATATGATTTGAATTTAAATCAAGCCTTTTTACTAGTGATTTAAATCGTGATTTAAATCGACTTGATTTAAATCAAATCCACCCTGCATACTACTGACTTGTATTCAGTTTATCATCAGCTACTAGTCCAGTATCGTTTTTACAAGTATTGCCAAGGCAGATATTCTTCATTCTGTACTTGGATTTGATTTTGATGGGCATTAGAGGAGGATCTGGAGGCACTACTGTTTGTATACTGTATGTATAGCAACATCACCAACTGCAGATAAGAAGTAATACTGTTTACTTTCTTCCAATTAGCTCCTATAGACAAGTGCAACAGGTAAAGATAATATATTTTGCTTCTTTGTATTGAACTCAGTTGTGTTAGCACCTTCCAGTCCAGACATATGAACAGAATAATGTGGCTATCTGCTGCATCTCTCTGTGCAGTGCACTCAAGAGTTGTGACCAGGGCTTTTTTTGTCATAGAACGCACAGAACGGAGTTCCAGCACCTTTTTTGGATGGAACCTTCTAGGGTAGGCAAGGCGGATTGTGTGACAAGTGTGAGTTCCGGCACCTTATTTTATTTTATTTTTTTACAAAAAAAGCACTGGTTGTGACTCAGGTAGTTACAGAGGGGGCAATGATAATTATAAGATGAAAGTAAATTTTTATAACATGGCAACAGCTTGTTTCCAATTTTAGCTGGGAGAAATAAAAGGTTTCACAGGAAGCATAAGATTGGCAGATATATATCCAATATGCTGGATTAGAAGAATGAATCTGTTTATAAGCACCAGTCAAAGAAGAGACACCAAATGTATAAAGGGCTGCTATTTTAAAACATTTTTAAAAATTCCAGATGGCAGCAAAAGAAAAGAACAAGAGAACGCTCTGTCTGTGTTGATCTGGCATATGGATACAAAAATCCAGCATTGTATCTGTTTTGTGCACGCACAAATATACAATCACAAAAAGTTGTTGCCAGAGCACAGACACAAACTCCATTGCGTTTTAAGGCAAATTCTGTCATTCCTAACATCCCCCCTTTCCTGTAGAAATGAATAAACTACACATAATCTGGTTCCCAGATTAAACTTTTGGCTGGGTTTATAGAGTATATTAAGCTAAAATCAAACAAACCACGATATGTGAGCTTAGCATCTTGCCAATTTTCCTTCAACTGGCAATCAGGGAATATTGCACCCAGGTCAAAGTAGTTGGTGGTGTCTATGGGTTTTTTTACTTCTTATTTTATAACGGAATTCAAGCTTGCTACCATGTTCCACTAAAGCCCTTTGAACAGATGATTTAATTTTCAAGGTAAATTAAAAACTAAGGAAAACATGCCCCTATATTTCCTGTGGTTTCACTTTAAATACTAGAAGAAAATATGAATTATCCATTCATGAATAAAGATCACTTGCCTTGGCTTTTCCTTGGAAGTTAAAGGTCAGCACATATTCACCAGGCCGTGTTTCACTCTGCCGAATGACAAATAAGCCATGGCTTTTGACTCCACCAAAGAGTACTAGCTGGGCTGCTTTAACACGTGATAGTGTCCCATGGAACCAAGGAAACTCCAAGAGATTGATTTCTGCTTCCAGCTCATTTTCATCTCCTGCAACAGCGAGGAAACAGGAACAATAAAATACAAAACCTGAATGCCTGACATTCAACACAGCTTTACATTCATTGCAGTGCTGTCTGGAGGGATGTTTGAGTAGAGGATGCAGGAGAAATTATTGTAGATTTTCCCACTTACCAAGACCAATATATGTTTATACCTGAATGCTCTTTCAGCAAAGAGATATGGCTAATGTTATCTTTTCAGTGAATCAAATATGTCTGTATGTACGTTACAGTGCATACTTTTCTACTTTGCAGATCAAATTATTTAGAGATACACATAATAACTCTGGAGTATAAATCCACTATATATCTGGAATAGCTAATGAGAGAGCCAGTAGAAGCTTGGTTGTGGAATTCAGCAGGAGGAAAGGGGGAAATGGATCAAAAAGAACTGCTTCCTTAGGGTATGTGTGTTCCACTGTGTGGAATGAAAAGATTATCTCCTGCATAATTGGTAATGGCAAAGGTATGTCCAGAGAACTGTTGATATTCATGGTGGATGACAGTGTGAATGCTTCCTGCAAGTTACTCAACAAGCAGTGGCTGCTGCTGCTGCTGCTGAAAGAATACAAGGCAGCTCATTTTCAAATAATGAACAAATAGAAAGCTAACAGGAATTTGACCGGGGAGCTTAATAGGGATTTTCCTAACATATTTTTCTTCTAAGTGGTCAGTAGGTATTCAACTAACCTGAGACTGGAGCAAGAAGAAATAAAAGCCTTTTGTCAAGCGCAAGAAAATCAGGAACTCCAGGCCGTTTAAAATGAATATAAGGGTTTATTGCAAGCTCATGCTCTTTACAAGAATCTGAACTACTAACAGTCAAAGCAAATTGGTGATAGATAAGATATGAGTCAAAGAAATTCAAGGTGGGCTGGACTTAGATCTCTTGTGGACGCAAAGGTACTCGACACTGATGATGCGTTTGACCCCTCCCTTGGGCTCAGCCTGGTCATCTCCTACCTACAACTTTCTACCTGTAGACTTTAAAAAAACAGAAATTAAGAGAATGGACACACTTCACAATTATGGCCTTCATGCCTGAAATGTGTGCCTAAAAACGTGTTGTACATATGCAGCAAGTATAAACTTGCAGCTGTGCACAAATAAAAAGGGCAGGGATTGCAGCAGGTAATGGCAACACTTCAGCTCATAAGAAAGGATAAAAATTTATTACAATAAGAATTGAGAGAGGAAACATCCCTTTCTAAAGAAAAACTGAACAAAGCAGCAAAATGGGAGTAATAACTGGAAATACTTAGAAGATATTATGCACCATAAATAGCTTTGAGGTCTTTGCAGAAAACAAACAGGTTTGAGGTCTTCAATGACAGAAAAAGTGATGCTATTGAATAGGGGTGTATCTGTGTAACTAGCTTGCAAGAAGACACTGAAAAAAGTCTTTGTACTTGGTAACTTACAACTACATGGAACAAATATGCTGACTGATTTTATAGCTCAAAGAAGGAAGTGTCTGTCAGAACCAGAGATTAACTATTATAGAATTATCTTTAAGTCTTAACAATTCCACTGATAGTTATCTTTTCCTGTAACTTGACTCTGAGTTTTCTGAACAAAAAAACTACTGGCAGGAGATGGTTATACCTCATGAGGACTGGGCAGATGGTGTTGGCCAAAGCACATTAAATTTGATTAAGAGGGATTTAAACTGATTCTTGTGGGGATTGAAGATAAAACTCCTGAAATAAGGACCTTGGATAATGATTTTGGCACTGTAAAAAGAAGTGAGAATATTCCCGATTAGCCCATTTAGTGAAAAATCTCAAGAAACATTGTATTGGCTTATAAATGTAATCACTTTCAGGGTCTATACACTGTTACCATATGGGAAATAAACAAGATGAGCCTAAACTCATAGCACAGGAAGTAAAAATGATTTAACGTACATCATTTGTTGCAATGGAATGTGTAGATGACCTTGGGGAATGAGGGGAAGAGATGCTGACTAGGAAACCATCAGACAAGAGATGCAGGAGCCCCCAGTGGCTTAACAATCAAAGAAAGAAATTTAGGAAGGGTTTGCCCTAGTGGATCAAGCAGTTAAAAGTAGCAGTGATTTGCAAGATTCTGATAACATAGCCTTACAATAAAGTAGAATTAGATCATCTAATCCTGTTTCCTTTCTGGTGTACCTGGGAGGGCTAACTTTTGTTGATGTAGCAATTGAAGAACAGAGTTATTTAAAAGCAAACAGTATTCTAATTCCCAGTGCTAAAAAAACTGCAAATAGATTAGAAAGATGAAACTACTAAAGTTGTATTGGAGCTCAGCTTTCTCCAGCCTACAGTTATGAGCAAGATCAAAAACTGAGATGGATAAACCTTTGCACATTATCTCTGAAAAATTATGGAGAATGAGTGAAATGCCAAATGAATAGAGGGCAATTTTTCTATAATTAAAAAAAGGGGAAAAAGGAATCCAGGAAACTACAGAGCCCTCAGAAACCTAGGAAAGCACTAGACCAAATACAGGTAGTCCTTGACTTACAACACTTCATTTAGTGACCACTCAAAGTTATAACATCTCTGAAAAAAAGTGACATGACCATTTTTCACACGACTGTTGCAGCATCCCCATCGTGATCAAAATTCAGATGCCTGGCAACTGACTCATGTTTATGACGACTGCAGTGTCCCAGGGTCATCTGATCACCATTTGCAACCTTTTGACAAGTAAAGTCAAGGGGGAAGCCAGATTCACTTAACAACCATGCTACTAATTGAATAACTGCAGTGATTCACTCAACAACTGTGACAAGAAATGTCATAAAATGGGGCAAAATTGGCTTAACAAATGTCTCACTTAGCAACAGAAATTTTGGGTTCAATTGTGGTCGTATGTTGAGGATTATCTGTAATAAAGGATTAAATTCTGAGCACCTATAGAAACAAAGAGGTGCTTACAGAAGACAACCTGGACTTGTGAAAAACAAGTCTTACTCAGTTATCTGTATCTTATAATTGCTTAATGTACTTGCTTAATATCCCCTACAGGAATGCTATGGACAAAACCTTGATTTCAGGAAGGCACCCGACAATGATATTCAGTTCAATATGGAATGGATGGTATGTCTATAAGATGTTTTTACAACCAGTTCAAAAACTACAAAGCATCATCAAACTGCCACAATAGAGTGCCACAAAATTTACTTCTGCAGTTTGTACTCTTCAACATTTTTATTAACGACTAGAATGAAAAGATGGAAAGAATGCTTATCAAATGTGAAAATGACATAAAATTGGGTAAGATAAATAATATAACAGAAGACAAAAATAATATTTAAATAAACTTTCTAGCAATATGAGAAGTTCAACTGTGCCTGAAGAGATGATGAAATTTTCTTTGCACATTATCATCATACGGACGTTACACAGTTGTCAGGCTTCATGTTGGGCTGTAAATCTCAGTTTTCCAGGTATTTAACTATATAAGCTACATAAGGATCTGCACTCCGTGATTTACATACTTGACTTTTTTCCTCCTAACTTCTGGGCTGTTCTCTTGATAGCTTGATAGGCATGCAATGTTGCAATGTTTCTCTCTAGCCTGAGAATCACAGTAGTCTAAATTACCAACTTTACTCATTACAAAAGCCAATTTGTCAAAATGTTTTTATTTCATTTTATATTTCTTTACTGTATAAAGCTGAAGTTGGACTTGAAGGTTTAAGTAAGCCTGTCCAACTCTTATGAATATGCCATTCCAGACTACCGTATCTGCCGGCGTACAAGGCGACCCGGTGTATAAGACGACCTCCGTTTTTGGCGCCGAGTTTAGCACTTGCGGAAGTCGTCTTATACGCCGGCATATATGGTATTTGCCTATTTAGCTCATTATTACAACCTAGTGTCACTTAGCAACCACTTCAGGATTTCAAGCTGCTCCTAATCTATTTGTCATAAATAATTGGAACAACATTGAAATTGCTAAGAATTTGAAAAAATAATGAGCATTAATAACAAACATAACTTTAGCTGAATTGTTAATTGTTGACATGCATGATTCAATACTGTATAACATACACATTGTTATCAATATATCTACAAAGAAGCAGAAACATATTTTTGGGATGGGAGAACGAACAGCTGATCTTTTCTAAACTGTGAAAAACATAAGCTCCAGATCATCTGAGGAACAGAACTACTATACCTGCTGTGTGACTCCTGTTGGCTGGAGACTCCAGTGTCTGCAGGAAATTCTCTAATGGCACATGCGCTCTATATTCCCCTGCAGAGATCCTACCATAGGGTGCTGTTACAATTGTGGTAGCATTTGATATGCTATCTGAGGCAGCTGAGCCAGCACACCTATCCTGGCACCGGGTGACATCTGGAAGATAATTTTATTTTCTTTTTAAAAAAATGTGTGCTACTTTTCCCAACCACATTTTCCTATGACAATGAACTTATAGACTCAAGGCTGCCAATTGCTTCAAATCATCATTTCCTTCACTACATTTTTTTTTCAAGGTATTCTTTCAGATCCTTATGATACCTGCTGAACCAGGGATCATAAGACAAAAGAAAAGTTCATGAATGCTCCAGGCTCTTGTGTTCTGCTGCAGTAAAAAATCAACGCCTCCAATTGGAGACTGGCAAAGTTCAGGTATGTGTAGGTACCTGAAAATTAAACTTTAAACAAAAGCAGTGTTTAAACAAAATAACAGAGGCCTGAACCAATTTTTAAGACAACCTTTTTTTAAAAAAATAAAAATAAAATCTTATTACCATCAGCCAGGAACTCACAGCTACAAGATGACACTCTGCTTGGCAGGCAAGCTCCTTGAGTACAGGAAGAGAGTTCAATGTCATCACCACTGTCCCTGGAAAGAAGAGAAGAGTGGGCGTTTGGACAGTGGATGGTGCTGCACCAGTGAGTTTCTGCAGCTGTGTGCTGAACACTGGAAGGAAGGGTAAAGCAGAGGAGGGGGTGCAAAGTTATCATTCACCAACTGAAGAGGATTCCCATAAAACATGTATTTTGTAATCTTACTAAAGGGCCAGAACCTTTTGAATGCTGCTATACCTCTTCAGAGCTGCATATGGGAAAACTCTCCACTCTCTATTTAGTCATTCACTAACTCACTTTCACCCCATAAATCAGGACTGTGAGAGGGAAGGCTAATCCTTCCCAAATCTGGAGGAATATTATCTTGGTTCATATATATCAGACATGTCAAACACAAGGCCTGGGGTCCCGGGAAGTGGTTTCATGTGGCCCGCAAAACCATCCTGGAAACTGAGGGAACGGCCCCCGCTGCCTTGGCCCTGGCCCAGGCCAGCCGGGAGCCAATGTACAATTTTGTGATGGCCATCTATGCTGAAATGCATTCAGTCTTAGCTCCACAAGGCCATCTGGAGCCAGCGAGGAACCAGCCCCTGCCGCGTCGGCTCCGCCCCCTGGGTGCATGCTGGGGAGGTGTCACCCTTTGTGAGGAATGAAGAAATGCACCATCGCCTGGAAGTGGCCAGCAAATGGCCCTCGCCTACTTTACATATCCAGCTTGATGGGCTCTGCCCTGGTCCCACCCCTTTCTGCCAGAGACCCTCAGAGCTGTCCCACTCCTGCCCAGGCCCCCACAGGCACCCTTGATGCGAATGATGTAGAGCTGGCCATGCCCACCCAGTAGGCCACACCCTTTCCATCCACGCCTACCCAGTAGGCCACACCCATCCTGGCCACACACACCCCGAGGGCAATTGCAATGCTAATGCGGCCCTCAATGAAATTGAGTTTGACACCCCCGATATATATGGTGATGGTATAATGGCAGGAGGAGTTATAGCTTAGCTCATCTGTTGGGAGACCTGAGCACATAAAAAAGGGGGCAGCAGAGCAGTTAAAAAGATGCTTACCACTTTTTTCCTTCCCTTGCTGACTCTTACAAAAAGTTAAAATGGAGATCTGACAATATCAAAGCACTCTTCTCCCCTTTCGGAGAGTTGGGAGAAATAGGTCACACGTAGTCATAAGCACAGAGGTTTTATCCTATACTTTGACCCTAACAGTTGGCAATCCAGGACACTGAACTTCTAATCCTTACTATGATGGCTAATAACACTCCTACCAAATTGGAATAAGTTTGTCATTCTCACAGAATATTGAACCACATGGCTCCAGGAAAAAATAGCTTTTAGGTCAAGGATGGGCCCCCGAAATTTAGTGAATTTTAACTTTTACTGCAGTCTCCTCTGACCATAACTACTGAAAACCAATGCCACAATTCCCCACTAAGACAGCAAACTAAGGAATAGTATAGCATGCAGGTACATTTTAAAAGATAGTGTAACATTGTGACAAAGAAAACTCGCAATGGGTGCAGACAGAAGGAAAAATATACTAGCAGTGTGTTTCCTTTTCCAGTATAGAACACCCTAAATCAACTAGTATTTGGAGATCAGCTTCTTCAGAAGCTTGATAAGAGCAGAAAGGGCTACTTGCTGGCTCTCCATAGGAAAACACCGTGTGTTTGCCTTTCAGCCAATCAATGCAGGTTTATGTCATTGCATCAGATAATCACTATTGATTGAAACTACAGCAAACTGCCTACAGCTTTGTGAAGGTTTTTTTCTAGAAGAGATTATTGTCCATTCTAACCATGACTTCAACTTGATCCTTTTATTTTTGTTAAATGCTGTGAAGTGAATGGGAGCACTTCTGTACTCGGCTACCAGATCTAAACTGCAAATTTGGACAATGGCTGAGAAGAGTTTCCTGTAGTTCTCTGCTGCCTTCTAGTGGTGGTGCAAATTTTTTCAACAGACAAGAGTAGCCCTAGTATACCTAACTAGTCCGAAACTGTAGAATTCACAAAAGGAAAGGGGCTCACCAAAAGCCAATCACCCCAACTTTACACAATTGAAGGAAGCAATAAGTACTATTCAACTTGCAAATTACAATTTTTGCTGCAGTAATCCTTATATTTTTGGATTCCAATTTTTTAAAAAATAAATGGGTCTATTTAATTTTTTAAAAGTTAAATGGGTAACTGGCCAAATGACTAAGCCAATTGTCATTGTTTATATTTAGAGGAAGTTTCTGAACCTCATAAAGTTTGACAAAACAAAAATTCTAGCTAGCCATAGCCTAAGGCTTTGTTTCAAAGCTATCCACCTGCCCGGAGAAAAAGACTAAAATAATATGGCAATGGTAAAAAGCATAATGGGAGCTAATAAGAGTCCTGAGAAGATAACTCAATAAGTTTGCCTTCTCAGAAATGAGTATTTTGTAATTGCTACACCCACCAGTGTTCTTTCTGCAAATAAGTAGGTCCTCTCTGAAAGCCATTTTTGATCATACCCATTGCATTCTCAATATTTTAAAATGTGCCTAAATGGCCAAAAAAGGTTTCTACTCTTGTTCTGCACTTTTACCTTTCCAAAAAGAGCTTTACAAAAGAGAATAAATACTTAAATATTCCCAGCATAACGCAAAATAACACCCATTTAAAATAGTTAGCAAAGGGATTGTTTCCTAAATATTCAACCATCACCAAAAATAAGGCTTTTTCAATCTGGAAGAAAAGTTTACAAAGAAGGAGTTAGAAAAGTGTATTGAATTCAATAAATCCATCATAGAGTGACAGCAATGCACAAACAAGACTCAGTCTTTTTTTGATGAATTGGCACTCACTTGCCAGATCTTCCAACGTAATAAACTAAGAGCAATGGCTCTGACATAGTTCTTAAAATCCAGATAAATGTAAGTAATACAGAAGATAACTTGATAAGAAAATCCAAGGAAGTCCTTGGAAAGCAGGCTACTGCTGATCGCTGAAATATTCTCTTTTCCACACAGAGCTATTCTAGCAACACTTGTTAAGTTTGCTCAGTATCAGATCACCATGACGTCTTACCCAGGATCTATGCAGTCTTGTATATCCGCCACCCAGGAATGTTTCTGCAACGAATCTATCGTTTCAAGGATATATTCAGCGCCATTTTCTACCTAGATGGAAAATGTAAATATTTATGAACATGCTGACCTTATAGAAAGCAAATGTTTTGGATACTTTTAATGCAAAATGCACCATTTACCCACAATACAACAGCCCAGCTGCAGAAAGATTTGGAGCAGGTCACTGAATTCACACCTATTCCTAAACTAGAAATAAGAAAACCACATTATGTCTAATTATGAAGTGTGAACCTTTCATAGAAAAATTTGACCTTAAGGAGGTGCAAACAGGAAATTCTGCTACAGAAAGAGTATTTGACAGCTGCTTGGGTGAGGGGATTTTCTCCTGGGTTGTGCAGACATCTTGATGGAAAATAAGAGAGCTATTTGTATGTATTAAAGACAGCAACAGAGTTGGAGTAGCTAAGCAAGCAGCAGAAAGGTAGCATAAAACTAGAATCCTATCTCCAACTTTTGATCCGGTAGCAAAAGTGATTTTTAATATAGTACCTCCTTTCCCTCTAGTCTGGTATAAAATCTATTACCAGCTCAATGCCGATAAGAGAACAGGTATAAAATGTGTGCTGAATGGTTCCTAACAATCATTGGATAACAGTAAAGAAGTATTCCAGTATTTCAGGGTTGTCACAAAGAAGAGGGGGTCAAACTATTTTCCAAAGCACCAGAGGGCAGGACAAGAAACAATGGTTGGAAACTTATCAAAGAGAGAAGCAACTTGGAATTAAGGAGAAACTTCCTAACAGTGGGGACAATTAACCGGTGGAACAACTTGCCTTTGGAAGTTGTGAATGCTCCATCAATGGAGGTTTTTAAGAAGAGACTGGAATGGTCTGAAGTGGTATAGGTTCTCCTGCTTAAGCAGGGAGCTGGACTAGAAGACTTCCTATCCTATCCTATCCTATCCTATCCTATCCTATCCTATCCTATCCTATCCTATCCTATGCAGAAAATAGGTAGAAAATTGTCTACCTATTTCCAAAACTTTGTTCTTCACTTCAGAAGCTCTCAGTCTCTTTTCAAGAGTACAACAATTGTTTGGCTGGTTGGCCCAATCTTAGCTCAAATACAAAGTCACCTTATAGAAGAGATGGGTGGCATAAAAATGTAATAAACAAACTAATATAATAAAATAACAACCACATTTCTATTCAGATTTTATTCAAAGTAACATATAACTATCCATGTTCATTGCAAAATGACATTGTGAGGGGGCTGAGTTATGAGGTAGGTTACTTATCCTAGATTGTTCAATGAGCTTTATTGGATTTCAATCTGGGCTGTCTTTAACAACCACTGTATTTGCCACCTTTTATGCATAGAACAGTATTTCTCAACCTCAGCAACTCAGATGAAGTCTACACATCTTAAAATGGCTGAGATTGAGAAACAACTGAGCCATAAGAGATGATAAAATAGCATGTACCATTTTGGATTGCAAATGGAAGAGCACGTGAAATCTCCCTGACGCTAGAACTTCTTTGCAAACAGAAAGACAATTAGCAGGCAAAGAAATATGTAGTACTAACTTTCTTTTTACAAGGTGCTTTTCTACAGACACTTAAGAGAGGATTTACAACTGTACCTGGAAATTTCAGCATAAATAATATATGGCTAATAGATACAGGCTGCAAAAATACAATCACCAGATAGCAAGAATGTTTATAATTTTAGGTACCTCTTTGCTTTCTTGCAATGGTCATTCAGATTTTTGCAGCGAGATATGGTGGTCAAAGCTAAGAGAAACTAGGAGCTATCTATTAACATGTCCATTCAGCATTCTTCTCTTACAGACTAAATTTATCCATTCTTTTCTATTTTATAAACTTGCTGTATACATGGACAAAACAAAAGATATGAAAAATATTCAGTAGCAATGATGTCCTCGAGTTAATTAATGCATCAGCTCCAGAAGAACTGTTTGCTTGGATCAGTGTCAATGTTAATTAACATTGAGGGCTGAATTAACTGATACTGTTGTCCTTTACAACTCTGCAGAATTAAAAACAAATAAATTGCCAGCACAGGAACTGGATGTGCAATGAAATCAATGCCTCTTTTCCTACAGTTTGGCTTCCACTCGACTATTTCATGATAATAATACAAATAATTATTTAAACTATGTTATGTTTTACTTTGAATTTTAGCAGACTTAAATTAATTGATAAAAGGACACAGGAGGAAAGACTGACTTTTCAGACACCTAAGACTAGATAGGCTGGTAGGAATTAGGATTGATAGATGTGAAAGATGAAATAAAAATATAATAATTTCATTTTCTGCTAGATTAGCCTTTTCTAACCTAATGCACTCTAAATATGTTGCACAACAGTTCCCAAAATTCCTGGCCAGCAAGAAATACAGATTGGGAATTATGGAAAATAAAATTCCAACATATTTGGAGGGCACCAGCTTGGGGAAGGCTCTACCTTTTATTCTATGAATTCCAGACAATTCAGACAGAGAGCATAACATGTTTTTTTCAGAAGCTCCCAAAACAGAAAACGAAATTAAATCCAGTGCCCAGAGATTTCTAAAGACAAAGCAAACACCAAGGATCTTGCTCCTCACAAAAGCCCCTTTTATTCTCCCTGAATTGGGAACTGGAGCTCAGATGGAAGTTTGTTGATTTGTCAGAAAACTGCTCAGGCAGCAGCTAGGCCAGTTGCTATGGCAACAGCCAAGGCCACAGGGCATCCTTTCAGTCCTGTTAGTTCGGGGCTTATAAGGCAATATTGCAATTTTAATGAAAAGGGGAAAGGAAAGCTCATTAAAATGCATAAACTAGAAGGGCGAGAGCTGGGCAAATGCTTGAAAACAGCTCTGCATTTCCTGTTTTTAAAATTAAGTAGTATTGTGATCTAGGCGTAGAGGCTCACAGCCTGAATACATCTCTCTCTCTTACACATACATACATACACAGAGGGGGGGGGAGAGGGAGGGAGGGAGGAGGGAAGGAGAGAGAGAGAGGGAGAGAGAGAGAGAGAGACTTTATTAATAAAAGCCAAGAGTCTTCTGGCAAGTTATGATTAACAAATTTATCACAGCCTATATGCTTTTTTGGAGATACAGTCCACTTCATTCTAAATATTGTGGATTGGGACACATGGGAAATTTTCCTTTTGTTTTCATAGGCAGCCAATAGCACTTTCCCTTTCCAAAGCCATAGCCATGGAAATTGTTGCAAAGATAAGATGCTCTGAGTTCCTTTGAGTAGAAGTAACAGAAAAAAAACCAAAATAAAATAAATAAAATTAAAAAATAAAATAAAATAAATAAAATAAGTATCTAGAAAAAAGGAAAAATCATCAGATTACATTACATTTGGGAGCCATCTATAGTTTTTCCATATAGGAGTTTATGAACTTTGTGATGTATTCGGTAATTCCGTGCAAGTGCAAAAAAGTAAAGACAATACAAGTGACATAGACAATCCAGAAACCTCTGAGTTCTTTCTAATCCTGTGGTTAAGAAGCATAGGCATTTTTTTCTTTAGAGAGGGGGCTGAAGAGAAGTTCTTATAAGAAGGACATTCCTAGATTTTATTCTGAAAGTGGACTACAGTGCCTATACATCTGTCTTCTGATACACACAGAGCACCCACTCTGAAGAAAACTACTTTTTTTTCTCCTTCCATGGGAAAGAAACCTCTTCACAAAAGGAAGATTGGGGATATTCAAATGTACTTAAATATTCAACCTGAAATGCCACTTGCCAAGATCAATCCAGGGATCTGGGTTTAGGTTCTGCTGAATTATGGCTGATATGAAACAGTTGGGCAGAACTTCCAGAAACTAATGAGATGGGGCGTGTCTTACCTGAACGCTGTTTCTCAGCACGGAGATGGATAATCCACTAATGGGTTAACTTAATCCTCCTGCCCAATCAGATCAAGTCACCCAAATTTGCCATGCCTGTCCTGGGCCTGATTGCCCCAGTTTTTGACGAGGACGTAACTACTGACTGACAGCATGACGTGTTGGCTCACAGAACAGACCCTAGGCCTAAGGACCTAATTGAGTGGGTGTGGATTATCCATCTCTGTGCTGAGAAACGGCGTTCAGGTAAGACAACGCCCCTTCTCCAGCACTGGAGATGGATAATCCACTAATGGGACATACCAAAGCCCACTGTCCTTACGGGAGGGAAGTGGGCAAGTTTGGAACCGTGTCGCGAGGAACCACTTGTTGGAGGACTCTCCTGCCAAAGGATGCCTCGGCGGAAGCATACCTGTCCAGTTTGTAGTGCCATATGAACGGTGATGGGGAAGACCATATGGCTGCCTTACATACTTCCTCAATGGAAGTCTGCATGGCCCAGGCCGCCGAGGTGGCCGCACTGCGTGTAGAGTGGGCCGTGACACGAGGTGGAATCAGCAAGGAATTGGACTGGTATGCCCCCGCAATGCAAGCTCTTATCCAACAACCAATAGTGGATGCTGAGACCTTCTGACCCTTGGAAAAAGATGAGGAGACAAAAAGAGCCTTGGAGCTACGGAAGGAGGCTGTCCGTTTAATGTGGTAACGGAGAGCCCGTCGGACGTCCAGAGAATGCCATCGCCGTTCCAGCTCATGAGACGAATTGGGGCAGAAGGACTATGTCCTGGGTCCTATGAAAAAGAGAATTTACTTTGGGAACGAAGGTGGGGTCTAAGCGCAAAGTGACCCGATCCCGGTGGAAGATACACAGATCCTTCCTGACCGAGAAGGCCGCCATCTCAGAGATGCGCCGGGCTGAAGTAATAGCCACCAAGAAGGCAACCTTGAGGGATAAGGACCTCATGTCGCATGAACTGAGGGGCTCAAAGGGAGCCCTGGTAAGAGCCTGAAGGACCTTAGGTAATTCCCATGTGGGATACCTGTGAACCACAGGTGGCTTGGTATTTGTAGCTCCCTTGATGAAGGAGCGGATCAAGGAGTGTTGCCCCAGGGAACTAACATTGTCGCAAGAGAGCAAGGTAGAGAGGGCCGCCACCTGCCTACGCAATGTGCTAGGTGCCAATCCCTTATTCAGTCCCTTCAGCAAATAGTCTAGAATGTTAGGGACGGACAATCTCGATAAAGGAATTTGACGAGCGGCACACCACCAGCAAAAGTTCTGCCATGTGGCCTCGTAGATGAGGTTCAGGATCCTGCGTTCAAGTGCCAAACAGCTAACTGGAGCCATTGGGGGTCCGGGTGAATCAGGTCCCCCTGGATCAGTGACACCCTGTCTGGAGGGATTTTCCAAGGGCGTGACTGAGAAAAGCCGACAAGGTCGGCGAACCAAGGTCTCCGCGGCCAGTAAGGGGCTACCAGGAGAACCTCTGCCCTCTCCTGTAGGAGCTTGCGGATGACCGCTGTGAGGAGGGGAAGGGGGGGAAAGCCATAGAGTAGGCCGTCTGGCCATGAGGTCCGGAGAGCATCTACTCCCTCTGCCCCCTGAACTGGGAACCGCAAGAGGAACCACGGGAGCTGCGTGTTTGCCCTGGAGACAAACAGGCCTATGATGGGAAGACCGAATCTGTGAGTGATTTCCCTGAATAGCCTCGGGTGCAGACGCCATTCCGAGTGGTCCATGGTTGACCTGCTCAGGAAGTCTGCCCTCTTGTTTGCCTCCGAGATGTGGTCCGCCCTGAGCAAGGCGAGGTTGGTCTCTGCCCAGGAGCCCAGCTGTTGAGCCTCGGCCAGGAGCGCCCGGGACCGGTGCCTCCCCGTCTGTTCACATGGGCCTTTGCTGCCATGTTGTCCGTAAGGACGAGTACATGCTATTTCTCTATGCTGTGGCGAAAGTGGCGGAGGACAAGGTGTATGGCCCTGAGTTCCAGCCAGTTGATTCTGTGTCTCAGGTCCGCCCGACACCACCTCCCTTGGACCCATTGAGGCTGAAAGTGTGCTCCCCAGCCGAACAGACTGGCGTCCGTCATGACCGTGAGCCGCCTGGGCTCCTTGAAAAGAGGCCCTCTGGTCATGGCTGGAGATAGCCACCATCTGAGGGAGCGTAAGATGTGTGGTGGAATCCTTACCTCTTGGGGTGGAAGTGCTTGTTCCCTGCTTCTGATAGGGGAGCAGACACCACTGGATGGGCCGCGAGTGTAATCTGGCCCAGGGGACGATCGAGATGCACAATATCATCTTTCTCAGGAGCTTGGAGAGCCCGGACGGGGACAGAGTCTTCTCTCTGCAGACCTTGAGAACTAGATCCCGTATACTGCTCCTGTGTTCCTGAGACAGATAAACCTGACATTCTACCGTGTCTATGACAGCTCCTAAGTGGAGCAATCTGGTCGATGGGACTGTCTGGCTTTTCTTGAAATTGACTGAAAACCCATGGCTCTGCAAGACTCCGATCACCAGTCTCAGGCCTGTCAGAGCCCTCTGCGGGGAGGACGATTGTATTAAGATGTCGTCCAGGTAGCATTGCACCTGAACCGGCATCAATCTCAGGGGTGCTGCCAGAACTGCCAGGACCTTGGAAAAGACCCTTGGCGCCAACGACAGGCTGAATGGCAGTGCCCTGTACTGGTAATGATGTCCCATATAGTTGAACCTGAGAAACCGGCGGTGGCTGGGGCTGATGGGAATGTGGAGGTATGCCTCTGTAAGGTCCACTGAAGTGAGAAAGTCCCCCTTTCAGATGCTGCCTAGGATGGACTGAAATGTCTGCATTTTGAACCTTCGGTATGCCAAATAAAGGTTCAGGAGTTTTAGGTCTAAGATTGCCCTCCATCCTTCCGAGGCTTTGGGGACTACGAAGAGGATGGAGTAGAATCCATGCCCCCGTTGGTCCGCAAGTACCGGTTCTATGGCTCTGATGTCTAGTAAGTGACGAATGGCCTCCTGCATGAGACCTCTCCTTAGGGGCTTCTTTGATTGGGGACAAGCAATGAACCTTTTTGGTGGATTGGATATGAATTCCAGGACAGGCCGTGGCGGATGGTGTCCAGGACCCAGGCGTCTGTGGTGGTGGCCTCCCACTGAGTGGCGAAGAGGGAGAGCCTTCCCCCTATGGGAGGCACCACTGGGGGGGTCACTTCTTACGGAAGGGGCGACCCCTGCCTCGAAAGGGCTGTTTGGACTAGAATTGCTGCCTAGGCCATGTGGCTGGTCTGTCAGCTGGACGGTCCTGTCTGGGCGTGAAGGCCGAGAAGGTTGCATGGCTTCTGGGGTAGAAGCAGGCCGGAAGGTCTATCTGCGATTGTAAGGGGTAGGACGCCTATCGGATCGCTTAGTGATATGAGCCAGGATCTTCTTTTTATCCTTGTTCTCTGACAGGTATGGGGCTAAGACATCCCCAAATAATTTGCCGCCCTGGTAAGGGGCTGCTGCCAGACGCCACTTGGCCTTGGCGTCTGCCTGCCAGTGTCTTAGCCATAGCATGCGGCGGGCTATCACATTGGATGCCAAGGATCTGGAAGAAAACCGAGCGGTGTGCAAGGTCGCATCAGAAGTGTATTCTGTCGCGGCCACTAGCTTGCTCAGGTCCTGATGTGTGCGGGCATCGTCCGCAGGGATCCTGGCCTGCGATTGGCGCAGCCAGATGAGGGCGGATCTGGTGAAGAAGGAAGCTGATGTGGATGCCCTGATGGACCACGCCGCCGCCTTGTGTGACCTTCTAAAGGTCATTTCCCCTTTGCGTTCCTCAGATTTTAGGGCCATATCCCCCGAAATAGCTGAGGGGGAGAACAGGTGAGCCAGGGGCTCATCCACTGTGGATACATTCAGCGCCTCCTCTAATTCCTGTCATTATCACCTGGAAGGGGGAAGGTACCCGGGGAAGCCCATTGTTTCTTAACTGCTTTGAGGAACAAGGCTGGACATGGAACATGATGTTGGGTGACCACCAGTTCAATGAAGACGGGGTCCGCCTCTGGATCTGTTGTGGGAGCTGTTGGGGCGGGCCGGCTGGGTCCTCCGTGTGGCACCGAGCTAACCTTGCGAAGCAGAGGAAGAAAAAGCGATGGATTAAATAGCCCTCCGAACGGAGGCTGATCCGGGACCGGTTCCTCCTCCGCTGACCATGAGGCGTCGAGCGCCTGATCCTGCTCCAGGGTCACTGAGACCCTGCTTAAAGAAGAATGGGAGGGAGAAGGAGGGTCACGAGGACTGTGATGTACCGGACGCGAGAGGGGAATGGAAATCACGGATTCCGCTCTGGGCACCAATGGAGTTCTGACCGTAAGGGCCCGCTCCACAACCTGAGCCACCAAGGTCTGGATCCTGTCGTCCAGGGATGAGAGGGTGAGTTCCTCCTCTCTGAGCCCCGCGGCTGTGGGTGTAAAGGTGGCCTTTGGGGTCTGCGGGACCCATGGGGTATAGGGGGACCTGAAGGCCTGTGCCTCAGATACCTCCTCGGCCTGGTCATAAGAAGTGGAAGGCTCTGCCGGTGCCCAGACCTCCTGAGGAGAGGAAGAGGGACCTAGAGGAAGATCAGAAAAGGTGGGCTCTGCCTGAGCAGTCTCAGCCCTGGCCTGTTTTTGAGCCTTTGCAAACTCTTTTTCCAATGCCTGGTGTCTCCTGCTGGCCTGTTTTTCAGCCAATTTGGAGGTTTTTCCCCCAGCAGCAGCCTTGGGCTTGACCTTGGCTGCGATCCCACCAGCAGCCTCTTGGGAAGGAGATCTGTGACTTTTCTGGACTGAGGAGGAAGGAGAGGTGGCCCTGGCCTGGGATGCCGTGTTATCCTCCATGCTGGTATGAAATCTTCAGGTGCGCTAGAGGGTGCACCTGGGAAAGGGATCAATTGGCTGATAAGGTTGTAGGGCTAAGGCTGGGATTAGGTTGCCCTACCACCCCCCCTGGTCACTGAACCAGTGGTATTCAAAAAGCTCTGGTTCTACTTGCAGTCGCTCTTGCTTCCACCTGAAGTGGACTGCGGCCTGCTAGTGGGGCTTGCTATGTTGCTAGGCCAGCAAAATAAAAGGTGGCAACAGCACAGTGTCAGAGACTAGGACTACTGTAGTGGTTAGCAAGCCCAAGGTGACCAGGGTTTGAGACACCAGGAGGCCTAATAGAGAACTCTTGGGCCTATGCAAGGATAGAAGGATAAATTCCAATTACTACGAGGGGAGATTCCAAGGATGAGCTGAGAGGATTCCCCCCCCCTCGGTAACCTTGGCTGTTAAAATCAGTGAAGGCCCTTGGCGAGGAGGCCTCCGTGAGGCCTTATTTGGTCTTGGCTAGGCCGAACCCTCCAAGGTGGCAGCCGCAGGCTGCAGGGGCCCCTGTCTCGATCTAGGCCTTCGCTGAGGAAAGGCACCCAAAGTCTGAAAAGAAGCTTTTAATTGAATTGAAGAACTGGAGAGATAGGTGGAAAGGTCCTTTTTTTCCCCACCCCCCACCCTCCCTTGCAATCAGCAAGGTTTTGGGAGGCCACGTAGTCGCCAAAATGGCGACCGCGACTCAGGCCGATCATCCCCTCCGGGGAGGGGAAGGAGTGAAGAAGGGAAAGAAAGCCTCCCTTCCCTGACGAGGAGGGGGGGGATTTAGAGCCCCATAGAGTCCTCCATTTGGAAGGCTGATTCCCAAAGGGAATTAGTGACAATGGGTCCTCTAGAGGAGCGTTGGTCCCAATGCTGCTCAGAGGACTCAGAAGGAAGGGAGTTCTTAGTCTAATAATAAAATGGATAATAACATGGATAATCCACTAATGATATCTACCTGCCTGTGAGCCAAACCTGCACGTCTGTTCAGGACAAGATCAAGTCGAAAACTGGGGCAATCAGGCCCAGGACAGGCATGGCAAGTTTGGCTGACTTGATCTGATTGGGCAGGAGGATTAAGTTAACCCATTAGTGGATTATCCATCTCCAGTGCTGGAGAACTTATAGACTCAAAACTAAACATTCTCTCATTTCTTCCTCTGTTTTGCAGCCCTTTGGTTTGCTGGAATTGCATATTCAGAACGCCCTTGACTTATGACCACAATTGGGACCAGAATTTCCCTGGCTAAGGAAATCTATTGTTAAGTGAGTTTTGCCCAATCTTACAACCCTTTTTGCCATGGCTGTTAAGCGAATCACTGCAGTTGTTGAATGAATCACGTGGTCGTTAAGCAAATCCAGCTTCCCCCATTGACTTTGCTTATTGGAAGCTATCTGGGAAGGTCATAAATAGTGATCATGTGACCCTAGGAATGGCTGTCCAGTCTCTTCTTAAAAACTTCCAGTGTTGGAGCATTCACCACTTCTGGAGGCAGGTTGTTCCACTAGAACAATTAACCAGTGGAACAACCTGCCTCCAGAAGTGATGAATGCTCCAACACTGGAAGTTTTTAAGAAGAGACTGGACAGCCATTTGTCTGAAATGGTATAGGGTTTCCTGCCTGAGCAGGGGGTTGGACTAGATGACCTCCAAAGTCCCTTCCAACTTTATTATTATTATTAGGATGCTGCAAATGTAATAAATACATGTCGGTTGCTAAGTACCCAAATGTTGATCATGTGACCATGGGGATACTGTGACAGTCGTAAAGGCAAGTTATAAGTCACTAGTTATAGGTCACATTTTTCAGTGCTATTGTAATTGTTAATGGTCACTAAATGAATAATTGTAAGTCGACTCTGTCCAAATCTTGGTGGTTATCAATCCACTCTACAGGAAGATGAAAAGCCCACAACTGAAAATCAGCCACCATAGCATTTCCTATGTGAATCACTTGATCTACAGTAACATTATTGCAATTTATGAAGCTTTTGCACAATATGTTTTAATCCCATCACACCTAAGTCAACCAGGATCTGCACGATGCTCTTAGTATTAGTTTGTAGAATGTGTCATTTAGAATACATGGAACACGCACATCCGGGATGTTTTTCAGGCCATGCTGTCTTACCTTCAGCACAAAGGTGTTATCCTTGTCTGGCATCTCCAATGGCATAGTTGTGCGCACTTCAATAATAGCTGAGAGAGGGATGCTGACCTTTGCTTTGGAAGCCTGAAAGGCCAAATGGATAGAAAGAGATTTTAAAAAAACCTAATGACAAAAACTAACAGTTTGCTCTGAAGCATACCAAAGCAGTTAAAAAGAATGCAAATGTCATACTAGTCTGTGCCATTATTCAAACACATCACTTCCCTTGTGCTTTTCAGTAATTCCAAATGCTTTTAATTAAAAACATGGTATCCAGTGGGAAATAGAAGTTAATAAATTTAATTTTCATATCTCTGCACTGTGTTGTATTATCAACTTCTTTCTTTCAAAAATAAAAAGAATTTTGATGTGGATCAGCAGAATGCAATGACTTTCCCTTTCTATTTTAATAATTAAAGCCAGGCAAGCTAAGAGTCAAAGAAAGCTAAAGTAAAAGGGTTTAATAAAAACAAAAAAGCCCGTTATAAATAAAGTGAACCTGACTGCTCAGATGATACACTTCCTGGTAGAGTATACACACAAATGGAATTTCATGTCAAGTTCTTTGAATAATATACTTTTTAAAACAAAAGAAATGTAAACTGCAAGTCCGAGGCACAAAAGGTTGAAGAGATTGGAGCCAAAGAGCCCCAGAAGACACAAGCAATTCTTTTATTCTGGCAAACAGGGAGATTTTCTTAATAGGATGTCTCCAAAGAGGTACAAATAAAGGCAAAATATTTATCCGGTGTAAAAAGGAAGCAATATTGCCATGTTATTCAATATCATAGCAGTAAATTGTAGCCATTAATAATTGTTTATAACAGTTACAATTGCTCACTTAATTGTTTTTCTGTTCTCATGCCCAAAATAATTATGTTTCTTAATGCTGGAGATTGCCAGTTAAGTCAAATCAGCGTATCAGTTAACTAGGCCAGAGGTTAAGGCCTAAGGAAAAGGGGACAGCATTCACTAAATGTTATTCTAGTTCAATAATTTCCACCCTTTTGTGCTTTTTAGCTTGAATGAGAAATTCCATAATCCATTGTGGCAGAACTGGTGCAAGAACTCTGCAAGAACATGAACCTCTAAAATATACTAACATTTATAAAATGTTGGAATTTTTCTCTGTTGTTCCTATACACCATACCTCATGCTATTTTCCCATAGGAAGAATACAACACATCCCATTTCCCAGAAACAAGTGCAGGATCAGATCTTAATCTGGAAAGGAGTATGGAGGTAGGTGGCAGCTGCTAGGAAAATGAATTTAACCCAGGAAAACAATGTGAAGAGAAACTCAAGATTGTCCCTCCTTGATACTCTTTTGTATGAGACAGAGGGGACAACAGATTTCAAGATTCTGTTGTTTTTGCCTACATCAGTGTTTCTCAACCGTGGCGACTTGAAGATGTGCTGACTTCAACTCCCAGAATTCCCCAGCCAGCATTAGTATCAATAAATAATCAATAAAACAGAGTTCTAGTACTCCTTGTGATGTTGATTTCTTATCATGGTCTACCTCAAAGGACTGATATCATCTGCGCTAGGTCTTAATCCTTGAGAGCTACTGTACTTTTTCTTTAAATATATTCAATCAATACAATTTGACCATGTGTTTTAAATAGGGTCATTCTGTCTTCTTACTAGAGTTACTAGAGAAAAAGTCCCCACATCTTACAAGGCAGAGGTGAGAACTTTTTTGTGGGCAGGAATGATTTTATCTTTGACATTGTGTTCAGGACCACAGTGTCCAGCTGTAATGTAATGATATCCCTTTAGTAGGCAAAGACAGGAACTGTTGCCTCCCAACTATTTTCGGTGAATTAAGTCTAATGGAAGCTTAGTATACCTACTGTATTGATTTCCTAGCCAAAAGTGGCAGGAAATTGTGCACCCTGAATAATAAAATGTAGAGATCAGTTGGCAAGGATAAGGACAGTGTATCAGAAGAAAAGATTATATGTAATGACAGTTGCTTGTTAGGGAAGAATTTTTGATGGAGTAACTCCTCTGTGATGGGGCCTGTCAGGCACAAGAAATCAGGAACCAAGATAGAGCTCAAAAACACTACGCGTTTATTCCATACTACCTATATCCAAGAATCTGATCTACTAATGGTCAAGTCAAATTGGTGCCAGTAAAGTCAACGGAATTCAAGGAGGGGCTTGACTTACAGTAGTTTTCTTGGGGGGGGGGGTATAGGGACTCCAGACTGTTGATGCATTTGACCCTGCCCTCGGGCTCCGCCTGGTCATCTACGGTGCCCCAGCTTTGGGATTCTCCCCTGAGAGAGAATAGAAATGGCACTGACCTCCTAATCTTTGTGGGAACACTGATACTTATATATTCACCCATACATATTCAAAGCAACCTGAGCTTGGCTGTTTTCTTGTAGATGTATCATTACTCAAACTAGGTTAAACCCCCCCCCCCGTGCTAATAGCCTGCACTAGCACTGATGATGTTACCTAGTTTGGGTAATGAAATGTCTGCAAGAAAACAACCAAGCTCAGAGAGGAGCTACAAATATTCTCCTTTATTGATTTTCAAAGCAATTTCTCCCTCTTATTCTGCTGGTTTTAAATTGTTAACTGATCATTGACTTTATTCATGTTTACTACAGAATTCTCTAATATCCATGAAAATGCAGGGCAATGTAAGAACATATTTAAACAGACTTATTTTCTAGGCCAAATTAAAAATTATCCTAAATCTGCCCGAAGAAAACACTCTTTCCAACTACAACTTGGCTTTCCTTGGGCAGTAAGGAAAGACTCAGAAGGGGAGGAATGGAAACAGGATCTCTCGCTTGTTTGGCGCCATAAAAGGAGTTCACCTGAATGGGATTTTCCATGCACTCTTGTCCGGTATGCTCACACTAGCAAATTCCCCTTGGCTCAATTTTCAGAGATCACCACAGTATGAAGAAGGCGCTCATGTAAGATTGTCAAGCACAGCATTTCTATCCACTCACCCAGGCTGCAACCCTCAAACTGCTTACGGCCAAGGGTGTGTTTTACACTCAGCTGCTTGGACAGCTGGCCTAGCAAGAGTCTTGCAAATCCAAAAAGGAAGCACACTTCACGGCTCAGTGGCATCAAAGCCCTCCAGTTGTAGGGTTGGTTCTTCCTCTACACCCACAGTTGACAAGTACAGGGCAGAAAAGGAACAGAAACAACTCTGGGACATAGGAAATTCTTTTGATCAAGTCCTGCTACCAAGTCAACATTTATTGTCTCCCTTTGACAGCTGCCCTTATAACACTTATGTAACTCAACATTCATTCTAAATCAACTGGCAATATGAGACTTTCTTGATCTTGGAAACTGCTTGCATGCAACATTCTGTGTTTCACACTTGTTCATTTGCTTCTAAACAAGAAGCACAATGTGATGTGAGACAGTGGTTTATTGGCAGTAAAATTCTTGTTAGATTCCCAAAACTCTAGATCAGTGGTAGCGAACCTATGGCATGTATGCCAGAGGCGGCACTCAGAGCCCTCTTCTGTGGGCATGTGCATCATCGCCCAAGCCCCGCCTCCCCTGCGGCCCTCTCCTCACCAGCAGCCCCCCCCCAGAGGAGAGTTGCCCCTGGGCGCGGCCTGCATGGAGCAGCACAACCAAGGCCATGGCAGCCGGGACAAAATTCCACCCTCGCACCCCATCACGCGCAGATGATTTATTTATTTATTTATTTCTAAAATTTATATGCCGCCCAATCCCAAGGGACTCAGGGCGGCGATGCTGCCGGGCGCAGGTGGAGGGCGTGGCTGCCATAGTGCTGCAGGGCCACCTGGGCGATCTGCGGCAGGCCATGGAGGTAGTGGGTGGCCCTGCGGGTGAGCAGGATGAAGGGGGGGGGCAGGGTGGAGCAGGGGCAGAGCGGGGCAGGTTTGGGGCACTCAGTCTCTAAAAGGTTCACCAACACTGCTCTAGATATTCCCAAACCTTCCACTTAAGGTCCACAGTGGTATAAAAGGGGTCAAAGAGACCATCTATGTCAAAACTGAACAGCCCTCTCTCAACAGAGGGGAAGGGATATGACATCATCTATCTCCAGTCTACAACACAGTCCTTTCAACAGTTCCAAGAAGGCTCCACATCCATTTGCACTACTCAGGTGACCCTGAAGATACAGATAAGCCTCCAGGTAGCTTTAATGACTTACTAAAAGAATGAAAATGAACAGCTGTCTGCAGAAGTATAAATTTTTCCATTCCCCACCATCCAGTCAGAGCTGAAGAAGCTTCTTGGGGTAGTAGTAGTAGTAGTAGTAGAAGTAGTAATAGAAGTAGTAGTAGTAGTAATAAAGTTGGAAGGGATCTTGGAGGTCATCAAGTCCAATCCCCTGCTCAGGCAGGTAACCCTATACCATTTTGGACAAATGGCTGTCCAGTTCCTTCTAATATTAATTAATAATAAGTGAAATCAGTACTAAGTACTGCAGTGTGGATTGTCCTACTGTGGATGCTACCCAACCAGATTTTCCTTCCAGGATGCTTTTTTCTGTTATTGAAAATATTTGTATATAGTTACAGAAAATCCAAAACAGTTTGCAGTAATCACAAAAACAGCATATAAAAACAATAAGAAGGTAAAGCCAAAGAAAGATACTCTATTTTCATACAAGTTTTAGGAGGAAGCTGGGAAAGGCTAACCTAAAAATGCAGGTTTTTAAAATACACTTTAATGAAGTCAGTGTTGAGGTGTGATATACCGCAGAGCGAAATCTGTTACACAGGCTGGGATCTATCACAAAATGTAGTGATCTACATTTCACTAAATAGCCATTTGTAGTTCTGGCATCAGGGCGCCCAGGGAAGGTCCTAGATTCTTGTGAGGCCGATTTAATCCAAGGCTTTTAAAAAATAATGCGATTCCTAATTGTTTAAAGCTCTACATACTAGACCCACATCATTAAGCTATCTAGTTAATAGACTGGCAACCAGGGCAGAAATTTTTTTCACACAAATGCAATACATGTAGAATAAGATGCTCCAGAAAAGAACTTAGCCACAACATTCTGCACCAGTTGTACTTTTTGGCGCAGTCTCAAAAGCAGTACATTAAATAATTTGATCTTGAGGTTACCAGTGCAGGAATGGCCAAACTAACCATATCCATAAAAAGGCACTGCAGCCTACTTTGAAAGTAAGTGCTTATGACCACAGGTGATCTGAGCACTCAGTAACAATGATGGATCTTGAAGCACCTCCAAACTGAGGGCCTGTTTCTTTAAAAGCAGTGCAGTCTCATGCAGAGCAGGCAATTCCTCCAGTTCCTTAATCCCGATACACTGCAGATAGTCCTTGACTTATGACAGTTCATTTAGTGACTTTAGTTTGAACTTTAGTTCAAAGTTACAATGGCACTGAAAAAGTGGCTTGTGACCATTTTTCACACTTAGAACCGCTGTAGCATTCCCCTTGGTCACATGATCAAAATTCAGAGGCTTGGCAACTGGCATGTATTAACGATGGTTGCAGTGTCCAGGGTCTTATGCAGAGTCAATGGGGAAGCCAGATTCATTTAACAACTATGTTGCTAACTTATCAACTGCAGGGATTCATTTAACAATTGTGGCAAGAAAGGTTGTAAAATGGGGCAAAACTCATTTAACAACTGTCTCACTTAGCAACAGAAATTTTGGCCTAAATGGGACCATCTGTACTAGGATTCAGCTTCAGCTTATTCACTATCACCCACTCTTATATTAATTTAGGTTAGCCTCTCTTGCTTCAAATATTGGGTGGGCTTTATTGAGAATCATAATTTTTTTGAGGCTGAAATTTTGAATTCATACTGTGTTGTCCATGGCTCCTTTATTTATATTTTTTGTGGAGTATGGAGTATTTATTAACAGGTTTTAAATGATATAGTATATGGTATATTCAGTTGCCTTCATATACGCATTGAAAAATTTATCATGCTTATAAATCCCTTGCTTATTCATCTGACTTTTTTCTTTTTTGGGAAGGAAGGTTCCCCTTCCAGTTTTATATACATATATTTAAAAAATTTAACAAAAATATAGCAGAAAAAGAAGCATGGCAGTATTTTAATTCATTACTTTTTGTAATTCACTAGCTTAAGGTTCCCAGGAACCTTGAATCCCAATTTGCTTAGTATCAACATAAATTGCTAGAATATATTGTATTTTTTTCCAAGTCTCAGAGCAATACTTGGAGGAAGGGAAAATGCCATATATGGTGTATAAAAGAGAACAAATATGAGAGATGCCACAAGCTGAAAAGTGAAGAATAAACAAGCTACTTCATCAATCACTTCCCAAGTCTTTAAAAAGAAACAATCCATTAAGAGGGGGGAGTATGTACACAGACATATTGCTATGCAAGAATATAATCACTCATCCCCCCCCCCCCCCCCGTCGTCTCACAATTGAACTATTGTAATTTGCTGTATATGGGGATTTCCCTGAAGACCTTCTAGAAGTTGCAGCCTGGCTCAAAATACAGCAGTATGAGCAGTAATAGGAACTTCACACTATGGTTATTTGGCACCACAACTATGCAAGCTGCATTGGCTGCCAGTTAACTTCTGGGTGCAATTCAAAGTGCTGGTTGTTACCTATAAAGCTCTTTATGGCAGGGATGCTCAACCTTGGCAACTTTAAGACTTGTGGACTTCAACTTCCAGAATTCCTCAGCCAGCAAAGTTGAAGTCCACAAGTCTGGGAGTTGAAGTCCACAAGTCTTAAAGTTGTCAAGGTTGAGGACCCTTGCTTTATGGCACAGGGTTTGGTTATCTGAGGGATCATCTACCTTGAACTGTTTCTGCCCACCTGTATATTTGGACAGAGTCGGTGCATCCCAGGTCCCTCAACTGAGGTCTGTCATTCTATGGGACCTGGACCTGCCCTCTGGAACATATCATCCCAGAGATATGGACGGTGCCCACTTTTCTGGGATTCCAGAAAACACTTAAGACCTGACTCTTTTCCGAGGTCTGGAATTAATGTACTTGTGGGGCTCCCTGTGATATTTTTATTGTTAAGGTTGTTTTTGGTCAGGGCTGTCACATTCTGTTTTATTTTTTATGCTTTTAGCTGTTTAAATGGTGTATTATGATTTTGTAAGCTGCCCAGAGTAAACTGGGGGGAGGGGGAACAGCCATAACAAATTCAAGTTCATTCATAAACAAGGAAGGCAAGGAAAGCAAACAACAAAATAAGAAAAAATTCAACAGAAGCACCGCTGAAAGCCGGTATGGTCTAGTGGTTAAGGCACCAGGCTAGAAACCAGGAGATTGTGAATTCTAGTCCTGCCTTAGTATGAGAGCCAGCTGGGTGTCTTTGTTTCAACTACTCTCCTGCAACCCAACCCAAGTCATAGGGCTATTGTTGTGGGGAAAATAAAAGGAAGGAGTATTGTCTATGTTTTCTGCCTTGAATTATTTATAAAAATAATTACAGGTGGGATATAAATAAATAAAAAATATGCGTAAATCTGGGAAATGGCTGGAATATTTTGCTTTCATCTACCAGTAGCCACTGCGTAACGAAAAAGAGTCATATTCCACAGGAGAGTACTTGCTTTGCACATTTAGCTTAATGCTTCTACAGTAAGGATTTCAAGTAGCAAAGCTTAAGAAAACTTCTGCTTTATACTTTGGAGTCCTACAAGTATTGCAACAGATATCACTGGGCTGAATGCATCAAATAGTCTGTTCACAAATACACTATCTCAGATTATTGTAACAAGTGGGAAAGTCCAGGTTTTACATGCAGAGGATCCCAGGTGGCCCCCATTAGATATGCCAATGGAAATTATTTAGCTCTTTGTAATTCACTTTTGCCAGAAATAGTCTGGAGAGCACCTAGTCAATACTGCGCTTGATGGATCCATAATCTGATTCAGTATATATAATTACATAGATACAAGGAAGATGTATTTGAAAGTAATCAACAATTATTTAATCATCATAGGAATGAGTCAAGGGGAGCCCTGAGCTCGTATATTCTCTAGTCTCCTTTCCTCCTTCCATGCCACTGCAAGGAGGTGATGGAACAATTTTGCTTGCAATTTAGGGATTTTCTTTGCTTCGTTTCATTTTGCTCTTGAGATCTACAGTCATCTTTTCTGCCAACAGATAGCAGACTGTTTAATCTTTTCCAACCTGATGACCTCCAGATGGATTAGTACTACAGCCCCAGAATTTCTAGCAAGCATGATTAAATGCTAATGGGAAATTCCAGAGGTTGGCTGGAAAGTATCTGGATTGAGAAGGCTTGGTATATACTGGAGTCTGTATGCTTTTCTGAAAAAAGCTAGCCTTATCAACCAGGTTAAGATTCGAATTCAACATTAAATTGCTAATAAGGGAGGCTATCCTATCTGAGCCATATATTTCAAACAAGCTATATAAAGGTAGTCCTTGATTTACAACAGTTCCAAAGTTACAACGGCACTGAAAAATGTAACTTATGACCGTTTTTTCAGTTATGATCTTTGCAACATCCCCTGATCATGTGATCAAAATTCAGATGCTTGGCAATTGGTTCATGTTTATGACCTGTGCTGTGTCCCAAAGTCACGTGTTCACTTTTGTGACCTGACAAGCAAAGTCAATAGGGAAGGCAAATTCACTTAACAACCACGTTACTAACTTAACAATTGCAGTGATTCACTTAAACAGTGGTTCTCAACCTTTCTAATGCCGCGACCCCATAATACAGTTCCCCATGTTGTGGTGACCCCCAACCACTTATATATCACCGGGTGCCAGGGGCGTGGCCAAAGAAAAGGGGAAAAAATGGTGGACAGCCTTGTTTGGCGACCCCCGTGAAATGGTCGTTCGACCCCAAATGGGGTCCCGACCCACAGGTTGAGAACCACTGACTTAAAACAACTATGGCAAGAAAGGTCATAAAATGGGACAAAATTCATTTAAGAAATGAGTTACAACAACAGAAATTTTGGGCTCAGCTGTACAGATAGTCGTGGACTACCTGTACAACTGTGGTGAAGAATGAGAATAAAGTAGATTCAGAACTGCTATAAAGAAACCGAGGGGGGGGGAAATAACCACCCCTCCATTTTATCATGAAAGAAGTATTCAGCTATCATCCATGATCTACACAAAGTGTCCATATGGCTCACAGAAAAAGAAAAAAATAAACACTAATCATCTCATGAAGCTCAAGACCTCTCAGGTTGCACTCTGCACTATTTTTGAACATTGACATCTGGAAGAGCTGCACGCCAAAGCAGCTTGAGAAGGAAGCATCTGACACAGCGTTTGCTAATTTCACGGACAACAAACTGGAAGTTGCCAAGACTATATGGGGCTCCAAAAAGCAAAGTCTGGCATTATCTATCCCAGAATAGTCAAGTCATCCAAGAATCCTTACAGGTGCTGAAATAATGAACAACTCAATTACGAGTACTCAGATGGAGATATAAGATATAGAGTTACTGAAATGGGAGTAGCTACCATATCATCTGACCCACATATATCAGGACCTACTTAATTTTAAATACGGAAATAGCAAAACATTTCCCCACAATCTATTTTTTTAAGTGTGGATGGAAGAAAAACAAGTAGAAAAGGTTGCCCACATGTTAATATTATATTACAACTCTTATTTTGTAATTTATACTTAACTTAGCTATATAATACAGGTAGTTCTCAACTTACAACCTTCGGTTTAATGACAGCTTGAAGTTAAAACAGCTATGAAAAGAATGACTTATGATTGGTTTTCACATTTACGACTGTTGCAACATCCCCATGGTCATGTGATCATAATTCAGACATTTAGCAACTGGGTAATAATATTTATGATGGTTGCAGTGTCCTGGTGTCATGTTAAAGTTGTAAAAGTTTCACATTACTAAGTTAACAGCTGCAGTGATTCACTGTAAAGGAAAGGTGATAAAATGGGGTAAAACTCACTTAACTGTCTTGCTTAGCAATGGAAAATTTGGGCTCGGTTGTGGTTGTAAGTCAAGGACTACCTATATTAGATGTTGGGGTGCTTTGAAAAGTTATCCAAAGTGATAAAATTATTTGGAACATGTCCCCCAGTTGTCGAGCCAGTGTCTCTAAGGTCATAAATGTCATGTAACAGTACATGTCACATCTGTATAACCATAATGTGAGATTCTTTGCCATCGTTCTTGATTTAGGTATGAACAAGTCCTACAAATGCTGAAACAGTGATTTATATTCCTGCAAACACCAGATAAAAGGAACACCTGAATTTCACTTGTAAATGGAGGCTGAGTTTGAATATCCACTGTTTCTGTGCCTTTTAATCTGCAGGCTTCTCTATGGCTACCAGCAAACAAATGAATTACTAGGGAAAACTGCATGCAAAAACTTCAGTAATGAAGTCTGGTTACCTTAGGAGGAACGTAGAACTCTAGAAGGAACCTTTCCCCCTCTATCTTTACTGCTTTCCTTAGCAGCAAACGGCATTTTTGCCACTGAGAGCTACCCACACAGTTTGTGTCATCAGCAACCATGTAGCGAAGGGTTCCCTCTCTCTGAATGTCCACTAAATCCACTTTAGAAGATTGCCCCTTTGAAAGCCAGAGTTTGTGGGTCCATTTCTCTCTGGATTCGCTGTGTTCTTTGCTACCCGGAGGACAATGTTCCCGCTCAGACTGTTTGCTTTGCATGGCTTCCGCGCCTGGCTCTGGAGAAGACCGCCGATGCCACATCTCCTTCATGCCATCCACCACGCACAAGCTCATGTTCCTCAGAGAAAAACCTTTCTTGAATTTTGTTTTAGAAGAACTGTGCACAGAGACATCTTCTGAGCTTCGGGACTGGCCATAGGAGGAGACTTTTCTTGCCTGAGCCTGTTGGGTTTGGCTTAAGTACCTGCTGGAGGTGAGCGTGTGGTCCATGCTATCTAGAGACTCCACGGAAGTCTGCTCTTTCCTTGGCAAGAGATCCCGTCCATAAGGCATGTGGCAGTTCTGAAGGCCCACAAATGGGACAATATTATATTTCGTAGGGGAATTGGACACAAACACCCTGTTGACCTCCAGGCTGAAGATGTCCAAGAAATTTGCTGCAAAATGATGAGAGAAGGAAGTCTCGGCTCCAGGGGTGTCGTAGTGGGGATTTTCTTTCAGGAACTGGCAGAATTTCTGAGCAAAGTCCACTGCAGCAGCCTGGGCATGGAGCTCGCAGAATTCCCGCCAGTCAGGAAGCTGGGAGGGAGGTTCTTGACAAAGAGCATCACCATTCATGACTGTTCCATTCCACCTACAATCAAGAGAAAGATGGTGAGAGAGAGAGAGAGAGAGAGAGAAGCTCTAACTATCTACCTGTTCTCAAATACAGTTAGTCCTTGACTTACAACCATTTCTTTAGTGACCATTTAAAATTAAAACAGCACTGAGAAAGTGACTTATGACTGGTTTTCACACTTATGACTGTTGCAACATCCTCATAGTCACATGATTAAAATTTGGGTGCTTGGCAACTAGCATGTACGAAGACAATTTGGAAGTAAACTTCCATTTGGTTATCAATGACAGACACTCGCAGATACAGATCTTTTATTGTGCACATTAGAAAAACTACAACATTACATTACTTTTTGACATAATTGCCATTCAAATTGAGGTACCTGTCATAACGTCTTACAAGGTTTGAAATTCCTTAGTAGTAGTCGCTCAGCGTCAAATCTGGGCTATGGGGGATGATGAAAAACATCCCAATGAAACTGCTTCAAAAGTTCTTGAGTATGTCTAGCAGTATACAGGCGAGCATTATCATGAACCAACACCACACCGGAAGTGGTGCCATAAAAAATCCTGCCAAATGTCAAGGTGCCAAAGGAGTAGTGCTAGTGAAGTTCATGGAGCGTGGTTTGACCATCAATTCAGAAGTCTACTGTGAAATGTTACAAAAACTTAAGACGAGCCATCTATAACAAGCACAGAGGCATGCTGACTTCCAGTGTGGAGTTGGTTCACGATAATGCTCTCCTGCACACCGCGAGACACACCCAAGAACCTTTGAAGCAGTTCCATTGGGATGTTTTGGATCACCTCCCATAGCCCAGATTTGGTGCCAAGCAACTACTACTAAGGAATTTCAAACCTTGTAAGACGTTATGACAAGTGCCTCAATTTGAATGGCGATTATGTCAAAAAATAATGTAATGCTGTAGTTTTTTAATGTGCATAATAAAAGTTCTGCATTTGCGAGTGTCTGTCATTGATAACCAAATGGAGGTTTGTTTCCGAACTGCCCTCGTATTTATGACAGTTGCAGAGTCCCGGGGATCATGTGATCACCATTTGTAGCCTTCCCAGCCAGCTTCTGACAAGCAAAGTCAATGGGGAAAGCCAGATTTGCTTAATGATCATACGATTCACTTAATAACTACTGTGATTCGCTTTACAACTGTGACAAAAAGATCATAAAATGGGGCAAAACTCACTTAACTGTCTTACTTAGCAATGGAAATTTTGGGTTCAATTATGGTCGTAAGTCAAGGATTGCCTGTACAAAATAACTTGATTTGCTTGTACTGGACTATTTCAGAAGAGGTGGGACCTGGAGGAGAAAGAGGGAGCCCTAACAGTAGTAGTGATTAAACCTCTTAACAAATTCAGAAAAAAAGTTAAATAGCTTTCATGACGTCTAAGATCCATTACCCTGGCAAACACCCCCGTTCTCTCGCAATTTTTAAAATGATACTGGGTTTCAAAATCTTACCTTTTCAGTTTATTTATCCAACCATTTCATAAATTCCAAATTAACACTAACCAAAGGAAAGGGATGGGGAGATGCATCTCATTGCTCATATATGTTGGGAGATGTGGAGTCTACAAATGGCACTTACGTTACAATTTGTGTCCTCCAAGATCACACTGCTAAAACCTAACGACGAACTCCTATACTCAATTGCCCAAATTATAATAGGAAATAAAAGCAAATAGGTAAACAGCTGCACAGTCCTACAAATATTAAAAATATTACTTCCAACTTCTGGGGGAAAAAAAGCATGAAAATCTAAGCCAAGCATTCTGGCCTGTTGCCATGGCAATATTTCTACCTTGTCTCCATGTACATCTTTCACATAAAAAAGTGATTTTAAAAAGGGTGCCAAAACACTGCCTGCCTTTGATGCATGCACAGAATAATGCATTCACATGAACATCAGATCACCAACTATGCTTTCCTAATGTGGCTTTTATTAACCGAAACACAATGTTGAAAGAGAAGAAAATCTTCTCATCCTTTCAAGGACATTCACATCTAAATTCCCCTACCTTTCCTGGCTCTGGGGTGGTCTATTTCCTGTGTATTCCTGGAGTACGTGTACTTCACATGGAGCTTCTATCGCACTGCCTGCCCGTTGCCAAGGCAGGCTGAAGCTGGATCAAGATGACCAATTTCTGCCAAGGCTGCTGGACAAAAAACACGTCTCCCAGAAGCCTTTTCTCCTCAGATCACGGAAATATTGATTGTGTGAAATACAAGTCAATCTTCCCAAAGGAAACTCCCTTGCCTTCTCCACTTCATTATTCTGCCTGCCCATCAGTCTTTCTCCCTTTCAGTAATGCAGAAGTCAAACATAGGTAGTCCTTGATTTATGAGCCCAAAATTTCTGTTGCTAAGCAAGACAGTTGTTAAGTGAGTTTCGCCGCGTTTTACAACCTTTCTTGCCATAGTTGTTAAGTGAATCATTATGGTTGTTAAGTTAATAACAAGGTTGTTAACTGAATCTGGCTTCTCCATTGACTTTTCTTGTCAGAAGGTCACAAAAGGTGATCACATGACCATGGGGATGCTGCAAAGGTCGTAAGTGTGAATAATTGTCATGTCACTTTTTTTCAGTCCTGTTGTAACTTCGAACTGTCACTCAATGGTTGTAAGCCGAGGACTACCTGTAGGGCCCTCCCATTTTGAAGGAAGATATAACATCCTTGGGGCTGTGTATATTCACCAATCATTTGTTTATTTATTTAATAAATAAAGCCACCCATCTCATGTACTTGGATGTTGGATGACTAACAACTAAAAACAGAGTAAAAATGGTATAAAAACACAACCAAAATTGTAAATAACATAAAATAGCAGGCAAAAACACCCACAACATCCCATAATCATTATAACCAAGTTTGCTAGCAACTTGGCAGATGTTAACACAGGTCATAATGATTAGACCAGGGGTAGGCAACCTCGGCTCTTTTATGACTCATGGATTTCAACTCCCAGAATTCCTGAGTCAGCAGCTGTATTGTCATTAGACCAATGACAATACAGTATCAACAGAGGAAGGGGCTAGTGATGCAACTTCATGTCGTCAAATGGTACAGAGCTCTTCTATGCTTCAAGAAGGAAGAAAGCTCTGAAGGCCACACAGTCTTCGTTTCTGGGAATGGAATGGTAGTTTTAGAGAAATGCAACTTCCTTTTTTCCTTCCATGGATTCATGGGAGTGGGGTCTCTGGGTGTGTCATTGACATGGATAAATGTGCTAATATTTGCCTTTAGGAATGAGACTTAACCGTTTGGCAGATTCAAACTCTGCCTGTCATTTGCCTGGTTGGGGTTAGCACAGGGGTTGTTAACTATGGCAACTTTACAACTTGTGGACTTCAACTCCCAGAATTCCTTAGCCAGCCATGCTCAGAAATTGAAGTTGAAGTTCACAGGTCGTAAATTTGCCGTTGTTGCCCACTTCTGGGTTAGTAAGTGGGATTGTGGTTTATTACCCCTGGTTTATTTGTACTCCATGCAAACTATGTCTTAGCACAATGCAGGAAGTCAGCCAATCTTGAAGCAAGCATTAAACAGACAGAGAAGTCATTAAGCAAACCCATTTAAGCTAATGGGTGGTTTTTGCTGGGAATCAGAAATAAATGCCGGTTTCTAGCAAAAAAATTCACAAATTGTGATCACATATCAACTTGGAGGAAGATGAACTAGTTCCAGGCATGTCTGAAGGGGAATTGGTTAATGGCTCCAAACAGCTGTCTGACAGGGATTTGGCTCAAGTACAGCTGCAGCAGGACAGTCTGAGGCTTCAGGTGAAGAAAGCATGGAGCTGCAGCCAGTCGGTGATGAGGAAGAGGAACTGCCTTCTGCACTTGATCCAAGTACAAGTAGAGAAGAGAAAAGGCACGAACAGAGAAGGTCAGCCAGATTACTCACAAGGAGAAAGCCTCACCCTTCTTGATGGGCTGCACTGGAAGCTGGCTATTTAGCACAGCAGACAGATGGAAGCGATGCTGGGAATGTGCTCGTTTCCTAGCTGTGTGTTTTCTGGTCATTGTGATTCTTCCTTGCTTTGAACTGACACAGTGCCTTGTTTTGGATTGTGCCTTGTAAACTCTGGACTTTTCTTGCCTCATGAACCCTCTTGTACTGTGGATTTAATTTGCCTGGTGGGTTTATTTTGATTGGGAAACCTTCAAGTGCCTTGTAGACTCACTGGCCATTGCTCGATGGACTAGCATTGGTCTCCTTATGGCTGGACTTAATTGGGACAGTTCTGGGTTTTTGGTGTAGGGAGTCGTGGGGAGGGGGATATTAATAAACGCACTAAACCACTGGTGTGTGTGTGTGAATGGGACAGCATACATGTTCAACAAACCATTGTTTAAAAAATTGAGCTCTATCACTGTGAATGTCTCCAATCGCATCTTATTTTTATGTCTACATGTGTAATATATGTTGATAGACTATTATCTATATCTCAAGAATTTGTATTATTCTTACAAACTATTGAATATAATTCCTATAGAAATACAATCATTCAAGCTAAAGTTTGGAGAAAAAGTTGGCCAAGAATTTCTGAAGAACTTTTTTTTTTAATTTTTGTATTTGATGTGACACCCATTTCAGTGTTGAAGCGACTCTGGGAGACTTACAGAATGATAAAAGCATTATAAAAATAAAATTAGCAAGAATTAAATAGAGACTAATAAGAGGGTGAATGGTATGGGGGTGGAACCCTCTCTCTTACCCCATCAATAATTATGGATTCTCATTACCGAGTAGAAGATAAATTAACTGATATGCATGCATGATTGTATTACAGAGAGGGACAATCAATCTTCCACTTGCCAGCATTTGTCGTATTTGCATATTTATTGCTGGGCTCTAAATTTTAGCTTGTTTAAAAAAAATGCCACTGCTGCTTTGCCTATTACATGGAACAAAAGTTGTGAACAGAATAACATGTAAGGTGTTGACTGTTTTGATGAATTATAGGGCTAGTCGTACCAACCGAATGCCAAGTTTGCAATCGAGAATTGAATTTGGACAAGGTTTGACTACTTTAATTGAAATGAAACTGGGCTACTTTTATTAGCACTACTATATTTGCTGTTTTTTACATAGTACATAGTTTAGTGTGGTTTAAACTTTGCATTCTCCCTCCCCCCAGCAACCCAACAAGCAGAAATGACCCTTTTGTGTCAGATATGAAAGTGAGATTCAGGAGGGAGGCGATGATTGGCTACTGGGAGTTGAAGGGAGATCTGCATACTCCCTTTCTTTTGGGGACAATGCTGTCTCAAGCATTACAACTACCTACTTTCAGTATCAGCTCTTTATTGCATGGAATTGTTCAGAAACCTTTTAAACTGCAAAGCTCAACAGGGTCTGGGTGCTAGGGAAGTATTTCTGCTCTGATCGAAGATAACCTTCCAAGCTGACAAGGCATAAAGGTTTATAGAGAAGCTACGAGATGTAAACTGAGGTTAGAGGATGTAGCAGGAAGAGGAGAAGGAGGGGAAAGGGGGAAAGCTTCCATTTAGAGCTTAAGATGCCCAGCCAAATAGTGGAATCCACCAATATATTGCTGGCACAAGCAACAATCGAGAAGCCGTTGCTACCTTTTTTTAGCTGGCTGGCTCCACCACTCAGACATGTTTCTCAAGTTGCCCAGCCACATTTATGCAGCTGTGAAAAAAGGATCCTGGCTTTGACTGCCTCAGACAAGCCACAGATTTCTATCTGTTTAACTTTTGGATTTCAGTGGGATCCCACAACCCTGCCTGCTGTTCGCTTCCAGACTGGTATTCAGAGCAGAGCTACCTCCAAGGCAGCATGGCGGCTCTATTTCACTATGATGACTGATTTGCCCATCTCCAATCCTTGCGAGCCTAGCCAATTATTCAAAGGCCCTTTTGTTTTACTGGTTATTGGATGACATTATTCTCATCTTCTGTCTTTGTGTTCTTTCTTCTCTAATTCTAGCAGCAGTTATGAAGTTAGAACACAAAAGGGAACCTTTATGTCTTGGATTGTCACTGTGCTTTCCTTCGGCACCTGTCACCCACTGGATATTTTTTTATTAAAACAAAAGTCTCTAATGCAAAAAAAATAAGGGTGTAAAAACTGCTAGCCTTCCAATTTGATTATTTCCAAGAATGGAAACTGAATGGCTCTTATAAGCTCTTTTTTAGAAATAAGTATAAATTGCTCTCCCCAACTGCTTCCTTGAGAAGTATGCTCTCCTAGCAAGAAAAAGAATAAAAGTAAGCAGAGCTAGTAGAGAAACCATCAGATGAAGTGAGGTATTAGTATTCAGGTAAAATGAACGTTTTACAACTGATGGAGGCCTCATGGTAACCGTTCTGTGAAGAGATTTTCCCATAAGCCATTTTGCACAACTGCCTACAATCCTGTATACCCCCCCCCAACAGTCTCCAAGCATGCATACCAGCTCATCAAATTTGGGGACCAATGAATCCATCTGCTTAATAAATGCATGAAGCATTAAAACATTTTTAAAAGAGATCAGCCTCTTCCTGAATCTATCCAGGGACCAGAACTTTTCTAGGTAATCAGATACCTTGACAACTAAATTCAGCTAGGATCTCCCTTCCAAAAACACAAAATCTCTGTTTTGTGTTTCACTGATCATCAATGAGAAAGCCAGTAATGGCAGAAGAGCTCCATCCTGGTTAGATACATCCACGGCTCCAAGCATAGTCTTGGCTCAAGGATAGTGGAATCCAATTGCGTGGTCTGAAGCACATCCATGGACATGTTCCAAAGTCTTCACTTTCAATGGGTGATAAATTTTATTCCTGAGATGCCGGGGCCTGAATAGAGGACCTTTTGCATGCCAAGCATGTTCAGTTCCATCACACTATGGCATCTGACTTCTATTCCAGAATACAGTTACAGCTATGACTGGAAATACCTATAATGGAGATGGATACTGCTTATCTCTGTAGAGAACCACAGAATTGACCTTGAAGAAGGAATGCAAAGACCATCAGCAAAACATGAATTAGCCTGGGAAGACAAGACAGCAGGAGAAAGAAACTTAAGGCTGCCCCACCCTGACCCTCTTTGGTTTAAGAGGGAAGAAAGGGGACACTTTCAAAATAGTTATTATAGCCTATATCAATAAAGTTCCAACAATGAGTCCTGGTAGCGCAATGGTTAGAATGCAGTGTTGCAGGCAAACTCTGCCCATCACCTGGAGTTTGATCGTAATGCGGCTCAAGGTTAACCCAGTCTTCCATCCTTCTGAGGTCGGTAAAATGAGGAGCCAGATATTTGGGGGCAATATGCTAACTCTGTAAACCACTTAGAGACAGCTGTAAAGCCCTGTGAAGTGATATATAAACTCTAAGTTCTATTGCTATTGCTATTTCATGTAGAGTCTGTTGCCTGACTTGGCCTTCCTCAAAGGACTGGCATCGGTTTTGAAGGACTCACTAACAACCTTGCCCTTGGTTGTAGTGATGCCAGTTCCCTTACTTCTCCAAGATAGTCTCTGTGGATTCTTTACCATTTTCTTTCTTTGATACAATTAACGATTAATCAGACTTTTTGATTGTTGTTTTTTTTTTAAAAAAATCTTTAGGAGGCTACGTTGAATCCTGCTTGTTTATTTACAGTCTGATATTTTGGGAAAACATAGAAAACAGGTGAACTCAATGACTACAAATAGTCCTTGACTTTATGCCCATAATGGAGCTTGCTCACCATAAGACAGGTCGGTGATGATTAAAGCAGCCCAGGATTACAAAATAATAAGGGCATAAATAAATTATTACCTCCATAGTCTGCCCTCTCTCTGAGATAGCACAGGACTTTCCTAACTCTATGTGAGATTGATTGAGCTAAGAGACAGAGTTACCTCATGAGTGTATAGCCTGCACCAGCCTTCCCATGCCATAATAAAAAGAGACCCAGCTTCCATCACTGTGTCCATAAGTATCTACTTCATCTTCCATTGCTGAACTACCTCCCTCACATGCTCCTATCTTTTATTCCCCCTCCCACGTTTGCCAGAACTAAATAAGAATGACAGCCAAACTCTTCCTTGTCAGATTTATTCTCCATCAGATAAGACACAGCTAACTGACCAGGTCATAGGGCTTTGGAAATCCACTGCCTCTTCCAGTGTAATATTGAATATCTTTCCATCCTTCACTGGGTTTTCCATTCATATAATGCAAGAGGAACAGGTTTCCTTGGCGGATGGCTTCATCTACTTGAAACTCATCACTCGGATGACTGATCATAGAGCCATGGACTGAAGCATTAAACATATTGTACAGCCATCCACTTCCTGCATATAAAGAACCAATGCTTTTAGCAAGTCAATATTCCACTTTCAAATAGAACTCTAATAAAAGAGAATATTTGTAGCTCAGGGTTGACATGAGGGGTCCTTGGTGCTCTCCAAGCTTGCTTGTTTTCTTGCAGAGATTTCATTACCCAAACTAGGTAACATCATCAGCGCTGGTAAGGAGTGCAGTTTGCTATCAGTTTATATTCTGGTGGCTTGCTCTGTTGGTTTTGGTGGGGATGGTCTTAGAGATTTTTTGGTTGGGCTTGAAAGTTGAAAGTTGGCTTGAAACTCAACATTAAGAAAACCAAGATCATGGCATCTCAATTCCTGGCAAATAGATGAGGAAGAAATGGAGAGTGACAGATTTTATCTTCCTGGGCTCCAAGATCACCACAGATGGGGACTGCAGCCAAGAAAGTAAAAGACGCTTGCTCCTGGGGAGGAAAGCTATGGCAAATCTAGACAGCATACTAAAAAGCAGAGACATCACCCTGCCAACAAAAGTGCGTATAGTCAAGGCCATAGTTTTCCCAGTTGCAATGTATGGCTGTGAAAGTTGGACCATAAGAAAGGCTGAGGGCAAAAGAATTGAGGCCTTTGAACTATGATGGTGGAGAAGACTTCTTCAAGTCCCTTGGACTGCAAGGCGATCAAACCGGTCAGTCCTAGAGGAGATCAACCCTGATTGATCTTTAGAAGGCCAGATCCTGAAGATGAAACTCAAGTACTTTGGCCAGGGCTTTTCAAACTTTTCACCCATTGTACCACTTTTAGGAGACGGCAATATCCGAGTACCACCAGTCGCCTAGCAAGGTGTCAAAAACATGATGACCCCCCCCAAAAAAGGAAAAAAGTGATAAAGTACAGGTAATCTTACAACAGTTCGCTTAGTGACTGTTCGAAGTTACAATGGCACTGAAAAAAGTGCCCCCCAAGCCACAGCCAAGCAAGACACCTGCCTGCCTGCCTGTTGGCGCTCTTCCTCCTGTCCGAGATTTTCATTGTTGTGAGCATTTCTGTTGAGGATTGGCAGTGGGGGTGGGGGGTGTTTGGTTTTTATTCCCCCCCCCCCGTCTGCTGGGTAGTTGCAGATTTTGGTCACTTCATATGACCCTGGGACACTGTGACCGTCATAAATATGAATCAGTTGCCAAGCATCTGAATGTAATTCACAAGACCCTGGAGAGGCTGCAACATTCCATCTGATCGGCGCTTCTTCTGGGCTCAGCAGAAGCACCAGGATCAGTGCCGAGCTCCAGCTGGAGCCTGGCGCTGATCCTGGTGCTTCCGCTGAGCCCTGATAGCCCCGAAGAAACGCCAATCAGCTGGAAAGCGGCACTGATCCTGGCGCTTCTGCTGAGCCCTGACAGCCCTGCAGCTCCAGCCGTCTCTTGCTCAGGCTTGTGCGGTGCTGCCACTGGTTCAGCTCATTCCCCTCCCCCGCAACCACTTTTCTAGGATGGTTGCATACTACCTGCCAGGTGCCAATGTACCACAGGTGGTACCCGTACCACTGGTTGAAAAGCCCTGACTTTGGCCACCTAATGAGAAGGAAGGACTCACTGGAGAAGAGCCTAATGCTGGGAAAGATTGAGGGCAACAGAAGACGGGGACGACAGAGAATGAGGTGGCTGGATGGAGTCACTGAAGCAGTAGGCGTGAGCTTAAATGGACTCCAGAAGATGGTAGAGGACAGGAAGCCCTGGAGGAACGTTGTCCATGGGGTCGAGATGGGTCAGACACGACTTCGCAACTAACAACAACAATTTGCTGTTGGCTTCTTTGGCAGTTTCTTGATTGGGGTATTGTTTATTTGATTGTTGGTCTGATGTTAACCTTGAAGTTAATCTATATGCTGATCTGGGGGCTGATTGCTGGTGGAGAGGTGCTAGGGTCTTTTTGTTCCTTTTTGGCTTGGGTGATTGTCTCTTTTGCATTGTCTATAGCTGTTGTTAATGTCTATGTGTCTATCGATGGCTAATTTGGCGGAGTGCCAGGCTTCTAGAAATCCCCTGGCATTTTTGGATTTGGCTTGGTCTAGAATGGTCACATTTTCCCAATTGAAACTATGGTTAAATCTGTCTATATCAGTGGTTCTCAACCTTTATAATGCCGCGACCCCCAACCGGTTGTAAGTTGAGGACTACTCAACCAGTCGTAAGTCGAGGACTACTCAACTGGTGCAGCACCGTTTGCAGAATGGGACTTTTGGCGGGCTCAGCAGGGTAGAGACAGCCTGGACAATTCCTATTGGCTTTTGAAAGCCAATAGAATTAGACTCTATTCAAGAGAGTCTATTCTATTGGCTTTCAAAAGCCAATAGAATAAAAGGGAGGAGCACAGCTAAGGAAAAGGGGGGGAAAAATGGCGGACTGCGTTGTTTGGCGACCCCCATGAAATGGTCGTTCGACCCCAAATGGGGTCCCGACCCACAGGTTGAGAACCACTGGTCTATATATTGTGAAATTAAAATAAAATTAAATGTGGGTGGGGCAATATAAACAAGAATCAACATTTCTTATTAAGAAAATACACCAGAGTCCACAGGGAAAGCAGCCTTCTGTGGAAGAGGCAAACTAGTACAGGTAGTCCACAACTTATGGCTGTAATGGAACCTGCCCATTTCAGTCGCAAGTCATTATGGTTGAAAAGCAGGTCACCACATGACCAGACCTGATTCAACAGGCCGCTGTTAAGGAAACGGGGCAGCCATTAAGTATACCCATTGTTTGCAATGGGGCATTTCCCCCCAAAATCAGTAGCACACACCTATTTTGCGCAAAAATTTATAAATTCATGGTCCCATAACTATGGGACCATGCAAACAGCAGTAAATGCAGGCTGGCTTCTGAGCACCCAAAATGCTCAGCTGTCGGAACTTAGGAACCAGGCTGTAAGTAACGTTTGTGGGGGTCCATCGTAACCTGAACCGGTTGTTAGCAACCAGTCGCTATATTACCAATTAGAATTTTTGCTGACTCAGCTTCTGAGATTTTCCTCATGTATTTTATTTCAGTCAAGAACCATAAGGACTAGAACTCAGTTTAGGCAGCTTTGATTTATTTTGCTTTGAATGATAAATTCACAAAAGTTGAACCTGACTACAAATTCCTGATAGATGGAAAAATTATCTCAAGGGGGAAATGGACGCACATAAGAGTTTTTTAATTGACCAAAGCAGCAAGGGATCTTCCACGTTTTATTAAAAATATGAAAATAATTTAAGATCTGCACTTGCTTATTAGTGTTCTTTCCTCAAGCTCTGATGTTCTAATATCCTGCAAAAAAAAAAAAAATCACAACTGATTATAGTGGATACACCATCCAACTCCATCTCTGAAAACTTAAACTGGGAAGAGGAAACACAGATCACAGTTAATCTGTGAGACCCCCCTGGTCCAAACAAACATGAATCCTAACCAGCAGCCCATTTTTGGCTAGGAAAATTAGAAAAAGAGCAAGTTCATGAGAAGCAAGAATTGCCAGGAAAAAGGTTTTTCAATTTTCAAGAACATCATTTAATTGAGATCATGACATATCTCTTCCCCCAAAGGAAGAAGATTTCAGTTTTTACATAAAAATGGAGGAATGACAAGCAATGAAGAGTCACAATCGGGTTGCTTTTCATTCACAAGAAAGTCAAGGCTTTGTTTCTTTTCTTTCTTTTTAAAGCCAATAAAGGGGAATTGTTGAGACTGTGAGCCTGCCAGTTTACGACTCAGCATTCAGGGAATTTCGCAAGAGTTTCAACTATTAAACAGCAGAGAGATACAAGGCGGCACCAAATGGCACCACGAGAAAGTTGGCTCGGGCTCCAGTGCAAAGCTGTGCCAGAGAGAAAACTCTCGTGTGAATTTTGTGGTTTTCTCCAGCAGTTCCTCAAATACACACCAAGACTGTAGACAATCCATTTTAATAAAAGTCAGAACGCAAGGACTAGACCAGGGGTGGGCAACCTTGGCTCTTTTATGACTCGTGGACTTCAACTCCCAGAATTCCTGAGCCAGGAAGTTGAAGTCCACGAGTCATAAAAGAGCCAAGGTTGCCTGGACTAGCTGAAAGCTTAGCCTTATCTCCTTTTCATTCTGTTGAGTACAAATGTTGCAAAAATTCAGGGCTAAAGTCTCCCTTTCTTCAGGTATAGTTTGGACATTTAAACGAGCAGAATTCTGCTACCTCTGGCTAAATCCCACCTCAGTTTAAGCTTCTGCTTCTATGTGGATATAACTAAAGGGGAAAATGAAGTCTAATTCATCACTTTGCAGTCCAGATTAGCAAGACCGATAAAGGAGAATATTTGTAGCTCAGGTTGTCTCAAAGGTGCTTTTTCAAAAGACAACTGGACTATGTTTTTCCCTTGAGGAAAAAAAAGACACTTCGCTTCTCATCCAAGAAGCTTCATCAGTTCTGGTTGGATGGTGGTGCTAGTGGTGGGAATGAAAGAATTAGTTTTGAGCTGTCAGAACTAATCCTTCCATCCCTCTCACCATAAGGGGAAAAACAAAGCCCGGGGGTCATGCTCAGTAGCTTTTTTGTTCATCTATATCATAAGTACTTTTTATTTTGTTCTGCGTGGTTACAAGAAATCAAAAATGACTCGATGGCACATACAATAATCATCATTACTTTCTTCTTTTGCTGTATCAAATCCCTAAAAATTCAACAGCCACAATATTGAAAGTCTTCTTGGATGCCAAGTGAAAATTTACCTGGAAAAATCTAAAGTAAAAAGCCATCAATGAAAAATCAAGTCATCATATTTGAACCCATGCCTGTAATTTTGCACTTTGCAAGACATCAGGATGTATTCACAATGCGTCAAGAAATGAGATTCTGCTCTCAGAATCTAGAAAAAACAATTCACAGGGAGTGCAAGTTTTTAAGCAAACGAACTTGAGAAACATAGAGCATCATGTCTTTGTCCATTTAAAAGACTCATCGACTCTCAATGTTTCCAAAACTATTGTGGCATTGGATTTCCCAGACTGTCATGGAAAAAATTGTTTTTCTGTAATCAAATCTGCTAATTTTAACAGATGACTCAGATCGCAATGAAAGAGGAAGTAAATCTTTTTTCAATCACATGTTGATACCAAACATCATTGTGTGAATTCTTACCATGTCTCATACTTTTCTTTGCCTTTTCTCTAAAGTAAATTGAGATATAGAAAACTGATGGCAGAAAAAAACCTAGTAATTCATCAAATCTGCCCTCTGAGTTGGTTGTTTGCTTTCTTTTTAATTTATTCATTATATTTAATTTTAATTTTATTTATTTTTATTTTACATTCATTTAATTTTTGTCGGATGGTGGACATGAGTTTATTCCAAGCATGTTTAAAGTCACTTATTTGAAGATTGATCCCTACTTTCGCTGAAAGTTGGTTTGAAGCTTCCATTACTTTTTCTGTGAAGTCATACTTTCTAACATTACTTTGAACTGTCCTGCTTGTCAGATGAGGTTATGATTTTTGCTTAATATTAAAATAGCCTTTCAGTATTGCAATTTTGCCTTGTGTGGAGATCCCAATCCATAGATGGTTGTGTGTTCCCTTATTTAATCATCTGCTTGCCAAATTGAGGAAGAAAAACAACTGAAGAGAGAAGAAGAAAACAGAGACAGCAGTGAAGAATTGGGCAAAAAGAATATGAGCTACTACTAGTGCCTTTCTGAGTAGCCATTTTGGCTGAAGTAAGGGTGGTTACATTATATTTACATTATTCTTCAAAGAAATTTGCAACATCTGTCTTTTTCTACTACAACCTTCAATCTGCTTCTAGACTATCTCTTTACCAAACTGGCAAACCAAGAAATCCTTGTGTGTTTCAAAATACAGTCAAGAATCGTTTCACATATTAAGAAGATGGGCAGTACCTTTGCTGTAATATTTCTCAACATGGCCTCTTAAAAGAATGATGGTTTTCTGTCACAAAAAGACCCATCAAACTCAATGGGGAGAACAGATTCATTTAACAACCATGTTACTAACTTAACAACTGCAGTGATTCACTTAAGTATGGCAAGAAAGATCATAAAATGAGGCAAAACTCACTTAACAACTGTCTTGCTTAGTAATGGAAATTTTGGGCTCAATTATGGTCGTAAGTCAAGGACTACTTGTATTGGTTTCATTTAAACTAGCATTTGGATTACACAAACTGTTCTCTCTGATGCCTTCTTTTTAACCTCAAGATTGTTTTTAACATCACTGCGCACATGAGAAGATATATAATCTTCAGAGAAAAAGACAATTAAACAAAATAAAGTATATATAAATGGAAGGGGAGCAGGAACAATATATATAAAGGTAAAATCAGAGGGGAGAACATTCATCATAATACTGAATAGGGCAGTGATGGCGAACCTATGACACGGGTGGCAGAGGTGGCACTCAGAGCCCTCTCTTTGGGCACGTGCACCGTTGCCCCAGTCCTAGGTCTTCAGCTGGGTTTTATAAAACCTTTTCGCTTTAGGCCTCTGCCGCCGTGTGCAAAAAAAAAAAAAAAAGGTTCAATCAATCAATTTCAACTTCTCGTGGGGAAAAAAAAGATCTTGCAAAGTTGGAATTGATTGAACTTTTTAGTCCCACCCAGTCTGCCGTTACCACCACAACCACGCCCACCCAATGGGCCACACCCACCCAATGAGCCACACCCAGCCAATGGGCCACACCCACCCGGCACCCAACGATGCATAATTGGGTTTTGGGTTGCAGTTTGGGCACTTGGTCTCTAAAAGGTTCGCTATCACTGGAATAAGACATTAAAATCACTAAACATTCAATGGAATAATATAGTCCAATGTTTCTCAATCTTGGCTACTTGAAGATGAGTGGACTTTAACTCACAGAATTCCACAGCCAGCCATGCTGTCTGTGGAATTCTGTGAGTTGAAGTCCACAGATCTTCAAGTGGCCAAGCTGGAGAAACACTGATCTAGTTTATTGCCTATCTCAAACATAGTAAGATATGGCAATAAACAAATAATAATAAAAAATAACACAGGTTTGTTTGATAAGCCTATAATATTAATGTTACCTGCATATTGTGGATTTTATTGTCAAAAGCTGCACCAGGTATTACTGGTATAAATATTTTAAGTGAACCCTTAATATCTGTTCTAATTTTCAATAGTAATAATCACTCTTCATAGAATGCAGTTTCTAGTTCTCTGAATGTCCTCACTGGCCATCCCTTCATTTAATCCAGTTTTTTCTAAATCCTTATTCAAGTATGGTGTCCGGAACTGGACACAAAAATCAGACTAGGAAATGTTATTTAAAGAAACTGAAATAGGGTTTAAATTGCATCTTGGGGCAAAAGAAGTGAAGACAGCATTTGACTTTTAATTTTAAAAAAATGTTAGTCTCAATCTGGCTCAGAAACAGCAACTTAAGAGTCCTAGTGGATGATCATTTAAACATGAGCCAGCAGTGTGCGGCAGCAGCCAAAAAAGCTAATAAAATCCTTGGTTATATAAACAGAAGCATAGAATCAAGATCACACAAAGTATTAGTACCGCTTTATAAAACCCTAGTAAGACCACACCTTAAGCCAATTTTGGTCACCATATCACAAAAAAGGATGTTGAGAGTTTGGAAAAAATTCAGAGAAGAGCAACTAAAATGATCAAAGGCCCGGAGACTAAAACATACAAAGAACGGCTACGGGACTTGGGTTTGGCTAGTTTAAAGAAAAGAAGAAATAGGAGAGAAATGATAGCAGTGTTCCAGTATTTGAGGGACTGCCACAAGGCAGAGGGGAGCAGGTTGTTCACCAGAGCACCAGAGGGAAGGACGAGAAACAATGGTTAGAAACTGATCAAGGAGAGAAGCAACCTGGAATTAAGGAGAAACTTCCTAACAGTGAGGACAATTAACCGGTGGAACAACCTGCCTCCAGAATCTGTGAATGCTCCATCACTGGAAGTTTTTAAGAAGAGACTGGAATGGTTGAAATGGTATAGATTCTCCTGCTTGAGTAGGGGGCTGGACTAGAAGAACTTCAAGGTCTCTTCCAGCTCTGTTCTATTCTAATCAAGGACAGAAGCAACCTGGAATTAAGAAGAAACTTCCAAACAGTGAGGACAATTAACCAGTGGAACAGCTTGCCTCCAGAAGTTGTGGGTGCTTCATCACTGGAGACTGGACAGCCACATATCTGAAATAGAAGACCTCCAAGGTCCTGTCATGTCCTGTCCCACCCTACCCTACCCTACCCTACCCTACCCTACCCTACCCTACCCTATTCTATTCTATTCTATTCTATTCTATTCTATTCTATTCTATTCTATTCTATTCTTCAGATTTTTTTCCTTTGCTGGAGATCAGTAACAAAATTCTTCCCATTGCCAGACACAGGAACAGTCTTCAGGCATAATTGTAGGTGTACAGCTACTACTTTACCAAATCACATCGTTTAAACTTGTCTCTTTTTATACCATCCTCACCTTCAAATTTACTATTTTTCAACATTTCATAATACAGGTAGTCCTCAACTTATGACCACAATTGAGCTCAAAATTTCTGTTGCTAGGTGAATTTTGCCCCATTTTCCGATCTTGCCACATTTGTTAAGTGAATCGTGGCAGTTGTTAAGTTAGGAACATGGTTGTTAAGTAAATGTACTGTAGCTTCCCTATTGACTTTGCTTGTTAAAAGGTCTCAAAAGGCGATTACCTGACCCCGGGAATAACTGTTACTATCATAAATATGAGTCAGTTGCCAAGCATTTGAATATTGATAACATGACCATGGGGATTTTGCAATGGCTATAAGTGTGAAAAATCATCATCACCTTTTTTAGTGCCATTGTAAGTTCAAATGATCTCTGAAGAAATTGTTGTAAGTTGAGGACTAACTGTATTTATGGCTTTCTTTTTGTACACATTGTCAGCATTAACATGTATATTGTTCCATTCAATTCCGTTCTTTCACATCTTGTTTCTGTAAAAATTGTACCTCCTAGCATTCTCTCACTTCGGCTTTATTCCAAATAATTTCATTATTTTCATTCCATTTGCTCTGCTAGAGGTTTTTTGTTTATTGTCTTCACCCACTTCCCAAATTATCTCTTGTTGCTATGAAAATCACTCTCTATTTTCTATCTTTTAATCTTAATTATGCCTTATTCTTTGACTACATTGTTTGTTAATCTATTTTTCCATACACACATTATACAACAGCTTTGCCTCATTTTCATTTTTTTCAACCAATTATTCTTCAATGTACAGTTTATTTCCCCCCCCCCCATCATCAGCTTCTTTCATTTCATCATTAGATGAGGCACACATTTGCATGCCTCCTACTACCACAATTCCAAATATTTCTGTGGGCTTTGTAACATAATGCATTCCACTCTATTCCAAGCAACTTCCACATCCTCCTCCTTCACGTCCACTTTCTGCTCATTTTGTTAAGTGAGGAATCAATTTTCCAACATTCTTTTCTAGGACTCATACCATCTCTTCCTACAGTTGTTCTACTCTCAATATAGTTTAACCACCAAATCAGATTTGTTAGTACAATCAAGGATTACTGTAAGAAAGAAAAATCAAACCAGAACGATAAAATAAAATGAACTCAGATTGGCAAATTTGTCACATTTGCTTGAATTGTTACCATGTTTTCACTGCAGCCACCCAGGATAACAATAACAACAATAATAATAAAAATAAAAGTTGGAAGGGACCTTGGAGATCATCTAGTCCAGTCATTTTCAACCTGTGGGTTGGGACCCTATTTGGGGTCGAACGACCATTTCATGGGGGTCGCCAAACAAGGCTGTCCGCCATTTTTCCCCCTTTTCTTTGGCCACACCCTTGGCACCTGGTGATGTATAAGTGTTGGGGGTCATCACAACATGGGGAACTGTATTATGGGGTCGCGGCATTAGAAAGGTTGAGAACCACTGATCTAGTCCAACCCCCTGCTCAGGCAGGACACTTTATACCAGACATGTGAAACACAAGGCCCGGGGGCCGGATGCAGCCCGCAAAGTGGTTTCATGTGGCCCGCAAAGCCATCCTGGAAACAGTGAGGGAACGGCCCCCACTGTCTTGGCCCTGGCCCAGGCCAGCCGGAAGCCAATGTACAATTTTGTGGTGGCCATCTATGCTGAAACGCATTCAGTCTTAGCTCCATAGGCCCCCCCCCTCGCATGGCCTGAGAGGAACATTGAGGCTCATCCAGTGGACCATGCCTTGGCACTTGCCCCGGTCCCATCCCCTTCTGCCAGAGACCCTCAGATCTGTCCCACTCCTGCCCAGGCCCCCATGGGCACCCTTAATGCGAACAATGTAGAGCTGGCCATCCCACCCAGTAGGCCACACCCACTCCATCCACACCCACTCAGTAGGCCACACCCACCCTGGCCACACCCACCCGGTCCCCTGAGGGCAACCACAATGCTGATGCAGCCCTCAATGAAATTGAGTTTGACACCCCTGCTCTATACCATCTCAGACAAATGGCTGTCCAGTCTCCTCTTAAAATCTTCCAGTGTTGGAGCATTCACAGCTTCGGGAGGCAGGTTGTTCCACTGATCAATTGTTCTAACTGTCAGGAAATTTCTCCTTAGTAGGAGTCGAGTCCTGGGTTGGTGCTGATAACATATATGGCTAAATTATAAAAGAAGATTATAATTTATAGATTAGGAGATGTTGCAGCAAAGATAGAAAGTAATCTTTGTGCAGCTTTCCCTATAAAATATGTAACAAAACAATGCTTGTGGAGTCATTTGTTTTTTCACAAAGTCTCATGAGGAGAAGCATTCTGTTAGTGGGGTTTACGTAAAGTAGTAATGTTAATGGAAGCACATTATGCCTGGCTCTAACAAAATCCTTTCCCAACCAGGGGAAGGATAATAGGTAGACAATTTACAAATTGCCAAGTGCCTTTCACTATGAAACACTCTGCTGTTTCATGAGAGGGCACCAAAGTTAATTTGATAGACTTCACTTACTGACAGCCTCATTTAATGCCCATTCTACTTTACAATGATATAAAAAATAACCCAATTGTATGGCCAATCCTCGTATTTACAGCCAACACAATGTCTGATGTTCAGGTAATCACCATGGGCACTTCATAATTGACTTCTGACAAGCAGAGACAATAGAGAAACCAGCAATAAAATTGTTAAGTTGTGGTCACATGATGTCTCGCTTAATGACATGATTTGCTTAATGATTAAATGGGAAGTGATGTTGTATGCCAATCAGACAATCAATCAATCAGAATAGAGCTGGTCTAGTCCAACCCCCTGCTCAAGCAGAAGACCCTGTACCATCGTGTTCATGTGATTTTCCACTTAGTAATTATAGAGTTTAATGGTCCACTTGCCAATCCTTACTGTGGTTGCAAAGTAAAGACTACATATATTCAATATCATCCAATCTTTGAAGGACTATATTTTTGGCCTGGTTAAAAGACATTGCAAACTTTGAGCATCTCAATCTCTGATTCCTTGCTAATATTTGTGATGAGTGGTACGTTGTAGTTTCTTTTACTGTTTTCTCTTTTTTTTTCATGTCTATATCTTTCCCAGGATCCACTCTGTGAAATTGCACATTCACATTCACATCCTATCAATCCTAAATTCTTTCTGCCTTTCATTATAAACAATCAGACCAATCATACTTTTCAATTAAGTCCTTTTCCATACAGATATACCAGAAACAAACCATTTTTCTGAGAAGCTATTCATCAAACCATCACTATTTAGAAAGTCCTACTGTAGGCATTTCTTTTTTAAAAAAATAATTTCCATGCACATTCTTAAAATTGTACATTAATATAGAAATTAGACAAAATGGATGAAAAGTGAAGAGGTCAGAAGTTGAAAATACTGTGCCAGAGATAGAACTAGGGACTTTTGCATGGCTGGAGTGATATATTGCTAGTGCTCCCAGATTTGGGGCTGCAAAAATCTGGATAATCATTGGAAAAGGAGCGTTGGCTTATCTGAACGCCTCTTCTCAGCATGATGATGAATAATCTACCAATGGGTTATTTCAGTCCTCCTGCCCAATCAGATTAAGTTGTCACGCCCCTCCTTGACTGGAACCTCCCAGTTTTATCGACGGCGTAGCCAATGACAATAGTTCGACGTGATGACTCTCAGAGCAGGTACAAGGAAAAACAACCCCCTGGCACGGACCTAACTGATCTCTAGAGGAGAGGGAGTGGATTCTTCATCATCATGCTGAGAAGAGGCGTTCAGGTAAGCCAACGCTCCTTCTCCAGCATGGTGACTGAAGAATCCACCAATGGAACTTAACAAAGCTCCTGCTGTCCCTACGGGAGGGAGTCAGTTGGGGCCTGTGACCCTGATGCTGGCACTACCTGTTGGAGGATTCGTCTACCGAAGGAGGCTTCAGCCGAGGCAAATTTGTCCAAATGGTAATGCCTAATGAAAGGGGAGGGCAAAGACCATGTCGCTGCCCTGCAAATGTCCTCTATGGATGCTGGCGTTGCCCATGCCGCAAACGTGGCAGCACTGCAAGTGGAGTGTGCCGTCACATGACTAGGAACTGGCAGGGCAAGTGACACGTACGCTTCTGCTATGCACGCTCTGATCCACCTGCCTATGGCTGAGGCGGATACCTTTTGCCCCATGGATGAAGGCTGAAAGGATACAAACAGGGCTTCAGACTTACAAAAGGCCGCCGTGCATTTGATGTAACAGCACAAGGCTCTATGTACGTCCAATGTGTGCCATTGCCGTTCCAAGTCATGTGACGGACGGGGGCAAAAGTTCGGAAGAATAACCTTCTGTGACCTATGAAACACTGTGTTGATCTTAGGGATACAGGAGGGACCTAACCTAAGAACCACCCTGTCCTCATGAAACGTGCACAGGTCCTTCCTGATAGATAAAGCGGCCAGTTCCGAGATACATCTGGCGGAGGTAATGGCTATCAGGAAGGAAACCTTGAGTGACAGGTACCGCAAGGAACAGGTTCTAATGGGTTCAAAGGGTGGGGAAGTTAGGGCCTGCAGAACCTGGGGCAGCTCCCAGGAGAGATACCTGTGGACCACGGGCAGTCTGCTATTGGTAACTCCTTTAAGAAAGGAGCGGACCAGAGGGTGCTGAGACAAGGACTCTGATGAGTCCCAGGAAAGCACCGTGGAAAGAGCCGCTACCTGTCTACGAATGGTGTTGGGCGCCAACCCCTTGTTGACACCCTCTAACAAGTAGTCTAAGACCCTTGGTATGGTTACCTCGGAAAGAAGCAGGTGATTACTGTCGCACCAGTTGCAGAAGTTCCGCCAAGTATGATCGTAAATGCGGTTAGTCACCGGTCTCCTGGCAGCCTGGATCATGTCAATCACCCCTGACGAATATGACTCCTGAGTCAGAGTGCGGCGTTCAAGTGCCAGGAGGCCAACTGGAGCAATTGGGGGTCTGGATGTTGCAGATCCCCCTGCGTTAGCTGTATGTGACTGTCGGGAATCCGCCATGGAGGTGAGGTGGAGAGGCTCACTAGGTCTGCGAACCACAGCCTTCTGGGCCAGTGAGGCGCAATAAAGATTAACTCTGCCTGTTCCTCCAGGATCTTCCTGACAACTGCTGGAAGTAGAGATAGTGGGGGAAAGGCGTATAAAAGACCTTGCGGCCACGGGCTGCGTAGCGCGCCATCCCCTCCGCTCCCCGAGAGGGGAAGCGTGAAAAGAATCTGGGAAGCTGGGCGTTCTCCAGAGAGGCAAACAGGTCCACGATCGGATGGCCAAACCAGTCCGAGACCTCCTTGAAGATATCCGGGTGTAATCTCCACTCCGAATGGTCCACTATCGACCTGCTGAGAAAGTCTGCCTGTCGATTAGCCTCTCCCGAGATGTGCTCGGACCTGATGGAAAACAAGCTGTTCTCTGCCCAGGAGCCCAGCGCCCGAGCCTCCGTCATGAGGGATCTGGATCGAATGCCCCTTTGCCAGTTCACGTGAGCTTTTGCAGCCATGTTGTCCGTTAGGACCAGCACGTTGATCCCTGATCACGGTTTGGAAGTGCTTGAGGGCCAGATGGATCACCCTGAGCTCCAACCAATTTATGTTGTGCTTCAGGTCTGACTGTGACCACTGTCCCTGAGCCATCTGAATTTGGAGGTGTGCTCCCCAACCGAAGAGACTTGTGTCTGTCGTCACCAGGATACGGCGAGTCTTCTTGAAAAGAGTCCCCTTGCGTATGGCCGAAGACGTCCACCAGTCGAGAGAGAGGAGCACCTGACGTGGGACCCGTACCAACTGGTTGGAGGAACTGGTGTGTCGTCTCTGGTATGGGAGCAGGAGCCACTGGAGGGTCCGGGCATGTAGTCGGGCCCGCGGCACTATCGCTATGCAAGATATTAACTTCCCTAGGAATTGGAAAAGGAGAGCTAGTGCCACTACCCTATTCCTGCGTACACTGAGGACCAGGTCTCGGATGCTCATGTGTCGTTCCTCTGACAGAAACACGTGACAAGAGTCCGTGTCTATCACCGCACCCAGGTGTAACAGGCGGGTCGAGGGAGACATCTGGCTCTTTTTGAAATTTATCAAGAACCCGTGGTTCTGGAGAGTCCTGATAACAAGGGCCAAATCCAACTGGGCGTTCGTGACGGAATTTGATTGGATCAGTATGTCGTCCAGGTAGCACTGAACGCATACCGGGACCAATCTCAAGTGTGCTGCCAACACCGCCAGGATCTTGGTGAAGACCCTGGGGGCAGAGGAAAGACCGAATGGTAGGGCCCTGTACTGGAAGTGGCGGTTGAGATGACAAAACCGTAGAAATTTTCGATGCTCTGGGAGGATGGGGATGTGCAGATATGCCTCTGTGAGATCTATTGAGGTCATGAGATCTCCTCGCCTGACACTGCTCAAGATGGAATGGAGCGTCTGCATTTTGAATTTCTGATACTGGAGATGGAGGTTCAGACCCTTGAGGTCGAGGATTGCTCTCCATCCCCCTGAGGATTTGGGGACTACAAATAGGATGGAGTAATACCTCTGTCCCACCTGGGTCAAGGGGACCTTCTCTATGGCCTTGATGTTTAGTAAATGTCGAATGGCGTCTTCCATGAGCCCTCTTTTTGTTGGGTTTCTCAGGGTTGGACAAGAGACAAAATGGTCTATGGGTGTGGATTTGAACTCCAGGGACAGGCCTTCCCTTATGGTGCGCAGAACCCATGAGTCTGTGGTTGTGTTTTCCCATTGGCGGATGAAAAAAGTGAGTCTGCCACCAATGGGAGGGGTCCCCCCTAAGTCACTTGGTGCGATGGAAGGGATGACCCCCTCTGCCACGAAAGGAAGTCTGGGTCTGATACTGGGACTGGTCCCTATAATTTGTCTTGTCAAATGGACATTCAGTCTTGGGAGCTGAAGGCCTGTATGATTGTCCTGTCTCTGCCGTGGCACCAGTCCGAAAGGACTGATGGCGGCCATAGGGGAGAAAGCGTCTGTTAGCTCTCCTTGTCAAATGAGAGATGACCTTTTGTTTCTGTTTGTTTTCTATGAGGTACGGAGTTAAGTCCTCTCCAAATAGTCTGCCTCCCTTGAAAGGAGCAGTGGCCGCCTGCCACTTGTGTTTGCTTTCGGCCCTCCAATTTTTAAGCCAGAGCAGTCTCCGAGCGACTACGCTGGAAGCCACTGCTCGGGCTGAGTGTTTTGCAGAGTATAAGGAGACATCCGCCATATACTCAGAGGTCACTATAAGTTTGGTCAGGTCCTGGTGTACTCTGACCTCCTCCAGTGGAGGTCTGTCTTGTAGCTGTCTAAGCCAGGTAAGAGAAATTCTGGCGAAGAATGAAGTGGAGGTTGCCGCCTTCGCTGCCCATGCAGATGCCTGGTGAACTTTGCGTAATGCTAGTTCAGATTTCTTATCCTCCGCCTTAAGGGCGTCAGATACATCTGCTGGCAGATTGACTGCTGAGAAAAGTGGAGCTAGGGATTCATCTACTTTGGGCACCTCCAATAAGTCCGACAAGTTTTGAGCCATGTCAACAATTTTGCATTCAGCTGCTCCTTGGGATGGTTGAGCTGCCGGTGATTCCCATTGTCCCTGAATATTCTTCAGGAACAAGGGGGGCCAAGGTATTTGCAGATGCCGAACCACTGGTTCAGAGAACAGGGGATTCGTGTCTTGGCCAGTGGAGGTCTCTGGGGTGGGGACCGGGTCAGAGGTGAGCTTACCCGCTGCACAAGCCCTGCGCAATAAGGAAGGAAAAAGAGAAGTATTGAAAAGCTCTGCCATGGGCTGGGAGTCTTGCGGAGGCTCCTTGCAATCCGACCACCGGTCTGCCTTCTTGTCGTAATCCAAAACGCTGGAAGAATCGGATTCAGGTGAGTGGGATGGTGAGACCATGCCGGTACGATCGAGTGTAGGTCGTGATGAGGTAGTGGGCGCTGATGAGGACCTCGGTATGGGTGACGTTTGATGATGATGACCCGATGAGGCCATGGCTTGAAGAACTGCCTGTGGTATCAATGATTGCAGTTGGTCGGAAAAGGATGGCTCTTGCAGAGGTCGAAGTCCCGCAGCAGTCGGTGTGAATGTTGCTGTGGGTGCCATGGAGGGGCCTGGCAGTTCGAGGTCCTCCCCAAAAAGGGGTGGCCCTCCCTGACCAAAGGTCTGAATTGAGACCTGCTGATGCTCACGCTCCGGTGACCATGCCCTCGATGAAGCAAGTAGTTGTGCTCCTGCCTCAGGAGCTGCAGGTGGAGGAAGCGGAGACATTTGTCCTTGCCCAGCTGACAAGCGTTGGGCTCGAGAGAATTGCTTCTCCAGGGCTCTGTGTGTGCGATCGGTCTGCTTGTCGCTTGCCTTACTTGCCTTCCTGCCGTATTTGGATTTTGCTTTGGCCTTTCCCTTAGGTGCCTCTGGAACCGGATCAGCTTGGCTAGATTGGTTGTCTGTGTCCAAAGGCAGTGGCTCAGTGAGGTCTGCCATGGCGGTCAAGAAAAGTCCCAGATGAGGCTCTGGAACTGGCTCGCTCTGCAAGAGATGTCAGTTGCCCCCCCGTGGAGGGACTGACTGCACGTGGATTAGCGTGAGCTGGCCCATTGGCTAAGCTGGACTCACGCTGGACCCTTCAAGGCGCTCATCACCAAGGCTTAGGACAATCTGTATGCCCAGTCCTGTGGCCGAAGTGGTGATAAAATCACACACGTCTCACAATAGCGGCAATGGTCAGGTCCTGGCAAGCAACCACTAAAAGCAGAGTGGCAGAGGCTAAGGTGAAGGAGTGTTAGGCAAGCAGGGCCTAATAATCGTTTTGCCAGCAAGTTGGCATGGACCCACAAATCTTGTTGTAATTGTAAATCTTATTTCAATTAGAGCAGTCTATCCAAACAGTCCTAGACTTATGACCAGAATTGAGTCCAAAATATATGTATCATTTTTAAAACTGGTATGATGAGATTACACAAAATGGTGCCCACAACTGTGAGGCAATTCTAAAATCTTCCTTGAGGAGACTAATGCCTCGCAAAATGGTGGTCGTACCCAGCCCTGGTCTGGTTTCGATGTATAAGGAAGCTCTCCAGTAAAATCTTATTGTCTTACGGTCCCTTAAGCTAAAAGAGGAGAGGCTGGTTGGGTCGCGCCTAACGTCTGTTAGACGCAACAGTGCTCACAGCGCCTTAGCAGGGCCTCCGTCTCTAAAAAGCCTGGAGAGAGGAAATTTAAGGCAGTTCTCCTTTCCCCTGCAGCGCTTGTAATTTGCTGAATTTGGCCCGTCAGCTGGGCCGAAGGAGACTTCGGCAAAGGCTGAAGGCCGAACGGCCTCAAAATGGCAGCCGCGAGTGGCAGAGCGTCGACGGAGGCCAGCAAACAGTAGAAGGCCGAGCGGCCTCAAAATGGTGGCTGCGAGAGATGGGACGTCAACGGAGGCAATCTCCACGTGTCCCGGCGATGGATTCCCCTGAAGGGACTGGGAAGGAGACTCAGCAGACTGCTGAACTATAGAGAGAGAAGGAATCCACCTCCCCCAGTGACTTGAAAGGGGCTGGGAAGGTGACTCGGTTGGCTGCTGAGCTATAGGGAGAGGAAAACCACCCCCCAGAAATAGGGGAGAAAAATGCTGTTTGTTTCTTTTCCCCCCTTGTTCAAAGGAAATAGGGGACAGAATCTCCTGCAAGGGAAATACTCAGAGGCTGATAGCCTCTAATTCTCCAAATTGAAGAATCCACTAATGGGTATAACAGTTTCTAATAGTCTAACCTGCCTGAAGAATAAGTCTGAAAGTCAAATTATCACGTCCTCATGGGCGAAAGACTAAGATGAAACTGGGAGGTTCCAGTCAAGGAGGGGCGCGACAACTTGACAACTTAGTCTGATTGGGCAGGAGGACTGAAATAACCCATTGGTGGATTCTTCAGTCATCAGAAAGATTTCTTTGATTCTCTTTGTTTCCCTCTAATGGTCATCCAGATTTTTATCATGCAGATGTGGTAAATCTAGACTAGGGTTCCCAACGAGGGGTGCAAGACAATATTCCAGGGGGTGTGAAAACTTGCATTTTAAAAATTATAATGTATATGCATAATTTGTTGCTGTTATTTCAAACTTTTGTAACTTTTGCGAGAATATATTAGAAGCGTTCTAGGGGTACAGGGTATAGAAAAAGGGTTGGGAGCCACTAGCCTAGACATCGTAAAAAGCCATAATTATTTAATAAACCAACATCGCTTGAACTAGAATAGTATATCATAAGGCAGATTTGGGCAACCCATAGTCTGCTTTCTCCTCTCCAGCACCTCCTTTTTAGCCTCTTGAGCCCCTTTAGATTTTGCAAATTCAGGGTGGGGGAGGGGGAATTAGTATATATAAGAGGATTAAAGGGCAAAATGCATGGCTTAAAACATACATTTCATTGCATGGAAAATCCCAACTCACAAAAAGAGGGGTTAAGTTCTTGTACGTTGTGCTTAGGATTTTAACAGAAAAGCAATGCTTTAAATTTCAACCGTAGATAGGAAATTCTTCTCTGCCATTTGAAGGGTAACTAAGCCCATGCCCCCAATAGATGCTGGGTGGCCAAAAAAATCAAAGTGTGATCCCTGAGTACAAAAAAAAAAAAAAATCTACCTACACCTGCCATACTTAATACAGGTAGTCCTCGACTTACAACCACAACGGAGCCCAAAATTTCTGTTGCTAAGGGAGACAGTTGAGTTTTGCTCCATTTTACAATCTTTCTTGTCATAGTTAAGTGAATCCCTGCAGTTGTTAAGAACAGGGTTGTTAAGTGAATCTGGCTTCCCCATTTACTTTGCTTGTCAGAAGGTTGCAAAAAAGGGATTACATAACCCAGGACAGTGCAACCGTCATAAATATGAGTCAGCATCTGAATTTTGACCACACAACCATAGGGATGATGCAACAGTCACAAGTGTGAATAATGATCATAAGTCATTTTTTTTCAGTGTTGTCGTAACTTAAAACAGTCACTAAATGAACTATTGTAAGTCAAGGACTACCTGTACCCAAATTGCATCAAATGTGGAGAAGTATTCTCTATTATCCTGTATGTTCTCTGGAATTTTCTTCATTCCAGTATGTACAACATTTGTACAACTGTGGGACTCATCCTAAGATTCAGCAATTGAACTATGTCTGCTCTCTGTAAATATTATGGGCCTTTTCCCTTCTCCTTTCTCTTCCCCTTCTAATGCATGGGTGTTTACAGTATATTTGTCATTTGACATTTATTTTAATGCCATTGTTGTACTTTATTTTCATTTTGTAATCAGCTTTGAAATGATTACCTGGAAAGTATCACAATAATATATGAAATGAATGAACCATAATCTGCAAGCCACAAAGGCAGTCCATACAACCACTCAGCCCAAACCACATTGCTTCAACCTTCCTAACTTCTGTGAAATCAGCCCCAAGCACTGGACTACAGTCCAGCCTCCCAATTTGTGCTTAGTCTCAGCTTATGTTGTAAAAAACACCAAGCATGCTAAGTGATCTTTATTAATAGCCACTTACTTGGATGGTCACCAGCCTTACTACAGCAGGTTTGATTTCCAAGCATTTATGCTTTGAACTTCAGGTTGAGCAGAATTAAAAATACAAGCGACATTTATCTCTGGCCATGCTTTGCCGGATTCTCACATCTCCTTGTTGAGACATAGCTTTAGAAAGAAAAAGAAGAAATATGCCTAAGAGACAATTCATAGAATGTAACATAAACAGGGCATTAGCCTGTTCATATTTATTTGCGTTAAAGGCAGTTAGTTGTTAAGCTCCTGATTTTTCATTCTAGCTTCTTTCACCAAAAACACCCCACTGCTTAATGCGAGTATTATGACTTCCCATTCAATTGCTACTCCCCCATCTACCCATTAAAATCAAGTTTTGACTTCCTGCCCAGACTGGCTAAAGGGTCTGTCTGTCATTCAAGGTTTAGAAAACATTTGTCCAGAGAAGCAATAAAACCTTCTCAGATTGTTTCTCCACTGCCCTATTAGGAATGAGTCCAGCCACCTAGTAAATAATAATGGTCCCCAAACCAGACAATTTTCTCCTCTTCCTCCCTCCCCATTAATTTTCCCCCTAGCAAGAGAAAAACAAAAAGCAGCAAAAACTGGAAATTTGCATCCAGCACACATCATCAAGCTTGTTATACCATGCAAACACAATCTGACTTCTGAACAAGAGTGTGCAAATTTATTTATAGATGACCATGTTGTTAATGGACTTTCACATGGCCTAGAAATGTGAAATTTGATACAAAAGAAGCTACAGTGAGCTCACCAAACCACGCTAAAAATAAGACCATTTCCCATTTTTGTTGTCCTGGGCTTTTCAAGTCTTCGGTTTAATCCCACTGTTGCCTTTCCGGTGCATTTTAGTTTATTTATGTTGATGCTACAGCTATTTATTTTATCAGAGTGAGCTGTTCAGAAAATAAGTTTTCTGGATGTCCAATATAAATAATGTGAAGAAATGTCTAATTTTGTTAGAGAAAAGAGAAGATGTAAACACTCAGGCAGATTTTACACTTTCAGCCCACCAAAATGCTAAAGATCACAACATGCATAGATTGAAAATCAATTACTGGAAATAGGCAGACATTAAGCTTGACATTTATCTTCTAACAGGACTGGACTCAGCAGAACAAATCACAACAAAATCCCTTGCAGGACTGCAGCTCTTTTATGGCTTTTGGAACATTGCATGCAGAGGGGACAATCTGATTCAACCAACAGAGAGGAACAGATAATGAATGTTTTACTTCCTGGCAGCTAATATTGTTATTTTTTTTTTAAAAAAATAAGTTGATAAATATTCTAAAGTTCCACTCCCTTATAACTACATCAACTATAACACTACCTGGTAGTCCTTGACTTACAACTGTAATTGAGTCTGGAATTACAGTCGTAAGTCATGTTGGTCATTAAGCGGGCCATCACGTGATTGTGCCTGATTTTATGACAATTTTGTGGTAGTTACTAAGTGAACCCATTGTCCACAATGGGTGTTTTTTTTGCAGGAAACCAGAAGTAAACTGATGTTTTTTGGCAAAATAAAGTCATAAATCATGATCACATGACTATGGGACGCTGCAAACAGCTGTAAATGCAGGCCGGTTGCTGAGTGTCCAAAATGCAATCATTTGACCGTGGAGGTAGGGGGAAGCCATTGCAACTTTGACTCCAGGTTGTGAGTAGCCATGGGGAGATCCATCCAATCTTTGAATGGTTGCTAAGTGACCAGTTGTAAATTGAGGATTACCTGTAATTTAGTTTCATCAGTGCTTGAGGGATTGAACCCATTTCCCCTTGTTTTCAAAACTTAAGGGATAGCCTTACAAAGCCCTGGGTGGGAATACTAGAGATATTTCACCAACACATCTTTCTGAGGTAAATTGGACCTCAGAAATGCATCATTTTTGCAGAAAACCAGCTTTGCAACACAGCTTGCAAGGGGGTTTTCTCAGGAACTAGCTACTCTTCAAATCTGAATTCTGTTACCTTGTTGTTTCACAAAATCTACATATCTTCTAAGATCAACTAAGTACATTTTTTTATTCAAATCTTTTATTCAAAGCTTTAGACCCAAGAGAATGTACAGGTGTCCATGGAAGTTGATCCAATTAAATCCACAATAAGGCTAGACATCCAGTCAAAGAGGTCTAATAAAACCAGTATTTAGCAGCACAGCAAATGTAAGTCTATCACCCTGCAGAAAGCATGTCTGGAATCTCCTATTCAGTCCCCACTGTGGGCAGAAACACAAGGGAGAAAGGATCTATGCAACACTGAGAAACTTTAGGCAAATATAATCCTGCCATTGCATCATGTTACGGCACTGTCTTAATGTAGGAAATTCAGTTACATTAAGCATATAAGAAGCAAGTTTGCCCTAATTAGCAGCAATATTACAAATAGCAAATTAAACAAGCACATTGTAGGACTTTGAAATATCTCACAGAGCATGCATTTCCAAGGGTATCCCTATTGCGACAATTCACTGATTTAACGCCAACACTGCTCTCCAGTTTGGAAGCTCTTGCAGTAGTTTCTGAAGCATTGTCCCCTTGTGTTATCTTGTCCCTGTTATGAGCTACAAGGCAACCAATAAGATTTGTTTTCTGAGTGTTCAAAGCAAGGGTGCAAACCTTTGCTCCCTCCAGTAGCTTGCAGATGTTGTCTCTTTGAGGTATTGCTTAATGAGCTGGCAGAGGGAAATTACAAGGTGTATTTAAGTCCCTGGTATTTAATTTTAATTACATGCATACTTCAATTTTTGCACTGCTCACTTCAGACCTCAGCACGTCAATCAACGTGTAGCTTTGGGTCCCACTGAAGGCTGTTCAAGATTAAAGGAGTCAACATGACATTTAAAATTGATAAATGCACGTGGGTGGTTTGCATCAGTGGTGGGATCCAGTCGGTTCACACCACTTCGGCAGAACCGGTAGCTAATCCAGGCCGAGAATGGATTCCGGAAGCGGCATCCACACAGAGAACTGGTTGTTCACATATTTGAATCCCACCACTGGTTTGCATGCGTTTCCCCCAGATTCATTTTTGCAGCTCCCTAGATGCTCCAGTATTGTGCTGTTGAAATCCAGGAGCACAAGTGTCCCTGTTTGGGGTTAGTCTCCTGTTATAACCATACTACTGCCCCGTATGCCACAGCTGTTACAGGGTTAGTTTTTAAAATGCTGCTGTACAAAGTTACATCTAAATGTACTATAATTTTATGACAGGTGTTTTTAAACCATAGGTTTAAATAGATTTGAATAAGGTTCAGAGGGCTGGTTCACACATACCATTAAGCTTTAATGGGAAGGATTCATATATTATATCATATCATACTAAGCCCATCACATTATGGCTTAGTGTAATAAGCCAATTAAATGCTAGAAATAATCTGCAATTCAAAGATATCCTATCAAAGGATAGGATTTTTTTCATGTACTGAGAGGTGGTTTCCCACAAGAGAGATCACCTTTTGCTACTAGTGGTTGCCAGTATTTTCCCAAAAACATTATTATCTGGGTTCACAAAGGAAAATAATCCATGCTAATCAGTTCCTATCAAACAATTGCTATTAATGCCTCCAATGTAGTCTGGACCACCAGCTCAAGAAAGACCATTGTGCAGCACCAGCAGCATTGATGTATTTCAGAAGACCTTAGCCTTATTTGGCTTAACACAAAAAGTGACCTCTGAATGAATGATATCAAATCATTGTTAGTCTGTGATTCTGTGTTACGTAATGCTATCTCCAGATCTTTAAGAAATTTGCACATTTTGGATCCCTTCCCTATCACCAATGGAAGCAGTCTGTTTCCCACTTGATAGAACCTTCTACTAAATCAGTGTTTCCCAAACTTGACAATTTTAAGGGATGTGGACTTCAACTCCCAGAATTCCACAACCAGCAATGCTGGCTGTGGAATTCTGGGAGTTGAAGTCCACATGCCTTAAAATTGTCAAGTTTGGGAAACACTGTACTAAATGAATAACCCATTCTGAATTACAATCTAAAGTAATGTTGATGACTCAGTCTACGCCTGTACAACTTGAGCTGCATAAATCCATTGAAAATGGGGGGCTTCACAATGTCAGGAAATGTATTCCTCTTGGGCTTCATGGCTGCTCCAGAAGTGATTTCTTGCAGAGGTGATCTGCATTTGTAGAGATAGCATGAAGCAGCTACTGAAACAGTTTTAATTATTTTATTAAACTAGTTAGTTTACTTTTAATTATTTTATTAAATCTTTAAAACTATTATGCTTTAATTATTTGAAAGCAGGTGCTTAAATGCACTTTTAAACACGCTAAAATTGACAAGTGGTAAACATATGTGTCTTAGAAGATGCCTTGGAAGCTAGTTACTCTCCTAAAAATCTTGTGAGATGCAACTGTCTTGTCTTTAAGCAGTTGATGGACCAGATTTCACAGAGGTCCAGGGAATTGCTTTGTAATAAATGGCATATAAATTTAATAAATAAAATAATAATTTCAACAGTTAAAGTCGCTGATAAGGTGACAAAACTAAGTCTATGTTCAGTTTGATCTTGTTTTCAAAAATGAAATTGACCATTTCTGACTTCCCTCTTCTAGAATCTTTTAATAAATTGAACTGGATCCTAGTATTTTAATCCTTGTTTCCTGCCCCTGTATGAAAGATTGGTGGAGGTGCCCAATTCTTAAGGGAAAGAAAAGAAAAGCCCTGGAAAAGATTACAACTTCTGATGTGCCCAGGCTGTGAAGCTTACTATTTGCTATAAATGACACACATGATAGCACTGTATTTATCTCTGAAATGTGATAAGGGGGCTCTGACTGCCTGTCCTATGCACAATGGCTGAACGTGCATATAGGCCTTGGTGCAGGATTCTTCATATTGTCTTCTGACAAAAGTTTAGATTTCTATTTGATAGAATTTCATGAGACACTTCATTCAGACACAGCCATTTTTTTTATCACTAGAGGTTTACTTTTTGTTCCAAGGTTCCAGAATTTTTTTTTTCTTAACTAAAAGACTTCACAGCCTGAAAACCGCTCTTTTGTTGATTACAAATGTAGTCTGGACCCTCTCTCTCTTTCGGGTCCCAATGCACTTGTCCCTCACCCTCCAGACTCAATCTATACAAATATCCAGAAGTAAAGTGTTAAAAAGAGAAAACTGTAGTATTTTCTTACTTGGAACTATGATTGCCTACTCCAGAAAGCTAAACAGCACCAGGAAGGCAAAACAGCCCTTTAGCCAACCCTAAAATCAATCTAGATCTTCAGCAGTTATTCCATTATGTCCACCCCTGGACATAAATTGTTTATGAAAATGGTCTTTCGGTAAAACGACATCCCTAGAAGCTCAAACCAGCAACTCAACTTCTATTGAGCCAACATAGATTTCATATCAAAGTTACACGTCAGCATATTTTGGACCAAAACAAACAGTTAAGATGTCAGGCTAAGATTCAGGGGGTCCTGATTAAAATCCCCATACAGCAGCAGTTCTCAACCTGTGGGTCGGGACCCCATTTGGGGTCGAACGACCATTTCACGGGGGTCGCCAAACAACACAGTCCGCCATTTTTCCCCCTTTTCTTTAGCTGTGCTACTCCCTTTTATTCTATTGGCTTTTGAAAGCCAATAGAATAGACTCTCTTGGATAGAGTCTAATTCTATTGGCTTTCAAAAGCCAATAGGAATTGTCCAGGCTGTCTCTGCCCTGCTGAGCCCACCAAAAGTCCCATTCTGCAAACGGTGCTGCAAGTTGTCTGCAGCGAAGGCGAGCTGTCTGGAAGTTTCCACCCCTCCCTGCTGAGCAACTACTAAAAATGTAAGTAAAAGAGGGCCAGGGGTGGGAGGTGGGAGGCCAGCGGGCACAGGGAGGGTTGCTGGCACGCGTGGGGCCCGGCGGGTGCCTTACCTCCCTTGGGCTGGGCCAGCTGGTGGCCCAGCTGGTGGTCGGCCTGTGCCATCTCTGCTGCTTGCCAGCTACGCCTCGGCCGGCGCAGAGGGCGGCACCACACATGCGCGGCGCTCCCGGGCAGGGAAAGTCCTCTACTTACGACCGGTTGGTAGTCCTCAACGTACGACCGGTTGGGGGTCACGGCATTAAAAAGGTTGAGAACCACTGCCATACAGTGATCAGATTCTGACACTATTACTGTCATCCTTTCCTAAAGGCATAAATTAGGGAGTGAAAGAGAATTACCCACCCTCTCCAAGCATCTCGGAAGGAGGAATCACAGATGGGTAACAACATTAAAATGAGTATCAGAAGAATCCTGACACGGAAGTACATAGAATTAAGATCCTTGTATTCATGCAGTCATGAAGAGATCTATTTAGTTGAGGAATATGACTATGTTGTTTCTTCTGTTATTTTTTCTTTCTTTCTTCTGAATGTTCCCCAATGTAATCTAAAATTCTAGACCACTTAACTCTCTCTGCTTTTGTTGCTGGCACTGCCAAATCATTAGACTGGTCTAGTATTAATTTAGTGGAAGATTCTATCAAGTAGGAAACAGAAGTCTGCTTCCAGCAATGGTAGGGAAGGGATCCAAATGAGCAAATTTCTTAAAGATCGGGAGAGAGCCAGTTTGGTCTAGAGCAGGGGTGTCAAACTGCCGGCCCACGGGCTGGATGTGTCACACAGAAGCCACGCTCACCCCATTGCCGACAATGGCAAAATAGTCCCGATATGTCGTGCGACGTCACATGACGTCGCGAGTTTGACACGTCTGGTCTAGAGGTTAAAGCACCAGGCTAAAAAGTGGGAGACTGTGAATTCAAATCCCACATTAACTATGAAAGCCAGCAGGGTGACTTTGAGCCTGTCACTGTCTCTTAGCCCAGCCCACCTCCCAGGACTGTTGTGAAAAAAAATAAGAGGAAGAAGTTGTATTAGATATGCATGTTCCATGTGTTTGCTGCCTTCAGTTATTTTTACAAATAAAGGTGGGATACCAAATAAATAAATAAATATAAAATCATCTACTCATTATATGAAGGTAGAAAAAGGGATTTACCTGATCTGCATTACAGTACCAATGTTTATCTGAGGATGTAGGAATTCTTCCAGCTGGACCATCCTGACACAATGTACAGCAGCCATGCAGACTCAAGTCCCAAGGAAGTAGCTAGTGATAGCTAACCCTAACCCAGGGGTAGGCAACCTTGGCTTTTTTATGACTCGTGGACTTCAGCTCCCAGAATGCCTGAGCCAGCCATACTGGCTCAGGCATTCTGGGAGCTGAAGTCCACGAGTCATAAAAGAGCCGAGGTTGCCTACCCCTGCCCTAACCTCACCCATAGTGCTTTAGGAATTCTGGGAATTGCAGTCTTAATATATAGGGGAGGGCAGTCTGTTGGGAAAGACTGTGTGGTCTTTTCAGTGGTGACACCCTAATTGAGAAACTGGGACAACTCGGTTAAATATTTATGGGGATTCTCGATCATTCCAGTCATGGTTGTCCCAAAGGTGCTTTTTAAAGAGGCAACTGGACTTTCTTGGCTTTTTGTTTGAAAATGTTTTGCTTCTCATCCAAGAAGCTTCTTTAGTTCTAGCAGATTTTCAAAGAAAAAAAAATCAAAGAAAGCCCAGTTGCCTTTTGGAAAAAGCATTTTCTAAGTTGTGCATATTGCAGACCAAGTGAAAACTATTACTGGATTACTGCATTATCTAGTTAGTTATAAAGTCTACAGCCCTCTTTGTTGCTGCAGGAAATCTAAAGCAGGTTAAGCCCTCAAGTTTTTAGAAAACATGGGTTTTCTTGGGTGCTGCTACCCTTTTTTGTTTTTTACTTTAAGAACGGATGTCATATATAATGTAACTTTAATTGATTTATTAAACAAATTTATATAGCCATCCAACTCATGTGTAAGTGACTTTATGAGTTTATTGATATTCTATAAATCACTTTGAGAATGTTTTGGCATTATTGACATGCAATTACAGATAATCCTCAACTTACAACTATTCATTTAGTGACTGTTCAAAATGACAAAGGCACTGAAAAAAGTAACTTATGGCCATTTTTTCACACTTATAACCGTTGCAGCTTCCCCATGGTGACATGATGAAAATTCAAACACCTGGCAACCTGGCATGTATTGGTGATAGCTGCCCTGTTCTGCGGTCACGTGATCACCATTTGTCACCTTTCCAGCCAGCTTCCAACAAGCAAAGTCAAATGGGAGGGAAGTCAGGTTCACTTAATGACCAAACGATTCACTTAACTGTAGTGTGGCAAGAAAGGACATAAAATGGGGCAAAAATAACTTATCTTGCTTAGCACCTGAAACTGGGGCTCATGTTTGGTCTTTTAAGTTGAGGATTACCTGTAATACATTAATAGAATGCGCACACATCTTTTCCAAATTCTGTTTGGCCCTTTTCTTTCTTTTAAATCTAACACAAAAGGCAAAACCGCTTGCCAACAGGAGTCAATATTTTCTCAAATGACGATCAATGATTCATCCACAATATGCAACATTGATCCTAAAGTCCAATTTTTTTCCCACCAGGCAATCCCCAGGCTACTATAATTCAGAAAGAGGAGGGCAAGCTGCCCATTCGTAACTTCCCATTGCTGACCCACCATCTCTCCAGGTTTAAGGGATGGAAAATCCTGTTTTTTTTTTCTTTTTTTACACGCAGCAATAAGCATCTTTCCCTTGAGCAGAAAGGTATTCCCAAATGAAGGATTTATTTATATATCCTATTTAGAAACCACCCATCTCCCTCACGGAGTGACTATTGTACTTATACCCCACCTGTATTAATTTTACAAATAACTCAAGCCAATGAACATAACCTAATATTCCTTCCTCCTCCTACTTTTCCTGACAACAACCACCCTGTGAGGTAGGTTGGGCTGAGAGAGAGTGACTGGCCCAAGTTCACCCAGCCAGCGTTCATGCCTAAGACAGGACTAGAACTCACAGTCCCAAAAGACAACAGATCTGGGAATCCACCCACAAGATCTAATTCAGTTCTTAAAGCATCGAATTTTACCCCATCCAAGCAGAATCCCTAAATGTGCCTTTTTGTCCTTTAAAAGAGAATCAATATTCGCGATTCCTTACTGGGGAGGAAAAAAAAATCTCTGTGCAGGGACTCAGGATTCCAGTAAAAAGCCAGTGACTTCTACCTTTGATGGGCGATGTTTGCATGCAGAGCACATAGGACAGACACACACACACACACACAATGTACTACACATTGTCTCTATGTACAATGCACCGTCTTGCATAGATCAGCCCATGGTATTGACAGCCCTTTTGCTAGTAAATAAATAATGCAGCAAGATGTGGGTTGGAAAGCAGGGAGGTGGGAAGACGAAGCAAAAGATCAGGGGATGCTATGTAGTCTCTGAATAAAGGGGTTCCCTGCATCAGATCAGAGCATAAAACACTCCCTGCACAGCATTTACCATACAATGAGAGGGCCAAGTCATTTTGCTATTTCAGGCAGAGAAATGAATATTGTCTGTTCGGTGTAGACAAGATGCAAGGGAAATTATTTTAGCCACCCCCCCCAGGCAGAAAAATCCCACAAGCAACTCCCTGGCAATTAAAATAATCCAATAAAATTAGATAAGCCACAGTCTGGTGTCCCTTCGTGACACCCATTATCAGTTGTCTGAAGCAGCCAGCTCACTCCATTTAACCACACCAGCCTTGTCAGCAGCACAGCACGTGGCTTTGGCGAGAGTCATTAATAAGGAAGCCCATTGATTAAAAACCTAAGGCGGGTGGAAATGTGGCAGCCCATCCGGAACCATTTACAACCTCCACCACGCAGCCAAACAATCATCAAGTCAAGTCAGGCAGCCACCGGGATGGGACAAACGCAATTTCTGAAGCCTGGTTGGCACATCCAGTGCCAGCCCTTGGCACAGGTGTAGGCAGAGAGAAAGGTCGAAGGGAGATTCCCCCACCTCCTCCCTCCCTCGAATTTTCGGATATAATTGTGAATGGATAAAGGTACCACGGGGATTCCTGCTATCATCAAGCTTCTCTCGGGAATTGCCCGATTCACAGAACATGGCAAATTATTAGTCTTCTCACCAGGAAGATGGAAAAAGATTGATCTAGCTCAGTGTTCATGTATCCCCACGTCTGTGCAAGGAATCCTGATGCTGCACGAAAGGGAGGGGGTGTGCATCTTTCTCTCCCCTCCCACAAGGATAGACACTTGTTATCCAAAAGCATAAAGGGGGGGGGAAACTAGCAACAAATCAAAATACGAATGTTCTCCTACCCCCCCCCGCCCCAATATCCGGCTTAATTACCACCTACACTCATCAGATCCTTAAGAAAGGAAGAGAAGAAGGCAAATTGGTAAACCGAAAGAGGGGTGGGAATGTGGAGGATGTGGGGGGGAAGCGTGGGACGCACCCTCCCCCCCCCGCTTCAATAGCTCCACAAACCAGCCACGCAACACCCCCGTTGTGTCTGGGAAAGCTACGAGATTTAAAGCCAGGGCGGGAGCGATGCGCCGTAAGCTCTTCCGCGGGTGTCAAGCTTTCACTACGGACGCCGCAACTGAAACAGGTCGGCGGGGAGAAGAAAGACTGGGGATCCCGCTGCTTTCCCAGTCCGGACACGCGCCCTCGACCACCCGCCCCCTTTGCAAAACATGAACTCGAGGCGAAAGCGGAGAAAGCAGAGCGGGATCCTGTCGCTGCATCGAAGGCCGGGGGGGGGGGGTTGGAGAGAAAGCGAGGGGCCGGAGAGGACGGGGCGCAGCGCTTACCAGGCTCGCAGAGGCATGGATCGGGGGGGGGTGATGGTTGTCTCCCGGCTCGGTCCTCCCCCAGCGGAGTCAGGGCGGAAGGAACGGAGGAGAGGCGGCCGGAGAGACTGGCAAAGCAGCCGCGCCAAGCGTTCCCAGCAGCGGCAGCGCAAAAGGGGCGCCCGGCCGCCTTCGAGCCTCCCTCCGTCTCCTCCCACTCGCTCGGCGAAAGAGGGTTTAAAGGGACCGGCGGGCGGCGAAAGAGAAAGAGGTCACGTGACGAGCCCGCTGCTGCTCCTGCTCGGCGCGCAGCGTGCCTCCTCCGTGCAAGCGGATCCTCTGAACATCTACAGAGTGCCACGTGAGGCCAAGTTCCCATTTTTTTTTTTTTTTAAACGGCTGGCAACACTTAGAGGCTTCCTCGCCACGATTTAAGGGGATAGAGATGCTGCACTAAATCTTGGCGACACAGACCGCTGTATCTCCCCCTCTGTGTTGTACTTTCCCCGCCCTTGCCCTCTGGTGGTTGTCCGGACTTTTGAGGCCTTGATCCGGTAACCTTTATGCATACCGCCTCAAAAATCCCGGAGGAAGGGTTTATAGGAGTCTGACAAATAAATACGTGTACAATTGCAGGCAAATGGGTGCAAATGGTTTGATTCTCCCAGTGTGAATTGGAGTGAATATTTTCGGAGGCAATGTGAAAGTGTAACGCAACCCTCTTAACTGCTTTAGGCCACAATGGTTATCTTGGCTTCTTGGAGATGGGCCGTTGCTGCTGTTTCTGGACATCAAGAAGGCTCTCCATTGATCCAGAGGATCCTCGGTCTCGCCTCTCCCTTTCACATTTATCGTCATTTCTGACGATTCCTTCCAGCGTCCTTGCTGAGAACTCGGGGAAACCTGATCTACTGTCTGTTTTAGGAGGCGGAAGTGACCGAGAAAAGCCAGTCTTGTCCGACAGATGGTTTGCTTCCTACACCCACATGTAGATCGATATTCCATTTTTTGTGACACGGAGATAATTCCCGAAGACACAGTAAAGAGGGCTGCCAACAGTTGGCCACGCATGTGAAACCAAACCAGCTCAGTACCTTACATGAGTGCAGATGCACACGTCGTGGACCTGGTTGAGCAAACCTGTGTGAACACAGGTGTTAGCTCTCTCCCAGGAACCTAGGCACCAAGTGGTGTGTTGGTTGTACTGCCTTGGGAAGAAATGTGTTGTAGCTTCTTGTTTTGTGATTCACGTTCATGATGCAGCCCCTGCTTGACCAAACTAGTTTGCCCCAAATGTAGGATGTCAATTCCTAACAGCAAAACTGGCCATGATGGCTAGATATTGGGGCAGTTAAATCTAATACACATAATCCTTGATTTTGAGACCACAGTTGGGACTAGAATTTCCATTGCTAAGCAATGCACTTGTTAAGTGAGTTGTGCCTAATTTTGCAACCTTTTTCCTACAATTATTAAAAACAAATGGCTGCAGTTAAGCCAACTACACAATCGTTATATGGATCTAACTTCCCCCATTGACTTTGCTTATTGGATGCTGGCTGGGAAATTACAATCAGGTGAGCCCAGGATGCTGCAACCATCATAAATACATTGTGGTCATGTGACTGGAGATTTTGTGATGGTTATAAGTAATTTTTTCAATGCCATTGTAACTTCAAATGGTTGCTAAATGAATGGTTGTAAGTCAAGTGCTACTTGTACATTTGGAGAGCAGCATATTATGGAAGACTGGCTTAGAAATTCCCAACCCTGTCCCAAAAGATAATAGTGGAATAATAGGATAGACCGGCATATGTAAAATAAAAGAATAGATAATTCCAAATTACTTGTAACATTTTTCCCTAAAATTTAAATTTTAAAAGTTGTAACTTCTTTAGCAGGATTGCAACACAGCTGATCATAGTGTAGAAGGGTAGAAATCAGGAAGGGGATGGGAGACTGCATTAAAAGCTCTGGTGGAGGATGAAACCTGGGCACTAAAGAGGAATGGACAAGGCAGGCCTTTTGAAAATATCTGGGAGGACCACAGCAGGTTAAGTTAATGGACTAGTGAGGTTATACAAGTAGAGTGTGATACTCAAGGGAAACATTTTGAGAAAGTGGGGGTTGGATTTCCTCTCATTAAAAGCATTGAGTTTTGACAGCACAATGTTGGGGTCAAGGGTTACAATATAATGGTTTGTTGTCCATATTCAGCTGATGAGCTCTGGCTTGTTCTACCCCAGAAGCATCCAACCTTAGCCAATTGTTAAGACCTATGCTATGCTGGCTGGGGAATTCTGGAAGTTGAAGTCCACAAGTCTTGAGGTTGCCAAGGTAGAATAGAATAGAGCTGGAAGGGACCTTGGAGGTCTTCTAGTCCAGCCTCCCGCTTAAGTAGAAGAACCTATACCATTTCAGACAAGCAACTATCTAGCCCAGGAGTAGGCAACCTTGGCTCTTTTATGACTCATGGACTTCAACTCCCAGAATTCCTGAGCCAGCATGCTGGCTCAGGAATTCTGGGAGTTGAAGTCCATGAGTCATAAAAGAGCCAAGTTTGCCTACCCCTGAATTCTAGCCTCTTCCAGTGATGGAGTGTCCATGATTTCTGGAGGCCAGCTGTTCCATTGGTTAATTGTCCTCACTGTCAGGAAGTTTCTCCTTAATTCTAGATTGCTTCTTTCTTTGTTCAGTTTCAACCATTGCTTCTTGTCCTGCCCTCTGGTGCTTTGGAAAATAACGTGATACCCTCATCTTTGTGGCAGCCCCTCAAATATTGGAATACTGCTATCATGTTTCCCCTCTTTCTTTTTTTCTTTAAATTAGCCAAACCCAAGTCCTGCAGCCGTTCTTCGTATGTTTTAGTCTCCAGGCCTTTGATCATCTTAGTTGCTCTTCTCTGAATTTTTTACAAACTCTCAACATCTTTTTTGTGATATGGTGACCAAAATTGGCTGCAGTATTCCACGTTGGACACCCATGCTCTACCCTCTACCCTACACATTGGCTGTGTTCAAGCGATATGCTTAACAAGGTGAGGGTGATCTGAGGTTTCAGATTGTTATTCCTATCAACCACCCAGGCTACAATCAAACACCTGCATGCTGAGATTGCCTTGGCCTCTTTAGGATTTTATTAGCATATATTTAGTGCTAAACTACTATTCCAAACAAGCAAGGAACGCTTTAATTGGAAATCAGGAGGCTGAGAAATCAGGAGGCACTTTTATATCTGAATCATTTTACAGTATTTTTTTATATCTGAAGAACATGCTACCTTTCTGGAAGAGATATAAATTAGACTTTTTTTGCCAAAAGAAATCAGAGTACAGAGAAGAGCAACAAAGATGATTAGGGGACTGGAAGCTAAAGCATATAAGGAACGGTTGCTGGAATTGGGTATGTCTGGTTTAACAAAGAGAAGGACGAGGGGGGACATGATAGCAGTGTTCCAATATCTCAGGGGCTGCCACAAAGAAGAGGGAGTCAAGCTATTTTCCGAAGCGCCTGAAGGCAAGACAAGAAGCAACGGGTGGAAACTAATCAAGGAGAGAAGCAACCTAGAACTAAGGAGAAACTTCCTGACAGTTAGAACAATTAACTAGTGGAACAACCTGCCTCCAGAAGCGGTGAATGCTTCAACACTGGAGGTTTTTAAGAAGAGACTGGACAGCCATTTCTCTGAAATGGTATAGGGTTTCCTGCCTGAGCAGGGGGTTGGACTAGATGACCTCCAAGGTCCCTTCCAACTTTATTATTATTATTATTATGGATCATCGCACAGTCAGCCAGATGTTCAGACTGGATTTGGCATTTTGTCTACCTATCGAGTCCTTACCCAGGACCTGGGATAGGCAGATGTGAATGTTTGATGGTATTACAGATATCGTCACAGGATAGAAGCAGTTCCTAGTAAGGCCGCCTTTTGCAATTGACTAATAGCGAATTTGTCAATGCCAATGGTGTTCAAGTGGTGCTCCAGTTGTTTTGGGATTGCACCCAAGGCGCCTATGACTATTGGTACTACCCTTGCTTGCTTTTGCCACAGTCTTTCTATTTCTATTTGTAGGTCTTTGTATTTTGTTATCTTCTCCAGTTCTTTCTCTTCTATTCTGCTGTCTCCAGGCACTGCCACATCCACTATCCAGACTTTTTTGTCTTTCTTATCGACAATTGTTAAGTCTGGGGTGTTATGTTGCAGGTGCTTGTCTGTTTGAATTCTGAAGTCCCAGAGCAGTTTAATTTTATCATTTTCTATGACTTTCTCTATTTTATGATCCCACCAGTTTTTGCTTACAGGCAAATGATATTTTTTGCAGATCTTCCAATGCACCATTGTTGCTACTTTGTCATGCCGCTGCTTGTAGTCAGTCTGTGCAATCTTCTTGCAACAGCTTACCAGGTGGTCCACTGTTTCTTCAGCTTCTTTGCATAGGCGGCACTTACTGTCTGTTGCTGTCTTCTCAATTTTGACTTTATATGCATTTGTCCTTAAGGGTTGTTGCTGTTGTTGTTGTTGTTGTTGTTGTTGTTATTATTATTATTATTATTATTATTATTATTATTATTATTATTATTATTATATTGCCTCTGTGGAAAACAAACATTTGTCATGGTTTTATCCTACATATTTTGGACCACTTAATCCAAAAGAATCTGGAATTGCTTCCACTTTATGGAAATGCTAGTAATGTAATCTAGTTTTGTCTGTCCTGACCATTCTGCAGAATCTAAAGCAGAGTAATTTCCCCTTTTGATTCCTGTTTCTTTTAACTTGGAGGAACCAGGGATAAGAAGCCAGATCTTCCTTACAAATTAGGGATATTAGTTTAGTCCTCCCTTAACAGTGGAAATTGGGATCAGGAGCTCCATTGTTAAGCGATGTGGTCATCAAGAGCAATATTATGTGAACACACTGACTTAACAATGGCAGTTGCATCAGCTTCAGTTGCCACTGTTAAGCAACACTGTGGTTGCAGTGTCCCATGCTTAGGTGATAATCTTTTGTGACCTCTCATGGGTTTCCTCAGGGACTTCTCATTGAAGCCAGCAGTGAAGATTGCAAATGATGATCACATGACCGCAGGACCTATGACATCATGATTGTGCGCCAGTTGCCAAACTGTAACTACTATACGAGGAATGGGTCATAAGCCACCTTGTTCTGGACTGTTGCAGTTTTGAATGATCACTGAACAAGTGGTTGCTAAACCAGGATTACCTGTAACAAGGAGTCCCTTGAACCTGAATCCTGGACCCTAAACTCTAAATTTGCCTTTCAGAGTTCATAGTCTGATGGTTAGAATTGGTGAGGCAAGAATGTAGATAACCTGGAGCAACTGCTGGTTGTGAATTGTGAGGACTAACCCTAACCCTAACTTTTCTAATTGTAATAAATAAATAGTCATCACCTGAACCAATCAAATCCTTTGTATAGGTAGTTGTAGACATCCAATCACAATCAAATCCTTTGTATAGGTAGTCCTCGATTTACAACCATAATTCAGTTAACTTAGTCGTTAAGTGAAGTAGCTGCTAACTGAAACATCATGATTTTATGATCTTACTTCAGCTTTCTTTTGCTTTACCAAACCACAAAGGTCATAGATGTAGATAGTTACTAAATGAAGCAGTTGCTAAGTGAGGATTATCTGTATTTTGTGTTGTTATTTCAGAGATAATATTTTAGGGATACTCCCACAAATTTAATCGTTAGTCTTCTGGGGAATATATTGTTAAAAATTTGCAATATTTGGCATATCAATCCTATAGGTCACTTTTTCCATGCCCTTGTAACTATCAATGGTTGCTAAATGAATGGATATAAGTCAAGGACTATGTGTATATTACTTGCAATAAGATTCACCATGTAAAAAATCAAGGGAGCAAAGCCCTGCCTTTTTTTAACACATAAAAGAATAGGAACTTCAATCATACAGTTGTGGGTGCCATCTTGACTTTTTTGACCCATTCTGCCCATTCCCCAATTATTTTCCAAAATTGTTGAGATTTTTCACATAATCACATGATAAAAAGTTCCAGTTCTCATTTATATGCAGCAGAAAATGGAGGAAGGATCCTAAGATAAACTGGTGCAAACAGCAAGCAAATGCGGGCTGCAGAATATTAGCTTCCTGAATTTATCAGACTTCAGTGCTTTCCTCTGCCCCACAGAAAGGCAATCAATACAAGGGCAGAAAAATCCTTAATGAAATCTCAGGCTAAGAGCCTATTGATCGCTCAGCTCCTCTCTTTAAAAATGTATATGAATAGGAAAGGAATTCTTGCATGCGCAGGGAGGGAGAAGAGGGCGGTAACTGAGCAGGGAAAGTTTGATCAATGGCTCAACGCAGACAGTACTTTGCTGAGAGGAAGACGCATGATTCAGCAAAATGCTCTTTATAATAAGGAAAAGCAAAAGCAAAAGCAAAAAGCCATCTAGAATTGTTGCAATAGGCAAATGTGCAAATGTTGGCAAATAAATATAGCCGTGGAATTCCATCACCTTGAACTGTTGTCCTTTTGCAGCAATTTGAGGTAACTGAAAATGTCAGTATTGGATATCAATCATTTAAAAGTGCATTTGATAGACAGTGAGCAAGTGCTACAATCCATGTTTGCCTTCTTGCCTTCTAACAGGATTATTCCTTGTCTAGACTTTCAGGTATCCTGTAGGTACTAATCATGTGTAGACTTCCCTCATAAGGTTTGCTAATATATAGGTAAAACCTCCAATAATGTGGAGCACCCACAAATTCTGGAGGCAAGCCGTTCCACTGATTAGTTCTCACTAGCAGGAAATTTCTCCTTCGTTCTAGGTCAGTGTTGGCGAACCTATGGCATGCGTGCCAGAGGCGGCACTCAGAGCCCTCTCTGTGGGCACGTGTGCCATGCCCCAGAGATGGCAACTGTCCCTCTTCAACCAGCCGCCCGCTAACTTGCTGAGGTCCCATGTGGCCGGATGCATCCCAGCGTGGCTGGTTTTCCTCCCTCCCATCCCATCCCTCCTGGCCTCGCACACTCTCCTTTTCCTGGGCACAACCCACTGCATCGCTTCCTCAGTGTCAGCCATCCGTCCAGCTCAGAGGCGGCTTCTCTGAACTGCTAGCGGCGGGCTACGGAGCCCCAGAGTGCACCAGTTGAGGAGCCGGCAGGCTGTGGCTGCTGACGGACACTGTAAGCCCCATGCACTTGCTGGCTTCTGTGTGCGGGGGCCAATGGTGTCAGGCAGCAGCCATCCTGGCCCTGTGTCGCCTTGCCCTGCAACAATGACACTCCTGCCCTGCCTCACCTCATCCTGCAGGACGAGCCTCCTGCCCACTGCCTCACCTGCCAGAGACCCTCTGGATCTCCCCAAACCTGCCCGGCCCCCACAGGCATCCCTCCCCACCAGCAACATTGAGGTGACCATGCCCACCTTGGCCACACCCACCCAGTCTGCCATGACCACCACAGCCACGCCCACCCAGTGGGCCATGCCCCCCTGGCACCCAGTGATAAATAAGTGGGTTTTGGGTTGCAGTTTAGGCACTCAGTCTCTAAAAGATTCACCATCACTAGGTTGAACCTCTCTTTAATGATCTTCCACCTGCTACTTCTTGTCCTGCCCTCTGGTGCTTTGGCAAATAGGTTGACCTTCTCTTCTTTGTGACATATTAAATATATTGTTATCTTTGCAGCAGGAAGATAGTGAATTGATGTCTTTGATGTTAAAATGGGGCCTATGGGGCAGTTCAGTATTTCAGTACTTGCCTCCAGAAGCTGTGAATGCTCCAACACTGGAAGTTTTTAAGAAGAAATTAGACAACCATTTGTCTGAAATGGTATATAGGGTTTCCTGCCTGAGCAGAGTGTTGCATTAGAAGACCTCCAAGGTTCTGTTTTGTTCTGTTCTACTCTACTCTACTCTACTCTACTCTACTCTACTCTACTCTACTCTACTCTACTCTACTCTACTCTACTCTACTCTACTCTATTCTATTCTATTCTATTCTATTCTATTCTATTCTATTCTAAATATGTCTCCTTCTTTGGTTACAGAGCTGGACTACCAATTCCTAGAAGCTGGAGTACTACTTGGAGGTATTTTCTGCTCTCCAGAAATTTACAAATTGGTCACCCTGTCCACCAAGGATACTAGCTGAATGTTTCAGGAATCTAGTAGCCACAAGGCTCTAAATTGATGCCAATAGACAACAGATTCACACAGCTACCTTCTGACTCACCCATTTTTGGGGGTGGGGGAGAGAACAGGCACACAGAGAGTAATGATTGCAGGAATCAGGAGGCAAAGGGAAGCAAGGTTTTGTGTCAGTGGGGAAAAAAAAACCACCCACAAATGCAGTAGAGTTGCAGCAGAAAACAACTTTCTTCAGTTTCAAATGACCTGCCAGGGACTAAAAGAAACTGAATGAGATCATAAGATCATACCAATCTGGAGCTGGTTCTGGATCAGAATGAAACTCTCCAGCTTCTGGTTTCTAAGAGTTGAAACTTCTATGAATGAACAAATTTGTTCCTAAGCGGATGAAGCTAATTTCATTCCGCACTGAAAGAGTTAATTAAAAAAAAAGGCACATTGATCTAAGAGGGAGGAAAACACTTTCAACATCTATGCAGGATAGTTTTAAAATTACCAAAATCTCACAAAAGAGCCAGCACACTTTTGAATTCTCTCGAATCTTAAATCAGCTAAGGTGTTTAAAAAGGCTGAGGCTGTCCAGATGTTTTCGACTGTGATGATTGCCTTTTAAAGTCAGTCCGACATGGGACAAAAAAATAATGGCTGACTTCTCTCCATTTCTGAAAAAAACAAAAGCTGCTTGTCCTTAACAATTTCTCTCCTGCTATGAGAAAAACCTACAGGCTCGCTTACTTGTTTACTTGTTTATATCCTTTAACCCACTTACAGAACTTATTTTTTTCCTAATTTCCTTCCTGTTTCTCTGGCCAGCAAACTTTCATGATGGACTAGTAATAGTTTCAGCCTCAATCACCTTTCTGCTTTCCTCCAAATTGCAATTTGCAAAATCAAATTGTCAGGCATGTTATGGTAAGCATGCTTATGCAAACTGTCCTGCATTTGTAAAACTGAAACAGCAAATGCTCCAGTTTGCTTGTCTAAAACAGGGGTAGGGAACCTTGGCTCTTTTATGACTTGTGGACCTCAAGACTCAGAATTCCTGAATCAGCCATGCTGACTCAGGAATTCTGGGAGTTGAAGTCCACAAGTCATAAAAGCCAAGGTTCCTTACACCTGGTCTAAAACACTTTTGGGGGGGGGGCATAATGCATTCCACTACCTTAGAAATACCAAAAGATAAGAGTTCAACAACTCTACAACAGGAGTTGTAGTCAATCTAACTCAGTGGTTCTCAACCTTTTTAATGCCGCGACCCCCAACTGGTCGTAAGTCGAGGACTACTCAACTGGTGCAGCACCGTGTGAAATGGTCGTTTGACCCCAAATGGGGTCCCGACCCACAGGTTGAGAACCACTGATCTAACTGAAGAACGTCAAGCCTAGAAACACCGTTCCAAATACAGCTAGTCCTTGACTTACAACCAGTCATTTTTGTGGCTATTCAACATTATGATGGACACACAAATTTAGCAGAAATGACTAAGATTTCTGCTTATTTGAAGGATCATTCACAAGAAAGATACATTTTGGTCTGGAGAAGATGGATAAATTATATTCAGAATAAATATGGGACTAAAAAGTTTCATTTAGCTTACGAGTGAATTTTAGAGTATTATTATGAAATTATTATTATTAGTAGTATTAGTATTGTTTAACTATTTGGGGACTGTATTGTTTAATAATTAGGATATTAATTTGTTTATGTTCTCATTATTATCATGTTCACTTTTAATTTGCTTATATTTATGTTAAAGGGGAGTTAAAGTGCATTATGGATTTGGTTATTTATATAGTTGGTAATGTTAGTTAGATTATGATTATCATATTTGTAACCCTGTATTCAGCTCTGGGAAGTGGGGGAGGGGGGGTTGGGTGGGTTAATATTGTAATTTTCATAAAACTTTTTAATAAAAAAAAAGTTATGATGGACACCTACTTATGTTCTGAACATCTGATGGCCGAACCCCTCCCACAGTCACATAATCACATTTTGAGTGCTTAGCAACTGGCCCGCATTTATGGCCATTTACAGTATCCCATGATCATGATTTACAACATTTTTGTGGGAAAATGGCATTTACTTCCAGTTTCCAGGAAAAAAATGCCCATAGCTAACAATGGGTTTGCTCTATGACCACTGCACAAAAGGTAATAAAAACGGGTCTGATCATGTGGTGACCCATTTTACAACCATCCCAACTTAGAGCCACAATTGCCAGGCTCAATTACAGTCGTAAGTCATACCTGTACTCGGAGGAAGCAGCTGAATGCTGAACACAATGTTAGGTAAACATAGGATCCAAACTCTAAAAGGAAAATATAAGGACCAAACAAAGGGTGGAGAGTAGACAAGAGAATCCTTTATAGATTGGTACAGATGCCTATATCAGAATTTGCCAATATTCTGACTCCAAACAAGGAGCCCTTTGCAGGCCTGGTCACTGCAAAGCTGAGTGGTGTCTGATAATCAATGCTGAACTGTAGATAATTATGATTTAGTGCATTACCAGACTGAGGAAGGAAAGAGCTTTTGCCAAATGTACCCAAATGTCCCACACTCACTAGGCAGCACAAAGCATGAGAAATATGAGGTATTTCTCCATTTCCGCTTACAAAAGTAAACAATTTGATATGATCTCACTGCTCTTTTTTTTCCTCTTTCGTTTCGTCTTCCTTTTTTGGGGGGCGAACACACAAGATTTAGATTTCAGCTGGGTCAGTGTCCCACCCATGATTGTCCTAGGCCAGGGGTAGGCAACCTTGGCTCTTTTATGACTCGTGGACTTCAACTCCCAGATTCCTGAGCCAGCTGGCTCAGGAACTCTGGGAGTTGAAGTCCACGAGTCATAAAAGAGCCAAGGTTGCCTACCCCTGGCCTAGGCTGAATTCACCTGGGAAAGTTCAGCCACTAGCCAGCTCCTTGCCTAAAACCTGCACTAGGTAGGCATTTAACCCTTAACAGCAATGCCATCGCTTCATGTAGATAAAGGCAAAGAAAGGAAGATGAAAGCTGGGACTAAATTACTGGTGGATCTGTGTGCATTATTGTAGAAGCAGACTTATTCCTTTTTCCTTCCTGATAGAGATGGTGCTTAGTTTTCTGAAACAATCCTCTTTCCTCCTATAATTTGAACAAAGAGGAAGAGACCAGTCATTTTGATCCAATAGTCCTTGGGTTACAACAGCAATTGGAGCTGGAATTTTCATCATTAAGCAATATGATCATAAAGTACAACATCAAGGGACCATGTTGTTTGGCAGTGGAAATTCCAGCAGCACCAGTTGCTATCATTAAGCAAGGACTGTGTTAGTTGTTAAAGGAGGAGCTCATATGATCTTGACTTCCTGCCAGCTTCTCCCTTGACTTTGTTTGTGGGAAGGCTACAGGGCATGTCTGCAATTGTGATCCTGTGATTGTGGGGATGCTGTGAGGACCCATCATAAATACTATTTGTTCAGTGCAGTCGTAACTTTGAACTGTCACTGAATGAATGGCTGTAAATCTAGGACTACCTATACACATTTTTGTAGATAATCTTTTTATATTTAGAGAAGAACTAGATGTAGTAGCTGTTGTTGTTAGTTGCAAAATCGTGTCTGACCCATCTCGACCCCATGGACAAGGTTCCTCCAGGTCTTCCTGTCCTCTACCATCTTCTGGAGTCCATTCAATGACTGCTTCAGTGACTCCATCCAGCCACCTCATTCTCTGTCGTCCCCTTCTTCTCTTGCCCTCAGTCTTTCCCAGTATTAGGCCCTTCTCCAGTGAGTCCTTCCTTCTCATTAGGTGGCCAAAGTATTTGAGTTTCAACTTCAGGATCTGGCCTTCTAAAGAGCAGTCGGGGTTGATCTTTTCTAGGACTGACCGGTTTGAATGCCTTGCAGTCCAAGGGACTTGCAGGAGTCTTCTCCAGCACCATAATTCAAACTATATATATATGTAGTATATGTAGTAGACCACTACAAAGTATATATATATATATGTAGTATATGTAGTAGACCACTACATATACTTTGGCCAACGGATCTCAATGGAAGGTGATACAATAAAGGAAATTGAACAGGGTATTAAATGTGGTTGGCAAGCATTCGGCAAGCTAAGCATAATTTTCAAGAACAATCTCTTCCTATATCTGAAGAGAAAAGTTTTCAATCAGTGTGTGCTACCTGCTCTTAACATATGCCGGTGAAACATAGACACTAGCCTCACAATCGATACAAAAGGTACAGGTGGCGCAAAGAACCAGGGAAAGATATGTGCTCAGTATTACGAGACAAGATAGAAAAACCTGCACGTGGATTAGAGAACAAAAGAAAGTACTGTATATGCCAGTGTATAAGGCGACTTCCGCGAGCGCTGAAATTGGCGCCAAAGACGGGGGTCGTCTTATACGCTGAGTCTTATATGCCGGAAATACTGGTAGTTTCCGGTGTATAAGACGACGTTCTAGGAATGCGGCTCAGCGATAAAGACGGGGGTCGTCTTATATGCCGGGTCGCCTTGTATGCTGGAATATACGGTATACAATATCATCAAGAGAGTAAAAGAATTGAAATGGAAATGGGCTGATCACATAGCAAGAAGATCTGATGGCAGATGGACCAAGGCAGTCATAGAATGGATCCCACTTGATAAAAAGCACCCACAAAAGAGACTTAAAATAAGATGGATCAACAACATCAGCAAGTATTGTGGGCCCAGTTGGCAAAGGAAAGCTCAGGACCATATTGGTTGGAGACATGCGGAAGAGGGTCTCATCCTGCAGTGGGTAGACAATGGCTAAAATGATGATGATGATGAGATAATCTAGAGAGAATTATAATAAAATAGTGCAACACTCTTGGCAAAAGAAAGGCACTCATCCTACAGAGGCCTACATATGTTGTCAACTGACCCAATAAAAGAAGAAGAAACAGTTTGGGAAATATTTTTATCTGCTAAAATTGATTAGTAGAGATATTTTAGGCACCGTAACTGTTTCCAGGAGTCTAACTTACTTTAAGGGGACTTTATTTTATTACAGCTTGATAATGATGATTTATTTGTGCCCAGAAAACTGAAGTTAAGGGTGAAAGAACAAGGTCCATTTGCAAACTTGGCTAGCCTGGATATTGATTTCAATGTGATTTATCTGAATCACTTCTTTCAGCTGGACCAGTTTCAGCAGGCTTAGTAAACTGCCACCTAACATAACTGTAGTGAAGAAAAACAGACTTTGCTATCATTCTCATCCTAGTGTCTTCCTGATATCTTTGGCTGACAGTTGCAAATAATGTTATAGGCTTTGCTAAGACACTGTTTAGCATGAGGAGATGGTAGATATTAGAATACAGGTCAAGTTTTATGTCTGGCTCCATTCATTCAAGCCAACCACAGCTTTTCCTGCAGATTTTTGCTTGGACAAATAAGCTTAACTCAATTGTAATTTTTATCAGAAAGCATCTCCTTATGTCAACAGGAGTTATATTTGTCCAAAATGGTATAGGGTTTCCTGCCTGAGCAGGGGGTTGGACTAGAAGACCTCCACGGTTCCTTCCAACTCTATTATTATTATTATTGTTATTATTATTGATCATCACACAGTCAGCCAGATGTTTAGACTGGATTTGGCATTTTTGTCTACCTATCGAGTCCTTCCCAAAGACCTGGGATAGGCAGATGTGGATATTTGATGGTATTACAGATATCATCACAGGATGGAAGGAGTTCCTAGTAAGGCCGCCTTTTGCAATTGATTAATGGCAAATTTGTCAATGCCAATGGTGTTCAAGTGGTGCTCCAGTTGTTTTGGGATTGCACCCAAGGCACCTATTATTATTGGTACTACCCTTGCTTGCTTTTGCCACAGTCTTTCTATTTCTATTTGTAGGTCTTTGTATTTTGTTATCTTCTCTGTTCTTTCTCATCTATTCTGCTGTTTCCAGGCACTGCCACGTCCACTATCCAGACTTTTTTGTCTTTCTTATTGACAATTGTTAAGTCCAGGATGTTATATTGCAGGTGCTTGTCTGTTTGAATTCTGAAGTCCCTTTTAATCACTGTGTATAATAAATAAATAAACAAATAAACAAATAAATAAATAAATAAGGAGAAGGAGAAGGAGAAGGAGAAGGAGAAGAAGAAGAGGAAGAGGAAGAGGAAGAGGAAGAAGAAGAAGAAGAAGAAGAAGAAGAAGAAGAGGAAGAAGAAGAAGAAGAAGAAGAAGAAGAAGAAGAAGAAGAAGAAGAAGAAGAAGAAGAAGAAGAAGAAGAAGAAGAAGAAGAAGAAGAAGAAGAAGTCATCACACAGTCAGCCAGATGTTCAGACTGGATTTGGCATTTTTGTCTATCTATTGAATCCTTACCAAGGACCTGGGATAGGCAGATGTGGATGTTTGAATTAATGGTATTACAGATATCTTTGTAGGATTGAAGCGGTTCCTAGTAAGACCGCCTTTTGCAATTGACTAATGGCAAATTTGTCAATGCCAGTGGTGTTCAAGTGGTGCTCCAGTTGTTTTGGGATTGCACCCGAGGCACTTATTATTCTTATTCTTATTATTAATGTTGTTGTTGTTGCTAGGATCTTGCAAATACTTCAGATACAAGCTTACAATGGGCATTATTTCATTTTTCATTTTCAAAGTCTATACAATTGAAACTCTCAGATCTAACTTTAACTGCGTTGAATATCTGCCTTTTTAAAAGATCCAGTCTTTATTACAGTTATTTGTTCTCTTTTCCTTGTTCATTTTGCCCATGTCATATGCAATTTATTTTTACTTCTTCACAGGGCTTTTTTTGTCATAAAACACCCAGAACGGAGTTCCGGCATCTTTTTTGGATGGAACCTTGTAGGGTAGGCAAGTCAGGTTGTATGACATGGGTGAGTTCCGGCACCTTTTTTTTTTTTTTTTTTTTACAAAAAAAGCACTGCTTCTTCGCTTGTTCACCATCTTGCTTTCTGCTTTACAATTACAGTAGAGAGACCTCTATGCTTTTGACATCAAATCAATCAAAACAAAACAAATCTGATTTGGAAGCTGTTTCCTTAAGACTGCAATGTGCAAAAGTGATTGCTTTGGAGCTGAGTATCAGCATAATAGAGGGGTGCAGAGTTTGGAAACAGAATGAAAATGTAATGGCTCAACCGCCGGTTGGCTATGACTATAACTCCATTGGAACAAATGAATAGAAAGTTGCCCAAGGATCTACTTGAGTATATGGAACAGGGGAGCTAGTAGATGTCTTGACCTACAGTTGCTATCATCCCCAACCCCCAATAGTAGTTATAGTCCAATATGTACAGCAGATCTACTGACTTTGGGGCTCCTTATAATGAGGCATATTTTGTGCTCTACACTCTTTTCTTCAAGTGAGGAGCAGGATAATCAGATGGCAAAACTTTTACTGGATTCTTCCATGCAACTGGAAGAATTATTTACATATTCCCCAGTAGAGAAACAAACACATGTTTATTAAGCAGACATGACATACCGCTGCAGGAAAATTCCTTCTGTATCTAGGGGAAAATGCAACATCTCTTCTTTTTCTGTTATGAACATTATTTTTTTTTCAGGAAAACCCAGAGCAAGGCCCAAAGATGTGGAATTATCAACAGAAATGTAAAAAGCTGCTTTATAACCCATCATCATGTTTTTTCACTGATTTCAGGATTGTCTTCTTTGATTATCAATGATGCTCCAAAATCTAGGTACAGTAGATAGCACCCTTGCTACCATCTTAGATTTATTATCTGAGATTGTTTCCTCTGATATCCCAGGACTACAGGTAGTCTTCCACTTATGAACACAATTGAGCCCAAGATTTCTGTTGCTAAACAAGACAGTTATTAAGTGAGTTTTGCCCATTTTTATGACTTTTCTTGCCATAGTTTTCTTGCCATGAGCCGAGGTGGCGCAGCAGTTAAAGTGCAGTACTGCAGGCCACTTTAGCTGACTGTGTTCAGCAGGTCAGCGGTTCAAATCTCACCGGCTCAAGGTTGACTCAGCCTTCCATCCTTCCGGGGTAGGTAAAATGAGGACCCAGATTGTTGGGGGCAATGTAAATATATATATACATTGCTTACTGGTGTACACCGCTTAGAGAGTGCTTGCACTTAATGCGGTATATAAGTCTCATAAATAAATAAATAAATAAATAAATAGTTAAGTGAATTACTGCAGTTAATAATATGGTGCTTTAGTGAATCTGGCTTCCCCATTGACTTTGCTTGTCAGAAGGTCATAAAAAGGGATCACATGACCCCGGGACACTGCAACTGTCATAAAAGTGAGCCAGTTGCTAAGTATCTGAATTTTGATCACCCGACTGTGAGGATGCTGAAACATTCATAAGTGTGAAAAATGGTCATAAGTCACTTTTTTTTCAGTGACGCTATAACTTCGAACGGTCACTAAACAAATGATTGTAAGTCGAGGACTACCCGTACTGTGAAGTGTTCTGACTCAGCTGTGTATTTGGAGCCTACAACCTTTGGAATCTCTAAAGACCAACAAGGCAAATAGGTCAGCCTTGCACAACCTTCATTCCTACCCACGATACATACAACAAAGGTCTGATTGACCCTTTTCCTGCTAGGATCAGGTCGTATTCTCGATCTTTTGCCATCTCCAGTGCATCAGCTGATCGATTTGTGGCAATTCTTTAACTGCCATAGGATCTTCGTTGTGACCCAGGCTGCTCCCCATGGGTCTAAAAAGCCGCTTATGCTGATTTCTGATACCCAATTGTGATGAAGTTTTAGCTCACCCTTTCTTATCTCGTAAAGCAGTGTTTCTTTAGCTTTTCCCCCCTCAGGAACCCTGCCCCCTTTTAAAAGGTATGGAGGACCACAAGAGAGTTTTTGTTTCTATGGGTTATATTCAGTGCTTTTTTTCTTAAAAAAAAAAAAAAGTGCCGGAACTCACACCCGTCATATAACCTGCCTTGCCTACCCTACAAGGTTCCATCCAAAAAAGGTGCCGGAGCTCCATTCTGGGCGTTCTATGAGAAAAAAAGCCCTGGTTATATTTATCAACCTTTACCATATCAAAAATTAAAATGAACATATTCACTGCTGCTACTTCCATGGAATTTTAGTATTATATAATTTTTAAACATAGTTTGGCAAATAATTTGGATTTCGCAGATCCCTAAGAGGGTCTTGGGAGACGACACTCTTTTAGGAGAGTAACAAAGCAGTTTCCCACACTCAGGCTTGTCATCCAGGCCACGACAATACAGACTGGGAGATGTAAAACTCCACTGAGAATTATTCCCGGGGCCAATCTGGATGTCTTCCCTTAATTAAAAGGGTCACTTGTATGGCAAATGACAGTTGCATATAATTGGCTGGCAGTGTTAATGGGAGGCTGGCAAAACAGCCCCCTCCAGTCTGGGAGGGAGAATCAGAAAGAAGGGAAAAAAAACGAAATGCACAACAACCCCCAATAGAGAAATATGAGCCGCTGGAACAGTCTACAGATCAATAGCTGCAAATTCTCCCCAATGATACCACCAGATAATTTTGCCTGCTAGCTCTCTTTCAGCAACTGAATAACCAAGACAGCTGATTCTTGCCTGTTATTGTCTGAGCAAGTAAAGCACACATGGCAAGCTGGTAGAGGGGATAGGGTTCAAACAGCCTCCTTCCCCCCCCCCCAAGTGGCAAGACTTTTCAGAAGTGCTTTGCCATTTGCCTCCTTCCTAGGACTGAGAGAAAGTGACTGACCATAGTTCACCCAGCTAGCTTTGTGCCCAAGGCGGAACTAGAACTCACAGTCTCCCAGCTTCTAGCCTGATGCCTTAACCGCTACATCAGACTGCCTCTCTGCACAACGACCTCAAGCAAAAAGTCAACTGTTCACCACCAAGTTACAATTTATGCAGACTTTCCCTGGCTCTTATTGTTGTTGGTTGTCAAGCACCTGCCGTCATGGCTCCTTCTCGCCACAACTGCACTGAGGTCTGCTACTGTCACGCCGCCATCTTTCTGCAGCCTGTGTGTGGTTTGCTCTGACTGGCAGGAGTGTGTTTATGGGAACGGAAGAGTTCCAGTTTCCACACTATGCGGTTCGTTTACTCTTAACCGCCTTCACTAGAACAGATTTTTGGGAGCAGTGAAAGAGCTGGGAGAAGTGTTCAGTCCTCGCCAAGTTGAAAAATCTGCCAGATCCATCTCCAGGGAAACCTAGTAAACAACAAGCAGGGGAAAACGGTTCCATATGGCAAGGCAGCTTTGACTTTCTGCTTGCCATCCAATGTCAAACCCAACAGGGAAGATGTTATTTTTATGGAGGGAATGCCAATGGGTGCTTTCCAGGACAGTAGCACATCCTTCCAATTGCAGGCCAAACACAATTTGTTGTAAGGGAATTGTTCCAGACTTCTATTTTTCCCCTTCACAGTTGAGAAGCAGTCCAGAAATCCTATAATTGGAAGTAACCGAGCAAAATTCCCACTTGATATATTCTGTTACGGGCCAGTTGTATGCACACGCTTGTGACAAATTACTGCACTGCAGAAAGTCCTGGGGCCAGCCAAGGTATTCTTTCTGTTTGCCTGTCTTTGCTCCCCTCTCACTCACCATTAGTCAGCAGATCATACAACTGTGTAAAATCCATTGGTTGTTAGTTCAGCCTAATTTGTTTTTGCAGCAAGAGATTCACATAACTATCCTTCCAAAACTGGGAGGCTTCAGGCATCCCATTCTTTAAATCTGTGGAAAACCTTCTGCAAACCTTGGGGACTTCTATCACCCTTCTGTTGCTTGTTTGGGCATGGCAGTCTATGGCCTTTGTAAGTAGTTTCTTAGACTAGGGAAATAGAAAAAGAATGAGATCCTACTATTCAAAGAAATTACAGTCAGCCCAAATTTTTCTGAGCAAGTGATGAACCATGGAACTGTTAAATCATCATTCAACCGTAGCCTTTCTGGAACCAGCTGAGTTGCTCCTTACTTCCTGCATCTGGGAATACTTCACCACCATTTTGATATTCTGAGAGCTGAATGCCACCATCATATTTCATCCTTGAGGATTCCTTTCACTCAGTGCTTACATGTAGTCCCCGATTCACAACAGTAATGGAGCCTGCCTATTATGGTCACAAATCATGATAGTTGTTAAGCGAAGCATCTACATGATTGCCTCCTTTAATTACCCCAACCCTTGCTCTTCACAATATGGTCTTTAAGCAACGTGCAGAACATTAAGTGGACCATGGGATACCTTAGAGGTGGGGGAGGACATGAGAGACCTAGTGCAGGCTCAGACCTGCCTGCCCCAGGTCTCCCAAGTCCTCCTCCATCCCCTTCTTTTTCCAAAAGATTTGCAGCCTCTCCTTATATAAAATAATAGATTATTTCTCAACCTTGGCAAGTTTAAGACATGTGGACTTCAACCTGCAGTTGAATTCTGGGAGTTGAAGTCTACATGTCTTAACTTTGCCAAGGCTAAGAAATTCTGCATTATAATCATTATATAAGAGGGAGAAGCAGTTTTTTCCCCTTCTTTCCCCTTAACGTCTATTCCATACTATGATTGTGTCAATAGTAATTACAATTGACAAGAAAAACTGTCTATGTGGTTGCTAAGAGTCAACCCCGACTTGATGGCACAAAATCAAAACAAAAAAATTCAGTTGAACTATAATCAAATTTGGAAACGGGACCTTTTAGGATTTCCCCAAATCTCATTAACAAAATTAACTACAGCAGGGGTCTTCAAATCTGGCCCTTTTATGACTTATGGACTTCAACTCCCAGAATTCCTCAGCCAGCATGCCTGAGGAAGTCCACAAGTCATAAAAGGGCCAAGTTTGAAGATCCCTGGTCTACAGGCCATTGCCCTTTCTCTTCCCCATTCCTCAAGTGATGCTGGCTTTCATAGTCAGCTAAACGGCATTTGGAACACCATAGATCCCCTAATCCATTGGTCTTCATTAAATATCTTCTCCCAGGGATTAGACCAGAAAAAAACAGGATATACAGATAGTCCTCAACGTATGACCACAATTGGAATCAGAATTTCCATTCCTAAACAAGGCGGTTGTTAATTGAGTTGCACTCAATTTTATGTTTGTTTTTGCCACAGTTGTTAGTGAATCATTTGGTCTTTAAGTGAATCTGGCTTCTCCCATTGATTTTGCTTGTTGGAAAACAGCTGGGAAATCTTCAAATGCCAATTACATAACTCTAGTATGCTGCAACTATAATACTGTAAATATATGCTGGTTGGTAAGCCCTGAATTTTGATCATGGGGATGCTGCAATAATTGTAAGTGTGAGAACCAGTTGTAAGTCACTTCTTTTTAGTGCTGTTGTGACTTTGAATGATCACTGAACAAATGGTTGCATGTTGAGAATTGTCTGCAATGGTTGGAATGTGAATGTGATCATGGTTTAGCCTCAGTTATGCTGTATTTTTGTTGCTGTTTTTATGTTTGTTGGTTCCTTTCGTTTTTTGTTTTAAGTCTATGTTAACTGCCTAGACTAGAGTCAGAATTTGGTATCTATGGAAATTGCCCAATTAGATAAATAAATACATTCTTGTCTAGGGGCATCATGGTGCTAGTGGTTGAAAATTAAGCTGGGCCTTTAACACTTTGCCCCAAAGGTAAAAGGAATCTTCCAGTAAACAGAAGAAAAGGGGCAAGTTTTAAAAACCTCTTACTGTTCTTCTTGGAATCTAAATGAGATTAATCTGTTAATTCATTAATCTAGTTCAGGGATAGGCAACCTTGGCTCTTTTATGACTTGTGGACTTTCTCTGTGAGGGCACCCACGTCTTGGAACTAGCTCCCCCCGGAGATTAGGACCGCTCCCACCCTGTTGGTTTTCTGCAAGCTGCTTAAGACCTGGCTTTTCCGGCAGACCTGGGGTTTATAAAATCTGACCCCTGGATGAATGTTACCGTATTGTTTGTCTTGTTAAGTTATATTGTGTTTTTATTGTTAGCCGCCCGGAGTCCTGCGGGAGTGGGGCGGTTTATAAATTTTAATAAATAAAATAAATAAATAAATAATAAACTCCCAGAATTCCTGAGCCAGCCATGCTGAGGGGAAAGGGAGAGGTTTCCAAGCTGAGCCAGGCTGGCTCAGAAATTCTGGGAGTTGAAGTTCACGAGTCATAAAAGAGCCAAGGTTGCCTACTCCTAATCTAGTTCATTGCCTTCCAATGAAGGACTCTTCAGTCTTAGCTGTGCAGAGAGGAGGAAAATCTAGAGATGTGGAACAGCCCTTCCCCGTTGAATTGTCCATATTGACTTGTCCTGGAACAACCTTGTGCCAATGAGTTAGCAGAGGCAAGGGGGCTGCCCCCAGCTTGCTGCACCGACTTGTCCCATTCCTGGCCTTTCCTGAGGTCTCCTGTTTCCTTTGGACAACAACCAATTCCAGGGTCCCTTAGCTAGACGAGAGAAGAAACAGCACAGACCCCCTTAACGCAAATGAATCAGGTCCAGTAGAGAACAAACAAGAGACCTGAAATGAAATAATTCAACACTACTAAACCATTCTCTGGTATGCCTGCTCATGATTTAGGTTTTGTATAACCCTTCCCAACTGTGTTTCCTTCAGTAAAATCTGGTTAAAGAACCATTGAGGTATCTGGGTGCACCTTGTCAGCCTTCTAGTATTGAACTGTATTTCCTAACATCCTTCTCTATTGACTTTCTAGCTAGGGTGCTGGGAGTTGTAGTTCAGCAACAATTGGAATGTAAATGAAGCACACACAGCCTTCGTCTGGCTCTTTTCTGGCAGGCACAGTGGGACAAAAAAGAGTTAAATTCAAGGGCAAAGGATTGGCTGAACCATTACTGCCACTTGTTCTTGACCAAAGCTAGAAGTCAGAGAATGGGAAGCTGTTCCTTCATGGAGAAATAAGTAAAACCAAGGAAGCCAGAGGCAAGCTACGTCCATGCAATGAGAATAAATTATTAGGTGTAATGTCAGTGGAAGAAACATACAAGTTGTGCTCAGTTACGGGTGAAAAGCAAGGAAATGGAAAAGAAAAAAAAAGCAGCTATTAAAGAATTTCATTCTGAGCTGATCAAGGATGGATTTCTAGAAACCAAATATGCTATACTCAGATATAGTTCACCCAATAAATGAAATTATAACAGGATTTCTTTGGTTTTAATAAAATACTGTATAAATCCCAACAATTTGGGTTTAGAAACCATGAGTAAATTAGAAAAACTTGAAAAACTAGTTAGTTATAGTTTTTGGTCTTAAACCATGGTGAAGCAAATCACAATTTATTACCTTATGTCAGTGGTGGGATTCAGCCGGTTTGCACCACTTTGGCAGAACCGGTAGCTAATTTTTTGTTGCCCAGGCCCACAATGGATTTCTGGAAGCGGCATCCACACAGAGAATCAGTTGTTCACATATTTGAATCCCACCGCTGCCTTATGTGATCCTAGCCCCATTCTTCCCAAATGGGACTTGGTAACTTGTGGGCTGCTTCGGAGTGGAATAAAGATAACAAGAACAAAATAATGTCTTAACTGAGTATATTGAATATGCATTGTGATATCATATTCTTGGAAGAAAACATTAGAACTAGACCAGGGGTAGGCAACCTTGGCTCTTTTATGACTCGTGGACTTCAACTCCCAGAATTACTGAGCCAGCATAGCTGGCTCAGTAATTCTGGGAGTTGAAGTCCACGAGTCATAAAAGAGCCAAGGTTGACTATCCCTGAACTAGACCTTATCATGTCTGGTTGGAGAACAATTTCATCTAGCACTTTGTTTCTCTGTGACTGTCTGGAAGGACCACTCTCTCCTACAGACTGCCCTTACATATTCAGACAGTTTGCTAAAACACACTACAACATATTAAGCTCTGAATCATGATTTATAATGGATATAAATATTATATGATTTAGAATACATCTAAATAGTTTTCAAATTGCACTTGTACGTTTATATAATACATTATGTCTTCATGCGTTCACATGACTGAACCCAATTTTTCAGCATTTCTGGCTGCTGTTAAGCAAATGCTGTGATCATTAAGCAAATCAATTTTACCCAATGGACATTTTTGCTGGAAACCGAAAGTAAACACTGGAAATCAGACAAAAAGTCAAAACTTGGCGTTATGTCACTACGGGGATGCTGCAAATGGCCATAGAGTTGAGCTAGTTGCCAAGCACCCAAAATACGATGATGTGACTGTAGGTATGTGTGTGTGAGTGTATGTGTGTGTGTGTGACTATAAAAACTTCAAAATCAGATCATAAATAGCTTTCGGTGGGTCTGTCATAACTGTTCTGGTCGTACAGCTCTATGTAACCCTAACTGGAGAGCATGTATCAGTATGTTAGAATATCTGGCAGTTATTGAGTTAAGTGTTGTTTCCTTAAGAGAGGGATTATGGGAAATGCAGATTAGTTAGTCAGTCATCTCATGTTAATGGGCCAGTGGGAGGAGTTTCTGAGTTCCTCTCAGGACATATGGGCTACGTGCCCAGTTTTGGAGTGCCTTGGTTCATCCGGCCTCATGTCTCCTAGCCACACGGCTTGGAGGATCTATGCCAACATGTGATGCTTATGCAAAAGAAGAAGAGGGGAAAATCCATCATCAATTTACCTGTGGAATGAACCCATATTGCTAAATATAATTTTGGACACATCTCCAAATAACTGTAAGTCATTGTCTAGGATTCCCAGAATAAAGCAATATATTTTCTGTTTGTTCTTCTGAGTTATCTATCTGTCTTGGATTGGACTCAAAGCAACCTGTTGTGTCTAGGGCAGCATAATAACTCTGAATGATTGCTGAGTGACTGGTAAGTTGAGGACTACCTATATCTCAAAAGGATGATGATAATGATGATGATGTTTAAACAATGTGAAGGAGGATGAACTCAGGGTTAGATCAGACCTGGGCATTTTGCAGCCCACAGGCACATTTGGCCCTTTGACTGTCCCTGTCTGGCCAGCAGTGGTGTTGGTGTTGGCGGCAACAGATGGGCAGTGGCTCTCAACAACAGTCCCAGTTTCTCATGTGGCACCTTGGGAAAATTAATTGACCACTCCTGGGTTAGACAGAGCAGCCTTCCTTCACTTGTGAAGCTTGGAACACATGGATTGTGCTTCTCCCAGACCCATCAGAAGAACCTCAGACTTTGGTGTCAAAAGACAGAGGACCCCCCAAAAAATGGTTCATTGCTCCTGGGGGATTTTGAAGGAACCCCTCCCTACCCTCAACCTACAATGAGCACCAGAGTGGTGCCATGATTAAAATAGCCCCAGGGCTGGCTAAATGCACAGGCTTCCTCTTCCCACCCCTCCCTCCTCTGAAAAAATGCAGCACAATTCAGAGTTTTAAATGGGTTCCTAAAGCCACAAATGGATCCACCCGCCAGTCCCAAGGAACTGGAGCGATCAATGGCATTCAACCATAGCTGAATGATACCAGGAGAAGCACTTAAAAAGAGGAGGGCAAAGTCACTTCCACACTGCTGACACTTGCCCGGAAAGACTCTCGACATAAATAGCAGCATCCCGGTTGCCAAGGGGGAACAAAAGTCCACCTTTTTAAGAGATTTATTTGGAGCATCAGGTTGCCTCTTGCTGGTTTGCAGGTTTGCAGGAACATATTTCTGTAAACCTGAAGCATTTGAGAAGCTGTTTCCCCCTGTCATCTCTTCCCCTTTTTTATTTTATTTGCAACTCATTCTGGGTGACTGACACTGAATTAAAACTGAAGAACAGCAAAACAAATCAAATTAATTTAAAAGAAGAAGAAATGGCAACAGGAATCAATATAACATCTGCCAAGGTCCAGATTAATCCTCCCATCTTACAATCAATAACGAACACCAAATAGACAAATCAACCAATAAAGCTCACCTAATCTCTCTCCTCCCCCACCCCCTTGACCAAAAGGCCTATCTAGGTCTTTAGCACTTCACAGAGGGCCAGCAGGATCAAAGCCATCTGGATCTTTGCCACAGGACAAGGGCTGCAACGTACAACACAAAGCAAGGCTCTGGATCTTACATGCATGCTCAAGGTGACACTTAAAATAGAGCATGCAGCACAAGTGGCATTTCTTTTCTATCCAGGTAATATGAGCTGACACCTGCAGTCTTGTCTTCATGGTCAGTGAAAACAGTGCCTCGCTGAGCTTCCAAACAGGAGGGCAGAGGTAATTCTTCTGGTTACAGGATTATAGTGCACTGAGCAATGTTTTTGTCATTTAAAATTAACCCTGTGAATTAGATCAATTCACTCAGATTGCTGAGTGTTCATTTGAGACATCGCTCTGTTGGGTATTGGAGGCCATCTATGACCTCAAGTCACTCTGAGGAGCACTTTGTCCAGAGTCACATCTGAAATTTGGTTGATAGCCATCCTGTTGGTAGTTGGAATTAGTCCCATGGAGCATCAAGTTGTGCCTGGGCCTGACCCACTATCTGAAGTGGTGTTTCTCAACTTCGGCAGCAGTAAGATGTGTGGAGGACTTCAACTACCAGAATTCCCCAGCCAGCATGCTGGGAACATTGATTTGAATATTGGAAAATGAAGCATGGTAGCTAGCATACCTTCCTGCCAGTTGATGGGACTAGTCTGGGGAACCGTGTTAAGCGTTAACCCATCTGAAACAGCTATTCTTGCTGAAATTTTGGTCGGTCTGTTTGATGAGGCTGATTGGAAAATGTCTGGCCATAACCAGTCTGATACTGGTTGTGTTGCTTTGGAGTTTCTGGCTTACTGACAGGAGGAACAGGTGCATTCATATTCAATACCATCTGCATGGCCTGGGCTGGAGGTGCATTAACATTAATTTTGCTGCTATGCAAGATCCCAAAGTATCTGAGGCTGAGATGCAGCTGGAAGTGGCAATAATGTTCATCCTTGATTGGCGCTTACTGTATCGTTATTGAAGCCAGGGAAGCTTACATGTGCTATGCCTTCTGTGGGCTGATATGTATCTTATTTGACTATTGCTTAACAGCTGCTGCGATAACGACCACAGCGTTTGCTTCATACTTGACACAAAATCAGGTCCAGTCACAGGGTGACTCGCTTTACAACTGTCATGACTTGCAACCGTAGTTGCGGGCTCAATTATGGTTGTAATGTGAGGATTACCTATACAATGTCCTCTTCCAATGATGTCCTTTGGTAACTAAGAGGTCCTTCCAATGAGGAACAGATGGAACACTTCTGTGATTATTCAAGAGCAAATCCTTCATTACATTGACATTTAATGCCAGACCCCAATCAGCAAGACAAATTTATTTACATTTTCAAGACAGCATAGAATTGAGAATGGGTACATTCCACAATTCAACAAGAGATGGGAGGGAGGGAGGGAGGGAGGGAGGAAGGAAGGAAGGAAGGAAGGAAGGAAAGAAGGAAGGAAGATTTTTTTTTTAAATAATTTTTTATTTTTCCAAACTCTCCCCCATACACATACTGTGATATTTATCAGATATTAACATACATTCTTTTTACATTCATATATAAGATACTTTTAATAAAATGAAATAAATACATACAAATGACTTTTGGTGTTGCTCGCCCATTTCCCCTTTTACTGTATCCACATTCCTTCTTCTCTACCTTCTGTCTCCCTTTCTTCTCTTCCCTACTTCCCTCTTCTTCCTCTCCTCTTCTCTTTCCTTCACCACTCTCCTCCCCTTTCTCCCCACTTCTCCTCTTCTCCTCCATCCTTCCTACTTCCTTCTCCCCTCCTTTACTCTTTTCTCTCTCCTCTCCTTTCTTCCCTCTCATCCCTCTTCAGATACAATTCAGAGGTAATGTCCGAGCAACTCTCCAAATTTCCCTATCTGTATTATATACAATAAGATTGATTTTCTCTTACATTAATACTTCTATTTATCTAACCTTCTTGGTATATACTTCTATAAATATTTATACAACCTCCAGTTATTCAATACTGTGTCGCCTGGGTCTCCCTCCTTATCTGCTCCTTCTTAGGAAGGAAGATTTTTAATGGTCCATGCCAGCTTCCCATAAGGAAAGTCAATGGGGAAACCAGCAGGAAGTCCAAAGACCCACTGCTTTCTTGCCAACCTGTGTGGGGCATAGATTGTCTAGGTCAGCGGTTCTCAACCTGTGGGTCGGGACCCCACTTGGGGTCGAACGACCTTTTCACGGGGGTCGCCAAACAACGCAGTCCGCCATTTTTTCCCCCTTTTCCTTAGCTGTGCTACTCCCTTTTATTCTATTGGCTTTTGAAAGCCAATAGAATAGACTCTCTTGAATAGAGTCAATTCTATTGGCTTTCAAAAGCCAATAGGAATTGTCCAGGCTGTCTCTGCCCTGCTGAGCCCGCCAAAAGTCCCATTCTGCAAACGGTGCTGCACCAGTTGAGTAGTCCTCGACTTACGACTGGTTGAGTAGTCCTCGACTTATGACCGGTTGGGGGTCGCGACATTAAAAAGGTTGAGAACCACTGGTCTAGGTAAAAATAAAAAGGCAGGGAGTCATCTGAAACAGCTTCATTGTAGTCTTCAAGTAAAATAGGAGACAAGCAATAGATGTTTATGTAGCAAACCATTAGGAAACCATTAGGATCAGGAACCTCCATTAGTTTTATAGTTTTAATTGTTGTGACAATTTCTTGAAATGGAAGACAGGAAGTAAATTTATTTAGTTACAGAGTTCATTTTGGTCTTTTGCCAGCTTTGACTGTCCTTTGTTTTTAAGACCAATGTTTGTATGCTTTAATTCTGCTGGTTTCACTAGAGTGCCCCTCTTTGCACCAGCAATTTATTTTATATGGTTTCTTGGCTCTTCATTTTGGAGCCTTATTAGAAGACAGAACTACTACACCTCTGGCTGAACACAGGACAATCCAGGGATTCAAGTTCCATCCTTTGAGAAGGACAAATCCCTTTTTCAGAGTTTTGTTTTTCTGTCCTTAAGGACTAAATAACCATAAACATCATAATTACCTGCACAGGAATAAGATCACTAAAAAAAGATCATTTTTGCTTGGTAAAAATGGAAAGTCAGCTCCAAGTTCCCAATCAATACATTTATCAAAAAGTTAGAAATGCTAGTTGCAGTTTAAATCTTCCTAAGGCAAAAGTGCCTAACTAAAGCGTAACAATTCTAGCTAGCTAAATGTATCAGAACTTTAATCTTTTATTTGTCCTTACTGAGGTTTCCTTGGAGCTGCCCAGCATGCTCCTAACTTTACTCTTTGTATCCTTCTGAAGACAAAGCAGGTTCACAAACAGTTAGTGGGGTTTCTGGGTGTGGATGTAGCTTCCAAGAAGAAACATTCAAACTCAGAGACCACCAAGGACCCCCTCATTGCAACCCTGAGCTACAAATATTCTCCTGCATTGGTAACATTCAAACTGACCCGCCAGTCTCTTCGATATGATAGGTGCTGATTTGTTCAGCATAAAACTCAGTCATTGGAATATCAGCTTTGAATGTACGTAGATTCAAACAGGATGTGGTGTAAACATGATTAGACCTGGCTGACTAGGTCAGTTGTCCAGACGTTTAGCTTAACACAGTGTTCCTTAACCTTGGCAACTTTAAAATGTGTAGGCTGGAAGTTGAACTCCACACATCTTAAAGTTGGCAAGGTTGAGAAACACTGGTCCAACAAGTATAATGTGGTTTCTGGATCTGTCACAGAGGCATAGGAGGCACCAATAGCAGGAGATAAATAGTGAGGTCTGGAGAATCCATAAATCTGGGTCTGTCATGTAAATAGATCTAAGGGAACTCCTGATCTGCTGATTCATCACAGTCTGCTGGAGATATCACAAGAAGGTTATGCTATTTGGAGTGTGGGTTCCAGGACTGTAATATGTACTTGGGGAATAAGAATTCCAGTTTCAAGGGCAGCATCTACCCAAAAGGCTGGTTCCAGATGAGGTTGTATTTGGTGTTGGAAGATTTGCTTAGTAGTTTGAAAGTTTAAGATAAGACCATCTGTACCTAATCAAAAATCAACTGTAATACCAAGGATGCAAAAAGCATTTATCAGTGAATTTGGAGATGGGCTTCTAGTCTTATTTATATAGGATGGCTGGGCATTCTGAGTATGAAGACCAGCACTTGGAAGGCCCTAGGTTGGAAAAAAAAACTGGTCTACATAATTTGGGGTTCAGGTAAATATACAGAAATTTCATATGCGCTACTAGACTGTAGGTGTAGGACAGGGGTCTTCAAACTTGGCCTTTTATGACTTGTGGACGTCAACTCCCAGAATTCCTCAGCCAGCGTGCCTGGCTGAGGAATTCTGGGAGTTGACGTCCACAAGTCATAAAAGGGTCAGGTTTGAAGACCCCTGGTGTAGGAGATGCCAGAAGTTGCAAATGGTAACAATTTGCATGATTTCCTCTCCTCTTCAAGTATCTTTTAAAGATGGTATCCATCTAATTTCCTGGCTGGCACCAAAATGTTGCTTCTGAAAACAATGGAAGGTTTTGTGCATGGCATCAGACCATGGGACCAGAAGGAGGACTAAAATTAGCTTTCATGTTTATTTTAAGACTAGCCACTTCCTGAAGATTACACAAAGAAGCTCCTGCAAAGACAGCTGACTTCCTATGATGTTGATAGAATCCCAGATTTGGTCTCCAACACTGAGCTGTCAGTTGAACTCCTAACTAATGCAAATGTTGCAGTACTAACTTTTCCAAATAAATTGTGCATATAGTGTGTTGCATTTCCCCCCAATTCTGACCGGCTGGTCATTTAGAAGAATAATCATATGCATCATATTGTTTTGTTTTAGAGAGATGCAGCTTTTGAACAATAGCCCTTTCCTTGAAATTGCTCTTCTTTAGTCATTCATTTGTTGACGATGTTGCAAACTCACTATAGTTGGTCCTTGACATACGGCCACAGTTGGGATCAGAATTTCTATTGCTAAGCAAGGTGGTGGTTAAGGGAGTCACGCCTGATTTCACAACTTTTTTTTTTTGCCACAATTGTTAAGCAAGTTACTTCAGTTGTTAAGTGAATCATGTTGCTGTTAAGCAAATCTGGCTTCACTTATCAGACGCCAGCTGGCGATCACAGGACCCCAGAATGCTAAACCATCGTAAATACATGCTGGTTCCAAAGTGCCCAAATTTTGATCAAGTGATTGTGAAGATGGTCCATAGTTGTGATGATGGTCATGTGAGTGTTGGTCATAAACCACTTTTTTTCAATGTGACTGAATTTTGAACAGTTGCTAAATGAATGTAAGTTGAGGACTACCCGTATATTTTATTATATGCAATCCCACTTTTGGAGACATTTTGTAGTAGGAGGAAGTGGCAGAATGAAATAAGGGAGAAAGAGTGAGAGAGAACAAAGAAAAGAGTGTCAGAATAAGACTGAAGAAAATTGGGGTTTTGACTCACTAGTGAGGTTTAAAATAGAATATACACAAATAGACAAGATGTGTACTTTGAATACTAGATTCAAAGAAGAGGGAATCAAGCTATTTTCCAAAGCACCTGAAGACAGGACAAGAAGCAACGGGTGGAAACTAATCAAGGAGAGAAGCAACCTAGAACTAAGGAGAAACTTCCTGATAGTGAGAACAATTAATCAGTGGAACAACCTGCCTCCAGAAGCAGTAAATGCTCCAACACTGGAAGTTTTTAAGAAGAGACTGGACAGCCATTTGTCCGAAATGGTGTAGGGTTTCCTGCCTGAGCAGGGGGTTGGACTAGATGACCTCCAAAATCCCTTCCAACTTTACTACTATTATTATTATTAGATTTTGTTATGAACTGAGACGAAAACTTTGGTCATTTAAAATTTGGAAGTATAAATACCAAAAGTTAAATTTGAATATCGATTGGTCCAAGGTTGAATGTAAAAGTAATTAAGACATATATAAGCTAAAAATCTACTGATAAATGTAATAAACATGTTTTTATTTAGCTGACATAATAAGAACTGTACTAGCTTAAATATGAGGTAGTAGACACTAAGAGAAAAGGAGAGGAAGTATTTGATGTTGAAACAAGGGAAATTTTGGTTACTAAACTTAAGACATTTGGGAATTAATAGAAAATAAGAATGTTACACTGTGTCATTAGTTAGATGATGTAAGATGGTGGGAAATAGAATATATTCAAATAGATAAAAGGTGTATCCTGAATATTAGACTTTGTGATGAATTCGGATAAAGGAAACTTTGGTCACTTAAAACTTGGAAATTATAAATATTAAATGTTAAATTTAAACATCAATGGGAAACTAAAAATTGGGAAAAACTAATTAGGACATTGATTGTCTAGAAAGACTGAATGTTAAAATAACCAGGACATGTATAAGCTAAAAAATATTGGTAAATGTAAGAATGTTATTTTTATTTAATTGATATAATAAGAATTGTATTAGTTTAAATATGAGACAGTAAATACTAAGGGGAAAAGAGAGGAAATATTTAATGTGGTAGTTTGAGACTTGCACTAAAGATGTTTTTATGTCATTGAATTTTCGATTAACTCAGCCGCCATGTTGCTTTTTAAATACTTAAATGTAAAATTAGAAAATCAATAAAACATTAAAAAAAGAAAGGAAAAGGGTGTCAGCAATAAAAGCAGTATTGGAAAGGGAAGAAAAGTTTCAACCCATCATTTTCATGCACCTCACTTGTTCTTGCTTAGTCTGTCCATTCTTTGTTCAATTTGAGAGGCATAAACTATTGGATGCAGACTAATTACCAGCACATCAATTTTATTAATCCCTTCTTATTTTGAGTAGAGAATCACCTATATATTGCTATTTTAAAAAATGCTCAGAAAAAAAGGCATGGAAAACCACAATCAAACCAGCCTCCAGCAAGAATCATCAAGATTATAATACCAGACTTGCAAAATAGGATTTAAAAAAAAAAAAAAAATCTTAGAAAAGATGGCTTTTACAGTACTGAGCAAATCTAAAATAACAGTTGCTGGATAATTTCGAGCAGTTGGAATTTAGCTTCCAGCTGTTGGAGAAAAGCCACAGAAATGAGTTATAGTGTGTGGCAGTCAGAGGTCAGCTTCATAAAATTCATTTTATGGTAGCAAAATTTATATAAGCCATTGAGTTCACTCTAGCTGGCCATTATCAGAAGTCCAGTTTGCTAAAAGGCATTTCATTTTTCTCCAAAATCTTGTAACAGTTTTGGGCCAGTTTAACAATACTGAAGATGTTTAAGAGGTGATCAGACAGTCATTTGTCCAGAATGAGCATGGCTGGCTCAGGAATTCTGGGAGTTGAAGTCCATGAGTCATAAAAGAGCCAAGGTTGCCTACCCCTGGTATAGGGTCTCCTGCTCAAGCAAAAGGTTGGTCTAGAAGACTTCCAAGTCCCTTCCAATGATGTTATTCTGTATTCTATAATGCTTAAAGGCTTGGAGAATCCATCATGGTTGGACATGGATCAGGGTAGCAGGGCTCAAGTCCCCCCATAGATTTGGACTCACAAGATGACTTTAGGCTTGTCACTCCTCTTAGCCTAGCTTACCTCCAGGGGCATTATTGGGAGGATAAAATTAGACCCTTCCTCTCTAAAAGCTGCTTTGCGCTCTCAAGACAGAAAAAAACAACCCCGGGATATAAACACAATACTGTAAATATAATAACAAGTTAATAAAACAGAAAGCCACAGCTCAGACGCTTATTTCCGATAGCCATATAACGGCTGAGACACTTGTTGAAAGGCTATGCAGAAAGAGGAAATGGGAGGATAAGATGTTTCAGTTAAGAGGAAGATCTTCCCTGGCAATCAATAGCTGACTTCTGCTCTGGCATCATCAAGTTTCCAGTCCTGCAGAGATCAGCGCCATTCTTGCGACTGTTTTGCGTCAGTGTAGCTGCTGAAATACGTAATTCCATTTCAAGCAGCTCTTCCAAACCGCACTAACTTTTGGCTTGCAAGAGCCAAAGAGAATTCCCTGTCATTTTTTAAAAAAAGGTTTATTTTGGAGGCTGGCCAAAAGTTTGATTTTGCAGAAGGAGAAGTCACCGGGAGGTGTAAGGAGGGTTTTGCAGTGCAACCTCCTCACAGCGTGAGTAAGTCCTCAACTTACAACAGTCACCTAGTGACCAAAGTTACAATGATACTAAAAAAAGCGACTTATGACCAGATTTCACACTTATGACAATTGGAGCATCGCTAAGGTCACATGATCAAAATTCGGGCACTTGGCAACTGGCATGTATATATGACAGTTGCCTTGACCCAAGGTCATGTGATCATCCTTTGTAACCTTCCCAGCCGGCTTCCAACAACTCAATGGGGGAAGCCAGACTCAATAACTACATGATTCACCTAACAGCAGCAGCGATTCATTTAACAACTGTGGCAAAATAAGTTGTAAAATGGAGCGTCACTCATTTAACACTTAAACGGGTGTCTGTTTCTCTCTCTCACTCAAAATTATATTACTGCTTCCTAATCTGTGCAATTCTGGGCAGCAAACAAAACATCAAACCAGACCAGAGGTAGACCTCAACGTTATGACCGTAACTGAGTACAGAATTATGGTGGTAAGTTGTGCCGCACCCGATTTTATGACCCTTTTTTGCAGCAGTTGCCAAGCAAATCCATTTTCTGCATTGTCTGGTCCTGTCCCAGAAGGACATCATGACTGATGGTATTAGAAGCTGTTGAAAGATTAAGCAGCTTGATTATCTTGTCATCTCCAAGCTTAAGCAATGCTGTCTCAGTTTTATAACCCAGCATTTATATCTCTTTTTCTATTGCCTTTTTTTTTTTTTTGCTTCAAAGTAATTTCCCCAGCGGCAAATAATATCTACCTAGATCAGTGATGGGGAACCTTGGCTCTTTTATGACTTGAGGACTTCAACTCCCAGAATTCTTGAGCCAGCCATGCAAGCCTTCAGATGACTGATTGATGGCAGTTAGGAGTTTAAAATATCAGCCTCTCATTCCTGCTATCCTTTGGAATGGTGTTTTTCAGGCTTAGCAACTTTAAGCTGGATGGACTTCAACTCCCAGAATTCCCCAACCAGGCATGGAAGAAATTCTGGGAGTTGAAGTCCATCTTAAAATTGCTGAGATTTAGAAATATTGTTCTCGAGGCATCACTTGCTGGAGCAAAAAAATAAAATAAAAATATACCAGGTTGGTTAACCAGTCCTGTCAATGTTTTGTTTTAATTCTGTCCAAAATGTGGCTGGATTTGCACCACCCATTTGAATCTAAGCTAGGGATAAAATCTAACTGCTTCAGCCACAGTCTTACCTATCAATCCAAGTTCTTTACATTGCCTGGCATTCATAAATGATTCAGATATTACAAACCACAGACAAAAAAAAATTCAATTTTTCTTTTCAGTTTTTTTTTCTTTTGGGGACTGGAAAGAGATTTGCTCTGGAGGAAAAAAAATCAATCACATTGCATTAAATGCAGGTGTAGCAATTTATTCGTCACTGGAAGAGAAGAGAAAAGCAGAGTCTTTTCCAATCAGCACTAACCCCACCCCACCCCTTGATTGCAAAATTATTAAACACTAACTGTGAACATTCAGAAACCCCTGGATTTTTTTTAGAAGACCAAACCTTCGGTACATCTGGAAACAGACGGCATCTCTTAATTCTGCCCAGTGCATTCTACATTGCCCCACCCTACTGAGTAAGGAAGAGGAAAAGCATTCTGCAACAGAAATTTCCTGCCTCCACGCAAAAGGAAGAATATTTACTATACCACTTCCAAAGCCGATAAGCCGTCTTTTCTCAATGTTTGTTTTTCCACTTCAGCTGGAGCCTTAAACAAAATGAGTTGTTGTTTTACAGACGCCCCAGCAGCCAGCGGTGGAGTCACCCAGCTTAGCCCCTTCCTTTTTCTGCGTGTGATTAATGGTTGCATTATTCAGTCCCAAACCGGCCAGAGAGAATGGCTGGGGCTTCCCTAATTGTTCACAATGCGGGGAATCTATAAATCACAACAGAATTAACAAAGAATTGACATGAAGGTGGTACGCTTTTCTGGAGAGTGTTTTTTCTTCTCTGGTTAAGCAGAAAGCACCTCCGCTGTTCGCAGATAGTGCCTCCTTTCATTAGAAGAGATTTCTTTATTTAGCAATGCTATCCTGGGTAAGGATATTTATTTCAGAATGGCAGAATTTTACACCGGCAGTCGAAGCCGGGAGGAAGTTGTGAAAGCTGTTGGAAGAAACTTCCCATACAACAGTGGCCCTGTGTTTTCTGATCTGCTATGCCATCATGAGAAGAGGGGAAAAGAGCTGTTATGAGGCATCCACAGGGGGTCAAATAAGTCAAGATGGAGGCTATGACCTCCGGATCAAAGTCCTGCATCTTGAAATGGGGAGAGGGTTTGATCATGCTGTCTTGACTTTCTCGACACATCCCTGGAGCCGTGTGCACATACAATTTTTCTTCTCATGTGATATGTCTGGATGATTACAAGATTTCCTTGTTGGATAAAATCCTTTCAAAAAAAAAAAAAAAAGCCAGACAGAATGATTTGCACAAAAAGCACAAAGCTGGCTATACTCTAGAAGCTTGCCTGGTTCAGAGAAGTCATGCAAACCGTGATTTATTTGGGCGCCACAGGGATGGGATTTTAGAAATAGAAACCGGTTCCTTCAACTGGGAGATCAGGGAGAAGAGAAATTGAAAGAATATTCACAGATACAATTTGTCCCTATCTTTGAAATAATGATTTAAAGCAGCGTTTCTCAATCTTGGCAACTTTAAGGCAGGTGGACTTCAACTCCCAGAATTCCCCAGCCAGCTATGCTATGATGGCTGGGGAATTCTGGGAGTTGAAGTCCACACGCCTTAAAGCTGTCAAGGTTGAGAAACACTGTGTGAAAGAATTAGAAATCAAGTTGAATCAATGACATTGCAGGAGATTTGATTCTTTTGACCATCTTAGAAAAATGCCCTGAGGGACAAGTTTTAAGAGATAATTCAACTTTCCCATTTGAGACAAGCCAAAGTCTAACCCCCTGGATTTTACTCCAATTGGTCACCTTCACAAGTAAATATAATAAGTCTCCCAGGCTATCTAGATACCAATTTTGTCAAGGAGCGCCTGCAGCTGTTCGTGTGGGCAATCTGGAATGTCACAGTTTTGATTGCTGGGTGAAACAAATGTAGTCTCCGAGCAGAGGTAAAAATCTACCGGGATGTGTGAATCTGTCAGTTGCCCCCCTCTCTCTAAATTATGGGTGGGCAACTTTATCAGCCAAATATCATGATCCACCCCTAGAGAACAGCAGGGAACGTGGGGGCAAACATTGCTAAAAATGTGCGCGTTTACATTTTCTTCATTCAAATGTCTGTCCTCAGTTAGCCAGATATTTAATGCTGTTTTGCCTAGGCTAATGTTTCTCAGCCTTGGTGACTTTAAGATCTGTGGACTGTTCTGGCTGGGGAATTCTGGGAGTTGAAGTCCACAGGTCTTAAGGTCACCAAGGTTGAGAAACACGGGCCTGGAGGACAAAACATGACCACTGAAAAATGAGCAATGTTCTGTCAAACGTTGGTGGTACTTGCTTGGAAAATACTTGGGGGAAGGGGGCAAGCATGGATTTAGGGGCCATGGGAAGCAAAGGATTTAGCTCTAGTTATTCAATAGTTTTGATTCTATCAACATTCTTGTAGGGGAAGAAGAAGAGGACAAGGGTGAAAGCAGAGCAGCTCTGGGATGGGAACAGGCTTGGTCCAGTCATGCATGGCTCCACCTTCACTTCCAGATGTTCCCGTTGTCTCCATTCTCATGGAACTTGTGCAGGTGGTCGGCGTACCTGGAAGAAACCGGTTCAAATTTGTCTCAGCACATCATGTCAGTAAGATTTACAGCATGTTTTCATGGATCCAAGGGAATTAATTCACCCAACTAAGTAACTATGGAGAAGACAGCGAATGTGATGCTGAATTGGTTCTGCCTTGGGTCCATGGTTCAGGGTTGCTCCGGGGGGGGGGAGGGATTGTCATGATCTCCCTGCACCCTGAGCTCCCGTAGATCCAAAGCAGAACCCAAAAATAAAGCAGCCTTAGCTTCTGATATTTAGGCTTTATGCCATAAAGGAGGAAACGTAAAAATAAAGAAATGAAGGATGAGGAAGCAGCATGCCTGTTCCCAGGTCAAGGCTGTGTAGGAAAATAGCAATAGCACTTAGACATATATACTGCCTCATAGTGCTTTACAGCTCCTCTCTGTCAGCATGTTGCCCCCAACAATCTGGGTCCTCATTTTATTGACTTTGGAAGGATGGAAGGCTGAGTCAACCTTGAGCTCCTTCAAGATCAAGGAGCAGCCTGTGTGGCTGGCCAACTCAGTGAGGTGCAAGATTGTGGGGAGTTCAGAGAAGCAATTGGGGTATTTGCTCCTTACAAAGTGCCCAGCTAAACTGCAGCACCCCCTTTTTCAAAAGAAAAAGCAGCTTTGGTCAGAGCAGCTAGCTTTAAAAATGTACGCTGTGTGCAGGCTCCAGTTTGCCTGGGACGATTCTTCTGGCACCTACTTTTTAGCACAATAGGCCGAACAGTCTCTTCCCATGCTCTCGCTCCAAGCTATCTTGTAGAGAACCTGGAGAAGCAAAGGCAGTCCATTAATTGTTTTTGTGATGACTGGGAATCTTGTGGTTTTCTTACTGGGTCTTCTGATTGGTGCTACTTTAAATGCTGAATTCACTGGGTCTGCATTGCCATATTAGAACAATATGCCTTTAGCGTCCTCGGTGGCCTTTCCTGGATGTTGGAGAGAACCTTGTACTTCAGTACTTGGATTAGGAAAAAATAAAAGCAAACTAGTCAAGAATGAAGAAGCAGCATACACATTTGGACAGCAGTCTTTCAGAAAATGAAGCAACTTGGGTATTGTAGATTACACATCTGTCTACGTTTGTTAAATATATAATCTGTCTTTCCCTTGTAACACTTTCTCCTATATAGTCCTCGACTTACAATTTAATTGTAATTCGAAGTTGCAATAGCACCGAAAAAACTAACTTTGTGTTTAGAATTCAGGATTAGGTGAGCAGAGATCTTATAACTGGTCATTGCACTTACAACTGTCACACCATCCACACAAAATTAGGTTGCTTTGGCAACTGTCCATGTATTTATGATGGCTGCAGTGTTCCAAGGTCATGTGATCACCATTTGCAAGCTTTCCAGCCAGCTTCCAACAAGCAAAGGGAATGCGGAACCAGATAGGTTTAATGACTGCATGATTCGCTTAACAACTGTAGTGATTCATTTAACAACTGTGGCAAAAAAATCACATGTGACTCATTTAACAGCCACCTTGCTAGCAATGGAAATTCTGGTCCCAATTGTAGTCGTGAGTCAAGGACTACCTGTAGCTCTCTCTCGGTAATGGGTCTTGTGAGATAGGCTGTGCTGAGAGCCTGCCTATCTAAGGGTAGACCCAAGCATTTCATCGCTGCAGCACACAGCTTTAATTGATTGTCTATAAATGGGCAAACAGGAATGTCTCAGGTTTAATGTCCCACATTAAAAAGAAATACCCTTTGCAACACATCTTCTAGTAGGCTCATATTTTCCAGAACGGCAGTTTATGTCCCACATCAACCATCTAGACAACCCATGGGGTGAATTTCCTCTGGCTTGTGCCCTTCACGTGCTAGGTAGGGATGGGAGGTGTAATCTGGCCGGGATAAAAGAGCTTGACAGCTGGGAGGGTAGGAGGCCTCACTATAGTGTAAAGAAAGATGAAATAAAAGAAAAGAGAGTCAGCCCTGGCCTTCAAAATCAGTACAAACAAGTGGTAAAACTGGATGTAACGTAGCCAGAAAGCCAAATCTCATAACCTCTGTGTCTGCACACGAGATTTTGGCCACATTTGTTTCTTCAGTTTTATAATATTTCTAATTTTTATAAAAATACTTTTGGGTGCTCAGAATGTAATATTTATTTGACTTTTTTTTTCTCTAGGAGCTTAAGGGGGCTTAATGAAGATTTCCCTTCATTTTGAGTTGAGCTGAGAGTGTCTAGTGCAAAAGGTCTCATGGCTAGGGATGATCCTGAATCTGTCCTAGATGAACCTCATAATCGCTAAACTTCCTGGATCCTTCTATCAAGTGGTTTGCCCCAGAGAGACTGTACTGCTCTACTTTAAGACCAGCAGGACCACATTCAAAAATGGCCAAATATTTTGAACCAGCAGTCACCGTCTTTCACTGAATTGTTGGGAGGATAAAGTTGAGGGGAAGGGAGAAGAGAAGGGGAAGAAAATCAAGTACAGTGCCCTGAATTCCTATTTGAAGAAGAAAAAGATAAAAATGAAAAGGCATGAAAATTAATACAAAATCAGCAATAAAAAGAAAAATAACCAAGACCAAATCAAGCCCAAACAAACTCTTGCAAAGGAGGTCTCATGCCTTATAACAGGGGTGTCAAACTCAAATTCATCAGCATTGCGGTTGCCCTCGGGGGGTGTGTGTGTGGCCAGGGTGGGTGCGGCCTACTGGGTGGGCGTGGATGGAGTGGGTGTGGCCTACTGGGTGGGCATGGGCAGCTCTACATCGTTCGCGTCAAGGGTGCCTGTGGGGGCCTGGGCAGGAGTGGGACAGATCTGAGGGTCTCTGGCGAAGGGGGTGGGACTGGGGCAAGCGCCAAGGCATGGTCCATTTCTTCATTCCTCACAAAGGGTGACACCTCCCCAGCATGCACTCAGGGGGCAGGGCCGATGCAGCAGGGGCTGGTTCCTCGCTGTTTCTAGACAGCCTTGTGGAGCTAAGACTGAATGCGTTTCAGCATAGATGGCCACCACAAAATTGTACATTGGCTCCTGGCCAGCCTGGGCCAGGGCGAAGGCGTGGGAGTGGTTCCCTCACTGTTTCCAGGATGGCTTCGCGGGCCACATGAAACCACTTCACGGGCCGCAACCGGCCCCCGGGCCTTGTGTTTGACAGGTCTGCCTTATAAGATCCAATGCGATCCTAGGCTGCATTAATAGAGGGATAGAATCAAGTTCACGTGAAGTGTTAATACTATTTTATAATGCCTTTGTAACGCCACACTTGGAATATTGCATTCAATTTTGGTTGCCATAAGTTTAAAACAAAGATGTTGAGATTAGAAAGAGTGCAGAGAAGAGCAACAAAGTTGATTAGGGGATTGGAGGATAAAACATACAAAGAACAGTTGCAGGAATTGGGCATGTCTAGCTTAATGAAAAGAAGGATTAGGAATGATACCGTAGCAGTGTTCCAATATATAGGGGGCTGCCACAAAGAAGAGAGGGTCCAGGACAAGAAGCAATGGATGGAAACTAATCGTGAACCAACCTAGAACTAAGGAGAAATTTCCTAACAGAACAATCAATCAGTGGAACAGCTTGCCTTCAGAAGTTGGGGTGCTCTAGTACCAGAGTATTTTAAGAAGAGATTGGGCAACCACTTGTCTGAAATGGTATAAGATTTCCTGCTTGATCAGGGGGTTGGACTAGAAGAGCTCCAAAGTCCCTTCCAACTCTGTTATTCTGTTAAGGTTTCATGATCCTTTTACACTTTGGACTCTGGCCCGTAAACTGTCTGGATCACTTAAGAAGACTGTCATATTCAGGGACATCCACCACGTGGCTGAAGAAGACTCTGTCCAAGGCCATGGCAAGTGGTAGAAAGCCAGCTCTTTGACATGAACTCTGAAACTGGCCAGCTGCCCATCTGCGCATGGGAAGTGATCTGTTCAACCGTTCAGTCGTTTTCACTGAGCAATCTGGTTCCTGTTATTTAGCCTCAAGGAATGTTTCTATCTTGTAGGGAAGCTCAGCGTAACCAGCCTTTTCTGGACTGCAAAACGGGGAGAAGGGTCGATTCCTGCAATATTTTGAGGGGCTCTACAAAGAAGAGGGAGGTCAAACTATTTCCCAAAGCACCAAAAGGCAAGACAAGAAACAATGATTGGAGAGAAGAAACTAAGGAGAAATTTCCCAACAGTGAGAGCAATTAACCCATGGGAATAGATTGCCTTCAGAAGTTGTGGGTGTTCAATCACTGGAGGCTTTCAAAAAGAGACTGGACAACCATTTGTCTGAAATTACATGGGGTCTCCTGCTGGAGCAGGGGGTTGGACTAGATGACTACCAAGGTCCCCTCCATCTCTCTTATTCTATGTTCTATGTTCTAAATCAGGCATGACCACAAATGACTCTGTGTGGCATGCAGTCTCTTAAAAGAGGCATGTTAATCGGTTGCATAACAAATATACTTCTAAAAACAAATGGAAGAATGCTTCTTGTGTCTGCAATTGGAACAGGAGGAGGAAGCTCAAGGGAAGCTGGTGGAGACAATTGTATTTTGTTCGACAGCCAGAAACAGAACAGCTCGGGAGAGACGGTGTCTGATATTTTTTTATCAAGTTACCACTTTGGCAATTGCAGGGATTGATACTGTGCATGGGAGTTTATAGCAGCATTTCTCAGCCTCAGCAATTTAAAGATGTATGGACTTCAACCCCCAGAATCTGGCAGCTAGCACACTGGCTGGGGAATTCTGGAGGTTGAAGTCCACAAATCTTAAAGTTGCCAAGGTTGAAAAACACTGAACGAAACAGCCCTTCATGGATTCGCAGAACTGTCTGATTCCTATAATTCTGCCTCCTTTTCCAGATCTGACAGAGCAGGCAAGCTCCTAGTCCCCTCCATCCATAATGCCAGCCGACAGCCCTTCTTTGGGAGGGCGGAAGAAAAATCGAGGTAGCCCCAACCTTCTCCAGTCCAACCTGTTGCCTGAGGATTTCTGGGAGCTGAAATCCACAGATCTTAAAATAATAATAATAATAATAATAATAATAATAATAATAATAATAATAGTTAGAAGGGACCTTGGAGGTCATCTAGTCCAACCCCCTGCTCAGGCAGGAACCTTATATCATTTCAGACAAATGGCTGTCCAGTCTTTTCTTAAAAACTTCCAATGTTGGAGCATTCACCACTTCTGGAGGCAGGTTGTTCCACTGGTTAATTGTTCTCACTATCAGGAAATTTCTCCTTAGTTCTAGGTTGCTTCTCTCCTTGATTAGTTTCCACCTGTTGCTTCTTGTCCTGCCTTCAGGTGCTTTGGAGAATAGCTTGACTCCCTCTTCTTTGTGGCAGCCCCTTAGATATGGGAACACTGCTATCATGTCTCCCCTCATCCGTCTCTTTGTTAAACTAGACATACCCAATTCCAGCAACCGTTCTTCGTATGTTTAAGCCTCCAGTGCCCTAATCATCTTTGTTCACTGTACTCTTTCTAGAGAGTCTCAACACTGAGACTCTAGTTGTTGTGGTTCAGAAATATTGGTTTAGAGGACCAGGTATCCCCCTTAAGTAAACCCCAGCATTAGTTCCTTTCCTACTGTTAAATATGGTGCCCTTAGCAGCAGGAGCAGGAGCAGCAGCTGTGGGGGCGGTAACCACTACAGTTAATCCTCAACTTACAACCGCTTACTTAGTAACCATTCAGCTCAGTTCTGAAGTTACTTCTCAGTTCATATGATTGCATTCTGGGCACTTGACAAACGTCCTACATTTATGGCTGTTTGCAATATCCTGTGGTCACATGACCACAATTTACAACTTTTTTTTCCAGAAACCATCTTACAAATCTGGTCTCTGGGAAAAAAAACACCCCATAGTCAACAATTAGTTTGCCTAACAACTGCTGCAAAAAAATGTCATAAAATCAGGTCTGATCACACAAAGACTCATTTTACAACTGTCAAAACTTATGATCGTAATTGCCAGGCTCAATTACAGTCAAAGACTACCTGTACCTCAAAAAGGCACTGTTAATGTGTGTATTTTTGTCAAGATTGATCACTGGAGGAAGAGACACACTTACCAGAAAAACAAGGCAATGCAAAAAGAGTGTGTAGAAGAAAGCAATAGTACGAGCCATCTTGTTGGAAAGGACAAGTCTTCCCTGCAGGGACGATAAAAAACATGATAGAAGATTTTAGGGTTATGAATGTCTAGGATCTTTGGAAAAAAAAACAAAAATTCTGCACCAGTTCACTTCCCCATCAATTTATGATGCCCTTCTTATATCTGGGATTTGTTCTAAGTTTGCTAATGGAGAGAGGTCCTGAATTTGATTGCCAGTTATTGGGGGGGGGGGAATCTTACTCTAACAGAGATTTCTGGAGATATGAAAGATTCATAACAAAAACATCTGGATCACCACTTGAACACCCTGGGCATTGACAAAATGACTATCAATTAATTGCAAAAGACAGTTTTACTCAGAAAGCTTAAAACCTGTGACAATACCTTTAACACTATCAAACAGGTGTTTGGGAAGTACTAGATAGGTGAACATAAATGCCAAATCCAGTTTAACATTTGACTGACTCTGGGGTCAATCATAATAATAATTTATTAAATGCACATAGGCCATTCAACTCCCAGCAACTCTGGCAGTTTACAATTGTAAAAAAATAAAAAATAGAGAACAATACAGAAAGCACAAAAACAGCACAAGGCAAAGGGACAACAAAGGGACAACAATGACAAGAGGGGAAGAAAAAGAGACAAAGCTACATCTTAGGAAACGGCAATCTGATATGCAGAATGGATTGAGTGAATTAATGATGGGGATCGGATGCAGGAGGATCTGGCCGAAAGATCAGGGATCCGATTCCAGCAAATACAGCCATAAACTTCCTGGAGCATCTCTTTCTCCCTTTCCTTCATCATCCTGCTTTGGGGATCAATGAGGCAAGATCTCTCTGAGAAGCATATTTGATCTGCTGGTCTCCTACATGGTGTGCATACTTGCTCTCCTCCACATTACAGAACATGCCTGTGAGCACTGCAACTGCTAAGATGCTAACCAGGACCTGCCTGTCTTGACTGGGTGAGACTGGGCAGGCTTTCCCTTTTGTGTGATGAATGTATAGTTGCTTGCAGCCACTATGGGATGTCCTTGCATGCAACCATAGGTGGGACTAAAGTAGGTCAAATCTTGGCTGCCCTTTTTCAAAAGGTATGAAGGAGATTCACCCAATCACCAAGTTAAAGAAAGCTTTCCTTGTGGAAAAGATTGAATGGGAGTGCACACAATGGCAAACTATTATTGCCCTTTAAATGCATTCTACCAAATAGTTCTGAATGGATTTGGTATTTTTGACCACTGACATCTTCCCAAGGAACTAGCAAAGGTAAAGGTGTTGTTGTAATATATGCACTGTTCCAAGCAAGGTAACTGCAGCTCCCATTGTGAAGACTGACTAATTGCAGCAAGTAGATTTCAGCAGTTGGATTTACCAGGCTAAGGGTGGCTTTATCCCACGGACTGAGACTTTGGTACTTCCTTTGACGTTCCTGAAAATTAAAAAAGAAAAGTCACATAGCAGAGATAAGACCACTGGTTCTCCCAAAAGAGGAGCAGGAAAATCAACAACCGTCAGCTAGTGAATTAATTCTAGTTTTAATCTCTTTAGTGCTGAAAGGCAAAAAGATGCCGGTTCAATTCCCTACTAGGCCTTATTTCTTTATATTAATTAATTAAATTAAAAGAAAACTCCATCTAGTTGCAATGAAATGCAGGATATCTCAGCCTAAAATACCCATGTAGGTAACATTTCATTTTTAAATCTTAAATCCTCTTTTGTACTTAGTGGCACTAGATCGTATCTACAGTCTCAGTTGGCCAAAGGTAAAATGAGAAAGTTGTTGCCTTCTTTCACAGGATTACTAGTGAAGGCAATAAAGATTATTTTATCAAAGGGACCAAGACCTATTGAAGAAACAGCTCAAATAAAGCACCATGCCATGAAAAATGCTAAAATTGTCATCTTAATGTAGGCCTGCTAGAAGCCATGATTGGCAATTTCCGGCTGAATTTGGCAGAACCATTTGAGAACGGTGAAGGTAAATCTTTGCTACTACATAATGCTGGAGAATTATTATGATGATTTTCATCCTTCTAAAAGGGTCCCTCCCCCTCCCCCTTTGGAAAGGTCTCCAGGGATCCCTACCTTTCGACTGAAAGAGGTGAATGGATCCAGGCGTTCCTCATATTGGGAAGAGTAACGCGACTCTGTGTCATCGCTGCCAGATCCCTGGAAGAGAAACCGCTGGGTTTGTAAGTGATGCTCAGTCTCTGATAACTTGCACAGATGAAAATAGTCAGTTCAGTGATTGTCCCCCTTCAAACGTGAAAGTTCAGCACGGGGGAAGTGGTGTTGCTTATGTCGCCAAAATGGACTAGTAATAGTAATAGTAGTAAAGTTGGAAGGGACCTTGGAGGTCATCTAGTCCAACCCCCTGCTCAGGCAGGAAACCCTACACCATTTCGGACAAATGGCTGTCCAGTCTCTTCTTAAAAACTTCCAGTGTTGGAGCATTTACTGCTTCTGGAGGCAGGCTGTTCCACTGATTAATTGTTCTCACTGTCAGGAAGTTTCTCCTTAGTTCTAGGTTGCTTCTCTCCTTGATTAGTTTCCACCCGTTGCTTCTTGTCCTGCCTTCAGGTGCTTTGGAAAATAGCTTGATTCCCTCTTCTTTATGGCAGCCCCTGAGATATTGGAATACTGCTATCATGTCCCCCCTTGTCCTTCTCTTCGTTAAACTAGACATGTCCAATTCTAGCAACCGTTCCTTATATGTTTTAGCCTCCAGTCCCCTGATCATCTTTGTTGCTCTTCTCTGTACTCTTTCTAGAGTCTCAACATCTTTTTTACACCGTGGTGACCAAAACTGGATGCAATATTCCAAGTGTGGCCTTACCAAGGCATTGAAGAGTGGTATTAATACTTCACGTGATCTTGATTCTATCCCTCTGTTAATGCAGCCTAAATGGATGTCAAGATGAAGCAGAGACTCAACAATGGAATCCACAGAGCTCATTTTGGTTATTGAGTCTACTAAGCTCCTTTGCATTACAGGAATCCAGATTAAGCATCCCTCACTATTTAGCTTGGATACAGCCAGTGAAGGTGAGTCCATCACTTCTGTGGACAATGGGCTGCACCTCTGTGAATTTATCTCTGGAAGCACTCACTCTCCCAGCAGGATGGGCTCGATTACCATCCTGACCTGTTGGATAGGACACAAGTCAGATGGACGTAAGGAAAACCCCGGTGGGAGTTCTAAGTGGATGATTGGACAAGTAAAAGGTGCTGTGGGACAAGTAGGTAATAAAAGATTTCTCCAGGAACAGCCTTCCAGGAAAAAGAAATAGGAAGGAGCTACTTAACCAGTTTCAATTTAATTGGTCTGTGTGCGCAGAGAGAAGTGATATCGTATAACTGGACTGAATAGGATCAAGTTAGGGCTAGTGGGTCAAACCTTTTGCAGACTGAATGTACTTAATATGTCTCATCAAACATTCCCCTTGGGGAAAAAAAAATCAGCGAATTTTGCACCTTAGAGGTTGCACAAAACATTTTCCCCTGTCTTCTCCAAGGGACATGAAAACTGAGAGTAGCCTTGGTCCATTACTTTGACCAAGGGGACACTGACACTCATTCCAGAAACCAACTATCCCAGTATGTCATTCAGAAGAGACTTCTCTTCAAAAAATCTTGGGGAAAAAGCAGATCAGCAAGCTGTTGATGTAATGCTGGTAATTCCGGAGGAAAGCATTTTGCTCTCTTCCTTCTTTCTCAGTTGCTCTCTTGACAAGAGATTCTTGGATTTTTACAGCCCACCAGAGTACTTGGGAAGGAGACGAGCTCCCTCTTCTGGAGGCAAGGGGGACATACAGGAGAAAAGGGAGGGCAAAGACATAGCAGGAGAATCGGGCTTTATGGGAAACCAAGCTTGCTTTCTGAGACAAATGAATGATTTTGATTCAGACTTACACACTTTCTTCTCTCAGAGGTCCAGGGTGAAATAACAGCTCAAAAATGAAATCAGTGTCAAAGAAAATGCTTCCAAGTTGCCTTAATCTATTGATCTCCAGATACATTTTGATTGGGAGATCCTAAGGCCATCACATCTGGAGGGACGTGGTGGGAGGAGAATGTGTGTATGGATGTATGTATAGCTTTTGGAAATGGGATTTCACTAGATCAGTGGTGGCGAACCTATGGCACACGTGCCAGAGGCGGCACTCAGAGCCCTCTCTGTGGGCACGCGCGCCATGCCCCGGAGATTTATTTATTTATTTATTTATGTATTTATTTATGATACTTATATACTGCTTTAAGTGCAAGCACTCTCTAAGCGGTGTACACCAGTAAGCAATGTATATATATATTTACATTGCCCCCAACAATCTGGGTCCTCATTTTATCTACCCCGGAAGGATGGAAGGCTGAGTCAACCTTGAGCCGGTGAGATTTGAACTGCTGACCTGCTGAACACAGTCAGCTAAAGTGGCCTGCAGTACTGCACTCTAACTGCTGCGCCACCTCGGCTCAGAGATGGCAGCCGTCCCTCTTCAACCAGCCACCCGCTAACTTGCCAAAGTCCCACATGGCTGGATGCATCCCAACACCCATGCGCTCACTGGCTTCTGTGTGCAGCGACCGATTGTATCAGGCAGCTGCCGCCCCGGCCCCTGCTTCACCTTGCCCTGTAACAATGGCACCCTGCCCTGCCTCACCTCGCCTTGCCTCGCCTCACCCCGCAGGATGAGCCTCCTGCCCACCACCCCACCTGCCAGAGACCCCCTGGATCTCCCTCAACCTTGCCCGGCCCCCACAGGCATCCCTCCCCATGACCAACATAGAGGTGACCACGCCTACCTTGGCCACACCCACCCAATCTGCCATGACCACCACAGCCACGCCCATCCTGTGGGTCACACCCACCCAGCACCCAGCAATAAATAAGTGGGTTTTGGGTTGCAGTTTGGGCACTCGGTCTCTAAAAGGCTTCAAAGAGAGGTTGGCTGTCCAAAGTGTTTATAGAGAGGTTGGATTAGATGACTTATGAAGTTATCTTCCAGTTCTACAGCTCTTTGAATCGAATGATCAGGCCAATGTTCAAATGAAAGGACAAATTATCCCGTACTGAATATTTCTGAAAAACACAGAAACAGGATGTGAAGGCCATACGCCAATCTTCCATATGATAGTTGGTCTTGAAATCCCTTACATCTAGATCAGAGATAGGCAACCTTGGCTCTTTTATGACTCGTGGACTTCAACTCCCAGAATTCCTGAGCCAGCTATGCTGGCTCAGGAACTCTGGGAGTTGAAGTCCACGAGTCATAAAAGAGCCAAGGTTGCCTACCCCTGATCTAGAGGGTACCAAAAATACGGAAGGCTAATATAGATGGGTCACATGGTTTGTCCCCAGTAACTGTATTCAGAATTATACAACCTATAAATTGGGAAGTTCTTTTTGTAATTGGCAGTTAACAATTGTTCAAGATAGGAGAGAAAAGGGTGATTACCTTTCTCTCACTCTCATTTTGCAAAACATTTAAACCATAAATTGAACAATGTCAAAAGCTCATTCCCATAAATGATGGGGAGGAGGGAAAGAAAACAACTCTAAACCAAACTATCCATCCAGCAACTACACGAGGAAAACTGAGTGATGAAAGAGAGAACCTCAGACTTTTTGGATCAAGATTTGGTGGAATATTCAAAAAAATTTTAATAGAAAGATAAAATTCACACCACAATTATTTTTGTTAGGTATTATTGAAGATTGTGATGGTAAAGAGGTTATTTTAATGTTGAATTTTATTACGGCAGCAAGGTTATTGATTGGGCAATATTGGAGAAAAGACTCCTTGCCTACCCTAGAGGAATGGTTTCTTAAAGTTTCTTATTTATCAGAAATGGCAAAAATATCGGCTTATCTGAAAAACCACTCACAAGAGAGATACAACTCTGTATGGAAAAGATGGGTAAATTTTGTTCAGAACAAATATGGGATTAGAAAGTATTATTTAGCTTTTGAATAACTTATTGTATAAAGTTGTTATGTTTAGATTTGTTGATTTTATTGTAATGGAGTTAAAGGGGTTTAAATTTTTTTTAGGATTTATGTACAATTGTTTGATGTTTATTTAATTTTGTATGTTTTTTGTTGTTTTTAGCTCTGTATTCAGCTCTGGGAAGGGAGGGGGGATTAGTGGGAGGGGGGAGGGAGAGAGGTGGGGAGGGATTTTATTGTAAAATTTTTATAAAAATTTCAATAAAAAAAAGAAAGAAAGAGAGAACCTCAGCAGGGGTCTAAAGCAGTGCTTCTCAACCATAGCAACTTTAAGATGCGTGACTTCAACTCCCAGAATTCCCCAGTCAGCACAGGTCTAAAGGGAGTCATAGCAGGATGCTTGCAAATTTCAAGAGGGAGAGAACTCCAGAGCATGACTTCCACCCCAGAAAAGGCCTCCCCACTGCTAATCACCAGATGGCACTCTGCCAACCCTGGAACAGGTCTACCCTGGTATCGCATCCATAACAGCAAAAGTGGCTCAACAGGCACCGTGGCCATCCCTTGTTAGGCCTTTCTTTGCCAAAAGTAAGAGATGAGGAACAGCCAGGCAGCTGCTTCAACAAAGACATGTTCAGCAACCGATGATTGCACCCTGCAGGGCCTGCCTCCATAGAAAACAGTAGCTAATCTTCTTTAGTCTATCAAAACAGGTCATGGGGATGGAGAGGAAAACCGAAATAGAAGCATAAACCTACTAAAGCGGACTAAACGTATCACATTTTATAGCACATGGAATAATACACAGTGCTCTATAGGTAGTCCTCCACTTATGGTGGATCCCCCCAAAAAAAGGTACTTTGAAGTGCTGATGGCCACCACCACCCCATCGTTATATATAAAATTGGTCATGTGATGACCTGTTTAATGACTGGCACCATTTACAACTATAATTCAGGACTCAGTTATGCTCATAAGTCGAACTGAACCTGGTAAAAAATGAAGATGGACTGGATCATTTTGCAAACACAGATCCAGGTTTCTGCTACCAGGTCTTGAAATGGGCAGCCTGCTGTGCTGTCCTTCAGCCTTGTAGACTCACCCGGCCTGGGTAGCTTTGCAAAAACTTAATTTTTTCATAAAGTTTAATGTTGTCAGCTCGCAGGTTGTCCAGCTCGCTCTGCAGTGCTTGCATCGTGTGCTGCATCAGACGGTTCTCCTGATGTAAAAGAGGATAAAGGGGTAAAATCAAACCTGGATGCTCAGAACAGGGCACAGAGGCAGAGCTCCTAATCAAAACATAGGCATTCCATAATAATCATAGGGAAGAAAAGAAATTATGTAATAGCAATAACAGCAGCAGTAATTTTGATAAGGTTTCTCAATGCTCACTCTGCCTAAATGTTTACAGCCCGACTATCTTGTCTGAAGGCATTTGGCAAGTTCATAGTAATGTTTAGATTTGAATTAAGAAGTTCCCTGAACTTTCTTAGCCATTCCAAACTTCATTTACGGACTTTTCCAATTTAAAGCGGGGAAAGTAGTAGGACTAAGAAGCAGATTCAGTGGCCCCTAATTGATAAGCCAGTACTGATCTGACTCAAGTTAAGAGGAGCTCTTTTATTCATTTTACAGATGAGTAGAATCCAGGATGAAGACGAAATTAAAAGAAGAACTGGGGCAGGCTTATATCAAGGAAGGTATAAGAGAGATTCCTAGCTTATGACAAGTTGCTGCTCGTACGTGGTATCTAATAAAATTGAATCTTTGACCATCTTAATGTTACTAGTTTAATATATTACAGTTGACATCTGCAATTTATTAAGGAGATTTTAACTACAGCTAAATACTATAACTTAGTATAGCGAATGAACAAGCCAGCATGTCTGTATGAAAAATGACATGTAAAAAAAGAATGAATTTGTTGATTCTGGCCTCTGGGTCTTGGATGGCCATCTTATCAAATCTCCCCATCCAGATTTAGGTGTGAGAAAACTCCACTGTGTCTTACCGCTTCCAGCTCATGGTTCCGGGCCCGGAAACGCTCCCTCTGGCTAGAGATGATAGACAGCAGAGAATCTACTTGGCCTTCTGGAATCTGGGTGCTTGCTGATGATGGCTGGCCTGGAAAATAGACTGTGGTTAGAGATGGAGAAGATGGAGATGGAAAAGAAGGGCAGACCCATGAAGTACTGTAAAAATGTTCTGCCTGCAAGATGTATTACAAACCCAGTGGGGTTCAGTGGCAAATGAAGGTGGATGCTGCCACTTCTCTTTCTGATTAAATGATTAAATGTTTCCCAACAATGTGCTTGAGAAAAATTCAAACTAGACGTTTACCATAGAAAAGTGCTGTTGCTTCTTTAATGGGCTCAGGAACAGTCTCCAAGTTTTGAATGGCAGCACCCTTTGGAAAAGAGAAGAAGAAGAAGAAAAATGAACGAGCAGGCAAATAATTCCTTCTTTGCAGTAAGCTTTCATCACTGCATTGGTGACCAAAAGTTGTAGCTAGTTATCTTATTCGTTCCTGACTCCTCCACTAAGTTTTTCTTTTCCCTCTGGCTTTGAAGTGGGTATGACCATCTGCTATGTCCATCAAGGGAAAGGCTGATGTTCTTGCTAATCAAAGTCTTTCCCCCAAACAAAAACGAAAGGTTATTCTGATAAAGAATGGGGCAAACCAAGCAGCGAATTTGGATCATTATAGATTATTTTGGAAAAGCCACTCGCACTAGTTTTACAGATGGCATCTCATCTCCATGGTCCCTTGCTGACTGTATTTGCTGTCAACCAGCAGGATTTTCTTCAGGGACTCACCTCAGCATCTGGGCGATGCATTGCAGACAATGACTGGATGGTGCTGACATCGTGCTCCAGCTTTGCAATCAGATCTTTCTGCTCAGCTACTGCAGAGACAGCTTCAGTGAACTGGATCTGCAAATCAGTACAGCGGCCTGTCGGGGAAGAATGAAATACTTTTATTGTTGCAAATCACCCCAGAGAAGTATTGAGAACATTCCATCTTTTGTTGGCATTTCTGGGCTTCCAAGAGGCAAAACCAGATAAGGCAAGAAGAGAAAGAAAAGTTAAACAAACCTAATAAAATTGACCTCTGGGCAGAGAACCAGAAGTGCTGAATAACCTGACCAACAAACTATTTGTATATATAAAAACACCATACAGTAAGAATGCAAGGGAAGGGATTGCTCCTTTCAAAATGTTCTCTCTGCAATATAAACTTGTTTTAAAATTTGAAGAGAACATTAAAAAACATGTAATTCCTCCCTGCAGCAGGAACTGGTATTATCCAGGAGTTGTCTACTCTGAATTCAGTGCTATTACAATTTTGTGTATATACCCTCAACTAAGTCTTGACTCTTGCCAACTGCCTTGACCTACAGGGGTTTCTTTTTGGCAAGATTTCGGAAGTGATTAACTTTTACCTTCCTTCTAGGGCTGAGAGAGAATGACTGGAATTGGGTATGTCTAGTTTAATGAAAAGAAGGACTAGGAGGGTCATGATAGCAGTCCAATCTCAGGGGCTGCCACGAAGAAGAGGGGGTCATCCTATTCTCCAAAGCAGCTGAAGGCAAAATAAAAAGCAATGGATGGAAACCAATCAAGGAGAGAAACAACCTAGAACTAAGGAGAAATTTCCTGACAGAATAATAAATCAGTGAAGCAACGTGGATGCTCCAACATTGGAGGTTTTCAAGAAGAGATTGGACAACCATTTGTCTGAAATGGTATAGGTTTCCTGCATGAGGAGGGGGTTGGACTAGAAGACCTCCAAGGTCCCTTCCAAGTCTGTTATTTTGTTAGTCTGGCTCAAGGTCATCCAGTTGGCTTCATGCCTAAGGCAGGACTAGAACTCACATGGTCTCCCAGTTGTTAACCTAGACTTAACCTCTACACTAAGTTGGCTCTCATTATTAGGAAACAGATATTCACATAACAATGAACTGGATTCTTCATAATCTTATTTAACAGCAAGCATTCTGCTGGAATCTTATTTTTATCTATTGCTTATCTTTATTCATTGCTATCATGTCACTGATACAATCAGAAGTGAGAAATCTACTATAAAATATGCTATAAAAGTAACAGGGGAGGGAAGATTAAGGTGTAATGAAGGAGAGGCTAATAAAAAGATTTAGCAAGCCAGCCAACTTCTTCCCCTTAATTCTGTGCCCTTTCTGGAAAAGCAAACAACAAATTAGGGAGAGTTGAGCTTGCATGAAAAAAAAATGAAAGGACCCTAAGCACATCCTTCAAGAACACCTGTGAAGATACCAGGCCAAAGAAAGAATAAAACTGTTGTACTGAATCACAAAATTCACGACAAAACTTAAAACAAATGCAAAGCATCACACAACAAACATATGAATAGACCAGAAATACACGCAAGCAGTATATGACTGGAAATTTTCCAGACTTACAACCCAGGATTGGCCAAGATGAGTCTTAAAATCAAGAGACAGTTAGACTCTCCATGTAATTCAGATGATGTTTATTCATGGGAAATACATACTTAAGAAAAAGCTGAGGAAAATTCTGGTGAGTGTTGCAGGATCCACATCTGGAGAGGTTGCCACCAACCCTGGTTAGGGAAGCACAAGCCTAACAGACAGAGGGCTTCTCTGTCTGAGCACATGCGCAGTACCCTCCCTTTAAGATTGAGCAATTTCAAATGAACTTCAGATTGCACGGCTTTCAGATGATCAGAGATGCTATACAAGTAGTCCTCAACTTACAACCATTCTTTTAGTAATCGTTTTTACAGCGGCACTGAAAAATTGCCTTATGACCTTCCTTGTACTTAAACCATTGCAGCAACCCCAGGTGATCAAAATCCAGATGCTTGGTAACTGGCATGTAACTTGCAGCATCATAAGGTCATGTGATCACCATTTGCAACCTTCCCAGTTGACTTCTAATAAGTGATATTAATGGGGGAAGCTGGATTTGCTTAACAGTGATGTGATTCACTTAACAACTGCAAAATTGTAATTGACTTAAGGTGGCAAAAAATGTTGTGAAATTGGGTTTGACTTACTGAACAACCCGCCTTCTTTGCAATGGAAATTCTGGTTCCAGCTGTGGTTGTATGTTGAAGGCTACCTGTATTCATTCCTCTCTTACTCAGCTTTTGCAGAATTTAAGCAATGCCTCTATGCAAAACACATGGAGAACTGAATTTGCAGCCATGATCCTTCTGACAGTAAACTTTCCTCCCCCCCCCCACATTCCCGAGAGTCCAAGACACAATCTGAGGCCTTGTAGTATTCATGTGGAAGAAATGGCAATGAGATACAGTGGCATGATTCACTTTTCTCTGGTAACTTAAAAAGTCTTATTCTATACCATCCCATATTGTATTATTTGATTTCCTTTGCACTCCATATTTCTTTTTATTACCCTCTAATAGCCTTGTCTCCCACTGACCTTGATGTTCAGGCATCTGCTGTCCTAGGCTTACATTGTTTATCTCAACTTTATTGGTGTAAGGAATAGATGTATAACTGTCAAAAGGGAGGATGAGTTGACAGATGCCAAAAAAAGACGCCTCCTCTGGAATGTTCTTAGCAGGCATGTCCAGATGTTAAATTAGATCACCCTCCTCCACTTATGAGAAATTATTTAAGCCAAGAGAAGTCTGGGTGAGATTGGATGCCATATTCCAGCTGGCACAAGAAAGTGGTTTGTCCATAGTTTCTTTGGGGTTCCTGACCGCTGAAAAGGCATTCGGTATACTTTTTTCTGGTAATTAATATCAGCTCAAATAACATTTGGGCTCTTTATTCTATGAGTGTGTTTATTGTCCTTAATCCTTAAAGAACCTACTGGCACCCAACTAGCTCTTTAAGTGACAGAATAAGCTTACATATAAGCAAGTGGTTCAGTATAGAATCAAACCACTAGAGCCCTCTGTTTTATAAAAAATACAAAAATGACTGTGGACTTTTGTTCACAGGACCCTTTCTAGAGCATCTTAACCACTGATTTTCCAATCTGCACAAGTTACCAATTATCATTTGACACAGGACATTAGTCAGACTCATAGGTTTTCCCTGCGAGCCTTGAAATGTATGTTTTAGGTCTTCCCCCATTGTGACAGTGGGTTACAGGGATAACTTGAGCCCAGGGGCCTCTTGGCCTGCTGCTTTTCTCTCCTTCCTGGTACAGAGTAGTCATCTCTCTTCTAGTTTTCAACTCATGGAAATAATAGTTCCCTTCCATTCTGTATTCTACCTTAAGCGCTGCATTTTGTTCTGGTACTCCATATTAAAAAAAAAATCAAGAGAAACTGGGACAGATGAAAAGAAGTGCAAGGACAATGGTCAGAGAACTGGAATCTAACTCTTATGAGAGAAGACTGGGAAACTACATGTCATCAGACCCAAAGAACAAGTACAATGTGGAGTTACATTTGAGTAGTCCTTTTATTGTTAGTTAACAGAATCTTGACAGACTAAAGCAATTATCTGCAAAAATTATAGGTATACTCTGTGAATTATTAGGGAGGCTCCAGCTTTGCTCTCTTCCTGCCTCTCAGACATTCCAAGCTTCACTGTCTCTTTGTCCTCTGGGAAAGAACCCCTCCACCTGTGATGCCAGACTACATTCCACCACAATCTTTAATAATTACCATAAACAGAAAACAACCATAGAGGAACCTGATGGCACTTTTCAAGTACACGAAGGGATGTCACAAAGAAAAGAGTAAAGGCGTGTTTTTCTATAGTCCTAGACAGCATGGCAAGAAAGAATATTCTTCTGTTTACAGAAAGGGTTTAAACTGAATGTTAGGAAAACACAAAATGAAAGTAAGAACTGAGGGAGATAGTGAGCTTCACAGGATGTTTTCATAACTGGATTTGTCATCTATCTTTCAAAGATGCTTTAATTTGGATTCTTGCTCTGCTCTTCATGGCCTAGGACTGGTAGCCCTTTCTATCTCTAGGATTCTATGATGCAAGCAGGGACCAAAATGAGAGACACAGCAGTGCCTTGCCTTTGCCCTCCATAGCCCCTCCACGGATTGATTGGGTTTATAGCAGAAAGTCTATTCAACCAGGGACTCCAAGGCCACCTGTAGCTCCTAAAAGTGGCCTGTAGGAAACTCCAAAGTTGTTACAATCAAAATGGTCGTATTTAATGTGAAGAAAGACAGAAATAATTAAATGCATGACCAAAGCATTCCATGTTAATGTACAGCATCCAGTGCTTTTTATTTGCTTTTAATCTGAATTACATTTAAAATATAATAGAAGCCAAATCAGGTTTTTTTTGTCTCTGCCCTACTTTGAAGCACACCTTGTGTGACATGCTACGAGTGGAGGAGTGGAGGTCTCAGCCAGGAAAACAGTCCTGTCCTAGAGGAAGAAGGCAAGGGGACAAGCAGGGAGCCTTAGACGAAATGACAGTAGCCCAGGGGTCTTTAAACGTGGCCCTTTTATGGCTTGTGGACTTCAACTCCCAGAATTCCTCAGTCAGCGTCTCTGGCTGAGGAGTTCTGGGAGTTAAAGTCCACAAGTCATTAAAGGGCCACGTTTGAAGATCCTTGGGCTAGCCTGAGGGCTCCTGAATTTGGACCTGTTCCATGGAGACATTTCTGAACAGCTTTAAGCTGCGGCAAGTTCTTTTGAGATGGAGCTTGAAAGCAAGTAAGCCAGGAAAAGACTCAAATGGCAGTCCAGTGCCACCCAATGCGTTCGCTTTGTTGCCCTGAGATACTTCAGCCTTGAAATGCCTTCTCCCCTCTCACTTTGGGGAGGATTGTTTAGTAAGGGAAAGGGGGAACTTAACCACACTGGTTGAGATAGGGATGGGGCGAGGGGAACTCATGAGGTTGTCACCACAATGGAAGGATCAAACTTTTTGGTCTGGGTTGTTTTTTTTTAAATATACTTCCAATTTTGGAAGACAATTTAATGCACCCGTTTTGCTCTTCTGTAAGAATTTGTGGCATTTTGCTGCTAGATTTTAATGGCATAGTCTGGAAATGTTCTGAATTGCAAAAATAAGGCCAGGAAGACATGTGATACCCACAGCTTGCTTAATCTAATCCCACCATTTCCCCCTTCTTTCTCTATGTGACCCACTCTATTTGAAGAATAGTCTGGTCTAAACCTGATTAAAAAAAAATCAACCATAAGAAGAGAAGCAATGAAGATCATTAAAATTGCCTTCTATTTATTATCTGTTGGGACATGGATACCTGGCTATCATTTTCTACAATGGTGACACGTATTATCATTCCATTTTACTTGCAGCCATTGTTCCTTCATTTGTATCTTTGCACTTAAATTGCAACTTTTAAGAAAATCGTCTTTTTAACAACAACTGAGCAACTATAAAATCAGCCCTATTGTCAGTATTTAGCAACAGATGTGAGATTTTGCAAAAGGACTGCTAATCTTTCAAGGCTAGGAAGGGAACATTACTGTATGTTTTGTTTCAGTTATTCAAATAGGTACCAATATTATAATTTGGGAGAGTGACAAGCCGCGAGGTACGGGGGAGCATTTTGTCAATGTAGCCTATGTTAGTGTTGCATTTGGGGGCTTTCCCTTGGATAACTTGGACATCCATTTTATTGACTATCTACCACATTTATACACCTTGCAGACAAACAACTGCCCTTAGCATGTGTCAAGCCTCAGGAGCAACATGTGAAGTTACTTCTGGTAGTTTCCTTTATTGTTCTTCACGTATAGACAGAATCTTTCCAGACTAAAGCAACAATTTGCATAACTACAGAAATACTCAGGGAACTGCTGAGGAGCAATTTTAATCCTCTTTCTGCTGACCAGAGTTTCACGCTTTGCCACCTCTTGGCCCTCTGGAAAGCAGCTCCTCCCTCCTAGGAATTCAGACTGCATTCCACCACAACATGTATGGACATGGCAGTCTATGATAATGCTAAAGTGGTCATGATGGGTTGTCAGATAATGGGACAAAGCTGGGATTCTCTCCATTTTCTCAACTTAGATATGTGGCCATTTCTTATGAAACTTATGATTTTTCAGTTTCCTACTCAAAATGGCAGCTAGGTGAGCTCTCAAAGTTCAACAATTATGGTAAGGATTGTGTCATGAGCAGCAAAAGAGGTTTGGAGCTTTGAGACTCACGTTGCCCACCCCATCCTGAAGTTCCCTCCTATCAAGTCCAAAATGGTATAGGGCAGTGATGGTGAACCTTTTAGAGACCGAGTGCCCAAACTGCAACCCAAAACCCACTTATGCATCCTTGGGTGCCAGTTGGGCGTGGTTCATTGGGTGGGCGTGGCTGCAGTGGTAACAGCAGACTGGGTGGGACTAAAAAGTTCAGTCAATTCCAACTTTGCAAGATCTTTTTTTTTCCCACGAGAAGTTGAATTGACTGATTGATTGAACCTTTTTTTTTTTTTTTTTGCACACGGCGGTGGAGGCCTAAAGCGAAAAGGTTTTATGAAACCCAGATGAAGGCCTAGGACTGGGGCAATGGCGCGTGTGCCCACAGAGAGGGCTCTGAATGCTGCCTCTGGCACCCATGCCATAGGTTCGCCACCACTGGTATAGAGTTTCCTGCCTGAGCAGGGGGGTGGACTAGATGACCTCCAAGGTCCCTTCCAACTTTACTATTATTATTATTATTAAGTCTCAAGGGAGGGGGACTTCCTCTTGTCTGATCAAACTGCCAGATGTTCAGCTCTACGATGCAACTTCTCTGCTTCTCTTCCAGATAACATATGTGAAGTGCATGAGTTTTGAGGCAGGGCCTTTCTTGGGCATGATGCCAAAAAGCGAAGTGGCCTTACAATCCAGACATCTTTTCTGTTTGCTTTTAAGACATTCCTAAATATTAATATTAATTTAAGGTTTTATAAGATTGGGCTGCATTTTCACCTATTTTTTAACCCAACTGCTGCTTTTAAATACATCATGTTAGGAAGAGACAGGAACAGTATAGGGTCTCCTGCTTGAGCAAGGGGTTGGACTAAAAGACTTCCAAGATCCCTTCCAAGTCTGTTGTTCTGTTATTCTATTAAATTTGATGGTTACACGTGGTCTGGCACTAACATAAAAGTGTTTCCAAGCATATTTTTAAAAATAGAAAGATGGAATGCCACTTAAATAAACAGTTTCCGTTTTGCAGGTCTTACAAGTTGGAAAACAAGGGTGATAAGAAAGTATGTATATTTCCCATCCTGGTCTACATATTTAATTCTGTCCTTTGATGGATTACCCTTTCCTGAATGACGTAGACATGATAAACCTGGCCAATCCTTGTAATAAAGAATAACTGCAACAAAGGAATGCTATTGTTTTCACAGCCTTCTTGTGATCTCTTGGGGACATTTGGAAGGTGTGGCTCAGTACAGAAGAATGAATGAAATGAAATCTGGCTTTAATCTACATTTAATATTTGAAAATCATCTGTGTCCAAAAATCTTTTTAAATTTAACAAGATCTTTTGAGCAGGTAGGATGTGGAAGAGCTTTTCTCAGCTATAGCTCTGGTTATGACTCCTATAAATAAATAAAGGATTTTGCTTCATTTGTGTCTATGGATTTTATTATACTAATGGATCAGAAAGGAAGAAATAATAGGAATTCTGAGAGAACTGACTCCCCAATCCAGAAGAGAGTCAGTAAAACAATCCAGAAGAGAGTCAGTAGAGCATGGGTTCCCTAAGAAAAAATGCAGGGGAACATGGGTCCTTCTTTATATTAGCTGATCACATAGGCATCATCTTGAGCAAAGTCTGGTCTAGAAAAGCTATTTTTAGATTTTGATTAGCACTCCCACCAAATTAAAATAAAGATTAGTTTATTGTAAGATACACAGCAAAACCAGCCATTCTGAAGGGAAAAGCATTTACGGTTTTCTGATGTATCTCTTTTGTATATCATCAGTTATCATGTTATAAATGTTCAGACAGCAGTAATTGTCTTAGGAAAAAGACACACTCTTTACTTCAAACCTAGAAATTAATTTGTATCATGGGTTTTAAGCCTCTCCTCTGGGGAAGGAGAGAGGGGCTAGGCAGTCCTCCAGAAAACCCAGGAGCAGGCAGGCAGGGATGCTCAGCAATTTCCAGATCAAATGGGTCCTGAAAGGGCCTCCCTGTGCACTGCAAAAGCAGTTTTTCCCGTTTAATCCAAAGTGCTATCCAGTCCTAGAAGTATACAGGTAGTCATCGACTTACAATCATTTATTTTAGTGACAGTCTGAAGTTACAATGGTGCTGAAAAAAGTGACTTATGGCCAATTTTCACAGTGATCATCGCCACAGCTTTCCCAAGATCACGTGATCAAAATACAAGATCACATGTATTTACAATGGGTGCAGTGTCCCAGGGTCATGCAATTGCTGTTTGCAACCTCCCCAGCCAAGCAAAGTCAGTGGAGGAAATTGGATTCACTTAACAATCATATGATTCACAGCTGCACTGATTGGCTTAACAACTGGGGTGAACCAGGTTGTAGAATCAGCGATTCTAAACAACCACCTTGCTTAGCAATGGAAATTCTGGTCCCAATTGTGATCGTAAGTTGAGAGCTACCTGTAATTGAGTCAATATTTTGTCAGGCATCTGCACAGGTAATGAATTTACAGTCCAATGCTATCCTTTAGGGCAGGGGTGGGGAACCTTGGTTCTTTTATGACTTGTGGACTTCAACTCCCGGAATTCCTGAGCCAGCATGTCTCAGCTTGGAAACCTCTCCCTTTCCCCTCAGCATGGCTGGCTCAGGAATTCTGGGAGTTGAAGTCCACGAGTCATAAAAGAGCCAAGGTTGCCTACCCCTGCCTTAAGGGTTATTTTGGGAAGTTGTTATCTACAGTATTTTCTTTGCAATCATGGCAAATCCTTGGGAAAAACAAGTAGAAAAGATGGACTCCATGCAGTGAGAGATCTTTGGGATTTATTGGGATACAGATTGAGTTTGATCGTGAGACTCATAAATATTTAGTTCTTTTGAAAATTTTCTCTTTAAGAATTGGTGTTGAATTGTTCTATTACATGTTGACCGGAAGTTGTGATCAGGACTTTAAATCAAGTGTTATGTAATGGCTGCTTTCAGGATTTCTCCCAATTTCAACTGAATTTGGTCTTCACGACAGAGCTTCAATTTAAGCAGGGGGCAATGCATCACGGAGATCACACTTTTGGTCGCTTCAAGCAGCTGAATTGCTCTCTTACCTGATGAAATCCGTGACAGAATTAAAACATATAAAATATCTCTTATCAAAAGCCTAAGAACATTTTTAAAGTAGACGTTTCTGGGATATTTTAAACAAGGACTAAAGCACTTCAACGAAGCTTCATCAGCGGTTCATTTCCTTAACAGTACTAAAATTGTATCAACAGACCCAAGATTAAAGTTGGTTCTTGAAAATTAAATTAAATTTGTAAATTAAAATTCTATTTAGGATGTGCAAAGCTCCCCAGATAAGGTATCTAAAAGGATGGACTTTTTATACTGAAGATGAAAAAAAAGTTGAGGATTCACTGATCCATATGATGTAGTCAGATGAACATTGTATTTATTCATACCCCGCCTTCATTATTTTTATAAATAACTCAAGGCAGAGAACATATCTAATACTCCTTCCTCTTCCTTTTTCCCCCACAACAGCAGCTCGGTGAGGTGGGATGGGGTGACAGAGTAACTGGCACAAAGTCATCCAGCCAGCTTTCATAACTAAGGTGGGACTAGAACTCACAGTCTCCAGGTTTCTAGCCTGGTGCCTTAACCACTAGACCAGGGCTAGGCAACCTTGCTCTTTTATGACTTGTGAACTTCAACTCCCAGAATTCCTGAGCCAGCCAGTCCACAAGTTATAAAAGAGCCAAGGTTGCCTACCCCTGCACTAGACTATCCTGGCTCTCTAGCTTCTTTGTGAGATACTGTATTAATGTATACAGATAATCCTTGATTTATGACAACTGGGACCAGAATTTCTACTGCTTAGCAAGGTGATTGTTAAGCCAGGCCTGATTTTACAACCTTTTTTTTGGCCAGAGTTAAATGAATCACAGCGGTTGTTAAGTGCATGATGCAGTCATTAAGTGAATCTGGCTTCTCCCATTGAACTTGCTTGTTGAAAGCCAGCAGGAAAAGTCACAAATGTCGATCACAGGACCCATAATGTGCTGCAACTATTGTAAATGCCTGCCAGTTGCCAAGTGCCTGAATTTTGATCATGTGGCCATGGGGATGTTGTGACGATTGTTAAGTGTGAAGATCACTCAATAAGTCACTTACTTTAGTTCTGTTGTAACTGTGAACGACGGTTAAGTGAATAGTTATAAGTTGAGGACTACCTATATAAGCAGTTTAATGGGAAAATCTTTAAATGAGGAAGATAATGTGATTTTAAACTATATACTAATGCTTTCAAATCTGTTTATCAGGAATTATAACTATATTGAATATGCATGACAGCTAAAAGAATAATATTGTGAAATTGGAAATGTGATATTATTCCAGATATCAAGGAATGGTTGTCGGAAATGTGTAATCTGTTTTGGAAAAGGGAGCATTTTCTTCTGCTGCAAAGCAACAGAATGCAGATACAACAACAGGTGTTATTACGGTAATAGATTTTGTGACATTTTCCAGTAATATTTGATACTGTATAATTATATTACAGTAGTACATTTATTAGTCAACCAGTGACTATTGATAAGAATAAAATACAAGATAAATTTTTCTTTCTTTTCTTTCTTGTTTTGCATTTTTAGTTGGTTTGGGGTTGTCTCTTTTCTAATCTTTATGTTTTTGTTTGCAAATGTTTTTGTGGATTGTGTGTATGATGTACACACACACATATATATTAGAAAAAAAATGAAAATAAATATTATCTTCATATAAATAATAAAGCCAATTAATTTAACATCCAAACATGTTGATGTTCCAAATATTGCACACCAAAGTTCCCATGAAGAGCATTAGGCAGCGCACAGCATCAAACATCTGAATTAGACTGTAAAACTCTACAAAATCATTAAATCATGGAATTACAATTCAAGCCAGCCCACTGAAGAAATGTTTGCTGCGTTTGAATTCAGCCTGTCCCAAGGAAGACAACCCAGACATCACTGTGTTTGTATAAAAGATATTTACTTCAATTATCACACCTAGGGTGCTAGTGAATAATAATAATAATAATTATAATAATACATCATGTGAGTTTCGTACAGTGATATTGCTTCTCCATATCATATAGGGACTGTTGTACAGTGCTGAGAACATACATTGGCTAACCCAGGTTGGGAAGAAAGTACCCCGTCCCACCAAGGGAAGGAGTCTTCTCCTGCTCTGTCACTGCCAGCCATATAAAACTTTTCTCTCTCTCTTTTTTTTTAATAAACTTTTGAACAAGAAATAAAATGTTACAAAATATGAAATCACAGCAACACAACAGGGCAGCTTCTCTCAAAGCTACGTGTACAAAAAAAGAAAAGAAAGAAAAGAAAGAAGAAAAAAAAGGCTTTTTTTGGTCAACTGGGTCTTTGTGAGGGTATTTCATTAAAATTGGTGATTCTGAATATAAGAAACGAGCTTCTAAAAACACCTAAGACTTAGTGCGTTACAGGAAAAAAATAATATATATATCTATTTATATATTTATATATATATTTATAAAATACTGCTAAAAATGTTGGACACCACAAGTACACGGGGATAAAATGGAGCTTATCAATATTTTTTTTTAAAAGAAAATATTCTCAGGAAAAAAAATACACCTTTTTTTGTGTTTCGAAGTTCATTTTTGTGCTGTGTTAGTAGTCAGGGCAAGTCCAAAGATTAGCCCAGTAAAATGGCAAGTAGTTATTGCACAAATGCAAAATAAAAATAAAAATAAAAAAACAAAATAAAATAAAAACAAATTCTTCAGAGCATAACTAAGTGGCAAAATCTTAGGCACCACCCTCCCCCAATTCAATAGGGTTGGAATATGTAAGACTGGATTGTGTGTGTGTCTACGTGTCAAAAAAAGAATGAGCAAGGCTGCCATTTACTTTGGAATTAAAGGTCCAAATCTGCAGATAACAACATTCCTCAGAGGTTTGTTCAGAATAGATTACACAGTGCCTGATTTTTTGGGGGGAGGGTTGGGGGGAAAGATCAGCAGAAAACGGCTTTTAAAACTGGAAATGCATAGACTATTCAGAGAGAAATTTTAAAAAAATCTTTCACAATAAAATCTGTCTTTCGTAAAAAGCTTATTTCCTCCATCCCTCATCATTTTCTCCAGGTTCCAATTGCTGGACAGGATGTGGATGATGGGTGAGTGGGCTAGTTTTCCTGTTGGAAAAATGGAGTGCCAGCATGCCAGAAATGGCGGCCTGCAGCAGAAGCTCCGGGGCAATCTTGCTCCAAAGACCGAGTGCCATTTTACTTCTCACTTTCAGAGCCCTGCACGTGGCGGCCATCTTAAACAGATCTTTATTATTTACTTTTCAACTTTTTTCCCCTCTATTTTTCCATAAGCTGCTGCCTCTCTTCAGTACAGATAGTCCTCGACTTAACAACCACAATTGAGACCAAAATTTCTGTTGCCAAGTGAGAACGTGTTAAGTGAATTTTGCCCCACTTTACAACCTTTCTTGCTACAGTTGTTAGGCAAATCATTGCAGTTGTTAAGTTAATGTTAAGGCCGTTAAGTGAATCTGGCTTCCCCATTGACTTTACTTGTCAGGAGGTTGCAGAAAATAATCACATGACCCCAGGATACTGCAAGCGTCATAAATATGAGTCAGTTGCCAAGCATCTGAATTTTGACCACAGGATCATGGGGATGCTGCAAGGGTCGTAAACAGTCACTTTTTTCAGTGCTGTTGTAACCGGTCACTAAACAAATTGTTGTAAGTTGAGGACTATCTGTATTACCCTCACGCAAAAGAACTCCACACTGTACCATTCCTTTTCCCCATATGCTGATAAAACAATTCATTCTCTTTTCCTTCCAAAAAGTTCTCACCTTCCCCAAACACATCATTGCAAGTGTGCAAAGGATCTTTATGGCCAGCTAATCATTAGGCAGAGTGGTGTACCTAACAACCATTAAAGGGTAAAGCATGAAGCTACTGTAGTGGGAAGAAAGACATACAAACGGTTGCTTTGAGATCTATTATTATGTCTATTTTTGCTTCTAAGGTTTAAGTCCCGCTACCCTCTCTCACTGTCCTTTTCCAAAGGATAACGTCCTAACAAATCCCAAAACAGGTTGAGATGCAGCTTTGAAGAACCTTCAGTCAGCACCTCAGGCCACCTTGGGGACTACGTTGAACATTGCCATGTACAAGGATAGGCAACCACATGCCCCCGATGCTTTGGATTTCAACACCCATCGGCCCCGATAGCATAAGCAACGGCAAGCTACTGTGGGAACTGTAACCCCCCAACCCTGGACAACACTAGATGGCTTGCCACTGCTGTACCATAGAATCCAGCTCAGCGTCAACGAACAGTGAATGCACTACTCTCAAAACAAAGAGAAGAAAACCAGTAGGAGAGGTCACTCAATGACCACTAATGTACTGTAGTATGGTCCATGCTTCCAGACAACCCCATAGTTAGGATCATGGGGATTCTCAAAAGTCATGCAAAAAAAGACAACTTGCAAACTCAGGGTGGAAACCACACAGAGGTTTAAGAGTAATCTTGGGTAGAGGAAAGCCGTCTTTCAGAAGGGAAGTATTTTTTTTTTTCCAATCTCAATACATTTTGGGAAAGGGGAAAATGCCTGTTCATGGATTCACTCTCTAGGCTCAAGGAGGCTGAGAGCCCTTCAAATGTCTCATAAGTCTGCCTTGGATTCTCATGCATTTGTGCTCCCGTTTTTTTCTATCCTTTGAAACTTTTCAGCTCAAAATATCTTTAAATAATTTTTGTTTTTAAAAATACATATTTACAAACAACCCAGTTATACAAGAGTCTATGGGTCTTGACTGAAGCTCATATCCATAGTTCATTTGTGATTTATGCAGATGAACTTATTCAGATGAGAGTGTCTGCAGACAGTCTGCAGCCAAGAATATTACGGGCAAAAGAACAACTTCATTAAGGGTCATTATGCTTTACATGCTTGTGAGACAGTTGAATAAAAATCAAATCACTTGTAAGTGCTAAATGGGAGAGGAAAGCCGAGGCATTTGTTTTATTTGAAGAAGTCCCAGTTAAACTGGAATGAGCTTCTCTTGAGTGCTCCAATATAAAAGACCCAGGAGTTGAAGTTAATGCTTTGGTAGACAGAGGTTACTCTCTGGATGTGGATGATTATAGATTGCTGCCATTGTGTTTAATCTAGCAATACTATTGCAGGATTATCAGGAAAAGGAATTCTACAATGCGGTACTCCAAAGTGTCTATGTGAGTGAATGAGGGCTAGCAAATTATAATTTGATCATCACCACTCTAAGTGCCTCTCTTGTTTATTGATTGGAGCTCTGTGAAGAGCTTTTTGTCTAGAAGTGAAAGAGAATGGATAAAGATGATTTAGGGAGTGGAAATGAAGTTATGATGGACAAGTAAGCAAGCAGAAAACCCTTCCGGTTTTGTCAAGAACGTCTAACAAAAAATGTAATATGGAACAGAATGAAACTTGAGGAAGATGTGACAAGCTGAAGGGACAAAAGGAGAAGAGCATAAGAGAAAAAGTTTGTGTCAATTGTAAAGCAAAGCATCCTTCCCTCAGAGGTGGACTTGGACATGTGCCCTGACCCAGGTTTTTAATTATACAGGGCCATATTACACCCTGATGGAAATCAATGCACAATGCCTAGGAAGCAAAGTCTAAAGCAAAGACATATGAACACTTCATTTTCTCTTAAGGAAACCAATGCTAAATGGTTATGGCACAATCCTTCTTTTGGCCACCATGTGCCAAACAACAGATGGTTTACACTTTAGCATGCTCAGAAATAACAGTTATTCTCCCTTACTTTTGAAGAACAAGGGGACAAGTTCATTCAATTAACATTTATTCATTTTATAGGCATTTCTATCCTTTAAAGTTTTGTAGGTATGAAAACAAGGGATGCTGATTCCAGCTCAGCTCTTCTAGAGTTACACAGAGGAAGCAGGATGTATCTTGGCTCTAATGCTCAATCTAGCTAAAGCAAGCCTTTGATCTCTGGAAATCACAGATTCTTTTCTTTTGAGAGAGAAAGGGATGATCTAGGCCCCTGGTTCCATTACTCTCTTACAAGCAATAAAAGGATAGATGATTTGAGGAATGGAAACAGGGGCCCTTCAAAAGCTCTTTGGACTCCTATCTTTATCAAGCCCAAAGAACATGACTGAGATAGAATGCTGAATGATAAAGGGCAGCGAGGTACAATATCTGAAAAAGGTTCAATTTATTCCTGCAGTTTTTCTACTGATTATCTAATATGTCGAATCAGCAATAAGTTGTAACTGTAATTAGAATTATCTAGAACAGCCATCCAACATCTTTCTGGTTTTGAACACTATGGGTACTCAGCAGAGGCTGGTCTAGGAAACCAGCAAGACAATCTCACAAAAACATGTGGCTACTTCAAGGGAGTGGTCGTGTATTGTGCCCGGAATACATTTCTGCTTTTGAATTTAAGAGCTGCACAGTCAAAAAGAACATTAAAGATTGTCATTGTTCTATCAGATCCTTGAACATGTTTTTTTTTTTTTTAGGATAAAGGAAGAGTAGTATCTTTTGATTTACTCAATATATTAATTTATTACTTAGCACAAGGTATCAATTTATCACATTCTGCCTAAAATATTAGCTATGTTCAGTGCATTTGGGGAGCTATTTTTTTTGAAGATTCCAGAACACTTTTGAGGACTACTAGGCTCACTGAGGGCTGAAAAATCAATGCTTTGCCAGGTGCTCTGATCACAAGCTTTCAAATGAACATTTTTGCAGTCTTAAGGTTGATATTGCTGTCTCATTTATGGTTATTTATTAGTTAGCCCTTCTGGTTTCAATGGGGTTTACTCTTGGATAAGTGACACAACATGATACCTTTAGATTCCCTTATCCAGATTCTCACCATGGCCAACCAGGTGTGTCCATCCACATGCTAAATGGATTTGCAGTTTATATGTCTTTACAGCATAGCAAGGCCAATAAAGGAAAGATGTCATGCAAACAAGTAATATACAAAAATCATCTATGATGCAAACAAAACAACCGAAAATAAATTGCTGTATTAAAGACACCCACACCTAGTCTTTCTATATTGTATCATCATAAACCAAACCTATTTCCACTGGAGTGAAAATCAAGCTATTGATAAATCTTTTGAAGCTAATTTGCATCCTATTTACAGAGAGACTTCCTGATGCTGTAGATAACATTTTTTCCCCCTCAAAGAAAATGAGGCCACAGTCAATCTGTGTTGAGGACCTTATTTTCCCTGGACCTTCTTTGCATTTTGCTCGTGACAAAGAATTGTGGGTTCTCAGAAGAGACGCAATTTTCAGATGGTTTATTAATTAATCACCAATTAACTGCATGAAAGAACCTTAATACCTGGGAATTGTCTCAAAAAGCTTATTGTTATTAAAAAAGTGGATGAGATTTTCAAAATTCACTCTGCCTTACTTCAGGAGATTGTTCCACGCTTTTTTTTTTTAAATAACAGAACAAAGGATTAGTGATGGATGCACTACAAAGCAGCAGAAAAACAGGAAATTGTGAAAAAGAGAAAAACTAATAATAGAGTTACACTATTCTGCTAGTATAGCAGACAGAGAGGTAGTCCAAGGAAGCAATCTGCTCCTGATTGGGACAATTGCTACAATCTAGCTCTGCCAGATATTCAGTGCACCTTCTCACATCCTGAAGCCCCTCAGCTTGTGCTGGGATGATCCCTCCTAATGCTTAGAATTCTGGGAATTGTAGTTCCCATGCATCATACAAATGCAGGAACGCCAAGTTGGAAAAGGCTGATCTAGGAGTATTCAATAAAGCCTAACGGAACAGAGGGCTCATTTCGCAGTCTGAGAAAGTGAGGAGGAAGAAAAAGAATAGCATCTAAGAATGCCTACACTTCAGTAATTCAAGGGTTGTAACAGATTTCATGTCCTTGCTTGTTGTAGATTGCTTCTATAAACATTTCACTTTTGGATTTTTCTATTTATAGTGCTCTGTTATAAAATACAGAATATCTGTTTTGTTAATGGAAGACACCTTTCCACATGGCTCCAACTCAATATGTTTGGCTTTGCTATCTGGAATAGGGCTGAAATATATTCTAGTTTAAAAGATATTACTGTAAACCAGGGATATCCAGCCTTGACAATTTTTAAGATCTGTGAACTTCAAGCTGGCTGGAGAATTCTGGGAGTTGAAGTCCACAAGTTTTAAAGTTGCCAAGTTTAGACACCCTTGCTGGAGACTAGCACACTGCCATTAATAAGTATTTGTCCAAGTCAGTGGGGAGAGTGGATCTTAGGGTATAAAATCCATCCTTGAACAACTGTCTTTTTATTGCTACCTATTTACTTTTGAACTATGCTAACACCATTATAATGAAAAATCACACACACATTGTTCAGTAGAAAGAAAGCCCTTTGACAAGTTATATTTAATCTTATGTTTCCATTCCCTCGAAAGTATGGTACCTGCAAGTCTAAATGCAGTTCAAAAAGCCAGGCCCAACTTAGGGTCCTTCAGATTTTGGGTTATAATTCTCATCATACCTGGAAGTGTACAATTGAGGAAGGTGGATTCAGACTAAAACAAGCACTGCATGTACAGTGGTACCTTGGTACTCAACTGCTTTGAAATTTGGTACTTGATGCATTTGGGCGTGAATTTTTTTCCCCAGCATTCATCATTTGCTTGGTACTCAACACACAAGCTAGAACTTGTTGGTGTTGTCTGCCTTGTGATTAACTATATAATTCCTTATGGGAAAAATCTGTTTGGTAATCATTGTTTTTGGTACACCTACCTTCAGAATCAATTAACAATGAGTACCAAAGTACCATTGTATGTGTGAAAATCCCATTTTGAAAAAAAAAAGATGCTTCCATGGCAATGTTTCATAAAGAACACAGTCCAGTCCTGAATGAATTTGGCCCCTCTTTGGCCCTCCCCCACAGAAGTGACCATAGATTGTAATCCAGCAGTACTCATCATTGCCCACAGCAGGAGCCAAATGTTTAAAACAAGTCTTTAAAAACTTAAAACAGCTTCAAGAGTTTTTGTAAGGATTTAAGACCCATCTCTCTGATTTTGAAAATGACTGGTACATAAGGGAAAGCAAAACCTACTCATTTTAAACAGCCTTCTCCAAAGTGGTATCTTCCAAATATGTTGGAATTGCAGTAATTAGCCCTAACACATCTGGAAGACGCCAAGTTGGGAAATGCTGATCTTAAGTAGCCGAGGCACTTTAACTATGGTATCTGAATTTCTGTTCAACCAGTACTGTCCTAGAACTGTTTTTCTATGTGGCTTTCTCAGTTCTTATTTGGAGCTGCATATTTAAGGATTAATTTTAAACTATTCTTACATCCAAACACACCACAATGTTTAAAATAACAGTGCTCTGCTACCTGTCAAAACCACAAATTATTGCTTTATTTTAAATGGCAGCATTTCTACATACTGAAATAGCAAACTGAAATTTAATATCAGTAGTTTCTTTTGTAAAAGTTCTTTAACCTGGATGACACTGTGGCATCATTGGCTTTTCAGTCACAGATTAGAAAAGCATAGTTAACTGGACATTTTGTACTAAGGCTTCCACACATGGACCACAAAAATCCACATGACCTCTAGATGGCAGCAGAAATACAAAAGTTCTTATTTATTTCTAAAGTCACGGAACTCAACCAAGTGATTTTGAATGGCTTCTGCTGTTATCTAGTGGTTGTCTGGAGATTTTGCAGTCAGATTTAATAGTCATAGCTTGTAAGTGAGAATTCCCAACTTAATTCAATGTATTTGGATAATTCTGTACAAATAAGATTCCAGCTTTCCAACACTATCCTTCTAGTTCTCCATGATCAAAAATAGGTTGTGCCTGCCCAACATTTACCATAATGTGTGTTTTACAGGATTAATTCAGTTTTGGAGGGTTGCACAACACAGAGAACTATAAATCAAATCCATGGAGTGTTTTCACCAAAATGTGGTTGGCAACTTTCTGCTTCATGAAATCATGAAAACAAAGTCATTGTACGTAATTGTTCTCCTGTGCTAAGCTTAATGATTGAAAGAACAAGCTGAAGTGTCTCCTTATGAGTCAGTAAGTCAGTCTGGCCTCTCAAGACTGCAAGCTAATTTCCTTCCCTTTTCAGATAAATGCATGACGTCAACTACTTCTGACACCAGAGAGTATAGGAAGAACTCAAATTATCCCAAGAGAGGCCTGACACTCCTGTGCCAATTTAATTGTAAGTTCAATTCAATGCAGGTTGTAATTTTCCTATTTCAAATAAACTCTAAGAAATCCAAAGCTGCTGTTGTTTCCTCTGCTCAAGGCTGGTTGAATGCCGCATTACAATAATCCCTCCTCAAAGGGAAACAGAGCAATATGGAAATAAAGGAGTTCCTTTCCACAGTACCTATCTCGGTGACAGTGTTGAGAGGAAGGTTGCTCAGTCATTCTCCTTGTTGCTTGAAGGCTGAAAAGCAGCTGAAAAAAAATCTCTTTGGAACAGGAAAGCTGGGGTCCCTGGGCTATTCCAACTGGGGTCTGCTCTTCCCCTTGTAGGCAAAGTGAAAGATGTACCATCTACTCACAACTGACTGAAAGCTTGTGGCTAAATTGGGCTTCAAAAGAGGGCTGTGAAATTAATATAAATTTCTAAAGTGAAATGAGATGAGCAAAGCTCATGAGCAGCAGTCTCCGAACTATCTACGGCAGAAATACTACTGCATGTCAGTCAGCCGTGGAATGACAGCTTGTTGCTGAGGATTCTGGGTATTTTCTTGGACAGAGCACTGGCTTAAGATGGAGTGCTAGGCAGGGCTACAGCTTTTACTGAATGGAGTGTATATGCACTACAGGAGAGGTAGATGGGATGAGCTGCTTTTTCAAAGAAAACTGCCTAGCGTTACAGATATTCTCATCAGAGTCCTCAGTAAAAGAACAGTTTTCTGGACCAATCTGGAAAACCCTATTTCTTGGGTGTCTGGAAGATAGATGGATACACACCAAGAGCCTTCGAAAAAATACAGAATGAGATTGTACATTATGCTACGCCGTGGGTTGTTTCAAAATGGTTTAATCAACCATCACTGGCTGGGTCTGCACAAAATAAGTCCAAAAGAAACGAATAACCCTGTCCCAACTAACCAATCAACATTATAACTTAACTTGTGATCCAGGCTGCAGAAAGTCTAGTTAGAAATGCAGTCATCCTATCCACTAGTTGCAAAAGTGTGTATATATGTGGAAGTGAGGAGTGATTTAACTTACAAGTGGACTAACGTGTCAGTCTTCACAGTGGACTGTGGACCAAATGGGCAATAGAGGCTGCAATGGGCAATAGAGCATGCATCCAAGCCCAAATCCTTCTAACAAGAGAGGATTGAGAAGGGTCTGGCTGATTGCTTTAGGTGGAGTAAATCTTCAGCCAATTATTTTAATTGGGTGATGTACTTGTGCAATTTAAGGGACAGAATTAGAAAATATACATTTATAGAATGTTGCTCTCTTCTTAATTATAGTTCTCTTGTTCTAGGCATCAAATAGCCTCCCACCATTCCAGTGAACTTCAAGAATTCACAGAATTGCCAGCCAATAGCTGAAGACCACCAGGATCAGGAGCTAAATCTTTTCAGAGAGACTCAAAGAAAACTCCTGAATGGCACCCTCCTCCAAAATCTCCTAAGCCTCAGTCAGAAAGCACAGCATCAGGCAAGCTACCAAAACTTGTCATTAACTCTGTATGGCAGAAATCTCCAATAGAGCTAAATCTACCCACAGAAAGTAGAGTCCTACCATACTAGGCCTAGATGGTAGTCAAACTATTAAGACCAACACTGGGATAACTAACAGCATCCTTGTTTATAAGGTAATAGATTTTTGAGAAATGTTGGCCACCCTGATTCTCTCAATTACAGCCTCTCCTTTCAAAACTGAGAACAGAAATGATCAATAGAACCCAAATGTTATTAAAGTGCCAAGTTAATTAAATCTCCAGAAACTTCCTGAATCGAATGTGCAGCTATGGGCAGAGCAGTACCACCTTTCACTTAGCTGGCTTAAACTCTGCAACCATTACTGGTTGCAAAAAGCCGCATGTTCTTGAGCAGGCTGTTCCCTTGGGGAAGAATGAAACAAGGCCCTCTGCTTTGGCAGGAAGTGCTGCCCAATGTGAAAAGAAAGGGTAAATCTGAATTTGTAATTTCTTTGCTAAAATCCAAGCATATCTGGTTGGGAAATCACATGAAAGACAGGAGAATATTTTTTTTTCCCAAGGCACTTAAATATTGCTTATTAGGGCAAATGGCAGAACCTCAAGTGCTAGGCTGCCCTGTGTCACATTAGTGATATCTCTCCATGGGCTATGGAGAAGAGGCACCCAGTATATTGATAGAATGAACTGAGGGAAGAGGGAGGTCTTAACTTCAATGGCTAACTGAACATACTGGAAAGTATTTAAGAGGAAGACAATAAACCAGAATGGGATATTGTTCCGTTGCCTAAAGAAATATACAGACACTGGAAGGCTAAAAACAAATCCTTTGCCTGCTGGGAAGCTAAAGTCTAATGGAAGTGAAGCAATGCAAGTGTTTTTTAAATGTTGTCAAAGAATGAAGAGCTGCTTCCGGTTTTGCAAAGGAAGTGGGAATTTCTCATTGTATGTGGAAGGCAGGCCTTTAGTTTGAAGCCATGTCACATGCTGTAACTGACTGTGCTGGGACCTGATGGGTGGCAGCTATCATAAGCATTCTAAAGTCAATTTTCTAGGAAGATCCTGCCAAAGCCAAAAAGAAACACCATCAGCAGCAGGCCTTAAGATCTCAAGGTGCTCCAAAACAGCGTTTCTCAAGCTTGGCGACTTGCAGATGTGTGGACTTCAACTCCCAGAATTCCCTAGCGCCTAGCCAGTATGCTGACTGGCGAATTCTGGGAGCTGAAGCCCACATATCTTCAAGTTGCCAAGCTTGAGAAATACTGTTCTAAAGGGAAAGTGTGGCTGTCCCATTATTGATTCTCAAGCCAGAATCTGTCCCTAATCTGGCTTATATTTGTGCAGATTTGCACCTTCAAGTCATAATAAGAGCTCTTTGTGCATCTTACAGATAACATTTCATATCCCCCAAACAGCCAAGAAACTATAAAATAGCAAAAAGTGGGAAAAACAAACCTGCCTTCCAGCCTCCTAGAGCTTTTGTTCTGGACCATGAAAAGGCATTTTTTGTTGTTGCTGTTGTTAAAGCTACCAAACTCTTAATTTTGTGAAGACTTGAACTAAGTGCTGCTGTTGCATATTGAAGACATGGTAAAAACCTAATTTGTTTTTTTTTTTAAATAAAGAAAAAGAATACACAGGGAAGGTGATTTCACATTTTACAGCACTGTCCCCTCCCCAAAACAGACTTAGTGACCAATTAATACAACTACACTGAGGTGTAATATTGGGAATATATCTTTTAAAGTCAGAATGTCTCTTCCCCATCCCCTCCCACAATATCATAAAGTAAATATTAATTAGAACATAAGTCATGAATGCACCATTAAAGTGTCATCAAAAGATGTTGACCTAAGCAGTTTTTCATGATACACAATACGGCCCTCCCCAAAAAATCTGTCAATAATATACAGTTTGACAACTACATCTTGTAAATTAAACCCAATACTGCCGGCAGTCTATCCCTCTAAAGAATATTTGCCCCTTTCGGCTTTTCCTAGTAATCAGATAATAAAATACAGCACCTATAAATAAGCCAAAAAATAATATAATTATATGCATGTGTGTGTGTGTGTGTATGTATATATACCTATATCTATCTATATATAGATATATATACACATACATATTCATACCCATACATAAACACCAAAATCATCTATTGTTAGTTTTAAAGATATGGCAATAAAGGAATCTAAATCAGCGAATTTGTAGAAGCCGTAACTGATAAAACAGCTTATTGAAAAAAGGTGGCAGTAATGCACTCCAAGCGTGCACAAGTACGTAAGAAAATACCAACGTATAAAATTGCACACATGCACACACACATACGCACACTCATTCCTCCATACACTTCTATGCTCACGCATATACACATAGACAACAGGAGGAGTTAGAGACAATTTGGAAAATTGATGCTGTACTTTGATCGGCTCTGCAGCTGTCATAAAATAACAGGCAGAGCTAAATTTTGGGAGAGGAGAACAGTTCCTGTTGTGTGCTTTGGTTAACCATTCTGTAGTTTGACATTGTGATAATCGAGGGTTACGTACTCTTCCTCTAGGCCCACTACTCTCTTTTAGTAACCAGTATATGCCATGGGACCATGGATAATCATTTAGGAGTGCTTAACGATACTCCAAAGAAGCTGAAATGATTACCTTTATTCTCTGGAGTAGGTGAGACCAGAATAGCAGAATGGCTGATGAAATACCAGGCAAGCCCCAGATCGTAATCAGCCCCAGTAATGTTATCCTGTGAACTGTTGCCAGCTCTGGATGATGGAAATTCATCTGGTTGGGTGAGGCTTCTCAATGCACCACCACACTTTTTGAAACTGATGCCAGGTGAACACGTTCATCTTTCTTGCCAACCAACCCCTCTCCGTCAAAAAAACCCCACACATTGTATTTTGTATAGTATATTATCCTTATGCCACCCACCTGATTGCCTGGCGTGTGTTAAGGACTGTTTCCAGATGCCCATGTAATTTATTTTTTCTTTCAAAAAGCTGGTGTTTTTTTTCCTCTTCCAGATCACATAGGTCAATGATTAATGTGGCATGTGCAATCAGATGGGTTGAGGACTAGTAACTTATATGGACTTGTTGGCAAGGCTGGCATAATGCAAATTAATCTGAACCGATCAAGTACATCCCTTTTCCAAGCTGTCTCCCACACCTCCCAGAATGAGGTCTGATCCGCGTGCTCTGTGGTTAGAGGTTAAAAAGCAGATTATAAAATACCTAGATTTCAGAATTTTTCTTCTTTTTTTCTGTCCTGATTTGGCCTAAAATGGAGTGTATTAAACAAATTCCAGCCAACAAAGAGACTAGAATCAGTTAAAGCTATGAAACAATGTGCACTACAAGTCAATTTTCTATTCCACTTTACAAGAAAAACACTGAAGTCAGCTACCACAAATTAAGATGTTTTCCTGACGTATCTTTTTTTTTGTCTGTTTAAAAAATACATGGAGTAAATGCGTTTTTTTTTAAACCCCAAGTTTCGAACAATACTCTTTCTTGAAAATATTTAGGAATTCAAACTAGTGTGTTTAGAGTCGGGTTGACTGTGCAATCTCTTAGTGGCAACTGAAGAGCTACAAAACAACTTTTTTTTTTAATCTCAAAAAATCTCCCCTCCCATCTTTTTGTTTTCCTGGTTAAAGAAGATAATAGTGTATTATTATCGCTCTGTTTAGCCATTAGATGGCTGATAAAAAGCCCCCCTTTTAAATATGTGGGTTTAATTTTTTTTCTTGTTTGTATATATATATTTGTTTTAAAGCCCACACCAAAGAGGAGGGCAGAAGGCAAAAGCTGTATGAGTTTTTTTTCTTCCCCAGAAACTGTGGAAATCACTTTAGGGCAATTAATAGAAACACTTCAGGGTACAAAAAGCTGGACAAGTTTCAGTTTTCTTCCTTGAAAACACAAACATAAAACTGGGCTTAAACACTCCTTTTGTTCTCTATATGCACCTTGGCCTATGGCATTTTTTGCCCCGTGGCCTGCAGGGCGGTAAGTGCGGGACACAATAGAAACCAACAGAGGTCCAAGTTTTAACTTCCCCAGCCCTGTGGAGCTGGGTGAGCTTAATCTCAAAACTCCCATTCAACGGGCTCCTCTCGACTTGCAGCCTTCTCCAAACGGTGGATTATACTGTTCAAATTTGCTGCCTTCTTTTTCCTCAAGGTGTTGTCCCGTGTGTTCTTGGAGCACGCTGCCTCAGAAAAACTGAACAAGCTCTTGAGTGAGTTGGATTTCTGAGAGCTGGTGGTGGCCAGCGTGGAACTGGTACTTGGCACAATGGGCACTTTCTCCACACTTTCTCCCCTGGGCTTGCAGGAGCGCTGCCCTGCAAGGACTGAGGTAGAGGCATCCTCTTCTGGAGCACAGTTGGGCCTGGCCTCCAGAGTTTCTCCTGAATGTTGAGAGCTCAGGGGAGAACCCCGACGTGGTGCTTTGAGCCTTCCCTCGTCATCTGTGTCTTCCAAGCTCTCCATTCCCAACTGGAATGTCTCCGTTTTCTCCGAAGATCCGGCGTCTCGCAGTGCCTCTTCCCCTGCTTCGAAAGCTGACGCTGCTCGCCCTCCCTGAGACTTCATGGTTGCATTGCTGTACTCATCTGCTTCCAGGCTGCCTTGTTTTGTATCGGATGGGCCTTCTGTGTCCACCCCATCACAACTGTCTCCTTCAGAGCTGTGAACTGCCCGGCTGCTTCTAGCTGAAGGAGAGTCACTCGACCCAGCCTGGCTCTGGCCTCCAGCTTGGATTTCTTCAATAAACAGCTCTCGACGAATACGTGACCTGAAAGAAACAGGTGAGAAAGGAGTGTCACCACCGGTTGCACCTGGCACTTCCTCCAAGGACATCAAATGGGTGTATCTGGGATGATTCCACTATCATTACAGAGGTTACGCAGGCTGAGAGGAAGACAGGCAACCTTTCTGGGTGAGGGTGGCACAAAGTTTTTGGGGTAAAGTCAGGATAAAAGCTAAATTGGAATTAATTGGAACTTAATTTATTTAATACAGTTAATAGTGTATCTTCTCCGTGTATTTAGTAACTCCCTGATTCTGCCATATTAACATTTATGGTTCAACAGGGGCTACCCGTGTGACCTTGAGGGCAACAAGGCTGTATAGGTAGTCCTCGACTTATGACCACAATTGAATCCAAAATGTCTTTTGCTAATGAGACATTTTTAAGTGAGTTTTGCCTCATTTTACAACCTTGCTTACCAAAGTTGTTAAGTGAATCTGGCTTCCCCACTGATTCTGCTTGTCAGGTCACAAAACATGATCACAGGACTCTGGGACGCTGCAACCGTCATAAATATGAGTCAGTTGCCAAATGTCTGAATTTTGAACACCTGACTGTGGGGATGCTGCAACGGTCGTAAGTGTGAAAAATGGTTATAAGTCACTTTTTTCGGTGCCATTGTAACTTTGAATGGTCACTAAACAAACTGTTATATGTTGGGGACTACCTGTACGTCCTGAAGGCAAGAGACTGAATTAAGCAAGACTCCATCCTTGGAGATTCATGCCTTAGTAGAGAGTCTGAAATAAAATTTCACTAAAGAAACTTCAGTTCAGAGTTAAATTAATACAGATCATTTATAGAGCACTTTGCCATTCACCTCAGCATCCTATTCCCTATTCCAAGAATAGGAAAGACATGCTTCAGAGTAGCTTTAGAGAGCACACAGAGCAGTCATTAAGCAGTGCAGTCAATAAATGAGGCATCATGTGACTTATATCTGATTTTACCACCTTTTTTTTTTACTAAGGTTATTAAATGAATGGCTGCAGTCATTAAGTGAGACACGTGTGACTTCCCTTGCCGGCTTCCCCATTGATCTGGCTTGTCAGAAGCCAGTTGCAAATGCTAATCAGGTGATGCTGGGACTATCATAAATATGCAACAAGCACCCAAATCGTGATCATGTGATTGTTGGGACACTGCAGCGGTCCTCTCAGTGCAGGCCTGTCGTAAGTCACTTTTTTCAGCGCCATTATAACTTTTGGCTGCTAAATGAATAGTCATCAGACAAGGGCTCCCTGTATTCACTGTCTCTCCTGGAATATGTCTATCCTCCTTCTACCTCATCATTCTTCCCCTTTTCCGAGGGTCTCTTATTGGAAAAACGTGCCTAGAAGTTTGGTTGGAGGGAAAGAGAGGATTTCCTGTGATCAGTTTCTCCCCTCCAAAGTCCAATCTTGCTCTCCTTCTGATTGCAGAAGGAGATTTCCAAACTGTCCTATTATCTTGGGGAGAACGTCCCAAATACCTGAGTTTTCTGCAGCCTAAGTGAGCACGTTGAGATTTAAATGGCGCTTTCTCAGATACATTCTATATAATTCACAAATGGCATATGAGAAAAAAGACCGTCTTCTTCAAAGAGGAAATGGTCTAGGGCAGTGTTTCTCAACCTTGACAATTTTAAGGCATGTGGACTTCAACTCCCAGAATTCCACAGCCAGCTTTGCTGGCTGTGGAATTCTGGGAGATGAAGTCCACATGCCTTAAAATTGTCAAGGTTGAGAAACACTGGTCTAGGGTTTCCTGCCTGAGCAAGAGGTTGGACTAAAAGACCTCCAAGGTCTCTTCCAGCTCTGTTATTCCTAAACTTTATTTTAATGATTTCAGTTGCAGTACAATTAGTTAGAAAGAGATGTTTCTTTCTAACTCAGTCGGACACGCCTCTTCTAAAGGAAGCATTTGCTACTTGTGGATTTTATAAGTATGCTTTTTAGAACAAAACCTTATTAACTGGGTGCACAAAGCGATTAAGACATTAATTTGATACAACTATCTAACAGTGAAGTCCTATTAGGTACTTGATCAAAATGGTCTATTCACTACACAGGTAATCCCTGACTTACAATAGCAATTGGGACCAGAATTTCCATCGCTAAGTGATGCAGTTGTAAAGCAAAACTGCATCACTTGGTGACAGCAATCCTGCAGTCCTATTTGCCATCATTAACTGAATCTCATGGTTGTTAGGTGAGGCTTTGGCTGCTGGCTTCCCACAACCGGTCACTTGGGAAGCAGCAAGTTGCAAGTCCCAGGCCCAAAGGGAGGGAAGTGGTGAGAGGCACAGCAGGGGTCAGGTGCATGAGGGTGCACTAAAGGCACGGTGTGTGTTGTGTGTTTGTATGTGTGTGTGTATGTGATAGGTGTGGTGTGGATTGGGTGCCTAAGAGGCATGGGATAGGGTCAGAGAGGGTGCAAGGGGATGATCAAGAAGTGTGTGTGTGTGTGTGTGTGTGTGATAGGTGTGGTGTGGATTGGGTGCCTGAGAGGCATGGGGTAGGTCAGAGAGGGTGCAAGGGGATGATCAAGAAGTGTGTGTGTGTGTGTGTGTGTGTGTGTGTGTGTGTGAGTGATAGGTGTGGTATGGATTGGGTGCCTGAGAGGCATGGGGTGGGTCAGAGAGGGTGCAAGGGGATGATCAAGAAGTGTGTGTGTGTGTGTGTGTGTGTGTGTGTGTGTGTGATAGGTGTGGTGTGGATTGGGTGCCTGAGAGGCATGGGGTAGGTCAGAGAGGGTGCAAGGGGATGATCAAGAAGTGTGTGTGTGTGTGTGTGTGTGTGTGTGTGTGTATTGGGTGCCTGAGAGGAATGGGGTAGGTCAGAGAGGGTGCAAGAGGTGTGATGCGATATCGGTTGGATGTATGAGGTTGTGCACAAGGGGCACTATGCAGGTCGGGGCAGGTGTACGAGGGAGCGCCTGAGAGGTGTGGCACAGGGAGGGCCTCCAAGCAGTCAATACAGGTAATCCTCAACTTACAACAGTTCATTTAGTGAGGGTTCAAAGTCACAACGATGCTGATAAAAGGGACATATGACCGTTTTTCACACAGCATCCTCATGGTGATGTGATAAAAATTCAGATGCTTGGCAACTGGTTCATGTTTATGACGGTTGCAATGTCCTGGGGTCATGTGATCATTTTTGGTGACCCTTCAGACAAGCAAAGCCAATGGGGAAGCCAGATTCACTTAACAACTGTGTTACTAAATTAACAGCTGCAGCGGTTCACTTAACAATTGTGGCAAGAAAGGTTGTAAAATAGAGCAAAATTCAGTTAGCAAATGTTTCACTTAGCAACAGAAAATTTGGGCTCAATTGTGGTCATAAGACAAGGACTCCATGTAAAGTGTGATGTCAGAGGAGGATGTGAGGCTGGAGGAGAGTTATCCCAGCAACCTGCAACCTTCCCTGCCATTTTCCCCACTGATTTTTCTGGATAAGCTGGCAGAAAAGGTTGCAAATGGTGATTACGTGATTGTGGGATGCTTGGCAAATGGTTGCAAGCGTGAATGGGTTGCCTAGTACTCAAACCCCAATCATGTGACTATGGGGATGCTGTGTTGGTCTGAACTCTGAGAAATGATTCTAACCACCATTCATTCTTGGTATGGTCTCTGACCGAATGGTCATAAACTGCTTCTGTTAGACACAGACCAAACTACACAGCTGAAACTAATCTGTAATAAAGCAAGTCCCCTCCCAAGGGGCTTTTGTGAGGAAAAGGGCACAAAGACTGCTGGTTCTGCAGTAAAACAGAAACCTGGAAAAACCTGGAGCTACCTACCTATAATTGTGGAACCAATTAATGACTGTGCTGGTCTTCAAGTTGAGCTGTGTGGCAAGTTCCTCAATAGTTTTTGGTGATGGGTATGGCTTTTGCTGATAGGCTCGTTTCAGAGCTTCTTTCTCTTCTGGAGCCAAGACAACCCGTGGCTTCTTGAGCTGATGGTGTGGTTGTGGGCTGGCCCCCTGGCTGTAATCTATTCCAGTGGAAGATGATTCCGAAGGCTGGCTGTCACTGACTGAGCTGTGCCGCCGTTTCATGTATGCTGGAAAATAAAGGAAGCCATGCTGTCAGCTAGAGACAAAAGCAACAAATGGGAAAGCTGGTTCTTAACGAGAAGGTTCTGCAACTCTATGGGGCATATGAAATCTACTTAAAATTGTTTTACTTAGCCAAGACACATCTATTAAGATTGACAGTTTCTTTTCATGTTTTATGCACAAGATGTATCTAGCCATCCTGTAGGGTACTGTGTGAAGTCTGAAATGCGCTCAGAAGCTGATAAACGGGATTGTATCTCATAGATCAAATCAGACAGTAGGTCAGGATCTCCTGGAAAATCTTTTGGTGCATGGCAAACGACAGCTGTCCCTTAACAGTTTAACATTTGCAGTAATACTCCTCTCTTTCCGCATTTAAGTATTGAAACAGTGCTTGGCTTAATCAATCTGTACAAAGGGGCTTTGTTTGATTTTTGTTTAATTATAAACCTTAAAATAAATTTTTGAATTTAGAATTTGGTACCTATAAATGCTTATCTTTTGCCTAAGTTTTCAGCAGGGACATATTTCATATTCAGTAATAATATTAACAATCAGTGAACCACCTAGTTAATTGCTGAAAGAAGATTGCACAGACTGACTACAAACAATAGTATAACAAAATAGCCACAATAGTACAATGGAATATCTGCAAGAAAGACCATTGCTGGCAAATAAGAACTGGTGGGACCCCAAAATAGACAAAATAATAGAAAATGAAAACCTAAGGTGCTCTGGGACTTCATTTATTTAAAACATTTATACAGTATAGCCGCCCATCTTATAACCAGCCCTGGGCAGTTTCTAATCTTCAGAATTCAAGCAAACACCTGCCCTAACACTTAACACTTAACAATTGTTGAAAAGAAAGACAAAACAAATGTCTGGATAGTGAACACTGGAGTACCTGAAGACAGTAGAATAGAAGAGAAAGAACTGGAGAAAATTACAAAATACTAAGATCTGAAAATAGAAGTAGAATGACTGTGGCAAAAGAAAGCAAAGACAGTGTCAATAGTAATAGGCGCCTTTGATTCCAAAATATCCGGAGTGCCACCTGAACACCATTGGCATCTACAAAATCACCATCAGACAATTGTAAAAGGCAGCTTTACTTGGAACAGCCTGCATCCTGTGACAATACCTTTAACACCATCAAACAACATCTGCCTATTCCAGGACTCTATAGGCGAATAAAAATACCAAATCCAGACTAAACAACTGTGTGATGAACTACAATACAAATTTCACCATCCTGAAGTCTGCCTATCTCTGGCTTAGCTCCACAGGAGGCCAGACAAGTTGACCTTTGACAATTAATGTCTTGCCTAACTGTGTGAGTTACAATTCAAACTCATCTGAAATACATATGCTTGCAGGTGCCTTAAGAAAAAAAAAAGGTGATTTCTATACTGAGATTCCAGTCTGAGAGAGCCAACTGCTCATCTGGCAAGTCTTAACAGAAATCAGGACACACCAGCCTCCATGAAAATCTTTGTAACTGAACCAGACTTATTTACCTAATGCTTCTGTTCCCCAACTGATGCTTCAGCTTGCAATCCTTAGAGATGCCTCTATCTTTTAATGTCTGCTCCTACCTCTTTCAGTCCTGTTTTGTTACTTTGGAACTCAGCCTTCACTTGATGTAAATATGGGGTTGGCTCCTGGATTTTTGTCTGCCGATTCAGATGCCTGATTTGCAGCCCATCTCAGGCCACATTTATTGGTCCTGCAGCTAGCCCACGGTCCCATCTATCCAACCTGAGATGCTGGAGGTCACACTGGAGGATTTCTGCTGGCAAAGCATCTATTTTTTTTTAATTATAGCTCTCCCTGTAAACATGAGTATCCTTGAACTGCCATTTCTGCCAACCACAAGGAATCTACCTCCTTTCTCTAGAGAGAGAACGGTGGGTCTGCATTTCATTTATATTTATTGTTAAAGACTGAAAAGCTCTTTTACAATAGCAGTCGTGTCCTGCATAACTATGCCTCAAGTAATTTTATATTTCTTAAATTAATTAAAAAGTTAAATCAAATAACCTAATGATTTTAATATTTGTTAACTTTACTAAGGATGGCTACAAACTCTACACATACTATATCACATACATACATCGGGCTACCCTTGAAGACCACTTAAAAGCTTCAAATTTGTATATATACTTTAGTTTTTAATTTATGTATCTTTTATATCTACTAGCTTTTTGTAATTCTTTATAGATTTTATATATAAACATATACACCTACATACCTTGATTTTTTATGCTGCTTTGTAATGGCTGTACCCCATCCCCATACAAGTCTATGATTGTAACAGACTAAATTTGATTAATTGGTCTTGGGTGAATCAGATTATTCCACACTACCCTGGTTGTTCTGCTTGTTAAATATTTTGAACAAGTTGTTTGAACAGTTATCAGATTTCAGAGCACAAGAGGGCGCTTGCAGCCTGTGGAATTTGTGATTCTGTTTTCCTGAATTTAAAGTTGGGAGATGATTGTTTTGATGACTTACAACAATCGGAAACTTGTATTCCTGTAGCTGTTATTCATTTCCAGGAGTGGTGAAATCATTTATGAAAACCTTATGACCATCTATTACAGCCTGACCCAATCTACTATCCTCCTAATATTGGAGACATGATAACCATGAAAAGTGATGAGTTTTTCTACTGCTCTGGAAATAAAATATTATAAAACAAAGACAATAAAAGATGACAGTTCAGATATGGTAGCCAGATAGCTTTAATTAAGAGGAGAATGAACTAATTCAAAGATGATTAGGTTATTGGTGGCTATTAGTCTTGATGGTTGTTTTCTCTCTTCTGAATCAGAAGCAATATTGGGCAGAGGCCAATCTGGGCTACAAATTCAAATTCAGAATAGAGCTTGGAAAGGACCTTGGAGGTCTTCTAGTCCAACTCCTGATCAAGCAGGAGACCCTATACCATTTTAGACAAGTGGCTGTCCAGTCTCTTCTTAAAAACCTCCAGTGATGAAACACTCACAACTTCTGAAGGCAAGATGTTCTACTGGTTAACTGTTCTGTTAGGAAGTTTCTCCTGTTTCTTGTCCTGCCCTCTGATGCTTTAGACAGTGTTTCCCAAACTTGACAATTTTAAGGCATGAGGACTTCAACTCCCAGAATTCCACAGCCAGTGTTGCTGGCTGTGGAATTCTGGGAGTTGAAGTCCACATGCCTTAAAATTGTCAAGTTTGGGAAACACTGCTTTAGAAAATAAGCTGACCTCCTCTTCTTTGTAGCAGCCTCTCAAATACTGGAATGCTGCTATCATGTCACCCCTAGTCCTTATTTTCTCTAAAGTAGCCAAATCCAAATCCTGCAACTGTTCTTCATATGTTTTAGTCTCTAGGCCTTTAATCATCTTGGTTGCTTTTTTCTGCACTTTTTCCAAAGTCTCGACATCTTTTTTGTAATGTGGTGACCAAAACTGGATGCAGTATTCCAGGTGTGGCCTTACTAAGGTTGTATAAAGTGGTACAACTTGATACGTTATCTGGAACTCATTTTGACTTGTGAAATCTGAATAAGTGGACAGGGTGCTGTCTTTGGTATGTTTATTGCTGTTTGTGGGATGCATCCATGCCTCCTCAGCTCCTATGTGTAGCTGTAGTGGTAGTGGATGGTAAATAATGAACTGGATCCAGGAGGTTAACCAATGCTCATTTGGGAAGAGTTGTGCCTATATCCTTAAAAGAGGCTGTGGTGCACCATTCCTTAAGAGCCCCTTTATCTATTCTTGACAACCACCTGGTCTCTAATCTTTCCTTTTTAAGGGAGATTATTAACACAATGGTCTATAACAATGTTTCCCAAACTTGACAATTTTAAGGCATGTGGACTTCAACTCCCAGAATTCCACAGCCAGCAACACTGGCTGTGGAATTCTGGGAGTTGAAGTCCTCATGCCTTAAAATTGTCAAGTTTGGGAAACACTGGTCTATAAGGAACAAATAATATGGAGCTTTTTTTTCAGTGAGGGTTCAAGGCCTGGAGATATGACAGAGATGAAAGTGGTTTTATTTATTTATTTGAATTTATTAGCCGTGCAACTTCAAAGAAATCTTAATGACCCTGGTCAGGATTTGGATGGAAGTATTGCACCGTTCTTGATCTTCTGAGACCTCTCTTTTTTCCTTCTGATGCAGGCCCACTGAACATTTCTCCTGCATGGCCTATGAGGATTGGGAATTGAAAGCATTGCTTTACAGTGTTTCGGCTCCTTCCTTAACAGTCAGTTCCAGCTGATGGTGGAAGAGATACCTCAATAGCTATATAAACTGACTGTGAGTTCTTTCATTAGTCTGACGTACAATATTCTCTGTATAATTGATCATATCCAATTGTGCATCACTACCCCAGACTGCATAGGAGATGCTGTTGATGCCTTGTCCTAGTTGATGCCTTGTCCCAGGGGCTGCCATAAAGAAGAGGGGATCAAGCTATTTTCCAAGGCGCCTGAAGGCAGGACAAGAAGCAACGGGTAGAAACTAATCAAGGAGAGAAGCAACCTAGAACTAAGGAGAAACTTCCTGACAGTGAGAACAATTAATCAGTGGAACAGCCTGCCTCCAGAAGCAGTAAATGTTCCAACACTGGAAGTTTTTAAGAAGAGACTGGACAGCCATTTGTCCAAAATGGTGTAGGGTTTCCTGCCTGAGCAGGGGGTTGAACTAGATGACCTCCAAGGTCTCTTCCAACTTTACTACTACTACTACAACTATTATTATTATTATTATTATTATTATTATTATTATTATTATTGATCATTGCACAGTCAGCCAGATGTTCAGACTGGATTTGGCATTTTGTCTACCTATCGAGTCCTTACCCAGGACCTGGGATAGGCAGATGTGGATGTTTGATGGTATTACAGATATCGTCGCAGGATGGAAGCAGTTCCTAATAAGGCCGCCTTTTGCAATTGACTAATAGCGAATTTGTCAATGCCAATGGTGTTCAAGTGGTGCTCCAGTTGTTTTGGGATTGCACCCAGGGAGCCTATGACTATTGGTACTACCCTTGCTTGCTTTTGCCACAGTCTTTCTATTTCTATTTGTAGGTCTTTGTATTTTGTTATCTTCTCCAGTTCTTTCTCTTCTATTCTGCTGTCTCCAGGCACTGCCACGTCCACTATCCAGACTTTTTTGTCTTTCTTATCGACAATTGTTGTTGTTGTTGTTGTTATTATTATTATTATTATTATTATATAAGGTACTGAGTGTGGATGAGACAAAGTAGGCTGAAGCTATAGTAAAACATAGCAAGGTGAAGTTGCTTCTACATCAAGGGTCTCATAAGAGTTATTACTATTGGACAATGTGAACACCTGGTGGGTGGGGGTGAGGGAGTCTATAATTTAACTAAGCACATTTCTGAGCAACAACCCCAGAGCTGGCTTCGCTTTCTTATGTGCCAAATGTGAATTTTTCAGTAAAATATAATAATACTCTTGGTAAAATAATGTCCCAGGCATTTCTTTTTCTGGAAATGCCTACTGGACAGTTGACATTACTTCAATACTGTTTCTTAATATGTGTACTGGCTCTAAAGCAATATGTAAGTAACTCATAGCTATTGCTGCATGGACGTGGGGGCCATAGTTACTAGGCAGAGGGGTTCTTCTCCAGTTCTGACTGGTTTATTAGTTACTGCCCTACTAGAATGGGAAGACATTGTGATAATGACCCCATCACTGTAGGTCAGTGGTTCTCAACCTGTGGGTCACGACCCCTTTGGGGTCGAACAACCCTTTCACAGGGGTCACCTAAGACCATCAGAAAACACATATTTCCGATGGTCTTAGGAACCGAGACACCGCTCCTCTATTTCCTTGCCCTCCTCTTCCTCCTCCCCTTCTTCCTCCTGCTGCCCCCCAGGCGGCTCGGGCGGGCGCTGGGACAAGAGGGATGTCTGGGGGAGAGCAGCTGGGCTGGCGGAGGGGCTGCAGCACCAGCCCCCACCGCGGCTCCATCGGATGGGCGGAGGGCAAGGGCAGGCAGTGCAGAGTCCCGGCTGGGGTGGCTGTTTCCTCGCCCTCCTCTCCTTCTTCCTCCTGCTACCCCCCAGGCGGCTTGGGCGGGCACTGTCCCCACCGCGGCTCTATCGATGAGTGGAGGGCAAGGCCGGGCAGCCCGGAGTCCCGGCAGGAGCAGCGGCTGGGCCGGGGGCAGCAGGGAACCCCAACGAAGCAGACGTGCCGCCGCTGCCACCAGAGCTGCTGCCTCCCGTCCTGCTCCCCTGCCCCACCCGTTCAGCTGAGGACATGGCAGAGGCTGGGCCAGGGGTGGTAGGGACCCCCGACGATGCTGCCATAAGAGAGAGAGAGAAAGAGAGAGAGGAAAGAGAGAGAAACAGAGGAAAAGAGAGAGGAAAGAGAGAGAGAAAGAGAAAGGAAACAGAGAGAAAGAGAGAGGAAAGAGAAAAACAGAGGAAAAGAGAGAGGAAAGAGAGAAAGAGAAAGAGGGAGGAAACAGAGAAATAGAGAAAGAGAGAGAGGAAAGAGAAAGGAAACAGAGAGGGAGGGGGGAAAGAGAAAGAGGAAGAGGAAAGAGAGAGAAAGAGAAAGAGGAAAGAGAGAGAGAGAGGAAAGAGAGAAACAGAGGAAAAGAGAGAGGAGAGAGAGAGAACTAAGCTCTGCCGACGTTGTCGCCCTCTTGGCGCTCTCTCTCTCTCTCTCTCTCTCTCTCTCTCTCTCTCTCTCTCTCTCTCCCTGGGCGCTTCTACAACCAGGCTGGGCGGAGCGGCCTTCCTGCCCCCCCTCCCCGGCCAGCTGGATGGGGGGGTTAGGGGTCACCACAACATGAGGAACTGTATTAAAGGGTCGCAGCATTAGGAAAGTTGAGAACCACTACTGTAGGTAGTCCTCAGCTTATGACCATTTGTTTAATGACCATTCAAAGTTATGATGGCATTGAAAAAAGTGACTTATGATCAGTCCTCACACTTATAACCATCATACTCTCCCTGCGATCACATGATCAAAATCTGGGTGCTTGTCAACTGGCATGAATTTACGACAGTTGCAGTGTCCAGGGGATCATGTGATTGTCCATTTGCAATCCACCCAGGGGACCTCTGACAGCAAAATTAATGGAGGAAGCTGGATTCACTTAATAACCATGTGATTTGCTTAACAACCACAGCAAAATGTCATAAAATCAGGCATAACTCACTTAATGACCATATGGCTTAGTGATAGATATTCTGGTCCCTATTGTGGTTGCAAGTTGAGGACTACCTGTATGTGCTTGGATTACTGCATATGGTCTATGTGGGATTACAGTTAAAACAATTCTGAGCCAGCTAGTAAACCTGTAGTACTTCCTACTGCCTTCTAAGTGCAGTTCAAATGGCAGCTTTAATCTACAAAACCCCTCTACAGGTTGGCTCTGAGATACCTACAGAACCATCTTCTCCAACTGGAATTGAAGCATCCACCTCGTGCATCCTCCAAACAATTTGAAAGGTGAGGTAAGGCTTGCAAGTTTGGCTTTTTTAGTGGATTACTTATTTTTTCATTTAATTATCAGAATTGCATCCCCTCTTTTTGCTCAGGAGGGGATCGAACATCTAACTCAGCATAGATATTTCTACTCTATCACTGGCTGCTGGGTTAGTTTAATTGTATGCACCAATGTGCGTGCTTTTTGTCTAATTTTAACCTTCCTAGATCATATTAAACGCTTCTTCCCACACACTAACCTTTTCGATGTTTTTATTTATTTATTTATTTATTTTGGATATCTAAGGCAACTGCAAACACCAACTCTGGGTGGCCCACAAGCTGTGGGAACTGCATGACTCAGAAGGTTACGCTCTTGGCCAGTGATATTTGAAACATATTGAAAACATTTTCAATTAAATGAGAGCGTCATCCTGGGCTGGACATCAATCCCCTCCCTTCGACTTGCAGAAGGGACAGAAGAAGTTACCTTTCTTCTCCATGCGCTTCATGTCCATCAGCTTTTCCACATTGTTTGGGTCATTGAGCCACAACTGCATGCGCACAAATGGCTCCCGGCCCTTCAAGCTCAGTTTGTGCCAGGGCTTTGGGCGAGCAAGTAGGTCTGAGACGGAGCCTTGTGTCAGCCCCAGGATCGTTTCCCCAAACAAACGCTGACCTGAAAAGGAAAGGCAAACATCAAGTTATTTGTGCTAAAAAAGAAAAATAAAAAAAATAAAAAAATACCAAGTACAAGAGAAACAAGACTTTATAGATCTGCATGCAAATGAAAGAAAAAACAAAAATCAAAAGATGCTCCATTGTTTGGGCTTTTCTTAACAGGACGGATACAATCCCTAAGAACCAGCAAGCAGTTTATAGGGAGATGGCTAATTCTTTTGGCCCCTAGAGAGCTACCTGGTATCTGTATTGAAGAGGAAGACGGATCACAGTCAGTCCTTAAATGCTCTTCATCTCAAAAGCCTGGAATTTGGCACACAAACTCATTCACAGAGTGGGGTCACAATAAAATGCTTCTGTTTTCTGTAGTGGCTGTGAAAAAAATTAGCTTGCTCCTTAGGTCACGCTACAAGGAACACTTTTGATTCAGAAGCTCTTACTCTTCAAAAAATCATTTCGGATTCTGAGTCAGTTCTAGAACACACGAGACAAAGAAGAGACACTCTAGCAAAGGGTATCTGAATGGTAAACATCTTGCAATAACCAAGAATGTCACAGGGCTATACCTCCAACAGGTATGCACCAAAACAGGTGGCCAGCTCAAACTTTTCTACTTTCACTATTAGCCTTCCTGTATTTGAAATTCTGTACAGCGAGAGCCAGTTAAGGTACCAGACTAGGAACCAGGAGACTGTGAGTTGTTAGGTATAAAACCAGCTGGGTGACTTTGGACCAGTCAGGAAGCAAGCAGTGGCAAGCCACATCTGAAATCTTTCCAAGGAACTGCAGGGAAAACGTCCAGGCAGTCACAAGGAGTCAAAACTGACTTGAAGGCATTTAAAAAAAAAGTCCCTCTCTAAGAAAGATGGGCAATTTCTAAACCTGAGAAACAAACAAAGAAACCAAAAAGCAAACAAAACCAAATCCAACAATGATCTAGCATTAGACAGATACTTTCATACATTTTCCCCTAAAAATCTCTTTTATTTAATAAAGTCAAATGACGATTAATGCTTCTCATTAAAGAGGGCTTGTAAAGTGATCTCATGAAAGCAGACATGCAAATAATAGTAGAAAGTGGGATAGCCTAGCATTATACTGTAATCCAAATTAGATATGATTAAAATCAGAATTAACGACGTGCTTTAAAGACTCCAGCAGTGAAGTGGAATATAAATCCACAATGGAAATTAAAAAAAACAACCTTTTGATTCTGGAGTTCCCGAAATGATTTATGGAAAATGAAGCTGAGGGAAGAAATGCATAATGCCTTTTGAGGGTAGAAAGGCCGGTTCTACAATAATTTATGACTGTGTTGTAATAGCTAAGGCCTGGACTGGAACCACAGAGTCAGAGATTTTACTCCTGGAAGCTCCTGTGATGACATGATATGGGGCCAGCCTCTATCCCCCCCTCTCTCTCTGCCCAACCTCCCTCAAAGGGTTGCTGTTTGGGGGACAGACATGGAGTGCCATGTTTGCTGCCTCCACTGAAAGAAAGGTGGGATATGAATCCAGTAAACAGATAAAAACATATTCATATTTCTTGCCAGTCACAGGAGCTGATGCAGACACATGTGTTGTGCCCAAAGCAGGGCATCTCCTCCCGCAATCCCTACCAATCGATTATGGTTATGAGAGCTGCAAGACTTCAAGACTGCAAGCTTCAAACCAAATGAATCACACCCAAATGCAGGCCCATGAGCGAATGTAAAAGAACCCCCCCCCTCTAATTTCTTTGAAGGTCTAATTATCTGGATAACTTTATCCTTCCCCTAGGGTTGCTGTTTTCATGGGCAAAAGGGCAAGACTGATTCTCCTAGCTGGGAGGACTTCCTGCTGTTCAAGGTTGAGGACCTTACAAGAGAGATAATGAAAACAAAGACTAGCAACAGACTGAAACAATTTCCAACCTGTATTTCCTTAGTCAGCTCCTGCCATTCAGGGCACCAGATGCTCAAACCTTACCATGGTCAGGCTTCATAAGAGTGCCATTCCATTAAGCTAATCAAAACCATTCAAACAATCAACCTGGCACCCCCCTGCTCCCTACTCAGCCGCTGGCATGACAAAGCCTTCTGGAGGGCAAGCTGTGTTTTTTTTAAAATTCCGAGACCTTAAATGAACCTTAACTATCAGGATGGAAAGTTTTCATTTTATCTATTTTTGTCTTCACAGAAACTTTCTTAGTGAATGATTCTGTTCTACATCTAATGCTCAGTTCACATACACACCTGAATCTGTGGAAACTTAAAAGGACTACAGTACTTCTCCTTCCAATTTGATGTTAATTACACAAATTTGAAGGTTCTTAATTCTTTATCTTTGCAGCAATGCCTAAAAGGATGGCTGCGGAAATATGTCTGTCTTCCCTGTTCTTCTTCCATCCTATAAATGTAATTTATGCAACTTTTTTTGAAATAGAAAATAATTTCCTTGGATTGATTTCATTTTAGCAAGCATTGCCTTACTGGAAACATTTACTAGATACAATATTGACCAACTCATCATCCTCCAGATAGTTGAGACTATAATTGGGTAAGCATTCTGGAAGTCTAATCCATCTGGAAGGTGCCAAAATGGGAAGGCAATGTAATCTACTCACCAAAGCTCCATTAGAACAACAAAAGCAGAGAACTGAAAGAAGAGGTTAAAGGTCTTAGGCTTTAACCTTTTCTTTTACCAGGAGACTAACTAACTTAAGGCATTCACTCTGTCTCAACCCTAATGAAGGGGACAATGGGAAACCACTTCCAAGAGTCCATGTAGTTACAAAGAGTCAAGATGGGCCTGAAGGCATAAAACAAACTCTGGAAGGATTTAAGCCAGCAAGTCCAACCTCCTGCTATCTGCAGGGATCCAAGCCAAACTATCGCCAATAAGATGGTTTGATGGTGGGATGGGTGGCATATAAACTTAATAAATAACCTGGCTATCTAGCCTCTGTTTGAACACATTCAGGAAAGAGAAATCTACTACCTGTGGGTAACTGGCTCCACTTATTTATCTGTTATATCTAAAAACTATCTCCTATGAAAACCAATCTCAAATCATTTTCCAAAATATAAAATGCAATAATAAAACAAGAAATGAAAACATTAATTGAAACTGTCCTGGTGGAGAAGAAAATAGAAGCAAAAGACCCTTCCATTCACCATTTATAACAGAGAAGGCCTGTCCTAGGCGGAATAATAAGTTGCCCCCAAAACCGTAAAGGATATAATAAGTGCTGCCACAATAATTTCAGAAAGGTTCAGGGTACTACCATGAAGAAGGCCCTCCTTGGCTAACAAGGCATTGCTGTGTAGTTCTAGTGTCTAGCCACTAACACAAAATATTTACATGCCAAAAGCCAACTCCTGAACTTGGCTCAAAGAGTGATGGGTAAGTGGAATGGTCACTTCATTAGCAAACAAAGTAATATGTGCATGACTGATGCCCAATCCAGTGAGGTGGTTACCACACTCTGGACCACTAATACAGTTATCAAAAACCTTTCTTGCTACTGGATCTCTGCAACCAGTAGCACTCCTTTCTTCCATCTATGGTCTCTTTCAAGCCATCATATTGAAAACTGCCAACAGCGTCTTCTTATCCCCACACCTCCTACAGTTTCCTTTGTATGACTATGGTCCCTGGTTTTAAAAAAGATGCTTATCTGCCGTTGGCATTGGTCGGTTTCAATATTTTATATTGGATTTATATTTATGTATTTATCAATTTACTTTTTATTTAATCATTAATTTATATTGAATAAAACATTCAATATGCTTTTGCTTCCTATTGTTTAACACCTTCTTGTTTAAAAGTTTTACTATATAGCTCAGTGGTTCTCAACCTTTTTAATGCCGCGACCCCCAACCAGTTGTAAGTCGAGGACTACTCAACCAGTTGTAAGTCAAGGACTACTCAACTGGTGCAGCACCATTTGCAGAATGGGACTTTTGCTGGGCTCAGCAGGGCAGAGACAGCCTGGACAATTCCTATTGGCTTTTGAAAGCCAATAGAATTAGACTCTATTCAAGAGAGTCTATTCTATTGGCTTTCAAAAGCCAATAGAATAAAAGGGAGTAGCACAGCTAAGGAAAAGGGGGGGGGGAAATGGCAGATTGCGTTGTTTGGTGACCCCCGTGAAATGGTTGTTCGGCCCCAAATGGGGTCCCGACCCACAGGTTGAGAACCACTGATATAGCTGATTATCATATTGATTGTCTTTATTTTTGTGGCTGGGGAACACTTAAACATATTCTAAAAATCAATTAATTAATAAAGAGAAGCATTATCAACAGATTGATAGAATTAAGCAATATTGATTGTAGGAAGAAGTCATGATGGTTCAAGAACCTTTCACTTGGAGGTCCTTTCATCAATGGGGTTTCCCATCTTGGATATGTAGCAAAGGAGTTTTCATCGGCAGCTTTCAAACAGTCTCCACAGGGACTGATGTCTCTTCAGAAATTTTTTTTTTCAGCTGGCACAGAATTTTCCATTTTGCTAAACCTTTCGACTTTAACTAAACTGCTTATTCTGGCTAATGCTGTTTTTACAGAAATATATATATATATTTAAAAATTGTACAGTATTTTGATATATTCACTCTTGTTCTGGAGCTGAACTCTTTTATGTCAGAGTTAAACTTACAACACAATATATATTGAACAGAAAAGTGGGAGAGTGGGATTTATTCACTCTTGTTCTGGAGCTGAAATCTTTTATGTCAGAGTTAAACTTACAACACGATATATGTTGAACAGAAAAGTGGGAGAGTGGGATCATATCAAATATTCCTCTTCGTTTTCAAGAAGTTTCTGAGCTTTCTAGGCAACCTTCCTCTTAATGCTGAACTATTCTTGGATGAAAAGGTCCCCCGTACAAAGAAGATGGATGAGGATGGAGGGTATGAGAGGAAACTTTCTATTTGTCCTATGGAGCTTACGGTATTTTTTTCTTCTACATCTGGGCAGTGGAATGAATACAGAGGGAAATTCAGAGGAGTTTTCTCTAGCTGCAACTGAAGCACAGAGGAGGAAAATTGTCTCAGTGGAGGAAAACAAGAGCTACGGCAAAAGGCTTTAAATTCAAGCAGAGGAATTACATCTCAACATATCGATTACTATTGTCATATATCTATAAATAATAATAATAGTAAAGTTGGAAGGGATCTTGGAGGTCATCTAGTCCAACCCCCTGCTCGGGCAGGAAACCCTACACCATTTCGGACAAATGGCTGTCCAGTCTCTTCTTAAAAACTTCCAGTGTTGGAGCATTTACTGCTTCTGGAGGCAGGCTGTTCCACTGATTAATTGTTCTCACTGTCAGGAAGTTTCTCCTTAGTTCTAGTTGCTTCTCTCCTTGATTAGTTTCCACCCGTTGCTTCTTCTCCTGCCTTCAGGTGCTTTGGAAAATAGCTTAATTCCCTCTTCTTTATGGCAGCCCCTGAGATATTGGAATACTGCTATCATTTCCCCCCTTGTCCTTCTCTTCGTTAAACTAGACATACCCAATTCTCGCAACCGTTCCTTATATGTTTTAGCCTCCAGTCCCCTAATCATCTTTGTTGCTCTTCTCTGTACTCTTTCTAGAGTCTCAACATCTTTTTTACATCGTGGTGACCAAAACTGGATGCAGTATTCCAACTGTGGCCTTACCAAGGCATTGTAAAGTGGTATTAATACTTCACGTGATCTTGATTCTATCCCTCTGTTAATGCAGCCTAGCACTGTGTTGGCCTTTTTGGCAGCTGCAGCACACTGCTGGCTCATATTTAGGTGATTGTCTACTAGGACTCCGAGGTCCCTCTCACAGTTACTACTATTGAGCATGGTGCCACCTAGGCTGTACTTGTGCATTTGGTTTTTCTTGCCTAAATGTAGAACCTTGCTTTTTTCACCATTGAATTTCATTTTGTTAGTTAGTGCCCAGTGTTCAAGTCTGTCCAGATCCTTCTGTATCTGAAGCCTGTCTTCTGGAGTGTTGGCTATTCCTGCCAGCTTGGTGTCGTCTGCAAATTTGATGAGTTCCCCATCTATCCCTTCATCCAAATCGTTGATGAAGATGTTGAAGATTACTGGGCCCAGAACAGAGCCCTGGGGCACCCCACTACACACTTCCCTCCATATAGATGCAGTTCCATTGAGGACCACTCGCTGAGTACGGCCGGTCAGCCAGCTACGGATCCATCTGGTGGTGGTTCTGTCTACCCCACATTTTTCTATCTTGTCAAGTAGTAGGTTGTGATCTACTTTATCAAATGCCTTACTGAAGTCCAAGTCAAAGGTTATGTCCACCAGCATTCCTCTGATCCACTAATTTTGTCACTTGGTCAAAGAATGCAATAAGATTTGTCTGGCATGATCTATTTTTGACAAACCCATGTTGGCTTTTAGTAATGACTTTGTTTGCCTCTAGGTGTTCGTTGATTCGTTGTTTGATTATCTTTTCCAGGATCTTCCCAGGTATTGAGGTCAGGCTGATAGGTCTGTAATTTCCTGGATCCATTTTTTTTCCTTTTTTGAGGATGGGAACTACATCAGCTCTTTTCCAGTCCTCTGGTAGTTCCCCTGTGTTCCAGGATCTTTGAAAAATATAGTTCAGTGGCTCCGATATCACATCTGCCAGTTCCTTGAGAACTCTGGGGTGTAATCCATCTGGTCCTGGCGATTTGAACTCATCTAGGCTGGACACTTGACTGAGCACTTGACAAGCCCCCTCCCCCACCCCAAATTTCATGCAAAAATAGGATCTGGATGTGAGTATTTCACCATGGATAACTGCTTGTGTTCAGTCATCTACACAATATACACAATCCAAAGGGACCATTATTAGCAACTTTTATAGGCCTGAAAATTGTGTTTGTGGCTGCAGTTTATCTAAAACGATGTCTTCTATTTTTTGTCTTGTCAGAGTACTTTATTCTAACAGGGAGGTCAGCAACCCAGTTCCTGAAGATGCCGGTGTGCCTCTTTAGACTTTGGCAATCGCTATGTAATTTTCTCTTCATGCAAGTGATATTTCTGTTGACCTCCATAAGGGAAAGAACACCTTCCTCCTCCTCCAAAGTCCTATTACTTCAGAGTCCTGCTGGTGGAGGTCTTTAGTTCTCCCTCCAGTTGATCCTCAACAAGAATCTTTTTTCCCCTAAATTCAAGCTGATGGAAAATTTCTCTGAGGACTTGCATTACAGAAGGGAGACTTCTGGCCAGAAAGTGGCCGAAGGGAAGAGGGAAACTCATCTCCTTTCAAGACTCCATTGTTACTAAATGTTACTGAGTTGTTAACACTGGAACTACTTACAGTAGTCACTTTACTATAGAATATTTATTAAAAACATGAAATGTACCTTACAATTTTGAGAGTACCAGATTTTGTAAAACTATTATACTATACAAGTTTGACTATTACTATATTTTTTGTAGTTTAAATAAACACATGTAGCTTTTGGAACCAACATGACAGCTTTTTATATGTAGGACTGAATTTGGCCCCCTTGGGAGTCAAGCTATTCTCCAAAGTGCCTGAAGGCAGGACAAGAAGCAACGGATGGAAACTAATCAAGGAGAGAAGCAACCTAGAACTAAGGAGAAACTTCCTGACGGAACAATTAACCAGTGGAACAACCTGCCTCCAGAAGCGGTGAATGCTCCAACACTGGAAGTTTTTAAGAAGAGACTGGACAGCCATTTGTCGGAAATGATATAGGGTTATCTGCCTAAGCAGGGGGTTGGACTTGATGACCTCCAAGGTCCCTTCCAATTTTATTATTATTATTATAATCATCTTCACTGCTTTTTGTATATCTACCCTACTACTGTGGACTTAAAACAATTATTGGCATGATCCTAAGCAGAGAAATGGGAAGGTCTGGAGGTTAAGGCACCAGGCTAGAAAATTTGAGACCGTGAATTCTAGTTCTGCCTTACGCATGAAAGCCAACCTGGAGACTTTAGGCCAATCATTCTCTCTCAGCCCAACCCACCTCACAGGGTTGTTATTGTGAGGAAAATACGAGGAGGAAAGAGTGTTAGGTATGCCCACCACCTTAAGTTACTTATAAAATACAGTAAAGGTGAACAGAATGGCACAGAAATTAATTCAGGATGCAACAACAACAACAAAAAAAAAGAATGAGGAAAAGAAATTGAGTAGTGTCACTAATCCTTCACGTACATGTGAGGCATCTGAGTGTAAGAAGGCATCTCATCTTGAGTAGGTCCACTGGTCACCAGATCTGTGGCTGGCAAGGACTGGTAGGGATTCAGCAACACTGCAGCAGCCTTTTCTATCATCACCAGCCTTTGATGTGGAATCTCTGAGATAATTTAATATTTTATATTCTGCAGGAATCTCAGCATGGGCCAAATCTGTACTAGGCACGCAGCAATGGAACAATTATTATTTTGGGGGGTTAATCTGATTATTGATGGGAGAACAGGATGCAAATGTCACACAAAGGCTGGAGGAATGAGAGAAAGGGGGAAGGGGATTTTGCTACTCATAGTGTCACTTAGCATGTGACAAGCTTGCAATTATTTTCATGCTAAAATTCGAAATGCTAGTGACATTGGCTAAGATAGAGACAACCAGCCATGAAAGAGGTTAATTCCACCTCTAGAAAATCTAGAGATTTTGCAAACAGAGAGCATAAAGGAAATGCTGATATATAAAGTTCTACATCTAATGAAAGCTTTGGATACCTTTATTAATGCCAGCCACATAAAAACAAAAAAATATGGCAGGGGCACTAAAGGTTTATGTAAAGTGACATTAAGAACAAGTGTCAATCATTGCACCATGGTCTTCTTGAACCACAAAAGGAAAAAGAATCAGGGACTTTGGTTTTTCTGTACATTCTGAAACATACAGAGAAATGTGGCTTCTGTGGGATTTTGGAGAAGCCAAAGATTACTTTTCATTACAAATAAATAATTCTATATTGTAACTTTTTTTACAAAATATTATTTAAACATCTCCATCCTACATGGACAGAAAGAAAATAAAACTGGAGAAAAAAAAAGAATTACTACAATTGGAAAGATTCTGGACAGTGAATGGGGGAGGGCACAAATGACCTGTTTTACAACTCCCAGCTACTATCTGTTTGCCCATCAACACTTAAGAGTTCCCTTTTGCGAATTTCATTTCCTGTAATTTACACTTCGGAGTGCTGTTATCTCTTCTACTGTAGATGGCACTGTCTTAAATTGCTAACATACCACCAAATGTTTTAATGACTGCAGCTTAATGACCGTGTAGCTTCAGTCAACTGGATGTACAGATAGTCCTCGACTTGCAACAGTTCATTCAGTGACCATTCAAAGTTACAAAGGTACTTAAAAAGTGACTTACGACCGTTTTTCACACTTATGACCATTGCAGCATTCCTATAGTCACATGATCAAAATTCAGATGCTTGGCAAGTGGTTCATATTTATGATGCTTACAGTGTCTCGGGGTCATGTGATCAGCTTTTGCAACCATCTGACAAGCAAAGTCATTAAGGAAGCCAGATTCGCTTAACAAACCATGTTACTACCTTAACAAATGCAATGATTCATTTAACAACTGTGGTATGAAAAGTCATAAAATGAGGCAAACTCACTGAAACAAATGTTTCACTTAGCAACATCAATTATGAGCTCAACTGTGGTCATAACTCAAGGACTGCCCTTATTTGTATAGTTTACTCTGCTGTGATTTTTGGCTTTTCTGATTTCAGAAAAATATACAATAAACTGGGATTGTTTGTGAAGTGACAATGCCAGGAAAACTTACAGTCTTTTGTCTGTAAGAATGTCTTTCAACTAGGGACCACACAATTTTGCCTACGACATTATGGGAAGCTCAATCATGTACTAAAAGCAAGCAGTTCTGCCATTCTAGCAGCTTTCCTTGTGCATGCATATTTACACACACAGAGAGACACACTCACACTTATATTAAAAATGTATGTTGGAAATCAGAAAGTAAAATTTTTGGAATCAAACTATAAAAGCATTTCACTTGTGAAGGAGAAGGCAAGCTTCTAAAATGACCGAAACCCCCCCCTCCCAAAAAAAGATATCTAAAAAAAAAAGCCCAATTTCTGCATCTAGTCTGGAACAATTGTGAATGATAATGAATTCATTGGACCCAATTTACACCTGCATTTGGCACTCTCTCACCAACCACACTTATGTTAACAGAATTTCTATAAGTAATACGGGTTGGTTAAACAGAGCCTGATATATTCAGAAACACTTAAACACAACTTGTGGAAAGAAAAAAACCCAATACATTTAATAGATATAAATTTACTTTGAAACAATTCATACCAAGTTTGTTTCTATCTCTTTGATCTCAGGAACTATAAAAATTATGGGGCAGATAACATTAACTGGGAAATTCCCACATTCAGGTTTATTTGCCTTCAAGACGTTTTATTCATGTTTTATTCCTTCTTAATAAATAATGGGAAAATGTTACAGGTCCCTAACTGTTACTGTTTTTCCTCTTCATAGTAATGACCCCAACATTGAGGTAAATTTAATCAGTATGAATTAATCATGATAAATAATGATTTTGTCAAGGAACATTAGGTGTTTTCCTAATATCTAATGTTCAATTTTTAGGATAATATGGCCTGCTTTCTAGAATATGGCCAGTTAGAAATCCATTCTCAAGCAATCCATTAATAAGTAAATTATCCTTAGGACCAGAGAAGTTTAATGTATTTATGAATGTTGTTTGTTCATTCTGCACAATAACTTAACATTAAGCTATTCCAATAAAATATGTATGACTGAACAATTGCTACTGTAAGAATTTGCTAACATATGAAGGCATGCCATATGCATACCGTACCAATCAAGACTGCACTGACTAGAAGAAGCAGTGATGAAGCTTGGAGAAGCTATAACATCATTTAGTCATCTAATTTTAATGCAGTAACTAACTGTTACTAACTAAACAACTGCAATGATTCACTTAACAACTGTGGCAAGAAAGGTCATGAAATGAGGCAAAATTCAACCACTGTCTTACTTAGCAATTGAAATTTTGGACTCAATTGTTGTCATAGGTCATAGGGCTACTGTACTGTACTCTTGAACATTTCATAATTTCATATTACTAGAATTGTTCAAATTATTACTTATTATTACTGTCTGTCCATCCATCCATCCATGCATCCACAAAAAGCCTTTGACATAAAACCATTTATTCAGTGGCCATATGAAGTTATGGCCTATTAGCAGCGCCAGAGGAAAAATGAACATTTAAAAACCCTTTACTGTAACGATAATCAGAAATACACACACACAAACACTTGGGTTTTTTTTTTTTACCAAGGTTGTTGTCCGTGAGCACCTCTTTAACCCGCTTGGTGATGCCGTAGGTATCGAGTTCTGGTGACATAGCAACCAGTTCCTGAATGCTGAGTGACGAATGGCCCGAGAGAGGCAATGGGGTTGTGCAGTGGGAATCTGAAGTTGATGCTTCGCTTGACTCCTGCAGCTTGCCTTCCTTACTGGTTTCAATGGCCGGACATGGCTGCTGGACTAGTTCCGTCAAGCTTTTCACAGAGTCGCTGGAACTCATTGGGGAATCAGGAGCAGGACTGCAACTGGCAGAGGTCTTTGGGGTGCTTTCTGAAAATCAGCAGAGGGAAAGAGAAAGGAGAAACTTACTTTTAATGAAACAGCCCCGTATCTAGGTCTTGCTCCCAGATTCCTTGTTATTTACATCAAACCCAAAAATTGCTGATGTTTGAAATATACTCTTAATCTCTTCCCCTCTGTCAGAAGCTTGTTCCCTCTTTCTTAAATAGTCCACACGTGCTATAATTTATTGTAAGACCTGCTTTTTGAGATGTTTGAGGTGTATAACAATAGCAACAGAATTAAACTTTTAAAAAGACACATGCAGCAATTCATATACAAAAGACTCTTTTTTCGGAGTAAAAAACCCCATTTGTCTAGCTAAGGTTTGCCTATCTGGTCTCAACTTAAAAGTTCCAATATAGACTAGATCTAGAATGCTTTGCATACAAAATTTATAGGCCCGTCCCAATAATTTTTCCATGGAAAATATTTCAGGATTGTTCTTTGGTTGTATACAAAGAATAGGTAGTCCTCAACTTACAATCGTTCATTTAGTGACTGTTCGAAGTTACAATAGCACTAAAAAAAGTTAATCATTTTTCACACAACCACTGCGGCATTCCCGAGGTTACATAATCAAACTTCAGGCATCTGGCAACTGGTTCATATTTAACATGGTTGCAGTGTCCCAGAATCATGTGATAACCTTTTGTGACCTTCTGATAAGCACAGTCAATTGGGAAACCATATTCACTTAACAGCTGTGTTACCAATTTAACAACTGCAGTGATTCACTTAACTGTGGCAAGAAAAGTCGTAAAATGGGGCAAAATTCACTTAACACCTCTCTCACTTAGCAACAGAAATTTTGGGCTCAGTTGTGGTTGTAAGTTGAGGACTACCTGTATATCAGTAGTGTCATGCAAGGAATGTTTTTTTTGAAGTTCAAGGACTTCATATTATCTATGTACCAGACGATATATTATCTTCTACCACAACAGAAGATGAACATTCTGCTTTTTTATTCAATAACTTTGATTTAATCTATTGAAAATATTTAAATATATAACATAAAGGGAAAAATCATGCTGTATTTCATTTTCAGAGATGAAGATGAAAGCCTTCCCAGATGCTGTCACCAAACAAAGCAAAACAGTAACTAAAAAAAGGGGCTTTTTAGTAAGTACCAGTGCCCTATTTATGGAAGAGCTCATGTGCTCTGCACTGGGTGAAAATTTGATAATCTCCCAGAATATTATTTTGTTGATTTTAGTTGCTGTATATGGTGATTATGATTTTTGAAATGTAGACAACAGGTAGTCCTAAACTTACAATCATTCCTTTAGTGACCATTTGAGGTTACAAAAGAACTGAAAAAAAGTGACTTATGACCAGTTCTCATACTTATGACTACTGCAGCAGCCCCATGGTCATGTGATTGAAAGTTGACCACATGGCAATGGGCATGTATTTATAAAGGCTGCACTGTCCCAGGATCCTGTGATCACCATCTGCGACCTTCCCAGATGGCTTCTGACAAGCAAAGTCAACGGGGGAAGCCAGATTTGCTTACTGTAATAACCACATGATTCACTTAACAACTGCAGTGATATGCTTGACAATTGTGGCAAAAGGGCATAAAATAGGGCATGACTCACTAACAACTTGTCTTGTTTAGCAACAGAAATGTTGGGCTCAATTGTGGTTGTGAGTCAAAGACTACCTGTATATAGGTTTATAATTTTATAGAGGTTTGTACATTTCCAGGGAATACTAATTGTTGGAACAATTTAGAACAGGGGTCCCCAACCCTCGGGTCGCAGCCCACATGGAGCTGTGGCCTATTCGGAATCAGGCCACGTGAGATGTCAAATGTAATTCTCATCAGTTCCAGCCATCATGGTTTCTGGCCACAAACCTCTGAAGGGATTTTGGTTAAGGATCCTTGCCTAACAGCTAAAGATTGACAGGAAAGGTGCACAAATGTTTCTAGTCTAATTCTGGCTGCATCTTTACTAAAAAAAGAACAGAATGTCCATCCACTCTTTTTCTATGCATTGATTTCCTGTTGTGCTAACAGGGCTGAGAATATAATTTGTGAGTGGTTTTTGATTCCTTGGTGTTGCAGATTGTAAGTAAAGCTGATAGGAGTGGTGACTGGAGGAAGACTATGGACTTCCTTCCTATTTGCTTTTATTTATTATCCCTCTTTCTGGAATAAATGAGCTCCAATAGCAGAGATACTGCTCTACCTTCTCTATTCTCAGCAGCATATGATGGGTTGTGGGCAGGTAACAAATATAATACACCACAATAAATGATTAAATCACTGCTTAAGTGTTTGCTTAAATAAAAACTTCTCATAATGGTGCCAAAAGACATAAAGAGTTATTTTGCTAGGGTTTTTTTTTTCATTCTTTATCCAACATGTGGAATAATATTTACTTTGGGGAAAATAAATGTGAATGGAGCAGAAACTCCAGATGTAAACTTCTGGAAACTGATGTACATGCCAAGCAAAGTATTGGCAACTAAATACTGACAAGCTATCTTTGTGCTAACTGCTGGAATTAAAAATCAAAACAGCACTTTTAATGTTCTATTTTTATGAGTTGTAGATATGAAACTCCAAAATAGAACCATATATGCACACATATGTATATTCTGGAGTCTCCACACGTGGCAACTGACTTGTGAATTTCACTCTAGTTTTTGAGTTCCACAGAACTTCAATCACAGGATGAACTTTTGAAACCAATGCCTTTAAAATGTGTTGCATGAGCTGACCCTTAGAAAGCTTGCCCATATGTTACTTTTCGAACGAGGAATATGTCTGAACCTCATATTATTTTTAAAACTGTCTAAAAATAGTGACTATATGAGACAGATGGCTCCCTTCTCCTCAATCTTGGAATTGTAGGTGCAGCAATAATTTTTAATACAGCAGGCAATCAACAGCACTTTCCTCCAATTTGGCACTGTCCTAATGTATTGGGAATACCTGACTGGTACTGAGATTTGTGAACCAATACATTAGGCAGCTACAGTCCATGGAAGATTGGGATACATCCTGAGCAGAAATTGATAAATTGAGTTTCAAGAGTGATGTGACTTTCAAAATGTTGGTTACAGCCTTAGAATTCAGTGGCATAAGTGTAGTCAAGGCAGGAGTAGAAGCCAACTTGGGCTTCCACCTAGATCTTCAACCAAACAAACTTGACTGTGGTTTGGTTGAGGGATGACATGTTCTTATGGGGGAACCTAGTTATCTGCTCTAGAGTGGCACTATCAGTAGGAGATGGACAGTAGGCAAAAAGTGGGCAACTAGGATGGCCATTAGATGAGAACAAAGAAATTCAAAACATTTCAACTCTTTGCTGCCATCTAGTAGTTATCTGACTCTTCCACCTCAAATATAGTAGGACTAGTATTTAAGCAACTTCCTTCTGCTTTGATATCCTTCTTCCCAAAAGCAGCTTGAATGTGGATTCCAAGGGAACAGAACAGCTTTGTTCTCTCAATTGTAGTCACACATTTCAAGTAATGGTGGGCCGGAGGTCCATCTCAGAGCTTTCCTTTGGCATCTAGAGAATTCAATTTACACCCTTGCTAAAATCCCTCCTCGAACTGTCTCCAAGCTAATTTTTAATGTGACTGAATGGGAAAATGATTAAAAATCAGAAATATTCTTAAAACATGTTTTGTATATAGGAAAAAAAACATTTTTCCATGGGAATTTGGCTGGACTGGTTCTGAGCAAGTCATAGTTAATCAAACTCTGAATTGCTCTAGGTTTCAGCCTAGATAATTTTTTGCCCAGTCCCTTCTTTTCCTTTCTCTTCCAATTCAAACATGGCATAACAAAATTAGCTTATACTTGCTTTTCTCCCTCAAACACCAAACTATCAGCATTGCCTCTTCTTCATTTCATTGCCTGAAAAGCTTGGAACATACATGCTCTGGGTCATGTTTGGAGGAAATGTATGGTCTGGGTGCATGGCATGCATAACTTGGCTGTTCTGTGCACAGATTGGGTAAAGCACAGAAAGTCTGTGTGTTCTTATTAAATAGGCAGAAGGTAATTCCATTTAATCACTTTAATATAATTGTATCTACATTTAATTTAAACTGAGTCCAATTTAATTTTTATCCTGGGAACACATTATTTTTGTCCTGCCAGCCTTGCAATTTTTTTTCACAGGATGGATGCCTACCACTCTATCCAAACCTAAATGCTGTCTCTGAAAAAACATTAGACATTCCAGGTAATTGCAGGTGATGAGGCCAGCCTCAAAACTGGGAGACCAACCAGGCTAGATCTGCTCTTCCTTTGAGAAACCCAAAGACCCAAAGACTTTTTGTTTTGCCAAAAAGCTGTCCTGTGTTAAAACTAATAATTTATACTGTATATTGCTGCAAATTTACATTTACATTACATAACAGTACTTGCAATGGGGGAAAAAAATCAACCAATATAAAACATATATAACAACAAAATAAATCAAGAGGAGGAAACCTGCTCTTTTCCTCCCACTTATTACTCCCCACTAAATTCATGTACTGTATCCTTTCATTAGAGAAGTGATGCATGATTTGAGCTTAAAAATGGAATATGCATAACTAATATGATGTGTTAAATATTTTATAGATGCAACCTATATTTTGGCAAAAACAAAAGGCAGATAAATTATTCTTGACTCTATTACAAGGTTGACTTCTATGAAGCCCAGCAACCTAACTGAATTTTCAACCTTCAGGAATCCTTCCAATCCTACCAATAGAGTAACTGTTGACTTAACAACCACGGTTGAGACCAGAATCTCGGTCACTGAGTGAAATGGTTGTTAAGTGAGGCAGCCATGTGACTACTTTGCTCAATGATTGCAATCCCAGCTCTCCCAGCTGTATTGTTAAGCGGAGAGAACAAAAGAGCTTCCTGACAAAGGAGGGCAGGGAGCTCCCCTCTGTGCGCTGGAGAAACAAAATGGGGATCGTGAGGTTCCAAGTTTCATTTCTCCATCTGGCTAAGGATCCCCCCTCTCATGTGCATGGAGGGAGAGAAAATCCTTTGGCAGGTGGCAGCAGCTTGCAACCTTGCCTTTCAGTTTCTCCATTGACTTTCTGGGGAAGCTGGCAGAGAAGACTCCAAATGGCAATCACATGTTTCATGGGGTGCTTGATCACCTGACCTGGGGAGGAGAAGTTTACAATGTTTTATGATAGCCAGATGTGCTTTACAGACCATGAAGCACCATTTCTGAGCTGTTGTAACTTTAAATAGTTATTAAAAAACCAGTCATAAATCCAGGACTACCTATAAAAAGTCTAGAACACATTGCTTCCAGCAGCCAACACTTAGATAAGCAGGGATCAACACCAGACAAACAATCAGGCAGGCAACAGTACTCTAGCTGAGGAACCACCAAAGAAACCACATCCCTACCAAAACTGGTAGAGCAAGCTATTATATATAAATAGGCAGCAAAGCCTACATTCATTCATGGTAACCTTCACACTTGCTACTGACAGACTGCTGACCTTACTCCATGTTCCAGTATCAGAGTTATTTGATTAAAAAGGTTCTTGGATAGTGACATCTCTACTATTAAGAGAATTTCAGTACATTTTTTTCCCACCTTCATTTGATCTTCTCTGAATCAGTTACTATCTATCCACTGAGCTCCTTTAGCATACCAATTAGAGGTTAAAACCTCCTTCTAAGATCTTTTGGAGCCCTATCCTTTTTTTCCCTGAGTCTATTTCCATTCTTAGTGTCTTGTAATACCGTTCCTTGTCTCTTTTAAAAGCTCTCTGAAATACTTGTTCAATTCCTTCCTAAAATCTTTCTCTTACACATCTCTTCTTGGTAATTACTACCATTTGTTCTGACATCCAATTAGTTTTCTTCTCTTCTCTTTTTGGCAGTCCCCTTTCACATTTATTCTTAATATCATTTTTCATTTTGTTCTATAGTTCCTCTGCTTAGCCATCAGTGAAGTTCTCAAAGTTATACCGCATATTCTCCTTCAGAATGGAACACATTTTGAGGCTGCACTCAAGATCATATTGTAAAAATTAGCAAAGTTCTTCTATTTTAGCTTATCTTAGAACTTGCACATGGATACTTCATGATATGTTTCAAAATTGGTCCCTGGCCATTATCTGTGAGCTCTTCCTACTCCTTGTACCAATAATATAGTCAAACACGATTTTCTATGTGTTCCACCTGGTTCCATCTGATGTTCACATAGATGCAGGCTTTGTTAGGTTGTTTGAATGATATGTTAGGAACGAAGAAAACACCTGTTTGTCAGAAACTGCTAAATATTTTTCTGCTTCATTTGTGTTTCATAGGCCATATAGTTAATCTGTGTTTTTCTCTTTACTATTCCCAATTTTGGCATTCCAGTCTCCAACTATAAGCAGCACATCTTGCTTACATTTTTTGTCTAAAACAGTATAACTGTAACACACATCAGGAGAACTTCAAGAGAAGGAGGATTTAACAGAATAACTTAGTTGAAAGGGACCTTGGAGGTCTTCTAGCCCAACTCCTTATACTATTTCAGACAAATGATTGACTATCGACTATTTAGATTATATGTTGAGTGAAGAATCTTCTTGCATCTACAGTGAACCTCTTACTAATCAGCATCACATTTTGCAATTGCTAGTATTATGAGGAAGGGCAGTGGAGCATAGGTGGGACAGTTACTTCTCTTTAACCATTTTTTTCTAGCATATATATCAAGGTCCAACTTTATTATTTTGTTTCTATGAGGGTAAGGTTCTTTGCAAATAGTGGGATTAAGACTGTGGTAGGTGAAAAGTGCTGAAAAGTATGGTAATAAATTAAAGCTACTAAAACATTTGCACTAGTGTTTGAAAATAGAAAATTATATTTAGAAAAGGTGTCTTGACATTCCTGTAAAGGTTATTCTTAACTTTTAAAAAATTGCATTTCCCCCCCTACTTTAAATAGCTTATGGAACATGCAAAAGAGATGCCCTCCTTTTTTCCCTCTCAAAGCCACCAAGTCCATATGTAATCTGCAAGACAATAAGAAAGCTACAGATCTAATTTCTTTTCTCTGCTTAGCTTCAATTCGCTGGGCAGCTGCATCCAAAGCCCAACAAATGTTATTTCCGATTGGAAGCAATGAACCAGTGGTACTGTAAATTTGCCTTGATGCACCCATGCGAAGGACCAACTTGGCAGATCATCTATCTTGTTCACTGTACACTGTCAGGGACGGCATGAATTCCATACATGATAAACAGATTTTTCTTCAGAACCTTGTCCTTTAACCCACTGCAAGGTCAAAACGATGGCTGCCTGGTAAATAAAGCTGCCTGGTTCTGGTTCAGATGTTTCCCATAGTTCCATCCTCTAGTCATGGTTATTTTATACACGTATACAGCTGCTATGAATCTTCCCTACTCTTGCCATTACTGTACAAAACCCAAGAAGCAAACAATACTGCTAGTGATGCTACAGAAATACGAGGAGGAGGACTGGGACATGGAGGAGAGACAGATAAGGAAGATCACAAAGAAAACATCCACCATAATTGCCACTTTTCACTTTGTGTTTGGAACATTCACAGGCAATCCAACAATCTGCCTATTGCTGATTTATTTGCTTTAACATTACTTGGGCTTTATTTCATAAAGTCCCTGGATCAGGATGGAATGTCTACATAACCCCCCCCCTTTTTTTTTTTCCCCTAAAGAATGTAAACATGTTTTCTGTTTGAGTAAAGACTTATGGACTTTATCCTCTGGGTGAAGAGAGGGATTGTGAGTTTCAAAGAAGAGAGGGGGACTACGAGAAGCTGAGAACAGTCTCAGGAGCAAACAGAGAAAAAGACATAGTGGCATAGTTCAATCCTAGGCAAGTGCAAAGTCTACTGGAATAAAAAAATACCTCTAAGCGATGCTGGAATAACATCGAAGAGAGGAGATGATGGAGCTTGTAAGACCCAGTCAAAGCACAGGCTTGCAAAAATGTTAACACACTCCATGCTCATTTCACGCAATAACTATAATAATAAATGGTGTAGTGAATCTCAAATCTGAGTGGCAATGTTTCTTACAGTTTTTGATATAGCCAGGTGTTCAAAGACGATGTAGTTTTCAGCTGTGGTGGCGCAGTGGTTAGAATGCAGTATTGCAGGTTAACTTTGTATTCCACTGCCAAAAGTTTGATCCTGACCGGCTCAAGCTTGACTCAGCCTTCCATCCTTCTGAGGTCGGTAAAATGAGGACTCAGATTGTTGGGGGCCATATGTTGACTCTGCAAACCACTTAGAGAGGGTTGTAAGGCACTATGAAGTGGTATTATAGGTTTAAGTGCTGTTGCTATTGCTATATTTGAAAAGCTCTATTTTGATATAATCCAGGTTCTAACAACAAAGACAAAATCTATAGGTCTGGTTGGAAAATTTGGTTTTTGACTACCCACAGTAGTCTCTGGGGAAAGTGGGGTCCTCTGAAGTTCAACAGATGTGAGTTCTTTTTCCCCAGAATCCCTATCTAGAAAGAATGTGGTGAGCACTTTACTACAAATACATACACAGATCAGAACTAAGATCGAGCCAAAAGCAAATTAGATAAGATAGATAGATAGATAACCTTTATTGTCATTTTTTACTATGGCCACAATGGCACACATTTAAAATGAAATTTAGTTGCTTGTTCTCAAAGTGTATACATATATAACACACATTTAAACATACTATATACAACATATGTATAGACGAGGGGTAGGCAATCTTGGCTCTTTTATGATTCGTGGACTTCAACTCCCAGAATTCCTGACCAACACCCTTACATATAAGTAATTCCCGCCCAAATGGTGCTGCAATGTTTAAGATGATGTTTGGATGTATTGGTTCAATCTCTTTAGGAAGCAGGGCCCTAAAAGGATTATTCAAATAAGAAGGTCATCTTTTCTATTATTATCTTTGGAAAATTCTAAGAGATATTTCATTTCCTTGCAAAATCTATCTACTCTGTTGTGGACTTAAATTTGCAGATTTCCTTATCTCCTTTTGGAGATATGATACAGGTCGAATATTTTTAAAAAGCCAGAGTGGTAAGAATTGATTTGCTGCCACTGCATGCCCCCATTCTTGCCATATTCTCTCCATCCCCCATATCAATTTAACGTCTTTGCAACCTATTTTCTATAATTTGCCATCTATGAATGCTACAAAAGATATGCAACCATTGTCCCAGCAATTCTAAGTACTTGTTTTACAGACAAGTATAGAAAGTAGAAAGAGGGGCACATAACTAAGTCAGAATATCAGCAAACAACCCGAGCCTCCAAAGATGAAGTGAGGAAAGCCAAGACTCAAGGCGGCCAAAGTCAAAAATAACAAAAAGTTTCTCTCAACATGTAAAAAACAAGAAAAAAGTGAAGGAAATGATTGGTCCATTAGTGGGTGAAAGTGGCAAGAAGGTGACAAACAGCAGGGAGAAAGCAGAACTATTTAACTCGTTTTTTGCATCTGTCTTTACACAAAGAAAAAAAACAGACCAACCTATCAAAAATACTGCCATAAAAAACAGAATAGAAACACAAGCTAAGATAGGCAAGAAAATGGTAAGTGAGCACCTGTCCAGCCTAGACTTTCAAATTGCCAGGATCAAATGGATTACACCCCAAGTTTCTCAAGGAACTGGCAGATGTGATCTCAGAATCACTGAACTATATTTTTCAAAGATCCTGGAGCACAGGGGAACTACCAGAGGACTGGAAAAGAGCTGATGTAGTTCCCCATCTACAAAAAAGGAAAAAAATGGACCCAGGAAACTACAGACCTATCAACCTGACCTCAATACCTGGGAAGATTCTTGAAAAGATAATCAAACAACGAATCAGCGAACACCTAGAGGCAAACAAAGTCATTACTATAAGCCAACATGGGTTTGTCATGCCACACAAATCTTATTGCATTCTTTGACCAAGTGACAAAATTAGTGGATCAGAGGAATGCTGTGGACATAATTTACTTGGACTTCAGTAAGGCATTTGATAAAGTAGATCACAACCTACTACTTGCCAAGATAGAAAAATGTGGGGTAGACAGCACCACCACCAGATGGATCCGTAGCTGGCTGACCGGCCGTACTCAGTGTGTGGTCCTCGGTGGAACAGCATCTACATGGAGGGAAGTGTGTAATGGGGTACCCCAGGGCTCTGTTCTGGGCCTAGTGCCCTTCAACATCTTTATCAACGATTTGGACGAGGGGATAGATGGGGAACTCATCAAATTTGCAGACAACACCAAGCTGGCAGGAATAGCCAACATTCCAGAAGACAGGCTTAAGATACAGGAGGACCTGGACAGACTTGAACACTGGGCGCTATCTAACAAAATGAAATTCAATGATGAAAAAAGTAAGGTTCTACATTTAGGCAAGAAAAACCAAATGCACAGGTATAGTATAGGGGGTACCTTGCTCAATAGTAGTAACTGTAAGAGGGACCTCGAAGTCCTAGTGGACAATCACCTAAATATGAGCCAGCAGTGTGCTGCAGCTGCCAAAAAGGCCAACACAGTGCTAGGCTGCATTAACAGAGGGATGGAATCAAGATCACATGAAGTGTTAATACCATTTTACAATGCCTTGGTAAGGCCACACTTGGAATACTGCATCCAGTTTTGGTCACCACGATGTAAAAAAGATGTTGAGACTCTAGAAAGAGTACAGAGAAGAGCAACAAAGATGATTAGGGGACTGGAGGCTAAAGCATATAAGGAATGGTTGCTGGAATTGGGTATGTCTAGTTTAATGAAGAGAAGGACGAGGGGGGACATGATAGCAGTATTCCAATATCTCAGGGGCTGCCACAAAGAAGAGGGAGTCAAGCTATTCTCCAAAGCGCCTGAAGGCAGGACAAGAAGCAACGGGTGGAAACTAAGCAAGGAGAGAAGCAACCTAGAACTAAGGAGAAACTTCCTGACAGTGAGAACAATTAACCAGTGGAACAATCTGCCTCCAGAAGTGGTGAATGCTCCAACACTGGAGGTTTTTAAGAAGAGACTGGACAGCCATTTGTCCGAAATGGTATAGGGTTTCCTGCCTGAGCAGGGAGTTGGACTAGATGACCTCCAAGGTCCCTTCCAACTTTACTATTAGTATTATTATTATTATTTGAAAGACTACACATAGACCTCAATTTATGACCACAATTGAGCCCAAAATTTATGTTGTTAAGTGAAACATTTGTTAAGTGAGTTTGCCCCATTTTCTTGCCACTATTGTTAAGTGAATCACTGCAATTGTTTAGTAACACGGTTGTTAAGTGAATCTCCCTTCCCCATTGACTTTGCTGGTCAGAAGGTTGAAAAAGCTGATCACGTGGCCCCAGGACCCTGCAGCCATCATAAATATGAACCAGTTGTCAAGCATCTGAATTTTGATCATGTGACCATGGGGCTGCTGCAACGGTCGTGTGAGAAAAAGTCATGTCATTTTTTTCAGTGCTGTTGTAACTTTGAACGGTCAGTAAATGAACTGTTGTAAGTCGAGAACCACCTGCATGTGAATTCTGTCCTTATTACTTTCTAGCCATCTGTCTCCCAGAATCATAGCCCTGAGAGGTGGGGTTTTCTAACATCTCAATTGTGCCAACTTGGCTCCTTGATTCAGGGATATCCTGGTTCCTAAGGAAAAGAAAGCTTCTATATACGCTTCTCTTTCCTTCCACCGCCAATTTAACTGTTGTCCTTTGAAACATTTCCTAAACTGCCCATTGGATGCAAGATATAGTAACTCTGTAGGTCAATAGGTCAAACAACTCACTTTGTTCATGAGTACTTCAATGCTAAATTAAAATTCTCTAGCACAATGGATGCTGGATGTTGTTGCAACCCTCTGACATTTTTCAAGTATTCTGGGATACAAACCCATCTGGAGGCAATGCCTAATCGCTAGTTTTAAAGCAATCAATAATTGCTTGATGAAGAGGGCTTCTTTAGATCACCTACCTTCTTCACTTAAATTGTACTGCTAATAATAGGTTAGTTTACTCCCACATAATACTTTACTTAACATACAGCTGTTTTACAATATATCTTTTTCTATTTTCATATTTTGTTAATACAAATATGTATGTATGTATGTTAAATTTGGATTGCTAACAAAGAGTTAAAGGGAGACTGGTATAGCTATTACGAGCTGGTTAGCTTTTATCAGCCAGCCATACCCTTCTGAGATTTGAATCTGGGCTGCTTGCACGTTAGGCAGCTGTGTTGACCTCTAAGCCACAGGCTCTTTCTCACTTCTTTCTTCTTCCCATATTTGGGCCAACAGGGTGCATCGTAAAAAACAACACTCAAAATACACACACATACACACACACACACACCTTGCCAATGACATATAGAACCCATGATGGTTACCAGCAGCTTTAAGTTGAAAAGTACAGGCAGTCCTTGACTTACAACAGGTCATTTAGTGACCATTCAAAGTTACAACGGCACTGAAAAAAGTGACTTTTCACATTTAAGACCGTTGCAGTATCCCCATGATCATATCATCAAAATTCAGATGCTTTGTAACTGGTTCATTTTTATGACAGTTGCCATATCCCAGAGACATGTGATCAGCTTTTTCATCCAGAGAACTATTTGTTTTTTTTAATAAATTTTAGAACAACTAAAGTGTTATGCATACATCCTCATTACAGGTAGTCCTCAACTTACAACCACAACTGAGCCCAAAATTTATTTCACTAAGTGAAACATTGGTTAGGTTAGTTTTGCCCTATTTTATGCCATAGTTATTAAGTGAATCACTGCAGTTGTTAAGTTAGTAACATGGTTGTTAAGTGAATCTGGCTTACCCATAGACTTTACTTGTCAGAAGGTGGAAAAGATATTGCTCATACAGGTATGTATGTATGTATTTATTTTCTATACTCTCCATTTCACTCATACAGCAACTTTGGGCAACTGCATGCAAAGGTATGATTGTTTCATTTAAAAAATCTTGAATACATGTAGAGTGCCATCCGCCTAGAAAACCACAAAAGTCTTTTAAGTATCACAGAAATATGACCACGAATAAATGGGCTGCATGTTCCTCACTTTCAGTTTTGGTTAAACCTCAGTGTTCTCAAAATTCTCTGCTAACAGAAAGAGAATCTAAAGACAAGACTTGATAACCATGTTCCTCCTTCAGAACATAACAGTTTCAATTACTAGTGTATGTGTCAATTTCTTCCTGTCTTTATACTATATAGTATCTCAGTAGTTGAGCACATGATAAATAGGCAGAAACTCACTCAATGTAGGCCATTTCCAATTTAAAAATGGATTAGGGAGATATTTATATAAAAGTTTGGTGCTGTGATATCTCATTCACTCTTGAGGTAATCAACAGCACCCCCAAATTATCTTCCTGAGGTTATTTCCTTCAATATTTCATTTTCTCCAAGAGTGATTTTAATGAAGGCTCTTTTGGAAACTGTAGCTTATGTGAGCTGTTAAGAAAGGTATGCTTTAATTTGTTGTATTACACTCCTTATTTGTGAGATGACTCCAAGTCCAGCTACATGGATAGTCACGGGAATAGAATTATGAACTAGGTCAGTAGTAGTTCCACCTCTGCTGAAGGCAATGGAAGAGTATAGCTGTGAAATATTCTTCCACTCAGTGGGAAAGGTGATATTAAGGCTTAATTTTAAAGAGTTGCCAAGGAGACAAATGTTTTCCTCTAAACTGTCCTTGGGAAGGGATCTGTAGCCAAGAAAGTAGAGATGTGTTTTATTATGTATTTACCGGTGTTATTTCCCCATTGTGCACCAATGAAGCAAAGCTGCAGACAATCATAAATGTGGCGGCTAGTGTGCAGTTATGGACTTAGAAAAAGTCCATAACTGCACACTAACTTCCACATTTATGACTATCTATTTTGTCTGCATTTTTTAAAAAAATGAAATTATTTCAGGCAATGGCAGTCAAATTGTGCTGCAGTCTAGGCAAATATATATATTTCCTTTCCAAGAAGGGATGCCTGAGAATTTTGTATTTATAAATGAACACAACTAAGCAACATTTTGCTGACTATATGGAAATTAGGACATACAGTAATTATCTTTTTGAGCTTTTTTTCCCTGTCTCAAATCCAGTTCTTGATTCAAAAAGAAAAAATATATAAAGGAAACATGTCTGCAATAATGGGGATGTCAAGAAAAAATGTTCTATAGTACAATTCTAGCTTTCAATCCCAGAATATAGCATGCCTGCCCCCCCCCCCGTAGTGCCAATAGGAGATAGTTTTTCTCCCCAGTAACAATTAACTTCTCTCTAATAGAACGGGAATGGGACAATTTGCCACAGCCAACTCGCAGGGGATAACTCACTGTGGGACAATTTAACAATTATATTTATTTAAAACAGAGGTATCAAACTGCAGATGCGTCATGCCAAAACTGTGCCCACCTCATTGCCTGGCAATGGGAAAAAAGTTGAGATACATCGCGACACGTCACGAGTTTGACACCCATGATTTAAAATAAATAAAAATTATTTTATTTTTTGCCATTCACATTTCATTTTGTCCCTCCTTTTGCATCCTTTCTTTCATCCATTTATTCTATCATTTCTTTGATATCCGTGTAACTCTTGTCCCACAGCGAGTTGTCCCGTGGCGAGACGGCTGTGGCGAATTCTCATAGACCTCCCATAGAACAGTATAGAATACTATATAGGTATTCCTCAACTTACAACCATCTGTTTAGCGGCTGTTTGAAGTTACCACGGCACTAAAAAGTAACTTATGACAGTTTTTCACACTTATGACCACTGCAGCATCCTCATGGTTCCATGATCAAAATTTGGGCGCTTGGCAACTGGCATGCATTTAGGACAGCTGCAGTGTCCCAGGATCATGTGATCACCTTTTGTAATCTTCCCAGCTGGCTTCCAACAGGGAAAGTCAACAGGTGAAACCAGATTTGCTTAACAACCAGATGTCCCAAGGTGGTTTTTCAAAAGGGAAGTTAGAACTGGGCTCAATTGTGGTCATAAGTCAAGGACTATCTGTAAATGGAAAAAGCTTTCTTAAGATCACTAAAATAATGTTTCCTCACTCTTCATTTTTTCAGATCTCTGGAGACAGTAATCTGTTGGGAATCTGGAGTGCTGCATGCTTAACATCTCAGAAGGGTGCAAGCATAAAAAAGGATAGAAAATATTAGAACAATATTCAAATAAAAAATGCTGAGAGAAAAAAGTCTACAAAACCTAGCTCCTCATTCTTCCTTCAAGACAATACAGATAACTGCCATATTCTCTATGAACTAAAGGAATAAAAGGCAGAGTGACTGCAATTTATCCAAGACCGTCTACAGCTGATACGATCCACTATTTAAATTCTAGTGAACAACACTCGATTTCCAGTAATAACAACCTAAATTCCATTTAGTGTTCATTTGAGCAGTCAGGATAAAGTCATTTCTTATTATCTTCCCACTGTGTAAAAAATAGCTTGAAGGTAGAAAGTCAGCAAGCATTTTCACCAAAAAGTAATTATCAGGAGTGACATTTTTACTGCTGGCGTGCCATAAGGCGAGCCGTGCATTCGGAAGGACAACTTGCTGAAGCAAAATGACAGGCCGTGCCATGACATTCCAGCAAGCCCCAGACAGTATTTTCCTGGCGGTTGGGTTTGATGGACCACTTTTCATTAAGTCCAGGGTCTAGGCTTCAGGTTCTTGCCAATCTAGTCAAATCCAAAAATAATGTATAAATTAATACCAGGGGCTGGGAAAGGGCCGACTAGAGAGGACAAGCAGATGTTCAGAACTGTACCAGAAAGGTTCTATACCCTGGCTATTGCTTCAGAAATTAAAAATAAATAAATAAATAAAGTGACATCTGGGATTGAGCAGTGGTAGTCATCTTGGGTTTGATTGACTCATGGATGCCCCTGACTAAGAAACCAAAGTCATGCAGGCCAATACTACTTTTAGTATAATAAGGTTATGGTAACAGAATCTTGCAAATCTGAGTATGTTCCCCCCTCCCTTTAATTTTGGGAGAACTGGTGTGTGTTTGTCTTGTATGAGATGCTTTCTCAGATTACGGTTCTACTGTATTCAGATTCCTTTTATCTGACCAGGAAGTGGCTTTTCCTTCTCTTCCTTAATGTTATTTCTTCTGCCCATTACAATATCTTGAAGGTAGGGAGAGAAATCTAATTGGCATAGCAATGCTTTGCTGATGTTTTCCTATTTCCCTAGGTGGCCTGTCAAGAAGTCTTGCCATGGAACTCCACTGTATTTGCAAAAATGCGCGTGGCATATCCTAAGTAGCATATGCGCTTTAGAATCCAGGCTTATTACTGTCACATATAATATTGGAGAGTGGAGTCCTAAACTTATCCAATGTGGATGTATGTGGTAAGGAAAAGACAGCAGTGGCAGGCAAGAAAGAGAGTTCTGCCATTGTTTTGGAAAATTAAATGAGACAAGGTATGGGAGGGTAAGGGAAGACGGAGAACAAAAATGTGCTATTGTACTTCTGTTTATGAGTGCAGGGGAGGGGGAGGAAAAGGTGATTTATGGGGAACAATCCAGGACTGTACCCCTATGCTATGATTTTAAGAATTATTTAATGCAAAACAACTGGCAGGTATAGTCTCTCAAGTAGAACTGAGAGCTATCACATCCATTAGGATCTGTTCCATTCACAGATGTTTGACTATTTTCTGCAAGTTTCTCTTTCTGTATCTAAATATTATTGCTGTTTGACTCAAGCTCAGCCAGATAACGAATCTTAGCCTACCTTCTTTACCTCATTGGTTGTTTTGAGAATACAGTATGGGGTCAGCATACAGGCTCATGAAAGAATGAAAAAGATAGTATCACAGAATTGCAGAATTAAAATTAAAACAGACCCTAGAAATGAAGTAGTCCATCCCTTTCGTGTATAAGAAAACCAAATAAACCATCCTTGAGAGGCAACTGTCCAAGGTCTTCTTACTGACCATGAGCTGCACATGGCCTTGGACAGCTAGTCCTGTGGCTCCCTAAGATAGTAAACTTATAACGTTATTATGTTATTCATATACATTAACTATATTATATATTTTATATGAGGCCCATGACAGTTCCTCTTTACTCAATGCAGCCCAGGCAAGCCAAAAGGTTGGACACCGATGTTGTAGACTGTTCCAGTGCTATACATATCTTGCTGTAAGGAGGCTTTTCCTTACATTTAAACAAAATCTAGGTAGCTGCAACTTGTACTCACTATTTCTGGTCCTAGTTTTGGTGCCAAGGGAAAATTGTTCCTGACAATCTTCACGTCTTTCTCCCCCTTAATGTTTAAGGATGAACATCCTAAATTCCTTCAACTTATCATCATAGGGCATGTCCTCAAGACCCTAATCCCTCAATATTCTCCTGAAAATGTGGTGCTCAAATTTGACCCTTATTCTGACACATTACACTCAGTGTGCATGATGTTAAACATTCATTTTTAAACCATTTTGGGAGGTAATGCTCAGAAACATAATTTTTCTGTAATTGGGCCAACCCTCTGAAATGTTTGATTGACTCCAACTTTAGTTGCCTTCTGGAAGCAGCTGAAAATGATGCACTTTCAGGGGATTGAAGCCAGACACTGTTTTGATTGTTTTGTATTCTTGATTTTTAATATAATTATAATATTCTGTCATAAACTGTGAGCCAAAAGTCTATTCACATGCAGGATATAAATGTGATCAATTAATAAATATTTTTTCCGGTTGCATGTCTTAAGTCACGTAGAGTATCCCAGCAGAGCTACTCTCATATCTTGCCACACTTTCCATCAAAATAGGCATCACAAACTAGAGAAAAACTTTCTTATGGGGCTCTATGAATTGGAAAGAGCCACCCAAGCCATGTAGACTAGCACCTGCTTGATACAAGATTCTAGATTCAAAGTTAGAGAACCTTCAAAGATAGGAATGGGACAATTTGCCGCAGTCAACTCACCACAGCCAACTAGCCTTGAGACAATTCATCACAGCCACTTGGCTGCGGGACAACTTGTTGCGGGACAATTTAACAATTCTATTTAATTATTTAAAATCGATAAAGATTATTTTAATTTTTTTCCCATTCACATTTCATTCTGTCTCTCCTTTTGCATCCTTTCTTTAATGATTCTATTCCACCATTTCTTTGATATTAGTGTAAATCTTGTTCTGCAGAGAGTTGTCCTGTGGCAAGTTGGTCGTGGTGAGTTGGCCACGGCAAATTGTCATAAATCAGTGGTTCTCAACCTGTGGGTCGGGACCCCATTTGGGGTCGAACAACCATTTCACGGGGGTCGCCAACAACGCAGTCCGCCATTTTTTCCCCCTTTTCCTTAGCTGCGCTACTCCCTTTTATTCTATTGGCTTTTGAAAGCCAATAGAATAGACTCTCTTGAATAGAGTCTAATTCTATTGGCTTTCAAAAGCCAATAGGAATTGTCCAGGCTGTCTCTGCCCTGCTGAGCCCGCCAAAAGTCGCATTCTGCAAACGGTGCTGCACCAATTGAGTAGTCCTCGACTTACGACTGGTTGAGTAGTCCTCGACTTACAACCGGTTCGGGGTCGCGGCATTAAAAAGGTTGAGAACCACTGTCATAGATAGATGTCTTCAAAGATGGCTGCCTTGTTTCTACTTGGAAAAAAAATCTTTACTAGGCTACTGATTAATTGGTTTCATTATCAAACCATTAAGACATTTCTCTAAAGTTCATCCCAAAACTACTTTCAGGAACTTAAGCCCATGAAATGTAGTCTTTCTGCAGAATGAGTTAGGACAAGATTATACCCCTTTAGGGGAGGAGCCTATGAGTGGTTAAGTGTGGCTTCTCCTATCCAATTCAATCTTCAGACATAAGATCACCCAATAACATTCATAGCTTCCTCTGGACATAGATTTGTCTACTTTCTTTCTAAGGGCATTAATACCAACCAAAGTATTTCTTCAGACTTCAGATTTCTATTCTGCTAAAATCTCATTACTAACTTCTTTATAACTATTGATTTATCTAGTCTAGCATAGTATAATGCCAAAATCTCTCTTACCTATCCATCAGAGAAGTGATTTTAAAATGAAAGGCATTCTCATAAACCTCTTGGTCACCTCAAAACCAAGTAAGTGCAGAACACGGCATGGGAATTTTCCCTTGAGAATTTTCCCCAAATTCTCTTCTTTTCTCAAAAATATAAAGCAGATTCACCTTACTTAAATGGAGTGAAAACTGTTAAAATTGCACAGTGTAGAGTCTAGCATACTTTAATAAAATGTTTGCAAGTTCTTAAGCAGAATCCTTTATCCCGGGCTCCCCAATCCCCTCTCTGCAGCCCAGTGTGGGGCCGCAGCCTGTTTGGAACCGGGGCCGTGGAAGGAGTGGGTGAGTACATGTGCATGAGTGCACGAAGCTGTATTTGTGAAAGCGGCACACGTTTGCAGGAAACCATCTCCTCCCGCCGCTACCTCTGCCAATCCATTGAGCCAGAAAGGTTGGAGACCGCTGCTTTATCCAGTCCTGCAATTTGGGATTATTTAACTGGAGATATTGGGGACTGAATTTGGAATCTGCTGCATTCAAAACAAATGCTCAGCCAGCACAGATACCGTTCCTCTCACTTCTGGCATCATACCCATTTTAGCTGAACTTCTAACACTTCACCACAGGACAGTGGAGTTAGCTGTCTTTTATAACATTCAATGATATAAACTTGCCTTCTAGCTTCTGAAACACAGCGTTACTTCCACAGTCCTCCCAACAGCCTAACGGATATATTAAGACACATTATTTTACACATCCTTAAAGACCCACTAGCCTCGCTTCCCTGAAATCGTAAAATTTGTGATTAAAAAAAAAAATCTGTTGAGAGAGGGTACTTATATGTAGGACAATCAGTAAAAAGTAATTTATCATTTTCCTGCATCACTAGGCATACTACCAGCCAACTCTCTTTCCACATTCATCATGCAATCACCCTATTATTTGCATATTAATCAGGCAGCGGTCCATGAATGAATAGCATCCCAACCAACTGCTGCACTGTCTCAGGAGGAAGGCTCAGTAATTATCATAGATCAGTGTTATGATGTGGTAATTGATTATAACATCTTTCAGTTTTCCCTGGGGAGTCCCAGTGCTAGCCTAGCTCAGGGCCCAAATTTCTACATGAATATTCCTTCTCTCTCTCTCTCTCTCTCTCTCTCTCTCCTGCTAAGAATTAGAAAGAGAATTGTCTTCCTTTGCTTTCCCCTTGCCACTCCATGGCCCCCCCTCCCCAACACTGGTAATTAGTGCACATTTTAAACTTTATTTTAAATAAATAAAGGTTGAGAGGGTAGCAGAACATTAATTCTCTTAGAACAGATTATCAAAACATAATGAGAAATTCTCTATGGAAAATCTGCGCAAATTGCACTGAAAACAAATGAGAGGCCAGGCAAGCTGGTTTACATCAGATAACTATCTGGTAAATCACTGTTAAAGCTGCTATTTATTATTTACATAGCACCTAATATTTCCAGGCACCACACACAGGGTTGTTGGTTTTGTTTTGTTTTTTTGAAAAAAAAAATATGCTGACAATTTTATAATCTAATTACAAATATGAAAGGAAGGGGTGATGGTAGGGGAAGGTAAGACATTGGTGGATATTATAAAAAGGAATGATATAGATAGGCCTTTTAGTCTGGACTCCTGTTTCCTATTATAGCTATACCTCCTATGGGACTGTATTTAACACAAAAGTACACAACCCTGAATTTAAGACTAGTCCATCTGCACCCCTCCCACCCCAAAAGAAAAAAAAATAAGCAGAATTCCTCACCTCTTTACCTTACTATATTCTTACTAACTTTAAGACAACCTTCTCATTTTAATGTGGGGGAAAATCTATTTTTAAATAAATAGTCAATAAACCTTAAAAATGTAACCATTTTGCCAATAGTTTATCAGCTATTATTTATATTATTGTAATATAAATTATTAAATTATAATTTATATGATTATAATGTAAATTATTGTATTATTTATGGCTTTATAAACCTGATATAAATCTATTTATGAATTGATGAAAAATGCTCTTTCAGGGCATCTGATTGTGGATCATCATAATATGTCACATCACGAATCTCCACCATTTATCACTGTATTGGACAAAGAACCCTTTCGTTGGTTTTGATATAATGAGAGACAGACAATAAGAGTTGTATAATGCAACAATTGTTTTAACAATAAACCACATAATTTTTTGAGACAATCACTATTTTTAAGGGAACTGATTAGGGCTACCATATCTAATTTACAAAAAAATAATAATCAGTGGATGGCAGCAAACAGCTGGAAATATATCTTTGCTGCCATCTAATGGTCATCAAAATTTCTGCAGAAGAGATGTGACAGTCCTGTAAAGAGGAAAATTTTCATCCATGAAACTCGACCATTGCAGCTTGTTTTTCTAAAAGTAAAAAAGCCCAGAAATATTTAATTCATTCTTTTTTAGTATTGTGCAGGCATGTTGATTGGGAATCATGACAGATTTAGTCCAGCACTTTTCAAAATCATCAGGATGAGCAAGGCTAGTTTCAGCTGCTGCTTTCCAATTTTTAACAATTTTAAATCCCTTTTTCATTTACACGATGCTTTTGTGGAGACAAGATTGATACAATAGCATACCTCACAATTTATATGAATGAATTGTGTTAGCAGGTCTTGGCAACCAATAATATGTCAGGTGTTCTTATCTATAGTCTCAATGAAATCAGTGATGATCTTCTGCTGGATGTTCGTATCTGATTATTCTCCACGTCTCTACATTTGATTACCAAATTTGCCCTTCCTGTCTCTCATAAAACAGTGCAAGCTCGGAGAATAGTAATTGCAAAGTTTTCGTACAAAAGGCAGTTTTCACTGCTTTATTTAGGTACGCACTGACAGACTAATTCTTGTCCCTTCAGCAAAAGGGCAAATGCAACATCTGCCAGTTGATTGGCACTATTTTTAGGATCCAAGTTCCAAATAGGAAGATGTGGGGGAAGAAGGGGGAGGGGAAAGGGAAGAGAATCAGATATGGAAAAAAGCAGTCTATAATGATTTACACTGGGAAGAACAATGATAGGGGGTGAAGAGGAAAGGAATGATAGCTTTGCCTCCTGTTCTTAATATGACCTCCCCCCTTTTTTCTTGTCTTTTTAAAATATGATCTTTTTTTCAGAAGGTAGATGTTATTACAGGGGAATAAGCAGAGTAGGGTACAAATATTAAAGTATATCTCAGCTGTCTCTCTTCAGATCCCTGAAAGCAGTTCCCTGCATTAGAAACTATCGTGTTTCCCCCAAAATAAGACCCACCTGGAAAATAAGCCCTAGCATGATTTTTCAGGATGCTCGTAATATAAGCCCTACTTCAAAAATAAGCCCCAGTTAAGATGGTCAGCTAGACGGATGCATTGAGTACCATATTTCCCCGAAAATAAGATCTAACTGGAAAATAAGCTCTAATGTGTCCTTTGGAGCAAAAATTAATATAAGACCCAGTCTTATTTTTGGGGAAACACAGTAGGAGGGAGGACAGTAGGCAAATATTTTCCCCTTAACTTGCTAGTTTTCCACATTACCTGAATAGAAAGAATACTAAGATAACACTAGTGACAAGAGCTCAGTATATATGAAGTGTCATGGTGTAAACCAGTGAGATCTCTTCTGTAAGGGTAGATCATTTTCAATGAAATAAATCAGGGGTAATCAACCTTGGCTCTTTTATGACTCGTGGACTTCAACTCCCAGAATTCCTGAGTCAGCTGTGCTGCTTCAGGAATTCTGGGAGTTGAAGTCCATGAGTCATAAAAGAGCCAAGGTTGACTACCTCTGAAATAAATGCTTAAGTTGTTACCATGTATTTGAGAGAGGGGGGGGAGTGAGGGAGTGAGAGAGAGAGAAAGAGAGATCTGCCTCAAATGGAAAGGATCAGCTTTCTTGCATGATTCTGCTATATTTAAATGGGGCAGCTTTCCCACCGGACCCTTGCAGGAAAAAGGAAGACACAGGAACACCTTCGTCCAATAAATTCCAGTTTACTTGAGGTAAAGCGATGACGTTCACACAGACCTTAGAACTCAGGCTCTATGCTTTACAGAGTTTGCGCTGGGAGCAATCGCCTCCCAGCACTCTTTAAAAACATTTGCCAAAACCGTCCCCACCCTTCACCCAATTAGTTATCAACCACACCCCTGCCCAATAAACCACAACCCCACCCATCCACCATCCTACGACCCCACCCTCCTAACACCCAACCAGCACCAGTCACCAATCAGGGAAAACAGCAAGTCCGTCTGAGGCTTATCTGCGACGCCCTGCCCGGCAATGCAATCTTTGGGCTACTGCCCATCAGCTGTTTGCCGGCATGCCGCTCATCAGCTGTTCGGCGGCTTCACTGCATTCTGCGCAGGTGCGGCAGCCTATCTGCGCATGCGCGGCGTCCCATGTTCTCTGGAACCGCCCGTTGCTCACCGGAGGATCTGCGGCTTGCACTTCATTCTCAGGACGGTGAGCTGCTTTGTGCTGGTTCTCCTCCTCTGTCACCAGGCTGTCCCCCCCCACTTCTTTATGTGTGGAGCCCGGGAGGGCTTGACAGTAGCGTGCTAGATTTTATGCTGCTTCTTTGTATTCCCTTCAAGTCATAGAGCTGTAGCAAGAAAGGTTTAGTAGTATGGCCACAAGTCTTAAAATTGCCATGGTTGAGGACCCCTGCATTAAGTGGTTCTGAAGGCCTAATGCTGAAATGCTTCTGTTTTTTCCCCACTAGTGTCCACATGGCTCACTCTGTTCACTTCCTCATTTAATTTCAATAGCCACCAACTTCGATGGATTACCCTGATGGGAGCTCTAGATTGCTCAGTCTCTAAATCCTTTATTTTCCAGGACACAGAGGTAAAATTGCTTTGTGGTGAGGGAGACTCAAAGCAAATTTGTAAGAAAACCAAATTCCTGACCTTAGATTACGTTAATGCTCTGAAACAGCAGGATTGAAATGTACCCCCTTTATTATTTATCCATCCATACGTAATGTTTATATATTAAAGGGACTTGATTATTACTAGTCAGCTGAGAGCATAAGGGCATTTCCACACCATTTCCACTTCCCGATGCCTCACAATGTAGCTTTAACATAATTTGTAATCATCTCCTTTTCTGCTTTTCTCAAATCAGTGCTGACCAGTAGGATTGTGTCAAAAATACCAATTCATCTACTTTAGACACTGGAGTTATTTCTAGCCAAAGCCCTGAAAAGATGGTCTTTTTGTGTGTTTTAGCTATACTACACCAGTGCTAGAAACAAATGGCTTCAAAGTGTGTCCATTAGAGGAATGCAGAGCTTATTCCCAGAACAAAGGAAAACCCCTATATGAAAATGTTCTAAGCTGGTCTGGTTACCAAAGAAATTACAGATGACAAACCATATACATCTTTCTACTAAGAACTCATTTCTCATCCAGATCATCCACCGTCTGGCACATCTACGTTAGAGAAGAAGATAATATTCAGGCAATGGAGCCTACTCAATCTTGAAAGCCAGTACGGGATAGGATAGTTTTTCCCTGTCTACAACTATTTACAAAGCCAAAATTCAGCAGACCTGAAGCCAAAACACTTCACAGACTCAGAAGCAGTATAGAAGGTTCACTAATATGCTAAATAGAATAAAACCTATTTTATTAATTCATTACTTAGTTAATTAAATAACTCTAACTTGGTCCACTGCATGATTAGATCTGCACAAACTGCTTATGAGAAAAGCAATGGTTTTAACACAGAAACATACTGTTTTGCAAGAGGGCATAAGAAAAATTATTCCCCTTTCTTATTTATACAGAAGGGAATGTTTCACCTAAGATAGTATTTGTCATTAAAAATCTTGCTTTTTTGAATTAAGAAGATGGCTAATTTCTATTCAATGAACTTGACAGAAATGTCTAACTTTTCATGATTTCAAATGCTCTTAAATCAATCAGTCACAGAGCACGGTCCCTTTAAAGCAGGGCTGAGGAAATGTGGTCACCCAGATACCAATTCCCACACAGTACAATCAATACTAGCCAGTAAGGGATGATGGCAATTGTGTCTAATAACATCTACAAGTCTACAAGTCTTCCATAATCATTTTTTTCCCATTATGAAGTCTTGGCTGTCTAAAGCATGGGGGTCAAACTCGCCATGTCACGTGACGCGCTGTGACGTATTGTGACTTTTTTTCCATTCCTGGAGCTGGGGTGGGCACAGCTTCCGTATAATGCCACCGGCCTGTGGGCCGGCAGTTTGACACCCTTGGCCTAAAGTATGCAACTCCTATTTTTTCAGAGCGCTGTTTTAAGTCCTTCCCTTCTTTTATACTTACAATCCTCATGTGAAGTTGGGCTAAGCGGTAGACTTGATCAAAATCACTGAAGGAAAAGGAATTGGAATCTTGCTCTCTCAGCAAAAATCTACTACATCATGCATTTGTGTTTCATCCAATGTTTACATATGCTTGGAAAACTATTATGTACATTTAAGGAAGTATAGAACACGTGCACTACACGCAGTTTTCTTAGATTTCTTATGCATGAAAAAACACATGTGCTATTACTTGTATTTAGCCAAAGCACTTTTCTCCCGCCTATTGCTGACTAAGGTGTGCTGGAACTCAACTTGCAGTATTCCTAGGAAGCATGGGCAACTAACTTAGGAAAAAAACCCATTACCTGTTTTTATTATGTTGCAACCTTAGGCACAATAAAATATAAATGTATTGTAACGTTGTTAAGAAAGTTTGAAGCCACTTTATAACTTTTTCTTTTCTATTTCTTTCTTTGCACCTGTCCGTTTAACTACTTTTCTTTACTTCTTTCAAAATTTATATTGTTTTTATTCTCTTAATTTCTCTTAAATCTTGCTGACTTCTATTTCATGTTTTACTACATGAAAGAGCTGTGGTAGCACAGTGGTTAGAACGCCATATGGCAGGCTGACTGCCCACTGCCAGGAGTTCAATCTTGACTGTCTTAGGTCAAAAAGGGCAATGATTAAACGCACAAATATTAATTATTTTTAATTAGTTTCATTAATAGTAATGTCATTTTAATTTAGTTTTTGTCCTGGTCCGTCCCAGTTTCTGTAGTATAGCCCCAGCATGCCATTAGGAGGCCAAGTATGGCCTTCAGGTCACAAAAGATTGCACGCCCCTATCTTCAATCATGCATTTGCTACAACCAATTATACTCCAACATTTATGCATAAGACAGCATTTTCATATGTAAAGGATTTTTAACATTCTTGGTCTTATACAAGCCTTGTGGGAAAGGATTTCACAGCTTTTGGTCTGCAAAACAACAAACGGAGAAGCAAAGGCCTCCATCAGGCTGTGTGGGAAAGGGAAGATAGGCCCCCTGGGCCCAGAGTTAACAGAAAAACTGTTGGATGAACTACCGTTCCCCAAATAAATGTGTTTTTTGGGGGGGAGTAAGAATTTTTCTTTACAACATTTGTGGCTTAAATGTATTATATGAAGTGACTACAAGCCTGCAGCCAGCAATTTAGCCAGTTACTTAAAATCAACTCTGTGGTTTCTTGCCTTTAGAGGTCTTGGCCATGTGCCTCCTCTTTCTTTCTGACCTAAACATATCTATCATATTTGCCTTCTCCCTTCCATTCGCCTTCCTGCAAATTCCTCTCCCTCTCTGTGCTTTCCCGCTATCTACTTCCTTAGTCAGGCATTTCTTTTCCCTTTAATCCTTACCAGAAATGGAGCAATGCAGCCAGTGGCAGCCAATGACCTTGCCACCTGACCCTCCTCCCCCTGTGATATTAGAGGAGTTCAATTAATCACCAGAAGAGACCATATGCAATCGTGCAGTACAAATGATCTCACAGGTGATTTTAATTTTAAAATCTCTTTAATTAGATTCTCCAGCCCCTTCCCTTGACAATTACACAATTGTAAGCACCACAAAGCCTGAAATGATAAATGATACCCAGGAAGAAATATAAGCATTTGCAAGTCTCATGAGGTGCCCCGATCTGTATCCACAGATGAAGAGTTCTGATTTCAAACACAGGGAAACCCTTATTGATAATACTCCTAGACAATGGGTTTGTATTCACACCCCATCAGAAAGACCAGAGAGATAGGAGAGCTGGGCTACTCCCAGCTTTTGAATCCCACAGGTATAATAAAAGATCTTTCTCTCCCTCTCTCAACGCATGAAAACCAAATCAGGCATTCCCTCTGTCCCACAGAGTGAGAAATAATTTTGAAGTAAAAATAAGTATTTGAGGTTGCCATTTGTGGGACAGGCCACACGTCTCCCTCTAGGAGATGTAGCTGGTGATTTCAATTTTCAGACATACATTAGTCTACTCTACCATCAGCCTGCTTTCCAATATGCATGCTAAAACATGAGAGGGAACGATTAAAGATTACTTTTAATGGCTGAGTTCATCTACCAGGCTAGTAAAGACTAGGTACAACGCGGTTGGGCAGACTGTGGTTCAGCATACAGTGGGAATCCAATGACTGTCTTATATGTTGTTGAAGTAGGCCGTACTGTTAAGCCACAGGATGTCATTTGTTTGGGCACAGCATGTTATGTGAGCCTAGCAGTTCCGTTAACTTAAGTTGAGAACAAGTTTAATCAATACATTTGAAAAAAACTCAACAGTTTTTGAGCCGAGGTGGCGCAGCAGTTAGAGTGCAGTACTGCAGGCCACTTTAGCTGACTGTGTTCAGCAGGTCAGCGGTTCAAATCTCACCGGCTCAAGGTTGACTCAGCCTTCCATCCTTTCAGGGTAGGTAAAATGAGGACCCAGATTGTTGGGGGCAATGTAAATACACACACACACACACACACACACACACACACACACAGCTTACTGGTGTACACCGCTTAGAGAGTGCTTGCACTTAAAGCGGTATATAAGTCTCATAAATAAAGTCTCATAAATAAATCAGTCCAAAATACTTCAGCTTTGAAAAACTGACTCATATGGGCTACTTATTTTAAGCACTTCTAGTTTTATTGCAGTAACTGATATTGGTGTTTGTTATGATTTGTTTCACATATAACAAATACAAGGACCTGAGTTCTGAATCTGTGGCTTGCTAAATAATCGCTCTTAAAACATGCTTTACAAAATGTCATTATGGTATTCAGTTGAGTTAATGGACAGTCCAGGAAATCCTGTTCTCACAGTGGCCATCCAGATGTCTCTGAGTGCTTCTAATCAAAAGATGGAAGCATACCGATCTCCCATCTTTTGAAATAGTTAGGGAAGAAAAAGGCAGCTTTGGCTGCCTTCATCAAAGGAGTAACAGCAATTGCCAAGAGACCGCTTCTTCCCTCCCTATCAAAATGAACACTTGTTTCTAATCAACAGTTGTCTTGAGCCTGCAGAGAAGCAGATTTTGCACTCATCTCTGAGTCTGGAGGCGGCTGCTCTTTTTGCTTCCCGGCAGAACTTCTTGGCAAGGAGTCTCTGGCTGTTGGATGCGGCAGAGAATTTTCCTCAATTGCAACTCTATCCCAGCAAGGCCACCAACAAAGTTTGGCTGGTCATAAGAAGTAAAGCCACTTTACTATGAAATGTTTTATTCTGACCTCTACAAACTGGTTTCTTTTGCTTTTCCCTCCCCCTCTGCACCACTACCCTTGGGCATTTTTGTCTTTTTTACTAACTTACATTTCCTCTCAGTTTTTTTTAGTTCATGCAAGTTAGTGGGATATCTGTTCCCTAAAAGGGACTAAAACTGAGAATTCAGGGCTTCCATCACTGCCCCATGCTCCTATTTATTTTCCACAGCAACTTGAATGGTAGTGAAATCTAGATTAGTCAGGAATATATGAGTAAGATTGCAGCCTAACAACCCGATATCCTTTTGCAGTTACTATAAACCAGTGGTGGCGAACCTATGGCACGGGTGCCAGAGGCAGCACTCAGAGCCCTCTCTGTGGGCACGCGCACTGTAACCCCAGTCCTAGGCTTTCAGCTGGGTTTTATAAAACTTTTTCCCTTTAGGCCTCTGCCACCGTGTGCAAAAAAAAAAAAAAAAAGGTTCAATCAGTCAATTTCAACTTCTTGCGGGAAAAAAAAGATCTTGTAAAGTTGGAATTGATTGATTGAACTTTTTAGTCCCATCCAGTCTGCCGTTACCACCACAGCCATGCCCACCCAATGGGCCACACCCACCCGGCACTCAACGATGCATAAGTGGGTTTTGGGTTGCAGTCTGGGCACTCAGTCTCTAAATGATCTGGAAATTTTTGAATTGAAGAGGAATTCATCAATGTCTAAAATAAATACTGTTGAACTCATATCTATAAAACACTCCCTTTTGTTGCAATGACTCTTCCAATTAATTTTGCTGGAAACATCACAAGCTCAGTTTAATGAATCTATGATAAAACCCCAAAAAAGCTGAATTTCAATAATTTGGAGGATAAGGAAGGACAGATATACAAAATTGTTCAAGTGTAAGAAATCAGAAGGGAATCAATATGTAAACTGCATGGAAAACTAAAAATGAGGAAGAAAGTTTTAAAAATCACATTTTTTTCTAGCTAAACAACTACCTATTTATTTGGTGTCCCAAATGTCCCAGAAATATCCTTAGAAGTCTTACAGTGTTGTTCTAGAGACTGCCTGTAGATTTTTAATTTATAAAAATGTTTTGTGAAGTTTTAGATATTGTCAGGTCACACTATGGTTCTTCCCCTTCCACCTATATCATATTGCTCTTTTCTATGATTTAGGCATTGGAAAACAAGCTAGACAACAAGAAAAGGGTGAAGAATTAAATCTGGTAATTTAAATAAGTACAAATAATTCCCGGAAAAGGAAGGCAGCTTTTTAACACATCAGAAATAAATAGAAGTTTACCCACCACCATCACAGGTACACACCTGTTCAATTAGAAAGAAAAACATGTAGCATAATAAAGCAACAGATTTCATAATGAAGCAGCTGATTACCTGAGCTTGCACATCCCTGCTGAAGAGAGTCTTGCAGTGATGACATAGAGTGAAGGACTGGAGAAAGAAAAGGAGGATGATAAGAAAGAGATATGAGAGTAGATACAATTTGCTAGCGAAGCAAGTCCCAGTAAATAGATCAAGCTGATCAAAGCAAAGCAGCATAGTAAAACTACCTGGTCTCCATTTCCTTTATACCATGAGTGGCGAATCTCTGGTGCCCCAGATTAGCCAGATTGCACGTCCTCATACCCCTAATTGTTGGCCAAAATGGCTGTGACTGATGGGACTTTGGTTAATTATGAAAACCTAGTAATTCCCAATTGAACATTAAATTTAGATCTATCCAGATTTCCTATCTATTAGTCTGGTTCAGATGATAACCTCCTGTGTTTGCTCTTTACAATGAAGCAAAAGAGGCAGGATTGAGTCTATGCATAGCTCTCTGCTGATTTTTCCAAGGTTTAGATATACCCATGAGAGTCGTGGATAAACTATGGCTAAGGAACTCTAGGGAGCCCCAACTCCCCTGCTTGTTTTTGCCCTAGTTGCCCAGTTTCCCACACTTGCATCATGTAAACTCTCATGTCTCTGGATGTTATGTAATATTAAGGGCAAGAATACAGGTTTCTTAGCTTCATGTACAAATGTAAGGATTTTAAGCAACCGGATACTTTACACTAATGGTTACTTCAAGGCCTCTTTAAGCATACATACACAAATACAGATTCTCCAATTTTGGTAAAAGAGGGAGAACGTAGTTTTGGATAAGGATAGTCTGCAAAATAATATCTAGGCTTTCTCTATTTATTCTTCATGATGTTACTGGAGTCCTGACTTAATCAGGACTAATCCAAATTAAAATATCAATTTTGAGTGCCTGAGAAAAGTCTTCTTATACAGATATACAGAGGTCTGTTTGGGGAGGGAAGGAGAATCAAGAAATTTTAAGTTAGTTCTTAATTAAATAACTATCTTAATTAAAAGCTCCCACAGCCTAATTCATTATTTGTTATTATTTAACAAACACCAAAGTTTCACTCTGCAGGTTGAAAAAAAGGGGAAAAGATGGCGGTGGGGGGAGGGGGGAGAGAAGTGTTGTGACCTGAGTTCCCAGCAAGCTTTAAGGTTCCCAAGAAGTCCCAGCACTGGGAAGCAGGATAAAGAAGAATGCAACCATAAGTGTTTTTAGAATGTAAGCTGTTTTCATGTGTCCCGAAATCTTTCAGAACTTCGTTGTGAAGCCTGCTTTGTATTTTTAAGTACTTTAAGCACCCCCTGCCTTAATGTAATTTCTAGAGGCGCACCAACTATTGTCTGTTTTGGGATACAGTGGATTCAATAAAGATCAACTGGGATAATAGCCCATTCCAATGTCTGATCCAACTGATACCCATAATTTCCAGTGTGGTAGCTGTGTCCATGTTTTACAACAGCAACAGTTGTTGGTACCTTAGTGGGCTATGATTCATGAATGCTTACTGGAGAGATGGGTAGCATATAAATTTATTCAATAAATAAATAATAAAATGCTTATGTGATCATAGGTTTATGGGGTTCACAAGACCCTATGCCGTTTTTACTCCTTTACTCTTGTATTCCACACATCCTTCTCCTCATTCACCCCCATCCCAAAACGCAATTGCCTTCTCTGTGTAAGGAGTTCAGAAGTTTAAGCCTTAAAGTATAAGCTAGGGACAAACTGATCCTCTAAATCAAGATTAAGATGTGTGGACTCCCACAATTCCTCAGTCAGTCCACACATCTTAAAATAGTTGAGGTTGAGAAACAGTGCTCTAAATGAAAGGTTAAAAAAATCAAGGAGAACATGATGTGATCTGAAGCCCAGTACAGTTTGTTCCTTTACCTTGGCCTTGGGGCTGCCCTTGAGATGGCAAGACACCCTGTCCGAGCTCGCCATTTAGCCACAGCTGCATACGAATGAATGGCTCACGCCCCTTCTGTGTCAACTTGCTCCATGGCTTTGGCCGAGACAGCATGTCGCTGACGCTGCCCTGGGAAAGACCCAGCACCTAGAAGGAAACAATCACCAAGGAAGTAGAATTAGCCTCAAGTTTCGATTACAATGGGAAAATCAGTTGATTGATTATACTGGTCTTTACCCAATTTCAGGAAAGCTCTTATGCAATGACTCTTTAGAACAGACATTAAACAGCAACAACAAGAAAAAAGATCTATAACAGTGGTTCTCAACCTTTTTAATGCCACGACCCCCCCCAACCGGTCGTAAGTCGAGGACTACTCAACCGGTCGTAAGTCAAGGACTACTCAACTGGTGCAGCACCGTTTGCAGAATGGGACTTTTGGCGGGCTCAGCAGGCAGAGACAGCCTGGACATTTCCTATTGGCTTTTGAAAACCAATAGAATTAGACTCTATTCAAGAGAGTCTATTCTATTGGCTTTCAAAAGCCAATAGAATAAAAGGGAGTAGCACAGCTAAGGAAAAGGGGGGGAAAATGGTGGACTGCGTTGTTTGCGACCCCCGTGAAATGGTCGTTCGACCCCAAATGGGGTCCCGACCCACAGGTTGAGAACCACTGATCTATAAGGATTTGCTCAGACCTGGAATTCTAGATCCACTGAATTAGGCTTCTCAGTCCTAGAGCCAAAGTTTCATAGCTTCTTTCCTCAATAAATTTATGCTAGTTCTCCTCGCCCAAGTTTTCTTTTCCAATTAATTTTCCAAAAGCATTTTAGTATTTCCTACTGTTGAATGATCTGAAGAAAGATGTGGAGTCTAGCACGAATCATTGCAGCTCATTTCTGCCTAACTTGTGTTTTAGCATATTATAGGATAGTAGAGTTGCTTGTTGATGTTTCTTTAATGGTGCATCTTAATTTTTTTTAACTAAAACTTTTTAGTTTGAGTTTCTCTAAGCCCTTTTTTTTTACTGGAAAGAGGAGAAATAAATGCAAGGCTGGAAATGAGATGAAATGGCCTTTACATGACACTCAGACTATTTCCCTCATATGCTTACTCATGTGATTTTACTTCATTCATTTCATATACAAGAATACCACAGAAAGGAAGCATACCAAAAAGGACAGGGGGAATGCCAAGGAGTTAACTTTGGTAGGATGCAAACAGGTGGACAGTGAAAGAAGCCTCCCATTAAACCATCATCTCCAGCCCATCTTAGGTTAAATAACACCAATTTACCAGACTGAGTTTCTTGTTGTACCTCTGCTGTTTTAAAAGCAATGGACATATTTATGCACCCCAAACTGTCAGATGATACCATTCAGGGCTACCTATTTTTGGCCTGGTATTCTATTCCTGCAAGCACTCAAGGTGGCAACATATGTAAGTCTTTCACCTGTCTCCAATACCCCATACAGCAGGGGTGTCAAACTGCCGGCCCATCATGGGAAACCACACCCACCCCATTGCTGGCAATGGAAAAAAAGTCGTGATATGTCACAACACGTCACGCAACGTTGCGAGTTTGACATTCCTGCCATACAGGAACCCGGTCTTTTTTTTTTTTTCCCCCAAAAACATAATGATCTAAGAATTGGCTGCTTTTCTTTCCTTTCCTTTTCAAAACCACATTCTTGATTGTGCAGCGAAATATTAAAAATGTGTGACAACATCTGGTAACATTCAGTTATTCCAGTAATTTGAATGTAAGGATAAAATAAAACCAGTCTAAGAAGGAGACATGGGGATTCCATAGAAGAAAAGTAGCTTTTGGTTTACAACACGGGCATCTCGGTCATTTTCCAGACACTTCCTGTTGCAACAAACAGCAGAGCTAAGCAACTCTGCTTAGCCGAGGTGGCGCAGCAGTTAGAGTGCAGTACTGCAGGCCACTTTAGCTGACTGTTCAGCAGGTCAGCGGTTCAAATCTCACCGGCTCAAGGTTGACTCAGCCTTCCATTCTTCTGGGGTAGGTAAAATGAGGACCCAGATTGTTGGGGGCAATGTAAATATATATATACATTGCTTACTGGTGTACACCGCTTAGAGAGTGCTTGCACTTAAAGCGGTATATAAATCTCATAAATAAATAAATAAACTGGCATCAGTATTTCTCAATGTCAAAAAATTTAATATTGTGTAGGCGTCAACTCTCAGAGTCTCCCAGCCAGGATGGTTGAGGAATTCTGGGAGCTAAAGTCCACATACCTTCAAATTCGTGAGATTGAGAAACACTGCTCTGTGATAATCCCCACAATTCTATACTAGTCAGCTCATCAGAGTAACCATATACTTAAGTGGATAGGACTCCCCCATCCTTCTTAGCTCTGCAGAAGGAATCTCAGCAGGTTTTGCTTATTGTGCAAAAATGCAAGATATGTAACAAACTCCTCCTTCTAAAGAGACATTCAAGATGTGATAGCTCCATCCATTTTTGGATTTGTCTATTCTGATCTGTAGGCATGTAAGCGTAAGGAATTTTGAGTACTGCTTGAGTGATGGTGGGAAGAATAATGCTAATAACTTAGTCTTGAATCTGGATACCTAAAACATGTCTGCTTCTAGTTTGCTTCTTTAAAAAAAAACAACTGCAAGCTTTCCCAGGTCTTGAAGGGTAATGACTGAATTATTCTAATTAAGAAATACAGGTAATCCTTGACATACAGTACAACAGTTTGTTTCATGACCAAAGTTATAACAGCACTGAAAAAAGTGACGTATGACCACTTTTCATATTTACAACCATTGCAGCATCCCCCGTGTCACGTGAACAAAATTCAGGCACTTGGCAACTGATCCATATTTATGACGGTTGCGTGTCCTGGGGTCATGTGATCCCCTTTTGAAATCTTCTGACAAGCAAAGTTAATAGGGAAGCCAGGTTCACTTAACAACTGTGTCACTACGTTAACAACTACAGTGATTCACTTAACAACAGTTGCAAGAAAGATTGTAAAATGGGGTAAAACTCAAGTTAACAAATGTCTCATTTAGCAACAGAAATTTTGGGCTCAGTTGTTGTCGTAAGTCAAGGAGTACCCGTATAGATAAATTAGCTATTTGCCTTTTTATGTCAATCTTGACCCACTGCTGTCAGATGCCGATGACTGATACAGAAACCACTGAAATATTCCATTTGAGAGCCTTACCTTTTCCCCAAATATCCTTTGGCAGATGCCGTTTTTTGCTAGCTTCTCTTTGACCTGACGGGTTAGATCTATCGTATCCACTTCTTGGTACATGTAAATCTCATACTGCTCAGGGGTCAATGGAGGAACGGAAGGCTTAGATGGCTTTGATAAAGAAACAATGGGGGAAGAAGGAAGGGGACTGTTTTGGGGGGTCTCACTGCGACTTGCCCCTGTCACACTCAGTTCAGAGCTCTGAGAATAGGGAGATTCTGCGTTGGGCCACTCTTTCCAATATTCCGAGGAGGAGGAGGGCCCTTGGACTTGCTGGTTACGGTCTGAACGAGCTTGGTTGCTGGCCTTCTCTTTCCCACTGGTGCTTTCCTCCATTTTGGGGTCTTCTGGGGGAGCCGTGTTCCTTCTGTCAGGTTGCACAGTATTCCACCAATGGTCCTTCCATACCCCACTGCGTCCCAGTTCATTTTTAACATGCCTCAGTACACCTTGTGCTGAGTCAGGCATCCCGTGGAGGTCTAGAAGGGAGGCCTCTTGGGCTTCCTTCTTGAGACCAGGGACAGTCTGTAGGGAAGACACCGTAGAATCCACAGAGGACGAGTGCTTCTTCAAGGACAGAGCCAGGGGAGAGTAACTAGAAACTGAAGAAACTGCAGGTGTAGGGATCAGTTTTGAGGACAAGATCGACATTTCGGCTTGGGATAGAGGGGTGGCTTTTAAGGCAGGTTCAAGGGCAGCCTGCTGGGCTTCCATCTCTCGGCGAGCCTGTTGCAAAATGGAGCGAATAGCATCGTCGGAACTGCTGCTGGTTGATGTGGAAGGTGGCTGAGCCGGCTCAGCTGCAAGAATAAGAAAACAATGACTGATGAGAGACAGTAGATCTCATCATTCATTTCCCCAAACATCAGTCATAATCTCTTCTTTCCATCACCACTCAGGGCCCAATAGAGATCTGTGCCAGACGTATGGTTTATTAATAAACCTTACTGGTTCAGAAATTTTGTTTTATTAAAAAACCCACATTTATGAGACTGCTATTATAAAGATCCTGAAAAATAACAAGGGTGAAAACTCCTTATCAAAATATTGATTAGAATCCTGAAATTTACCAGGAAAAACATATTTTCTTACATTTTTATGCCTCAATAAGCATCAAATATTATTAAATGTAAATATTCATTGCCCAAGAAAATGAAAAAAAAAAATTCTCATAAGAATAAAAAACATTACAACAGTAAAACAAAGTGAAACAGAAAACAAAATACACGTTCCAATCTATCCCCAAACCACTACCTCCTTAATAAGATGAGATATAGTTAATCAAATGATCAAACACATTTCTTACTTGCAAGTGTGCCAATTTAATATAAAATAGAAAAACAACATTCCTTGATTCTGAAACAGTTTGTTACTAAGTCAGTAAGCAGGTGGATACTTATTGTGATGTCATCCTCATCACAAGCTATAATAGGAAAACATTCATGAGTCAGATGTAGGCCACAAAGAAAAAGGAAAAATGCTCAATAAATTGATATTTCTAGCACATCCATTCAGTATATAAATCCTTTCAGCACATTAGGACACATCTTTCTTTTTAATGCATATTTCTAATTTGGACCAATCTATTTTACCCCATCTCTTCTGCCCACTGGATCTTGGCCTTGGCTACCTTTATTTTATTATTATCTGCTCTCCTGCCCACTGTGATGGAAATTTTTCATCCTGCTTCATTTCCCTGTACATTTAGCCACCCTTGGCAGTATTTTCTATCTAGCAGTGATGGCGAACCTATGGCATGTGTGCCAGAGACGGCACTCAGAGCCCTCTCTGTGGGCACACCTGCCGCCGCCGCCAACTCACACAGGTCCATTAGGTCACCACTGGCGCCCGGAGCGGCAGCCCCACTCAGCACAAAGGAGGTGAAGCAGCTGGCTAGTAAGCTTGAGTAGAGGTAGTAGAGTACGCCTCCATGTACTCGCTCGCCTCTGTGTGCGGGGGCTGATGGTGTCAGGCAGCAGCCGCCCCTGCCTCGCCTTGCCCTGCAGCAATGGCACCCCCGCCCTATCCCCTGCCTCACCCCGCAGGACGAGCCTCCTGCCCACTGCCCCACCCACCAGAGACCCCCTGGATCTCCCCCAATCCTGCCCAACCCCCACAGGCATCCCCCCCACAAGCAACATCAAGGTGGCCACGTCCATCCCAGCCACGCCCACTCAGTCTGCCGTCACCACCACAGTCACTCCCACCCGGTGGGCCACACCCCCTGCTCCCCCTGAGGGCACCACAATGCTGATGCAGCCCTGGCACTTTGCGATAAATAAGTGGGTTTTGGGTTGCGGTTTGGGCACTTGGTCTCTAAAAGTACTCAAACGTACTATTATACTATATTGTATAATAGTATGTTTGAGTTTAAATGTCCACATGTTCTTACTTATTGTAGCTTCTACATAAGTAGCTTCTACCCTGCCCCCCCAACCTTGGGGAGATGTGCAAACTTCCCAATTGAGACTCCCCCCACCCCCAATAAGGAAAATGTTTTGGGGAGAGCTTCACACTTTAGAAGTATCCACAAAATTTGCCTGTTACAGATGTTTTTGTATTCTTATATTTCATCCTTAAATGATCTGTTTGGGATATCGTAATACACAGCATTTTCTTGAGATAAAGAAAGACCCAATACTCTTTAAGCTATAAACCTTTAGCAATGGAATCTACTGAAGTAAACAATGCCCCAAGTTCATTTGCTTTCTCATAAGCAGTTACTACTGTTTTCGTATTAACTTCAAAGTTCTCCTACCTGTTTTCTGTACCTGCAGCTCCCTTTTTGCTTGCTCCAGAATGGATTTGATCGCTTCATCAGAGCCAACATCTGTAGCTCGGATTCTTGTGGTAATGTTACCTGAAGAGAGGAGAAATGATCAATTGTTGAGCAACCTTTTGAGAATTGATTTTCTCAGCCACATACTGGTGGCTTGGCTCAGTGAATTACTCCACAAAAACTACAATAAGATGAATCAATGAATAAAATCAACAACTGCAGCTCTACTTTATCTGCCTTCCCACTACTTTTGCAGCTATTTAGAATTTAGAATTTCAAACTTCTGCTCTTTTAACTTGTCCCTGTTTCTGTCCTCCATCACATTTCACAAATGGGTTCCTTTCCTTCACAATCACAATTATTTCAAAAAGAATACAAAAGACGTGTGAATGTCTGGATACTGGACCAACAAAGAGATCATACATCTAACTGACACATTGCTTCCATATGCTGAGCTGGAGATTCTCAGTCATTCAGGTCATGGTTGTCTCAAAAGTGCTTTTTCAAAAGGCAACTGGATTTTCTGTGTTTTTTTCTCTTGAAGACGTTTTGCTTCTCATCCAAGAGGCTTCTTCAGTTCGCTTCTTCTTGAATGAGAAGCGAAATGTCTTCAAGGAAAAACAAAGAAATCCAGTTGCCTTTTGAAAAAGCAACTTTGGGACTAAAATCTAAGTATAGATACTTGGACTGCATGAAACAAGTATCATGATTTGTACATCATGGTTCACAAGCTGGTGTCAGGCATAAGTCATTGAGTTGGCTTATCTAGACTGATTTTATCTCCTCTAAGCAGAAGTTTTTTTTCTGGATCCCCATGCAGAGAATCTGCCCCACTTGCTTCTTTTCTGTGGATTTTTTGGGCATAGGAACCAGGACCTGGTGCTTTAGATATTCCGCTAATGTGTTTTGCCTCATCAAACTCACCGCAAATTTAAGATAACATGACAACATTTGTTAGCAGCAAACTTTTACAACAAGGATATCAAACAATATTTTATATAGCCTGTTCTTGAAAGTCGATGGACCAGTTCCATCCAAAGCACGGACAGTTCCTGAACACAGCTTTTTCCTTTTCCATATTTTTTTTAAAAAAGAAAATCTGCTAAACATTTTAAAAGCAAAATATATCCAAATGTGACAATGTTTTGTAGGCAGGACTAAAAGAAAAAACAAGACATAAGGACTGTATATTGGAGGGGGCAGTGCATTTGAATTATTTTAGTCATTTTCCAAATTGGCAATATGCCTAAATAGCATTCAAATCTTCCTTTAAACAAGATATAGCTCAATGCTTGCTTTTAAAAGACTAAAAGTTCAATGGAAGAAGACCAAATGCACTTTAATGGGGGGAGGGCTGCCTATAGTCCTCAATTATCAAGCGCCTCCAATTTTCCAAATGCAGTAGATAGAAAAATCCAACTGGCTCCTTCCCCCACCCACTCAATTAATAGCAGCATCATTCATCAGAATTTTCAGCTTTGTGGACATCTTTGAAAAGGATGGAAATATTAGAATAATGAAATCTATCTGGCTCATGTTGTTCTGACATCCATCTGTGATTTCAGGACTTTTACATATGGAGGCTATTTAGGATGACTGGTGTGTAACATGAGTCAAAGATGCAGGTGAGTAAAGAGTCTTTCAAATTCCCAATTCTCCTGTCAAAGATCCTAAGGCTATGCTTGAACATTACTTTCCTTAAAATCAGTTTTTCAAGAATGAAACAATGAATAGCTTCTGTAAGAAATCCATTCCCGATGAGCTAAAGTAACACGCTGGAAGGAACTGTTCTTCTCTATGCAGGTTAGTGTAATTCTACCATGGCTCTGAATTCAAAATACGATCAGTCCAAGTATAGAAACCAATTAAATAATCTTGAAAAATCACTGTGATTCAGAATGCATGGTACTCAGCAAGAATAAAAAACTAATTGAAACTATTAAAAACTCATATTCACAAATATGTGGGCTGACACAAAAAACAGGGAGTCAAATTATTCTCCAAAGCACCAGAGGGCAGGATAAGAAACAATGGCTGGAAATTGATCAAAGAGAGAAGGAACCTGGAATTAAGGAGAAACTTCCTAACAGTGAGGACAATTAACCAGTGGAAGTGCTTGCCTCCAGAAATCGTGGGTGCTCCATCACTGGAGATTTTTAAGACAATGGTATAGGTTCTCCTGCTTGAGCAGGGGGCTGGACTAGAAGACCTCCAAAGTCTATTTCTATTCTATTCTATTCTATTCTATTCTATTCTATTCTATTCTATTCTAAATACCTCTTTTTATATAATAAAAAATACTAGGAGAGGGGCAAATGCTTCGGAAGCACAGTTTCTCTGAAGATCTGCAGAGGAGATCTCCTCTCAAGTTGTAGAAGTTTGGCCATCTGTCCCTTTTTGTGCCTTTAGGTACAGGGAGCCCTCGACTTATGACCACAATTGAGCCCAAATTTTCTGTTGTTAAGCGAGACATTTGTTAAGTGAGCTTTGCCTGATTTTATGACTTTTCTTGCCACAATTGTTAAATGAATCACTGTAGTTGTTAAGTTTAGTAACAAGGTTGTTAAGTGAAATCTGGCTTCCCCATTGACTTTGCTTGTGAGAAAGGTCACAAAAGGTGATGAAATGACCTTGGGACACTGTAATTCTTATAAATATGAACCAATTGCTAAGCATCTCAATTTTGATCATGTGACTATGGGGATGCTGCAATGGTCATAAGTGTGTAAAAAAGTCATAAATCACTTTTTTCAGTATGTCGCTAAACATACTGTTGTAAGTTGAGGACTACCTGTACTGCCCCTGGGAGGCATTCAACTGCAAGTTCAGCCTGCGGAAACAGCAGCCTTTAAGGGAGAGGGAGGCAGAAGGACAATCATAACACTTTTTGCAATCATCAGAGAAACTAATTTCCCACCAGAAGTTAGTCAACTCCTTGTTTTATCATTTCTTAATTAAAACAAGCCACCGAACATAAAAGAGGGAATGTGTTTAAAAATTCCAAATTCCTATGTGCCTTCATTACCCAGCTCTTAATATTTAAGGCAATTATCCTGAGTTTAAGAAAAATCTGAAATAGTGCTAGCAGGCACGATGGTGACTTCATTTTGTTTAATAATGTAAGAATTTATATCACTTATTTCCCCTAGTATTTAAACGGCTTCATTCCACCAGACCTTAGTACACCATCTCATGGCTGTTTAAGAACAGTCCATTAAAGGTGCCTTACATCTAAAAGATTATCCTGCCCAATTCTCCTTTACAGACTGAGAACCCTATCAGGGGAGAAGGGGAGATCTTGAGGCTGTCCTTCTACCATTAGCAGCCCTTGGATGACCTAGTACAGCGATCCCCAACCTTTCTGGCTTTGCGGACCGGTGGGGGGAGGAGGAGGAATAGTTACACACGAGCACACGCACCCGCCACTTGCACAAATGGAGGTGCGCACACGCCCTCACCCACCGTCTCCATGTCCCAAGTCCAAATAGGCCGCAGCCTAGCAGTTGGCCACAGCCTGCACATGCATACTTTATGTGGTAGTCCAGTGCCCCGCTGATGCTGTTCCTCTTTTGGGGGGGGGGGGAATTTGTGCTCTATCCTTTTAAGTAGCCCACTGTATTATCACTCTTATATTACTTATTTTTATTATTAATCTTTCAGTTTTGTGGAAAGTACATCCAAAATGGAGGAAGGGCATCTTTGGAGACCATCAGCTGACAGGGCCCAGAAGGAAAATCTTTTCTGCCCTTTAGACTATCATTCCCCTCAGAGATTAGATTGGCCCTGTCTCTACTGGCTTTTTGGCAGGCCCTGAAAAGGCTGAATATAGAAAGCAGTTCTGCTAAAAGCTGAATTTAAAAGCTGCAGATTAAAAATGTCACACCTGCTGAATTTAAAAATAAAAAAATGCAATGGAATAACATCTGGGGAGTCTCCGATTCTTTATCCCTAATCTAAACACTCATGTCAGCTCATGTAGGAAAAAGTGGGTGTATAAAATACAGATCATGTTCACATATCAAGCGAATTACCTGGCTGGCAAATATTTACTGAATATTCAGTGATCAGGTGTTGCTAATGAGCCATCAATGGCTTCTTCAGCTAAACCTCTCTGTACTGTGCAAAATAAAGATTTTTAGTATTGTTCAGCCTTGAAACAAGCTAGAGAAAGAAATGTAACATTGTAGCATGTTTTCTTGTTTCATACCAAGAAAGGAAGATAGTTGCAAAAAGCCATGGATGGGTCATCAGTAGATCTATGCAGTATTCCAATCCAAAGTGGGAAAGATGGTTTGGTCCTTTGGATTTGATGTTGTGCAGTCAATGTATCTGTAGATACATAGTCAAAGTCATGCTTTGGGGGGGGGGTATGTGCATGGTAGGTGCACATTCTTAGGAAAACTGGTGTTAATATGTTAACTCCTTAACACGAGTTAAGAAAGCATCAAGAAGAGAGTGATATGGTGTGAGTGTGTGTTGTTCTACCTGCTGCTGCCTCCTTAACTGAGATGGCTACCATGTCAGCCCCATAATAAATGCAGCTTCTTTAAGGATCCAAGGAAGGACAAGGTTGAAAATTCATATCTGAAAAAATGGACTTTGAGCAGTAATTCGTTTCATTTCATATTTGTAGATGGATCATTGGCTTTTTGACAGATAGGAAGCAGAAGGTGGAGCTAGGGAAAATTGCATCTGGTACCCAGGCAATTAGCACAGGCGCCCCTCTTCATATGCCAATGACTGCACCCCAAGAGAAGCCTCTGTTGAAGTACTGAAATTTGCAGATGATACAAAGGCAATTCGCCTCATCTGAGACGGTGATAACTCTGCATATAGATGGGATTTTACCACTCCTACTATGTTCCACAGCAGAGTATCAGCAGTAGAGCACTTCAGTTTTTTGAATCTATAATCTCCCAGGACTTGAAATGGACACCTAGCATTAGAACCATCATTAAAAAGGCACAACAAAGAATGCTCTTCCTGTATCAACTCAGGAAGTTCAAATAGCTCCAGGAGCTGTTGATACAATTTTACAGAGGGATTATTGAGTCTATCATTTGTACCTCTATAACTGTCTAGTTTGGTATACCAAGCAAACAGGACAGGCACATACTCCAATGGATAATTAAGCCTGCAGAAAGAACAAGTGCAGCCTGTTCTCCATAGAAGTCCTATATATTGCGCAAGTCAGAAAGTGGGCTGAGAAGTTATATGCAGACTCCTAAACATCCTGGACATAGATTGTTTCAACTTCTCTCCTTGGGATGGTGCTATAGGGCATTTCAGGCCAAAATAACTAGACACAGGGACAGTTTTTTCCCTTGTGCCCTCACTCTTCTGAACTTAATTCTCACAGTCCTGTCAAATGTCTATGTGTATTTACCCATGTAGTATGATTGTAGTATTATTATTTATTCTCCTTGTTATCTTCTTTACTCCCTTCTTATTGATATTATTATGATTATCATTATTCTGTTGCTTTGCATGTACACTGAGAACTTCTGCACCAGAGACAAATTCACTGTATGTCTAATCACACTTGGCCAAAATAATGTATTCTAATTCTAGTTCCAGCTCTAATTCTATTCATTTTAGCCCAGATCCTGAAGCAAATTGTACACTGCAATGTAAAACAGATTTGCTCAGAAGTTTAACTGATCTTGCAAAATAGATAGAATCATGATTATAGCTTTATTTTCCTCTTTTAAAGAATCAATCCCACAGCCAACCAAATAAAGGTTTTTACATTATTAGTGAAGTGATTCTACACATGCAAAACTCGGTTATAGGCCATTCTGAATATAGAGAACAGGTCTAAATCTATGAGCACAAACAACTTTCTTAAAGCCACCAATGGGAGTTAATTGCAGAGCTATGAACCATACTTGGTTCAAAACTAGCCACATTCTACCCACTTTATGCTACATTGTTTGAATGCTGAATTAGGTCCTATTTTATTCAGGTGGTTTTTGATCAGGAAGCATTTTCAGCATAGAGAATATTCTACTTCATTCTTTCTTTACTGTCTCAAGTTCTCAAAACTTTGATGGTATTTTAGAATCATTTGGTATCAAATAACATTATATCTAGCTGAAATGGCCTTGCATCTCTCTATGCGCTTCTACAGAAGAAACAAACATAACTTGCATTGTTTAAGATTCATAGCAGAGTCAATTCTACACACATACCACACAAAACACTTTTCATATCAATATCGCTTTTGACTGTGAACCTCAAACACCAAGAAGAAACAAAGGCTACAAAAGCCAGTATGATATGATGGGCCACACGTCAGACTTGAACCAATGGTTCTGCCATGAAACTTACCATGTGCCCACTTAGTCACTTGTACTCTTATAAAATGGGATTATTCCCATTTTATTGATCTGAGCTCCTTGGAGTAAGCACATAGAAAACTAGTGGGATTAACAGTAGGGGAGTCCAGCTTTGCCTGAGTGAGACACAGTTTACTTGAAGGAGCCAGGTTAGTACAGCAGTAGACTTAGAAGAAGAGAAAAGAGGGGATGAGTGACCTTGATGCTAACCCATGGTTTGTTTTATACTTACTGCACCAGTACAGATGTAGCATTGACTCTTTGCCAAGCATCATTTACCATTCCTCTTCCTCTTTTCCTTATCCAGCATCAACCTGATTTTATATTATCTGTGCACTGGCACCATGTAGATGCTAATCAGGGTTGACCCCAGAAAAAGAGTTTGTAGATCTATAATTGCTTCAAGCACTGATTCTCAGGATAACTTTGGTTAGCACAAAGCACGGTTTGGTCTACTTGTAACGTGAAACCCTGCTAATGCAGGGAACAATGGGCTATGGAACTAATCTGGAGAGGAATAGGAGGGAGGAAGTGATTTCAAACATAGCTTGCATGGAGTCCATGTTACAGCTGCACAGGGCCCACTGTCTGTTTTTCTCTCAGATTCCAGGCCAGAATCAAACTGCATCCCTTTGTGTTTATAACAACAACAATTAAGACGACACACAACTAAGCATACTTCACTTCCCAAAGATCAACCGCAAAGAGAAACACCTGCCTGTGACGTACCTTCTGACCCATTTCTTCGTTTCGGTACTTCCTGAAATAGCCTGCTCAGGTTCTGGCCTGGATTCTCTGTTGAAAAACAAGTTGGGTAAGAACAAAACAATCAGGGGGTGGTTCTTCTTATAACTTTGGGCTGTGAGATGAAACAAGAACTGCCTAATATTTATAGGGGTTAGGGAGGGAGGGAAGGAGAGAGGGAGGGAGTGGATAGTGAGCAAGGGCAGCAGTGAAATCAAGCAGCTCGCAAATCTTTTAGGCCTAGCTAGTTTGAAAAAGGAAGCAAGGCAGACTACTGGTTAATAAAGATTATAGCTATGCATCAAAAGAAGATTAGAAAGATATAAATAAACATCTGAAAGGTATAAAAAGACAGAGATGGGTCAGTAATTCTTACAAGAGTGGATGACCCCAAGGAAAGGAACATGCTGCAAGATGCTATAAACACTTTTTAGCAATCGAGGGAAACTCTGCTTCAAAAAAGCACACAACACCTCCTCAAATTCCTATTCTCTTTAAAGCTTCTCTTCCAAATGAAATCATATTGCTTAGAAAGACAAGCAATTCCGCTTTAGGAATCAGGAATGGGAAATTTCCATTTGCAATATTATTTCATACAAACACCAGCAAGGAGGTTTGTTCCAAAGTGAATATCCAAAGTATCATGTAATATAATAATAATAAGGAACAAGCCAACCATACCAGTTAGCATCTTATGAAAATAAAAAGTGGGCGGGAAGTGGTTGACTATCATGATCTTTATTCTATACATCACAGGTCCCCAATCCCCGGGCCGTGGCCCACTACCAGACCATGGTCTATTTGCAATCAGGCCACGCAAACCACGGGCCAGCATGCATGCGCATGCATAGCTCGACTCGGACAAGTGGTGGGTCGCGGGGCACGCACGTGTGTGTTCTCTCAGCTTGCATGGCTGGGGGGAAAGGAGAACCAGGCCATGTGACTGGCAGTCTGGTATAGGCGCAGCTCAATTAGTTGAGCTGCATGTGCATGCACATGCATGCCGGCCTGCTGCTTGCGTGATTCATGCTGCACGTGTGCATGGGCCCTCCGCTCAAGCAGCCAGTTCCCCATTCCTCCCAGCCGGGCCACCAAGCCAAAAAGTTTGGGGACCACTGCTAAACATAGTGATTTTTTTAAAAAACAACAATGTGATATATTGTTACCTTATTTTAAATTATGAGTATCAGAATTTTGGACATATCACATATTCTGACAGGGAGCTAAGTAGGGAATAACTGGCTCTTCACTTCAATCCCCCAGGTCCCATACAAGAATGAGAGGATAGAGAATATAGTAAATGCCCTTCGCACAGAGGCACTCATATATTATTGTAAGTGCTAGACAATTGTGCATAACCTTTGTGTGTTCAGGTGCATGTAACTGGGCTCTCATTGGCTACTGTGTTAACAGTGCACTGTATGAGAAAATGTATATGGCTAAGAATTCATATTTTTAGTTCTCACAGTTATAGAGAAAAGATAACAGCTAGAGTTGAGTGTTGCCTGCCTGTTTGCCTCTACAGGGACCACGGAGGACATTTTAATGGAGAAAAAAGCAGCTCTCCTACTTCCTCTATGGAATGTATTTCCAACATTTCCCATCCTTGGATGAGGTCTTATGCCATATCAAACTTCAGAGACTGTTAAAAAATATACAGCCATTTTATATTCCTTAATAAAATAGGAATGCTCCAGTTTGCAGCATGTACAACCAGCATTCTTTCTGCCCCTCTGCAAACCCCATCCTTGAATAGTAACCTGGCAATTCCTGCTTATGAACCCTTCTGCCCTTCAGAATTATATAGTTTGATCTTAAATGTTATCTTATAAGACAGTGTGAAACCTGACCAGTTTCAACCTTGTGCTATGTTTAACATTTACTGCAGAACCTCTGAGCCGTATAAGTGGTTACTGCTAATGAGGACATTTCTGAATCCAAGGAAAACCCACAAGATTTGATGCCCTAGTAATATTTTTGAAGGTATGATTGAGACATCATGCAATTCTTCTGTAAAGGAACACTAATTTTACAAGTGGAATGGAGCTGACATCTCACTCTCTTCTCTCTCCTCTTTCTATGATCGTACAGCAAATAAATGGTGCTGCTGCATTCGCATCAGGTCTGTGTTTCAAAGCCCAGCCCCACCTGTTCCACTGATACATACACTTCATAGTCCCAAGCTACTGAATCTCAAAAGCTGTGTTTTTAAAAGTCTTTACATTACAGGTATAAAGCAATCACAGCTGGGATGGTCAACTCAGTTGTTAAGTGAAGTGGTTGCTAAGTGTAACTTCGATCTTACTTCAAGCTTTCCTTTCCTTTCCAGATCTGCAAAGGTAGTATCGGTAAATGTGGGGACTGCTTGCAAAGTTACTTTTTCATCACTATTGTAACTACAAATGGTTGCTGTACAATGCAATCGCTAAACAAGGACTATCTATGCACTTTTCTTCTATTGTCAGTTCATGATGGTTTCACTGTGCCTATCAAACTGATATACTGCCAGAATCTATTTCACAGTTTGCGTTTTGTACCTTCCCAAGGTATCATTTTTTTTTCTGTTTTACTGCAAATTGTCAGACAACACTGATAACTGGATAGGATATAGAGTTAATATTTTAAAGTAAATAAAGCATATGGTAAATAATTCTAATAAAGGGCATCTCCCAAATGTATATCTGGAGTATAGGTGAACTTTTGATCTTAAAAGATGAAGAAGATTCACAGAAGCCGTCCCAAATTTTTCCCCAAACTGCTACCTAAGCTACTTTCAACTGAGGATTTTGGGACCTTCTGCCTTCCTTTGCTTTACATATATGTTGAGATTACAAAAACGTTTGCAATCTCACAAGAGACTGGTCATTTGATTTTTTGGTGAAAACATGCAAATAAAAATTTACTTAAATCTAAAGTCTGTGGACATGGTTTTGAGGGATCATGCTTTCAGTGATGGTGGCCTGCTTAGAAGAAAAGGCTGGAAATGCCTTCCATCCTAGGATACTTAAAAGCAGTTAAATATGTTTCTTGGAGAAGTTTTGTTTCTGCAAAAGTTTTGTTTCAAAAGAATGGGGCTGGAGCGGTTAAAGAGAAATAACGCTTGGACAGAATAAATCCCTATTTCATCTCTGTATTCCACAGGCAACTTCTAATTCCATTAAAAACGCTCAATGAGACTTTTTATCTGGCCTGCTTCTTCCTTGTACTGCAGGGGTGTCAAACTCAATTTCACTGAGGGCCGCATCAGCATTGCGGTTGCCCTGGGGGACCCAGGTGGGTGTGGCCAGAATGGGTGCAGCCTACTGGGTGGGCGTGGATGGAGTGGGTGTGGCCTACTGGGTGGGCGTGCCCAGTTCTACATCATTTGTCTTAAGGATGCCTATGGGGGCCTGGGCAGGAGTGGGACAGATGTGAGGGTCTCTGGCAGAAGGGGGTGGGACTGGGGCAAGTGCCAAGGCATGGTCCACTGGGGCAAGTGCCAAGATGGCCATCACAAAATTGTACATTGGCTCCCAGCTGGCCTGGGCCAGGGCCAAGGCAACAGGAGCCGTTCCCTCACTGTTTCCAGGATGGCTTCACGGGCCACATGAAACCACTTCGCGGGCCGCATCCAGCCCCCGGACCTTGTGTTTGACATGTCTGCTATACTGTTATACCCATCTCCCCAGCCAGCCAGACTACCCACTAGCTGCTTTTGTCATATATGAATTTGCATGGCCCCAATAACAAGGGACCATAATAAATTGTTCTGAGTCTAGCAGCCCAATGGACCTGATGGCTTATAGGCAAGAGGGCTAAATTTACAAATACTCAGGAGATCCCCTGTAGCTGCTATAAAGATGGTGAAATATATTAGCCATCGATTATTAGAATTAATTTCAAATATTACTGTGTTTTCCATTGGCAATCAAGTGAGATTTGCCAAAAGAATGTCAAGTGGTCCTAGCGCTACTTTCACTTTTAAAAAAACTCTCCTGTAATGTATGCTTAACAAACCAAAATTAAGAGGGATCATGTAATGATAAAACCTACCCTACTATGGTTTGATCAGGCAAGGTAGATAAAGTTTCCTACAAAGCTAAACTTTAAAAAAAATCAGCTCTCCTTTCATTGCTGCCCAATGCATGAGAGATAGTTTAAGACAGGGGTCCCCAACCCTTGATCGGTGGACCGGTACCGGGCCATGGCATGCCTGCAACTGGTCCGCATAAACAAGCAAAGCCCCATCTGCGGGATGCAGGCAGCACACAAAACCACGAACTCTATAGTCTGTGGAAAAACTTCTCTCCACAGAACTGGCCCCTGGTGCCCAAAAGGTTGGGGACCTCTGGTTTAAGAGGTATACTATCAATCAGCTTACACAGATTGTAGCCCATTGGAATCCATCTCCAAGGTCAGCCCCACAGAAATGAACACAAGCTGCACAGTGGTATTTTTGTCTTTTTTGCAGTTCACATCCATTCCTATGGAGATGGAGCACAATCCTTAGATACCTATGTTTTACTCTGCTATTTCAGCTTGATTCCTAGCAAGGCCTTCTCTATTCTTTCCACATTATATATTGAACACCAAGCAGACAACTTAAACAAACACACACACACACACACACACACACACACCATTCTCTTTTGACAGTGTCTCCTATCTAGACAAACATAGATGCCAAAAGAGAAGATGGAGGCCATTGCCTCCTCACTCACCTCTCTGCCTGCCTTGGATGCTGCGCAAAGCCAAGATGTTCTGCTCATCAGAAAGGAACTGCTTCATTTTATGGAATGGCTCCTTGCCTCTCACGGTCAGCTTGTTCCATGGTTTAGGTCGAGCCAGAATCTCACTCACAGATCCTTGAGAAAGTCCCAAGACGTAGTGTCCAAAGATCCGCTGTCCGATATTGTGCTTGATCAATTGCTCTTTGACCTGACGTGCAATTTCAGCTGTGTCTATCTCCTCACCTTCTGAGGTGCTGCCGGTGCTTTCTGATTGGTTGGGTGACGGGGCCATGCCATTGACATCTGGGCTTTGTTGCAAGGGACTTTGGGAAGATATGGAGTTTGTGCTGTAGGGACCTACTGAAAAAATCATGCTTGTGCTTCCCGCTTCCTGCATGGCCTTGGTGTAGAAGGACTGCATAAGTTGGCGCTGGAGGAGAGAGTTTAGTGCAAATTTTCCTGTAGAAGCCAGGGGTAAGCTGGAGCTTGCCAAGGATGAGCTGAAAAAGTCTTGACTTAAACCCGTTGGTGAGAACTGGTGTGTACCATTAGTATTGGAAGCCTGCTCCCCTGCATTGCGGGGCAACTGAGGAGGAGGGGAGGCCGGCAAGGTTGCAGGACGCTGACTCTCAGGCTGGTCTTTCCCTTTTCTCCTGGCTGACCCTACAAGGAAGGTCAAACATAATGCATTATGGGGGATCAAAAAGAAGGGGGGAAACCAAGACCAAAATGCAGAGCTTGCCCCACAAAAGGGAAAAATAGTGCAGGTTGCGTTTTGTTTTGTTCTTGAAATAAGGGCCAATGAAGAAAGTGGTTTGGGTTTTTGTTTTTGTTTTGTTTGTTTGTTTCTTTTAATTTTAATAAGCCAAACAAGGCCCCCAAGACAAACAACATGCATTTCATGTTTGCACCTTTCTTGTATGTTGCAGCCTGGAGAATTCCCCCTTCCAAATATTAGCAGTAGAACAATGACATGAAGTGCAGTTACATAATTCTTTTGTTTTGGTTTAAAATTCATTGACGCACACACAAACATTACTTTGGTTCCTTGCACATTTCAGTTGTTCCAATACACCCCCACCCTCCACATAAGAACAGACCTTGTTTGAGCCCAAATGCAGCAAACATTTATCAAGGCTAGATGAAACATACACAAGACATAGAAACCACTGCTCAAAGGAAGCCACAGAAGAAACACAGAAACTACCCACAAGGCAGCAATCACCCAACTGCCCATTGACACATTAGGCACCAGCTCTAGAAACCTTAATTGGAAAAAAAAACCTCCAGGAAATTCTATTTATTTGAAGACCCCAGTTGTATTGTTCATTTATGGCATGCAAAGCATCCCTTCCAAACAAAACACATAAGCAGCCAAATGAAGCCAAAATTCACCGCTAATGGAAATAAAGGAGGTCAACGATTCGAGTGAATGAATCAGCTATGAAAACAAGACAGGATCTCTTTGAAACACCAACCTATGTTTTGGGAGAAGTGTGCATGGGAAAGAATGTCACGGTGAGACTAAACAATTGAAAGGGAAGGCAGGCTCCAATGCTGCTCATCACAACATATGAGAACATTTCTCCTTCTTCACCTTTACCATTTTTCTAAGGGCTCCGAGCCTTAGTCTATTATCTATAGGTATAAGCAGGGACTCCAACATAAGACAAGATCCTTGCTCACCATTCATCTTTCTGTCATCGCTCTGGCCTTGGTTTCACATCCCCTTCCCTTTCCACATCCTCATCTCCCCAGAGCAAGCACAACCTAAATAATAATTACCTATTTTTCTCCCATCCACTTACCGCTCAGGTCACTGTTTGTGATCCGCAACGTGGCATTTTCTGACTGTAGCAGGCGGTTTTTCTCCAGCAATAAGACCTCCAGTGGTTTTGATGCAGCATCCTATGAATATGTAGAGAGAATAAAGAGAAAACATGGGAACTGGTTCAGGTTTTTGTCCCGGGACAATAGGGTGGGAATTCAAAAGAGTGCAGATTCTAGCCTATGGCACTTCACTGCTTTGCTTAGTGGCTGTAGAGACTGTTTAAATGCTTCACTAAATCATTTTTTACACCTGCTTGTCTTTAGACACAGCAATATCAGGGGTTATCTTCCTTGCAACATTATGTTTCAGATTGTATGAAAGAGGTAACTTGTATGAAAGAGATCTGAAAGTAGTAACCAAAGCCGTTCCTTTCTCCTTCCTTCCTTCCTTTCCTTCCTTCCTTCCTTCCTTCCTTCCTTCCTTCCTTCCTTCCTTCCTTCCTTCCTTCCTTCCTCTCAATCATCAAAACCACTAAGTGTGCACTAAAGATGCTGGACTCCAATTTGTAACCTATGATTCAATGAAAGGAATACACAGCAAGGAACGTTGGGGATACTTCATTTTTTGCACAAGATTTAATTTAGTTCACATGTGCATTTAGGATTTAAACTTAGAGTTCTAGTTGCTGCTTTTAGAACAACATACTAGTAATGAGAATGAAGTCAATTTGGAAAATCTGACACCCTTGAAGTGTGTTGAGATGAATTTGTGGAATTTTCAATGTAGTGAGATAATTCTGGGAGTTATGATCCGAGCAGAATGAGATGCCACACCAGGAAAACTGTTGTACTGTTCAGATCAGGGAGATGGTTCAAATTGCCAATCCCTATTTCTCTCTGAAACTGATATTTAAGAGAAACTGGAGTCAATATAAACGGTGCTTACATTGTAAATGGTTTGGCTTTGTTAATTATTATTCATGTAATTATCAGCTCAATGCTCATACAACAGTGGAGATAATTGTGTTAGTGGACAAAGTAGAAAAGTACAGCTCATTTGTCATCTGCATTAATATCTTAAGACTCCCAAAAGTTCATCTTGATCACAACTTTTCAATTATCTATTTGGGTAATTCTAATCATTCTAATCATCCTCATACATCTTGCATGGTTTGCAAGTGACAATAAACTAGGTATAGATAGGCAGGTGCCTGTTGAATCCTTCCACAAATAGCGTGTAATGATGATCAAATCCTTACCAGTTGGTGTGCTACTGTCCTACTCATGGGAAGAATCAGTGAGCCCAAGTTTCATAAGTTAAAGTACATGGGACAATTGAGTTATTATTGTGTCTGATCATCTTATAAACCCACGGTCATTGAAGGAGCTTTGGTTTAGGGTTAGACCACAAGTTCTAGACCACAAGTTCCCACTTCAATTCTTGTATTTATTTCTGTATTATTTTCCTCTGTAATCTTTATTTATTAAATTTATTAGCTGCCCATCTCAATTCAAAGAAATGCTGGGCAGTTTAAACATACCAATAGCCAACACCAGGAAAAAAAAACAACCCAGCAGCCAGCTAACAGAAAATGTAAGATTTTTCCGTAAAAGAAGAACAACAGCTATGATCACTCACAATTACTACAAGCTCTTGCTACATTTGAATAGTAAGTTTTCAATCCAAGTGAACATTCAAAAAAATTTATCCAGCTCTGCTCTACCAGAAAATTGAATGAATTACCTGGATGCTTGAGCCGTCAGATGGCGCAAACTCCATGGACTTCAAGATGCTGCAAAGTGGAAAAAGAGAAGAGTTATTTTCCACTCCGTCCTTTCTTAACAGCTTTACTAAAGGGCATCAACACTGTAATTTTTGGCTCTCCAGGAACATCCTAAGTGATAACTTCAACAACTTTTCTTTGGAATCATATAATCTGATAATGAATACAGAATAAGTACTAATGCTAGTTATCAGAGAAAAGCATCCTCTCAAATGTCCCCTAAATCACTGCACAGTGAGATTCCGCCAGGCTCATTTGCAACATAAATTTAAAGGTTAATAAGGATATAACATTTTAAACTGTCAGAAACAATATAAATTTATATGTATGTTGCTTGTAGGGAAAGAGGGAACACAGTCATAATAAAATGGGAAAATACCAACACAAACAACCACCATCCTCATAAATGAATGTTAAATGTGAAGTATATGTAAAATATACTAGCTTGCTTATCAAGAAATCTACAGTACACACAAATTATTTCCATAGCCCAACACATTGCAGGCTTTCAAAGGAGATTTTTTTTTTCATTTAAATAACCAGTTGCTCCAAGGTGAGAGGACAAAATAATTGCTTGATATTTCTTATGAAACCTAGAAGAGTCATTAAACATTAAAATAATTTTTGGAATAGCAACTGTATTATTCTTGATGCAGCAAAACCAAGTGGCACCATATAGACTCACACACTTACATGCAAAAGCGTTTGTGAACAATCTTGTGACACAGGAATATATATGCCTTTGTGTGCATTGTATGAATATATAGAGAAACAAATGGCTGGGGTCGTGGGATTCCATCTTCACTCACAGCTACAATATAGCCTATATGGATCCAGCCATTCCCATTTTTGTCACTTTCAAGATTTTTGGGCAAAAAAACCATCAGGTGATTGAAGAAAGTTTAAAATGGACAAAGCATACAGTAACATTTTATTTTCATTATTTTTATTTTTGGTGGTGCTTTTATATAAATTTGAATTAAACTAGACAAATGGAGCAGACCTTTGTGGGAATGCTTTCTTTTCACATCTAAATAATGAAGAAATTGGTGGATGTTACCAAACAAAAGGTAAGGTAATATGATCCAGACTCTGATATTTTGTTGCTATGGAGATGTGGAATGTGATGTGGTTGAAGCTGTGGAATGTGTCATCAGAGATGAAAGCGTTAAAGACATAGAAAGAGAAAAGAGAAAAAAAAAGAGAGGAGGTTTGTCTCTTTCCTCTGCCAGAGTTACTTCTATGTTTAGACTATAATATCAAATAGGCAACAATGAGAAAAGCTGCAAGGATGGAAGGAAGGAGAGGTTTGGTAGAGCAACCTGCAGAGAAGAGAATGACACCAAATTTGTTTTAGATAATATGTACTAAGTTGGATAATCTTTGGATAATACATTGAAGCAGTTCAAAAAAGAATGTATGAAAAATTTGCAAAGATGGAAAAAGAGGTTAAAGAAAAAGTTAGGAAACTGGGAAGTTTTGCAAAACAAATGTTCGGAAAAATAAAACATATTAATGGGAAAATGGAAATTTTAAAAAGCAAGATGATGTTATGTATAGAGAGTTAGAAAAGAGAACTGAATAATGTGGCAATATTGAAATTGAGAGGAGGAATTCTACTTGAGATTTAGAGCAATTCCAGAAAACTCAGATGAAGATATTAGATAAAGGATTATTAAAGCTTTAGAAAACTTTTTGGATTGAGAAGAGGAGGATACTGAAACAGAGATTGATAAAGTTTATAGAATAAATTCTAGATTTGCCAGAACAAGAAATGTGTCAAAGAAAATTTCGGTGCACTTTGTTGAGAAGAAAGCAAGTGATCATATTTTGCAGCAGCATTTTAATACAAGATTAAAAATGGATAATACAGATGTTTTTTTAGAAGAACAGAAAGTGGGGGGGGGGTTGACTGAAAGATTAAATACACAAAAAAATCTCATTTAGATAGGACAACCTATTTAATATTTTCTTTCAAAAAGCAGAGATTTTGACTGAATTATATTTAGAAGGTGAGAGAGCTTTTAGAAAGATTTAAAGATGATTTGGAAGGGATTTAAATGGAGGTGTCAGAAGAGACACAAAAACCACAACAGATACAACTAGAGGATTTATTTTTGGGATTGATGGACAAACAACTAGAAAAAAAGTCATGGAATTTTGTTTTTATATATGACAAGTACAGCAAAATTATTATATTCACAAAAGTGAAAAGACTGTATCCACAAGGGAAGAATGGTTGGTGAAGATGCTGGAATTTGCAGAGATGGCTAAATTAAGGAACAAAATATTTGAAAAAAGAAAAAAACACTATGTACATTCATTGCTGACTGGAAATTTATGAACTTTTTGCATTAAACAAAAAATGTACAGCTACATATTGAATTAGGGAAAAAAGATAATAAAAAAGGAGAAATTGTTTTTGTAATAATGGAATAAGAGGTAATATAGTATATTTGTAATTGGGATTTATACTGTAAAGCAGGGGTGTCCAACCTTGGCAACTTTAAGACCTGTGGACGTCAACTCCCAAAATTTTGGGAGTTGAATTCCACAAGTCTTAAAATTGCCAAGGTTGGATACCCCTGCTGTAAAGAAAATTGGAAGCAACTACTTTCTATTTTTTTCTTTTTGCACTCTTGACTTTTTCTTTGTTCCCCTTCTTTCTCTTTGTATAAGTTGTTCTTAGTTTTTTTTTCTGTTTAAAATTCTTAATAAAAATTATATATTAAAATATATACAAAGATTAAATGGGTGGAACTTCATGCAGTATGGTCAGCGGAAAACACAAAGTAGATAGATAGTATAGACATATGTTATAATTACATTCTTGACAATGGACATTCACAAAACAGTTATTAGGTGTGACACATTATAGCACCAGTGAGCCATTTAACACATGCAGTGTGATGCAAACTGGTCTCGATGTAATCCTTGAAAAATAGTGCTAAATCTTCAAATGAATAAATTTCAACTCAGTTGTTTCATATAAAATCAGTCTTTGGCATTTCTTTTCTCAAGGACAACCATCTTGAGATATTAGCCCAGAGAGTTTATGTGTTCCCTTCTTTGTATTTGAACATGGCTCATTTTTGACATCAAAAACGAATCCATTTATTTTTTTTAGCGTAGCCTGACTACTCTTGTCGTACATACAGTGCAGAGGGCTTCTGCTGACAAATGGCCATTATTTCATACTGGAATATAAGCCAGTATATGAAAAGGGTACAATATGAAAGAATAGATAGGGGAACAGAGATGGTATGAGTACCCCAGGGGTAAAATGGTAGAATTTTATATTTATTTATAATAATTAAAATCAGTAAATCTGGGTCTCCTTAAACTATTTTTAGAGGCCTGCTAGGAAATATGCATTCTTCATTTCATACTGCTTACTTCAAAAAGAAATATTTCTGCTTTCCTCTGTCTGTGGTAGAATCCCTACAATTTTCTGCACTTCCCTTTTCTACTTGGCAGACCAACTCTAATGGATCTTTCTACAGTGCCTATGTGAAGTTTAAGCAAGTCCACAAGGTGGCTTACAAAACTGGTAAGTTCAAGTGGGACCTATAACAAAAAAAATTACAGCAGGGAGTTGCCCTCTTTAAGGCTCTAGCCAGGCTACAGATTTGCTTTGCTTCCAGGTTTCCCCAGTCTGCTCTGGCTCCCCTCCACCAGCTTTTTAAATTTCACTCATTTGTCAGCATTTTATGATAACTGGGTCTATCCAATCCTTATTCAATTACTTGGAGAGTTACTTTCTTCTTTTGAGTTTCCCTTTTTTGGAGTCTGTCTGTAAACTTTGGGTCTCCACAAATCTAGACCAGGTTTGGTAGTATTTTATTATTATTTATTGCACTTATATACCATCCATTGGTTAAAGGTGACTCTGTTGTTGTTAATTGCGAAGTCGTGTCCGACCCATCGCGACCCCATGGACAACGTTCCTCCAGGTCTTCCTGTCCTCTACCATCTTCTGGAGTCCATTTAAGTTCTCATCTACTGCTTCAGTGACTCCATCCAGCCATCTCATTCTCTGTCGTCCCTTCTTCTATTGCCCTCAATCTTTCCCAGCATTAGGCCCTTCTCCAGTGAGTCCTTCCTTCTCATTAGGTGGCCAAAGTATTTGAGTTTCAACTTCAGGATCTGGCCTTCTAAAGAGCAGTCAGGGTTGCTCTCTTCTAGGACTGACCGGTTTGAACGCCTTGCAGTCCAAGGGACTCGCAGGAGTCTTCTCCAGCACCATAGTTCAAAGGCCTCAATTCTTTTGTGCTCAGCCTTTCTTATGGTCCAACTTTCACAGCCATACATTGCAACTGGGAAAATCATGGCCTGGACTATACGCACTTTTGTTGGCAGGGTGATGTCTCTGCTTTTTAGTATGCTGTCTAGATTTGCCATAGCTTTCCTCCCCAGGAGCAAGCGTCTTTTAATTTCTTGGCTGCAGCCCCCATCTGAGGTGATATTTGAGCCCAGAAAAATAAAATCTGTCACTACCTCCATTTCTTCCCCATCTATTTGCCAGGAATTGAGAGGGCCGGATGCCATGATTTTGGTTTTCTTAATGTTGAGTTTCAAGCCTACTTTTTCACTCTCCTTCTTCACCCGCATCAAGAGGCTCTTTAGTTCCTCTTCACTTTCTGCCATTAGAGTGGTATCATCTGCATATCTTAGGTTGTTGATATTTCTCCCGGCAATCTTAATTCCAACGTTTGATTCATCTAGCCCTGCCTTTCTCATGATGTGCTCTGCATATAAGTTAAATAGGCGGGGCGACAGTATACAGCCTTGCCGGACTCCTTTTCCAATTTTGAACCAATCAAAGGTGACTCTAGGTGGTCCACAATCATTTAATAAAAATGCCATATGAAACATTAAAACAGCAGAGATCTTACATTTAAAATTCAGTTAAATTTTGGTTGTTTAACTGGTACCTGGAGACAATGTTCTCTCAGGGTCCAATCTGGGTCAGTCATTGGGATCAGAGGTTTTGTCTTCTGGGCTTTTGGACTTGTGCTGGAGCCCCATCCTCTCTCTAGGCCAGAGGTCCCCAACCGGTTCCATGGAGAGAGGTTTTTCTGCGGACCGGAGGGAGCGTGGTTTTGTGTGCTGCCTGCATCTCATGGATGGGGCTTTGCTTGTTTGTGTGGACTGACTGCTGGCATGCCGCGTCCCGATACTGGTCCATGGCCCCGAGGTTGAGGACCCCTGCTCTAGGCTGAAGGTGGGCTCCAGCACAAGTCCAAAAGCTCCAAAGACAAAACCTTTGATCCCAGTGACCAATCCAGTTGGACCCTGCACTATGTTCTCTATTTGAATACAGGGCACCTTAAAATTAAGAACTCAAAGAAGCCCTCTTATATTTTCATAAAAACAATTATTCTATTAAGCGATTGAAAAACAATGTTCAAGACACATTTCTCGAAATTTCTTTGCATATGTGATATGTATGGGTACCATAATGTTTAACCTCTTCAGTATCACAGATTGATAGCCCTAAATGACAAACATTTCATTTCTTTTTTTCTTTTTCTTTTGGCTTGGTGACTACAAGTTGAGTCTTAGCTCAAAACCATTTCATTTATATAGAAAAAGTGCTGCAACTCAATGGTGGATACACTTACTTTAATTCTTTCTTAACCTCATCATAGTCAGCTTGCACCTTCAACTTTTCTTCCAGTTGCTTATAGGCAATAAAGAAATGAAAAATAATTTTGATTAGTCTTATTGCCTTTGGCCTTCCTACAAAGTTAATAAATATAGTTGTTGCTGTTGTTATTTTATAGTCTGATATGAACAAATTGATTTCCTGTGGTTTATCAATGACATCAGCTCTATTTCTGTATATCACTGAGACTATGTGTCTAGATCAGGAGTAGGCAACCTTGGCTCTTTTATGACTCGTAGACTTCAACTTCCAGAATTCCTAAGTCAGCATGGCTAGCTCAGAAATTCTGGGAGTTGAAGTCCACGAGTCATAAAAGAGCCAAGGTTGCCTATCCCTGGTCTAGATGAAATGAGGGACTAAGAAATCCTGAACGCAAGACCACTTTTGGGGTTTGTGGATAGTTCTCAAACATAGGATGTGGACAATCTGCCTATTCTAAATGAGACTTTGCTGCCTTAGAAGAAATAAGCAAAGATTTTGTCGTATGTTCTAATTTACACTTATGGTCCAAAATGACTCTTGTGTTCTGGAGTGCCTATATTCTTGTTTAATTAATCAGGCATGGATTATTGTTATATTCTATGTTTATGCTTGATCTGAAAACTGTGGGTGATCTTGAATGAAGCCAGGTTGCTGAATGGGATACCTGGTGCTGCACACATTACATCTGTGTTGAAGCAACTGTATTGGTTGCAATTAGATATCAAATAAGATTTAAAATTCAGCTTTCAACCTACAAAGCTTTAAGCAATATAGAACTTTCACTGTAAGACATTTCTTGAATTCATCAATAAGGACTGAGCTTTTTTTTTTTTTTTACAATATTGTAATGTCTAATCTATTGACCTCTCTTCAAGATAACTACCATCTTCTGCTCAAATCTAGGTCTTTTTTGCAATTGATGGTTGTTCCACCCACTTTGAACATGCAGATACCTATCATCATAGGAAGAAGAGAAATTGGAAAAACTGACTTAGTAAGGCCTTTGACAAACGTGAAACTGTGCACTCCAGCCATTTAGATTGAGTGCTTCCACAGCCTGCAACAGTTGTGGAAAAAGATTAGCATAATAGTTATCTGGAAGAACCCAGTGAAACACAGAGTGGAACAAAAAGTTCAAGCTGTGAGACAATCTGGCTCTAACTATCAACTTGGTTCTTTTTCAGACAAAATAAAAGGCATGATTCTAATGCTGTGCAAGGTCTAAAAATACTCCTCCATGAGCTTGCAGATGATGCATTAACAGAAGGGGGATGGGAGAAATTCCTATGCAGCAGTTAAGAAAAGTTTATCAAGAAGCCCATCCGATGTATTAACCTAAACAGTGGGCACAAAAAATGAATGAGGAAGATCAGCTTAATAAGTCTTCCAGATTTTAGCTTGTCTCGTATTTAATCACTCAATCTGCATCAAATTTAATCTCTTCCTCCAATGGGGGGGGGGAATCACACAGCTGTGAACCAGGATTTTATATTAATAATATCCAACCAAATATTGGAGATAGAGTATTAGGCTGTGTTGTTTTTTCTCCAACTAAGGAACATATATCTATGCATACAGCAACCAGACTTCACTCAATTTCAAATCAAGAAATAGGGATTATGAAATATGTTTTTTTAAAAAAACTTCTGTTCAACCCTCTCAGAGCCTGGACAAGTCTCTGCAGTTTTCTTGGCAAGGTTTTTCAGAAGTAGTTTGCCACTGCCTCCTTCCTAAGGCTGAGAGAAAGTAACTGGCCAAGGCCATTCACTTGGCTTTGTGCCTAAGACAGGACTAGGGCTCATAATCCCTGGGTTTCTAGCCTGATGCCTTAACCTCTATACCAAACTGGCTCTCATGAAATATGTAATATGTTATCACTCAAAATCTCTGCTTCCCAAAGAGCAAACTCCCCAAAAACACTGCCCTCCTATAAACTCTCATAGACTGGTTGTTTCCTGGGCAAATGAGAGTATCTCAAGATTCTGGCCTGTGAATGGCAGTTAAATTTCCTGATGCAGAACAAATGGACTGTATCTGCCTACTTACTGACAGTCCAGGTTTGAGACCCAAGCACTGTGCAACGGGGTGAGCTCCTGTTACTTGTACCAGTTCCTGCCCATCTTGCAGTTTGAAAACACCCAAATATGAGTAGACAGGTACCACTTTGATGGCAAAGTAACAGCGTTCTGTATGCTTCGGCATATAGTCATTCTGGCCACATGACCATGGAAGTGTCTTCAGACAACTTGGCTCCCTCAGCTAGGAAATGGAGATAAGCACTGCCTCCTAAGTCAGATATAACTGGTAAAGGGGAAATCTTTACCTTTACCTTTCTCTTGGATGCTTTTTTTCTGACAGAACCAAACTGAATTCTAAATTAACTGGTTGAAAGGACCTATCAAAGCAGTAAGAATAATGTGTACTTGTCAAAATAGCATTAGAGGCCCAAATATGCAATTTACCTTCCTCCCAGATCCTGTCTAAAGCAATATAGGAAACCAAACTGCTTGCTTACTTTGAGAGTGCTGTTCTTGGCAGTCAGCTGCTGCTCGAGCTGGGAGATCTGGCTGGTGGAATTTTCCCGAAGCTTGGTAAGGTTGCCTTGAAGTCTCTGAACATCTTCAACCAGCTGAGCAATTTCTCGTTCTTTGGAGGCCAGTTCTACTTCCAGGCTGGATCGTGTTAACACTTCAATGGCCTGCTCCTAAGAGATAAAGGAAATTGGAGAGAGAGCGAAGACAGAGACGATCACACAGTGGCAAAGCAACATGCCAAAGATTACCTGCAGTGCGTTAAAAATGTTGGAGAACAAAAATGAAAAGCTAGTATGAGGTTACAGAGAATGGACAGATCAACCTAAAATTCCCAGTATCAAATGTACTATTTTTTCCCAGGAAGTGTTAAAGCATGTTAGAGAAAAAAAGGTTGACAAAATCTTGCTTAGACTGATTACATCATTGTTTCAATGTATAATCTGATTTATTCCATATGGCATTTTATGGTGTTTTTCACCCAAAATAGAGACTCCTAAATATATAACCTATCCAATGATTCCAGGTGCCACAAAACTCTCTTTAGAGCCCCTTTTCCATTCCCTAATTTCCGTGGCAATTAGGAGGTGAACTTGAGGTATGGAAAGTGGGATCTGGACTATAAGTTCTCCTTCCTAGAGTGATCTTCCAGATTTCCTCATTATCATTGTTTTCAGCTTGATTACTAACATATTTCTCCAACAAATAATTTGTGCAGCTGAATTTACAGAACTGCCAAAGAATAAAACACATCTGAAGTCAGTCGTGATTAACAAAAACATGTAGCATCAATCACCTCAATAATATTTGCATACATGTAACAAAGACTCAACTCTTGGCAAATTAAGAAACAGATTTAATAGAAAATGCACATGTTCCAGATTTCAGTGTGAGAGAAGAAATATCTCCTTTTTGTTCTCTGCATTTTAAAATACAAATCATTTCGTATTTACAGATACAGAGTTGCTGTCTGATGGGGGCTGTTTTAAAACTTTTGAAAAGGATATTTAATTTGAATTAAAGTCAATGAACATAACTGCTTTTTAAGTCAGAGCTATTAATCGGTGTCGTTAGCTTACAAGTCTGATAAATAAGTCTGCTTTTTGGATTAAGTCAGAATTTATTATGCAGTCTAATTTTTATTTCCACACAATTTCTTATTTTATGCAATGGAACTTCTACCCAGAAAATCTACTTTCAAGGCCAACAGCCTTCCCCAGCCTGGCTATTTCTAGATGTATTGGAATTATATCTCCCTCCCTCCCTCTCTCTCTCCCAAGAATAGCAATTTGGGAGAAAGCTGGGCTTGTAAAATAATCCTGATTATCTTGTACTGCTATTGTTAGCACATTTTGTTTAACTGAATCATAGGCCTGGAAGGGACCTCTGAAGTTCCTGCTGTAACTAATATTTGCTTCAATCATACTTCAATATACAATGTTCTGTTAATTAATCACTATTATTTTGAATAATAAACATTCTTGGATGTTTTGGTAGTGACACTCTTGAACCTTCTGGAGACTGTTTCCATGGTTCTTATGAAACTTTTAACTAAGGCAGCATTTGATCAACTTTGGAATTGGTCATTTATGTGAACTTTCAGGATTGGATTGTAATTATATACAAACTAGAAATAAAATGTTTAAGACCAACTCTAATTCAGTAAATAAGCCACCCAAATAATCCAGGGCCTGTAGCTTGCTTAGCACTTAACTGGAACTGAACACTTAAAACTAGAAACTGCCTTGATAATAATAACAATAATGGAGTTGGAAGGGACCTTTGAGGTCTTCTAGTCCAACCCCCTGCTCAGGCAGGAAACCCTATACCATTTCAGATAAATCATTGTCCGGTCTCTTCTTAAAAACATCCAGTGTTGGAGCATTCACAGCTTCTGGAGGGAGGTTGTTCCACTGATTAATTGTTCGAACTGTCAGGAGCTAACTGATGTTTTCCCTGGTTTCTGAAGAATCACAACCCACAAGCAGAAGATACAATGAAACCATTATTACATAAATTTGTAAAGCCTTGTCGAAGATTTCACTCAGGCTTACAGCATCTTGCTTGTGTAATAATGATAAATTCTATCTATGTCTATATCTAATTCTATCTAAGACTACCTATGATTTGGGCCAATGTATTCTTCCTTCAGGGGAACATCACATGGAGAGCTCTTTCTATAAAAACTAATCAAATTAAGTGCCTAGATCCATCTTATGTCTTGCAGTGTATGTATGCACGTGTGTGAACACAAACACAGGTAGTTCCTCAACTTACAGCCATAATTGAGCCCAACATTGAGCCCAACCAGTGGAACAACCTGCCTCCAGAGGCTGTGGATGCTCCAACACTGGAAGTTTTTAAGAAGAGACTGGACAGCCATTTGTCCAAAATGGTATAGAGTTTCCTGCCTGAGCAGGGGTTGGACTAGATGACCTGCAAGATCCCTTCCAATTATTATTATTATTATTATTATTATTATTATTATTATTATTATTGATTATCGCACAGTCAGCCAGATGTTCAGACTGGATTTGGCATTTTGTCTACCTATCGAGTCCTTACCCAGGACCTGGGATAGGCAGATGTGGATGTTTGATGGTATTACAGGTATCATCGCAGGATGGAAGCAGTTCCTCATAAGGCCGCCTTTTGCAATTGACTAATAGCGAATTTGTCAATGCCAAGTGTGTTCAAGTGGTGCTCCAGTTGTTTTGGGATTGCACCCAAGGCGCCTATTACTATTGGTACTACCCTTGCTTGCTTTTGCCACAGTCTTTCTATTTCTATTTGTATGTCTTTGTATTTTGTTATCTTCTCCAGTTCTTTCTCTTCTATTCTGCTGTCTCCAGGCACTGCCACGTCCACTATCCAGACTTTTTTGTCTTTCTTATCGACAATTGTTAAGTCTGGGGTGTTATGTTGCAGGTGCTTGTCTGTTTGAAATCTGAAGTCCCAGAGCAGTTTAATTTTATCATTTTCTATGACTTTCTCTATTTTATGATCCCACCAGTTTTTGCTTACAGGCAAATGATATTTTTTGCAGATCTTCCAATGCACCATTGTTGCTACTTTGTCATGCCGATGCTTGTAATCAGTCTGTGCAATCTTCTTGCAACAGCTTACCAAGTGGTCCACTGTTTCTTCAGCTTCTTTGCATAGGCGGCACTTACTGTCTGTTGCTGTCGTCTCAATTTTGACTTTGTATGCATTTGTCCTTAAGGCTTGGTCTTGTGCAGCCAGAATTAGTCCCTCGGTCTCTTTCTTCAATTTTCCTGCTCTTAGCCATTGCCAGGTTTTATTATTATCTGCTTCCCCAGCTATTTTTTTCATGTATTGGCCATGTAGTGCTTTGTCTTCCCATGCCTCTATTCTGTTCTTCATTTGGTCTTTCTTGTAGGCCAGTTTGGTCTCTCCAGTAGTTAGTAAGCCTTCCTGATATACTAATTTCAGTGCATCTTCATCATTGTTCTTCAGATATTCTTCCAAAGCCATTTTTTCTTCTTCAACCATCTGATGTACTTGTAGCATTCCACGCCCACCTATTTGCCTTGTTAGATAAAGTCTATCAATGTCACTGCGTGGATGAAGGGCATGATTCATTGTCATTATTTTTCTGGTCTGCCTATCCATTGCTTTTAGTTCTGCTTGAGTCCAGTCCACTATTCCAGCTGTGTACCTAATGACTGGGATTGCCCAGGTGTTGATTTATTATTATTATTATTACTATTATTATTATTATTATTATTTCTGTTGCTAAGCGAGACATTTTACAATATTTCTTGCCACAATTAAGTGAATCATTGCAGTTGTTTAGTTAGTAACACAGTCATTAAGTGAATCTGTCTTCTCCATTGACTTTGCTTGTCAGGAAGGTCGCAAAAGGGGATCACATGACCCCGGGACATTGCAACGGTCATAAATACAGGCTAGTTGCCAACTGTTCGAATTCTGATTTTGTGACCATAGGGATGTTGCCATGGTTTTAAGTGTGAAAATGGTCATAGGTGCCATTATAACTTCAAACGGTCACTAAATGAACTGTTGTTAAGTCAAGAACTCCCTGTACCTAGAAGTGTTAGGCTATGCATAGAACAACAAGAAAAAAAAAAAGCTCCATTATCATGAGAGCTGGGCCCTGACCCTGAGAATAATGCAGGATCTATTCTAAGGGCTACATATCATATAAATGCTCACTGCTCCTGGAGATGAAAAGATGGTTCAGCAGCAAGGGAGAGACATCACTTTCTGTAACTTGCTAGCATGCAACCGGTACAAAATAATTAGAGGCATAGCATGAAATTCTGTACACCCCCTATTCCGTTTTCCATCCCCAGATTACTTTTAAGCTGCCCAGGGTTGGTTTTAAAATGGGCAGCTGTATAAATGTTTTAAATAAATAAATATAATTTCAGCAATCTACTGGCAGAAGAAAGCAGGAGAAGTGGCTTTAGATTAGCAAGGCTAAAGACCTTCCACCTTCCCTAGGAAAACTGTCGAGCTATTAATAGACGCTTCCCCTGCAAACACCCTACTCCTGAAAGGTCCAGTTCTGAGGTGGACAGATAAAAGTAATTCTATTTAAAGGTAGTAGAGGAAAATGAGATTTCCAGGGTAGAAGATTCTGACTAAATAATTTAGCGCTACACAGGAGGAAAGTTTAAGAAGTTTGATGGCAGGCATTCCAGAAAGGGGATTATTGGAAATAGGTGCTGCCTCTTACCACATCTGGTGCTTTCTGAATCTGGTTAGCCAGCTGGAGAGATTTGTTTGCAGATGAGAGTTGCTCCTTCAAGGACTCTGCTTCTCTTTGAGCTACCTCTGCCCTCTGAAAAAGGGGGGGGGGAATCAGGAAGTGAGGATGGGGGAGAGGGAGAGAATGTACATTTGATTTAACAACTGGCAATTATTGCACGAACATTCATCAATTCATGCCCGACTGAGTATAATTGATTTTCCTAAACACTCAACCTAATAAATGATGGGGGGGGGAAGAACCTCAGAATGTGATGGATTTTTATTTTAAAGAGTACAAGGAAGAAATAATTGAGCGATTATGACAGTAATTTAACGCTAGGAGCAAGGAATCCCCTGCTGACACAAATGCTGCGGCCCACTGAATTTCCCAGGCTGGATGAATGCGAGTGGAAATGGATTCCTTTGATTCAATTGCCTTCTGTATTCTGAGCCAAAGCAGGCAGAGTTGCCTGATTCCTTGTGGGAATAATTCTCATGAGTAAATGCTGAATTAAGTGATCCTCAGTCTGCCTTGCCTGAAACAATCACAATGGCCTTTTGTTGAGTCTTTTTCTTCCATAACCGTCTCTCTCCTTTGCATACATGCACACATTGAAGTATACAAGGTAGGGAGAATAATGGTTACAGGCTTAATCCACATTACAGTTTTATCCTGCTTTTTTTTTTTTAAAAAAAAAAAAATGAGACAATAACCTCTGATATGCCAGAGATTATCAAACATGTTTCTCATCAGCCCAAACCAGAATAGTCAATTATCAAGATGATGGGAATTGTACTTCCAATATCTAGAGAACCCACCTTTTTCCACCCTGCTCCAAGGGACATGCTGTACCATGTGGAATAGTCTCTCTCATCCTTACAAAAACCAGGATAAGGAAATAGAAGGAGAGGCCCTCCAATCTACAAAATCCCAAGTGGATGCATAGCGCTTACAAGCCCTGGGCTCTTCTATGCATAAATGCAGCACGCTGCAAGGATATGACATTTATGAGATCTGTTCCTATAAACAGCTTGAGGACTGGATCAAGGCTGCCCAGTAAACTTTCTGGCTCTGAGAAGAGTTGCTGGATCAAGTTCTCCTTAGCTGAAATTTGACACAGCAACTGTTTCCCATTTGTTTTTAATGAATACATGACACAAAAACAGTAGCTCTAGAAGGAAAAGAAGCGCATGGAAATATTAAATTATAAATGTGCTTGTTGGAGCAACCTCTTTTGGATGCTTTAAAGCAGAAATAATTCATCGTATATGGTGCTTACTATCCATAGTTTATTCAAGAGAGGGGGGGGGAAGGGTGTTTGTTCTTCCTACAGCTCTCCAAACTAGCTAAAGTGGTCAGAAGAAGAAAGGCTTTGTAGGTCTCTCCAAATCCAGTTCCAGAAAAACTGCAAACTTGGATGCCTCCGTACTCCAGCATCTCAAATTTCAGGGCTTCCAGTGAAGTCTCTCTCTTTCTCTCTCCCCAAAATGGTCTCAGAGTTGGAAGCATGATATATTCTCAGTGGATTGATTAAAGTCATTTATTTACTACCTTTCAGAACAATATACTGAAAAGAATTTATAATCTATATAAATATCTGCAAATATAAACCCAATTATTAATGAAAAAGCCGGCAAGAGATCTGTCACATAAGTCTCCGTAGCATTGTTGCTGACTTCCTCCCTCCTTCTTGAGCAGACCTGGGCATTTTACATTCCATGGGTCTCATCTGGCCCACAACAGCGGGCACTGTCATCAGGGCTGGGACCGTGACGGGGTGGGTGGGGGCGCACCTGCCCTCCACAACAGTCCGTTTCTCATGTGGCCCTTTGAGACCATTAGCTGCCCACCCCTGCTCTTGAGGGATCCTTCCTGGGACGGGGTATTCAGGGATCATTTCCATAAGGCAGTTACTCCTGCAATCCATCATCAAGCCCTGTGGAAGGAGTGATCTTGTCATCCACTGAGACAAGAGCATTTAACCTCCCACTGAAGCATTGGCACAGATAACCCATCCCAATAATCAGCCTCCAAAGCTGCTGCAAGGATGGGTTTTCAGCTAAGGAAGAAATGTTCTGAAGGAGAGGTTGGGGAGGCATGAGGGGGCTTCTTTTCCACTTCCAGCATAAGACTCCTCTAAATTGCAAAAGGATAGTCAGAATGTAAAAGACTACACAAAGAAAATAAACTTAAAGAACCATGTTTGTCCCAACCTCTCTAACTGAAGGAATACCAGAGTTTCCTTTCAACTTGCTTACAGTTGACCACTGTTAAGTTACTCTTGATATCTGATAGAAGCTATAAGAAAGTTGCATGGAGCATTTGCATCATTTGCACAATGACAGTACAATGCCATGATGTCCCTTGCCCCTCTGTAGATGCCTGGGCTTTCAACTAACATGCAAGGATGGGTGCAGGAGGAGCAACTGTTTCTCCCCCCCTCAAGATGATAATAGTGATCTAAATCATTTCCATAATCATAATTTTCCTGCAGGACACAGGTATCTATCACCCCATCTTAGGAGACAAGATCCTACCTTTCTCCTTCACTGCTGGAATGTTAACATGAGATACACCCAATTTAGAGGTAGGAGATAAGGATTCCTATCAAAATATGAGACTCAGCATATGTAAAACTGGTTTAACAGGTATGGCTTTAATGCCATGTTTAGCCATATTCCTTCACCAATCTTACATTTTAAGTTTCATCCAAGGCTTTGACTTCCTTCATTTTTTCATTCTTTTGGTGTTTAAACACAATGCTTCCATTAAAAGAAAATACTTCACTAAGAACTCAGTCTTCAAGCTTTCATTCCTATTTTGCAGAGAATTTCCTCCTAAGAAGTTTGTCTATGGAGATTCTCAGTCATCCGGGACATGCTTTTTCAAAAGATAACTGGACTTTGTTTTTCCTTGACGACATTTCACTTCTCATCCAAGAAGCTTTATCGGTTCAACCAATGAAGCTTCTTGGATGTGAAACATCTTCCAAGAAAAACAAAGAAAGTCCAGTTGCCTTTTGAAAAGCATGTTTGAGACAATCCCAAGGAATTTCTTTACTTGTCTCTTCAAGTAAATCGTTTTTACTAGAGAAGATATCTTTACATGGTATATTGATGGAATAGGGAATCAAAAATAATCCTTCTCTCCCATCTGGTGCATGCAGTAATTTTGATTAACCTTAAAAATTGGATCAGGTCTATAACCAAGTCTATGTTCTAACTGAAGTTTAAAAATACAAAGATAAAAAACTAAATAAAACTAGCTTCCTTCCTCCTTCCGTTATATATTCAAGATGCACAGTGATTAATATTTATACATTACTTATATGTAAGGATATAGGATTATACATATGTTGTATATAGTATGTTTAAATGTGTGTTATGTATGTATACACTTTGAGAGCAGGAAACTAAATTTCATTTTTAATGTGTGCTATTGTGCCCACAGTAAAAATGACAATAAAGGTTATCTATCTATCTATCTATCTATCTATCTATCTATCTATCTATCTATCTATCTATCTATCTATCTATCTATCTAATACAAAAAAAACCATGAAAAAGACAAGGTAAAAGTGCAGTGAATTTCTTCTTCTTCTTTTCTTCCCTCTGTTTTCCCCTACACCAAGGGTAGGCAACCTTGGCTCTTTTATGACTCATGGACTTCAACTCCCAGAATTCCTGAGCCAGCTATGCCAAGGTTGCCTACCCCTGCCCTACACCCAAGATAAGAGAAAAAAAAAGTGGATCAATGATTGGATAATTGGGTACAAAGAATATCAATGGCTGTTCCATCTGTCATTCCCACTTAACCAAGAATTGAAACAAGGTTACCAAAACTGGAGGTAAAGTCGATAGTGATAATTTATACTTCAAAAGCAAGAATGCATGGAGACAAGTGTACAGGCTGCTCTTAGGTCCTTAACTATGACCTGGTCATTTTGATATCTTCAAGGGCGATGACAGTGGAAAAAAAAAGCTTTCTCATCAAATCTGAAAAGAAGACACTATCCAACTTTAAATTCTTACTTGATTTGCTCTTTCAAGGTCTGTCATGATCATCTCAATTTCATCCGACCTAAAAACAGATAGAAGAAAGGTCTATTAAGCTCTGAAGAACAAGTAAAAACATATCAAAGACCAATCATCTGGTCTTTTCTTTATGTCTATAACATTTGTGAAGAGCAACATTTTCTTCAAAAATCTTAAAAGTGATTTTCTTATATCAAAACATTATAAAATTAAGAATTTAAGTCAGAACTTTCATAATTCTAAAAATAGCATCTGGGTCATCAAAACAATTAGCCAGAATAACTGACATATTATTTAATTGTTGAAGTGAAAAATAAAATAAAATAAATGCCACAATATATAATCCTGAGTTTGGGAACTGGAGGCTCACATGGGGTCAGTGGGACCAAGGAAAATAACATAGACCTGCAAGAATGCCAAATTTCATGAGATTTGGGTAAAAATACCAAAATCTCATTGATGAAGGTATCAAAGCTTCATGAAATTACAACCACTTCTACATTTAAAAAATCATTGGAGGCTGGGGCTGAATCATCATGTAGGAGCCAAAGATTCCACCCTTACATTTTCCAACTTGTAGTATACAGAGCATATGCAATTGCTTAATAGGCTGCACATACAGAAGAAAACTCACTATGAAATTAGAAGGGACCGTTTATGCCAGCGTTTTTCAAACTACTTCAAGATGTGTATAATGAACTTGACACTGTGCTCCACATAGAAATCTAAACTAAAGCATCACCAACATATGATATTGCTTGGACATATCCAAGGAAGGGGAGTTCACTACTTTCATTGGCAATTAGTTCCACTGTTCAACAGCTCTTACTTTTTGGAAGCTATACCAGATCAATCAGAATTTGCACCATGAACTCCTCACTCTTCCCAGAAACTGATCCCAAGAAATCATGATTAAAATCTCCCTATGGCAATCATTGGGAATTTCAACACTCATCTAGAGATGTGATCTAAGAGCTCAGTCAGATATGCCACTAAGCACCACAATTTCATGCCAAAGGATTCACACTCTATCGTCTCCAGCAGGTCACATCAAGATAATCAGTATCATTGCTAGCCTAACTTACCATAACATCAAAGCTGCTCTAGAATCTAGTTCCCAGAGATCAGATCTCTGAAAAAAAATCATATCTCTACCCCCCAACAAGTTTCAATAATGCACACCAGATCCAGCCATGAATATGAATGAGCATATCTTATTACAAAAATTATCAATTTGCTAATAGCAGATTAAGGCCAAGGTCATGAGCAAACTGGCCAGCAGGAACATGGGACAAGGCAGGTGGAGCAGAATCAAAATGTAGATATCCATGATCATCAGCCCAATGTTTCTCATTCTGTCACCTCTCCCATCATAACCCACAATCCACTCCTCCTTCCTACTCCCACGTTACACTTCCCGATATATGGAAGGCCAATAGTCCCTCACAGGTCACTGTTGCCCCAACTGCAATGAAACTTTGCAAACCTAGCACAATTCAGCAACAATCTGTCATAAGTTACTCCAACTATACACAAGTTTCCTTACCTACCGCCTTCTTTCCACTTCTTCGCTTTCTCTAAATCCTTCTTAAAATATAAGAAAATATAGTATTCAGAATCGAATTCAGTACTTGAGGTAGGGGCCTGAGCTACGTAGAATATAATGTAACTATTATTCCATGTCTGGAAACTTCTAATAAAATGCATTCTAAAACTGAACTTGCCTTTTTATTGGTTACAGTATATCATCCTGCTGATTGCTGTTCAGCTTAAGATCAACTATAATTCCAAGTTCTTTTCCAAAAGTATGATTATCATACTAGGTATCCCCATTCTTCTTACATAAGTATTTGACTTTTTTTTCCTAACTGACTCTGTCCTTGTTTTTATTAAATTTCATTCCATTTTCAGCCCATTTTCTTTATCTACTTTGACTTCTGCAAAGCTGATAAATATTGCATCCCACCATTTATCCTAGGCATTAATAAAACCTCTGAAGAATATCAGGCCAAGACTGAACCTCACAGCACTCCAACTGATAACCCTAGGCAGCTTATAGAGTCACTATACCACACTTCAAATAATAAAAGATCCAATATAACCTTTAAAGGCTAAAGAAGTCAAGTAGTAAATAAAATCATATTAAGCAAAGCAACCTAGCTTAAAAAAATAGGTAACAGAAGAATCAGATGTTCATAGAGATAGTGTAAATCTGTGCATCACCCAAATTTAAGAGGGGGACACAAGAAATCAGAAGCAGGATCGCTTATTGTTTTATGTACAACATTTCTGCAAGTCTTTCCTCCAAAATGGTTAACAATAGATTAAAATCAATAAAATAATTTTTTTTAAAAAAGCAGGTAGATAGAAAGCTTTGCTTTAATCTGTCCTATAAACTACATGGATTGTGGGAGGTCTGGTACAGTTTTAATCTTATCAGTTTCTCTGCATACAGAGAGGCTACATCCAGGACTATCCCTAGACAGATTCAAGGATTTTGCCCCCCCCCCATTTATCTCAGTAGTTTCTCTTCTGTAAAACACTCCCTTTGAACCTCATAAAGCACTGCAAACTTTCCAGTAGCGTTTAAAGAGATCACATGTAATAAGTTGAACATCAACGAAGTCATTAATGTTTTAGCCATAAATAATAAAAAAGCAAAGAAATGAATTGGTACAATGTTCCCTCCTTAGGCAAGCTTGAACAAAATTGAGGAAAATCTTCAAAAAGTAGGTTCTTTTCATTGCAAAAGCTGAAGTGTTACCTCAGGAGCTGACATTTGGCACCTGAAATCATTTATTCCACAAAATTTCTAGGAGCTATATTTATTGTCTGGTAAACTTTAATATAAGTTCTAGCTCATTGTTACAAGATTCGGTTCACTCCAGTTCTCAATCATTCTAGTTCTTAGTGATTATTAACAGACAGGACTAGCTGGTTTCCCCAGGCTTCACATCTTTGATTAAATTCCCTTTTGATAGAGAAGAGAAATATCTACATTTAGCAGGCAAACCCCACTTGTTTCAGCTTATTGCACCGTAACTGCCTTGAAATAGATCAGGGGTCTCCTATAAGCAAGATTTTAAAGTTGCTACCACCTGACCAGATGAGTAAGAGGACATGAACAAAATTAGGAATCTGAGTACTCCCAATTGAAAGATATTATATTTGCAAGATTTTAAAAAATACATAGTTCCCCACTAGTATCTCACAACTGAAAGAGTAATTTTTTATTATGTGTTAATTTATATCATAGCATACCCAATTATATTTTCCCAAAGGGAGTAGAGGAGTTTTTGAGTTGCACCTAAAAGACAGTAAGGCAGAGTACTTATTTTATAAATAATTCCCAGTGCATTTTCATTGATCTTTATCAAGGGTATATGTTCAGCCCTTAGACACTGCATTTCCTCCAGATGAGTCAGTAGTATTAGACAAGCTGGATTCAGACATATTTGCTTTTCTATCAGAATGTGACTGAACGGATTTCTTTAAACTGTTGAATAAATTCCCCTGATGAAGATCAGTGAATTAGGCCAGGCAATTCTTTATTAATATCTGAGGCTTATTGTCTTTGCAGCATTTCTTCTGATCTATAATCCACAATTATCCTCTACTGAAATATATTATGCTGCATTTTGTATCTGAAATATACTGTAGGGCTATTAACATTTCTCAATTTCTTGGTTAAAAGCAAAAGTTATTTTGTATGAACTTGGAAATCTTAATCTTTTCAGTTGAGCTTACTTACAGGTAAAGATGTCTGTCATATTGCAGCCTGAATTTCCAAGTGCTTCTTATATAATGTAAGAATATTATTGAAATTGAACTGCTAGGAAACAGGGAATAAGAAGAGGGGAAAAAGCAGGGAGGGGGCAGTAGAAGGGGAAAATCCTAAAGGCAAATGTACAATAGGAACACTAGAATATATGAAATGTTGTGGTTGACTATGGAATAACAGATTTTCTTTTGAAGATTCTGCTTATTTAGCTTATTATAAAAGTCAACATCTGTATCAACAAAAGTGTAGCAAAAATCTTGATTTCTTTCATCTGAGTGACTGGTCTGCATATTTCAAAAGTTGTTACTGGCAATTAATATCATATATATTCAGACTGAGAGCCAGTATGGTATGATGGTTAAAGTATCAGATTAGAAACTTGAAGACTGTGTGTTCTAGTCCTGTCTTAGGCACAAAGCTAGCTGGGTGACCTTGGCCAGTCACTTTCTCTCAGCCAAAGGAAGGAAGCAATGGCAAACCACTTCTTAGAAAACTCACCAAGAAAACTACAGGGACTTGTCCAGGCAGACTCTGAGAATCAGAATGAAAGAAAAACAAATACTCAGACTGGGGGTGGAGTGACGGAAAACTGTGTACCTATGCCAGAGGAATGATTCTTACATTTTTGGTTTAGCAACATCTGGAAAGCCATTAATGCTTCTCATTCCTGATCTTTACCAACAGAATTAGGCCTTTCTTTCTATGAAATGTAGGTTGATGTGTCCTTGTTTTTTAGTCTTTTTAAGAATAGATGCAGCAATATGTTCCAAAAGAAATACATCTTAATCCTCCTAATTCATTCTGCGACATTTTAAGTAAAACACTGAGTGGATAGAAAGTATGTCGCAGAGTCAAAATGCTTGTCTTGAGGCCGAAGGTAGTACACTTCACTATAGCAGCTTGAAAAATATGTTGGCTCTGAACTTGGAAGTGAAGATATTAGGATGAATAGTCCAACTGACCCCCACCCTCTTAAATATATATATATATATATATATATATATATATATATATATATATATATATATATATATATATATATATATATATATATATATGGAATTCATTGTCACAAAATAAAAGATGTCTGTTACTCTGAGAGACTTTAAACATGTTTATTAGTCATGATGTCATAAAATGTCATAAATAACATTTTTTGAAAACAATTATCAAGAGCACAGTACATTAAGCCTTTTATGCTTGCTTTTGGAGTTGCTAAAGATGAAAGATTCCTATAGACAGACTTCTGGTTTGATCAAGGAGGTCTTCTTAGATCGTTTTATTTTAAAGGCATCTTAGAACAATGAGTTTTATCAGTTTGTTACAGTATGTGTGATCTGAAGAAGTGATTTACTTTTGATCAACCAGAATCAAATGCAGAATAAAGTGATCACCTACAGCAGTGAAAATGTTTCACCTTGCTTTTTAGTAAAGATAGAAAAGGTGTAAACTAGGTTACCTATCTTAAGTGCAACTGTGCCAGATACAGCACTGGTTACTATGGATAAAAATAGTAGTAGTCAGTTCTGGCATGTTTTTGCCAGTATGGCACAAGTACCATCAAAGCCCAATTTTGCCCTGGGCATGTTGATATTCTTCTATGTAAGCCAACATCTCTAAACTGCGGACTATATTGTAAACCAACTACTGTTGCCCACAATCCACCAATTTGGAGATAAATGCTGTATACTTGCACATAGCTGTTTCTTTTTAACCCCCCCTCCCCCCGCATACTATTTCTTAATCCTTTCCTGTGCTCTGCATAGCTTTGCTTATTGTAAGAAAAAATAGTGTGATGCATGCACATATATGTATATTGAAACATCAACTGAAACACCAGTGTCTCGAATTCTTCCTATTTTCTCAGCACACATTTGTTGCTCCTTCCAAAAAAGAAGGAATCCTGAATTCTTTACATATAGAAGATCTGAAACCTACAGTGAATTTATCTGAAATATATTCAGAGTCAACAAATTTGTTAAAGGATAACATTTTGGTGAGTTGGAAAAAAATTGTAATATTTTCCTTTTATTGTTCTGTTCTTTTTATCTGTTCTTTGTAAATGAAGCCACAAGTGCTCATAAAACTGAACTACCAACACTTTCCTTAATATGTTTTGTGAATAAAATCTACCTTGTTTGATACTGGGAAGCTATACAAGTCACTTAAAAAAAATAAAAGCATTACACTGCATCATAGACTTCCATGGGCAGTCAGAACAAAAAAGGCAAAAGAAAATTTTAAAGAGATGAACAGCTTTTCTTTTGAAATCTGGAGTGCATCATTTCAGTGTTATAGAAACAAGCAACATGAACCAAAGATTAGAACAGCTGATTCTGTGTTCCCACAGATTTATTTTATTTTACAGTTGCTTGCAGCATTGGTATGACCACTTAATAATAATCCTGTTATTGAAGTAAAAGTTTTGTAAATTGCTATCCCACAATGCTGCTAGCATCAAGCTGCTTCTACAATAATGAGGAGTTTCAAATGTTGTTTTTTTAACAAAATGTCAAGAGACTCAAGAGACAAAGACTGTGTGTAAAATTAGCAGAGTTTTAAAATTAAGAGTTAATGTGACATCAATGGAATAGCCAAACAACCACTCATTATTTAATGCCATTATAGTATTGGCTCAATTCATACATTAAGTAATAAGATGACCCGATTGATTTTATTTTTGGTGTGTGAATCCAGCTACTGTGGTTTGTACGCCATGATTTCATACTCAGCAACACCCTAGTCAATCTAACTTATTCAACAAACCACAATTAAAACAATAATGGTGTTTTCTGGAGCACTGAATCAAGAAAATAAGTCTATAACCAGAGTACAGCTAAATCCTTGCCCAGTTTAGGAGCAGCTATATTTGGCTTCATCAAAACTTAAAGGTGGGGATTTATTTGGAAAAAGTTGTAACATACATCTCAAAAAATACATGAGATAAGAACCCAATATACTTAGTATCAGAGCTAGCAGTCTCCCTCAGTTCACAGATTTCATTATAGTGACAACTGTTTGAGGAGAAAGAAGTAAACATCACTTTCTGTAACAAAGAATAAATTTCGCCTTTTACTGATTTTTTTCCCTAAGCTATATACTTTCTTTTTATAATGTTGAATAGCAGCTCTGGAGTCTACATATGCTTTTTTTGTATTTCTAACAGATGGTACAATATTACACTGCTTAATTTGTTTGATTCTGAAAACGAACAACCTACGGTACCCGACTTTGCTCCTTTTTTCCAATACTGCTGCCTGATGTGATATAATAACAAGTATTTTTTTTTTATTTTTATTTTTATGAGACACTTATATACCGCTTTAAGTGCAAGCACTCTCTAAGCGGTGTACACCAGTAAGCAATGTATATATATTTACATTGCCCCCAACAATCTGGGTCCTCATTTTACCTACCCCAGAAGGATGGAAGGCTGAGTCAACCTTGAGCCGGTGAGATTTGAACCGCTGACCTGCTGAACACAGTCAGCTAAATTGGCCTGCAGTACTGCACTCTAACTGCTGCGCCACCTCAGCTCTTATTTTGCTTTCAAAATAGAATTTCCAGGTTTGTATTTATCAAAAAACAAAGAACTATACTGGTGAGAAGATGAATGTGACCATTCAGAGCTCGTAGTTTTCCTCCTGGAAAATATTAACTTCATCTAACTGTCATTTCTTTTTAATATGTATATGGAATTATTCATTTGAATAAATGCTTTGAGGGTGTCTGACTCCAAAGGCAATGATGAAACTAAGTTCCAGTTAATGCAAAACCCCCAACAAATCTCTGTCATTTCCTGTTTTACCTGTTTAATAAAACGTTCAGCAAATATATATGCAAGAGGTATTTATAAATGTATTTAAAGTGTAATATTGTTTATTAAACAAAATAGCAAGTTTCACAGCATATTCTGAAATTATAATTCTGCTTATGCCGCAGGCTTTAGCCTTAAATAACAAAGAATGAGATATCAGGAAATAATCTAGCACAAAACAATTTCAGTGTACAGAAGAAAGTGTACTCCCATAGGAAAGGATTAGTGGAATAGTAAATATCCACTAAATTAAATTCAGACACGTAATCTTGCAAAGCATTATGAAACAAAGAATAAATTTGGAAGGTGGACTATCATGATTTTAAAAGTGATTCAGAATTTGATTTACATTACTAATATGTGATCTATTGGCATCTTTTACTGCTGAAAATACCTAGGTATTTCTGTGACTGGGTGATACAGTTCCCTGCTTATGCTTACTAGAATCAGCCATATGGGAACATTTGAGAAAAGTCAAATTTGGTCAGTCCTGTACAAATGATAAGAGAGAAGAAACAATGAACAGGCTTCCATAAATACTTCTTCCCCCCACTTGTAACTTTGCTCTGAGAATTGAACATCCTTAATTAAACATCTCCTTAATTTTCATGTTGTGACCTTAAGGGACTGCCTGGTAGTCTGATTATTTGAGAACAGAGCTTATGCCTGCAAATGGACATAGGTTTCCCAAGAGACACTACTGTTTCCTATTGTTTTAAAAGAAATGCTTGTGATCCACAGCTATTGCCTACCGGTATACAATATTAAAAACAAAAGGTGACTGTCATTTAATTTTACATCTCCCCACTCCACCTTTGTTGCTGCATGTTTCCAAATGAAACCACTTTCCACTTATTTTAATTCAGCACAGAGCAAGGCAGGAAAATACTGAATTACTACCTTCAGTTTGGCCTCAGGCAGCATAGCACAGTATTAATTTTCCAAATGAAGTATAAGAAACAATAGAAGAGAGCAAAACAAATGCAAGAAATGGTCTTCCATGTGTCCTAGAAACAAACACATATCATAGTGTAATATGTGACCTTAAAAAAAAAATAATCAGAGGTTGTTCAAGGCTCATTCATCTTCAAGGGGGAAAAAAAGTGCAAGAATCTATTCTAAAATTGCAGCTTGGAGAATTAAGCTGTATGCTGGAGAGTTTAATATTTGCTATATTAACATGCCAAAAAATAAAGGACTTTATATTATTTAGCTGACTACTACATATGCAATTTGGACAATGATTTAAAACAAAATTTATTTATTTATTTATGAGACTTATATACTGCTTTAAGTGCAAGCACTCTCTAAGTGGTGTACACCAGTAAGCAATGTATATATATATTTACATTGCCCCCAACAATCTGGGTCCTCATTTTACCTACCCGGAAGGATGGAAGGCTGAGTCAACCTTGAGCCGGTGAGATTTGAACCGCTGACCTGCTGAACACAGTCAGCTAAAGTGGCCTGCAGTACTGCACTCTAACTGCTGCGCCACCTCGGGGAGTAGAAATTCTGAGAAAGAACGCAGTCTTCGTAAACACCAGTTTTAAATGAGCTACACTTGAATGAGCTACTTTGTTGTCTCAAAGGACTTCTGAGACACACAGGCAGGGTTTAAGACAAGGAACAAAGGAGATATTATGCTAACCAGGATGATCATCCAATTAAAGGCATCATCATCATCATCATCAAGTTGGAAGGGATCTTGGAGATCATCTAGTCCAGGGGTGTCAAACTGCCGGCCCGTGGGCCAGTTTCATCATACTAGAGCCGCGCCCACCCCATTGCTGGCAATGGCGAAAAAGCTCCAATACGTCACGCGACATCATGTCACGTCACGAGTTTGACATGCCTGATCTAGTCCAACTCCCTGCTCAGGCCATAATCAATGGTCTAAAATTCATCTGATTAATTTAGATAATATATACTGGATGTTTGGCAGGCATTATTTTAGAATGTGCATGAGAGAATGTTAATGCTCTTCAAATCTTTCTCTCTTTTGCTCCATACTACACTTTAACATTAAACATCTTGACTACGGAACTGAAGGGCCTGTAGCTTCTGACTACAAGAAGACCGAGATCCCGTGTGGTGGTATCCATACCATTTTAGAAGCGTACCCGACCAGCCATCCAAGACTTATTTCTTTGTAATAGTAGATATTTGGAGTGCTTTTGGGATGCCTGGAGTACTCTGAATAGAATGGAAGGGTATAAATAAAGAACTAATCCAATAGTCTTGGGATTTCATAACTGAAAGGAAACCCCTTCCAATACTCAAGGGAATAAGGAGTACTAATGATAATGCGTATGTGTGTGTCATTTCACTATCTTGAGTGAGAATCATATGGCACAAAATATTATTTTACAAATATTACAGTGTACTTCAGGGGCCAGTTAGGAATGATGCCATTACATGTGGGCTGCTTCCACACATGAATGCATAGACAAGCAATCCAGTACTCTCCAAATGTTTTGGACTACAACTTCCATATTCTCTGACCACTGTCATCTGGTTGGAGACCAACCCATGGAGTGCTTCCCAATTATTAGTCTGAAAGGTGTCAACAAAGTCCCTGGAATCATATTGTTATTTCCTTTTGTCAACAGAATCCAGTTAGGATGACTCCTGAATGCAACTTAAGAGCATTGTGAAAAAGCCTTATAAAAAACAATAGGTCAACTTGTGATGAGCCAAAAACCTAAAGTACCAGGAAGTATTGAAGGCTTAAATGCTGCTTACTCACTCATCTTCTAATTTCAACTCCCTCTCAATATATTTCAGCAATATCTTTAACCTGGTTCTCCACTGAAATAAAATGTGAAGTTGGTAAAGAATCCTGGTTCAGCAGAAAATATACTCCATACTCTTCAGATGGCAACTTACATAGTTCCAAGAAATGGATTGCTATTGCAGGATATATGAACGTGCATTCTGCATCTGTACAATAAAAAACTGATGTGGGATCTTTGCAAGCAACTCATCACCTTCTTTTCATTGGAATACTAACAAAAATCATAGTGACTGTTCCCACCACAGAGTTGCATATCAGCATATATACAATAGATCACCACAAAATAAAACTATACAGCAGCTTGTTGAATATCTAATGTCCATGCCAAAATCATGATTAAAGATAGGATGAGTACTAGAGTTTGAGAAAAGTAGGGAGATATACAGTTTTGTGCAGCCTGTTCCTACTCTCCCCTCTGAAGTAATGACATCCGCTGTGTCTGCTCCAACTCCCAACAACTAGTCTGCCAGAGGAATGCTTGCAATTTTTATGATCAGCCACAAACCTGCTGAAATAACAGGCATAGTTCCTGTAATTAAACAATGAACTTCTATGAAAAATCAAGAAGCTGCTAATTTAATGTTTGTTAACTCCCCCCCCCAAAAAAACCCCTTGTCATTCCTTAAGAGTCCTCCCCCAGCTTCCAATAACCACAGTTCTAGGAACTGTGGAAGGCTGCCTCCCACCAAAAGAAGAAAGCAGTGATTGCTAATGTTTGCAGAAACATGAACTTTCAGCACATTGACAGCAAACAGTAAAGTTACCTTTGGTGAAAGGTGGTTGTGAAAAGTTTATAAATACTTTAATTTGTGTCTGCTTTTTTTGTTGGAGTCTGATATTACTACCCCACTTCTGAATTGTTGAAATAGCACTGGGGAACAGGATGAGATGGTGTAGAGCAGTGGTTCTCAACCTGTGGGTCGGGACCCCATTTCGGGTCGAATGACCATTTCACGGGGGTCGCCAAACAATGCAGTCTGCCATTTTTTTCCCCTTTTCCTTAGTTGTGCTACTCCTTTTTATTCTATTGGCTTTTGAAAGCCAATAGAATAGACTCTCTTAAATAGAGTCTAATTCTATTGGTTTTCAAAAGACGATAGGAATTGTCCAGGCTGTCTCTGCCCTGCTGAGACCGCCAAAAGTCCCATTCTGCAAACGGTGCTACACCAGTTCAGTAGTCCTCGACTTACAACCAGTTGAGTAGTCCTTGACTTACGACCGGTTGGGGGTCGCGGCATTAAAAAGGTTGAGAACCACTGGTGTAGAGCTACAGCTTGTATTAAACCGTTTTTGTTGTTACCTATCCTTTAGAAAGACGGAGAAGGATGAGAGAGAAGCAGCAGTGTCACCACGCATCTACCCTTTTTATTCATTTAATTCAATTTAGAGGCTGCCCAATTCCAGGATGACTCTGTGCAACCTAGATTTTAAAAAGTAAGAACAAGAGGAGAATTACAATAATAATAGAAGTACCCAGAAGAAGGTATATTCTATGTAACAAAAATGCTACATAGGCCAACCAGTACTCTGCCCCAAGATTTGGGATAACAGCAAAGTTTTGAGTAACTTTCTGAATGTCATTAGGATGGGAGCCATACAAATCTTTGGGGGTGATACCATTCCAAAAGACAGTTTGGCAGCATTTCAGAAAACCAATATATCCCTAAATCAATGTTTGACTAATTATTCTTAGGAGTAATTTAGTGGACCCATTTAGCAACTAAGTCAGAGGTACAACTTTTTTTTTTTTAAAGACAGACCAGTTGTTCTGAACTGGTGGCATTTGGCTGACCAGAATAGGAGTAAAATAGACTTGACAGGCCTGATCTGATCCACCAAAACACACTCTTCTTAGAAAGATTTGCCTCCTGACTACAAAATGTCATAGCAAATGATGCTGGATTGTGAAGACTCTAACAAGTGTCACCAAATTATACCTTTCTCATATGATTAAAACAACAAAGGCAAGCCAGAAAAACCTGCCTGTCCTTCCCTCCTTTTCCTTTTTTGTTTCAGTTTACCCAAGCTATGGGGAATAAAGATTCTCTTGTGTCAATTCAATGGCAGGATTGCACCTTTTTCTTGCTTCTAGAGCTGAAAGAGGCCTCTCTCATGCCCCTTCTTCAAGGCTTCTTAGATATGTGCTTAAAGTACAATTAAAAATACTTCTTCAGCATTTTATGAACACAGACCAAATTGTGATGGTAGAATAAGATGGCTCAATGTTCTCTAAGCTCACAATAAAGAGCCTGCTGCACCCCAGAATGTAGTCTGATTGTAGCAGCACAATACTTAGTTCTGGGTGCACCAGCACATGGGGCAGATTTTACAAGAATGTAGTTCCTCTCAGCTTTCAGCTTAAGAATGAGGCTTGCTCTCCACCTACAGAAGACACAGTGCAATTTTTAAAAACGCCAAGCGCAAGATTTTCCTCCATACTAACCTCCTTTTATGGGGCTTCCTCATAAATTGGCTGGCTGGGCCATTTCTCTTGCTGCTTGTGAAGTGTTATGAAAACAATGGCGATAGGAACAGACAATCTGGCCCCTTGTGTGTGTACACATTCTACCCACCCCTCCTTCTGCCAAAGCCACTTTGCTCAGGCTGCCTTACTTTTGATATCTGCATTAGAACAGTCACTGGACCAAATCAAGGGATGGAGCTAACCTGGCATGTAACAGAAGAAAACCAAGCGGACTAGAAGTTTGTGATGTACTGAGAAAAGTAAAACATTCTCCATCTCACTCAGATACTAAACCTATTGGTTGAGTTTGCACAACAAACTAGACTAGGTTAAAAGGGAGTTAAACAGTTTGTGGTTCTGTATGTTATGGAAATCCAGTCATCACCTAGGCATTATATGTGTCACAGACCATCAGCTTAAACCAGAAAATGGCATTGATGTAACATATTAGATAAAATCAGTTAACTGTTTTGTTGATTGGATTTAGGCTCACTGTATACTTTTAATATACAGCTCACATTCAAGAATTATGGATCATATTAATGTATTTACAAACAAGCCTCCCTCAATGAGTTTCTAGTGGCTCTATGGATGCCTTAAGGACAAAATAGGCACACCATGAGAGCAACATTGCCTCGGCTCCTGGGTTATATGTTTGAAATATACAGTAGCAGCCTAACTAAATCTATTCCTGTGCCACAGAGTTCCCCAATCTTTCCAGCTTTGTGGACTGGCGGGGGAAGAGAGGGGGGATGGTTTCGTGCAAGGGGCAGACAAGTGTGCATGAGCACAGCTCCATTTGCATGAGCGGCGGGCAAGCGCACCCACCACTTGCGCAAATAGAGCGCACGCACATGCACTTGCCCCTTGCTCAAGTGAGTGGGTGCAAACACCCTCACCCAGCATTTCCGCAGCCCGGTTCTCAAGGGCTCAAGGCCCGGTAGTGGGGACCCCAGCTCTAACATACTAGCATTAAAAATTAAATCTGAAATTGGGATATGTAGATGAATGAGCAACGTTTTACAATATTATATGAAGAGGTGAGTCCAATGAGCAGAAAGTGACTCCTGTCTTTGTCTGGTTGTATTTTCAATTTTCCAGCTTTGTTTCTCCTCAATATAAATGAATGGCTGCTATTCACTATTTAAGAATGGTGCAAATGGCACCAAATAATTTCTAGTCTTCACTGACAATGATATCTCCTTAATCCGCTACTCTGTGTTAACACAACCTTCATACAATTCTGTCTTGGTGTTCTCCAGATGTGTTGGGCTAAACGTTTCCACAACATTTTTCAGCCATTATGGTCAGACAAGGAAAGTTACATTAGCCCATCAGTTGATAGAGTTAAGTTGAAGATCAAATCTGGCTTAAAAGACTTCTTGCAGGACCCTTTATTTTCTTCTGAAGAGTTAAAGCTGCTCTTAAAATTAAATCAGATTTTGATCAGTCCGGGGTTGGTAAAATGTTCTTCACATTCTCCCACATATGATCCGTGGCCAAAACTTCCATTAGAACATGGACTTGTTTTTCCTTCTACTTAAGCTAACAGAGATGTGGGCATATTACGTGTAGCCCTATACTCAGAAAAAAGCAGAAAGGTTTTGGTCAGGAAATGACACAGCAAAAAAGGATTGCCCTTCCTCCCAATAATTTGATTCAAATCAGAGCACCTTCCTGTTGTAAAAACAGAATTCCTGAGTTCAGTGATGTCAGGAAGAATTTTATGATCCAACTTGGAAACAACTGCAATTGGGGTCAGGAAACAGGGCAAAACTCCTGCCAATTCCTTTATGAAAAAAGCTGAACTTCTCAGGCCTTTCTATGGGCTGATTGTAACCCAGTAACTAAGCTTCTGAAGGAGTTTTCCTGTCCAGACAATTTTTTTTGCCTTTTCTTAACAGCCTTTTTTTATTATTATTACTATACTATTATTTTTCTCCTTACCCTGCTGGTCTCATGAGAAAACTTTTTGGCTGAAGTGCAAGCCCTTGCTCTGATTTAAGAAGCAGCACAAATGTATTTCTGGGATATCACTTGAAAATGTGAGTGTGATTTAAAAGGGCTCAAGGCAAACACTTTAAACACCGCTCAAGAATAAATCCTCCAGAATAAATCCTTCGTGAGTGCCATTAACACCTCTGCCTGTTTTGTACCCAGTCTCTGAAGTTAACATCTCTCACTATCACGTTTTTAAATGCACAAAACTCCTTTTACCATTATGGATGGGAACTCTATAGATGTAACTTTCCTCTCTTTGTCTTTTGTCTTATGCAGTTGTTAACATATTAGTTATGTGGCAGAAAAGGCAACACCCAGGATTATTTCTGGAGATGCCTTGCACTATTTCCAGAGAGTGCTATATGCAGGTGAGTACATATAGCAATATCTGAAGTAAAGATTTGTCCCTACAAAGGTACAGTGCATAGAGGTGTGGGTACAAAAGTAGCTGGAATTGTAAACTAATTTTTGAGTTATCAACCCAAAAGAATAACAAGAAATTTGCTGCTGCTATAAATGTATTATTTACAGGTAGACCTCGATTTATGCCCACAACTGAGTCCAAAATTTCTGGGTTGAAGTCCACTCAACTTAAAGTTGCTGAGGTTGAATAATACTGATTCAGAGGAATAATGAAATCTGGAATTTGAAACAAATTTTTATTGAAAGTAGTTTTGCAATGGGGATGCCAACCCCCCCCCCCTTTATGCTGACTAATTCCTACCAAGATGGGAAATTTTCCATGTGCAGATAAGAGCCATTAGGTGCAATTCTATGTTTGTCCCACATTCCCATTGACTGGAAAAACTGATGAAGAATATATCTTTTTTTTGTGAATCTAATTTGGGACTGGTGTTTGTGCATCTTTGGAAATGCTGCTCTAAAGAAATCTTGTCCCAATTAACCCCAAAAGATTTTCATACAAACTTTCAAGAACTTTAATGTAGTGGAGAAGACAAGGATGAAGATATGTTAAATGCAGCAAAGATGCACTAGAAAAGCCAAGGCTGCAATAATGATGGACATCAGGACAATTTACTAAGTCTTTAAGGTGTCACCTGACTACCTGTTGACCTTGCTGTGACAGACTAAGGCAGCTACACCTCTAAAAATGTCTATAGTTTGTAATTCTCATTCTTCAGTAGATACACAAATAAAAGTACAGCAAAGAAAGGAAGGGCAGGGAGAACTCTAAAAGGTTGTTATTAGTCCCTATGATGATATTTCTTAAAGTAACATCCCCAATGAAACATCCAGTACTGGATCTTGTTATAGGAGTAGACTAGTGTCAATTTAAGGAAAATCCAAATTGTTTGAAGAGATGTGGAAACTCAGTGGAAAAGACACCATTGGTTGATTCACTAGAAGACCCTTGTATACATTCAGCCCTCCATAAGTCCTATACTTCTTTTTTAAAAAAGCGGGGAAGGAATCTAGCAATTCAAAAGGAAGGAAATGTTCTAAAATAGCAAAAAAATGTAACAGTTGTCGAAGGTATCAATGCAATCAATTTTGCATTGCTGAAAAGTAAGCATTCAATACACGAACCATTGGAAATGTTCTCCTGCCCTTTTTTGTAAGGAAATTTACTGTTCTATGTTGTGGAGGCAAGGGTTAATGTTGGCTCATGCAGACTATCCTGAGCCTGGGCTTTGTTCATCCAAGCCTTAAATCTTAAAGCTCCAGAGAGGGCTGCACAACTGCTATGCTCCAAGACCAGGGTATAAAGTTCCACATTAAAAATGCATGTCTTGGGCTTGCCATGGTCCTCAGCTATGGCTGAAAAGGAGCACCGGCGGGGAAGTATATGATGTCTCACCATCTCACTGGCAAATGGAGATATTCCTTAACGAACAGCAGCTGAAGAAAGGACAAGGAAACCATGAAACAAATCAAAAGGGTTCAATTCCACCCCCTTTTGTTTCAGGAAGAAAACCTTTTCTAATCTGAAAGCTTGTTCACAGCTGGCTACACTCAGTGATATTACATTTGCTTCGATGGAAAGAAGGGGAGGGGGAAGAAAAGAATGTGTGTACATGTATGTTTGTGTATGTATATGTACACACGAGAGCACATCGATAGGAACATTATGGAACAAGTCATGTTCTTATGACACTATTCTTTCCATTCCCATTTTCAGTTTCAGATAAGGACGAAACATTTATGCTTAATAATATTGTCATCCTGTGACTGAAGTCATCAAGTTGCATAGTAAGCAGCATCTATAGATGCAGAACATATTTAAAAGTGGTGCTACTGAATAAAATTTAATTGCCACTACAATTACCCCTCTATCTGTCTGTATACATGTACAGAGAAACACAGATACCCTGAAATAAAATGCGTACATAGACATGCAGACACTTTACAAGAGTGACCAAGCAACAGCAGAAAATGTTTGTGAAAGAGGGCACAACACAGATCCCGATGAAGGAAGAGTGGAGATATACTCAGTGCTCACATATAATTACTAGCTTATTAGTGCTGTATGCAAAATAGGGGAATTTGGGCATGGTTTAGGTGACCAGCTCATTGTAAAATTATAAATCTTCAGGTGAAACATTGTAAAAACAAAACCAAATGCATTTCATAAAAATTGGCATTTTAAACTTTTAAAAAAAGAAACATTACCACAGGGTTTCAGAAATTGAAGCCAAGTGAACATATGTGCACAGAGGGGTGGAAAAAATGAGAAACATTTGAACAAGGAGAATCTGACAGCTAAAAGGGAAAATGTAAAATCTGCTCTCAAGCACACAACAAAATGGAATTCCCCAGAATAGAGGATAACTCTACAGATCCCTTTCTGACTGTATGATCCCCAGTGTTCCTGGCAACATTTCTGCTATAGCCAGAAAACATATATATAAATCATTTTAGTTCTGATAAATCATAAATCTAAACTGATGAGGTATTGAGATTTGAAACAACACCAACTTTCCCCTTCAAAGTATTTTTTTCTGATTACTGTAATTTCTGACTGTCCTTGGATTAGATCTGTGAATTATTTTTTAATATTTAGTTATGGAACTCATTTAGGTGTTAACATCATTTCTACAAATAGCTTGTTGAGCCAGTTCACTCAGATAAGCTATGTAAAATAGATTAAATCTCTACAGCTCAAATTGTAGATGTGATAAGCGACAATCTTATTGGTGGATTAGCTTACAACCTACTTCCTCTTATCATATTCATAAAGTCCTCCTTCTTTGTGCTTTTCTTCAGGTGCTGCTGTAACATGGGTTTGCTATGATGTGTGAACCCTGCAACTAATTTGTGTCTGAATCAGAATTGAAAACCTAGGTTCTCCTGTTCTGGACTGCAGAAACCTGAAGCCCTTCCAGATGTTTAAACGATGGATAGGTCGTAACATTTTAGGCAAGCTAGAGGAAACAGTTATTAACCTCAATACTGTACTGGAGTACTCTAAACACAGTGTTATCTCGATACACAACTGCTTTGAAACTCATCTGACACATTTTGATGCAAAAAAGTTTGTCTCAGTACTCATGATTTGTTTGGTACTCAACGTGCAAACTACAACTGTTCAATGTTGGTTGCTGGATGACTAATACATCATTCCTTATGGAAAAATCTGTTTGGTACTTGTCATTTTTGGTACTCATCGTGCCTCCCGGAACTAATTAATGATGAGTACTGAGGTACCACTGTAAAAGCACTACAAGAAAGAGAATTTATTTCATACAAAATTCATGAAAAAGATTCATGGTTAAGATAAATGTTCCAAATATTGAGCTGTCTTCTCTAGAATAAGTGCAGATAGAGAGACTGAACGGTTTACACAAATGCTGATCATCCTTAATCTGCAGGGTTTGTAACTGAATGGCAGCCATTCAGAAAACTTTGAACTGAAAATTTTAGCCATTTATTGAAAAGGTTGCTGATCCCTGATCCGTGATGTTTTGCTTGGAAAACAGATCATGCATCCCTGCCCTTGCTGATGCATATTGTCTAATCTGACTAAGTAAAATGTTGCAAAGTCTGAGCCAAAGAATAGTTTTTCTTGATTACTTCTTGAGATGCCAAGATTAAACCTGGATTCTTCTGCCTGCAAATTTCATTGCTACTTGAACAGCTCTGCCCCTTCTCTGCTCATAGTCTGTAAATCAAATCAGCCATATCTCTCCCTCTCCAGTTCACCCTTCTCATCAATTTGGTGCCAACTCTCCTTCTCACTCTCGGTTCCTCTAAGCCAGTGGTTTCTCAACCTTGGCCCTTTGGCTACTTGAAGATCTGTAGATTTCAACTCCCAGAATTCCCCAATCAGCATTCTGAGAGTTGAAATCCACACATCTTCAACTGGCCACGGTTGGGAAACATTGCTCTACAGTTACCCTTTCTGCTAACTCTTTCTCCTGCTCAGCTTGCCTCTAATATGGAAACATGCAGCTCCACATCATCCAATTTTTTAACTCAGAAACAGCCGCAATTTGAAAACCTTGAAATTTTCTTACACAACTATTTTGGCAAGCCCCTCCATGTTCCAACAAACATTAAACTATGCTTGCCATTTGTCTCAGGAATCCTGCATTAATAAACATGAAGAGGACCACTTTTTTTTTTTTTACCTCCCACACTCAGTGACAGAAGAAAACAAAGACCAGCTGTAGTCATCAATGGACCCTTGTTCTGCACATAAAGCCCTAATTACATTTTATTTCAAGCCTACACATGGAAAACTTTACTAATGGTGTCTTGTCGATTTCAGCTTCTGAGAACCCAGCTGACATGCTAGAAAGCCATTTTTATTTTGTCCATTAACACCTTCATTTCAAGAGATGGAAGGAAGGGTTGCAAGGTTTTGTTTGCAGGTATTTATAATAATAACAAAATAACTAACAATTAACCACCACCATAAAGAGGAGAAGGATATATTTTCTATTAAGTAGTTAATACTGCATGTTTAGGCCATAAATCAATTTACCGAATAAGAGATAAAAAATATGTTCAACATAATTGGGAATTAAAAAGGTCAAAGGCCTAGTCCTAGCACAACAGTGAAAATCTTAATTGCCAGCATATATCAACAAAGATACCAAAAATATTATTACTGGTTGGTTGCACAGTCAGCCAGATGTTTAGACTGGATTGGGCATTTTTATTCAGCTTTGGAGTCCTTCCCAAGGACCTGAGATAGGCAGATATTGTTGTTTGAGGGTGTTAAAAGTATTGTCATATGATATAAGTCAGTGATGGTGAACTTTTTAGAGATTGGGTGCCCAAAAAACACCACCCTGTCCCCGCTCCGCCTCCTGCCTTGCCTGCTCCGCCCCCACCCACCCCCTGCCTGCAGGGCCACGCACCGCCTCCATGGCCTGCTGCAGCAGATCATCAGGCAGCCCTACAGCACCATGGCAGCCATGTCCTCTGCCCACACCCCGCAGCATCTGCACGCTGTGGGGTGCGAGGGCGGAGTCTTGTCCCTGTTGCCCAGAGGCGACTCTCCTCCAGGGGGGCTGCTGGTGAGGAGGGGGCCGTGGGGGAGGCGGGGCTGGGGCAATGGCGTGCATGCCCACAGAGAGGGCTCCGAGTGTCGCCTCTGGCACCCGTGCCATAGGTTCGCCACCACTGATATATGTTATTCCAAGTAAAGCTGCCTTTTGCAATTGACCAATTGTGATTTTATCAATGCCAATGGTGCTCCAGTTGTTTTGGGATTGCACCCAAGGAGCCTATTACTACTGGTGCTACCTTTGCTTTCTTTTGCCACAGTCATTCTATTTGTATTTTGTTATCTTCTCCAGTTCTTTCTCTTCTGCCTGGGATCAGGGACCATAGTGCTACAAGTGGGTGAATGAGCCCAGAATGTAAAAATTAAATATGGCTTAATATTGCTTATTAATTATTCACACAGAGCACATTAAAATTACTAGTCAGCAGCTTAGGGTTCTTGGAGCCATATCCAAGTTTTGGGGGCTGTAAATTGTGCACCCAAATGTTCTAAAGTGCCATATAATTGCACATGGTTGAACACAACATCATTATTTTCATTTTAGAAAATTGTCTCCCCAACAGCAGAGTTCAGAATTTTCATTCTGCTTTGTGCCCTAGGGTGCTCGCAAAACTGAGATAATGCATCTTGAAATGTCCCTATAAAAAAATAAATCCTCAAAATCCTGGCAGTTTTCCATCTGGATAATAAAACAACAGTTTAAGAAAACAGCCCAGCCCCTTGCCATTGTATCTTCTCTACTTTTTAATTTTTTTGGTTTAAATCTCAAATCTCAAAATGGAGGATGGATTGACCTGAAACTGTTCTGGATACCAATTCCAAAACTGGAACTGATCCTATAAAGAACATTTTAAAAAAGTGGAGTGAGGGTAAAGTTACTCTCAATTTGTCATAAAGAAGGGATAAAGTCACTATCAGCTTCTTATTCCTGCAGCTGACAAAAGGCCAATGTACAATTTCTCATTTGCAAAATTTCCAAGAATACTTTCCAAATACTTATATACTGCAAAGGATTCTTAGAAGAGTTTAACATAGGCCTGGTGTCATTGCCTTGCCTGGGCTCATAAAAATTAGGCATTTTGCTGCTGCAGCTTCCTGTTGGGAGGATAGCTGCTTCTATTGTTCCTCTCGTTGAAGAACCTATTTGCTCAATTTCTGACAAAAAAACTGAAAGGCAACAGTATCCTTCAAACACTGACGTTTCTAATACATTCTCACATTATGCAAGTCCACACCGAACACAATTTTACCTCAGATTCATTATGCACTCAAGAATTAAAACCACAATCAATTTTTCTTTTATTGAAGGCTGGCAGATGGAGAGACACAGTGGCTACAAATGGTGCAAACCTCCAGATGTGCCAGAGAATAGGCCTCATCACTCACTCTCATACATGCGAAGCCAATGATTTGAGTTGTCATCCAGCACATTGGGAAAGGCTGCTCTCAACAAGCAAATCAGCAAGCAAATATAGAGCCACACTGAACTGCTTTCCTGAGGGCATTGTTAACTCAAAGATCAGGGTAAAATGAAATGGGGCCAGGAAATGGCCCAACTGGATTAGCTGTTTTGGCTGCCACCTGTTTTACAGAAACTGTAAAGGTTCTCTGAGTGGTTCCCACTTTTTCTCTACTATAGCATAACTTATGTCATCACACAGCTTCCAATTCAAGAGAGGTTCTGGGGGAAAAACATTTCAGTGGCCTTATCCATGTTTCTTCTCAGACAATCAGGAGAAGGTTGCACATAGATCACTTTTTCTCAACCCTGGCAATTTTAAAATATGTGGACTTCAACTCCCAGAATTGGAAGAGCTGAGGTTTGGGGCTGGGATGAACCAAGCCTGGAATGGCTTTGATTGGGATGGTTCCTTGGCGAATGACAAGTGGAATTTGGTTAATGACAGCAATGGAGAGTGCCAGGATTGCTGTTGCTAAACAATGCAATCATATAAAATCATGCTGTATGACTACATCATTTAGTGACAGAAATTCCGGGTCCGATTACTATTGTGACTCAAGGAGTATCTGTATTTACCCTTGCCCTCAGAGATAGCAGAAGGTTAACAAAAGTCATATGTGCTGAAGAAGAGTTGAAAGATCTTACTTTGCTGTCATTTCCTCATCGTATTTTGTCTTCAGGTCAAATAATTCTGTCTGTGTTTTTTCCAAGGCTGAAGGATGGAAAAGAAAAAAAGAAATGTTTTTTTTTAAAGTAACAGCAGCTACTCAATTATTATTGAGCTATGAACTATTCTCTTTCTGAAAAATCATCTTACATTAAGCCTTCTCCCTGACCAAACAAAATCACATTTCAGAAAAACAATGCTTAAAAGCATTTTTGAATTCTTTTCTTTAGAAAATACACACAGACACACAAAGAATTCAAAGCCAACCACCATTCTTTTTCACGAATGGTGAAAGTTTCTAGATCTTTTTTTCTGCTTCATCTAGTGAAACTGTATGCCATTTATACATGGGTTCTTGTGACTTGAACCCCTTGTTCACAGTTATCTAGGGACCTATTTCAACTTTGAGTGGGAAGTTAATGGGGACAGACGCGCAGCTCTGGTAGATGAGCATAAGGTGATAAGCTGAGACAAGCTCCGATAGAAAGAGATGAGCAGGAGAAAAGGCATTCATTTCTTTTGTGAATGAAAAATCAGTCTACTGCATCTAGTCAGGGCAAAGTCAGAGAACTTCTCCACCTCACTCCAAGCTTCTCTGTGATCCTGAGATGAGACACATACTGTTATATAACATCTCTCCCCATCTGAAGCTCCATAATGGCTCCAAGGATCCCAAGTGCTTACTTACCTAAGACCACAACTTTTGGCTGTCAATCCTGACCACCATTACATTACTAAGAAATTTATGTTTGCTGCTACTGAATGGCAAAAATACTGACATATTTTTGCTGATGTGGGAATAATTTCCTTATATTCTTTCGATATATAGGATGCAACACACACACACATACACAATGCTATAACACATCCATCTTTGGCCCCCAAAGCATCCACAAATCAGCATAAAGATTTCAGTTGGGAATGCAGAAAAGCAAATCACTCCCACTCTGCAAAAAGATAGATCAAGTTGTTTCAATGATATTTAAGGCCTAGACCTTTGAACCACTTTAGTTCCATCAAATCAGTGGTCTGCATCAGCTGCTTAAAAAGTTTGGCTGTTTATATGGAGTGGCTAGAAATGTTGATGAGCATCCCTGCTAAAGTCTACAGCAGTGTCTTCTCAAGCTTGGCAACTTGAAGATGAGCAGACTTCAATTCCCAGAATTCCCCAGCCAGTATGCTGGGGAATGGTTCTTAATAGTTCTTAAGTCACGCCTAAAAGATAAGCAATGTGCTGTGGATCCAAATGCTCTCAACCCCAATTCTCCTTCCTCATTTGAATTCTTCTTAGATTTTAATAGGAATGATTGTAGAATATGATTTTAGCTCATTTTTAATGAACACTGATCGACCAGCTTCTATATCAGTTTCAAAATGTATTAGTATTACAGATTGAAAAGTTGAAACAACCCTTGCATGGATGAACTTCCAAGCCTACCCACTCCCTTATTTTTCTCCATCATTATCAATCATAGAAGGTGGAGACCAGCCAACCTGTTTGTAACGTCTGCAGTTTGTGTTCGGCTTCCTCCAGCTTTGAGGCTGTTGATATCTGCGTCTCTTGCAACATTCTGCAAACAGAGAATTACATTAGCACCAAGAAACTGAAAACGTGATCAATTCTTGTAGGATACATTGATGTGTGTGTGTTTGGAATAAATAATAAACACAGTTTCACAAATGGAGGTACACCAAAGAAGTCCTCCTGCTGGGTGAACATGAAGCCCTTAGTTAGAAGAAGATAACCTTTGGATGGAACTTATGAATTAGGAGTGCATTATGTGACACAATTTTTGGCATTCTGATAACAAGCTATCTTCTCTGAGTACATCTACAATGTTCCCTTGGAGCAGTGATGAGCTTTTGGGCTGAATAGATGCAGTCTAGGAAAATAGGCCATGGCCTTTCAGCCCATATAGTCATCAGTGCTTCACTGATGCCATCATGAAAACCTACACCCGCATTTTTTCTCACAGCTTCTGCAAAAGGCTCTCATGGTAAATCTTTGTGGAAAAGGTTAACCAAAGGGACAAGAAGTCCACAGAAATGGCCCATGGGTAATAGAGGAAGGGTGCACAACTCTCCCAGAGCACCTCTTTAAAATTTTAATTTTTAATAAGGCAGAAGGGAAAAACTGAAACACTGATGTGCTTATATTAAGTTGTATTTCATTAATTGTGTTCAACCAAAAGTTTAACTAAGTAATGTTCAGTTTTGTCCCCATTCTGCCCACTTCTTTGTTCTGGTATTGGGCATTCAGCCTTCAGCATGCCAGTCAGTGCAATGAGCCCAGCATCTGAAAAAGTTCCTCTGATGTATACTGGAGAGTTCTTCTTTTTTTAAAACTGGGTTGCTCTGAACAATCAAAAGTAGAGCCAGTTCAGAGTCATTGTTCACACTTTAGCTCAAGCTTTCAAAATGTTCCACCAGATTTATTGCGTAGAAATTCCACATCATTTAGCATTTATTATGAGGCCATCTCAATGTGCCACCCACCTCTCACGGGAGTTCAACATGAAGTTCTAATGGCCAAGCAATTAAGTGGGAGAGGCTGGTTGCCTGGATAGGGAAAGAGGCTATCACATAAAAGCCACAATGGTTCAGCCTACTTGTAACTCAGGGTAACAGAGTTAATTTTGCAAACATTTAAGCTACAGCCAGCTGATTTACAAATTTTAAAACCAAAGATCCTGTATCCTCACTCAGGACATGAAGATCAAACAGGGACGGGGACAGATTTAGAACATATTTCCAGAAAATTATATTTCCCAACATAGTCAAATTTAATTTTTAGAAATGTGCTAATTTACCAAACTTTTCAAATGTAATATAATTGTTTGCTGGTTGATTATTTACTTATGTATTAGACTTATGGGTTGCCTGATTCCACCACAACTCTGGCCTTTCACTGCCTTGTCAAATTTTCTATTTTATTAATATTTAGGGGAGTTTCTATAAAATGCTCAGAATATTTCTAAAGACATCAAATATGCTACATATAGCAATTGTAATTGTCACATTAGCATAATAATACTAGTTGGAGATATACATACTGATTTCATACTCTATTTGAGATGCTAAAGTCAGAGTCAGACTTTAAAAAAGGGATAGGGGGAACGAGTGGAAAGGACCAGAATGGGTGGGTGTATTTTAATCCATTGCCAGCTGGTGCCAAGCCATCAAGCAACAGCCGCTGTTATTTGTATGCACACGTATGTTAACCTACCTTTCTTTCTCAGCAAAGTCATTTTGCAACTTTTGTTCTTTTTCAAGAGCAATGTTCTCTGCTTGATTCTTCAGGGTCTGCTCATATTCCCGAATTTTCTCTTTAAGTGCTTTTATTGTCACCTCTTTTTTTGTGGGAGGGGGCAGGGGAGAGGGAGAAAAAAACAAGCCAACAAGAGAAAGAAAATGAGTAACAAGCCACCACACCTGATTGTGCAGTAGAGTTCTTCCTGCCTTGCAGTACAACCAGCAGCAACAGCAGCAGCATGACTTAAAACTTTAGCTCTTCAACCCTGACACAAAATAAATGGCTATGAGTCCCTTTGGAGATTTTTATTCCCTAAATGCTAAATTGAACTTTAAATGTTTGAGGTTTGAGCAGGATCAATGGACTTTGTCAGGAAGCATAGCACACGCTTTTCTAATGTGAGTGCACAGAAAAATGAAACGGCAGAGATACCGTGTAATATTATCAATGACTGTATAAATGGGACTGGATTTTCAGTCGTAAGCCGTTACCATTGTAAGCCGAGGCACCCACACAACCAGATTCTGTTTTTTGACATTTTTTGTGGTGGTGAAGTGAATCACTGTGGTCATTAAGTGAACGCCACAGTCCTGTGAGCCTATTCTTCCAAATGGGTGTTATTTGTCAGAATGGGTATAAGAATGGTTGATAGGTGCCCCCCCCCAGTGCCCTTTCTTTTTTAGGGGAAAATCCACCAGACGGCAGAGCAGACTTTCTTGTTCCAGGGCATCCATTATATTATTTCCTTTACTCTGCCTAGCTTTTATCAGCAACTGAAGAATTCTTTTACTTGGACAGGCAGTTACAAATCTACACTGTTCAAACTATTGCTTTTTTCAGTTGAACGTTGCTAATTATTATGTGTGATGGAGAGGGTGTGAAATGTTAAAACACAAACACACATAAATTATTGGGAAGGGGTTACTCCCATTATCTCTGATGTTATAAGCTGCATTCCTTGTGAAAAAAATGAATTAAGGTAATGCTTTGAAGTAGACTCTCTATTCTTGATATCTGATCACAGATCTAAATGTTTAAAATGGTTACTCAACTTTGCAACTGTACACTCTCAAGCCTCATAATGACCAGAATTGGACACTTTTCAGGCAACCCCAGGCCTACTGGGAGAATGTTTTTTTCCCCCTAGAATGTGTTCTCTTCTCATTGCTGGTTCAGGATATGGCTTACTGCAAAGGCACATATACTGTACATATGTGCTTATCAGTTCCCCTTCAGCCCCCTCCTCCAACAAAACCTGGAGCAATTTGGGTAGATGAGTGCTTACTCTGCGAGATAATGGCCTTTCCATGTACAGCAGACACCTTCAACAGTTTGCCCATCCACTTAAATAAGTAACCTACATTACTTCACTATCTGCATTCTGCCCTAGGGATAAACAAACTGTAACTACAGTGAAGGTTGCAAGAGGTAGCATCACAAGATTATTCTGGAGAGAAAATGGCGCATCACTTAGCTTTTGTTGTGAACAACACATATTTTGCACTTAAGGAAGTTGCTGGAATAATAAGGTACAAATTAATGCACCGAGTTTGTCTTAATATTGGCTTCCAGAATGTTAAAAAAAGCAGCTAATTTTTTTTTAAAATTTTTTTTTTAACTCTGACTATGAAACAGATTTAAATTGAGGTCATACTTTGAATCTAAACTAAAAGGGGCCTAAAGCATTACCAAGCTGGAATCTCAACTTCACCCCAAAATTAAGCCTGCCCCTACTTTCCTCCCCTCTGACAAACTCCTTTTGCTTCTTGGTCATGATCCTTGAGAATTTTGAGTTTTAGTTGTTTTTCATTAAATATTAACTTAGTTAAAACTGGTTAATCGTTAGAACATTTAAGAACAATATGCTCTTGAAGTGGAAGAAAGCTTTTGGGCTTGCACATAATCTTCCCTGATGCACATCTCAGCTTACCTTGATTCTTCACTTCCGTAAATTCTTTGTTGTATTCCTCAAGGGTTTCCCTAAGTTTCTGGTTCTCAGTTTCAATATCGTGCATGCGCTGGACTTTCAACTGGAGCTGCTGCCCCAGATCTAGAGCTGAAACAGGATCTAAGGGAGAGAAATGCAAAGTTGGAGTTGATTTTCTTTTCCACGAAAGCAAGCTTACTGGTGAAGCTGCACTTATTAAAAGCCAATACTAAGTGCTTTGGCAAACATGAGGCCAGGTACACACACACAGAAATGCACACACAATGAAAACATAATTATGTGCATATGTTGTCAGACCAGATTCCCTTCAGCAAAGCCAATCCTTTGAGATATAGTTGCAAATCTTCTATACGTTTTAACAAAAACAGAACAGCACAAACTCTTCCAAAACTGGTAATAATGCACTAAGAACTTGAAATGTTACACTTTCGTAACTGGCTGTGTAGTTCTGTGGAACAGAAGCAGACAAATGATTGCCCTTCAAACCTCAACTGGCGTTCCTTCAACATCAGAGATTCTGGGAGCTGCAATTCAACAATGCCTGGAGGACCACAGATACCTCAGTCCAGTCTTATTATGTGGTACCTGAACTTATTTTGTCTTCTTTTTATCTTTTGGAAGCTGATAGTTGAAGTTGCCTGCCGTTCTTCAACATTCATACTACTCCCAAGCTTCTCTAAGGAATGTTTCAGAGTGGAAACATTTAAGCTCTATAATGAGAAAGCTGATTTTCAGAGCCTAACAGCTATTTCCAAAATAGCTCTACCTATTTTGGTATTTTTGTACATTTTGTATGAGATTGAGGCTCTACCTCAACTTCATACAGCCTGCTCCCTTTACATAGAAAGCATGCAGGAAAAAGAAGCAGAACATTCCAATCCTAATTTACCCATATGAAAACTTAATGAAGCTTACTAATCAGAAATTAGAGATTTGTTTTGGGGAATCTTTTCCAATCTAGGCCGCTATCTGGAAAATGACCTATACAACTTGTGAGTTCTCTAATGCTAATGGCAGCTGGTGATAATTTGCCATAGATCAGCTTTCCCTAAATTATACTCTAATCTGTAGCCATCCCAGACGAAATAGGCAGTGATCAGAATTCTGGTAGAGGGAAACTTACTGGAAACATGAATGGTTGTGAGAAGGCCTTTGGAAACAAGATTTCATATGAGAATACAGTGAGGTAGATACAAATTGGCCTCTATTATTTTCCACGGACTGCTGCAAGGCACGGAGCCATCTGTACATGGTGGAGATCTGCAGTGATTACCAGACCTCTGTAGCAGTACAGGTTATCCTTGACTTATTGAGCCCCAAATTTCTGTTGCTAAGTAACACAGTTATTAAGTAAGTTTTGCCCCATTTGTACAACCTTCCTCACCATGGTTATTAACTGAATCACTGCAGCTGTTAAGTTAGTAGCACGGCTGTTAGTGAATCTGGCTTCCCCATTGACTTTGCTTTGTTAGAAGCAAAAGGTGATCACGAGACCCCAGGACACTGCAACCGTCATAAATACACGCCAGCTGGCAAGCATTTGAATTTTGATTGCATGACCATGGGGACGTTGCAACAGTCATAAGCATGAAACGCGGTGATAAGTCGCTTTTTTCCAGTGCCACTGTAACTTCGAACAGTCATTAAACAAATGATTGTAAGTCAAGGTACATCCAAACAGTCTAACGTGTGAAGGAACCTAAAGAGGTTCCACGATGCACCTGCCACATAAAGCTACAGAACATTTAACAGAGATGCTGAGTTGGTTATGAAATTGCCAATCAAAGCAGGAAAATCCTGGTATCCAAGGAGGTCTCATAAAACAGACCTGCGTACATTGCTGTAGTGGGCGCCAGCATCACTTGTGAAATGGCTATGAAGATTTAGTCTCCCACCAAGGAATTTTAAACACACTGATCTTGGTGGATCAACAACAGTACATATTAGGGAGCTCACTTAATTTGCAGCTGCCACAATCATTAATTTTACAGACCACCCTCAGTTGCTGGAAACACATAATAAGCCCATTGTACCTCTCTTAACACAGTAAATGCAAGCCTGGGCACTTTGTAACATGTCAGTCCAGTGCCAGAGTTTACAGAAGAACAGCACTGGGTTATGTTGAGGAGAGAAAGGCAGGGTGTGCTGCATTGTGTTACTTTGCTCACGAAGAGCTTCCTACATTATTGCCTCCATCATGCAAGGTCAAAAAAAAAAAAAAGAGGCAGATCTGCTTATTGTTTGTCCTCATAGCACATGCATAGTTTATAACTACACTGCTTTCTCATTTGTGGCTTTTAGGCTAGGCTTGCAGTCTTCCACCTCCCCTCTTCATTATTAGCACTATTAAAATATTAATCTTACATTAGAGTTAATTTTTTAAGATACAGTTTAACTCAGAGAGAATTTGGAAAGCAATTAAAAAATGGCAAATTGGGGAGGCAGAGACCCTAAATTAAGACTTTCCATACGATATATACTCTGGAGCAGTGATGGTGAACCTTTTAGAGACCGAGTGCCCAAACCACAACCTCAAACCCACTTATTTATTGCAAAGTACCAGGGCGGCATTAGCAGGGAGCCACCTCTGACACGCAAAAACCGGGGCACAAAAATGGGCCACCGTGTTGCAAGGGCAAAAACTGCCGCCACCGCACTGCAGGGTGCAGATACAAGGCACTGCACCATGCAAGAACGGGGCAGGGCTAGTGAATATCACGCAGGCACTAGCCCCACCCCATTTGCAGCGTGTGCGTACTCACAGACCCATGCACGCATGCACGCATGTAAAATGCTTCCCCCTCCTTTTTCTTCCATTCCACCAATCGACAATGGTTGATGACCTCTGCTCTACCACCTCTACTTGAGCTTGCTAGTCGGCCGCTTCTCCTCCTTTGTACTGGGTGGGGCTCCTGCTCTGGGCAGTGGGGGCAGCCTAATGGACCTGCTGCTGGCGGCGGTGGCACGCATGCCAACAGAGAGGGCTCTGAGTGCTGCCTCTGGCACGCGTGCCATAGGTTCGCCACCACTGCTCTAGAGAGTATATGGTTAGTTAAAATAGATCAGCTTGTGTCAAGCTAATGCAAGACCCAAATCAGAAACATCTGGAATAAGACAGGGAAGGGTCTCTAAAACAATGCAAATGACCAGCTGTATGCAAGCAATATAAACCCTTCCACTCCCCACCATCCAGTCCGAGCTAAAGAAGCTTCTTGGATGAGAAGCGCGTCTTCAAAGAAAAAAACAGAAAGTCCAGTTGCCTCCAGGGCACCCTTGGGACAGGGAAGGATGTTTTCCAAACCAATGTTCCTATTATCCAAGTTAGAGGCATGAATGCTCTAAGAAGTACAGATAAGGAGAGTTTGGTGATATTCAGGGTAAAGACAGAATCCTGATATTAAACAACCAGAATATTGAACAAAGGTTTACTCTACTCATGTGAGCTTAGAATCAGAGCAATTGGACAGATGGAGTCAGAGGTATGCAGACTTTGATCTCTTTCGGGCCTTAAATCCTTCCTATGTCTGTTCAGCAGTATCCCAACGTGTAACAGCACTGAAAAAAAGTGACTTACGACAGTTTTTCACACTTTTGATCACATGATCAAAATTCAGCTCCTTAGCTACTGACTCATATTTATGACGGTTGTAGTGTCCTCAGTCATGTGACATTTTGTGACATTCTGATAACCAAAGTCAATGGGGAAGCCAGATTTACTTAAGAACCATGTTACTCAATTAACAACTGTAGTGATTCAGTTTTTGAGCTTAACACCTCAAAAACCAAGATCATGGTCATCAGCAAACAACCCGTTAATTTACCAGGCGGCTGTTACGTATAAGCTGGGTTGACAAGATCAGAAATGAGGAGGTGATAAGCCACCTGGGAATGCCAAGGGAAATCATCAAAACAATTAAAAAACGAAAATTAGAATATTTCGGACATGTGATACGACACCCAGAAAAATACGGCATACTCCATTTAATCCTCCAGGGAAAGACTGAAGGCAAAAGACGTCCAAGCAGAAGAAGAACATCGTGGCTTCAAAATCTAAGGGACTGGTTTGGACAAAACTCAGCAGCACTTTTTCGTGCGGCTGCTGATAAAAACAGGATCGCCAACATCCGATAACGGATATGGCACAAGAAGAAGAAGAAGTGATTCAGTTAACAACTGTGGCAAGAAGGTTGTAAAATGAGGCACAATTCAATTAACAACTATCTCGCTTAGCAGCAGAAATTTTGGGCTCAATTGTGGTTGTAAATCGAGAACTATCTGCATTCATAGCCTTCAGCTTGCAGGCCATGCAATAAAGGCCTTCTACAATCCATACCTAAATTCCATTCACAAATATGTCCACAATGTGCTCTAATGCTGGACTGTGGGATGAAATCCAGGAATCCTTGGTCAGCTGGGCCGAACTGACTGCCCAGCTGCAAATCAAATCATTTAGTGGAGTGAGAAGTTCCAAGAAGTAACTGAGGAATTTGCCTTTCAGGAAACTCATCTTAACCCTGTATATTTGGGCAAGTCAGAATCAAAACAAGTGGAGGAGGCCAATCAGGACACCAATTCTAACTCTGCTCAGTTCAGAAATCCAAATCAAAGCATCACCAACAGATGACTATCCAGTCTCTAATTAAACATAGTCAGCTAAGGGGAGCTCTTCATTTTCTTCAATTATTAGTTGCACTGCTGATCTGCTCTTGCTACTTTTCCATAAGAACCTCCCTTCTATTAATGCTGTGAAATTATTTGAATGTTAGTTGCCATATTATATTTGGGTCTGCTTTTAAATGGTGACAAGCAAGATAACAATGCAATTAATTATGCCACTCTGTACTCATAATAGTCATCTGATATTTGTCAGTCTTATTTCAGGCCTGCTTAGATTCAGGCAGACCTGTAGTGCTCTACTAGAGCAGGGCTTTTCAACCAGTGGTACGGGTACCACCTGTGGTACATTGGCACCTGGCAGGTGGTACGTAACCAACCTAGAAAAGAGGTAGCAGGGGAGGGGAATGAGCTGAACTGGTGGTAGCACCGCACAAGCCTGAGCAAGAGATGGCTGGAACTGCAGGGCTGTCAGGGCTCAGCGGAAGCACCAGGATCAACGCCAGGCTCCAGCTGGAGCTCGGCGCTGATCCTGGTGCTTCTCTGAGCCCTGAAGAAGCACCAATCAGCTGGAAAACAGCACTGATCCTGGCACTTCTGCTAAGCCCCAGAAGAAGTACTGATCAGCTGGAATGTTGCAGCATCTCCAGGGTCTTGTGATTTACATTCAGATGCTTGGCAACTGATTCATATTTATGACGGTCACAGTGTCCCAGGGTCATGTGAAGTGACCAAAACCTGCTGCAACCACCCAGCAGAGGGGGGGAGAGAATAAAAACCAAACGCCCCCCTACCCCACCCCCCCTGCCAATCCTCAACAGAAATGCTCACGATGAAAACCTCGGACAGGAGGAAGAGTGCGGCTGGGTAGGCGGGCAGGCAGGTGTCTTGCTCGGCTGTGGCTTGGGGGGCACTTTTTTCAGTGCGTTGTAACTTCGAACAGTCACTAAGCAAACTGTTGTAAGTCGAGGATTACCTGTACTTTATCACTTTTTTCCTTTTTTTTTTTTTTTTTTTTGGTCATCAAGTATTTGACACCTTGCTAGACGACTGGTGGTACTCGGATGTTGCCATATCCTAAAAGTGGCACAATGGGTGAAAAGGTTGAAAAGCCCTGTATTAGCAAGCTTAATTCTGTGAGACTGTTCAGCAACTTCTGATGTAACTGGACAGCCACTTGTCAGTGATGCTTTAATTCAGGTTCCTGAAGTAAATGGTATTTGACCTCTTCCCACTCTACATTTCTATATCTTTCCAGACAGGCATTCTGATCTGAGAATGAGAAGCACATTATTTCTGGTGGCTCAGCTCCTTTCTAAAAGCTTGTTTCCAGAAATGTGTTGGGAGAATTCTGCTTGTGCCTCAGCCTCCATGCCACTAGGTCCTGCAAGGCTCTAATGGTGTTGCTCGTGCATTGATCATCTGCACGGAATAGTTAGGTGATCCTGCAACATGTTCTCAAACTCAGGGAAGCTTAACTTTAGACTATGTTATCAAGTACACTGGAGGGTTGAGAGATGATGATTTGGACAAAATTCAAAGGCCAACCCTGCAGCTTTTTAAAATATGATTTACTTCTTTGCTTAAGTATATTAAGAAAGAGGATTTCATTCATGTTGTAGTTATGCACTCCTGCATGAAAGCAATAATCCAGTCATGAGAAAATAATACTACAACTAGTGGGTTTTTAGAGGAATGTAAGCTTGTGATCGCAAAACGAACCAGGACCCTTGAAACTGCTCACAAACAGGTAATAGTGCAAATTTTTAGATCACAATCAATCTTCTCATCTTTAAAGTATTGCAATTGTATTTAGCATTTTTATCAATGGACAATTGATCAATCTATGGAAGGAGGGATCAATACGGTCAGGATGCCTGTTCTTGAAACATCCTCAAAATCATCACTCAAGTGATTTATAAGCACATCTAACCTGTTAGTAACCCATGCACACTTCCATGAATTTTGATAAGCAGTGTTTTAAAAGGTATTCCAAAATATAGATATTGTCCAGAACATATGCTTATTTCTTAAGGCATACTGAAAGAACAGTTTTGAGAATGCCAAGAAGTTAATTACATCTTTTCATATCATTCATTTAACTTTATGGTTGCCAAACCAAAACTGAATACCAGGAAGAGACATAGAGGCAAGAGCTTGCATTTAATTCAGTTATGAGCACAGAAATAGAGCAGATATAGGAACAAAGATGGTGTATCAAAGATGCATGCACACTGTATGCAGATCCAGTATATTCATTTGAAAGGTTCACACAGTATATAAATCAGCATGACTTTCCTAGTCTACAATTAACCAGGAAATTTCTATCAACCACCAGCTCCCTCCCTCCCTTCCAACAACTACATTATAAAATGAATAATGACTAAACCTTTAGTCAATAAATTTTCAAATCCCTGGAAAGCATTATATCGTAAGTAAAAATGTTGGCACTCTCATAATTATTCATCAGGATATGTATATTTAATTTAGCTCTATTAAAGGTTACTGTCAAAGAAGCAAAACAGTCACAGAATAAAGTATGAGCAGAATGTTAAAACCATCTCCTTGTATTAAGCTCCAAACTTTGCTTAGGCTGAGATGAATGATTAAAATGTCAGCAGCCTTGAATATTGTTTTGGGATATGTTAAAGAGGCTATGCTGAGCGAGACTTCTCCACTTTAATTTGTATAGTTTCTCTTAAAGAAAACTTAATTAAGCACAGTTATAATGACTATGGCATGATTTCATTTCCATGCAAGCCTAATGATTCTGATGCTTCAAGATTCAAAAAGGAAGAAATATTGAAAAAGAGATATGGGGATATCTAAAATTATGCATAAAAAGGGCTTTTGATGTGCAGTTATATAAGCATTGCTATGCTAATTGAGCAAATGCAAACAACCCAAGTTAGAACAATGAGTTTTCTTACATGTATAAAACATTGGAACCTAATTGTACCAAAGCTCCCAGAGAATGCTCTAAAGTTGTACGCCATTATAAAAATGTGTAAATTACAACCTTTAAAAGTTGCTCTGCAGCAATTACATAAAAACCAGAAGCTTCTCCTGTTGCCATTTATATATGCAAAGGGGGAGGAACTGAGAAAGAAAAGGAATATCCCATTTTTTCCTCAGGGATACTACACATAGAAAAACTTGAGAGGGGGTTTAAACTTTTAATATAACTACTATTGTGAAGAACATGGTTCTGATATGTGCAAGAGAGACTGCCTACCTCCAATAGTTCTTGCTTGTCCTAAACAGTTGGCAGAATGAGCATGCTCCAGGTCCCTTTCATTAAACATTTCATCTTTTGAGATCCAGGGTGTCTTTTGTCTTCTGGAACAACATCCCTCCAGAGATTCTTACAGCTCCTATCTCGAGGATGGTCAAGAAGTATTTGAAAAACGTGGCTATTCTCTCAGGTCTTGAATTAGGATACATATTGAGTCCTTAAAGGGTCTTATTTGTTTATGGCATTGTCTTCTCCAAATGCATTTTTTTTGTTCTTATTGCTTTTATTGATTCACTACTTTTTAACGTTGTAAGCTGCCCAGAGTGTTGTGCACTGGGGCAGTCTTGAAATTTAATACACAACTTCAACAACAATAACAATAATTCTTAATTATTCCACTTCTAGTGTGATGGAGGATGTGAGAGTGAATACCAAGCTGAATTACAAATTGGAGAGATCTACATAATTTATTATATTTTACATGTTAACAAAATGTATTAATATTTTAATTATTTATGTTTTAATTATATATGTATAGACATATTTTATGACTGTAAGCCGCTCAGGTTACCCTATGGTAAGATGGTCTGCCAATAAATTTTATAATTTTATAAATGAATGAATGAATGTAAAGTACAAGTAGTCCTGAACTTACACTGGTTGCTTAGCGAGCATTCAAAATTACGATGATACCTTACAACTCTCATTCTAAGTTTTGAGAGCTGAGCACCCCCATCACATTATGAAAACTCAGATACTGGCCCAAATTTAGTTTGCAGCATCCTGCAATCACATAACCACTATTTACAACATTTTTTGTCCAGAAATCAGCATTTACTTCTGGCACACACACCCTGCCTATTGCAAAAAATGGATTCACTTAATGACTGCAGCATTCGCTTAATAACTGCCACAATAAAAGTAGTAAAATTGGATCAGTTATGTAGGTGATGGACTTATGACCATCAAAACATATGATGGAAATTCTGCATTCTATTGTGCTGTGGTGGCACAATGGCTAGAATGCAGTATTGCCAGCTAACTCTACCCTCTGCCAGGGGTTCAATCCTGACTAGCTAAAGATTGACTCTGCTTCTATCCTTCTGAGGTCGGTAAAATGAGGACCCAGATTGTTGGGGGCCATATGCTGACTCTGTAAACCGCTTAGAGAGGGCTGTAAAGCACTATGAAGTGGTATATAAGTCTAAATGCTATAAATCTAAATGTTATAAATCGAGGACTATCTGTATTTAAACACATTGCTCTTATTTGGAGCCTGGGCACAACATGAGCAACTAACTTAAGAACTCTCAAACCCAAAAGTATGTCCCAAATAAGCATCTGTTAAAACTCAGATTGGTTCATCTGACATGCACTGCTACTGCTGTTCTCATGGAGGCGATTACACAAAGAACATGGGGGGTGGGGTGTACGACTTCTAGACAAATTGGGGAAATCCCCGATTATATAAAATTAACATATCAGAGAAAAGCCTAGATTAAAATATTTTCGATGTGCAGAAGGATTTTCATCAATTTTCCCCAAAGGTGGAAGTGCCTTTTACCACCTTAACTAACATATGCCACCCAGACAGAGCATTACCATCTCACAGAAAACAAGACCTGGAGGGACTGTCATACATATTAAGCAGATTTTTGGGTGGGTGCCTCAAAGGTAGGGCATCCTGATCTAGTCCCAAAATTCTACCTATGCTGTTGAATGAGTTCCTTTAATTTATTTTGAACACTTTGGCACAAAATCTGGTACAGTTAATCAGGGTTCTTATGTTTCATTTCAACAAGCCAAAAGTTCCAGTAAGCACAATTAGCTCAATCACTTTGCCAAATGCTGAGCCTCCTGAAACATCTCTTCAACTTGGGCTTTAGAAGAGCAGTCCTGAAGTTCTGCACCAAGGTATGTAAGAGCACATCCCCTTTCTGTGCCTGGAATGAGATGGATAAATTGGTACCCTCAGCCAGCATCATAAGAGAAATAACTGGAATAGAACCAATCTTACAGTACATACAAAAAGAGCAAATTAAGTGGTTTGCTCACCGGGAGACAATGTCTTGGGATTCTATACCATGCAAGGCATACACAAAAAGAGAAGGCCAAAGAACATGAGGTAGACTCAAAAGATCATAGAGAGACAATATCAAAGGCACACTATATCAGCATCAAATAACAATGATTGAGGCTGCCAAAAATACAAGAAACAGAACTTTTTATCTCCCTTTTCAGAGGAAGAGGAAGAGGAGGAAGAGGAAGAAGAGGCATCTTAAAGTCCACACATCTTAAAATTGCCATGTTTGAAAACATTGCTCCAGTAAAAACATGCAGGGGTGCCCAAAACAAAACATTACTCTCCTTAAAGCAGTTCTATTTCCAAATGCTACTGGCTGAATAGATAACAAGGAGACCAATAAGTCAGACAGGAGATATTTCCTGAACTTTCCTGTCAGGTCTTATATTTGTTTTAATTTTTTGTTTTGTTATATGGTGTCCAGAATCATGTTGGATTAGATGGGCAGTTATATAAATTCATTAAATAAAAGTGATTTTGCAGTGTGTTTGATAATCCTCTTCCAAATAATTGATTGCTGGGTTTTACAATTGCATATGGGTATTTTGTGCCCTACTTTTTTTTTTTTTTTTGAAATGTATCATCTTCATAAACTGCCTTGAACTCTGTAAGGAAACACAGGTCATCAACTCCCACCCCCAAATTAAAATATGAGATTTACCATTTTATGCTACTTAGCATTGGGCTGAAGCATGCCATTAATTTTAATCTAAGAACGCAATCCAGCATGCAAAAAAAAGTTTACAAAATTGGTAAAAGCTGGTTGGGGGCTTCTTCTATACTCATGGCCCATGCCCAAAATTAGCCTTTCCCTGGCCTGGACTCTTTCAGCTATATTAGAGCTGCAGCTCCCAGAATGTCTATAGAGTTTGGTTCCTGGGAATTCTGGAAGCATCCACCCTATATCTGCAGGTTGGAGACGGACATAGCAATGCTGTAAACTGTTTAAAGAGAAAACAAAGCTTAGCTCTCTCCTGCTCTTTCCCCTGCCTGTGCTATTAGGTGAAGTGTTCAATGTGCCCCTTGTGAGTCTTGCTTCCTCAATGATGTCACACGCCCACGTGGGCTCCTTTGCACTGGGGCACTTTAGGCGAATGTAATCATATGATTACATAATTAACCCAGCTGTCTCATTAAGAAAATCAACTGAAATTCAGGCCATAATTAGTCATACAGCAATTAACATGCTGATGAGCAAAAATGACGACAATCCCTCAGGATGGGGAGGATGCTGGGACCACCCATGTCATTGCCAAAAAAGAGAGCAATCCTAATTCCAGCAGTAAAAAGAGATCTAGGTAAAAACATTTGCTCACTTAATCTAACAGGAGGAAGAAAAGCCCAGCTCAAGACTTAAATAGCAGGCATAGTTCATACATTAATAAGACCCCTCCTTCCCAGTTAGGCTGCTGTTCAAAAAGACAATTAAAACAGGCTGGGGCAATTGGGAGACCAATTCTGAATCCAAAACTCCAGTCCACATTTTACAGCTGAGCCAACAGTATTCAAAAGCAAGAATGAGCTGCATACATTTGTGATATATGGGGGGGGGGGACATAGAGGGAGGTGGCAAAAAGTAGAACCAGTTGTTTGTGTGTAGGGGGAGGGAAGGAGGGAGGGGGGAAGTCAGTTCCAGAGAAGGAGAAAAGGGGATACCTAAGTACAGCACTCATTGGAACAGTAGAAATAAACGGGTCTTAGCTGAAAGAGCTGGTTTGTGGCAAGAAAAACCTGTTTCTTCTAAGCTAAATGCTCTAAACCTTATCCTCAGTTATCCTGACCAATCTGCCCAGCATTGCCTCCTCTCATTGCTAACAGCTCTGTAGGTTTTTCTGCAGAGTAGAAATCTTCCTATCATCCAGACCTGGTCATTCGAGGGACTGAATATGAGAACTTCTCCAGACAAAGTGTATGCTGTATTGCCCACAGCCACCTAGGTACACTGTAGGTGGATAGTCATATAATTGAGGGCCTTTCTGTTCTAAATAAGTCCCTGCAGGCAGACAGGTAAGCAAGTCACAGAGAAGGGTTTAAACTTATTCACTGCTTGATGCTCCCATTACTTTATGGGAAATAACAAACTCTTCTTTTGATGTTGGAAATTGCTCCATACAGTTGTGCTGCCTCGTTTCTGGTTTCTGAGAACATGGCTCAGGTCTACTAACGGGAAGGAGACAGGAATCAATCGCTGCGGAAAATGCTTGAGTAAAGCCAGAAAGATCTATAACTATGTAAATGGTTCCAACAATAGTTCAGAACTATGTCCTGCTCACCCTCCTCACTGATACTTGTTTGTCTGCCCTGAGTGAGGAAGCAATTGTCAGGGGCAAGATGGAGTTGTAAACCCTGATCACTTCCTTCTCTGTCCCCGGGAACTGGTGAAATCTACGTTCGGAGAAACAGACCAATATTCTTCTAAAATCCAAAAGGTGGGAGGAGAGAAGAGGTAGGTCGGCCAGAGTGATGGAGTAAGCAGCCAAATTTAAGATGCCTTTCTCTTTTCTTTTTTCTGTTTGCTTATAATGGTGCAGCATTCCCAAAACTGCAAGGGAAAACATACTTGATCATCCTCATTTCAGTACAACAGCCGGAGTACAGCAGGTGAGAGCATTCCAAGGCCTTTTCTAGAAGACCCCACCATTTTATTGCCTTGGGCTGAGACAGGCATTTTTCCCCCACAGAGGTTTTCCATTGGATGATTGGATATTTTGGCATTCCAAGCCCACCGCATGTTTTCTGAACTCTAGCATGTAGCCTAGCTTCCCGTATAGCCAAGGGAGTGAATTGAAAAGTAAAGGACTGGAGTTTGCTCGGCAGAACCAGAAGGCTGTTTAAAATTTATTTATTTCCTATGGATTTTCATTAAAGCAGAGCTGTTTTTTCTTGGTTTGTTTTAAAAAAAAATTCTCTCCCATTTGTACAGAATCCTTGAAAGTTCCAATATCTACACAAAAATTGTGGATGTGCAGTTGTATCAGTAGGGCAAATACCGCTATGCCAAATCACAACCAACAGAGCTGTATTATTTTCCCCTACCTGCAACAAGCTAGATGCACATGGCTCTAATACAACAAGGCTGGCAATCTCTATTTATCTTGCTAAATTCCAATTTGCCAAATGGTAACTCATTCATCTCCTGGGGCTGGATTGGGGAGCGGGTGTGTGTCGAATGGTAAAACAAAAGGACTTCATTACAGGCCCCTGTAACACCGACAACAGTCAGACAGACCGTTATGAAACATGAGCAGAACCACACAGGCAATTAATATTTTATACAGCTGGTAATGGCTTCCAAAGGGCTGGCTCTAAAAATAATTCATTCTCTGCGCTTCAAATCTTTTCAGAGAGGTTGTATCTGCTTTTCCAAAACCAGGTCTTCAAGCAAAAGTGCCTCAGTCCCTGCTTTCTTTTGAGAAATCTCTCTCTCACACAAGTTCTAAGAAGGGGTGTAAGGCTAAAGAAGGAAGAGCTGGGGAAAAGAGTATCCTCAAGCAAGTCCTTTCAAATGCACAAATCAGAAAAACTAAGAGGCATAAAGGAGGTTTTAAGTGACCCTTTTATTCTGTCCTTGGGAATTCTCAAAAATATCCATAACTATGGCACACATAGACACACACATACACACAGAGAAAGAGACAATATGCCAGAGATAAGCAAAGAAATGCATTCCCAGAGATTATACAGAGCAGAAGATACAGTTAGATCTGGGACACCACTGACAATTGTTCTGCTTTATTTACTTTACATAACCATCATGAGGAACAGAGAGGCAGGCATAGAAATTCGTAAATACTATCAAAATAAGCTCTTATACACCCTTCCACAAATAAAAATGCATCGTAGACCAAGTAGCGTAATGGCTTCCGAATATTCAAATGCATCCTGATGTAATTGATACATTATTTCCCAGAAAATTAATAAATCCACATTGCCCGGAGGGTCTTTTGTGGAGAAGGGGCGCTTTCAGATTAGAGAGAGAAGATTATCCATGATGGAGGAACTGCCAAATTCAAAGCTCTGCCAGGTTCACGAAGGTGAAGAATCAGAAGATGTTCTGGGCATTCTGTGCTGGCAGGCTTGGAGATTAAATGTTACATAACCCATAACAAGTACAGTGCCAAACTGTAGGTTGGTATAATTTTTCCCTGAATTCCACGGGAAGGTTTCAGATCCTCTATCCTTTTTTGACCTTATCCCCACCAGTCTATTGATAGTGCAGCAACAATAAAGGTGAAGTGTTATTGTTTTTCCGAGATGTCTTGTCTTTTTTTTCTTCTATGTTCAATCAGGTTTGATTCTCAGAGACTGCAGGGTTTTTTGCAACCTTTTTCAGAGCTGGTTTGCCATCTAAGCCTGAGAGAAAGTGACTGGTCCAAAGACACCCAGCTGGCTTTGTGCCTAAGGTGGGACAAACGGTTTATAGCTTGAGGCTTTAACCATTACATCAAATTAGCTCTATGGCTTGTCTAGGGTGCACAAATTTTCCAGCTACACATCTCCTTGACCGTGAAGGAAAAGGAGCATACAAACTACATTGATTCTTCCCAGGGACATCAGAATTGGAGCTCTACATTTTTTAACATTCTAGAGCAGGGGTCTCCAACCCCCCATCTGTGGACCAGTATTGGGGCCGTGGCATGCCAGCAACTGGTCCGCACAAACAAGCAAAGCCCCATCCCTTGAGATGCAGGCAGCACACAAAACCACACACTCTCCGGTCTGTGGAAAAACCTCCCTCCACAGAATTGGTCCCCGGTGCCCCCAAAGTTGGGGACCTCTGTTCTAGGTTTGCTTTTGTTTTGTCTCATCCCTGTTATCTGTTCCTTAGGGCTGTTATTACCCCTAAAACAGATCTTTCTGGAGTGGTAGCTAGTAAAGAGCACTTATTTAACAGTGGAAATTTTCTAAAACAGGAATGCTTTAAATTAGTAAACTCTTTGATTATAAATGCTACCTAAAACTGATAGTTGGTTGTAACGGATGTTCAGAACCATGTCTGCCCAAAACAAAAAGGGAGACCTTGAATTAAACTGAATACATCATCAATATTATCATAGGTTTACAAGCAAATTAAACCAGCTGCTCAATTTCTATATTATTTAGAAATGTGTATTATAACTGAACAGAGGCAACTGAAAATGCAGAATAACAGAATATAGCATAGCTGGAAGGGACCCTGGAGATCTTCTAGTCCAATCCTCTGCTCAAGCAGGAAACCCTATACCAGAGGTAGGCAACCTCGGCTCTTTTATGACTCGTGGACTTCAACTCCCAGAATTCCTGAGCCAGCTATGCTGAGGGGAGGGAAAGGGAGAGGTTTCCAAGCTGAGCCATGCTGGCTCAGGAATTCTGGGAGTTGAAGTCCACGAGTCATAAAAGAGCCAAGGTTGCCTACCCCTGCCCTATACCATTTCAGATAAATGGTTTTCCAATCTCTTCTTAAAAACCTCCAGTGTTGGAGTACGCACAACTTCTGCAGCACAAACCAAATTATAATAGTTTCTATCTATTGTCAAATAGATATTTTTCAGTGATGTTTTGTCCTCAATAGCCACCTTTTTATCCTTGCAGTGATGGCATTGTCAGAAAATAATAGCTCAAGGGGATAAGGAAGAAAAAAATTATTAGGAACAACAATAACAAAAAAATCAGATTGGGGATGAATAGAAACAGCAAATCAGCTAAAAATACTTCAGAGCTGAAACTGGAGCTCTGGCCTTGTGACTTATTAAAATTTATCATACAAGTACCTAACAGGACACATGTGGCTTGTTAAGGTGTCCAAAATCTTAAAACCAGAGACCTGGGTAGCCTTATCTGGACCCCTTATTCCTTTTGTCACAATACTGGACAACAACTTGCATTGTATTAATTTGTTGCACAACTGGTTTATTTTATGAAATCATGAAATTGATAAGAGTGCCAGATATGAAATGCTTTCTTACCAGATCAGCAGAGTATTGGGTGAATGTAACAGGAGGGGTCAAGAAATGCTTTCCAGTCCACTGGTTTATGTATTTATTTAAGTATGCCATATCAATGGCTTCTCAGAAGAGGAAAAACGTAAGGAATGTATACAATATTCAGAAATAATCTCCCCTACCTACTACAGGCATAAAATGAATACACTCAATCAGTCATTAGAATCCACAGAATCTGCCACAAGAATATCAATCAATTTTTACAGCAGTGACAATTTGTGGGGCAAGGGGAGAGAGAAATTTTAAACTTTAAACTGTTGAGAAATGGTGCAATACCATATGCATATTAGAGCCTAACATGACTAAGAAATATAGCCAATTTCCTGTTCCAAGCTGATTTGCCAGTAGGTGAATGGGCTTTTTTCTCCATTTATTATTATAGGTAGTCCTTGACTTACGACTACAATTTGGGCTGGAGCTTCCATCGCTAAGCTGCTTGGTCATTGAGTCATCATGTGACCACATCTGATTTTAGACTTTTTTTTGCCAATGTTGTTAAGCGAATCTGGCTTCCCTCATTGATACTGCTTGTTAGAAGTTGGCTGGAAGATCACAAATGGCAGTCAAATAATCCCAGGGCACTGAAACTGTCGTAAATACATGTGGCCATGGAATATCACAATCAGCCTTAAAGGTGAGTTGGTTGCCAAGCACCCGAAATGTGGTAACATCATTAAATGATTACCTGTAATTAGTATCAATTATGAAGTATTCTCCTTAAAAAGTCACTTCTTTCCATTTCAGCATACCTAGTGTCTGAAAGCATATTTTGGCAGCCAGCCAGCATACCTATATTCTAGCCTTGCCAGCTATATGCAAAGTTCAGGCTTTATATTAGGAAGTCCTTGATTCAAACCTCAAGCATCTCTAAACTAGATTGGGAAAAGACTTAGTATTTTGCTTTGCTTTACTAATTTACTCTAAGAGATCAAAGAAAGAATCTATTAATTAAAATTACTGGGCTATAGAAACTGAAAAAGTTTGAGTTCGTTTAAGACAGCTTTTTATTATCCTATTTTTTTAGCGGTATAGGTCTATAAAACCCAATACACATAAGCCAGATTTTAAGTAGGAGGATTACAGCATAATCTAAGCCTGTTCATATCTGTTGTGTATATATGCCCTAGTCAAATATTTCCCCCCTCTAGGAAGGCAGGATAGTGTACTGGATAAGTACAGGCTACCCCATCCCAATTAGAAGGGTTGGATCCAGACAAATCATGTCTGGCCATCTGCATTTTCAAACATTCTGCATTCAGATTAAATTCTAGTAGCAAAAGGCACAGTAGAATACTCCAAATAGGGTTTCAATGCTTGCATTATAGATTCCTTTTATCTCGATATGGATACAAATAGAATTTACAAGTAGCAGCTATGCAGAGCGGTCTAAGAACATTCCATACATTATAAGCAGAGAAAGAGAGAAAAGCCTGGAATGTAGAATGCTAGGAATAAAGGCCAAACACCCACAGGAAAACATCTTGCTTTATAGTTATAATAAGCCACATCAGGGAATCAAGGCTCATTATTTCAAGATACATTTCCTGATCATGTCAATCGTAAGACTTAAGAACAAACTGGAAGGAGGCATATGAAAGTATGCATTGTTAAATAAACTTTCCAGTGTGTTTTGTATCTTCAAAGGCTATATAGCCATCCATGCTCACAGCAGATCCTAGAAAAATCTGACCTTGAACATGAACAGAAAATCTGGCAGACTTAAAGAATTCAGTTAATAACTCAGCTAGCTAGCATCTCCTGCTTCTCTTTCTCTTTTTCTCTCTTGCATCACAGAGTGTTTCAGGCCAGGCAACAGCTGATTAGAAATACCTCTTAATCCTGCAGCCAAACACCAGGCAAAGGTGAAAATGTCCAATGGAACTTAAGCCTATAAACATACTTGCTTTTCAGAACAGGACAGTAAGTCAGTGTACCTGGAACATCAATTAATCTCTTGTAGACATTCAGGAATGCCGCTTCTGCTTCTTTGCTTCTTTTGCCTAATGCATCAATCTGGGAAAAAATAAAAAGAGGAGAATAAATCTTGGATCAGTTCCCACATCATACATAAATATAGTATATGTGACTGAATATATGACTGCATGAACATTAATGGTGCCAATGTTCATTTAAGATAAAAGTGAGGAACTGAGAACTTCACAATAAGTTCAGTTCTTTCCAGTTGGAAGATCTTTCATCTACTTGGTGCAAGCACCCAATTTTAGAATACCAATAAATCTTTCATTGCTGTAGCTGACTCCTGTCATTAAGAGGAGAAAGAAACAAGGGGCAATGATGGGACCAACCAGAAACAATTACTGTAGATAAGTTTCTGAAATGCCCAAGCCAAGGCATTTTATTGAGATTAGAATACTGGAAAGACCTAAAATACCTTGGATTCCCAGTTAAACAACCAGATGGCTTAACTTATGACATTCATGACTGAATCTATTTTATATTTCTAAGTATAAATGCAATTAACACCCATTCTTTCCCATTCACATCCATTTTCATCTGTAACAACATAATGTATTGTCCTCCAATTGTTTTGGATTCTAATTCCTACAGGGCCCCAGTCAGCAAGTTCTCTCAATAATTTAAGTAGCCCAACAACTCTGATGAGCTACTAGTGTCAGACAGCTGCCTCCTCCAGCTATCATTTAGTAATAGTTTCAGTTACTCATCCAGGAATTGTTGCAACAGCAGGGATTATTTCTACCTCCACAAGGAAATCTAGAATTACTGGCCATAGTGAACTTAGATTTGATGAGGTCACCCCAAACAACTGCTAGGAAGTCCTGCACCGGGTAGCCTTCGGGTTTTGGAATGCTACTGTGAAAATCTACAGATCAGAAGTTTCTAACATTGAATTCCTGAGAAAACTTCTGGGGTGCATATATTTGTATTTCAGTATGGTTTACATCCCTGTAAGACCCCTTTTCTAAAAGATAAGTGTAAAGTTAAGTCAAAAAGCTTCATACACACCAATGGTGGAGAGTATCATTATAGACCTCAAATGCTTTAGAAAGAGCTGCTGGGTTGTTGTTGTTTTTTTCCTTCTTAGGAAAAGAAAAAGAAGAGCTTTGTTGAACTTCCAATGCCTATCCAGCTTTCTATCACCATAAGGCTAAAACAAATGCCTCTTGGTGAATTCACTTTTGTATCATTGTATTGTGGCAATGATTTCCATAACTTATAGTTTGATGCAGGATGCCTAAACTGCGAACAACTGCTGCTGGGCATTCTATGAAGGACAAAGACAACATTAACATTTAGACTTGAGAACTAAGAAAGGCTATTTAGACTATTGGATCCAGCCTCCAATGTAATGCACAAATCCAAATCAAAGTGTCTTTGACCAAGAGGACATCTAGCCTTCATCTGAGCTGATCAACTTCATTAGGTAATTGATTCCATTGTTGAACTGGTCTCACTGTTAGAAGCTTTTACTTACTTACTTAATTTATTAAATGTGTTCGCTGCACATCTCGCCACAAGGCATTCAACATTCAACCTGCCTTCCTCAATTCCTAGTTCAATTCCATTAATTTGTGAAACTACTCCGAAAAATGCTAAAAAAAACCTTGAAATCATCATTTCACCCACCTTTTTCAAGCACCACCACTGATACACTAAGCATAAAAGAAGCAACAAGGTGTTATTAATGCTGAACATCTTTGGAATCAGGTTTGTCTCTCACTCCAGCCATTAACACGTAAGCCTGAGAAGTAATACAACCTAGCAGCTCCATGATAAACAATCCATGCTGTAACACATTATATACCACTTACTTACTGGACAGTTACAATATCAGCTGTGCTACAATCAATAAATACACCTTTTTGCTTTTAATGCCAAAAGCGAAACCTACATCTCAGACTATTAGGCCACAATGTGCCCTTTATTTACATCAGGATTTTTAAAAAAGAAAAAAAAGCAGAGAGCACCTTTCTACTGATTCAGCTTTTCTGAATGAATTAGAAATGAAACCCAAAGACTGGCACTACTTTTTCAGCATTTTCAGGTTTTTAAGGGCTAGATGAAACCTGACAATTGGGCAATACAACAGGAAATGCTGTTGTCTTTCTTGCAAGACTGATGTCAGAGTCACATGGGTAAACCAGACTGAAATGACAACTAGATGAGCTAATTCTACTTTACTGTAAAGATCTTGCAGGTCTGAAAATAGAATCCTTGTCCTCCCTTTATAGCCTGAGGAACTAGGGAGGGTCCCTTCTGAGCCTCTTGCCCCACTCACTATCCACTGTCCAGCTGTCACCTATGCTGTCTCTTATCTGCCTGTTCCCCTGCCAATGTCTCCTAACCACTCTCCCAAAGTCTTTCTCATGTACAATTACACAATTGAGACTCATTCCCTAAGTCAAAATGGTCATCTAAAAACTGATGTTCCTCCTCAATCTTCAGATTTTGCAATGATTTTATAAAATGCTGTAATACTGTAAATAAGCATATTCTCAAAAATACGTTATATAACAAATAATTGTTACAATTATCAGAACACTCTTCAATCTTGGGAGTAATTTATAATGAGAAAATTACAAGCTTTGGGGTAACTCTTTCAGATTTATTAAATGGAACCTCCTAAATCAGTGGTTCTCAACCTGTGGGTTGGGACCCCATTTGGAGTCAAACGACCATTTCACAGGGGTCGCCAAACAACGCAGTCCACCATTCCCCCCCCCTTTTCCTTAGCTGTGCTATTCCCTTCTATTCTATTGGCTTTTGAAAGCCAATAGAATAGATTCTCTTGAATAGAGTCTAATTCTATTGGTTTTCAAAAGCCAATAGGAATTGTCCAGGCTGTCTCTGCCCTGCTGAGCCCACCAAAAGTCCCATTTTGCAAACGGTGCTGCACCAGTTGAGTAGTCCTCGACACGACCGGTTGAGTAGTCCTCAACTTATGACCGGTTGGGGGTTGCGGCATTAAAAAGGTTGAGAACCACTGTCCTAAATCATTGAAACTTTGGGATTTGGTCACAACCCAGTAACTTTCACTACAGGTAGTCCTTGACTTACCACCACAATAGAGGACAAAAGTAATGTTGCTAAGTGAGACATTTATTAACTGAATTTTGCCTCATTTTATTATCTTTCCTGCTACAGATGTTAAGTGAATCACTGCAGACGTTAAGTTAGTGCCATAGCTGTTAAATGAACCTGGCTTCTCCAATGACTTTGCTTGTCAGAAGGTCACAAAAGGTGATCACACGAACCAGGGACACTGTAACCATTATAAATATGAGTCAGTTGGCCAAGCATCTGAATTTTGGTCATGTGACCGTGGGGATGCTGCAATGGTCGTAAGTGTGAAAAAAGGTCACAACTCATTTTTTTCAGTGTCATTGTAACTTTGAATGGTCATTAAATGAACTGTTGTAAGTTGAGTACTAATCTGTATTTGGTGCAGTTTGTAATCACTGAGCTCAGCAAGTGCTTCTCAGAACTGCCCCTTCTGCTCTAACACTTATTAGTTATTATTTATTAAAATTCAGGATGTTCCCCATTGCCACTCTATATTTTATCCACAGCAAATGCAGCTTTGTGGCTTGAAGAGGTTAAATTCTGGAGTGCTTGGCTGCTTTCCAGACCCTTTACACAAAATCGGGCTAATGCAACAGCACAAGAAGTGCCCAGACTGGCCATGATTAATAGACTGCCAAAGACAGTGCTTTCCACAAAACACACACTTCTCATTCCCTTGCTTCCATAGATCATGGACTTATCCTCAAAATATCTGACTGAAATTGAATTTGGCTTCTCTCTCAACCGTTCATTTCCTATGTTATGCAAAGTTATATCCTTTTTCTGCCTGAGCTGAACCAAACCAGCTGCAGCCCTTCAGAAGGAAAATGTGGTTCCAATTACGAAAGCTGGCCTAGATACCGAACCACAGTTCTGATGCTGCTCTAATTGAGCCATCATGGAGCAAATGTAAAGTAACAGAATTGGATTAATTAGGTTTGTAAAGTTCAATACAAGAAATCTTGGCAATGGGAAGATGGGGAATAGGTATTTAATAATGAAGGAAGTGCTATACAACAGAACAAGATTTAAGTTATCTTAGTCCTGCAGCATCTTATAGCCAGTCACTTTTCTGGTTACACTGGTATATGTGTTAAAAAAAGAACAATACAACGCAAAAGCCAGTTTGATCTAGTGACTAAGGCACCAGGCTAGAAACCAAGAGATCATCAATTCTACTCCCGTAGCATGAGAACTGACTGAGTGGCTTTGGGCCAGACACGTTCTCTTAGCCCAGCTCACTTCACAGGGCTGTTGTGGGGAAAACAGGAAGAGGAAGAAGTACTAGATATGTTCACTGCCTTGAGTTATTTATAAAAATAGTAAAGGTGGGATTTAAACAAATCTTTAAAAAAAGACCTTACATTTATTATGCAATCTGATCTGGTCGCATATAAGCAAACTTGTCTATAATATCCAGAAATTGGAGTAAGCTGGGAACTCCAAGGCATTTAAAACACAATTTTAGATTTCTTTTAGTAGAACTTTACTGCTTCTTTGTTATTGTATGGTAGTCCTTAATGGTACTATTGATTATGTTGATTATTAATCTTGCTTATGCTGCTTCCTATGTTATTGTTAATACTGTTCTCTTTTTTATTAATAAATGTATTAAGTTCTACACCATTCAGGGAACCGCAGTTAATAGATTATATGAAAGTATCCAAAATCATTAAAATAAGGGACCGTATTCATTAATGCTTAGTGCTGTAATGAAGCTATACTTTAGGCTTTCAAAACTATGGAGTAGGTTTAGGGAGAAAAAGTTAGGTAAAGCAACCATTCTCCTATCTCCTGTTGAAACAGATAGAGGCGATTCCCAGAAGCAACTCAGAACTAAAGAGAAACTTCCTGACAGTTAGAACAATTAACCAATGGAACAACCTGCCTCCAGAAGCGATGAATGCTCCAACATTAGAAGTTTTAAAGAAGAGACTGGACAGCCATTTGTCCAAAATGGTATAGGGTTTCCTGCCTGAGCAGGGGGTTGGACTCGATGGCCTCCAAGGTTCCTTCCAACTTATTATTATTGATCATCGCACAGTCAGCCAGATGTTCAGACTGGATTTGGCATTTTGTCTACCTATCGAGTCCTTACCCAGGACCTGGGATAGGCAGATGTGGGTGTTTGATGGTATTACAGGTATCGTCACAGGATGGAAGCAATTCCTAGTAAGGCCGCCTTTTGCAATTGACTAATAGCGAATTTGTCAATGCCAATGGTGTTCAAGTGGTGCTCCAGTTGTTTTGGGATTGCACCCAAGGAGCCTATGACTATTGGTACTACCCTTGCTTGCTTTTGCACAGTCTTTCTATTTCTATTTGTAGGTCTTTGTATTTTGTTATCTTCTCCAGTTCTTTCTCTTCTATTCTGCTATCTCCAGGCACTGCCACGTCCACTATCCAGACTTTTTTGTCTTTCTTATCGACAATTGTTAAGTCTGGGGTGTTATGTTGCAGGTGCTTGTCTGTTTGAATTCTGAAGTCCCAGAGCAGTTTAATTTTATCATTTTCTATGACTTTCTCTATTTTATGATACCACCAGTTTTTGCTTACAGGCAAATGATATTTTTTGCAGATCTTCCAATGCACCATTGTTGTTACTTTGTCATGCCGCTGCTTGTAATCAGTTTGTGCAATCTTCTTGCAACAGCTTACCAAGTGGTCCACTGTTTCTTCAGCTTCTTTGCATAGGCGGCACTTACTGTCTGTTGCTGTCTTCTCAATTTTGACTTTGTATGCATTTGTCCTTAAGGCTTGGTCTTGTGCAGCCAGAATTAGTCCCTCGGTCTCTTTCTTCAATTTTCCTGCTCTTAGCCATTACTAGGTCTTGTTATTATCTGCTTTCCCCACTATTTTTTTAATGTATTGGCCATGTAGTGCTTTGTCTTCCCATGCCTCTATTCTGTTCTTCATTTGGTCTTTCTTGTAGGCCAGTTTGGTCTCTCCAGTAGTTAGTAAGCCTTCCTGATATACTAATTTCAGTGCATCTTCATCAGTGTTCTTCAGATATTCTTCCAAAGCCATTTTTTCTTCTTCAACCATCTGATGTACTTGTAGCATTCCACGCCCACCTATTTGCCTTGGTAGATAAAGTCTGTCAATGTCACTGCGTGGATGAAGGGCATGATTCATTGTCATTATTTTTCTGGTCTGCCTATCCATTGCTTTTAGTTCTGCTTGAGTCCAGTCCACTATTCCAGCTGTGTACCTAATGACTGGGATTGCCCAGGTGTTGATTGCCTTTATGGTATTTCCTCCATTGAGTTTGGATTTTAAGATCTTCTTCACTCTCTTGATGTATTCACCTATAATCTTTTTCTTGACTTCAGTGTGCTTGATGTTGTCAGCTTGAAGGATACCCAAGTATTTGTAGTAATCTTCCTTATCCAGACTCTTAATGTTATTTTCGTGGGGCATCTTGATTCCTTCAGTTTTCACTACTTTTCCTTGTTTGATAGTTAGTGTGGCACATTATAATATATATATATATGTATGTGTGTGTGTGTGTGTGTGTGTGTGTGTGTGTGTGTGTGTGTGTATATATATACATATACATATACATATACATACATACATACATACATACATACATACATACATACATACATATATATATATATATATATATATAAATGGAATGAATAAAGCGCGTTCACCAGGAGAGTTTAAAGTTAAAATACTTCAATTAAAGTATTTTACTATATTAAAAGGTTGCCAAGCTTTCGTTGGGAAAACTCCCCAACATCTTCAGGGCTGAGAGACCGTTTCTAACAAGGTGATTCAAACGGGTTCCATAGACGTCTGCACGTGGTTCCTAGACTGTGCTAGCATTCCCTGCTGAACAGCTGATAGGTGGGGGGGGAATCGGAGTAAAGATTTCTTCTGTCGTTCTCTCGAGCACTTTTGTTCACATTTCCGTCGACCTCAGGGGGTATTGTTAAAGTTATGTTCCGCCCTCTCCCGGCAGTATTGGCTCTCGTTGCAGTGGGGGGGTTTAGTTTGATGTCATTGTGTATCCTACCATGGAGGCGGGGCTTCATCGGCTGCAATTTAACATCTTTCCTCTGCTGCGTGCTCCCATATTTATCTTCGCTCGCATGTACAAGCATCAACTGGATGTGGTATTTTTCAATGTTTGAATCATCCTCCTCCATCATGGTGTCCCCCATGCTCATCTTCCCTCGTAGGTCAATATTCAGCTTAAATCCCCCCATTTCTGTGAGCAAAAGTCTGTTGGTATTTGGGCAGATTCCCCGCTCATGTTACTTTCCCTTTTATCAAGCGAACGGGTCGTCATCACATGTTTTTTCTCCCCTCTCTGTATGGGATATCCACCTTTATTATTATTATGGGTAGTGCTAAATTTAGTGGTTCTATCCTCAAATTTCTTAAGCGCTCCAATGTCATTATTAGTGTTTTCTCCAATTAAAGGGGGTGTGGTTTCCCCTTGATATTGTTGGGGGGTTTCTGGGTAGTCTATATCAGATTGTTTCTGGTAGGGAGGAGGTGTAGCTCCTGGTTTGGAATGTTGTGCATGTTGATTGTAAGGTTTGTGATATAAAGGATGATGGTTTGAGTTCCATTTTCGTGTGACGATTGATTGAGTTGTTATTCGAGAACCAGGCTTCTTTTAGCAGCCGACCTCCCTTCGTGGCATCACTGGCTATGATAAGGGTGTTATTGAAGTCAAACTGATGGCCTTGTTGTGCCATATGCATCCAAAGTTGTGAGTGTGGTTCGCCTCGTTTTATGGCCAGTTTGTGTTCGTGGAGGCGAGTTTTCAAGCGTTTGGCTGTTTCTCCCACATAGTTGCCGTCGCAGTTTTTGCAGTTGATCTTATAAACAATAGCAGATTTCTCCATGGTAGGTAGGGGGTCCTTTGGACGCATAATTTTTGATCGTAAGGTTTGGTTAGGTTTGTGAGCTACTTCTATACCATGGGGTGCTAGTAGTCTGGCTGTGGCCTCTGAGATGTTACTTATGTATGGGAGGGAGATGCGTGTTTTTTGTAGGGGGGAATCCCTTCTTTGTTGGGTGGTCTGGTGCTGGAAAGTTGTACAATGTCGTTTGATAAATTTTAATGGATAACCGTTATATATGCACGTACGGAAGAGGTGTCTCCTCTCTTCTTTCTTATATTCATCCGTGCTGCAGTGGGAGTCAACGCGTTTAAATAACGTTTTTATGCAGCTGATTTTATGGGAAACAGGATGATTACTCTGGTAATGGAGGATTCTATCCGTGTGGGTTGGTTTACGGAATACCTTCGTATGTAGGTATCCATCTGGTTGACGGTGGATGGAAACATCTAAGAAGGCAAGAGAATTGTGTCTTTCTTCCTCTACAGTAAACTTTATGTCAGAGTAGATGGAATTTAATATTCCCATAAATGTAGTTACATGTTGTCTTTTGACAATGGCAAATGTATCGTCCACGTATCGAACCCAAAATTTGGGTTGGTATAAAGTCATAGCCTTATGTTCAAGCTGTTGAAGGACTACCTCAGCTATAATACTGGAGATGGGGGAGCCCATCGGGGTTCCTTTTATTTGTTCATAGATGGTACCTTGGAATGTGAAATAAGTCTGGAGACATATTTCTATCAATTTCACGAGGTCTTCCGTCTGAAGGGAATCTTGGTGATGACTTTCATTCATAGATGTCAAACGTTCTTTCAGGACAGAGATGGCTAAGTCCTGGGGAATGGAGGTGAAGAGAGAGGTGACGTCGAACGACACCATCATCTCATCATCCTCCACCCTATTTACACACACACATATACATATATAATATTATATTATTATTATTATAACTTAACCATCAGTACCACAAAATCACAATATTTGTAAGAACAAATAAATTTATTTTATGATCTATCTTTCATCGATGAAGATTGTAGTTTTTTGTATCCCCCCCTCATCACCATATGAAAGCCAGACTGAGAAAACTATATGCATCTTCTCTCCTGCACAAATACAGTGTTAATCACCCAATTCAACACCCCTCCTGCTAAATTACTGGGTTTCACCCATCAATGTTGCAATAAGCTTCCTTATTCAAAGTAGTAGAAGAGTTTAGTCTGACAACCCCTTGCCTTGTGCCAAATGGAAACTGAAGAATGGTAGGCACTGCTAGTCACATTTTTTTCAGAGTCTCTGCCCTCTGGCCAGTTCCAAATTAGCAACTTCTCTGTTGCTCTTGGACAGCCCTACTATGCCACATGAAAAGAATACTGATGACTTCAGGAAATCCCTACCCAGTTTTAAAAATAGCTGCTTCGTGACATCACAAAGACAAGTTCAGACACTCCATTTCCTAATATTCACTTTTCCTTAACAATAGTAAGTCTGGCCCAGTTTTTTTTTTTTTTAAGCCATGACCAACTTTGGTTTTCTCAGTATATTTTCAAAACCATATCCCAGCACTGTTTAGAGGATTTAATTCCTTTTGAACTATGGGAGTCTACAGCAGTATTTCTAGACCCAATTTAAATAACTTTTTTTAATAGTTAACAGCTCTAGAAGGCATTGCATTTATCTGAAAGTATGCCTTTTCCTAGCTGATCCTACAAAAACCACAAATCCTCTTCAGAAACATTGCCTCAACATCCAGATGTATAAACTAAGAGGATGCTGTAGACACTCTGGGACAAATTCTCAGTGTCTGATGGGCTATGGGCAAAACCCCCATCTATTGCCCCTCTGGAAGGCTGTAAGCAGCAACCCAGTGATTGCTGAAAAAGGGAGCAGGGGGCAAACATTTATGGCCTGTTGTTGCTTTTTCTGTTCTGGGATTTTAAAGATAAAAATGGAAGTGGGAGATCTCCAGGAAAAACAAGACCATTCATTCCTACTATTGAAATCCCTCAACTGCACTGGCAAAAAAGCAACTTAAAGGTTTTGTGTGAGGTGGTGTCAGCTAAGCCGCAAAATGACGAAGAACAATCCAGCCAGAGTTCAGTTCTTTATATCTGTTTCCACACAATAGACAGAATCTTGCCAGCCTAAACACTTACTACTTTCACCCTAACAGAAATACCTTGGGAGACTCTAGTGAGTGGCTATTCTTACTCTCTTCCTACCTGCATTGTTTCCTATCCAGCTCCAGACTGTGCTGCCTCCTGTCTCACCTCTCTTCCTGGAATGTGCTTCCTCTTTTCAGGGAAACTGCAGGTCTACTGTGGTCCATCATAGGTGAGGCAGATTTTGGACCATTTTTCAAGATTATGGAGAATTAAGGGTAGGAATGAGAGAACTGGTTGCCTCCCATTTGCAACTTTAATTGACAAAAGGGGAGGGCAGACACATGCACAAAAGCCAGTCATAATGCTGCCAGAAGTGAATGGCACAATCTCGGGGTACATACAGATCTTGGGACTTTGGACTGCCCATCATAGTAGTGCTGAAAGTAAACTTTGTTGAAGCTGAGGGCCTCATTTTTCTTTTTTCTATCTATTCATCTTCTATCTCAAAGGTCATAAAAGACACAGCCACTGACATTGTGATGTAACTGGAAGCTAGCCTGAATTTCTGCAGTAGGTGATTTAAACTAAGAATATTAGCAATATATTAATTTTGAAATTTGTTTGGACTTAATGTTACACACACTCAACTGTTGAAAAACAATTGCTTTCCCCCCCCCCCATGGAATCTTGGCAGCACTGTTTGAAGTGCTGGGAGGGAAGGGTATGTGTGAGAAAAAATTACCATTTTGGTAATAATGCCAGTTGTGGAAAAATTTTCAGAGAGGCTAATCTAAAGTATATTTAAGACAGTTCCACAGCTTTTAGCACTTAGGTCTTTGAAATAATAATCTCAGCCTCTCAATAATATATTAATTAGGTTTTAGTTTACTGTGTTCCTTTTTATTCTTGGTACACACAGTTCTACTTCTAACAAATTTAATTTTATTCTGATCCATCCCTCCACTTTGAAGAGGCATTCCTTTCCAAAATTAGCAAGTGGCTTCAAAGATCAAGCTTTCTCACAATGATCTCACTGTCATCTCCAGATGACAATACATTTGCCCACCTTTCCTTCTGTCTCCTACACACAATGTTTGGTAAGCTAACAATAACTTCCTATTCAAGCAGGTATTGAACACATGTGTAGCTCCCCCAAAAAGCTGAAGCAGAACGAATGAATGAATGAGTATGTATATACATGCATTTCTAGTTAATCTAAGATTATTTAAAACAGAAATTATTATCTTACTTTCAAGTAAATTCCAGTAGTTCTAGGAGAACTTGTTAATTTTGCTATGCTAAACTGTTCTTTCAAGATTGTGTATTCTTAATACTTCTTGCATTCTGTATGCTTTTAATTTTCTTAGGATATCTGGGGGTCTCATGTTTGGGTTACAGCCTGACTCCAGGCCAAAACTGTGTGGCTCACAATATATGTGCACAAACACAATATATACTTATACAAAGAAAGAAAGAGGTCACCTATTCAGAAACTGAAGTAGTCAGAACTATAGAGTTTAGTCTAATTTTCTATTGAATCAAGGTCAGTTGTTATGGAAGCAAATATACCATTTCAAAAAAAGGCTTATTCAGGAGTACAGATTAGTTAGTGTTAGCCCGATATCTCAAGAGCAGGGAAGTCTTTTTAGTCCCTCACTAAAAAAACCTTGGATAATTGCTATCTCTCACTGCACCATAACATTAGGATGCAAACTTAGTGTGTATTCAACACCTGTCTGCAGGAGGTCAGATTTAAGGAACGGATCAGTGCTGCTTACATAGGGGGCACATGATACTCAGATCTTTTTGCTTCTTCCCTACCCCTCTGAACAGCAAACCTTAACTGCAGAGGGGGAACCTAAGGCTCCAGATCTTTTTATGGCAATTCTTTCATCCTACCTCATCCCATTTCAGCCCCAACTGCTAAATAACAATAGCATGATGTTCTACTACTTTTAAGGCAGGAAAACATGAAAGGCTTTTGCACTGCTTATTCCACTAAGGAATGCTCATACGCTCATGTGTGGGAACAGGGACATCTAAGCTCCTTCTTGCAGCAGTTAACATCTGCTACTCACCCCAAACTGGCCTCTTTAAAATAGCAGATCTGTCTGTCTGTCTGTCTGTCTGTCTGTCTATCTATCTATCTATCTATCATCTAAAAGTATTTTTCCTAAACTCACTGGATAAGATTTAATATTTTAATATTGTATTCCACTTTGTGAGCTGTAACACTGAAAGGTGATCTATATATAGAAAGAAGTGAATAATGAATTAATGAATTAATTACATTGGCCTGGATCCAAAGAAACATGATGTAATCAATTGGTTCACTCCAATGACCCAAAACCAATTACCCAGAGAAGGTGATAGCCTCTCCTTCACTGGATGCATTCAACCAGATAGCCATCTGTTAGGGATGCTTTAATTTGGATTCCTGAACTGAGCAGGAGGTTGGACTCAGTGGCCTAAATTGTTCCTTCCAAATCTGTGATTCTATAAAAAGGAATAATATTTTCTTCGTACAATGAGTTCTAGCAGTCCCTTGTGCAAACGAGACAGCAGTTCTATAAGAAAAAGAGCAAATGACATTGTAGTGAATGAACTCTTGTGGGTCACAGAAGAAATGTTCTAGATCAGGGGTGTCAAACTGCCAGCCCGCAGGCTGGATGCATCACGTCGAAGTCGCGCCCATCCCAGCTCTGGCAAGGGGAAAAAAGTTGTGATATGTCACGACATGTCATGTGATGCAAGTTTGACACCCCCTGTTCTAGATCCAAGAGTCACTTTTATCCCATTTATCACCTGCCCCTCTTCTGTATGTTAAAACTCTTTCCTTACACAAGGGATAAGAGAAAATCTACTGCTAGTAGTTGTGGATAGAAATGAAGCTTATTTGATTTTTTTTTTAATTGCCACCTGAACAGAGAAGTATACTGCTGCAGGGGTAGGATGAGGGAAAATGCACTCCCTACCCAAGCAACATTTTATATCTTATTCCAAATTTTGAAGTGCCAGAAGTGGATAAAGCAACCTAGGCCAAGGAATGAGCCAATCCACAAAGAAGAGGGGGTCAATCTATTCTTCAAATCACCTTGAAGGCAAACCAAGAAGCAATGGATGGAAACTAATCAAGAAGAGAGGCAATCTAGAAATAAGGAGAAATTTCCTGACAGTTAGAACAATTTATCAGGTGAACGACTTTCTTCCAGAAGTTGTAAGTGCTCCATCACTGGAGGCTTTTAAGAAGAGAGTGGACCATCATTTGTCTGAAATAGTATAGGGCAGGGGTTCTCAACCTTGACAAGTTTAAGACTTGTGGACTTCAACTCCCAGAATTCCTCAGCCAGCTTTGCTGGCTGAGGAATTCTGGGAGTTGAAGTCCACAAGTCTTAAAGTTGCCAAGGTTGAGAACCCCTGGTATAGGGTCTCCTGCTTGAGCAGGGAGTTGGACTAGAAGACCTCCAAGGTCCCTTCCAAGTCTGTTTTCTGTTATTCTGAATGTGGGTGGGCACTAGAGATGAAGCAGGGGTGTCATATTTAAAGTTCAGACACCTCCAAGACTTCTACTATTTTGATATTTCCTGTTTCAGCTATGAAATGTCCAGCCAACATCTTTTGAAAGCCTTCCTCAACTTCAAAAGTCATGTGCCAAACAACTTGGAAACGATAATTCCTTAGTGGTAGAATATGCAGCCTCAGATAGTATCTGCCCAACTAATTTAATTCTGATAGGCTTGGCACAGTCAGGGTTCCACTGACTGCCACCTATCAATGTCCCGGAAGCACACCATCTTTGTAGCAGCGCCTGGCCTCTCAAATGAAGTCCCCTCCCCTCAAGAGTCAAACAGGTCCCATTCTGCTGGTGTTTTGTAAGGGACTTAAAGACCTAACTCTTTACCCAGGTTTTTGGAGAGGACAACTGATATTCTTTCATTCCCTCCCTTCCTTTCTGAGTTTACCTTGTTTGCTAACCTTGTTCTTCTATCCTGTATTATTTGTGTGTTTCCTATTGTTCTTTGTTTTTAACAACTGTAAGCTGCCCAGATATGCTGGAAGTGGGGCAACATATAATTTGAATAAATTATGGTCCGCCGCACAGTCAGCCAGACGTTTAGAATAAATTTGGCATTTTTATCCAGCTATCGAGTCCTTACAAGGACCTGAGATAAGCAGATATTGCTTGATGGTGTTAAATGTATTGTTGCAGTATTATTATACCAACTAATTGCATCTGGAGCAAACAAAACATTTTTGGACGTGACATTTTAACATAAGTAATGGGCAAAAAAGGAACAAGAGTCTAGAGGCACCATGGAGCTTCCTTGCAGGGAATAAAGCCTAACAATCTACTCAAGGAGTAGCCCAACTGCCTAGGGAATCTTGCAGCCACATTATAGTTAACAAGCAGGGCTACGTTATGGCAGCTAACTAAATACATCTGGATAGCCTTGTAGAAAGAACAGGCTTAATGAATGCCAGCTGAATAAGAGCACGCTAGCTACAACCTCTCCTATGAAGTTGTGTGTTTGAGAGTAACTCAATAGTAGCTGAAACTGGTCATTCTCATGCTCTAGCAGAGAGTATTCAGATTCATGGATTCTTTGCTGCCTGAATTCTAACCTTTGTTCTCTTATCTTTGCCTCCTGGAACCTTGCCCAGAAGTAGAATGCTTTGACTTCTGGACCAATTTACTAACTAATTTTCTCTATGTCCCCTTGCCCATGACTAACCCTTTTTGGAATTTGACCTTGGATTATATGTGGACTTGGTAGCAGGCAGCTTTCTGTGCACTTTTGCTTGGATTAAAGCATGCAGTTTGCAAGATCAATCCTAAACCTACTTGAGGGATCCGAACCAGCTACATGCTGGGTGGATGTGCAAAATATATCAATCTGAGAACAGAATGTTCTGTTTCCCTCTGTTTCTGGTACAAGCCATGGGGAGGGGGGGGGAAGCCTACCACTGAAATAGGACATTCTAGAGGGAAACCAAGTTCTGTTCACAGAGTCACACATTTTGCACACTTCAATTACTTAGCCATACTAGATCACAAAATCTCAATTATTCTTAGCCAAAGTCATATTTAAAATTTTCTAAATGGTGCCCTATGTATTGAAACATTGCTCTAAAGCAGGGGTGTCAAACTGGTGGCCCATCGGCCGGATGTATCACGTACAGGCCACGCCCATCCCAGGCACCGCAAAGACAAAAAATGTTGTGATACATCACATGATGTGATCGAGTTTGACAACTGTGCTCTAAAGGATCACGGGGTAGTCAAAACGTTTAGGGATCATCCTGTTTTCTGACTGTGAGACTCCTCTGAGTTTTCTTTCTCTCAGCTTTCACATACTGTATATTGTTTTTGGTCCCCAATGGCAATGGTGATATCTTGCAAAATTCCAGAGTGGCAACTAAATTTTGAGCTGCAAAATGTCATAGTTATCATATCATCATTCTTTGCAGCCTGGCAGGAATGTAACAAATGTGTTGATGACAAAAAAAGCTGTCACCTTTTTGGGAGTGCCATGTGAACTGACTCAAAGAAAAACTAATGACTAGTCAAAATTACACTAATAACAATAAAAGGAATGACTGATGGCAATGCCAGGCCCCAAAGAATCTTTCAGGCAACCTACCAGCCTTAAAAGAAATGAGAAAAAAAGAGCTTACCTCTCCCTGGAAACTCTTCAACAGTGGAGCTACCTGTTTGCGTAAGTCCTGGAAGATAAAAAGCAAACAACATAGATCAAGAAGTGGGTCATTAAAGAAAGATGGCTAAAAATGCAACTGTTTGAATAAACTGAAGGATTTACATCAGCTATTCCTATCTCCTTTTTTTTTTTTTAACCAATTCTATCATATTAGCTGAAGGCTGATTACGTTTTTAATCAAAACATTGCTATGAGCAAGGAATGTGGCAAAAATCCATTTTAACTGGCTCATGAATCTCGCCTGATATACAATTAGGGTTGTCCCAGAGGAGGGGAATTAGTTAACAAAAGCCTCTAGTAATATTGAATAATCAGTGAACTCCTTCAGTCTAACAACTCAACTGAAACAGAGCAGTGAATGACTAATGGAATGTAAAACATGTGAAGCCACATGGAAAGGGATCAAGCTGGACCCCAGTTTGAAGCATAGCGTCCTTTTGATGTGCAAGAAATTGGACATTATTTATTTAATGTGCATGTAAATCTCAATATAACAGAAACAGATGGTTTTAGCAGTTTACTTGCTTTTCCCCAGTATATTTATCTTCAAAAACCAATTTTTGAGCAAGTTTAATACTCCTGTGCGAAAAATTGGTATCACTGTATTTATTTAATTATTGGAAGAGAAATGATAATTTGCCTTCCAAAAGACGTTTTTTCAAAATAGGAAATAAAAAGTAAAGCCATCCAAAGGAATGGCAAGCAATGGGGAGATTAAAGATGATAACTTATAAAGGGAAATAAAATGATGTGATAATTATAAAACCTGATCATGGGTAGACTGATCCTTTAAAGCAGGGGTGCCCAACTTTGGCAACTTTAAGACCTTTGAACTTCACGCTGGCTAGGGAATTCTGGGGGTTGAAGTCCACAAGTCTTAGAGTTGCCAAAGTTGGATATCTCTGATTTAAAGATTCTTAAAATCTAAGAATTAGCAAGGCAGCAAGTTCTATAATCTGGGGACTCTCACCAAAACCATTGGTCAATGATGAAACCATCAATGGGTTCTCTGACTTGCATTTTAAATAAATATTACTTCTTTTTGCTAAATGTTCCAAATATGAATGGCAATTGAATAGCAATTAATTAAATTGACAATTTTGGAAAACAGTGCAAACCCATACCTTGGACTCTGTAGGAGATCAATGATTACACATTACTGCTCTGTAATATATACATATGTGTATGTATATACATATATATAGGTATTTGCTTCCCAGAGAAGGGTGACTGGAAAGAATTTCACTCCTGCTATTGTTCATCCCACCATCAATCTGCTGGCAACCATATATCCACATTGGTTCCCAACAAGATTCATGGTACAATTATCTCTACGCTAAATATTTAAACACGTGCTAGTTAACACAAATGACTGGAATCATTCAAGAGTATCATAAATTAGATTAGTAGCATCATTCTTCAAAATATGTATTAGTGTTTATCAGAAGGAAACAAATAAAAAATCAAGGTTGATAGAACGTGAAGCTTGCTGGTAAGTGAATAATAAAACAAGTAATAAGAGGAATATACTTGTTCATAAACAGATACCCTTCTGTGCAAAAAAACAAGACAACCCCCCCCCCTATCCTAAATTACAGTGACAAGTTTTAAGGACAAACTAAATGTAATACATTTTAATATGCATTGATTTTTAAAAGCCGTTGCTCCCATAGCACTAAAAGCAGGACTAAAATGGGGGTGAAAGACTTCAAAATCTAGATCTTTTAATAATAACCCCAATATATAACAATCCCAATAATATTTTAATAATCCCAAATATATAATAGACAGTAAAATAATAATGACAGTAAAATGAGGAAGGCTTACAGAGTCTAAAAGAACTGCAAGAACAAAACAGACTCTCTGTATCAAACAAGCATTAAACTTTCTTTGTTCCATTATTTTTATTACATAGCACAATTCAAAATGTGAGAATATGTAGTTTTCCTATAACTATTTCTAGAATTTTACAACACCTTTAAAAATAATTTTATCACTTTGTATGTTTAATTTTCCCCAACTGAAAATATTTAAAGATATGCAAAACATTTTTGTTTGAATCATGATCCCTGGCCGTAAATCATTACTTGTATGAATTATTGCATCATCTCAAACCTGTAATGTTTCAGAACAAAAAAGGAATCATTTTTCCCTATTTTAAACCAATAATCTCTATTGTCATTAATACCATACTGTCTATTTGCATGAAGTCTTTGAACAACTTATCTTTTAAAATGAGCTAATGATTCAGTTCCTTACTGCTGATTCTATGAACAACTATTCATGATTAAAATGGGCAAGCACCTTTCCACTGGGTTTTTATTAGCAGCCATAGATCATTCCCTTTTACCATACAGTTGGCATTTTCCAACCATCATTGCCCGTCGACAGATTCATTCTGCTTTGTGACTGAACTGTTCTGGTACACATATCCATACCTTTTGTTTTCTAGATTTCTCCAGTTATTGACAGGCCTGATTTAACAAAACCATACTCTGGAGATCATAGGAGATGGTACATGGACATTACCAAGGGAGAAGGCAAGCAACAAAAGAGCCAGTGATTCAACTGTGACGACCAAAAGAAAGAATTAGAGATCAAATTTTCAGGCAGCAAGCAGGAAAAAAAAATATGGACAGTCTTCAGAACAAATATAAATTGTTTAGATTCAGCACACTGTGGGGCTATTTATAACACCTTATGTTCTGGGCAAGGGCTGCAACTATTTGAGATTTGTACAACACAGTTTTTTCTGCCAGGATTAAAGAAGGAATAGAGCACCAGAATCTGACTTCAGAGACCCATTTCGCTGTGTCCCCACATGATGCCTTAAAGCAGAGATAAATAACCCGTACTTCTGTTGATATCTTGCAATTCCTATAAGGTCTGGTTAATAGGACTCATGTCTGGAACTTATGGCACTTATAGTCCAAAACATCTGGCAAGTATCTTATAGTTGCCCATAACCTAAAGACTTCTAACCTTGCAAGGGAAATGATTTTCTGTCTCTCTCTCCTGGAAAGAGCACATAATAGAGCTTCTGAGGACCCAACCTTTCCTTTCAAAGGGAAACAAGACTGATGGATGTAGTAATAAAAGATTGACTGCTCTCATGAGAAACTGCATTCTAGTGATATGGCCACCTGTACACCTACTATTCTAAGTGACCAAGCAGCTAGGCTGGCGCATGAGAAAGATGACTTTTTGGGGTGTGTTTAACACCCCCCCCCACCAGCTCCTGCTTCTTCATTCAGATCAATTCATCTGCAACTGCTGCTAATCCTTCAAGCCCCTGGCTACAACCATGTTATCTCTAGGGCTTTGTGGGCCAAACATACTGATTTGCTTCTTAATTATAATCTGTATATGTCTTTGCTGCTTCAAGTGTTTGGGAATATATTTTACTTTAATTTAAGGTTCAAAGTAGCATTAGAAGAATAATTTATTTATTCTTGTGGGGGTGCGCAAGAATAAATAAAAATGAAATCCAGAGAGCCGTGAGAAAGAAGAAATATTTATTCCTAAAAGCAAACAATTTGCCTTTAGGGGCAGCTGCTGAGAAATGGGGTACAGCAGCAGACTTTTATAAGGAGAGCTTGTCCAGGGTATGGAAGTGTCTACATGCTGATTCTAGGATGACACTTGAAGGGTGTGTGTGTGTGTGTGTGTGTGTGTGTGTGTGTGTGTGTGTATTCTTGTTAACATGCAGTTCTGCTGGGAGACCTAACTTAATGAGCTCGTATTTGTATTTGCAGACCTTATCCTTTGATATGTGGATTAGGTAAAGGACTTTCCCCCATTTGCTATTTTTACTTGATTAATTTAGTTTCAGCTTGACATCAATTATCTAGTGGAGACGCTGATTTTCAGACCATTGTGGATTCTGTTAATGTTTTATGGGAAGATGGAAACAGTACAAAGAACAACATATATTTGAATATAAAACTTCTCACAGCAGGAAAAGAGCAAATAGAACTGCTTCAAAACAGAGTGGATAGAGGTCTAGCAATACCTACCTCCTTCCCCCAAAGAATGCCAAATACTTCCCTTTTTCTATAGGCAGCAACTAAATATAATCCTAGCAACAGCCAGAAGGGGCGTTGTCTTACCTGAACGCCTTTTCTCAGCAGGATGATGTAGAGTCCAATGGTTAGGGTTCTATGACAGCCTTCCTGCCCGGCAGACTGGGTAAAAAACTTTGGCCACACCCTTCCCTTGGGTGTGACCCCAGTTTTGACTTAGGCGAGAATTGTTTGTTGAATTCAATACGGTAGCTCCTTGTCCAATACCTGCCTAGACCTAATACCTGGGTGGGCTTGGACTCTACATCATCCTGCTGAGAAAAGGCGTTCAGGTAAGACAACGCCCCTTCTCCAGCAGGATGGCTGTAGAGTCCAATGGTTGGGACATACCAAAGCCCTCATGTCCCCCTGGGAGGGAGTGTCTAGGCCACTGAATCCTGAGCAGATACAACTTGCTGTAGCACTCTTCTACCAAAGGCAGCCTCCGCTGCTGCAAAGGAGTCTAAACGGTAATGCCTAATGAATACGGAGGGAGAAGACCAAGTTGCGGCCTTGCAAATCTCTTCCACCGATGCTTGTGTGGACCACGCAGCCTATGTGGCTGCGCTGCGTGTTAAATGGGCAGTCACGTGCGGGGGCACTGGTAGAGCCTGCGAGACGTAGGCTTGGGTTATACAGGCTCTGATCCACCTACCTATAGTAGAAGATGACACCTTCTTCCCCATAGTTGATGGTTGGAAGGAAACGAATAATGCTTCCGTCTTACGGAAGGACGAAGTGCGCTTTACGTAGAAACACAACGCTCTACGTACATCCAGCTTGTGCCATCTCTGTTCTAGTCTATGTTTGGGTTTTGGGCAGAAATCAGGAAGAATCAGTTCCTGAGATCTCTGGAAGATGCTGTTTACCTTTGGAATGAATGCAGGGTCTGGTCTAAGAACGACCTTGTCTTTGAACAAGGTGCAGAGATCCTTCCTCACTGACAGTGCGGCTAGTTCCGAGATTCTTCTCGCTGAAGTAATAGCCACTAGAAAGGCTACCTTTAACGATAGGTGATACAGAGAACATGAGTCAAGAGGCTCAAAGGGTGCTGATGTCAAAGCTTGAAGAACTTTGGTCAAATTCCATGACGGGTACCTGTGTATAACAGGAGGTTTAGTATTGGCCGCACACTTCAAAAAGGCGCTAATCGCTGGATGTTGCGCCAGAGAGTTTAAGTTGTCCCAGGAAAGTACAGTTGAGAGGGCCGATACCTGTCTACAAATAGTGTTGACTGACAGGCCCTTATTAAGTCCTTCCAATAGGTAATCTAGAATATTGGGAATAGATACTGAGGTTGGATTTAGGTGAAGTAGGACGCACCACCTGCAAAAACCTTTCCATGTAGCATCGTAGATCCTGTTTGTCGAAGGTCGTCTTGATGCTTGTATGATCGATATCACCCCTGAGGAATAGGATTGCTTGGCTAAACTTTGCCGCTCAAATGCCAAGCGGCTAGTTGTAGCCACTGAGGATCTGGATGTAAAAGCTTGCCCTGACTGAGTATTACTCGGTCCAGGGGAATCCTCCACGGGGGTGATATTGAAAGATCCACGAGATCGGCAAACCACGGGCACCGTGGCCAATGTGGAGCAATCAAGATTACTTCTGCACCTTCCAGGATCAACTTGCGTATGGTTGCCGGTATTAATGGCAGCGGTGGAAAGTTGTACAGGAGTTGCGCCGGCCACCGACACCTGAGAGCGTCCGTTCCCTCTGATCCCGGAGTTGGGAATCTGGAGAAGAACCTGGGGAGTTGAGTGTTCTTGGGAGTGGCAAATAGGTCCAGATGCGATTGTCCGAACCTCCGGGAGATCTCCTCGAACAGAGCCGGATCCAGACGCCATTCCGACTGATCCACCTTGGCTCTGCTCAGGGAGTCTGCCTGGGTATTTGTCTCCCCTGAGATGTGTTCCGCTCTGATGGAACTCACATTTGCTTCTGCCCACCGAGCCAGAGCTGATGCCTCCTGCATTAGTTCCGAGGATCGTGTTCCTCCCTCTTTGTTGACATGGGCCTTGGCTGCTACGTTGTCTGTTAGAACGAGAACATGTCTTCTCGTTACTATGTGGGAGAATTGACGTAGAGCCAGGTGAATGGCCCGAAGCTCCAGCCAATTGATGTTGTGAGTGAGGTCCTTCTGATTCCACTGGCCCTGCGCTATCTGACTTCCCAGATGTGCTCCCCATCCGAATAGGCTCGCGTCTGTTGTGAGCGTGATCCGGTTCGGCTCCCTGAATATACTCCCCTTGAGCATCATGGGGGATATCCACCAATTCAATGATTTCAGTACATTTTTTGGTACCAAGACCCTCCTGCTGGAGGTACTGAGGCTCCTCCTCTGATATGGGAGGAGGAACCACTGCAACTCCCTTGAGTGGAGTCTTGCCCATGGGACAATGCCCATGCAAGATATCATCTTTCCCAGGAGCTTCGAGAGTTGTATCAAACGTCTTTCTGAATTTGATGAGCCAGCTTGGAGATGCTGCTTCGACGTTCCTGGGAAAGATATACCCTGCCCTGGGACGAGTCTATCACCGCTCCCAGATGCTGTAGCTTCCTTGAGGGAGTGAGATGGCTCTTTTCTACATTGACTGAGAATCCGTTTCTTGTAGAACGCAGATTGTGGTCTGGAGGTCTAAGTTTGCTTGCTCCTGTGAGCTGAATTGAATCAATATGTCGTCCAGATAGAACTGTACATGCACCGGCATCAGACTGAGGTGGGCCGCTATTACTGCTAGAATTTTGGTAAATACCCTTGGGGCTGAGGATAGACCGAAGGGTAGTGCCCTGTATTGGTAATGCCAGTGTGCATAGGTAAATCTGAGGCATTTTCGGTATTTGGGGTGGATGGGAATATGCAGGTATGCCTCCGTGAGATCTATTGAGGACAGGAGGTTGCCCTTCCTGACACTGGTTAGGATGGATTTCAGGGACTGCATTTTGAACCTCCTGTAATTTACGTAATAATTCAGGCCCTTTAGGTCCAATATTGCTCTCCACCCTCCTGATGGTTTTGGTATCACAAAGAGGATGGAATAAAATCCTCTTCCTTCCTCTTCCTTTGGTACCCTTTCTATGGCCTGAATTGACAAGAGGTGTGCTATGGCCAAGGTTATCAGCCTTGCCTTGTGTGCCTTTTTGGAGATGGGACATCTGATGAATCGGTTTGGTGGGGGAGAACAAAAGTCTAAGGTCAGGCCATGCCTGATTGTCTCCAAGACCCAGGCGTCGGTAGTGGTCTGCTCCCAGACCTCAATGAAATTCCTTAACCGACCTCCTATGGGAGTGTCCTGTCTGGCGTCACTTGGCGCGTTTAAAGGGTCGGCCTCCCGATCCTCTAAAGGGATGCCTGGACTGAAACTGGCCTCTGGCTCCCCTGTTTGGGCGATCCTGGGAACGATCCTGTCTTGAATAGAAGGATCGTGAGCCTCTAGACCAATCCCAGGATTGCCCTGGTTGAAAGGGCTGTGCCCAGTCCCAGGAGTTGCCTGGGCGGAAACTTTGCCTCCGGAATTCCTGACTGCCTCTCCTGTCCAGTTTCTTTGATGGATGGACTAGAATTTTCCTTTTGTCCCTACTCTCGCTTACATGTGGATCCAGAATGGATCCAAACAAAAGTGACCCACTGTACTTGGACGTCGAAAGACGCCACTTGGCCTTCAGATCCGTCTTCCAATTTTTAAGCCACAATAGTCTGCGAGAGGCCACTTGGGCGCAATGGATCTTGCCGCATACTTGGTTGCATGAAGTGAGGCATCAGCCATAAATTGTGAGGCCGCCAGTATCTTGGCCAAAGTTTGGTGAGCTCTGACCTGATCTGGAGGTACAGTGGTTTGTAGCTCGCGAAGCCACATTATGCACGCCCTGGCGAAGAATGATGATGATGTTGCCGCCTTGGCCGCCCAGGCTGCGGCCATGTGGGAATGACGGAGGGAGTGCTCAAATTTCTTTTCCTCTGGTTTCAAGGCCTCCGCCATGTCCCCTGGAATCGCAGAAGTAGAGAATAATGAGATCAAGGGACTATCTATTGCGGGGACATCTAACATGCCCGAAAAGGAAGGAGAAACATTGAATAGTTTCCTTTCCACGCTATTAGGTGCTGGTGGTGTTGCTAGGGAATCCCATTGCTCCTCTACTGTGGTGCGGAAAACCTCAGGACAAGGAATGTAGTTGTCCTGTGGAACTTTCTTGGCAAAGAGAGGGTTTGCTTCTTTGCTAGTAGAAGGATTTTCCTCCTGAACTGAGGTCAAATTGACCGTAGAGACTGCCTTTATCAGAAGTGATTTGAGAAGCGCTGGATCAAAGAGGCCAGCGCTTGTTGCCTACTCAGGAGCAGTGCCCTCATCCTCCGAGAGGGGCATATCAGACATGTCTAGATCTAATAAATCTCCCTCTCCAATTTGAGAGGAAGTCTCAGAAATGTTTGTAGTCGGAGCCTTGCTTCGTCCCTTAAGGGATGGCTGAAAGGCTACTTGGCCCTTAGAAGCCATGAACTGGGAAAAGGCATCCTGCATGAATGCCTGAAATTGTGCAGACCATATGTCTTCCTGAGCTCTGTCCGTGGACGCAGCCACAATGGGAGTCAGGTGAAGAAGAGTGGGAGGAGTACAACTGTTCGGTTTCCCCCAGAGGAGACCAAGTTCTGAGAACCTCCTGGGGGGTAGGTTCTACAATAGGGGCCACCAATGGGGCAGGGGAAACCATGCTTGGCCCATTGGAACTGGTTTTCTGGGCCCTGGCAAATTCTCTCTCTAAAGCCAAATGTCTCCTCGAGGCCTCTCGCTCACTGTTTTGGATGGGCCCCTTTGAGTCAGGTGCTTTGTTTTAGCCTTCTTCTTCCCCCCCACCTCAGATTCTGAGGATCTGCGTTTTTGTTGTTGTTGTGGGGGGGGGCGATTGGGGGCCCTGCGTAGCTGAATACGAGACATTGTCTGCCATTGTGGCCAGGTATCCCGAGTAGGCAATACCTGGGGTGGGGAATAAATTGTACGCAGATCAGTTGCAGATGAATGAAGCCTGCAAGGCTTATTCTGCACAGAAGAAACAATGGCCGGACAGACAGGTTCCTTTGGGATGAAGGATCCTGTGGGGCAGTGACTAAAGGTCACCCTAATGGAACAGTGGAGAGTTCAAATCCTTCCTTTTTCTTCTTCACCAGGGGCAATGGAGATGGCCCAGGATTATTAGAATATTTATTCCCCAATATGTGGCTGTTAAGACAGACCACAGGGTGCAAGCATAATCTAATTTTCTCTCTTCTTTGCTACCTCTCTCTCTGTCCTTTCTGTTATTATTTTATTTTTAATTTTATTTTATTTGTAACTGTATAACTGTTGGTAATACCTCCGAGTGAGTGACCCACCTAAAATGGAGGCTACAAATATCACACCCAAAATGGAGTCTAGACTGAAGGCCACGCCTTCCAACTAGACTGTTAAAGAAGAACCACGAGGTTCAAAATGGCGATTTTCTCCCCAACGGTCTTTCTGCGGCTGAGGTAAATTATGGATTGCCTTAAAGGGGCATGGGTCTCTGTTTTGTGCCCTCCGGGAAAGGCCGCGGTTTTCCCAAGCGATTCTGGCGTGCCTGGGGCTAAACGGGGATACCGTATAGCAGGGAAAGCCTCTCTTGTTACTGGCGATTTCTCGCCTCTTTTTCTAGCCGTCGGGAGCTCTGCAGCTCTAACGGACTCTGGGGACTCGGAGTTTCGCGCGCCCCAGCTGATCGAGGCAACGAAGGGGTAGCGAGTGCTCCCAAAGGCTTCCACTGTTTTTTTTTTTTTGATACTCTCACCACTCCTCTGAGCGACGCTTCAAGGAACGGCGATCTGTTGGCTGCTCGGAGCCCCGAGCCACAGCTGAGAGGAAAGACAACTCACTGTGAGTTTCCTGATTAGAATAACAATTTGGCAGAGAGAGAGGAGGTTTTTGGCCTAAATATAGAAATCCTTGTCAGGAGCTAAATTCCTAGCTGCTAACGGGCTTCGAGACTGAGTCAAAACTGGGGTCACGCCCAAGGGAAGGGTGTGGCCAAAGTTTTTTACCCAGTCTGCCGGGCAGGAAGGCTGTCATAGAACCCTAACCATTGGACTCTACAGCCATCCTGCTGGAGAAGATACTTAAGGGTAAATGTTCATTGATATTAAAACATGTGCTAAAAGATACTATTTTGCTGCTTGTAAATGGAATAGCCTGCAATGAAGACTGCACCTTGGGAGAATTATTCAGACTTCCTAAGTGTCTATTTGCATATTTACAGGTCACGAAGAAAAGAAACAGGCAGGGCTTCCCTGCAAGGCAGATTCTGCCATTCATTCGTATCATTTAGTAAATGCCCAAACCTCTGATAATCAATGCATTTACTCTGAGGCTTTTTATTTCCATGAAGGACAACAGCTCACCCTAGAAATCCACAATGATGTTACCATACAATACCCTATTTTTTCAATTAAGTTTAGGAGAAATGTTCCTAGATATTCCTTCTGATAAGTAAAAAAATAACAACCTTGATTTTACAGTAGCAGGGAAAAAAAACATACTGGAGCATTAAGAATGACTTCGGCTCAGAGATCTTGTGAAAATTCCATTAACTTTAATTATTTATCAGAAAAAAGGTTGGACGACTGTTCATGACCTATTTTTTTCCTATCCTGTTGGCTAACCCAATAAGCAAGGCAAAGAATGGCGTTTACAGAGGAGGAGGATTTACTGTGGCTGGGCAAATCGGGTAGGAACAAATCAAACAATCATGTGTCAGGATGCTACATGTTCCCTCTGAAAGGCATCAGAAATTCCATCCTCATCCTCACACTTGAACACCAAAATGCCATGATTACATTTGCTCAGAGACAATGTGGCGATCTCCTCTTTTGCTCCTGGTCTACAAACTTTTTGACCTAGTTAAAAGTCAAAATGGTTCAATTATATCTAGGTTCTCATGAAATATCAGGATAAGATGTAGGTATATACAGCTGGAGAAATCAAGAAGCATGCAATGACAGTAGACCAGGCCTTCCATTCAACTGTGGTCTGGGATGAAGAAACAGAGGGAAATGTGTCTGTGCTGCTTAAGCACTACCACTGTTCCTCATTCCTACTTTCTTCCATTTAATGGGAAAACAGTAGGGGGACATTACAGAATGCATTGCCAAGAACGCTATCAAATACATTGTGTCCAAGGATATTGATGGAACAAAAGTGTATTTTGCTTCTTGCTTTACAGACCCAGGAACTTGTGGGGAGAGAAGCAGCAAAGTTTCACATGCTGCTCCATTTGCTGGAAAGAACTTTAAACAAGGGTTCCAAAAGGGTCTGAGAGGCAGCAAAAAGATCCAGGAACAGAAGGTAAATGAACAATGTTATTCAACAGGCCTTCTTAAAATATATGTTGATAACAGAGAAGCCTCCAACAATATAGGCTGCCAAAAAAGAAGATCCTGGCTTGTGGTAAACAACTTGAACTTCTAAGTTCTCATTCAGTACCTGAAAACCTTAGAAATACAACCCAGAATCCCCCACAAATTAATTTTTTTAATTCATTCAATTTATAGAAGGAAGAAAATGTTAATTATCTGGGAAGTAACCTTATTACACTGTAATTAAATTTTAATTCAATTGAATTTACCTTTTGTCTCTTCCTACTAACACCTCTGCTGTGGTCTTTCCTTCCTTTTGAAGTGAGTTTCTTCAATGGTTTCTTGAAGACCAGGCTGTAAGCCTGAAAATGTTATTGTACCCTGAACTAGACACTGGAAGAAATCTGATAGACTTCTATGTTGAACAAAATGCCACAAGAAACGTTGGATGGTGCAGGCAACAGACAACATTAAAAATCCTAAAGAAGAAAATAATTTCTGCAATGCTAATTTTGCAGGTTTGGGGTTTGCTTGCTGTTTGTTTTAAACAAGGTATGGCCATGGATAGTTTTATAGGAAAGAGTGCAAATTAACCACAATTGCCAAGATTTCTCCCTTAAGAAAGTGAGACCTATTAACTTCTTTTGAAATGTATAAACTCTTTCCATATCCTTTTGCATATATTCTTATGGCAGACCTTTTATTTAAAAAATGTTCGGTGGTGTGTAAATATTAATACACTGCCTTCACAATTGTTTAGAGAACATATTGCACATGGAAAACGCTGTTGCATTCAGTCACATCAGAATCAATTCTCTTCGTATAACTACAAGTCAATTCTTTTCAAACCACACATTTTTCCAAACACGCTAATATTGTGCCGTCAGTTATGAAATAGCAAGTTAACACTTTCAAGAAACAACAGAAAGGGAAACATTTTTTTTCTGTTCAATCATTTACTGAAAATGTCAGGGGAGAGCTTGCTTTTAAGAGAGACTACTCAAACCTGATCAATAAACACATTTTTTTTCAATTGAGTAAGAGGCAAAATTCTCCCTGTGTTCCATCTTCATACAGCTATCCTTCCTTCATGCCTATTTTTAACAAAGAGAGGGGCAAATTAGAACTTGCACAAAGCAAGACCCCTTTTCTACTTAATGAAAAGCAGCCTTGGGAAGTTAATTTTGAATGGAAGAGAATGAAAGAAGAAAGACCATTACACTTAATCCTTTTTTTACTATTCATCCCAAAATCCATTCCCCCACTCAAATATTGTACTGTATATGCAGCCAACTCCTTATTTTGAAACCAAATTAATAATCTGTGTATCAAATAATAATAGAATTCCTAAACAAGCAAATGAAAGTATTACTAAATATATAAAATATATTTGAGTATATGAGTACCACAGAAATATGCAAAAGCTCACTTGCAAGGAAACTATAGGGAAAAGATACAGAACATAGTGGATGGTATTTCAATCTTCTTACACTCAGATGGTTTTCTGGAAACTTCTTACACCCAAATGGGGACTATATTCTAAAAATGTCAATAATGATGATAATGATGATGATGATAATAATAATAACAACAACTACTACTACTACTTCTCGTGGGATATGATGATTAATCATTCTGTCCTCCATCATTGTGGCCCATGTACTTAAAATCATTTGTAGCTCACTAATATCTTAGCCAATGCTTTTGCTTGGATAACGTAAGGTATTCAAGACTGAGATTACCTACATAATAGGATAAGCAAAACTTGCCATGACAAATTTAATTCTGATATGATATATCTCCCACCCCACCCCAAGTACAATACCTTCTAAATCCAGAGCAAAGAAATCTATCCACAAATTTTAGTTTAAAAATCCCTGCTCTGGAGAGGTAGGCTTATTCACATTACTAGCACTTTTGAATATACATTTTATACTTTCTTGTATAAATACTATGTAGGGACCAGCTTAGAGTCTTCCTCTGTGTATGTATGAACAAGCCTTGAGAAAAGATTGTGTTTAGAACAACCTCTCCTCCCTCTAGTATTCTAACACAGCAACCTGAGAGAAGGGAGAGCTTCAGAGAGATAAAATGTAGAGAAGGAATCTAGAACTCAAGCTGTGTGATTGCCCAGTTATAATTCATAAGGGTTTCAAAAGATATTGTAGGAAAATACCAAAAAAGGAAATACTTTTGCAAGTCTTGTGCTTACTTTCCTCCTGTCACTGGAGCATGCATATTGAACCATCAATCACACTATTTTCCAGTGCAAAATAAAACAAGTTGTGTTTGCCTACACAAAGAGGATGCATAAAAACTTAATCCTTACCAACTTAAAAATAGAAAAAAACTGTGTATTCCTGCAATGTGCATGTCTACACACAAATGCAGAAAACAAATTTATTGTCGCCGAAGCACTTTCTGTTCCCAAGGGTCATCAATGCCAGTTATGAATAAGTGTTGATACAATTTACAGTTTTTGGTTACAATGAAAATATTCAAAGCTCTTAGTGGCTTGCATGGTTTTCAGATTTCAATGAACTATTTTTGCAAGCATTTTTTAAAAAAAAAAAAAAATCCCTCCCTTTTGCTTGGCTCCACAGCAATTCAGAAACTGAGCACAGTCAAACAAACACTCTGTCTTGGCCACAATTCCTGGCTCAAGCAGATGAATCAGCAAAGTCCATAAATGTCTAGCCAACTTGGACAGACATTCTGAAGATAGCCATATCGGGAAAGCAGAGATAACAGTACCTGCAGTCTTGAATATATGCTAATGATGTTTCTTAATTAGCGAAGCTGCTGGCCACTCTTGCCAAGTGTCTATATTTTTATGAAGAAAGTTATGTGGAACATGGATATAATGTTACCTGGAGGGAGTTCATCACAAAGATGACTTTACCTATTTACTATCCTTACAACCCAAAAGGTTGCCTTTACTATGCACGCCACCGATTCATTTTCAAGCATAACATCAAAGGTGTTGATATTACCTTTGAAAGCCACAAGATCGTTAGTAAAATGTGGTCCCATAAAAAGTTTTATTTTGTCAGCTGTGCACTAGAATTTACCATCTAAATAAAAAAAGCATTATAAGCCAGTAGGATCAGCTTTTATTCTTTTCCTATTGAGATATTTTTAGGAGCTCTTTGCTGCACAGGTGAAGTGTACACTGTATACTGTACACTGCAAAGCTATGGAAGAACCTTAATTAGTAGCCCTACTAACCAACAGTCCCATAACGCAACACAAAATTAGACAGCTACTTACACAATTGCATTCAGGATTAATGCTAATGTTATGTGGCAATGATGTGATCAGAGGCTAACTAACAATATCTGACAAGTCAATTGATCACCTTGACAAAGCTAGTTTCTGTTTTTATTCCTTTTACACTTAAATTAAAATCTATGTCTTCGTTGCATTGAATTTATCAAAATTAAATTGATCGAAAATGTAAAATACACCATCAATTTCAGTAAACAAGTATAAAATGTTTGTGTGTGTTGTAAGGAATTGTAGCCCTTTTTTGTTCATGGGCTGCAGTGAAAAATGGCTGTCTACTCCCATTATTTAGAATTCAGAGATTTGGGGGAAAGGCAATACTTATGGGATAGATAAACAATACTTTGCCAAGGCAGTGCTGATGGGCAAGAAGCAAAAACAGGGAGATAAAAAGAGAAACCGTGCAAGATACAGGTACTGGATAGTTGTACCTTTCCTTAATATTAATCCTACTTTGCAGCATCCAATTGTACTAAACTGGTCTTTTTCAAGTACGCAATTATACATACTAAAGTTTTCCACTCTGATGAAGCATCACCTCCTGCCCACAAGGGCCAGGAGGAACTGGAGTCAATTTAACAGTCAGATGGAGCAATCAAGGCAGACAATACAGCTTAAGATATAGCTCTAACCGTAACAGCAGCCAAATCTCAAACATTTTCATCCCTTGCCTCAAGAAGCTTGCGTGTATAACAGATAAATGGAAAACATGATTCAGAGTTCCTGCATAAACAAATGCCAGGTAACAATCTGAAGGGATATAGTACAAATTTAGTCACAGCCATTAAGTTTGCAAAACTTACTATTCTGAATATGTTTAAATTTAATTGTAGTGTCTAGGACAATATGTATGCTTAGAAAAAAAAGTAGAGTGAATTGCTTCAAAATTCCAATTCATCCTTTTCATGCATATTAATATATTGTCCAGAAGAAATCAATATTTGAACTTACAGTAACCAAAGAAGACCATGACCATATCTTTAACATATATCTTTGAACTGAACAATTCTGAAATGTCATAATGGAAATAACACGTAATAAAAGCATAACTATTTGACAAATTTGACAAATAAAGAAGTTTATTCATTCTAGCCATTGTCTATCCACTGCAGAATGATGGCCTCTTCTGTATGTTTCCAATCAATATGGTCCTGAGCTTTCTTTTGCCAGTTGAGTCTGCAATACTTGCTGATAATCGTTGATCAATCTTGTTTTAGGTCTCTTTCGTGGACACTTCTTTTAAGAGACTAATAATAAATTAAAAAGGAAACCCCCCCACACACACACATTCTCCAATAATATGAAAAAATGTTTCCCCAAAGACAATGAATTGGTATTTCTTTCAACACATAGCAAAAGGAAAGGCAGACTACTAATGCTTAGAACATTATTTGCAAGGCTACTTTACACTGATGCAGATCTCCTCCAGCCTCTAGGTTAAGTTGTCAAGAAAAGCAAGTTGCTAAATTAATGTTACAGACTAATCAAGAGATTCAATGGTGCCATTCAGACAGCATATCTTATCAGTCATAAATCAGGTTGGACTCAATTTTATAATTTTTATGACATTAAGGGAATCACATAGCCATTAAGCAAATACATGGTTGTTAAGCAAATCACAAAGTTGTTAAGTGAACCTAACATCCCCAATGGACAGTTTTTGCCAAAAATCAGCCAAAAAGATAGCAAATTGTGATCATATCATCATAGGATGCTGCTGCAATGACTTATGATAGAAAATCTGGCTACAATTGTGTTGTATGTTTACCTGTATTGTATGTTTATAGATTTTTACTTCAACCAATATTATTATTATTTATTTTATTATTATTATTTTTAAAATTTATAAGCCGCCCCACTCCCGAAGGACTCTGGGCGGCTAACAGTAAAAAACACATAAAACATAACAGAACAACAGTACAAAGACAATCATCCAGGGGTCAGGTTTTATAAACCCCAGGCCTGCCGGAAAAGCCAGGTCTTAAGTAGCTTACGGAAGACCAACAGGGTGGGAGCGGTCCCAATCTCCGGGGGGAGCTGGTTCCAAAGCGTGGGCGCCATCACAGAGAAGGCTCTCTATGGATTGGATAAGCTTATATATATTGTACCAATTAACTGAGGTTGACAGTAATATTTTGTTTTTTTCCATAATAAGTACAGTACAGCATAGACAGCTCTAAAAATGCATCCCAAAATATACAATCAAACAGTTGGAGGAACAAATCTCACAATCTTGGTAGATGCTGTAGCTACTTAAGAATTTACAGTGGGTTCTATTTGTTCCACCCTCTCCATTTTCCAAAGCACTTTTTATTTACTTATTCATTTACTTATTGAATAGATTTATATAGCTGCCCATCTATCCGAGTAATTTTTTGCCTCTGAGACAAAAGTGCTACAAAGCCCGAATGACTAATACCAGCCAATGAAACAGTGAGGGATATGGCCATGTTACAGCTCAATATGGAATACAAAAGAACATGTTTGCTATATAATTGGCCACGCTTCAGTCAGTAATACAACAATGGAAAACAAAACCCTGCATAATTTGCATTTTGATTTGGCAAGTTATAAAAGCAATTAATAAATAGTTTAAATAAAAGGAATAACATTTTAATGTGGCTTGGACAAAGACAACACTAAACTTCCTGTGGTATGTGTAGCAATTTACCAGTTGTTTGGTAAAATGCTTTGCTATTATTTGACATATTAAATACTTAAGTTTGAATATTTGAGTATTCAGGAGATGGAAATATTTCTCAAACGGAAAGATACTCAGACAGGACATCATTATCTTACAGGTACTGTGGAAAAACTGGAAATGAAAGGAAGAAAAATTATTCTGCTTCTTTGTATATTTAATGGAAATAGAATTTGTAACACAGGCTTCACTATGAGACCTTAAAATAACATAGGACCAGGCTTGCAAGTCACATGGTATTTCCTTTCTCCTAAAATATTCAGAGTTCCTCAGAGGAAAAGAATGACAGATACTTATCTGCACCTAATGCATCTGGAACATTAAAAAACTTTTACAGGACTTCTAGATCAAATATTAATTTTTAAAAAGTTCTATGAATTAGCAATGCCTATTTCCACGTCATTGATTCTGAAATATGCCAATGCCTCTCACCAAGTTGGCAGAACTGCAAATATAAAGTTACATTATAGCTATGGGAGCCCACAAAGAAGCCACCGTGCCCAATAGAAAGTTCTGATGCAACAAGTCAGGAAAACAGAGGGATTCCTATGGATCCTAAAAAGCAGTTTTCCCCACCCTTTCGGCATCTTCAGCAGGCTGGGAGACACTGAAGCCAAGTTGCAACCTCATAGCATAGATGAAGATTAGCAGAGGCCCTTGGGTCAATTTTCCTTGCTAAATCTGCTCTGCAAACCACAAAGAAACTCACGTGCTAATAAAGCAGATCGAGATTTGCTTTATTTCAATACTCCAAATAAATGATTTCCACAAAAGCTCTTAATATTTCCAATATCCTACTGCTTATTCTGATAATATTTGTTCTTAATACCAAGCCAGTTCTGTTTAGACACAGATAGAAGCTCATTTAAAAGGAAACAAAACCACATTATCTTACTCAGCCTACTTGAGATGAGGCCAACCAGGCCATGGACATTTTCATATAGACACAACTAAGAAAAATCTAAAACACTTTTGCCTCAGACACCCTTGTTTTCCAAAGCAATTGCAGTAACCAGCTCTCTTGCTCCAGAAGAATACATCATAAACTGTCACCCAGTTTTTGAACATCATTTGTCACCCAATGACAATGCAGAAGAGTTCTCCTTTTTCATGCATGTTTGTCTGGTGGCTGCACCAAATCTTGTTTTGTGATATCGCATGCATAAATCAAACAAGAGAAACCTTCTTTATTATGAACTCTATTCACTCAGTGTTTTGGGATTGTAAGTAATCTTCTGTAACAAGGAGTCAATAAAGTTCACAAGTACTTTGGCAAGGACAAGTCAAGTTGACAAAAGCAGTGTTGCAACAATGTGCAGGCAGGAGGCTGTAAATGGCAATATCTCAGCATAAGAGCACATTTAAAAAAAAACTCTTTGGCAAATTCAAGTTCTATGAATTTCCTGGATCAATAAAAACTGTATCTGGCTGCATGATTGTCCCAGCTAAATCCTCCTTGTATTATTATTTTAAACTTTGTTCTTAGGTTCCCCCCCCCCCGAAGTCACATAACCACATTTTGGTTGCTCAGCAATCAGTCCACATTTACCACAGTTTGCAGCATCCAACAGTTATGTGACTGTGATTTAGTTTTTTTTCTAGAAACTGACATTTACTTCCGGTTTCTTGGAAAAAAATCTCCCAAAGCAAACAATGGGTTTACTTATTGACCACAGCATTTGCTTAACAATCATCATGTTTACTTAAATGACTGTACAAAAAAGATGAGAAAGTTGGATGTGATGTGATGACCCACTTTATGACTGTCAAGACTTATAACCGAAATTGCAGGCTCCCTGAGGACTCCCTGTAGGGGAATATACTGCAAAAAAAGGTTGCTAGTGCTGCAGTTGCCCTTGCAGAGCACAGACTGGATGGAAGTTTAGCTGTTATAACCAGCTTGTAGCACAGTGTATCGTGGACACTATCCGTTTGCCAAAATTCAGGGAAAAAGCACAAGCTCTTTAGGTGAGCCTTGGAAGCCCAGAAGTAAATGTTGGTCCTGCTGAGCTAGTAATACACTGTCCAGGAAAAAGTGAGGGCACAACATTCATTTTCAGAACCAATCAATATTTCTAATATTGTTGAGTAGTTGGGAAATAGTAAGCAAGTTGATATTTTGATTAAAATGGAAAGAAGGGAATACCCTGGAACAAGAACTACTTTGTCCCTAGGAAAAATTAACAAATTGATCTTTTGTAAAACTAACAGTTCTCCAGCTCAATTACCTGATGTCATGGTAACAGAAAAGTTATATTCCATGAGAGTAGCTGTGGTCTCAAAGAACTTCAATATTAAAATAGACAACAATAAGGGGAGAAAGTTCCAGGCCGGAACGGGTAAGCGAGCATGTTAGAGATGTAGTAGGCCTTTTATAAAATTCTTCATTTCACCAATATGTTAGATAAAAAGTACCATTGACAAAGGAAAAAGAAAGATGTATGGAAAAATCTACTTTTAATGAAGAGCCAGACTGTTTCAGATGAAAGGGAAAACATGATGGAGATGGCATTATATGGGAGCAAACTGTGTTCTCCATATGAAGTCCTCAAGATATTTCTGTTAAGATACATAGAAGGAACTGTCGAGAATGAGAGACATGACCTCAAGGGAAATTGTCAAAAACCATTATATAAGCAAAAAGGACTAAAACATTCCTTAAGTGCTGGGAAACAAAACAGTATTTCAAATAGGCTTGGCTAGGCTCCTTCAGGATTCACTGAGATTTATGAGAAAGGTAAGGTAAAGCACAATGAAGCTTGCAAGAGTATGTCATTACAGCCTGTTTCAACAATCTGTTTCATGTTCTTGTTTACCTCAAAGGTCCATTTTATAAACAACCTCTAGGTGGCTATAACATTGAAGTCAGAAAACTGTTACTACCACAAAGCAGAAGAAAAAAAGCACAGGGTTTAATACCTTAATCTTTATAAAAGCTGCTCTTCCTCGTTACTGCATCTGAAATAAACTTTACTATTCTATCCATATCTCATCTTTGGTTTCACATGAAAGCTTCAGAGAAGACACTAGAACATTGATTGCAGTGATCTGTTTTAAGGCCTGATGCTTCTCTGTCTTCTTCCAGAGGGGTTGTGAAATCAAATACATTAGACTGCAAGGTGGAGAGAATCAAGATCTGGATGGAGGACATCTCTGTTGGAGGGACAGATAAACAGCTTGGAAGATAGAAGTGTTTCCAATAGGACAAACTGCAATTGCCAAGACCTCCAAGATGTGATAAGAATGCAGATAAAATGCAGGCTTCTCCAGAAGTCTGCTCATCAGAGGATCATCTCCTCATTTCCCAACATTGTGCCAACTATTGATTTAGGTGGTGCCACCACTGCAGCTCTAATCATTTTCTTTATCTGAAAGGAAGACAAGAGTCCTTCCCCCCAAATACTGAACTTTCATATGAGAGCATCATTTAAGGTTTAATTGAACTTTCGTAAGGAAGTATCATTTAAGGTTTACTAAGTATGTGAACATTCTTTTTTTGTTCTCCACGATTCTCAGCCACATCTTCTCAGGCAAATGCAAGATTTAGCCTCAAATTTAATTGTTCATTATCCTTTCACTCTGATCTTCAATATCATTAAATCCCTGTGTTTTAGATTTCACTGATGATCCTGAACTCTATATGAACTCGCTACTTCCAATCTGGGACACAAGCTCCATCACATACTATAACGTTAACTATAATTAGGAGAAATTTGAGACATATTATGAGAGTTTTGGAAAAATTAATCTATAGTCCCCACTGCGTATTAGGTACCATTCCCACAGAGGGAAAAGTCAACTGTCCTTCACGGTACTGGACAAGTGGGGTAGATTGCCCAGTACTTTATTTATCCATCAGGATTACATTCTCTAAATTTACCTTTAACAAAGTGGAAATTGTAAAGAAATTCAGTCTGGCAATGATTTTTCAAGAATGTAGACTTAAATAAATTTCTTCATCTATCTTTTATTAGAGAAGAAATGAAGGAATTGTTCAGGTGACCATTCTTATCCTTTCTTCATCAATAGAAATAGCAATAGCAATTAGACTTATATACTGTCCTATACAGAAGTCTCTGGGAAGTTTACAATTTCAGCATATTGCTCCCAACAATTTGAGTCCTCATTTTACTGGTCTTGGAAGGATGGAAGGCTGAGTCAATCTTGAGCCCCATCCAGATCGAACTGGGCAGAATTTGCCTACAATACTGCATTCTAACTATGTCACAGGGCTCCTAGTATATTTATTTTATAATATTTATTTCTTAATTTAGATTTTTACATTTTTTGTATTTCTTGTTTTTATATCTGAGATTTTTATCTTATTGTTGTGCGCTGCTCAGAGTAGATTTTGATGAGATGGATGACTATACAAATCTGATTAACAAATAAATGATAAATAAATAAATATAACAGCTGTGTGTGACTAATGAGTTGCAGCACTTCCCAACTTACTATTGTTAATGAACAATTGTACTGTAAACAGCCACTTGTCTATTTACTTGCAATGAGCACAACATTATAGATGAACAAGTAGCAAAGCTATTCTACTAAAATGAAAGTGAATTTCTCCTTCTCCCAGATCTGAGATCATCAAGTTTCACAATTATGAAATGAAACATGGACAGAGGTTAATGCAATTTGCCTTGACTTCATCCTCACTCACCAAGTAAAGTCTTTTTAAAAATCTTATTTCAATTTTTCTAGAGAAAGATGTGCTTTCTTTTTATGTGGAATGAGAAAGTGCTGTAGAACAGAATCAATGCAAACTTACTTTTACAAAACAAAAACAATATTTGAGAAGCAAATACGAACTGTAGATTTTCTATCTTATAGGTAGTAATGTTCAACACAGTCTGTATTTTCCTGAGAAAAAAATACTGCTGCTTGTGTTTCCTTTTGTTAACAATTTTGCAAAATGGCCACAAAAGATTACAGGCCATGTGACAAGCGATGAGGCTGTTTTCACAATTCCAAATAAAATGAGAATTTGTTCCACAGATGAGGGCAAATGGATGTCCTCTTCCAGTATCCTATAAATACCAGGAAATGCTTTGAACATACCAGGGAGGGGAAGGAAGCCAAATGAAACTAGACAGCTGCTAGCAAACTTCCTACACACAAGACCTTTGACCTCTGGGCTTGTTGGGTTCTTTTATCAGATGGCAAACAATCAACAGTGAAACTGGCTCCTTTTGTACAGCAACGCACAGGCTGAAAGCAGCAGGACTATACGGTTCCTTACCAAAGGCTGCTAGGAAGTGGAAAACAAGAGAAATTTAAGAGACATTGAAAAAGTTAATTTAGGAAAAACACAAAAGTAGAAGAGTTTTGACAATTAAGAAATAATGAGATTTAAAGAAGAATAAATCTTAGCCAATGAAAAGAGCCACAACTTGGCTCCAGGGCAGCTCATTTAGTTACTATGTCCACTGATTAGATAGCTGCACTTCATTCAATGCAACAGGACTTTATGTCTGTTATGCTGTTGTTTATACCAGGCATGATCAACCCGCATGGCCCTCGACAGCTAGTAATGTGGTCCCACAAGATCGTAAATTTTTAATATTATTGTGTGATTTTTAGCACTATTTATATGTTGTTGTTCACTCGCTAAGATGTGTCCCACTGCGACCCCATGGACCACAACAGATCAAGTCCCCCTGTCCTCCACTGTCTCCCGGACTCTGCCCAAACTCATGCCCATCCTCTGCCATCCCCTTCTCCTTTTGCCTTCAATCTTTCCCAACATCAAAGTCTTTTCCAATGAGTCCTCTCTTCTCATTTGGTAGCCAAAGTATTTGAGCTTCAGCTTCTGTATCTGTCCGTTCAAAGAACAGTCAAGGTTTGATTTCCTTCAGAACTGACTGATTTGATCATCTTGCAGAGTCTTCTCTAACACTCTAATTCAAAAGCATCAGTTCTTCAACATTCAGCCTTCCTTATGATCCAACTCTCATAGCCATACATTACTACTGGGAAAACCATAGGTTTGAGCGTACGAACATTTGTCGGCAAGGTGATGTCTCTGCTTTTTAATATGCTGTCTAGGTTTGCCACAGCTTTCCTCCCAAGGAGCAAGCGTCTTTTCATTTCATGGCTGCATTTGCTGTCTGCAGTGATCTTGCAGTCCAAGAAAATAAAATCTATCATTGCTTCCGTTTCTTCCCCTTCTATTTTCCAGGAAGATATTTATATACATTAACTATATTATATTTTATATGTGGCCCAAGATAACTCCTCTTCACTCAATGTGGCTCAGGAAAGCCAAAAGGCTGGATACCCATGGTTTAAACCAGAAGTCCCACCTTTTTGGTTCCACAGATCAGCAGCGGTACTGGCACTAGTGATGGAGGGAGGGGATGGTTTTGCCCATGCAACTTAATACTGCACATGCACAAATAAAGCTTTATGCATTTGCCTGCCATTTGCCCGGCCCAGTTCCCAACGGGCCACAGACCGGTACCAGTCCATAGCCCAGGGGCTGGGGACCTCTAGTTTAAACTAAGTGTATACAGTCTTGTTTCCCTCTGTGAAAATAACTATCCTCTGTTTCCCTCTGTCTGTTTCCCTATAAGGTTTGTTTTCCTCTGTGAAAACAACAATTGTAGGGTCACACATCATTCTGAAACACTGCATTTTTTAAAACATAGTTTGCAAAAACACAAGCAGTAAAGATATCACTAAAATACTGACCATTAAAATTATTTCTGGGAGATTCTACAAGGATCAGAACAGAGATGATTAAAAGTCACTACATAAAACTAAAATGTAAATTACTGGAAGTTTTTAAATGCCTATAAATGACTAAACCTGGGATCTTGTTTAAACAAAAAACATGTTCTGCCGTGAGAAATTATCCTTCCCCCAAAATGATCATAAACAGAAAAGAAACACAAAATGTGGAATAAAATCTAATATATAAAAATGGACCAATATTAAACAGGAACATTATTTTATGTTTTGCCTCAGTACTTGTGGTCTGAGCTATTCATCACTAAACTGGGAGAGTAATAGGCTAGTGACATTTGGAGCGCCAGCTAAAAGGCTGCTTACAAGTCAGCTGCATTATTGACTCGCCACTGTCCAATTTGGATATGTTGATCTCTTAAAGTCCTTTTTTTAAAAAAAGTTCCAGCTGCTGGTCCATCATCTCAAATTTTTGGCAAAACCAAAGCAAAGTGGGCCACACAATACAAAGCAGTACAAAATATGCTCAATAAATTTATTGCTGAAGGTCTGAAAAGAAAACCAAAGCTAGAGAACAACCTAAATTATCACTTCCATTTGCTCAATTTCTTCTCCACTTTACTTTTTCCATTCTGAATGTGGCTTATCAGATTAAAAAGGTACGAACAATGTTAATTATAGAGTAAATTCTACATACAGGAAAATATAGGATAAAATATTATGCACATCTGCTGCAGGAATGTGGACTTCTATTGCTTTGACTTTCTACTCTAGCTTAAGTTCTGGCGTACCTGATAGTCTCCCATTCAAGAACTTACCCAGACCCAAACCCACTGGGAATCCAGAGAAGACCGTGAAGAAACAAAGCCTTTAATGTCCTGTCAGAACATGGAGAGATTCTCCTGTTTTCTATTTGTTTTTTTACATGCAGACCTTGATTAACAACCACAATTGGGACTGGAACATCGGTCATTAAATGATGTAGTTGTTAACGAGTTGCATCCAATTTTATGTCATTTTTTGCTGAGGTTATTAACCAAATTATGAGATAGTTAAGTGAACCTGACTACCCCATTGACTTTGCTTGTCAGAAGTCCCCTGGGAAAGTTGCAAATAGCAATTACATGACCCTGTGACCTCAACCATTATAACTACATGCCTCTTACCAAGTGCCCAAATTTTGATTACGTGACTGTGAGGATGCTGTGACAGTTGTAAATGCGAGGACTTTTTTCACTCACCACTGTCGTATCTTTGAACAGTTGTTAAATGAATCAACATAAGTTGAGGAGTATCTGTATTTCTGTTGCTGCTGGATTCACTGTATGGTACTTGACTCTGAAATTCCATTTCAAAAAAACAACTTCCTTTCAGAAATTAAGTTGGCTCCTTTTAAATACTTTAAATACTATTTCAGAATTACAGCAATGCAGAGGGGGGGGGCTTTATCTGAGGTGCCAATGTCATGAGGTTCACTGATAGCCATTCTTTTTAGACCTTATCTTAGAATTGTTGCATTTAATTGTTGAGTACTTTATAAATTACATTGATTAATAGCTTTTCTTACAAAAAACCTTCCTCCTCATGGCTTACTATTTTCAGTCTACAAGCACTTTTATTCTTTATTAACTCAAACAGCATTCCAAAGAAAATAAATTCTGTTAACTGTTAGACAAAAATGAAAACAATCAAGTTTTTAAAAGGTTTTTTTTTTAAAAAAAAATCCAGAATATTTTGACCAACACAATTCTAAAATAGGATGTCTGCAGGGGTAAAAATGAACCCGCTTTGGTATAAACCTTTCTGTAAAGCCCCACAAAGTGTGTGATTATAAATAGACATGCATTTTAAACAGCTATTCCAATACATTCACTCAGTGTACATTATAAGCCTGGTTTTATGTTGACATCTTCAGATATCAACATTACATCTCCGTGTTTATATGAAACAGTGATCAAACTCAATAATATATAAATGCAGCCAAAAAGGCAGAATCTGAATCAAACAAATGAGCCAAATAAATAATCACCATAGAGATTTTTTTTTAATGGCAGCTTTTATGCTTCCATTTCAAAAGGTTTTACTAGGGTAGATTTAGGCATGTACTTAATCACTTCACAGCATTGTCTTCCTTCTCTATGTGCTACATACTGCACATCAGTGTGATATTATTTATTTTATTTATCCTTTATTTATAACGGCCACTGGCAACAGCATTAAAAGTCTGCAAACAACAAACTTTAGAACCATCTTGGCATGGGAGATTAGTAGCCTTGAAATGTGACCCTCAAGAATAAATTTAACCAGTGCAGAGTCATTACAGAAAATCAAATCAAATGCCAGGTCCCTTGTCTTTTGAAGGTGTCTAATCAATAGCCAACAAATACGCTTAGCGGTTGTTTTACTCTCTTTGCCCCAAAATGCTGGAGTGGTTTGTGTGAGTACGTGTGTGTGTTAAAAAGACCTTTCCTTCCCTTTTCTTATACTTTTGTTTGGCCCTTTGCATCTCCAGTTTTATTTTAAACTGTATTAGATCAATGGATCAAGACAAATCTATGCTTTATCACCAATAAAACAAAGGCACTTTTGAATCAAGGTCAACTCCTGCTGGTCTTACGGGGACACATCCACACACATTCATTGACACAATACAGAAGGGAATTTCCACTGTTTTTTCCAATGAATTTTCCTACCCAGACTACTCTGCTAGTGGACTTCCCAAGTGATCTCCCATTCAAGTACTAAGCAGACCGACCCTGATTAGATTTGTACATCAGCCACAGCTGATGGGGTGAGAAATAGCGAAAGCCTCCAACGAAAAGCTTTTGTTCTTCAGAAATAAGGGATTATACTAGCTTGATGGGAACTGTAGTCTAACATATCTGGAAAGCACCAAACAGAGCATGTTTTCTTAAAGCAGATAGAGTACATCAGAAGACAAGAAGGGAAAAGTGCCACAGTAAAGTTGGGAAGTTCATGTAGAACTTTTTAATAACTATAAAAATGGGAATACATTTGATGTTACAATAAAACAAAACTGTCTAACTTTAGGTTGTGGGGAAAATTCTTAAGATGTGTCCTAAGCATTAAGGACCTGTGTAGTAAATGTTTAGAAACTAGACATAGTCTAGCTGAGCTTCTCTATGAATCCTAGTCTTTCCCCATATAAAATTCCCGATCCCTTGACTCTATGTGACAAAAAAAGCCAATGCCTCAAGTGCAATAATTCCTTCCCCTAAAAGCCTGTCAAAATAATGCCTCAATTATGAGGACCAAAATCTTAGGGATATAAGATCTGAATTCCTCCCTCCCTCCTTGCTAAACCCAATCTCTTGATGAAAGACTTGGGATTTTCCTTATAACCCACATAAACGCACACAGAATACAGAATTATGAACAATTAATCCTAATTTTTGGAGACATTTCTTATTACACACAAATATACCCACTACTCTTAAATTGATACAGCAATTAAGAAGCAGAGGGCTGCAAACACAATCTAAAATGAGGTGGTGAAAAGATGGGTCTGCATTTGATTGGGAGGTAAGGGTAAGCCTATCCTGAAGGACTCCTAGCCAGCCATATGTTGCAAGCAGAATTCATGGTTCGTGTTTCAACAAAACATTTTTCAGCTTATTGCAGTAGCAGCCCTTGCCCCACCTAAAATTAAAATGTAATGGGGGGGGGAGATGTTCTGCATTGATTTATCTTCTGATTATCCAGCCTCTTCTTCCCTCTTCCAAAGCTAAGACGTTTCCTTTATTTTTTCTGTGGTTTGATTCAAGACTGTTTTGTGTGGAAGGCAAAAGGGTCTGAAAGCCAGCTCTATATACACAGCAATTTGTTACTGTGAAAAACCATCTGTTTCTTGGTATTACAATCCTCAGAGGGCAAATTATAGCCAGCGTTCAACATAAAACATCAATTTAAACCATCAACTATTCATAATTTCAATTCTTTATTGGAAACCAAGGACATAAATGTCAGGGAATAAAGCAATATTTCTTTTATTAACTGTTCCATTCATCTGGCTATTAAATAAAACCAGGACTCTAATAAATAGCATTACCCTCTGCACTGACAGCCACCTCAACCAGCTCCACAATTTCTCAAATTCCATCCTCCCTCCACCACCCATTATCTCACTAAAAACATGTAATTCTCTTTAATAAAGGTACTGCAGGAAAAAAAATGTTTTAGCAATAGGCATTTCAAGTATTTATGATATTTCCATCATACTTCAACTATTCAACATTTTAACCGAACTTCAGATTAAGCTAATGGATTAAAAAAAAAAAATATCCCATTCTACTAGCCAACACCACCTGAGCCAAAATTCAAACATTTATGTAATCTGGAAGAACAGAGATCTTGTGTTACTCAGTAGTGCTAAATGGGATGGTCTCTGCAAATTGATGAATTTACCAGCTCAACCTTTCCTTACCTAGCAACTTGATATTTTTTATCTTACTGCTTGTGGGAAAAGAGCAATATGGAAGGCTTTGTTGCACCCTTAAAATTTTACACATGCTACTAAGGCAGACATGATTTCGGCTGCAGTACAATAGTTCTTCTTATGAAGTAGAAAGAAAGATGGTGGTTCTGGAAAACTAATACATCTTACCCATGACTGGACAGCAGAATCCTGCAATGGATTCTTCCTGTAAAATCATTATCTCAATTCCTATCTTTAACTAGACAACTAACTGGGTCAACATTTTAGAGATATTTCCTTATGTAAACAGAGAAAGACCAAAGGTAGGCAAAAAGCAGTGGGAATGACTTCCAACTTTCTGTTGGAGTTTTCTTGAAGGAAGCTAGCAGGGAGCATCAGAAACCAACCCCCCTCCCTCCCTCAAAGGGGAAAAAATAGGTTTGACTTAACCCTAGCAAGACAAAGTAGTTGTGGATTTGGAGCCTTTCAAGATCCATATATGGAGATTTTCTAGATCTCTGATTCTAGCTGGGGCTGCACCCTCCCACTCAGAGGTTGTGTATAATTTGGGAGTATCCTGGATTTATGACCCTTGCTTGATGAGCATGTGATAGCCATGGTCAGGAGGACATTTGTATAACTCTATCTTGCATGCCAATTTTTATGACCATTTCTGGATTAAGAGGCTCTGTTCAGTCATTTGTGCTTTGGTCTTCTAGTTGTAGTTGCTGCTGTATACGGGTCAGTCCTTGAAGATCATCCAGAAGCTGCAACCTGTCTAGAATGCAGTGGCACAGATAATAACGGATATGCCTCCAAACACCTATGTAACAGCATTATTGTATGAAATGCATTAGCACCAGCTAGGATTCTGAGTGCAACCTGAAGTTCTGGCTATTATCTATAAAACCTATATTGTAAAGGCCCATCTACCTTTAACTATTTCTGCATGTCTCACTAGATCATAAAGAGCTGGTAGGCTCCAGGTACCCTCTCTGTGGAAGGATCATCTAATGCGACTTAGGATACGTACCCTTTTCCCTTTGAGATTCAGGTAACCCTGATCCTATCAGTCTTTTGCAGAACCATGAAGAACTGACTCTCCCATGCACTGGGCCAGCATGTTATTTGAGTCCATTCATGTCTCTGTGTGTGATTATGCTTTTCTTGTTCTGTTTTTTTTTAGTTCATTGTTTAGAGTTGTACTGAAGTATACCACTCAGAGTCACAGATTATAAACTGGCTGCCCTTATTGGAATCCATAAGAAAATATGAGTCATAAGCAAGATTCACAAAAAGGACTCATAAGTCTGTATGTCCTATTTAGAAATTAACACAGCTTCCCCAATCTGGCGGCCTCTAAGAATCCTAACTACAAGTTATAGAATTTGTAGTCCAACATGACAAGAGAATATTGGATAAACAAAGACTTATTACCTTATAGTTTGACCACATATCTTAATGCACTGATTTAATCAGTATTCTGTTGCAATCTGCCATATCTTCCCAAGAAACATATATTTCCCATTTATTTGGCTGCCTGTCATTTATACTGCATTTCCTTTAAATTTACCAGCATGGGGTTTTTAAGATCATCACAATGAAACATCACCCCCCCAAACCAATTTTCATCACATCGCTTTAATCACAGAAACAGAACTAAAATTAAGAAAACTGCAGAGCAGAAGTGAGAAATTAATCTTCCCCTGTGGAGATTAAGAAACCATAACTTTTAATATGTGGGGGGGGATTATATTGTATCTCCTCCTCCATCCAACACGGGTTGGGCACAAATTCCAAACAGCTTTTCGCATTTCAATTAATGCATCAGTAATCATTGTTTTGATTATGAATGCACTTCCTTCCGCCCATAACAGTGCTTTTAAAGACCCCATGCTGGAACATTTCAAAGGAAGAAAAGTCTTCTTAAGAAGAGATAATGGATAGAATATATGCAGCAGGGGAAATAATGTGTATATCACATTATGTAGCTGAACATTTTTTTAAAAAAAATATATAAATTCCCATGTAATAATTGCAATTATATGTAATTTGCCTGAACCAAATTTTCTCTGACTCCTATAAAGCATAAATCTGAACCAGGGTCCAAAGTAACAGCCTGGGAAAAAAAAGGAATTCAAGGAAAAAATAAAAAAAACAGGGGAAACACAAGAATGTAATTGTCTTCCAAATAGAAATAATATTCAAACATGCAAAAGTTAACATGACTTTTTGTGCCCATGTATCCTAGTACCTTGGGGATCTTAATGATTTGGAGTGCTAGTAAGATTCAATCACCTACTGTAATTACAAATTTGTTTTTATTTATTTACTGAATTTATATATATCAGATTCCACATGTGTTCATAATGCAAATAAAAATCCCAACAATTGTAAAAATACAAAAACAATCACCTTTAAATTGCTAAACCCGTTCACAAATTAGTGCAATCAAAACAGCATTAGCAGTTGTTAAATAATGAAGAAGAGTATGTCTTTACTAGGTTTCCTGCATCCATAAAATCTATTTCAATTCACCTCAAGGAATTACATCACAGAGGTAAGAATATTACAAGGTGAAAACAAACTTGTTTCCTAGCATTTCTGATACATAATCAATCTGAAAAGTAAATTATTTTTCAGAGCATGGATATTCTGAACAGGAACAAAATCTTTAGAAGAATCCGACCGGACACTTTTAAGAGCCTATATTAGGACTTATTTAGTGGCGATACGAGTGGCAAAATGTTCGCATTTTTCTGCACTTATTGCGTCTGCAGAATCTCGCCCCGCCGCCCTGTTTAGGGTGACCTGTTCCCTACTTAACGTTCGGGAAGCCGGGGAGCCCTTACAGGGTAGGGCGGAGGAATTTGTGCAGTTCCTATCAGACAAAATCGCTCGGATTCGGACAGACCTAGACTCCGATTGGGCAGGGCCTTCTGAGATGACTGGGGCAGGTCTTAGCCCAGTTTTATGGGATGAATTTGAGTCTGTGACCGCTGAGGATGTTGACAGAGCGCCTCCACTTGTTTATTGGACCCGTGTCCTTCCTGGTTGGTCTCAGCTGCCAAGGAGGTGACACGAGGCTGGCTCCAGGTGTTGATCAACGCTTCCTTGAGGGAGGGATCTTTCCCGCAATCCTTGAAGGAAGCAGTTGTGAGGCCCCTTCTCAAGAAGCCTACCCTGGACCCAGCTGACTTAAATAACTTCCGTCCAATCTCCAATCTCCCCTTTTGGGGGAAGGTTGTAGAGAGAGTGGTGGCACTCCAGCTCCGATGGTCTCTGGATGAAGCGGATTATCTAGACCCTTTTCAATCTGGCTTCAGGCCTGGCTTCAGCACAGAAACTGCTTTGGTCGCGCTGATGGATGATCTCTGGCGGGCCCGAGACAGGGGTTATTCCTCTGTCTTGGTGCTACTTGACCTCTCAGCGGCTTTTGATACCATCAATCATGGTATCCTTTTGCGACGACTTGAAGGGGTGGGAGTGGGAGGCACCGTTTTACGGTGGTTCTCCTCCTACCTCTCTGGCCGGTCGCAATCGGTATTGGTGGGAGGGCAGAGGTCAACCCCGAGGCCCCTTGAATGCGGCGTGCCGCAGGGGTCGGTCCTCTCCCCCCTCCTATTTAACATTTACATGAAGCCGCTGGGTGAGATCATCAGACAGCATGGGGTGAGGTTTCATCAGTATGCTGATGATACCCAGCTATATATCTCCTCCCCAAGCTCTCTCAGTGAAGCGGCTGATGTGTTGGGCCGTTGCCTTGAAGCCGTGAGGGTCTGGATGGGGGTTAACAGACTCAGGCTCAATCCTGACAAGACCGAGTGGCTTTGGATGTTGCCTCCCAAGGATCATGTCGACTGTCCAGTGTTGACTCTAGCGGGGGAAAATATACCCCCTTCGGAGCGGGTTCGCAACTTGGGTGTCCTCCTTGATCCACAGCTGAATTTGGAACATCATTTGACGGCTGTGGCTGGGAGGACCTTTGCACAAGTTTGTCTGTTGTACCAGTTGCGACCCTACCTGGACCGGGAGGCTCTCCTTACAGTCACTCATGCCCTTGTCACCTCACGTCTGGACTATTGCAACGCGCTCTACATGGAGCTACCCTTGAAAAGTATTCGGAGACTACAGTTGGTCCAGAATGCAGCCGCGTGAGTGATAGTGGGTGCTCCTCGATACACCCACGTTACACCTATCCTCCGTGAGCTGCACTGGTTGCCTATTGGTCTCCAGGTCCAATTCAAAGTGTTGGTTATTACCTTTAAAGCCCTATATGGCTCAGGGCCAGGCTATTTGCGAGACAGCCTACTACCTCATAGTTTCCTTCGTCCGGTTAGATCCCACAGGCTAGGCCTCCTTCAGGTCCCGTCGGCCAAGCAGTGCCATTTGGCGGGGCCACGGAGGAGGGCTTTCTCTGTGATGGCGCCCACGTCTTGGAACCAGCTCCCCCCGGAGATTAGGACCACTCCCACCCTGTTGGTTTTCCGTAAGCTGCTTAAGACCTGGCTTTTCCGGCAGGCCTGGGGTTTATAAAATCTGACCCCTGGATGACTGTTATTGTACTGTTTGTTTTGTCATGTTTTATGGTGTTTTTATTGTCAGCTGCCCAGAGTCCTGAGGGAGTGGGGCGGTTTATAAATTTTAAAAATAAAATAATAAATAAATAAATAAATAAGAATGATGGTACAGAACCACTGTTGACAGTGATACAGATACTCCAGCTTTTTACTTTTCTGGGCAAATTGGTTTTGTAAGGGGAAAAAACTGAAATTGTGTAACTATTATATCACCCTAAAATCTCTGAAAGATTATCAGTCATAAAAGAAGTAGAGAATTATAAATTTTTCTTCTGTGCTTTTACTTTCCTTTTGGCCTTGAATTTTTACCTACAAATTTTCAAATGGGAAAGATATCTAAAGCTACCTTTAATTTGGCCACACTTCTCTTCTTCCTAACTACATGGTCATTAGGAGTCAAAAAATGATTTGATTGCACATAATCAGTCCATCAATCTCTTCTTCCACCTTCCCTTCCCCTGTAGTCTCATGGAATTTTTGACATCTCCTCTTATCTCTATCAAGAACAATCAAGAGTATAAATTTAGAGGCAGAGTAACCCAAATTTGGTATTTAAAAGAAATAATGCACATCACGGTCTCGGCTTACAATTGGGCTGTTCAGCCTTGTTATGAAACTAGAACTCAAGGAGCTCCAACAGCTAATCTAGTCACTGTTTTTAAGCTGCTTTAAAAAACGTCCTTGAAGGTGTATTGTAGTTATTCTAACAAGATCAATTTTCCCCAAAAGCTAATTGTCAATGGTTATCTTTCCCTATAAAGTAGAGAAGGTGGGTGTAATTTTACTTTGCAAGGTCCAAAAAGACATGCATTATACATGTTCTGCTCGGCATAAAGAAAAAGTACACCTTAAAACATACTAAAATATATGACAGGACCAGGAATGATTTGTGTTATAACGCAATATATTTAGAAAATGCCTAGTTGTGAAAAGATAGCCCAGAACCTGCCTAAACAGCTTTTCCATAGGCATAGGTTCTGTGCAAGCATGTCTGTATGGAAGAAACACATTTTAAATCATCATTCAGTTATCTCTGTCATTATCTCTCCCCCTTGCATATTTAAATCTAAATTTTCAAAATCACATATAACCCCTACAAATGCTAGCCTGCCCTTTTTTCCCCAGCTGATTCCATTGTCCAAATTGTCACCTTTTTCTGGTATACTCCTAGAGGTTGGCAGGTACCTCTGAAGCAATTTGAAAAATTCTGATACCATCATGCCAAATAAACACAACATAAGTGAAAGAACATCTTACTGAGAGCCAAAAGGGGAAATTTTAATCTGTGTTCTGTGGGAAAACTAGGATTCCTCTGCGACTGGCTATCTATGGCTTCAAAATCACTTTAATACTGCCAATCTTGTTTCTTATCACAATTCTATTATCTGCGCTTTTTGCTGGAGGCACAAAGGAAAGGAATAAAGAAGTGTTTCTGTTGGCCAATTGCAATCTAGACATTTAAAGGCAACATGATAGTTATCTCATCAAGGAATCGGTCCAAACATCTCCACCGAAGAAAAATACAACGGGTGTGTTAATGCAAAATCATTTTGGGGGGGGGGAGCTTCAGTTTAGTATCATTTAAATAGCTTCAAAGAAGTCTGTGCAACAGCAGGTTTGGAAGGTTCTGTTTGTCAATCATCGAAACTTAAAATAAATGTAATTTTGTCTCCTGTATTCCAAGCTTCCAAATTGACCTGGAATTTTAATAATGTTTGTAGTGCCATAATTGTGCTCATAGTAAAATGACTGAGAATAGAGACAACTTTTCAGATTTAAAGGTTGGGATTATTTCTGAAAAAACCAACAAAGAAACTGAAAGCTCAGTCACAGAAGAGAGGAAAAGAAAGAAAAAGAGAAATGGAGGGAAAAGATGATTCATTTAACAAGAAAAAAAAAAGAGACATATAGATATATCTTTCAACACCAAAGAAAAAAGAATGGTGCCCAACAACTTTTTAAAAAAATCTGAACCATGTAAGTAGATGCAGGCTTCATTACAATTTGGTTGTGGATCAACAACTGGATGGTAATTTCAGAAAAGCAGAATTGCTGTGTTTATTGTTTTGTTGTGTTTTGTTTTTCATTTTGCACTTCCTCCCTCTTTTTCAAGAACTCTCAAAATATCATCCCTACCCCTCCACCCTAGTTTCAATCTCCTCAAAAGAAGACAGCCTTATGTATTTCAGATCAAAATATGGCAAGAGTAAGCAAACATTATTGTTCTGATTCTTCAATGGTATCTTTAATGCAAAGTAATTATAATCAACCAGTATTGACATTCTGAAAATTTCAAACAGTATACTAACCACTTTTTCAGATCAAAGGAACTGGCGTTGTTGCTTTTTATTGCTGAAAGTGCCATTATTGTGCAACAATACAGTGTTTCATACATGCTGAACTAAACTATGAAAATGGGCTTTTTTGGTGTGAGTGGAATTTACTCTCAAAGGAAGAGAATCTTGAGTCATGTTTTAATTATCATTAAAAATTCTCAATTTTTATGACTCAATGCCTCTATTATCAGCTTTTAAATTTATTTAAGGAGTATGTTTATTATTTAAACCAGTGGTGGCGAATCTATGGCACGGGTGCCAGAGGCGGCACTGAGAGCCCTCTCTGTAGGCACGCATGCCATCGCCCCAGTCCTAGGCCTTCAGCTGGGTTTTATAAAACCTTTTCGCTTTAGGCCTCTGCCGCCGTGTGCAAAAAAAAAAAAGGTTCAATCAATCAGTCAATTTCAAATTCTCACAGGAAAAAAAAAGATCTTGCAAAGTTGGAATTGATTGATTGAACTTTTTAGCCCCACCCAATCTGCCATTACCACCACAGCCATGCCCACCGAATGGGCCACACCCACCCAGCACCCAATGATGCATAAGTGGGTTTTGGGTTGCAGTTTGGGTACTCGGTCTCTAAAAGTTTGGCCATCACTGATTTAAACTACAGCATTTTAGTCTAAACTCTAAAGTGGATCTTGTAACTTTCAAAAGCCAGTTTACAGTATATCCAATATAGACTGTAGTGCCGTTTTGCTGTTGTGCTCCCCAGATACTTAACTGGCCTTGGCACCTCAGCGACAAAAAACTTAATCTTCTTTACCATTCCTGGAAAAGACAACTATAACTTAATACAGCCAAGTCAATCTAAATATTATAGTTGCCCAGCAATATGCTTTGAACTAGATGGAAATTATGGATGATTCTTGTTTTTTAATTTGGTTGCAACTGTCTCAAAACCCAGCACTGTTGTTGGAATGATTTGAAGTACAGTATGTACCTGCAATCTTGTGTAAATGAAAACATGGGATATGAGCAAAAGCAGGTGATGAAAAAAAAATCAGCTAATTATTGCTAACTAAAATAGCACTGGTATACAGTAACGTCAGTCTAAGGGAAAGCTTACATTTAAACAATTTTCTTAGAGAAGGAGCAATAAGCTATACATTAAATTGGGCAGTCCATAATATACCTTAGAGTGGACACTCTCAAGATGAAGAAGGAATATCGAATATTGTTTCTTTTACAAGTGCTCTCACCCAAGCACAAACATCAACAAGAGAAACAGAGCATGTAATAACTCTGGCCTTCATGTGCATATTACCAAATCATAAATAAATGAATAAATAAATTTTGTATGCTATAATTTACCCCCCAAAAAAACCACCAACTCTTAAAATCCAAACAAAACACAGCACTTAGAAAAATGAACGATTCCTTAAGGCTTAATGGGCTCCTAGCATCAGACAAATATGCTAAACTTTGAAGTTGGGCTGCAATAATAAATTTAAACAAATACTTTTACTTCTCGGCTCTAGGTATTTCTTTTGCAGATTGTGCTGTGCATCTCATGAGGGTAAAGGGTAAATTTGTCTGCTTATTTTAGAAATGCCTTGCTGATTTTTCCATCCTTGAAATGTAGCCTGACCTCAAATGCTGTGGATTTAAAAACCACTGCTACACTTTGGGAAATCCAAAAACAAAATTTCTTTAATTCCATTAGAATGCATTTGAATTCATGTGTATGGAGCAATTAATCATCTGGAAGCAAATCCAAATGGATGTCATCACGGCTTACACAAATGTTTATCACATTAGAGAGACCTTGCTGACAAGTTAAAAATTCACAATCACCAAGTTTAGGTGATATTGACCCAGGAGTTTTAATCAGTTTTCGAGTGTAGAAATCTTCTACTAAATATGTAACGCATTCCTAGGTTAGACTCTGCACCAAAATTGGAAAGCAGCCAACACAATGTCTCCTTTTTAGGGGGGGGGGGGAGGATTGGGAACAATTTCAGGAAGTTAAAGGCTGGAATCTAGACCGGAAAAAGTGATGGTAAGCACTATTAAATATCAAATTTAAGAATTTGTTTGATTTCAGGCAACAGATCAAGGGCATAAACAAACAAACAAACAAACAAATGACAACCTGTTTAATTTTATTAATACTACTGTGAACTGCCTTGAGACATTGAGAGCCAGGTGGCATACAAATTTAATTTATTACTAAACAATCTGTAATCCGTTGGGTCATTCTTTCAGAGATTATTTCCTTACCAGATTCCTCAATAGCTTCAACAATAAGAGAACTTCTAATGGATTGCCTGGGATACATTGTATCTGACTTGAAAATAGCCCAGGTTTCTACATTGTGTTTTTATTATTTGTAAGTCGCCTAGAGTAGCTGTGAACGAATAGATGGCTATATAAATTATCTAAAATAAACAAACAAATAAATGGCATCTTTCAGAATCTCCCTTCAGTAACAGCTGTTGGGAGGGCGCTGAATGTGACCTTGGATAAGGCCTTTCTAAATTCTGGAATTGTTATGTGACTAAACTATCTGGCTGGCTGGCAAAGATGTGTAGAGTGACTCAGGAAAATGTTTCTAGGCAGAACTGGTAAATCTGCTTGAAGCTATAAATCAATGGCCTATTATTTGAGATCAGCTAGTGCGCATCCATAGCCTATCAGGGTGGTGGCTGGCCATGAAAAGCTATAAAGTTGCAATTTGTAATGTATTGCCTGGCACCAGGAAGACTGAAAGCTATTGGTCATAATTAAAGAAGCCAAGCTCACTGGAGGAAAAAAAACAGCATTATTTTGTTTATGTTGTAGTCCCGCCAATTCTTGCTTGCAGGTATTTCTTGCAGGTATTCCAAGGCACCATTGTTGCTACTTTATCATGCTGATATTGGTAAATCAGTTTGTGCGAGCTTTAGAGAATTATGATTAGTATATTATATTAATAGAATATAACTTATTATTTTACTTTTATTATTACTACTATTATAATTTCCAGCACCATGGAGTAAGAGAGTAAGGCCTTTTTATGGATATGTAACTAATTAAAAAACAGGAAGCAGTAAGGAGGAATACTGGGTGGGAATCCTTGGAATCTTGCCAAGTAAAGTATAGGGACCAGTCCAGGAAACCTCCAAGAGTCAACACTGACTCAAAGGCACCAAACACACAGACACACACAGAGAGAGAGAGAAAGAGAGAGACAGACAGACAGACAGACGACCATAAGAAATGAGGGTTTCTCAGAGATATTACTGCAATCACTTATTTAACTTGTTCCTAAATAATCAAAAGTTAAGTATGAGTTTCAAGATGGTAAAGTTTGCCAATAAGAGTTAGAACAAAAATACTGTGACCTCTAAAAACCTTTCTAAAATAGACAAATGAGCAATAAAATCTTAATGCAAGTAAACATAAATAGTATAAAATGGCATTTTAAAGAAAGTATCTTGCAGCCTTGTTCAATGAAAAGTTTAATCCAAAGCACAACAGCTGTGGAGGCAAAAAAAAAAAAAATCCTATGCTAAGAATCATTAGAAAAAGACTGAAATAAAACTGCCAGTGCCTTTATGCAAATCTATGGTAAGACCACACTTGAAGTACAATTCTGATCATTGCATTTCAAAAGTTAATTACAGAGCTACAGAAGGGACAGAAAAGGGCAAACCAAATGATCAAGGAGTTGTGCAAGGAAGGTGTTTTTTAGCTTTACAAAGGCAACTAATAGCAGAAAAGCTACAAATATATAAATTATGCATGAGACAAAAATGATAGGGAGTTTCTCCTTTTAAAGATAAATTTGGAACTATTATACTAAGACCTAAAAGGACAGATAAAAGCCAGCCCCTTTCTCTGCACACTGCACAGCTAAAAAACTCTTCTGGGGTCTTTGGGAATTCTGGAGATTTTGAGGAAGTGTTGAAGCTGTGAATGCCTATTTATGTTATGGTTACTGAGAAGAGAATAGTTAATCAAGCTCCCACTTTTCAGAAAGGAAAATTCAACATCTTTACTTCCCATTCCAAGTCAATGGCAATCGGACCTATCCTGGAATATCTCCTCTAGTGGTTCACTTCATTTTCCTCATGTGTCTGGATTCTACATAGTCCAGATCTATCCAGTGGAACAAAGCAAGCAGCTGGGGGTCAGTTCTATAGGCTGTAGAACTTCTGGCCATTCAATTTATTATTTTATTTTTGAAATAAATATAATACAATTATAAACATGAAAACAATACTTTGCAGTCAAAGCTTCAAGAATTCTATGGTGTTGGTTTCGCCCATTCTGTTTCTACAACCAATAAATGACCAATGACCAACGACCAATGAATATTAGAGAAATTCCTGGAGAAGCGTAAGTGTCTGATATTTATAGAAATAATGATTACATTTAATCCTATATTAACTATCCTTAAAACACATAACATTACTTGATCCATCAGCTGTCACAAACCTGGGCTAATAGAAGCAGAGAGATCTGTGTGCAGGAAGTACAAACAAATTAAAAACTTTGTATGCATTTTTCATGGAAAGATTGATGCATATGCTGTATGTAATATACTATGATACAAGGGACTATTGGGAAATCCGGACTGTAATCAAAACTAGTGTTTTTTTAAAAAAAATTGAGAAGGCAGTTGTTAAATTACTTATATATTAGTGCAAAGAAAACTATATGAAGGTATCTACATAAACATCAGACTAAAACTTCTGATTCTCTTTCAGTGATCTTTTTCAGATTCTTTCCAGAAATCCTTCCAAAATGGATAAATGCTTGATAAAATCCATCACTTGAGGCTCTGTTGATGATTATTTTATGAAGCTTGTCTGTATTTTATATTATGGATATCTTTAATTTTATCTATTTTACGGTAGGTAGGTAGGTAGATGGGTGGGTGGGTGGGTGGCGGGTGGGCAGGCAGGCAGGGAGAGACAGAACCCCATGGTCAAACTGTGCCCTAAAAAAAGTAATCTGTATAGACTTTGCAAATATAGTTCTACACTCAAACCCCAAAGTAAACCCAACAAACCAACAGCAGATACTTGTCTAATATTACCATAAATCTACAATAAACATTAATTACATAAATAATTTTAAACCTGCTTTTCAGTTAGTAAAAAGGCTCCCAGAAAACCTTGTAGAAATCGGAAATAAGACAACAAAACTAACAATCAGAATTTTGATTTTTGCTATAAAAATTTACAGTTAAATAATAACTCTTTTCAAGTTAAACCTAGGACAGATGATGATTAATGAATTATATCAATGCCCAGATACCTGATTTCTGACAATTTCTGAAACTTGAAACAATGTCATAATGTTTTATAGATGCTTTTTAAAAATAGGATAATTATACGTTCCAGTTCCTATGATTAGGACAATTACAAACTATCCCTAAGTACACCATATTATTAAACTTTTATTGGTATGGTAGAGGGATTAACCATTAGTGAACTCCTATAATTATATATTGTTAGCAATAGCAATAAAGACTACTGCTTGGGGTTCAAGAGATTCTGATTACATGTACCAGTCAAGTAGACAAAGATAGAAACAGGATGCTTTCTTTACATATACAAAACATCCTATGCTCAAACCCAAAGAATCCCAGTTAAAGTAATCAGATGGCAACGGCAATGGCAATATCTTCGCCTGAGGAACCGATCAGCCTTTTCCAAATATAGATTATTGCTGATATGGGACTACAACTCCCATCATCACAGTTAGCAGTGTAAGTGCTTAAATAAAACTGGAACTTCAAAGTCAGGAAAAGAAACACTGAGCTAACCAGACTAATAATCACTTGCTATATAATCTTAGTCCCTGTATTTAACATTCCAAATTGATGCATCCACAATAATTCAAAATAAATGTATCATGATGTGGTTTAGTGTAGTAATGAAAGTGAGGGTTAGGGTTAACCTATAAACCAGGAGACTGTGAGTTCTAGTCTAGGCATGAAAAATCAGCTGGGTGATTTTGGGCCAGTCACTTTCTTTCAGCCGAACCTACCTCACAAGGATTTTATTTTGGGGAAAATAGGAGGAGGAAGGAGTATTAAGTATGTTCATTGCCTTGAGTTACCTATATAGTAATAAAGATGGGATAAAAATTTAATAATAAATAATCTCATGAGGGGAATTCCACGTGAATAAAATCTAAATTCCCTATGCAGGTAATTCATGCTATTTTACGATGCAAGGAGGAGGAAGTAGTTGTTATGGATATGGAGCCTAGCTAAAAAAAGATGGATTCCAAGGCAAATCTGCAAAACTGGTATGTAAGGAAGAAAAACTTGTTGTACCATTGGCAGATCAAGGAACTAGCATTAAATTGTTTAGTTAATCAACCCTACAAAATATCAAGGCTATAGTTAAACTAAAAGTGGCGCACACGGGTCACCTTTTTTTGAAATATCTAATTTGCTTGTGATGAAATGCCAATGATGACAATTTTCATTCCCACTTTTAATCAGTAGAAAAGGAGCCTCCCCAAAGTCAAACAGAAACAACACAGGGAATGAGAAGGACACACAGAGAGAAAAGTATAATCCATGTGTATAAAAAGGGTGTGTGGGTGGGAGGGGTAATGAAATCATATAATATAGTGTTTTTAGTATTGGATTAGGGACTCCCTACTTGAAATCCATTCTCAGCATGAAACCTGCGAAGCAATTCTGAGCCAGTCAATCTCTCCACGCACAATGCTGTGTGGTTGTGGAGAAGTGTGGATGACGTAGTGTTAGATAGTGTTTTGCTTTCTTGGAGGGGATGCAGATAATAATAATAATGGCAGCATTGGATTCTGCCTCTTTTTCATACAGAGGTATTTGTTTAGTGACTGTCTGCAAATTTGTTTAGTGACTGTTTGAAGATACAATGGAAGTGAAAAAAATGACTTACGACCGGTTCTCATATTTATGACTGCTGAAGCATCCCCATGGTTCATGTAGTCCAAATTCAGACACTTGGCAACCAGCTTGTATTCATGATGGTTGCAGTGTCCTGGGGTCCTGTGATCACCATTTGTGAACTTCCCAGCCAGCTTCCAACAAGCAAAGTCAATAGGGGAAGTGATATTCACTTAAGGACTATGTGATTCACTTAACAACTATAGTGATTCATTTAACAATCATGGCAGAAAAGGTCGTAAAGTGAGTTGGGTGTGACTCACTTAACAATCACCTTGCTTAGCAATGGAAATTTTGGTCCCAATTATGGTTATAAGTCAAGGACTACTTGTATTTCATTTTACAAGGAAAAATTTGGTTCACTTACATTAGGGGTATCAAACTGCCGGCCTATAGGCCAGACGCGTCACATGGAAGCTGTGCCCACCCCATTGCCAGCAATGGCAAAACCGGCCCGATACGTTGTGCAACGTCATGTGACGTCGCGAGTTTGACATGTCTGACTTACATGGTCCTATATCTCAACTGATTGCTTGATTCAGGGGCCAGCATATCCTTGCTAGTAGCCCAGCTTGACTCATTATTTAACAGAATTTAACAGAATTGGAAGGGACCTTGGAGGTCTTCTAGTCCAACTCCCTGCTCAAGCAGAATTACCTTCATTATTATCATCATCAGCAGCTGTGCTTCAATGCATCATCCCAGATGATATTTCAATGCAAATAAAACAGAACTGACCAAATTCTGTGCAAAAGAATTCTGACACCTAAGTGGGTTAAAGTCACTTTAAAGAGCAACAGGGATTAAAGAAGGAAACTGAATCTTTTATTTCCTTGTTAAGTAGGAGAAGGCTCAACTTTTTAAAATTTTCTATCACCCCATCATGTTTTAGTCATCTTACCCAGGCTGGGAGATAATGGATGAATTAAAAAAAAAAAAAAGGGGGGGGGGGAGAATCAGCAGTATTGAAGTATATAACCAGATTGGTTGTTCTTAACCTGAGTGTTCTATTGGTAAACATTTTATGAAGAATTCCAGTTTCATTTGTCTCTTTGACCCTGCACAGTACAGCATCTTCTATTTCCATCTGCCTCTCCTCGCAACAAAAATAATTAAAAACTGTTTCTTATTCCTTATGTTAAACTTTGTTTTGCAATTTTGCTCAAACAAATCCAACCTTTTAATTTTAAAAATTAACCACAACTGTTCAGTTTAATTGCTATATGATATACTGTAATGAAGTATATAAGCTGCAAGTTCCCATAATACAGGCAGCAGGCACTTGTGACCACAACTGAGCCCAAATTTCTGTTGCTAAGCTTTGCCCCATTTTATGAACTTTCTTGTCACGGTTGTTAAGTGAATCACTGCAGGTGTTAAGTTAATAACATGGTTGTAAAGTGAATCCGGCTTCCCCACTAACTTTGCTGATTGGAAGGTGACAAAAGGTGATCACATGACCCTGGGACACTGCAACCGTCCTAAATATGAGCCAGTTGCCAAGCATCTGAATTTTGATCACATGACCATGGGGATGCTGCAAGACTCATGTGAAAAATGGTCATTATGTCACTTTTTTCAGTGCCATTGTAACTTTGAATGGTCACTAAAGGTTATATGGCAAGGACTACCTGTACTTATGTAGAAGGAAATGTAGCTTTGCCTTCTCAGCAATTGCTCCCTGGAGGATGTGTGAGCACTTCTTTGGTGTAGGATCATACATTCTCCCATTACACTCTCTTTGTTAGCTGAGGTATCATACTATGTTATTAGAAACCACAATTCTATCAATGGATAACATTTTGGAAACAGTGTTTATAACCTTCTGTAATACTCACTTCCAATGCAAGTAGCATTCCATGGACATATAAGACTATGAATATTACTATGTTGCTCTTTCATTGTACAGGATTTTATTATGTCACTAATTGGAACAGCCTTTCTGTTCTTTATATATATAATCTATATAAAGCTTCTTTTTGGAACTCTGCTCCTGTTTGGGGATTTCTTGACCATGAAGACTGTACACTATAGGAGCTGGAAGTTGAGTGAATACAAAATGCTCCACTCTGGAGAGAATTTAACTAGCAAGGGCATAGTACAATACTATTTAACAAACAATGGCAACTTTGCAAACAGAAAAAAATTGCAGACAATTCTGCAAAATGAAAAGATTTTTAGTAACTCTGGCATTACAGCAATGGTAGTTTTTCAGAGCCAGCAACCCTGAACTTTAATAACAAAGCTAGAGGATAGCAAATGTTCACAAATGAACTAGCTTTGAAGGCATCAGATGGCACCATCTGCAGACTTAGCAATTACAAATGCAGGCTGAGGTGCATAAAACAAAAATGAAGAAAATTTAAAGTGATGCTGTTAAGCTCCTGCTCAAAGAGCAAGGAAAAGTTAATCTAGATCAGTCTGACAATATATTAAAGACAACAACACTAACCATCTTGGCAGCTAGGTTCCCTGTTTAATCTTTCAGAACATGAAGAATAATTATCTGAGCACATATTGAAATCTTTCAAAAGAACAGGGTGTCCATTTTAAAAGCAGATTAAGGAATCTTAAAGGTCTGTGGGGAAACTGGGGTTCACAAGCAAATCACCAAGGATAGGAATCTTAAAAGTCCCATAAGGAACAATCACAAGTTCAAAATAAGTAAAACTGATGCTGATCATGCAGTGGTGTCAAACTGCCGACCTACGGGCTGGACACATCACGCGGGAGCTGCGCCCATCCCATTGCCGTCAATGGCAAAACAGTCCCGAGACGTCATGCGATGTCACGAGTTTGATATGTCTATGCTGACCAGGTATAAAAAACAGCATTCAAATAACTTTTGCATTGAACAATAACCAATGGCAATCCGCATGTTTCCCTAAAATTTGGTTCGGGTGTATGCAAGAACAGACGAAGAATCAGACAGCTGATGCCATGCTTTTTATGAGCTTCTAGCTGCTCACTGTCTGGATTTGTATATAATTTCCTCACTACTCATAACGGAACCATTTTAAAAATGTGGAAGATGAGGGGAGGGAGAGGCAGACAGGCTAAAATGACCATTATCTTGTATGCAGGAAATCTGAGGGGATGATATGAGGGAAATTATCATATAGTCCAGCTTGCTTCAATCTTGGCATCTTCCAATTGTGTGCTTTTCAATTCCCAGAATTTCAGCTTGGTCACGGAACAACCTAAGGAATTCTGGGATATGAATTGGCACATCTGAAGGGCACCAAGGATGACGATGATTGATAATATTCCAAGCTATGACCCAGTTTGTTCAAGAACTCACTAGATAATCTTCCTCAGTGTCCTCCAGATGTTTGAATTATAAGTGATCATACTAGTTGAGGACTGTAGTTTCAATAAAACTGGAAGATATAGTGTTAGAATAGACTGTCTTAGCTAAGACTATTCCCATATGCAAAAGGAAGATGTCAATACTGGTCTATCTTATATTGCTATTGCCATTTTAAGGATAATAATATATCCTTAAAATGGCAATAGTAGAATGTAACAGAATATTCAGATACCATTGTTTCAAATACAAGATTTAAATGTAAATATTCAGATACCATTGTTTCAAATACAAGATTTAAATCAACAACCATTTTAGAGGCTTAATTTATCACTGGCTCATTTTCATTTTTCAAAAAAATCTTCTCCAAGTCTGCTGCCATGCCTGTTTGTCACAGATACATAAATATATTTTTAGCTCCACAGCCTGCAAATAGGGGGTGGTAGGTAGAGAGCACAATGGGAGGAGGACGAGAATATAAAGAATGATTGAAAGCCATGCATCTTGATGCACATTTTACTGAAGCCAATATAGAAAAAAAAAGTTTCACCATAGAATATTTACGAAAGGAAGGGAGAGTACAGTATTCTATCATTCACTTGAACCAAATGAAATTTTCACTAGTAAATATAGATTGTTACAAGAGGAGAATCAAGTCCTTCCTAGGAGTAGAATAAAATCTCAAACATAATTTCTAGAATGTAGTTGATTTTCATACATTGCAAAATACAGTAATATGTTTACTTAATACAGTGTTCTTGTTTTTGTTAGCAATCTATGATCACTTTTTGAAATAAGAATATTTGCCTTTACATTTGTTTAAAATATCCTAGCATCCATCCCATATTCCTACCACCACCATCCCCAAACATGGAAAGGGCGTTGTCTTACCTGAACGCCTGTTCTCAGCAAGATGATGTAGAGTCCACTGGATGGGTTCTATGACAGCCTTCCCGCCCGACAGACTAGGTCAAAACTTTGGCCACAACCTTCCCTTTGGGCGTGACTCCATTTTTGACTGAGACGAGAGTTGTTTGTTGAATTTTACATAGTAGCTCCTTGTCCGATACCTGCCTAGACCTAATACCTGGGAGGGTGTGGACTCTACATCATCCTGCTAAGAACAGGCGTTCAGGTAAGACAATGCCCTTTCTCCAGCAGGATGGCTGTAGAGTCCACTGGATGGGACATACCAAAGCCCTCATGTCCCCCTGGGAGGGAGTGTTTAGGCCACTGGATCCTGAGCAGAAACAACTTGCTGCAGCACTCTTCTACCAAAGGCAGCATCCGCTGCGGCAAAGGAGTCTAAACGGTAATGCTTAACGAATACGGAGGGAGAAGACCAAGTTGCGGCCTTACAAATCTCTTCCACCGAGGCTTGTGTGGACCAAGCTGCTGATGTGGCCGCGCTGCGCGTTGAATGAGCAGTCACGTGTGGGGGCACTGGAATTGCCTGAGAGACATAGGCTTGGGCTATACAAGCTCTGATCCACCTACCTATGGTAGAAGATGAAACCTTCTTCCCCATCGTTGATGGTTGGAAGGAAACAAATAGAGCTTCTGTCTTACGGAAAGACGAAGTGCGCTTTACGTAGTAACACAGCGCTCTACGCGCGTCCAGTTTGTGCCATGTATGTTCTAGCCTATGTTTGGGATTTGGACAGAAATCAGGAAGAGTCAGTTCCTGAGATCTGTGGAAGATGCTGTTTACCTTTGGAATGAATGTAGGGTCCGGTCTGAGGACCATCTTGTCCCTGAAGAAGGTACAGAGATCCCTCCTGACTGATAATGCTGCTAGTTCCGAGATTCTTCTCGCTGAAGTGATAGCAACTAGAAAAGCTACCTTCAAGGATGGAGAGAACATGAGTCGAGAGGCTCAAATGGTGCTGAAGTCAAGGCTTGAAGAACTTTAGGCAAGTTCCAGGACGGATACCTGTGTATAACAGGAGGTTTAGTATTGACTGCTCCCTTTAAAAAGGCGCTAATCGCCGGATGTTGCGACAGAGAAGTTGTCATAGGAAAGGACAGTTGAGAGGGCCGCTACCTGTCTACGAATGGTGTTGACTGATAGGCCCTTATTAAGTCCTTCTAATAGGTAGTCTAAGATATTGGGAATAGACACTGAAATTGGATCTAGGTGATGTAGAAAGCACAACCTGCAGAACCCCTTCCATGTAGCGTCGTAGATCCTGTTGGTCGAAGGCCGTCTTGATGCTTGTATGATCGATATCACCCCTGAGGAATAGGATTGCATGGCTAAACTTTGCTGCTCAAATGCCAAGCGGCTAGTTGCAGCCACTGAGGATCTGGATGTAGAAGCTTGCCCTGACTGAGTATTACTCGGTCCAGGGGAATCTTCCACGGGGGTAATATTGAGAGATCCACAAGGTCTGCAAACCACAGACGCCGTGGCCAGTGTGGAGCAATCAAGAGTACTTCTGCACCCTCCAGGATCAGCTTGCGTATGGTTGCCGGTATTAATGGAAGTGGTGGAAAGGCGTACAGGAGTTGCGCTGGCCACTGACACCTGAGAGCGTCCGTTCCTTCTAACCCCAGAGTCGGGAATCTGGAGAGGAACCTGGGTAGTTGTGTGTTCTTCGGAGTGGCAAATAGGTCCAGGTGTGGTCGCCCGAACCTCCTGGAGATCTCCTCGAACAGAGCCGGATCCAGACGCCATTCCGATTGGTCCACCTTGGCTCTGCTCAGAGAGTCTGCCTGGAGATTTGCCTCCCCTGAGATGTGTTCCGCTCTGATGGAACTCAAATTTGCTTCCGCCCACCGAGCTAGGGCTGATGCTTCCTGCATCAGTTCCACGGATCGTGTTCCTCCCTCCTTGTTGAATGGGCTTTTGCTGCCACGTTGTCGGTTAGAGCGAGAATGTGTCTTCCCGTTACTAGTTGGGAGAATTGGCGTAGAGCCAGGTGGATGGCCCGCAACTCCAGCCAATTGATGCTGTGGGTGAGGTCCGATTGTTCCCACTGGCCCTGAGCTATCTGAGTTCCCAGATGGACTCCCCATCCGAATAGGCTCGCATCTGTCGTGAGCATGAGCCTGGTCGGCTCCCTGAATATGTTTCCCCTGAGCATCGTGGGTGATATCCACCAATTCAGGGACCTCAGTAAGTGATTTGGTACCAAGACCCTCCTGCTGGAGGTACTGAGGTTCCCTCTCTGATAAGGAAGGAGGAACCACTGTAACTCCCTTGAGTGGAGTCTTGCCCATGGCACAATGCCCATGCAAGATATCATTTTCCCCAGGAGCTTCGAGAGCTGTATCAAGGGTACTCTCTTGTCTCTCTGAAGCTGATGAACCAGCTTTGAAATGCTGCTTCGACGCTCCTGGGAAAGATATACCCTGCACTGGGATGAGTCTATCACCGCTCCCAGATGCTGAAGCCTCCTTGTGGGAGTGAGATAACTCTTTTCGAAATTGACTGAGAATCCGTGATCCTGTAGGATGCGGATTGTGGTCTGGAGATCTAATCTTGCTTGCTCGTGTGAGCTGGATTGAATCAAAATGTCGTCCAGATAAAACTGTACGCGCACCGGCATCAACCTGAGGTGGGCCGCTATGACTGCTAGAATCTTGGTAAATACCCTTGGAGCTGAGGAGAGTCCGAAGGGTAGAGCCCTGTACTAGTAATGCCGGTGTGCTTAGGTAAATCTGAGGAATTTGCGATATTTGGGATGGATGGGAATATGCAGGTACGCCTCCGTGAGATCTATTGAGGCTAGGAGGTCGCCCTTCCTGATACTGGCTAGGATGGATTTTAGGGATTGCATTTTGAACCTCCTGTAGGTTACATAATAATTCAGGCCCTTTAGGTCCAGTATCGCTCTCCACCCTCCTGATGTCTTTGGGATCACAAAGAGGATGGAATAGAATCCTCTTCCCTTGGTACCCTTTCTATGGCCTGAATTGACAAGAGGTGTGCAATGGCCGAGATTACCAACCTTGCCTTGTGTGCCTTTCTGGAAATGGGGCACCTGATGAATCGGTTTGGTGGGGGAGAGCAAAAATCTAAGGTTAGGCCATGCCTGATTGTTTCCAATACCCAGGCGTCGGTGGTGGTCTGTTCCCAGACCTCGATGAAATTCCCTAACCGACCTCCTATGGGAGTGTCCTGCCTGGCGTCACTTGGAACCTTTAAAGGGTCGTCCTCCCGACCCTCTGAAGGGACGCTGGATTGGAATTGGCCTCTGGCTCCCATGTTTGGATGATCCTGGGGACGATCCTGTCTCAAATAGAAGGATCGTGAGCCTCTAGACTAGTCCCAGGATTGCCCTGATCGAAAGGGCTGTCTCCAGTCCCAGGAGTTTCCTGGTCGGAAACCTTGTCTCCGGAATTCCTGAGAACCTCTCCTGTCTAGCTTCTTTGATGGGTGGACTAGAATCTTCCTTTTGTCCCTACTCTCACTTACATGTGGATCCAAAATGGATCCAAACAAGAGTGACCCAGTGTATTTGGAGGTCGATAGACGCTACTTGGCCTTTAGGTCTGTTTTCCAATTCTTGAGCCACAATAATCTGCAAGAGGCTATTGTGGCTGCAATGGACCTTGTTGCATACTTGGTTGCGTGGAGTGAGGCATCAGCCATAAATTGTGAAGCAGCCAGTATCTTGGCCAAAGTTTGGTGAGTCCTGACCTGATCTGGAGGTACAGTGGTCTGCAGCTCGCGGAGCCACATAATACAGGCCCTGGCGAAGAATGACGAGGACGTCGCCGCCTTGGCCGCCCAGGCTGCGGCCATGTGGGAACGACGGAGGGAGTGCTCAAATTTCTTTTCCTCTGGCTTCAAGGCCTCCGCCATGTCTCCTGGAATCGCAGAAGTGGAAAATAGTGAAATCAGGGGACTGTCTACTGTGGGGACATCTAGCATATCGGAGAAGGAAGGAGACACATTGAAAAGCTTCCTTTCCACACTATTGGGTGTATGTGGCGTTGCTAGGGAAAACCATTGCTTCTCTACAGAGGTGCGGAAAACCTCAGGACAAGGAATGTACTTGTCCTGTGCCACTTTTTTGGCAAAAAGGGGATTTGCCTCCTTGCTTATGGAAGGATTTTCCTCCTGAACCGAGGTCAGATTGACTGTTGAAACTGCCTTAATTAAAAGTGACTTGAGAAGAGCTGGATTGAAGAGGCCAGAGTTTGTTGTCTGCTCAGGAGTAGTCCCCTCATCCTCTGAAAGGGGCATGTCAGTCATGTCCAGGTCTATTGATTCCCCCTCTTCTATTTGTGAGTAGGTCTCAGAAATATTGGAAACTATAGCCCTACTTCGTTCCCTAAGGGATGGTTGGAAAGCTACTTAACCTTTGGAGGCCATAAATTGGGAAAAGGCCTCCTGCATGAATGCCTGAAATTGGGCAGACCACATGTCCTGCTGAGCTTTGTCATTAGACGCAGCCACAGTGGGAGTATGGGCTGGTGAGGATGCTGGTGAAGAGGAGTGGGAGGAATCCAGCTGTTCGGTTTCCCCCAGAGGAGACCAAGTTCGAAGGACTTCGTGAGAAGTAGGCTCTGGTATAGGGGCCTCCAATGGGGCGGGGGAAACCATGTTTGCCTCATTGGATCTGATTCTCTGGGCCCTGGAGAATTGTCTTTCTAACGCCAAATGTCTCCTCGAGGCCTCTCGCTCAGCTGTTTTGGAGGGTCCCCTCTGAGTAATGTGCTTTGTTTTAGCCTTTTTCTTCCCCCCCACCTCAGATTCTGTGGATCTGCGTTTTTGTTGTTGTTGTGGGGAGGGGGCAGTTGGGAACCCTGTATAGCTGAATGCGAGACACTGTCTGCCATTGTGGCCAGGTACCCCGAGTAGGCAATACCTGGAGTGGGGAAAGGTTTGCACGCAGATCAGCTGCAGATGATAGAGGCCTACAAGGCTTCTTCTGCAAAGAAAAACAATGGCCGGACAGACAGGTTCCTGTGGGAAGGAAGGAACCTGTAGGGCAGTGACTAAAGGCCACAATAAGAAACAGTTGGACCGAGATCAAATTCTCCTCACTCTCCTCCACCAAGGTCAATGGACAGGGCCTTTGTTGAAGTACTGAGATATTTTCCCCAATATGTGGCTGTTAAAACAGACCACGAGTTGTAAAAAAGATATACTTCACTCTTTCTTCCCCTCTCTCTCCTTTCAATCCTTCTTTCCTTTTTTATTTTTTTATACATACATATATATCTCCTCCCCGTCTCTCTCCTGATACAGCTGACAAAGTGAGGAGAGCCTGTGGCTTAGAGGTTATAACAACTGCCTAACATGCAGATAGCCCAGGTTCGAATCTCAGAAGAGTAAGTTTGGCTGAAGAGAGTTAAAGGAACTCGAAATAGCTATACCATTCTCTCTTTATTCTTTGTTAGCAACCTAAAAATACATATATATATATTTGTAAAGTAATACAAACTGACAGGGAAAACTCCGGGTGGGTGACCCACCTAAATGGCGGATTCAACTAGTACGGCTAAAATGGCGCCTAACAGAAGGCCACGCCTTCCAACTGCTAACTGCCCAAGGAGCCACGAGGCTCAAAATGGCGATTCTCGCTGGGAGGAGCGCTTTAACGGCTGAGATAATCGGCCCGAAAGGCGAATTTTGCGCTGGGTTCCCCCCGGGACCCCGTGGTTATCCTCAGCGAAATTGGAGGATCGCAGTCTGAACGATGCAGCCGACAAAAAGGAAACAGGAGTACGTCTGTATTATCGGTTGGTCTTGTGCCTCCCTGTAGTGCTGTTAGGCGAAAAGCGGCTCTAGCAGCCGTTCGGGCTTTGGAGCCTTGCGCCTGCCAGCTGATTTGGGAACAAACGGAGCGCGGCAAGCGCTCTCAACGATACCGGTTCGTTCCCCTTAACTGCGACTCGATTACCAGGTTAACCCTGGGGATACTCTCACCACTCCGCCGAAAGTAAAGTCCTCTGGGAACGGAGATCTGACAACGGCTCGGAGCCCCGAGCCAGCAGTTGCAAGACGACTCCCTGCGAGATCTCTGGCAATTTAGAAATTTGAGAGAGAGAGTGGGGGATTTTATCTCTAAGCTAAGAATTGTCTCAGGAGCTAAATTTCTTGCTGCTAACGGGCTCGAGACTAAGTCAAAACTGGAGTCACGCCCAAAGGGAAGGGTGTGGCCAAAGTTTTGACCTAGTCTGTCGGGCGGGAAGGCTGTCATAGAACCCATCCAGTGGACTCTACAGCTATCCTGCTGGAGAACTATCCTTTATACCTGAGTCTTATAACATCGTGACCAAACTGCACTTACTTCTCATTTGCCAGTGCATGTGGCAATTCTCTGTAAACACCACCACGGATCCTTTCAACATGAATGTTAAGATACTTGCCTTTACCAAAACTATCCATAGCTTTGCCACTACCCTCTCTTATTTCTAACAGTGTTCGGCGGCTTGGCATTAGGCATTTATTGTTTAAGCATTGGCAACCTCAGACATATCAAAGTCTCTTTGCATCTTTAAATTCTGCCAATCAGGTTTCTTGTTCCTCCCACTTAAATCTGGAGCTTTCTTAAATAAATAAACATGATGGGCAGTTGCAGACCAGGGCTTAGTTTGGACGCATGCCAGCTGTTCAGAAAAAAGGACAAAAAGTAAGCAGGGATATCATACTAAGGGAGGGAGTTTAGAAAATACGCAGGGGCCATTCTAGTAAATTGGTGTTGTGGTTGGATCCCTCATAGCATCCACTTTATGAATGAGCAAGCTCCCCGCCAGCACTCATTGTGGGAGAACAGAGTACCCACAGTATAGTACGCTCTCAACGTTTCAAATATTCTCATTTGGGTCCATTTTTTTTTTTTTTTTGCTTCTTCTTTCATTTTTTTTTCTTTTTGGTGATAGTTCCATCCCTGTCGATATGGAGATTTCAAACTCCTGGGGGCAGACAGTGACCTGTGTTTTCCTCCTCAGATTACTCTGTGAAGGGTCATAGATAGTGTCAATTCTATATGAATATAATAATACCACTGAACTAAGTCTAAATACCCTTTTAGTTACTGCGACACAGCACAAGCAGTAATAAGAGAGAACAGCATGTGTGTCAATCTCAAAATTAGAGATGAAAAAGAACAGCATAACCTTGGGGTCTCTAGTGCTTCTCTCTGAATCACTACAATTACCAACCATTTTCAGAAAATTCTCATCAACCAATTTCATGTAGCCAAAATAATGGGAGCAAATATCACAAATAGAATAGGGCACAAATGGTAATTTTACTTACGGGATGTTGGGGCTTGCCATTTCCAATTAGCAGGAACTGTGAAGTGGGTATTACTGGCAATGTGAATATAGTAATTGGGGTTGATTTCATGGCGCCTGGCCAAATCTGGCTGACTAGCGCCTTGGCGAGTTAATTATAGCTCTCATCACAGAGCGGGGATACTTTGCTGTGAAGCTGAACATAATTGAACAGCAAGACTATAACAAAACAACCTTGATGTGTCATGGTGGCAAGTAGGGTGTGTGTGTGTGTGTGTGTGTGTGTGTGTGTGTGTACATTTTGTTCAAAAGTTGCAAAAGGAAGAGCACTCATGGCAAAAGTTTGCCAGTTTCCATTGCTACGTAGATTAGCAAGTACCTCCTCCCCAAATGACATTTGAAATAATCAAGAAGCTATTAAACTCAGAATTTAATACTTATAACCAAGATGCTTGGACAAAAATTATCATTTGTGATGAATAATGCTCAATGTGTTGACCTTAAGTCTCCAGATTTACTGTACATGGTATTTTACAGTTCACTACATGGTACAGTCCAATTCTACTCTTCTTTTTACTGGGTGGAAGATTTACTTGGAAGTAAGACTCATTAATATACACAGCATGCATAACGGATTTGTTGATTACAACGTTCTGCTAATGTTTTTCTTCTAAGAGAAAAGGCGCACAGATGTGGTCAAATATGTAACTTTGGAAATTTAAATACCATGAGGACAAAATAAAAGCATGACACAATATCTGACATACAATAGTGTACAAATTACACAGATTGCCTAAAATATTTATAGCCATTATTTTTGGTGTAAACTTTCAATACCTCATCACACAGCTATATTTATTAAGTATATAAATATTTCCATGGGCACAATATATGTATATCATATATATACATTTATTAAAGTTTACAAGAATTACATGAAATTAAAACTAAAGAAATACAGAGCTAGCTTTTGTAGATTAATTTGTTTTGTAATTAAAAATGTTGTTAATTAAAAATTAAAATTTTGTAAAAGAAGGTTTCTTTATCTGGAATATTTTTACTGTTTTTAAATTGTCCTAATACATAGAATTTTATTCCACTGGTATTGGTTCTCTCACACACATTCCACACATGGTACAGGATAATTATCTGTAAGCCATGCACTTTTCTTATTGTTCATTCTCCTTGCTCCTAGCTAGAGGCTATCAGAAGCTCTGGGTAGGGACAGTGGGCACCAAAGAGTTAAGCCCAAGTTGTACTGAGGAACAACCCCCATTTTTTTTTAATTCCTTTAGCTTGCCCGGGGGAACATTTTTACTCCAAAAGCTATTGTGCATAACATGGGAGGATTGTCATACTTACAAAGATTTTGTGTGTGTGTGTGTGTGTGCGCACACACACACACACACACGCACATTATGTAGGAGAAGGAGGAAGGGAGAGAAAGAGAGAATAGTTATACATGAAAGGTGAGGGTATTCAGATGAAAGAGGCAGTTTTTAATTCGGGGAATACGACAGTGTCAGTCTTGAGGCATCAATCTTTTTTAAAAAATTGTCTTGATCATTACACAGATTTTTAGGATCAACTATCAACAATGGAGCTGGCAGTCCAGAAATATGCTGCAGATTAGAATTTGGTAAAGAAGTCACAAGGCCCTGGAAAGGGTATTTAGATACTCTGATTATGCCTACAAGATCAGAATTGTTCAGGGGAAAGGTTTTCCTGTGATACTCTGTGAAAGTGAACTTTGAAGTAGCAGGACAGGGAAAAAAATTGAATTGATGCTTTTGAGATTTAGTGTTGGACTACACTCTTGGGAATTTCATGGATAAACAAGTAAACAAAGAATGGGTCACCGAATCAATCAACAAACAGTTCTCATTAAACATACAAAAATTATCATATTTTTGACAATTATGCAAAGACTCAATTCCCTTTAGAAGTCCATAGTGCTGAGAAAGGTGGAAGGAAAGGAAAGAAGATGACAACCAGCAGCAACATGGATAGATTCAATTGCAGTAGAGATGGGTGCAACAGCATGGGAAAAACTGAAGGGGCAGATTGGGGACAGATCATGCTGGAGAAGGCTTGTTTATGTGATCACTAGGAATTAAAGTTGACTTGATGGCACATAAAAATAAAATACATTAGAGAGATAGGATAAAGATAGATTTTCTCTCTCTCCCTCCCTCCCTCCCTCCCTCTCTCTCTCACACACACACAAACCCCAACTGTTACCATTTATAATCAACTCCAAAAGTTAGCCTTCCAAATGGTAAGATTTGCATTCATTGTACCCCGAAGTTTAATGTGAATGATTTTCAAAAACTAGAATATTTCAAAATCCTGAACTCACAGAGACACAAAGTCTCAGTGTTATTATCACTTAATAATGAGTCAACAGATTTAGCATTTAGCGTCTTTGAGGTTTTAATTCACTAAATTGTTAAGCTATATTCCCTGGAATAAAAGTAAAATGACTAATTCAGTGATATTCAGGGTAGCCATCTATTTCTTCTGAAATAGTTATATTAAGTACATTCTACTCAAATACTGGATTATCAAAAATTATAGTTTGAAAACTTGCATCTGCAACTATCTAAAAAAAATATATATCTGTGTATGCTGATGCTAACAGCCTTGCTGCCACATGCTGTGCCAGCTACAGCGTTTCAGTTGCCAAGAGAAAAAACTAAATGGAAGGCTAGAATTGAGAGGACACACCATCCCTTTCCAGGAATAGTCACAACTGCCAGAAAAAGCACAGCTGGAAAATGCACTCTGCATCGCTAAGACTCAATACAGAAATTAATCTCAGATTTTATGAAGCCTGTTTTCTTGTTCCTTCAGGGGAAATGCAACTCCATCCAGAATCAAAAACCTAATTCTGAATTTCTATGCTGTCAGTCTACAGTACCTCCAATCTACCGGCCCTCATCAAGCCCATTAAAGCCCTGGTCCAAAATCCTCACAGAACTCTGATGACCAAGAAAAATAAAGCTCCTTATCATCAGCATACAGAGGTAACCAACTCTAAACTTTCTAATGTCATTTCACAGCAGCTCTATATATAGATATTAAAAAACAAGGGTGGCAGAAAGGATTCCTGCAGCTATCGGAATGAATAGAAATCCCCAGAGCTCAAGTTTGCAATTGACCATGGAATACAGTAGAATTATAATCATAGAGCCCTGGGTAACATGACACTATCAAAAGACACCAAGAGATCGAGGAGGACCAGCAGAGTTGTGGACTCTCAGCCATTCCCTCAGAGCAGATAATCTGTCAGAATGACTAAGAAAGTTTCAGTGCCTAACTAACTCTGAAATCTGACTGGGATATGTCCAGACAATCCATCCCCTCAAAGAATACATAAAGCTGATCAGCTTTCATCCTCTCCAGTACAAGAAAGAGATATCTGCAATTAAGCAATAGTTTCCAAGTATCTCCAGGTCCAGTAGGTCATCTTTAGAAGATGTACCATCACTTTACATCAGACAAGAATCCCCCTGCCCTGAATGAGATCTTGTCCATCCCTGAACCACCCCATTAGCGACTTTCTTATAGGTCATAATAGCATAGACAGGCAACAATCAAGATACATGCCACTGGCATTCGTCAAATAATGCACAACTCATTCTAGTAGAGTTAACACCCAGTAAACATACTGTACTTTCCGGCATATAAGACGACTTTCTAGGCATGCAACTCAGTGCCGAAGTCGGGGGTCATCTTATACGCCGGGTCGCCTTATACGCCGGAAAATACGGTACTGATATAGACCTTATTTTACAGTACTTTTTGTTTATTGCAGAATTCAAGATCAAATATCCAACCCCAAAATACACATTAATTCTAAAACCACCAGCTTAGAATAGAGTTGTTTAACATTGCTAATTAAGAAGTGATCTTTCAAGCATGTGTCCTTATATTTGCAGCACTGTGTACTTTCTTTTAATAGCACTGATAAATTCAGAGTGCTCTAGGCACCTCTATCCTATTTACAGTAGGGTGAAAAATTTTAGATGTTTATTATATTCAAAAAGGGATTTGCTTGAGGGCTGCAATGTTCTAGTGTATACTGCAGACTGTCAAATAGGTCAAATTTTCACATACCTGATATAGTTACTAATTCATCATATTTTAGCCTCCCCTTCATGACTTCCCCTTACACCCTGCTGTCAACAAACTGGGTAGGAAAGGTTTTTTTGTTTGTTCAATATTGCAGGCAAAATGTTCCAAGACTTTCAAAACTAGCTTACTGAGTCAAAATATTACTTAATCGTATAAGCAAATTGTCCAGTTACACTCTACACTCATGGCATGTAGTGTCTCTTTAAAGGCTGTTCACTTTTTTCCAGAATATATTCTTAAAGATAAAAATGCTATGAATAATTGGATTTTCTAAATTGGAAATACAGGTTGTTTAGTACTCTAATTTATTAGTTTACATTAATAATTTTCTACGTTCAAATTAAGTTACCAGAACTAACATATTAGTAAGAAACAGAACTATAAAGGAAATAAAAAGTAAAATGAAAAGATCAAACAAGTCAATTCAATCATACAATAAAATCAAAGATATTCTGAAGCTCAGTAATTAACATTAGCAGTAATTAAAAACCTGGGAAAACAAAAATGTTTTTGCATGCTGTCTAAATAAAAAACTAATTGAGATTGACAACATGGGAAGGAGCCATTCCTGAAAAGATTTTTATCGACTACATTTAAGTAGGATTAAAGATGCATGTAAGATCAATTAATATGTCTACATTAAATCCAATAATTTTATTATAGCCATTAGGCCAGACAAGAGGGACATAAAACATACAAAAATGTCAATTTACATGTAGTAAGTATAACTATAAGATATACTGTATAAAAAGAAATAAGAATGAAAGGTAAAATACAAAAGTACAAAAATAAAAATACTATAGATAAAATAACATAAAATGAAATTAAGTAGATGAAAATCAAAATCTTTTAAGTACAAGTAATGTGAATAGCACATACTGAGGCACAAAACTGAGGAACCTGGGAAGATATTCTTATCAGATAAGAGGAGCAAAAAAATAGAAGTTGTGCTCTCTCTCCAGAAATGTCTTGAGGATGAGATAGATGTGACTCATCCTGGAGTTCCTATAAAAGGAACAAAGGATCAACTGGCTCAAAGACTCTATTGAACTCTACCCACATGTGCATAGGCACTTAGAATCTAAAGAGGACTGCTAAAAACAATGTGTCACACTTAACTAATATAAAAGCCGTACAAAATTTCAATATTGATACTAGATAACAAATTATAGGGTTAGGGTTAGATTAAATTGAAAGCCCATGTCCCCATATTCTTGTTCGAGTGTATTTATAATGAGCAGAAGCTTTCCAGTGAAAAACCCAGTAACTGGACTTTGTCAATAGTTTTCTTAAGCCACCTTCATTTAAAGCAGTGCCTTATAAAGAAGAAGATTAATTTTACCCAAAAATTTGCTGACTAAAAACCAAGCTTTAGCTTCCAAAGAAACCAAACCATTTCCAAACATAAAAAGATATTCTTAATACATTTTGGAGCTGCATGAATGGGTCTAACAAAGAGTATTGAATTAAATAAGAGAGCAGATTTGAGTACCATAGTGAAGATAAGGAATCGTGTTGGCCAAGAAAACCTTACAGGTTACCGGGATATGAGCTCTCTTTGATTAAAAAAACATTGCGTACTGCTATGAAGCTACAGTCTGTTTAGCAGTTGCCTTGTTTATTTATCAAATTTATATAGCCATCCATCTCACAAGAAATGTGCACTAGGCCACGTACAACAATCAACAAAAACAATGCATAAATAGACAAATATAAAAAGCAACATTAAAACAGTCACCTTGAAGTGCGAGAAGGGCAACCTATAAATTTAATAAAATAATAAAACTACTGAGATTAATTAAAACTAAAATATATACAAATCTCAAGCAAAGAGAGAATGAGTGCATTTAACCTCAAAAGCAGAACCATCTAAACAAGTTTCCTGGTGCCTCCAGGCCTGATAACAGAACATGGACTTCAGAGAAGCTGAAGCTTCCAAATATTCTTCAAGGTCATGAGTGACTCTGAGCAGAGTCTCCTGATCTAGAATAGGTGCAACTGGAACACAACCCAAAAGTTGTGCAAAGGCCCTCCTAGGCACAAACTGCCACCAGCTCCTTCGAGCAGGAATCATGAGTTTAAGAGACCTCCCAAATTGTGGACTGGGTCTGTCTGGGGCAGGGCAAGCCTATCCAGCATCAAAGATAGCATAGTCCTAGAATCAGTAGACCCCCACAGTTCAAAGCCACTCAGTCTTTCCAGGGTTCAGCGGAAGCCTGTTGTATCCCATCAGGTCTTCAGCATCTCCAGACATCAGGATAAGATAATCATGGCATCACTTAGTTTGCCTTGTGTTGAGATGTATAACTGGATATCATTGCCCAAGAGGTGACGTCTTATTCAGCCCATCTACATTAGCCCAGCAAGAAAGATGTGCGCTCTAAGACAGACAGATGTGGAACAGTATTCCAAGATTTATAAGTACCACCTGTAATATGTCTAAACTGAACCTGGATATACTTTAATCCACTCCAAGAATCATTCTGCATACTATAACAAAATGTCTCTCCACTTTGCACTGACTGCATTTATCCTCTATTTAAAATATTAATAGACCAATTTTGAAGAAAGCTTTGCCATCATGTTGATAATAATAAAATATCTGTAGAAGTCAAAATGTTTAATAAACGAAGTGTTTTCAAGGTTGTTAAATTTAAGATGTGCGGATTTCAACTCCCAGAATTCCCTAGCCAGCAATACCAAGTTTAAAAACAGTAACATGATAATTATCCTAATTTCCTATAAACTTGGAGGTCAAGGAAATAGTTTGGCTTCAGTGTATAGAAAGTTGCATGTGTCCTATTCATGGTCACTTTTGAAAACACAGGCACCACTAAACTTAGTACAAAATATGTACTGTATCTAGGGCAGGGCTTTTCAACCAGTGGTACGGATATCACCTGTGGTACATTGGCACCTGGCAGGTGGTACGCAACCATCCTAGAAAAGTGGTAGCGGGGGAAGGGAATGAGCTGAACCAGTGGCAGCACCGCACAAGCCTGAGCGAGAGATGGCTGGAGCTGCAGGGCTGTCAGGGTTCAACGGAAGCGCCAGGATCCAGCTGGAGCTCGGTGCTGATCCTGGTGCTTCTGCTGAGCCCTGAAGAAGCACCAATCAGCTGGAAAGCAGCACTGATCCTGGTGCTTCTACTGAGCCCAGAAGAAGCGCCGATTAGCTGGAAAGCAGCACTGATCCTGGTGCTTCTGCTGAACCCTGAAGAAGCACCGATCAGCTGGAAAGCAGCACTGACTGTTGTAGCATCTCCAGGGTCTTGTGATTTACATTCAGATGCTTGGCAACTGATTCATATTTATGATGGTCACAGTGTCCCAGGGTCATGTGAAGTGACCAAAGCCTGCTGCAACCACCCAGCAGACAGGGGGAATAAAAACCAAACACCCCCCACCCCGCCCCCGCTGCCAATCCTCAACATAAATGTTCACAACAATGGAAACCTCGGACAGGAGGAAGAGCCCTGTCCAGTGGGCAGGCAGATATCTTGCTGTGCCTTGGGGGGCACTTTTTTCAGTGCCGTTGTAACTTTGAACAGTCACTAAGCAAACTGTTGTAAGTCGAGGACTGCATGTACTTTATCACTTTTTCCCTTGGGGGGGGGGTCATCAAGTTTTTGACACCTTGCTAGGCGACTGGTGGTATTTGGATGTTGCCATATCCTAAAAGTGGTAAAATGGGTGAAAAGGTTGAAAAGCCCTGCTCTAGGGAGGTTAACTGAATGAGAATAATAGTTTATTAAGGTAGTTATTTGTAGTTAACAATGTATTTGCCTAGATGTCTATTTCCTTATCCCAAGCAAGAATGATTTTGCTACTGACAACATTCAGGCTTCTTCTTATCCCCAGGCCAAACAGAAGGTTCCTGGAGTGTTGTAAAACTACCTCAGCATATTCACAGGAAGCAAAAGCATCCTTCAATTCAGTTAAGTATACGCCATCTATTTTAAGCAGTCTAAATGGGTGTTTACAACAGGAAGCACTTCCATTCTTCTAATTGGTTTCAGAATCAACTAAAGCTTTATTTTCTTTCCCCCTTTTATTTTTAAAAGCATGATTATTTTTTCACAGGAATATTAAATATTCCAAATGCTGTAGAGGTGAGGTGGGGGACCTAGACCACACAAACACATGCATATTTTTTCCTCTGCAATATGTATGTAAGACAAGGATTGTCATAAGTTTCAAACTTCATAGTCAAAATACAGCTTATTCTTTGTAATTCTCGAAAGAGATATATGTTTCAGGATGTGTATTCTTATTCAAACAGAATAATAAATACAGGTTTGCACTTACTGGTGCTTGTTGTTAGCTCTCTTTGTTGCCCCAAATTTCTGTTCATAGAGCTAGTATAGTATAATGGATGGGTGGATGGAGGATGTAGAGATCTAAGTTTAAAACTCTTTTCCACTACATAATTCATTTCAGAAGACCACACTTTAGAGGTGAAATATATCTAATTGACTTAGTCTCCATTATATCTGTTGGTGAAGAAGTCCTGGAGAGCCACTGCTATTTCCATATATTTTCCTATATTCTTATTACTGGATTTTTGCACCTTTCTTTAAGGAGACCTTCTGAACTGTACTAAGATGGCAAGGACTTTTTGAGGGGAAAAGATGGACAGCACTAAATAAACTAAGATTGTATGACAATCTGTAGTCCTAAACCTAAACAAATAACCAATTCATAAAAAGTCATGAATCTCTGAATCATCAATTCAATAATGTCCATTACAGATAATTCCAAATTTGAGTAGGGTAGGGTAGAAAACAAAATGTCTACTATTCAGAAACAGAAAAGGATTCATCCGTGTGCAGACTGATACTTAAAATAAAATACTGGGATTTCCCCCCCCCCAACTACACACAATTATTGGAGCATTCCAAAAGTGTTTCAGTTTCACCCACTTCCAATAGAGAGAGTTAAAATATTGCCTATTCCACCTTCCCCAAAGGCTCAAGGCTGATTAGAATGCAACATTATAACCATAGATATGCATGCACAGGCAACACACATGCTTGTTTTGAAGACCTTTTCTTAGGAAAAGAATTTTTCATAATTATCTTAAGACCATGAAAAAGATAGAGAATTTATCTATTTTACTTCTTGATCAAAACAGTTTGCTTGTCTATCTTGTCACATGGTGACTTTTAGGCAGTTTATAACATTTATATACAAGTTGTAACTAAAGATGAGGAGGAAAGAAATAAGGGGAGGAGTGGGAATTGCTGTTAGTGGATCAACCACCTCTCCTGTGAAATTTCCCCATTGGGGCTGCAAGCCAACTGGCAGAGCCAAGGTCTTCAGGCTCTTACGGAAAGTCAACAGGGTAGGAGTCAATCTCACTTCAAGAGGCAAGACGTTCCAAAGGGCTGGGGACATGGCAATGAAGGCTCTCCTCCTGGATCTATCCCCAGCCAGAATTCCTTGACTGATGGGATCTGCAGCATCCCTCCTCTGCTAGCACAGATGGGGCTGGCCTGTCCATAGGGGTGAGACAGTTCCTCAAGCAACTTGGACCCATGCCATGCAGGGCTTTATAAGTAGTAACCAATACCTTGAATTGCATCCAGAAACCAACTGGCAGCTAGTGCAGCTCTCTGAACAGTGGTGTAAGATGGGGGACCAAGAGATCGCCTGTGTTGCTGCACTCTGCACCACTTGGAGCTTCCGAATCCTCTTCTGGGGTAGCCCCATGTGGAGCACAATATGGAATTGTTACCTCTAGTGATGTTACTCCAAAGCTGCAGGGAAATGTTGTGAGGGTCCTCTTCCCTGATAACTACATAAGCATGTATCCTTGATCAGTCAAGGGAATATGCAATGTCCTTTGATATTGTTCTTAGCAAATGGGTAGGTTTATAACAGTAGAGTTTGTTCTTGTCTACTCAGTAAAATAAGGTGAAAATGCACAATTCTTCTGGACTAAAAACTGCATTTGCAGGACAAGGTAAGTGGGCAGCCTGCTGGCTTTGAGAGAAAAATCTCAAGAAGCAAATCTATTCTACATTTAGTTTCAACAATATTAAAGAGAACTAACCCTAAATCACCAGAAATAACCAAGTACAGATACTCCTTGGCTTACAACCATTCACTTAGTGAAATTGAAATTACAATGGCACTGAAAAAAGTGACTTAGGACCGTGTTTTACTTATCACCGCTGCAGCATACCCGTGGTCTTGTGATCAACATTCAGATGCTTGGCAACTGGTTCATATATGTGATGGTTGCAGTGTCCCAAGGTCATGTGATCACCTTTTGTGACCTTCTTAAAAGCAAAGTCAATGGGAAAGCCAAATTCACTTAACAACCACATTACTAACTTAACAACTGCAGCGATTCACTTAACAACTGTGGCAAGAAAGGTCATATAATGGAGCAAAACTCACTTAACAACTGTTTTGCTTAGCAACAGAAATTTTGGGCCCAACTGTGGTCATAAGTCGAAAACTACTTGTAGTTTTTTTTGTTTTGTTTTTTTTACAAAAAAGCCTTTCTTAATTCTTGTGATTATTCCTCTTCATGGCCCATATTTAAATATCCTAAAGAAAAAAATAAATGACAGTACTAGCCTTCCTGCTTGGCCTTTATTACAGAATGCACATTTATACTCTTCCACCCAAACTTTGTTCCTGTGAAGAATCAGCAAAAACTGTTAGTCGTGATACTAACTCGTTTTCTAAAAAAGTAAAAGAATCTACCTACCCAATATCTATTCCCAAATCATATGGTTAAATTGGAGATGTCTTTGTCTGAAATGGTATAGCGTTTCCTGCCTGAGCAGGGGGTTAGATTAGAAGACCTCTAAGGTCCCTTCAAACTCTGTTATTCTTTTCTATTCTTCTTATTTTTTTAAAAAAGATCATGCAGTATATCGGAGGATAATACTTTGGCATCTGCTAAGCTCATGCAAACTATTTTAAATTTATACAATTGCTTCTGACGAAGACACAAATTTGTTCCAGGCCCTGACTAGAAAATTGGATGATTTCTTCTCATCGCTGAGGCTACATAGCCTATGCTAGAAGTACACAGAAAAATCAACTGCATGTTTTAGGTAGGGAGACCAGATGTTAAGGCCCAACAATAAATTCAGTTTTAACCACGACTGTGTAAATTCTTCGCTGCTACAAAATATAGGTCTTACTTTAAATGTCTTCAAGTTTAACAAAATACCAAAGCCACGATGCTACCTAATTTAAGTTATTTATTGTTTAAACTGGTCTAGGCACAGGCATTTCTGCAAAAGAAAACAGAAATCAAATGATTTTTTGTGATTCGTAAAAATACATATACGTTTTTCTACACCTACACCTTTTGGTCAAGAACAAAAGCACAGTATTTTTAAAAAGCCCCTTAATCCCTGAAATGATACTTGCCAACTAAAACACCTATTATGAATTTATTAAAGGCCTATGCAAACATAAATTATGGAACCAGACATTTTAAAAAGAGGAAAAGTGATTTATTGTCACTCTGGAGACATAGAAGGATAGCAGTGCAGTTTTATTTTTCCATATATTCAACACTAAAGATGTGTTAATTCAAAAAAGAATTTCACATTAAAATATTTTGTTTTTCTACTTCTCCCATACATTTTAATTTGATTGTAAATCATTCTCAAGGGGCAGATGTCATATAATATAGAACTAGGGTCGTGTGGGGTAGAGTCTCTGAGTATAGTCTCTGTTTAAATGGTGGTTTTCTGCTTGCTTTAAATGCTTTGTTTTTTTAATGCCCCACCAAATTCTCTCTAGCAATATCATTGTTCTTCTTGATACTACTAAGAACTCATTATTGTATGCTGGCATAGTCAAATTGCTATCTTAGGACATAGTAAAATGTCTGAGGGTTTAAAATTCAGATTTTATGTTTCTGCCATGCAAATGAATTCATCAGATCCCTTTTATCTGCAAATACATATATTAATTCATAGTTCTCTATTACATCAGGCATGGAGAATCTCCAATCCATGAAAAATTCAAGGCTCTACTTCTCCTATCTGGCCCAGCAACAAGAGAGAAGAAAAGGGCTTACTTTTCAGCTATATAGCTAGTCCTCAACTTACAACCACAATTAAGACCAGAACTTCCACCACTAAGTGAAGAGGGAAATAAGTGAGTTGTATGAGATTTTACAACCTTTTCTGATGTGGTCATTAAACAAATCATATGGTTATTTAGTAAATATGGCTTTCCCCCATTGACTCTCAGTTGTAAGTGCCATAATTCTGAATGATTGTTAAATGAATGGTCTTAAATCAAGGACCACCTGTATACCTATAATGTCATCCTTTTCTCTTGGAATGCCAAGCAAACCCCCCCCCCCCCCGCTAATCTGCATGGGTCAAAACTGATGTGAATGGGAAAGATGTATCCAAAAATAGGGATCTGTATGAAAATGGCTGGTGGTGCATACATTGCTTTGTTCATACTCCTGGGGAAAATGTCTCCTTCTAGATGGAGATGATTAGAAGTTACATATCACATGCTCTACTTAGAGGCTGTTCATCTCCTTCAAGTGTGAAATGGTCACTGACCCAAAGATTAGAAAATCACTTTACCTTGATGTTCATTCCTCCCTCCCCCAATCTCTTAGCAGGAAGAGTGCAAAATAATGTTTCTGCATTCAAACAGTCTTAGGGTCCCATGAAATTAAATGTGTGAGTATGGGCTCTTGTAATTTCTGTAATGAAAAATTGAAGCATGAATAAAATCTGATATGAATAAGCACTTTCTAACTGAAGTTAATTGAATAATGGCCAGAACTAGAAGATAGCCCTAGGACAGTGGTTCTCAACCTGTGGGTCGGAACCCCATTTGGGGTCGAACGACCATTTCACGGGGGTCACCAAACAATGCAGTCCGCCATTTTTTCCCCCTTTTCCTTAGCTGTGCTACTCCCTTTTATTCTATTGGCTTTTGAAAGCCAATAGAATAGACTCTCTTGAATAGAGTCTAATTCTATTGGCTTTCAAAAGCCAATAGGAATTGTCCAGGCTGTCTCTGCCCTGCTGAGCCCGCCAAAAGTCCCATTCTGCAAACCGTGCTGCACCAGTTGAGTAGTCCTCGACACGACCGGTTGAGTAGTCCTCAACTTATGACCGGTTGGGGGTTGCGGCATTAAAAAGGTTGAGAACCACTGCCCTAGGAGATATGAAACACACTTATACTGTGTATTTGTTAAAAATTATGGTAACTGTAGTCTAATAATACATCTGGACAGTACCACATTAGGGATAGACTACTCTATGTAATTCATATATAAATTACAAGAAATATTTATTTTTTATTTTCACATTTGTGAGTCACCCATCTCCCTCAAAGAGGGCCTCTGGATGGTGTACAATAAAACATCAGAATATAAAAATAATATAATTATTTTCTCTCTTAAAAAGAGATAAGCTTATGAGAATGAGATCATGAGCTTTCTGAGGAAGGAAAAAAACCCATAAAGAATTTCTCCATGGTTCAAAATTTCCAATTCCTTGGGAGATAATTGGGCGTTAACAGAGGGCCATCAGAATTCTATAAACATTAAAAAGTTGACCTGCTTAAGAGCTCTTTGGGGGGGGGTCTTTTATCAACTCACAGGTTTTTCTTTTTCCAGATTATTTTAAAGCTGTCTGTGGTCAAAGTGCACTTACTGCCTGATTATTCTCCATGATTTACCTTAGATTACAGTTGGATTTGACAATCAACATCAAGAGATGATTGATAGATTATCAAAAGACTGCCCTCTACTTTTGAGTTTTATCCATAAAACATATTTCAAGGCCAGAAATAAAAGCAACAATGAAACCAACAAAACTTTCAAGGCTACCTATAGAACTATTTTCTAGTATTGCCAGAAAAGGGAACCAAATTTACATCAACTGACCTGTCAGCTAGGCATGATAGAAATGATATTAACCACTATAGCAATGAATAATTTATTTGGGCTTCTGAAGCACTTTTAGAGCAAACAATATGGCAAACAGATCCCAGCCCCAATTGTATAATGTTCTACACTTCAATGTTTTGGTCAAAAAGGTACAGAGTATGCAGTAGCAAGTATGGGCTCTCTCTGGTCTGTAACTGCAGACCAATTGCTTAGTGGAAACTCTAAGCAAGCCTCCTTTATATTGTCAGTAATTCTGGGGCATTTCTGCTAAGCTAAGTAAGTGTGGAGAAAGATAGTCAAATTACCCATCCCCAGAAGAGGCAGATTAAGAGACATAATAAGAACAGCCACTCACACAGATCATAGTGACAGCTTTCCCTGGAGGTAGGTCCTTGAACTCTCAGGGGAACTGTTTATTATTTAAAACTTCTCAAAAAGCCAAGTCTAAAAATTGTCAGGCTGAAGGATTTTCATACCTGAATTCTGCATCCAGATAAAACCTTAAACAGCGATTGCTGTGAGTGTTCAATTTAACTGGTTAACATTTTCATTACTTATTTTTAGTTACAATGTAAATCTGCTTTGAACGCAAATTACTATATATACTGAAAAAAAAAATCAACTTGGCTTCCACCTCCCAAAAAATAAAAAGAAAATAAAAAGTTTTAGCTTCTTATTTACCCTCCAAATTCTCATTTCTGATGTTTTCAATGGCAGACAGAATAAAGCGCCTTATTGTTATTTACAAAAGCAGTTCTTCTAATAGCATCTCTATGGCCAATTTCAGCTCTTCAGATTGCTTGCGTCATTCTAAATTATCAGAATCAACTACATTTTCAAAATTAATAAAGAATGCTTAGATGCAGATCTACAGGAACTGCGCAGCTGGGAAAGCAAAATGCCTTATTTTAATTAAAGCTACACACACAAACACTTTTGTAGATTTCTGGCAGCTTAATCCTGTAAAGGCCAGAACACTCAGTAATTAACTATTATATTAACGCTACTAACTGCAGACAATTCAAATGCAGGCTATCATTATTATGTAACAGGGCCTACTGTACAGGCTTAGCAAAGCCTTGTTTAGAAATACCATCTTTTGTCAGTTCTACTGAAAGACTAACAAGACAACTCATAAAATTTCCCTTAAAAGTTGGCAATTTATTTACAATGGATGAAAGATTTGCCAAAGAATCTATTGCAGCAAGGCCCTTTTTTGAACTCTAAAGAACGGTGGCATTTCCCTAACGTAAATGAGAATCTGGGGAAAGGTAATCTAAATTCTATGTCAGGTTTCGTGAAAACCAAAGTGAAGAAGTATTTTGCTAGTGTCAAAGCCATAAGTTGGCTTTTAATTTGAGTCAGATTTAGACACAGAGAATTGAACATTTCCTGCCTATCCAGACTTCCCTTTTCCTCAAACATGTGACTCATCATGCTAATATAAGCAGTAAGTTTTAGAATACATGTTTGTGTTATTTGGGGTTTGCCAAACTGTATTAAAGGGGGAAAAACACACAGATCTTTAAATAATGTGATCCATTTGCTTTCTTGGTGAGGAACCCAAAAGAAAGTGGATTTGAGCAACGATGTCTTCTTTTCTAGGACAAGTCTGGTATTCCATAGTTGTTAATTACTATTTAAGAGGGATTGATTAGTCTAGGGGACATGTTATTATACTCGTTTGCTCATACCCTGGGACATGTTATTATACCCGTTATTCATATTATAAAATCTGAACTGAAACAAGGACTCTAGTCAGTTGAGGCAATTCTAACATAAAATTTACAATTGATTATTTTAAATGCTTCCAATATCTACTCTTCACATAATGTATATCAGCCAAAAACATATTTAACAAATTTGGGATGCAAGTTTCAATACTGCCTTTGACAAGGTCTATTAAAGCAACCAGTGCACACTTATGGTAGCAATAATTACTTCACTTCAGGGTTAAATTATTGAGGGAAGTGTCCTCTGGCTTCTGCAACTGACATCACAGCTACATTGGTCCTTGAACAGAATAGGGTAACAGATGTTTTCCAAAATAAGGGGAGGGAGAGAGAGACCTGGAGGACAAGGATAAGCAGAAGAAAATTTAAAGACACAGAAACCATTATTTTATCCTCAACAGTAGCAATGTCTGCATCAGCTTTTCATACATACGTGTAATGCTTATATGGTCAAAGTAAGGCCAAAACGTCTGACTAAAGCATCAATGTAGAACTGTGCCATATTTCTCTCGCATGAACTTAGCTTCAAGAAACGTTAGCTCTCTTGCTGGAGCAGTTGTCCCAATTACAAACCCAGAGGTGGCTAGAATTGCTGCTTCTCTTCCCAAAGGCAAGTTAAACTCCTTATACAGCTGGTAGGATTACAAGCCAGCAGATATGACAGGAATTTACTAGGAGAACTACTAAGAGATTTTGCCTAATGGACTCCTCTATTTTGCTTATCTCTTAAGCAGTTTAACACCCTAGTCCAGCGCTTTTCAACCTTTTCACCCATTGTACCACTTTTAGGATATGGCAATATCCAAATACCACCAGTCGCCTAGCAAGGTGTCAAAAACTTGAAGACAAAAAAAAAGGAAAAAGGAAAAAAGTGATAAAGTACAGGTAGTCCTCAACTTACAACAGTTCACTTAGTGACTGTTCAAAGTTACAGTGACACTGAAAAAAGTGCCCCCCAAGGAAAAGCCGTGCAAGATACCTGCCTGCCCACCAGGCAGGGCTCTTCCTCCTTCCGAGGTTTTCATTGTTGTGAGCATTTCTGTTGAGGATTGGCAGCGGGGGTGGGGTGTGTTTGGTTTTTATCCCCCCCCCCCATCTGCTGGGTGGTTGCAGCAGGTTTTGGTCACTTCACATGACCCTGGGACACTGTGACCGTCATAAATATGAATCAGTTGCCAAGCATCTGAATGTAAATCACAAGACCCTGGAAATGCTGCAACATGCCAGCTGATCAGCGCTTCTTCTGGGCTCAGCAGAAGCGCCAGGATCAGCGCTGAGTTCCAGCTGGAGCCTGGCGCTGATCCTGGTGCTTCTGCTGAGCCCTGACAGTCCTCCAGCTCCAGCCATCTCTCACTCAGGCTTGTGCGGTGCTGCCACCGGTTCAGCTCATTCCCTGCTTTAGTATAATTTATTAAAAGTGCTGCAGCCACCCTCATCATTCCACTCTGTGTAATATAAATAATTAAAATAATTAAACAGTCATCAATACTTTGCTGGTCCAACTTCTATTTTTATAGAACTTTCCAATGTTTTACTTTATTTTACATTTTTTTCTTTTTGCATTTTTTTAGAATGTTAAAGATTGGGTATGTTTTTAACATGGTTTCCTAAAGGAGGAAGATACAAAGCTGTTAAATATAGAAAAGTCCTCCCCAAATAGAGTTCGTTCAATGTATGGACTAAATCTTAAGCAAAATTATTAAAAGTTCTTTGCAGGACCGGGGATTTTTGTGATAGTGAGAGGCCAGACTTTGCAAATATTTCAGGTGAACTAATCTTTTCTTTGGTTATGTCAATAAAAATTCTTACTGATGCCTGTAATCACCTGAGAGAGCACAAGATGGCCCTGTCGGTTCTTGCTCCTGGAGTGATGGCCTTAATCTTTGCAAGGCATGCAGTAACTACATTTTCAAGCAAACAGTAGTTGTTTTCAATCATTCCCATTTCTTTATTTTAATTTTTAGTTCCTAAATGAATCCACCACATCACCAACCCAGATGGAAGCATTTTCAGTGTGTGTGCGTGTGTGTACACATATACATTCAAATTATATAGTGTAATCTTTCTTAGCTGCCCAAGGTCACATTAGTCAGCTGGATAGCAATATCAATCAAATTAAATAAACAAATAAATGACAAAACTTATGAAGCAAAAAATGTGAATTCCAGAGGTTGACAAGATTTTTTTGGAAGATGATCAAATGAAAAGCACAAGATTTACAATGAGCTGGATTCTAGATAACTTGAAAAGAGAGGTGGGGGTGGGTAGTAGAGGTTTTTTGTTTTAGGTCTTCTGAATCATAATACCATCAGCCCAACCCAAGAACCATAGGAAGATGGTTGTGAAGCCATGACATATTAAGTATTAAAAACTCAATTGAAACTCTCCAAAAAGAAGCTTGTGTGGATGTACTGTATTTGTGTGGGAGTGTTACTGAAGAAGAGATCTAAATATCTCTATCATTTCTACAGACTTATGTCAAAAGTTAGTTCTCACAACAGGCAAAGCAAAGAACGATATACTGGAATTTCTAAAAGATCCCACCTTCAAACTGTAAGAATGGAATTGGAATGCCAGTATAATTTTTTAAATATTATTTAAACTAGTATATGTTATTTTTCTTCCATTCTTCTTACCAAATGCCAGATTCCTCACATAATGCTTGGTAATTTGCCTGTAAAATATCCCCTGGCTCTTGCCAGGTTCCATTTTAATTGTGAGATGGCCAAAGTCAAGTATATGAGATGGGGAGCCTACATACACATATGTATTTGCATACTAAATAAATAAAATGCCACAACAATCTATCCATCAACAAAATACCAGCATCAACAATCACTTTCATTCTCAAAAAATGCTTCTGATTCACAAAGATCCACAAAAAATAAAAAATAATAGGGTGCTGTCCCTAGAACAGGGATAGGCAACCTTGGCTCTTTTATGACTCGTGGACTTCAACTCCCAGAATTCTTGAGCCAGCCAAGCTGGCTCAGGAATTCTGGGAGTTGAAGTCCACGAGTCATAAAAGAGCCAAGGTTGCCTACCCCTGCCCTAGAAGCATATCTAACAAACATCTGTCTCATACAACCAAGAATTAAGGGAGGAGAGAACCCTTACTGATGGCAAGTTATGCACTTGAGCAAAGCCCATCATTTGAAGCATTCCAGATTCCAGAATCTGTGTCAAAGCCCAGAATACACATCTGCAATCAAACATTTTACCAGATAAACAGCTCTTTTAGCACGTGAAGATGCCTTATACCAAATCAAAACATCAGTCACTGAAAAAAGTGGCTCTTGAACAGTCTTTGCACTTACAAATATAACAGCATTCCCACAGTCAAGTGTTCCAAAGTTGGGCACTTGGCACCCGGCATGTATTTAAGATGGCTACAGTGTCACGTGATTGCCATTTGTGATCTTCCCGACTGTCTTCTGATAGGCAAAATCAATGGGGGAATCCGGATTTGCTTAACAACCATGTGATTCACTTAACAACTGCAATGATTCACTTAACAACAATAGCAAAAAAAAGGTTGTAAAATCATGTATGACTCACTTAACAATCGCCTTGCTTAGCAACACAAATTCTGGTCCCAACTGTGGTTGTAAGTTGAGAACTACCTATAAACTGTTTCCAGTCCTCATTACTTTAGACGAGGGGTGACAAACTGCTGGCCCACAGGTCGGACGCGTCACGACAAAACCGCCCCCGCCCCATTGCCAGCAATGGTGAAAAAGCTCCAATACGTTGCGCTACGTCATGAGTTTGACATGTCTGCTTTAGGCTCCCTTAAGTGAAAAGAAGGAGAAAAAAGCAAGAATCTTACACTACCAAATTATACTATCGATCTCACACCTTAAAAGTGCTTATGTGGGTGCGTATGAGTCCTTATTTTACCGACCTCAGAAGGATGGAAGGCTGAGTCAACCTTGAGCCAGTCAGGATCAAACTCCTGGAGTGAGCAGTGAGTTAGCCAGCAATACTGCATTCTAGCCACTGCGCCCCCAAGCCTCTTCTCATTAAGAAAATGAAAGAAAGTTAACTTTCCCATGGTGCTTTTCCTGGTACAGCTCTTACAGGTCACAGCTCCTTAACAATATTCACTAACTGATATCTTGGGCACAGGATCTGAGAAGTAGCTAATTATTCTAGACATCCACTGCATTAAATGTTCTTTTTTTAACAGCAGCAAATGAACTGAATGTTAAATGGATATAAGGACTCTGAATATGGAGAAATCATCCACAGAAACAGAAATAAGATTTCCAGAATTGGAATTATTTTTCTGACATCATAAACTAAATAGGATATTATCTATGATAAATGGAATGGATGGAAACCAATATATGAGGAAGCACAGTGTGGGAGGTTCATTTAGTATGTTAAATGGATCTATGTTTAAATAAGGAATACTAAAAAGTATGCCTACTTAGCTTTATATATTGTATTAAATAAAGATCCTGACAGCTTTCCAATAGCCAAAACCACTTAAATTAACATTTAAGAAAAAATAATTACACAGCACATTTAAATATGGTATAAATGCTTCTTTCAAAACATAATGTTTCTGGGATTCTTCCACAAAATGTTGAGATATTTCCATGCAGCAGCATAATCTCTTTTACATTTTAGAAGTCTTAATTGAAAAATTATGACATTGAAAATTATTGACATATTCATTTCAGCATGCCCAGAGTTTTCTTACATATACATATATTTAATAGTTACAGTAATCTGAAGTAGTTCATTAACATTATGAAACTGCCAAATTTACAGAGTATTCTATTTTATTATGCTCCTAATTAGTTTGATGAAATGATAGTTCTTTTTAAAAATTCTGCACATTAAATCATGCTACGCAATCTTTTTGGGAAATCCTAACCATCCAGGGTACAAAGCCAGATATTTAAAGATTCTCATATAGAAAGTAAAAGAGAGAGAAAAAAATTAGAGATTTCATTTGCCAAAAGAAGTCCGAGAAATAACCTGGAAGAACAGGCCATTGCAGCTAATTTAAACAGATTAAAATAGTCAATTTCATGCTATAGAAAACAGTTCAAAATCTGTGTTGTACTGCAACTTACTTCTGGAGTGTTTTTCTTGAATTCACGGCTTTGTTCAATAAGTTTCTTTCTTGATTGTTCACTTTCATCTTGTCGGTTGGCCAAAACTGTCGCCGTTGCATCAAGTTCTCGCTATCACAAAAAAGAAAGACAAAGCATACATTTAACTGTGAGCAAAAAGCAATTAATGAAAGTATTTTATATCTCCCGTTAAAGTCATTATTTCTTTTAAATATCTTGTTACCAATCCTTCACCAAAAGTTACAACTAGCCTCTGTAAAGTTCCTTTTTTGTTGTTTTAAAGAAAGGAAATTTAGATGCTGAGAATGAGAAATTACATCTGCTGCAAGCATTTCCCTGCAGTGTAGTGGAACGACTTTATTTAGTCTTTTAACTATCACGAATGATTGTTAAACACAAAGGTATTATGTTCCTTGATTTTTTCAGGGTTTTCAAGAATTTGAAATAAGACTCAGTTAGTGTTTCCTTCCCAATTCACTCTTACCATAAAGCCTTTTTTCTTAATCTACACAATCTATTCTTAGAACTTGTAACATCTCTGTGACTATATTAATTTTATTTTTTACTGAATGAATGATAATATCAATTGGTACAGTCTGGCAGCCCCATTACGAAAAAAGGTTAGATCAGAAAGGAAGTTACAGAGCTGAACTGCATGGCAATTAGCCTATCAGAGCCGATTGGGGATGGGGTGGGGGGAGCAAGCAGCATCGAAAGGAAGCCATGGGCCAGAGAAGGGCACTTTACATTTCACATCTCATCTACATTTTTCTGACTATCACACTTTAGGCTCTGGGGTAAGCAACTTAAAGTGGAGTATCTACAATAACCATCATGCTTTTGCTACATTTGGCTGGTTTTATTTTGCTTTTGACATAGCCTACTCTTACTTCCATAAAACAAAGTAAGGAGCATGTTCTTAGATAGCCTTTTCCATAGTTCACAAGGCACATTCATTCCTCATCACAGACTACATTGTACTCCTATATTTCTATTAGTGGTTATATTTATTTAAACTTGCAATTCTTTTGCTATACAAGTCTTCGACTTACGACAATTCATTTAGTGACCAAAGTTACAACAGCACTGAAAAAGTGACTTATGATCGTTTTTCACACTTGCGACCATTGCATCATCATGTGATCAAAATTTGGATGCTTGACAACTAACCCATATTTATGATGTCCCGGGGTTGTGTGATCCCCTTTTGTGACCTTTTGACGAGCAAAGTCATGGGAAAGTCAGATTCACTTAACTGTGTTACTAACTTAACAAGTACAATAATTAACAACTGTGGCAAGATAAGTCGTAAAATGGGGCAAAATTCACTTAATAAATATCTCACTTAGCAATAAAAATTTTGAGCTCAATTGTGGTCGTAAGTCAAGTACTACCTGTACTTTCCCTAGAGCACAAGATATAACTATACCAAATCTGGGTTCCTACTTTCATATACACCCACAATTACCTAGATCAGTGATGACGGACCTTTTAGAGACCAAATGCCCAAACTGCAACCCAAAACCCACTTATGTATCGTCAGGTGGGCATGACCCATTGAGTCGGCGTGGCTTTGATGATAACAGCAGACTGTGTGGGACTAAAAAGTTCAATCCTGCGAGAAGTTGAAATTGATTGATTGAAGGTTTTTTTTTTTACACATGATGGCGGAGGCCTAAAGCGAAAAGGTTTTATAAAACCCAGCTGAAGGCCTAGGACTATGGCAATGGTGCACGTGCCCACAGAGAGGGCTCTGCGTGCCATCTGTAGCATAGGTTTGCCACTACGTACCTAGATGACACCATTCCACTCCTCAGTTTTTAGCCCTTTCATTCACAATTATGTCTATATTTTATTTTTCTGCATACATCATCAACAACTCCATTCAGACGAGGTCATCTTCATTCAGATCTATTACATCTTTTCTCTTCATCCAGTTTTATATATTAAGTTTCAGAGACGCACATCCATTTTTCTTTCATTTCTTTCATTCATCCACTAACTCAAACTCCTTATCAGAGTTACATCTCTTCCATTACATTACAATTTTCCATATGTCATTGTTATCTCCAAATGGAGATAATAACATTTTTATTGCTATCTCCAGATGGCCCAAAGCTCCATTGCCAACCACGATTTTGATCAAGTGAAGTTTTCACATGATGCTTTGTAAGGAGACGTGAAAGGTGTGCACTGGCTTAACTGCCTTAGTCATACCCATGCCACATTTGGCATCCCTGCTAACTGTGAGGAGGAGAGTCAATTGTGGCACACTTTGGCTTCTAACTGCCACAACTAAAATTCATGATTTTTCCCACATGCCCACTTTTCCTTTGCATATTCCCACCAAGCACTCTTTGTACTACCCCAAAAATTATTAAGTATGTTTCTTGTCCACCAAAAACTGCCTGCCATTGTCTTTGGCTTTAAAACGTTTGACACCTTTGTAACTCTAGATGTGTTCTGATAAAGAGATAGCAACATCTTCCTGGCACTATATATTATAATATGCAGCATCCCTTCTGACCGAGCATTATTTACTTTCAATATGCTCTATATGACAATATCCATATATGCAAAACCAGAAATTAGATGTTATGATTTTTCAATTTCATCATGTTGAACAAAGTCATAACACTATACATAGTTAATGAAATAATATTTTAATAATTATTATAGTTACATGTTATGATTTAAGCATCAAGCTAAAGAAGCCTATTTTATATCTGAATTATAGGTTCTGGTCCAGATTTTAAAAAATGCAAGAACAAAACTTCTCAAGAGAAATCCGTGTATCCTTCAGTGGTTATATTAATGAATCTGCCATTTTATCCCAGGTATGCTTGGTCTATGCACCAAAAAAATCAGACCTGAAAACACATTTGAGAGAATGTCATCATCATGTCTTCCACATGTACTCAATGGATGATGCTATCTTTTATACAGAACAGGTATTGGCATTCCAGTTCTGTTTCTATTTCTGCATCGCTATACACTGCTTTTCTCATATCGCTGTTCGCTCTATTTAAGTACTAAATTGAAGTATGTGCACTGCATCTCCATGAAGTCAATAGAAGTTGTGTTATGTACCTTGGGGGAGGATTTGCCCGTAGATTTTTCTTTACCTGTGATCGATTTCCTTTCAATGTGAATAAATCTGACGTTCATGAGAAGTGAGAAAAACAGCTCACTACTGTGAGAGAACGCAAGCAAGCTGCTGGGGCCATTTGCTCCAACAAGACACTTCTGATCTTTCCATTCCAAAAAGAAATTAACAAAATTTAAAGCTCTCAAATGAACCAAACTAAAGACACAAGAGATTTCAGATGAAATTATACAATGGTTAAGGTCCCAAACCTGGCAGAATTTCCTTTGCTCCAGAGTTTCATATATAAATCACACATCATACAATATTTATAAGGATACAAAAAAAGAGCAAATACTGAAGAGACTAGATTTTATGCATGCTCTTCCCACAACATTCCTCCTTCCCACTACTTCACTATTTGCAACATTAATTACAATCAAAGCTGAAAAGGTTCCTTGCCTACCCAAGTTCCTTAACCAAATTCTAACTACAAATCCATAATAAACAAAGAATCAAGTACATTTTAACAATAGTTAATAGAAGTGAAAAGGCACATGATAGGAATAGAGAGTACACTAACAATGAATCTCTTGATTAAAATTGAGATCAATTCTTCCTGGTTTGGATGTGTGCATTCCTAACCCTTGTAGAACACCCTACATCACATTGGGCAGTAAAATAAATAGTCTTACAGAGAATTAACTGAAACAATTAGATCCTTGGAGATTTTACTTTTTAGTACACACAGAGCTGTAGATTGCTTTCAAACAAGTGCATTAATGCAATGTTTCTGTTCTTCTGCAGCTTCTCACAAATCCAGGGGAGAAGTAAGTTTTGAGAGGCTATGTCTTCTGGTTCAATTAAAGATGAATGTTACAACTGAATGAATATTGGGCGGATCTGAAAACATCCAAACTCAAGAAGACACTCACAGGACACAGAAAACTATGCTATTTTATAGTTGCATGCAATTAATTTGATCTGTTATTTGATGAATTTTAGGTAACAGTCTTATTAATGTGTAACGTACAGTTGCAATCTTATCCCTAATTACAGTAAGTTGATTAAAAACTTCCCTGTTATTATGGAAATTTTTACTTTTACCATTTAATCTTTGGTTAACTAGCACAAAGATTAGGAAGAATCTAACAAAACCTTGCAGGTTGTATAAAATGATGGCAAGGGAATACAAGTTTTCTGTTTCAAGATGATAGTAACAGAAATCTTAAACATTTTTTTTCTGAAATCTTTCATTTAAATTCATTCTACATTGTTAGCTTCTAATCCTATTTCTACATACAGTACTTCATGAATAAACCCTATGAAGTAGGGCAGAAATAGGCAATCTGATTGCCTCTTGATAGCCTAGATTACCATAAAATACTCATAAAATTCTACGATTCTGCTGAATATACAAAGGAAAGAAATCGGGTCAGCTGATTCTAATACAATGCATTCAGAAAGTATTCAGACCCTCTTCACTTTTTTCAATTTTGTTACATTAGCTTGATTCCACAATATTGAAATTCATTTTTTCTCATTAATCTACACTCAATACCCCATATTGACAAAGTGAAAACAGAATTTTGGAAATGTCTGTAAATTTATTAAAAAGAAAAAAATATTGGCATAAATATTCAGACCCTTCACTCAGTACATTGTTGAAGCACTTTGGCAGCAATTACAGCCTTGAGTCTTTTTTTGAGTATGACGCAACAAGCTTTTCACACCTGGATTAGGGGATTTTCCGCCATTCTTCCTTGCAAATCCTCTCAAGCTGAATCAGGTTGGATGGTGACTGTCAGTAGACAGCTATTTTTAGTTTCCTCCAGAGATGTTCAATAGGGTTCAAGACAGGGCTCTGGCTGGGCCACTCTTAAGACATTCAGAGTTGTCCCTAAGCCACTCCTGTGTTGTCTTGGCTGTGTGCTTAGGATCCTTGTCATGTTGGAAAGTGAACCTTCAACCCAGTCTGAGGTCCTGACTGAGGTGGAAGAGGTTTTCACTGAGCATATCCCTGTATTTGCTCCATTCAGCTTTCCCTTAATTCTGACCAGTCTCTCAGTCCCTGATGCTCAAAAACACCCCCACAGCATGTTGCTGCCACCACACTTCACTGTTGGGATGATGAGCGGTGCCTGGTTTCCTCCAGACAGAACATTTAGAATTGAGGCCAAACAGTTCAATCTTGGTTTCATCAGACCAGAGAATTTTGTTCCTCACAGTCTGAAAGTCCTTCAGGTGCTTTTTTGCAAACTCCAAGTGGGCTTTCATGTGTTTTGCACTGAGGAAAGGCTTCCGTCTAGCCACTCTGCCATAAAGCCCAGATCGGTGGAAGGCTGCAGTGATGGTTGTCCTTCTGGAACTCTGTCCCATCTCCACACAGGATCTCTGGAGTTCACTCAGTGACCATTTGGTTCTTGGTTACTTCTCTTACTAAGGTTCTTCTCCCCCAATTGAAGGTTCTTCTCCCCCAATTGCTCAGTTGGCCACATGCCCAGCTCTTGGAAGAGTCCTGGTTGTGCCAACCATTTGAGAATTATGGAGGCCATTGTGCTCTTGGGAACCTTCAATGAAGCAAAAACATTTATTGTAGCCTTTCTGAGATCTTGTAATGATCCTGACTCGGAGCTCTGCGAGCAGTTTCTTTGCCCTCATGTTTTTTGCTCAGCTACAGTACGCAGTCAGCTGTGAGGCCTTGTATAGAGAGGTGTGTGCCTTTCCAAATCATGTCCATCCAATTTAATTTACTACAGGTTGACTCCAATCAAGGTGTAGAAATATGTCAGCAACGTTCAAGAAAAATGGGAGGCATCGGAGCTAAATTTCAAGTTTTGTTGCAAAGGATCTGAATACTTATGCCAATGTGATATCAGTTTTTTTTCTTTTTAATAAATTTACAGACATTTCTAAAATTCTGTTTTCACTTTGTCATTATGGACTATTGAGTGTAGATTAATGAGGAAAAAAAGTGAATTTCAACAACTGTAGAATCAGGCTGCAGAATAACAAATTTGACAAAAATGAAGGGGTCTGAATACTTTTTGAATGACTGTACTTAAAATAGAAAACTAAAGGAAAAAGAACAAAACGCTTAACAGTTGGGAAAAGAAATCTTGAAATTCATCCCAGAGTCAAGCAGCCAAAAAGAAAAGGTGCATGTGTATCTGTGTCTATACATACTTATCAGAAACCAATATGGCTGATACCTAGGCCTAAGGCCTTCAACAACACACTATCAAGCAATCTGTTAGAACAGGGCTTTCTGTTGAGGATTGGCAGCGGGAGTGGGGGGGGTGTTTGGTTTTATTCCCCCCGCCTGCTGGGTGGCTGCAGCAGGTTTTGGTCACTTCACATGACCCTGGGACACTGTGATGGTCATAAATATGAATCCAAGCATCTGAATGTAAATCACAAGACCCTGGAGATGCTGCAACATTCCAGCTGATTGGTGCTTCTTCTGGCCTCAGCAGAAGCACCAGGATCAGTGCTGAGCTCCAGCTGGACCCTGGCACTGATCCTGGTGCTTCCACTGAGCCCTGACAGCCCCGAAGCACCGATTAGCTGGAAAGCAGCACTGATCCTGGCGCTTCCACTGAGCCCTGACAGCCCTGCAGCTCCAGCCATCTCTCGCTCAGGCTTGTGCAGTGCTGTCACCGGTTCAGCTGATTCCCCTCCCCCGCTACCACTTTTCTAGGATGGTCGCATACCATCTGCCAATGTACCACAGGTGGTACCCGTACCACTGGTTGAAAAGCCCTGTGATAGAAAGTACAAGACCAAAATATACAGCTACACCAATCACACTTTAAAATATGGGAGGATTTTTCATGAAGAAAACCAACTGAAAAGCACTAAAACTGATTTTTAAAAAATCAAGAGAGGAACTATACTTAGAAGCCTGTGCAGCTCAAGTACAGCTGGAACCAAATCGGGTGCTGTTTGAAATTGTTCTACCAGCAGCAAGATCTGACTGCTGGCCCAGCGACGGATTATATTGCAAATAAGGGCTGTTTCCAAAGGAGGCAGAGGAGGAGAGGTCCCGGGGCTTATGGAGCAAAGGAACTGGATGAGGCTGTCAGCAGAACCAGAGGATGGGAGAGAAGCTTTTGGAGGAGTTGGTGGTGGCGGCAGCGTTCTCCAGGGGCAAAAAGGAGTGAGGCCTCTTTTAAGGAAAAGATGGAAGAGACAAGATCAGAAAAAGGAAAGGCGGCGAGGTTGTCGTGCAGGAATACAAGCTAATTTGAGGGATAATCCACATGGAGCTCCATTTCCATCTGTCCTGTTTGCCATCGTTCACTCCCTAGAGACCAAAATGGAAGATCTGTAACTTGAGCTGGCCACGAACAAGGAGTGTATATCGGAGGTGGTGACCCTTTGAGAGCTGTATGCAACGAAATTTTATTTTGATGTATGCCGATTGCTCTACTTTCAAAGTGACAATAAAGTTGTTGTTATTATTATTATTAATTAATTATTGGTAGTTTAACCATTAAACTTCCATTGCTCTCAAAGGTTCTGGGGAGAAACTAATAATGAAGGAGCCCAGTAGAAATGAATGCATGTGCAATTCTTCCTTTCATACAGATCTATAGTTCAGTTTGAGCTGCAGTTTTTCCTCTTTTCCTTTCTCTTGCCAGATGGAGATGTTTGCCTACAAACATGGTTGACAGAATGGAACAAGTTGCCACAATCAACTTGTCACAGGACAATTCAATTTAATTATTTCAAATAATTAAAAAAATATTTATTTTCTGTCATTCACATTTCATTTTGTCCCTCTTTTTTCATTCCTTTACTTAATGATTCTATTCCACCCTTTCTTCAATATTAGTGTTAACTCTTGCCCAAAACAAGTTGTCCCACGGCAAGCTGGCCATGGCAAATTGTCATAGACCTTATGGTTGGGCAGTGGATTTTGAATTTTTTTCTTCCTAATTAGCATGGTTTCTTTAGGTTTACTTAAAAAACCCCAAATGGATAAACTCAACTTCAAATCTGTTAAATCAAAAAAGATGAAAATCTCATTTCCAGTGTAGAGTTTTTACAATAGATTCATACTACCCACCCTGTTGCCAAACAGCCTCCTAACCAAGATGATCTCAAGTCTGATTGTGCAGATTTCAAGATTCATTCTGAAACTGTTCTACCAGGGCCCACCAGTTCAATGAAAGTGACGGGTCCATCTTGGGCAAACACACAAAGGTCAGGACACACGTTCAATTCAGTTCTGGTTTAGGATGTGAGGATTTGAATGGGAGAGGAGGCACTGTTGCTCCACTGTCTATTAAGATTAGTAACAAGTTAAACATATGGAGGATATTTGAAGTCTGTTTAATTCTTCAGTGTTCTGGAAGAATTTCCAAAAGCCGGAACTAGAGAACCTGCTATGGGGTTCTTGTTTGTCTAGGAAATAAAAAAACCCAATCAGAAACAGTGATAAGATCAAATCCAAGTGCCTGTCCAACACACTGAAGCCTATGGCTCTCCTTGGTTTTCTCAGAAGCTCTAAAGTTCAAGTGTTGCAGGGCACCAATCAGACATATTACTGCTCACAGTGATGCCCCAGTGTTGAAGTAAAGGCCACAAGAATATTTATATTCCCTGCTGCATTTTCAACAGAGCTCTCTGGAGCAGTGAAGGGCCTATAGTGATCAGTTCTTTTTTTTAAAGTAAGATGTATCCCACTTGCTCCTAAGTTCTTTTTGATCCATAGGATTTCACTAAATGCTACCCTGTTGCAAATACCTCTTTCTGGGGGGGGGGGGTAAGATGATTACATTCCTGTTGCTTAGCATAAATTTATTTATTTATTTGTTTGTTTATTTGTTTACTTATTTAACATTGCTGCCCATCTCAAGTTAATGATTCCAGGTGGCTAACAGAAAGACCAAGAAACTTAAACCCACACATAAAAGAGTAGTCAGGGAAAAAACAGATCTAAACCCCACCTCCTGACACCCCCCACCCCCCAGATCTGGTGACAAATTTTTTAGATAACACTCTCTTCAAAGAAAGTTCAGATTTGAGTTTAGCCATAGACACCCTAACTGCTGGCTTCTTACAGCAGACAAACAGACAGGAAAACTAAGAACCTCAAGTTTAGCTTAGTATAATATACTCTAAATGAGGCTATCTTGGCACTCAGCCTGGAAGTTGCATTTAAGTGGGATATGTGGCAACCAAGTTGTCAGCTGGACACCTGTTGTGCACATTTTATATCTCCGCTGAAGTTAGATATTGTTAGGAAGCTACTAACTCAGGTTTAGTTCAACTTTTTATATATAAAACTCTAAACAAGGGGTCCCCAACCCCCAGTCTGTGGACTGGCACTGGCACCAGGCCAGGGCATGCCAGAAACAAGCAAAGCAGGATGCACATGAAACTACATCCTCTCCGGTCTGCCAAAAAACCTCTCTCCGTGGAACTGGTCTCTGGTGCCCAACAGGTTGGGGGCCACTGCTCTAAACAGCATTGGGAATGATATACTGAAAGACAGCCTTCGCTGTTACAGCCCTGATTGATGCTAAGATTATCATAAGTGGCCCTGTCATGTTTGCTGAGAACCACAAAGTGTCATCCTACGATTACTCATAGGAAGATCTTCCCTCTGATGACTGCTGCATTTTGGAATGCTCTCCTCCCTGAAATTTATGAGGCACCTCCATTAGAATTTTTAGGCACCTGTTGAAAACCTCCTTGTTTACCCCAGGCCTTCCATGTATGAAACCAGATGAATAGTTTCTGTTTTGTTCTTACTTCCTTCCCCTTCCCAGGGGTGTTCCACTGTTTTATATTATTTGAATGTATTGTTTTTATTATGGTATATTACATTCTTTCAGGCTCAATTGTAATGGGACCAGTATAAAAATACTGGGACAAAATAAATCATTATTTAGATGAAATATATAATAAGTATAGAAATGTTCAACAGAGAAAAGGCTACTTAAGCACAATTTCTGCAGGGCTAGAGGATTCCCTACAGTTAAGATGATGCAAAAGTGTTTCCCGAGGGATTGCATACACAGGGGCACTCAGGAGACAAAAGACATCTGTTCTTCGATTACTCTAGTACTGGCTTAGATTCAAATATCCCCCCAAAAAATCACCATCTCCTACATTGTGATCTTCCTCAGAAGACTCTCTTTAATTCCTTCCCCAACCTCCCCTTCAGACACACTTCAGAAATTAGGAAGGCAATAATGGAAGACAGAGGAATTCTGTTATGTTTCCATGTACACCCTTTTTCATGTTCACCTGGCATCAAATTCAGTACCTATTCAGCACCAGGATAATAACTATCCTCTGGGCTTCTAGTGTTTTGCTTTTAGGATTGTGATAGATTTTTTGTGTCTTTAATGAAATAGTATCTGGATCCACATTGCAGAAAGAAATGGCCCCACACAGAATTCCACTGAGTCATATCACCTTCTACAATTCTCCATTGCATCTCCCATCTTATTTCATCCTATTTTTCCATATACAGGTAAGTCCCCTACTAAGCATCCATTACTGTCATAGAATGCTTTTCCACATCATGCTGATCTTGGGAGCTTTTCTGGGTTTGCATAATACATTAAATCATAAATTAACCAAATGGTATAGGTTTGCATAATATTCTAAGGTGGTACAAAACTAACCAAGCTTAGCATATTATGCAAATGTATTTGCAATAGTTTTTATTGACCTGGTTAAGCTTGTTGTGCAATCACAGCCAGAGAATGATTTTATTCTTGATATATTTCATGTACTACCACCAAAACCCTAGCAGCACAGTCTTCTGAGGGTTCTAAGTAGCCTTTCATCTAATTGCTTGTTGCTAGAATCACCTTCCCAAATTATTGGGAAGTGAAAGTCTAACCTCCTGACATGGACATAGACTACCCTTGCAAATTATCTTCGATATACTACAGACTAGTAATTAAAGTGCCTCCTCTACTAAAGAACCATAGCACTTTCTGGAAAACACACTGCAGTAACCTTGCTGAAGCTAAATACACTTACATATACTTAGCATTTTGAGAAATTACTGGCAAGCTTGTTTGACTTCTATAGGAATAGACTTAGGTAGAACTAAGTCACCCTGCCAAGAACATAAGAATTGTCTTGCTGGATTGGACCTCTGACCCATTAGGCCAGCAGTTTGTCCTCATAGTGGCCAACCAACTGCCCAAGGAAGATCAGTAGTCTCCTAGCAGATGGCTTTTAGGAGCAGTCACATTGCCATTAAGAGGAACAGCCATTGATTCCCATGGGAAAGTAAAGGGTAGATGATCAACCAGATCCATCTAGATTACTGCAATGTGCTCTACATGGGGCTGCTCTTGAAGACCACCCAGAAACTTAAAATTGATAACTGATCCAGAAGGCAGTTGCACACACAGTAATGGTGGCCCCTAGGTTTACCCATGTAACAACTCTGTTGCACAAGTTGCAGTGGCTTCCATTTCTTTTGAATTGTAATTCAAGGTGCTAGTCATCACTTTTAAAGCAGTATACAGCACAGGCTAGCTACGGGACTGCCTTTCCCTAATGACATCTACCTGACCTTTCAGGTCAAGTAGGGTGGGCACACTCCTAGTCCCTTCCCCTAAATATTGCCGTCCAATAGGAAGAGATAGAAAGCATGCCCTTTCCATGGTAGCCTCTGCCCTATAGAATACTACCCCCCTGAAGTTTGGGGGGGGGGTTCTACTCTTTTAGCCTTAGTGACTGCTTGAAATTACAGTGGCTTTGAAAACTTGGCTTTCCCCCCAAGAGCTAGGAGAAAACTAGATAATTGCACGCTAGAAGTTTGGTGCACTGCCAGGTTTTTGTTGTTTTAATGTTTTAATCAGCTTAGTGTTATAGTTTTTAATATCATTTTATATGTCTTTTAATCTTTGATTGGGAGTAGCCCTGAGTTGGTTGAAAGATGTGCAGCTATATTAATGTTTTAAATAAGTAAATAAAATCAGCACATTTAAAATGTAAGCAAAAAATAACCTGGAATATTGGACTTAATGACTGCTTGAGGTTTTACTGCTCATTTTAGAAGCTAGTGGATAAATTTGTTATGTATGCTCTAGCCTTTAAAAAAAAGGTCCCTTTTCCTCTACCTTCATCTGTGCAAACACACACACATGCAGATTTATAATTATGGGTAAACAGATGACGTGCAGTAACCGGACTCTGCAGACCAGAAGAATTTCTTATTTTATGTCCATAGAGATATACAGAAGTTCTCCATAAACACAGCCAGTAAGCAGGTTTTCAAATGCTGGCTGGACATATCAGCTGCATAAAACTCCCAGGCCATTCAGAAGCCTCCAATCCAGGCAAGCAAGGCGCAGATTCAGAGCATTGCCCTGAGAGCAATAAACAATAGTTCTGCAAAGATGTGTGTTCCCAATCGCTCCCCAGAGCATGCAGCTGTCTCAATCAATGCTGATTGTCTGTTAATTAGTTCAGTGTTACAAGCTGATGGAACAGATGACTTCATCCCCCCTCCCAGGCAGAATAATTTCTTTTACCAGATGCAGCCACCTACCATATGCGGAGCACTGGGCTGCGGCAGGAGCAGTAAGGGCAAAGTGAATCACTTCACAAAGGGCTCCTTTTCATCTCATTCTCTTGGGGCTCTGTGAGGTCATGTTCTCATGAAAATGCCGCAACTCCCAAGGGCTAGCTGGCCATGAAAGGGTCACACGTGCTTCTTCTCTAGCTTGTGTTAAAGGTTGTGCGAACAGTTCTGCATGCCCACAGTTAAATGGCATCTTTATTTTCAAGAATTTGGTGGGTTGTTTCATTTTTTTTAAAAAAAAAACACATGTTGTTTAATTCTAAACAGTAAAAATACATCTTGAAATATATCAATTTTTATTTTAATTTTTTTAAAAAAACTACCCTTCAATCTTATACCCTGAAAGGTTCAACTAGAATTGAACTGGAATGTTCAGAGGGCAAACATTCAAAGAAGCCCACTGTATATAACTTACAGTTCTGGGAAGGCTATCTGGCTAGAAGGAACCTTGGTCAGCCTTAGGACTCGTGCAGAGATGCAACAGGCAGCTTCTTTGTATTAACTGCTTTGGACTAGTTATTTGAGTACTACAGATCTACATCCAGCTAAGTATTAAGGCTTGTGATGAAACAGCATAGACTACTTACTTTCCTTGAGCAGCTCAGTTCACACGATAAAGCTTCAAAACACAATTGTTACATTAACATAATACATGTGCCCCCCCAAAATTAATCATATTATGATTTAACAGCCTGATCTTGGCAACACACTAAGACAACGGCCAAGTTCCCACATATTGAGCAATAAGCCACAATAGGATGGTACTCTAATCTAATGAGTATCAACTATGTGATTATGTGATGTTTCCCCTCCCAAATCCTAACTGCTCCTCATAGCAAGCATATTACATGCCTGAATATTACAAAGATGTCAGATAATAAAAGCATGCCTTTCTGACATCCTTTTAGTGATATCTACATGCCACTTGTAAATGAAAGCATTTGATCAGTAAAACTTATGTAATAATACTAGATAACCTATAATTCATTGGATCATTCTTTCAATTGTGTCATTGTTTCAGAGAGGTATACTTACCTAAACAGGTCAACAGAATGACCACAGGCAAGCACAAAAGCAGTGGGGCAGGAATTATTTCTGACCTCCTGCCAGCTTCCCCATTGATTTTGTGGTAAGCTAGCAAGGAGAAAGTCAATGGGGATGCCAACCAGAAAGATTGCAGGTTGCTTGGGTAAACCTTCCACATCCAGTGTATCCTCCTCCAGTCCCTCTGTGCTTGTGCTACGCCAGCCACTAGCACATCCTGACGTGCCCTCCTCAATTCACACTGCACCATTCCTGACTCTCAACACACCTCATGGGTACACTCTCACATCGTAGTGCAGCGGTCCCCAACTTTGCAGCTTGGCAGCCCAGCGGGGAAAGGGGAACTAAGCCGTGCGAGTGGTTCCGAATAGGCCACAGCCCAGGAGTCATGGACCCCTGCCCTAGTACACCTTCCCTGACACATGCTGTGTCTCTCGTGCACACCTCTGTTCCCACCCCCATCTGGTAGCAGCGACTTGGCTATCTGCTGGCCTTGGACTTACAATTTCCTGCCAGCTTCTCCATTGACTTTGCTTGTGGGAAGCTGGCAGGGTATGTTGGCAAACACTATCAAGTTCAGACTTCCTGCCAGCTTCCCCTTGACTTGTGAAAAACTGTCCGGGAGCATTGGAAATGACAATCACATGACCACAGCTGACCACGGCAGCACAGCAGTGCTGAAGCAGCCACAACTCGAGAGACATGAATAGTAGTATACAAATTATGAGGTGGTCCAAGGCAATAAAAATAAAAAATAATAAAAAGTATGAGTTACTTTTAAAGAAAAGATACAAATTTTATTATAGCTCTCTCCAAAAAAAGTATTTCAGAGACAGCAGTCCAAGAACCATATATTCATACAATTCAATATGGGAACACTATTTGTATAAACTGATTTTGTTTTGCATAATGAGTCTGCTAAATTGGCTCAACTTCTATATTTTAAAAAATTATGCTTTAAAATTAGACTGATGGAAAAATAGAAATATGAAGATAAATATTGGCTGTGGAAGCAAAGAGAAAAGAACAAGGTGATAACCAGAAAATTTAAACACTAGTAGATATATCAGGTTTTACTGCCAAAGTGAGGAGGCTCAAATTTAATTATGGGGAAGGCAACTAACTTGTCCACCACAATCAGAATCTTTTAAAAAGAGAGCCAGAATAAGCAAGTGTACTGAAGGAAACAGGAAAAAAAACAGATGTAGGATATTGCATTCAAATACTAAAACTGATTCTTTCAATATCACCCACCCACACCATTTATCTTTTCCCGTTCATCGGGAAAATGAAACATCTGCCATTGATTTTGAAGCTGTCAAGATATATATAATAAAAACATCCACTATTTTGGCCCTTCTGAAGATAGTATTCACAGTTTCTGAAGACAGTATTCACAAGAAAGGTGTGAAAAATTCCCACTCTAACGTGATGTTTACATTGCCAAAAAAGGAGCAAAAATATTAAAGCATTCACAACAAATCAAAGCCATACATTTTATAGCATCACATCAACATATGTTCTGCACCTGGTCTGTGTAATACCATTCTGGAGTTTCAACGCAAGAGAGAGAAAATTAAGCTTGTTGAAGATCACATTTGCCCTACTCTTTTCAAACCATCTACAGTGAATTCTGCCAAGAACTCCTTTGTACTATGTCCAGGATGGAGGAAGAATAAAACAATTGAAAATGATTTTTGTTTTTATGTCCCTCCATTTAATATGCCAAAATTTCTTCTGGATCTCCCAAATAGAAGTCACAGTAAAGTTTTCAAAAATCGTAGTAAAACTGATATTGTTATGTTGTCAAACATTATACTAAAACTGTAAAATGCAGGGAAGGGAGAGGGCAAGAATAGCTTCAACAAAATTAGTATCAAAGCAAAATGACTTTTGAAGAAGTTATTTTATTTCTACTTAAAAAATAAAACTGGGACATAAACCTAAAGATTTATGTTGCTATATTCCACTTACATTGCACACAAGTATAGATTAGGGAAAAATATTTTAGAAGGAAAGGAGAAATCAGGCCATCATTTTAAATGAAAAATATCCATCTATTCTTTCACACAGGAGGAAATACCTCTAAGAAGCTGCTTGGACCCCAAAGTGTTTGTTAGATATTTGACCAATTTTTTAAAAAAATATGAAGATGCTGCTTGAGATCAAGCGGGGGGGCAGTGCTTTTCCATTATTCAAATTTCTTAAATAAAGAACTGAACATAATGCAGCTTGACTAACTAGATCACTTGCCTACTTTATTTATATGCTCAGAACATCAATACCAGTTATCAACTATTAGATAAAGGCTTCTATCGTTTTTTTTTTTCCAAATGCTTAATAACAACCCTGCTCTGGGTCACGTGACTGAGAGGGACGGGGGCTTAGAATAGAGAAGGCTCAGCATTCAAACTCTCTCCCCAACTGCCTCTCCCATAGGGGTGGATTGGGGTAATATCTTCTGAAATACTTTTCTCTACAGTCACCAGCAAAATCTGGGGCATTTTTGAACTTAACCTTCTGTTGCTGGTTTCACTCTCCCTCCCACAAATCTGGTCCTGTTCTGTCCAGTTTTGAGATATGCTATACTGAAAGACAAACATGCATATATGTTTACATAATTTATTTCCAGTGTTAGGTAGGGTTGGGCAGAATAACCAGCTAGGAAAGTATGCACATATTGCATTCTGGAACTCTTTCCAAACCATTAGTTAGTTCAGGGGTAGGCAACTTTGGCTCTTTTATGACTCATGGACTTCAACTCCCAGAGCCAGCTCGGGAATTCTGGGAGTTGAAGTCCACGAATCATAAAAGAGTCAAGGTTGCCTATCCTTAAGTTAGTATTCTGGGCCATGTAATTGGGAGGAAAGAGCCTCTACAATGGATGAGGATGCAACATCCTGCAACACTACCATACTGCAGCTGAGAGGGAGGCCAGCAGACATCACCAGGCCTTAGAGAAGGAGCTCTCCAAAGCACAGAAGCTGACTCCAGGTGAGACAGACATTAACACTCCTGCTCCACCTGTGATGACGCTGTTTGAGCTCCAGTTAGTTTCCTCTAATCTGGCCCCACGGGCTTGGTCTCCTCAAAGGGAGACTGTACAGGTAGAACCCATTATCCCTAGCCAGGGTCTAGAACCGCAGAGGGTTTCCACTCCACGCACGTCACAATCAGGGGCGCAGGCTACTTTTACACCCCCGCAGCAGGGCTTCACCCCGCTGAGACGCAGGTAGCGTGGCCCGATCAATTTCAGGCAATGATGGCTCAGGCCTTCGCTCAGGTTATGGCCTCTTCTGTTTACCAGCGGCCAAACAAGAACCTGCCGCTCCATCAAGGTCATTCTCTCAGATAGAGGCCCCTACATTTCCTCATTCGGCTTCTTCAATCAGATCCTTTCAGGATGAGGAATTGGAATCTGAGGACTTCGAGCCGTCGGGATTGCTCCTGTCAGACGATGAGGAGGCTTCTCCTTCGGATCCGTCACCTTTCACTAGCTTGTTTGACCAATCAGTTTGGTTCGCTGCTTCTCAAAGCATGCACTTCAACTAACATCGCCCCAGAACAGGAGGCTCAGCCGGCTCCTTCTACATCTCAGGACCCGAATCCATTGTACTCTGAGACAGTGGTGGCACAGAAACACATTCCCTGTCCTCCTTTCTTCCGCAACACGATTCAGAAGCAGTGGGCGAACTTGGGATTCCTCCCTACTCCGAGGGTGTCAGAGAAAAACTCTTTAAAGTGGCTCCTTCCTTCGCATCTTTACTAGAGGTACCTCTAGTGGATGAACTGTTAAATTCTCTGTTTTATAATCCCACTATTCCAGGGGACATGGCCGAAGCTTTCAAAGCAGAGGACAAGAAAATTGAATCAGCCTTACGCAGATCCCACCAGGCTTCGGCGTGGTCGGTGAAGATGTCTACATCCCTAGCCTTTTTCGCCCAGCCCTCCATCATATGGCTCTGCGAACTCCAAGATTTGATTCCCCCAGACCAGGTTCCCGCACATCAGAACCTGGGTAAGTTAGTGGCCACACCGCAATACATGGCAGACGCTTCCCTTCATGCAGCAAGGTATTCCTCACATGCCATAGCAGCAGACATCTCAGCCCATAGGCTACTATGGCTCAAGCAGTGGCGTGCGGACTTGAAGGCTAAGTGGCGTCTGGCTACCACGCCTTACAGTGGGGGACACCTTTTTAGTGAGTCCCTCAACCCTTATCTGGTAGAGGGTAAGGACAAACGCAAGGTCATGATACATATGAGCAGGAGAGGGGATAAGAAATCTGGTGATGGGACAACACACCACTACTTTCGCAGACAGTCCTTTCATTCGGCTTCCACTTGGGACTGGCCGCAAACCCCTCGTCCTTTTCCCTTGAGATCAGATCACCCCCAGGACCGTCCTGCGCCCAGGGCCAGAACGCAATTCCAGGCCAAGCGGCCCTTTCGTGGCTCAGGAGGACGTCCTTTTAGAAGGACCAAGTGACTCCAGGGACGCTTCTCCGATAGGCAGCCAACTGTCCCTCTATGCCAGTGTATGGGAAACCACCACCACAGACTCCTGGGTGTTAAACACCATCACTCATGGTCTAGCCCTGGAATTCCTGTCCAGTCCTCCAGAGCGTTTCCGCTCTTGCCCTACCCCCAAGAACGCAGTCAAAGCGGGTCTCATGTCAGAAGCTATTTTCCATTTGTTACAGATAAGGGCCATAGAACCAGTTCCGGAGGATCAGAGGGGGCGGGGGTTTTATTCCAATCTTTTTGTCGTTCCAAAATCCTCAGGGGGCTGGAGAGCAATATTGGGTTTTAAAAAGCTGAATTACTACCTGACTTACAGGAAGTTCAAAATGCAATCGCTCCAATCAATTCTAGCCAGCATCAGGAAGGGAGATTTCCATAGACTTAACAGAGGCATACTTGCATATTCCCATTCTCCCCATCACCATCACGACCCTTCAGGCTCACAGGTTTTCCGTCAATTTCCAGAAGAGCCAGACGGTCCCATCCACCTGTCTCCTTCATTTGGGTGCCATCATAGACATAAACACTTGTATGGTCTACCTGTCACAGGACCGGTGAGACAGCATTCGGACCCTAGTTCATCGGGTCCGCAGGGAGAGGGTTGTTACTCTGGTAACGCTGTCACAACTCCTGGGGAAGATGGCGTCCTGTATAGCAATTGTACCATGGGCACGACTTCATGCCAGGGATCTACAGTGGTTTTTGCTCCCATTCCAGAAGATGGGCACGAGCGCCTTCACCCAGAAGGTGCGAGTTCCGCGTCAGGCGTTGAACTCCCTTCGGTGGTGGGTCTCCCCAGCAATGACGAAGGGCACCCAGTTCAAGGAACCAGTCAGGCTTATCCTGACCATAGACACCAGCCTATTTGGCTGGGGAGCACACCTTCAGTCGGAATTGGCTCAGGGTCAGTGGTCCCAGACAGATTTGACACACAATATAAACTAGTTAGAGCTCAGGGCCATACATCTAGCCTTACGCCACTTCAGCAGCAGGGTGGCGGGGCAACATGTCCTAGTGCTCACAGACAATGTTGCAGCAAAAGCCCATGTCAACAGATAGGGGGGACCCGGTCCAGGCCTCTCATGGAGGAGGCCCATTTGTTGGGGTCTTGGGCGGAGACCAACCTTTGTTCCATCAGAACAGAACACATCTCTGGAGAGGTGAATCAGCAGGCGGACTCCTTGAGCAGGGTGACAGTGGACCACTCCAAGTGGCGCCTGGACCCCAACTTGTTCAGGGAGATTGCCAACAGGTTTGGTCATCCAGCATTAGACCTCTTTGCCTCTCCAACCAATTCCCAACTTCCAAGATTTTATTCCAGGTTCCCATCTCCAACAGCAGAAGGGACGGATGCCCTCCGCAGCCCCTGGCCCAGGGAGCTGTTGTACGCCTTTCCTCCCCTTCCTCTGATTCCGGTGACAATCCGCAAGATCCTGCACAAATGGGCAGAGGTCATTCTAATTGCCCCACATTAGCTGAGACATCCGTGGTTCGCCAACCTGGTGGAACTTTCTGTCTCTCCCCCGTGGAGGATTCCCTCAGGTAGTATTGCCCTCAGCCAGGGAGTTCTTCAACATCCAGATCCTCAGTGGCTCCAACTAATCGCTTGGCACTTGAGCGGCGGGCCTTGACCCAAAACTCGTATTCGTCGAGGGTGATCACCATGATCCAGCAATCCAGGCACCCCTCCATGAATAGGATTTATGATGCCACATGGTGGAGCTTTTGTCTCTGGTGTTCAGGCCACAAAGTGGAACTCTTGGACATCACTATCCTGATTGTTCTAGAATACCTGATGGACGGGTTGGACAAAGGGTTATCTCCGAACACCATCTGCAGTCAGGTTTCGGCCCTATCCACGGTGGTCCTGTGTGACAATTCCGCTTCTTTGGCATATCACCCTACGGTGCGTTCCTTCCTGAAATGGGCAGCTAACTCCACGCCCCCAGTGGTCCAACGTTATCCCTCTTGGGACCTCCCCCGGGTCTTACAGGCCCTCACCTCGCCACCCTTTGAATCCATTAACACATGTACTCTAAGACTGCAGTCTATGAAGGTGGCCTTCCTTGTAGTGGTCACGTCGGCCAGGCAAATTTCTGAGCTGGCTGCCCTCCCCGTCAGATAGGACCTGTGCGTTTTCTTAGCACATCTGTTCTGAGTAATAAAGAATAAAAAAGTATTTTCCATATAAGTTTGATGGATATGGAAGTAACACCCTCAATGATGTACTAGGACAGTGATGCGAACCTTTTAGAGACCAAGTGCCCAAATGGCAACCCAAAACCCATTTATGTATCATCGTGTGCCAGATGGGCATGGCCCATTGGATGGGTGTGGCTGCATTGGTAATGGCAGACTGGGTGGGACTAAAAAGTTGAATCAATCAATTCCAACTTTGCAAGATCTTTTTTTTTCCCACGAGAAGTTGAAATTGATTGATTGAACCTTTTTTTTTTTTTTTGCACATGGCCGCTGAGGCCTAAACAAAAAGGTTTTATAAAACCCAGCTGAAGGCCTAGGACTGGGGCGACTACGCACGTGCCCTCAGAGAGGGCTCTGTGTGCCACCAGTGGCACGTGTGCCATAGGTTCGCCACCATGGTACTAGGATCTATTTGCAAAGAAGAAATTGAGGGAAAAGACATCTGGACTTAGGAAAAGATACAGTGATGGAAGGAAGTGCCAAGATGCACACTGAATCCAACTGGTTGCAATGCCTCAATTAAAAGGTTTCTCATAATTTAATCAACTATAGATACACTGCATTAGGTAGGAATATTCCTCACTAGTAACTGTACTCTTAACTACCAGATAGATGCACAAATATCTATGGCTTTCATTTAAGACCTTTTGTAAGGCTTCCATAGTTTCTACCTCCTAAAGCACAGAATGAGCACAATATAAATAAAAAATTACTACAGTTTGCTAAAGGTCATATACAAACAAGCTTGCCATATTGAAATAGAACTAAGACACATGCCTTAAAATCAGGTTTTGCAAGCAGTGACAACCTTGACCATTTCCAGATGTAATTAAACCTTCCTCCAATTTATAACATCAATTTAGAACATAATGTATCTACTCTAGACACCAAAACCATATAAAGAACAGGAAGCATAGTCAATCTCCATATACCTGCTTGAAATCTCATATTGAGGAATATCTTCTTAAGGAAAAACCAAGAATATTAAGATATAATACAGTAGAGGGCAAAATGTTCTGGTCCTAGCGGGGGCATATCTTAATATTTTTACAAATAGATGCAATGTAACCTATCTTTAAACTGTGCACTGCGATCCCATTTCTCAACTATAATCACATCATTCATCATAACTAGTGGCATTACAGTACAGTAGGAAATAATTGGCTTTACATAGAGTATGGACAAGCCATAAAATTCTCTGGAGAAGATGAATGGATAAAAACTGCCCTCTGTAAACTTAACATTAGCTTTGTCTTGAACATAATGATCTCAGGAGTTGCTTATATCAAGAGACATCATCTTTACTAAATTTGCTAGAAAGAAGCCACACCATTCCCCACCTTTTTCAACCATACAAGTACCAAGGTCAGCCTGCCAAGCGACTTTGACATTCAAGTCAGGAAGTTTTGGACAGTACAAATCCAAGGTAACACTGCTTTGCCATTTATTTACAGCATTTCTGCAAAACACTGCAAGCTTCTAACTTGAATATACAACTCACACAGCACCAAAACCTCTGAATATCCATAGGAAGAATTTCATTTTTACGGGCAATAAACATTAATTCTAAAGGATTGGAACATAAAATACATTTTAATGCCACATAAATCATTTTTCCCTAGACAAAGTAAACTGTCTGACAGTTTTAAAGACTGTGATACAAATTTTATGGCAAATTATCTGCATAGAAATAATCTTTCCAAGATGCGGTTTTAGTATCCATGTTTCATTTTCATAATGCTACCAATCTTTGCAATTGTCAGCTGCAAGCCAAACACTCCAAACACATTAGTGGTCTGGTTATGCTTTTCTTGAGTTGGGAATTGGCTGGTTAATTTTGATCCACTTCAGAAGATTGGCTATGGATTTGACCCTAAAATTTTGCCAGTACAGAGATAAAAGAGAGTAAATGTCATCTTATTTTTAAAAGCTGGTTTTATTTTTGCCATAAGCTTTATCATCAATATCAACAATACACTTATTTTTATGACACCTTGTCATGTTTTTGTTTTTATTTATTTTTTTATTTTTCAACTCTATAGTCCCTTAATTCAGGGCAGCTGAGTGGAGCTGATGTTTACTGGCCAAATGCCCTTCCTGACGCCTATGTGGAGTTTGCAGCAAATATTTTTTCCTTGTGCCCCAAGAGAAACATTTGTTGCTGTGTAGGATTAAACTCTTATTCTTCCAAGTGTTAATCTAATATTTGTGGGAAAATTCAATTGAAAGCGTATACAGGTAGTCCTTAGTTAGCAATAGTAACTGAGACCAGGAACTCCATCACTAAGTGACACAATCATAAAAGTTGACAATGCCAACTTACAATGGCAGTTCCAGTTGCAATTGTTAGGCAAATCTCATGCAGTCATTAGGCATGATCTTGCATGATTGCCATCTGCATCTTCCCCATTGCCTTGCTTGTCAGGAACAGGCAGTGAATGCTGCAAAGGTGATCACATGACTATAGGACTGTTACCATCATAGTTGAGTGCCTGAATCGTGATGACATGATCGCAAGGATATTGTGACGGTCATAACATTTGAAGACCAGCTGTAAGTCTGAATGAATAGGTATTAACCAAGGATTACATGTATATGGTGTTCAGGGGGAAATTTGTTGTCTAAGGAAAAAAGTCTCTAGATCAGACATGTCAAACACAAGGCCCGGGGGCTGGATGCAGCCTGCGAAGTGGTTTCATGTGGCCCGTGAAGCCATCCTTGAAACAGTGAGGGAACGGCCCCCGCTGCATTGGCCCTGGTCCAGGCCAGCCGGGAGCCAATGTACAATTTTGTGGTTGCCATCTATGCTGAAACGCATTCAGTCTTAGCTCCACAAGGCCGCCTAGAAATGGCGAGGAACCAGCCCCTGCTGTGTCAGCCCCGCCCCCTGGGTGTATGCTGGGGAGGTGTCACCCTTTGTGAGAAATGAAGAAATGGACCATGCCTTGGCACTTGCCCCGGTCCCATCCCCTTCTGCCAGAGACCTTCAGATCTGTCCCACTCCTGCCCAGGCCCCCATAGGCACCCTTGATGCAAACGATGTAGAGCTGGCCATGCCCACTCAGTAGGCCACACCCATTCCATCCACGCCCACCCAGTAGGCTGCACCCACCCTGGCCACACACACACACCCCCAAGGGCAACTGCAATGCTGATGCGGCCCTCAATGAAACTGAGTTTGACACCTCTGGTCTAGATTGTAAACTACTCAATAAATTGTTGATGTACTTTGCTCTTTGGGGTCAGTCTTATAAGTAGACTAAGTGAAGAAACCAATGCCATCTATATACTAATAAAACTCTTGTTTATAACCTTCAATTAGCGCAAGCAATGTATCATAGTGCAAAAACAATGTGAATCAAGGTGCCTCAAATGTGCTAACTAATGCATTCGAAATCCAGGACAATTACTCTTGTGGAATTGAAATTTCAAGGATCCTCATATTAATTGTATTCACAAAGTTGTGGCCATTGGATGTCGTCACCAGTTAGACACGGTCACATTGTGATTTCCAATATTCCCTGCCAGCAAAGTTCAATTAGGAAGTCAATAGGAAATTGGAAGCTGTTCACATTCTCACTGCTTTTTTGCTTGCCCATCATCATTCTGTTCCTCTGTTTAGGTAAGGAAATATCTCAGAAAGGATGAGCCAACAGGTCTTGGGTTGTCTATTGTAGGTCTAAAACTACTTTACTGGAACAGAATCTTGCAAGTCTAAATATGCTTCTTGCCTTTCTCACATTACTTTCATGTGAAAGAGGGGAGAGACTTTTCTGAGATATTTTCTCCAAATTGTTTCTTAGAACAGACTCAAGCCCTGCTCGTTTGAGTGTTGCCTTGGTAGCAGCTCTTCATCCTCTCCTTCAAGGCCATTGCATGCACCCTCTACAGGAATCCTAGTGTTACAGTTTAGATGTTAACACTACTTAAATAATAACTTGAAATATACTATATTCCAATACTCCACACCCTAGGCCAGTGGTGGAGAACCTATGGCACGCATGCCAGAGGCAGCACTCAGAGCCCTCTCTGTGGGCACGCATTGTTGCCCCAGCCCCACCTCCTGCCACGGTCCCCTCCTCACCAGCACCCCCCCCGGAGGAGAGTCACCCACGGGCGTGGCCCTCACGGAGCAACGCAGCCAAGGACATAGCCGGGCAGCAGGGACAAGACTCCACCCTCACACCCCATAGCATGCAGATGATGCTGCGGGGTGCGGTCAGAAGGTGTGGCTGCCATGGCGCTGCAGGGCTGCCTGGGCAATCTGCGGCGGGCCATGGAGGTGGTGCATGGCCCTGCAGGGGGTGGGGTGGGCGGGGCAGAGCAGACAGGGTGGGAGGTGGAGCAGGGGGCAGTTTTTGGGCACTCAGTCTCAAAAAGGTTCACTATCACTGCCCTAGGCTCACATATGCTATTCAACTAGTATTCATACATAAGCGTCCAAATGAGGCAAAGTAATTTCTAATGGGCAGTGCTGTGACCATTCTCAAAAACAAATTACTACTGATCTTAGCACTAGTAAGCATGGCTAAAGTGATGAATGTTGAAAGTTGCAGCCCAATTATGTCTGGAAGGCCACTGTGCTTCTCTTGATATATATCAACCAGCACTATCCACAAAACAAATATCTCAAAACATCAATTAAATTTTCATTCACACAAAAACCATAATTAATCTCATCCAGATAAATTGAGGAATTATAGTTTGGGATTAATTAAGAGCAGAAAGATCAGCCTCCCCTCCTACAAAAAAAAAATGAAAAGAGAGAATGGATTGCATGAATCCAAGTGCATTATTACATATACTCAACATTATTATAGTTAAGCAAAAGAATAGACTGGAATGAAATATAAATATATATTATATTTCATTCACACATTATATATATATTTATATAATGTGTGTCAACAGCTCATTGAAATATGTATTTCAAAACTAGACATTTGATTTCTGCAAATAACCTGTAATCTTTAGGCAAAATATCTCCAAATCATATTGGAATCTCAAACTCTGTCCTCAGGAACTACTACTATGAGCATTAATTATTCAAACATTAAGGGTATACATTATCATGGTGCCAAGAAATGTTTTAATGAGAATAAGAGGGAGTTAAGTGCTACTTAAATCTGATTAAAACTTATATAGATATATGTATTTGCTGTGATGAAAAAAATTGCAGCTAAGAAGCATTGATTGCTCTGAAGTATGCTCACACCTTCAAAATACTGTACTGTACTATAAAAGTTTATCTATTTTATAGAAATTGTCATATCTTTCTTCAAACCAGCAGCAAAGCCAGGGAATTCAGGGAGATATAAGGACAAATATCTATCAATAAACTGGCATGAAGGTTTTAGCATAAACTTATAGAAGTAACTCTTCTATAAATTGTTGATGTGTACTGGTTGAGAACTCATTATGGCATTAGAAGTTTTTAAGAAGAGACTGGACAGCCATTTGTCTGAAATGGTATAGGGTTTCCTGCCTGAGCATGGACTCGATGACCTCCAAGGTCCTTTCCAACTTTATTATTATTATTATAATTATTTTCAGAGAAAATGCTGACTAAAATTATGGGTCCACTTCACAATGGATGGATTTACCACCAATCCTGCTGCATACATTGCTGTTACTTTCAATCATTGAGAATGAATCAAATACATACTTAAAATTATTCCATAGAATCAATTACATAAATTACTCAATTTCTAAAGTAAATCAGTGGCAAATGGATGGCACAAAAAGGTATAGCAACAATGTATCAATTTACAAAAAATGGGGCCAGAATGTAGGATTAGCCAGTTGTTTGTCCATGGTGGCAGAAGAGATAGAATCTTATAGCGAGAACAGATGGCTGCTACCTCAATTAATGAATAGTTGCTACCCTAGGTGGTACTACAGATGATAATTATTTACTCTGATTAATTACTCTCAATTTATAAGCTTATAAAACTTCAGCATCTGAAGTTTTTACCCCTTGGCATCAGAGGCCCATCAAATTAAAAATGCATTGCTTTGCATGCTTGTCTTAATTTCAAAAGAAATCTGTCTTGGTATCTCTTTTGTTTAGAATTGATAATGAGGATATCAAAGTGGTACATAGTTTCTGCCTTTAAGATCAACCATCAACAGTAAAGGAACAAGCAGACAAGAATATGTTACAGACTAGTACTTGGTAGAGTAGCAATGGAAAAGCTATTTGCCATGAAGTGTGTTTGTACCCACAAAGATCAGAATACTAAGCAATGGTATTTCTCTGTGACACTTGGTTGAAGCAAAAATTGAAGAAATGGGATAGGAAGCGTATTGGCACTTTTGAACTTAGGTATTGGAGAAAATTCTTGAGAATATCATGGACAGTCCAGAGGACAAACAAATGGATAATCAAAGAAATCAAACCAGAGTTCCCAATTGAAAGACAAATGACCAGGCTCAAATTATTCTACTTCAGACACATGTGAAGATCTAGTTTTCTAGAAAAGGCTCTAATGCTAGGAATAATGTAAAGAAAGAGAAGAGACTGGCCAGCAGCAAGATGGATGGAGTCAGTTACAGTGACAGTGGCAATGGGTACACCATTGGAAGACATGAACGACAAAGTTAGGGATAAGATTGCCATGGAAAAAATCTATATAGTTGCTAAGAGTTGACACTGACTTAATGGCACATAATCAATCTCTTTTCTACTCTGCCCTAGCAATGTCCTTCAACCCTCCAGATTAACCATTCCTCTAGATATATCTAGCTGACTTCTGAGTTTATTTCTAAGAACTGTAATTAGAAAAATAAAGTCAGCCTTGTAGATCTGTCTCACCTCTATGGTTTTCTTATTTTATTACAGATAAGCAGTTAGTCCATGGAATCAGACATGATAGAAATCATGAGTGCTAGCTATGGTGTTAAGATTGTCAAAGATTATGCTAGTAATAATTAAAAAATGTAAGCAAAACTTTCAATTAATATTCTAAAATGATTGCTTGAAATTTCCTCAGGTCCTGTTAATACTAGCTAGTAATAATAGTACCAGGGTAGATTATGTTTATTTTTCAAAATAAAAAAAAAATATTTTAAATGGAATCATCAATAAAATATTAGTCTAAAATAGATTCAATTAAATCGTACCATGAACATAAAAAAATTACATTTATAGTCCCATAAAGTGATTGGAAGACTAGCCTAAATATCAGATGCAATAAAATCAGCACAAGTAAAGACAGAGACAACTGAACTGAAGAGTACAGTACAGAGATAATAGAACAAAAAGAGCCAAATCCTCCTATAGAAATTTTAAGATTAATAATGTTATGACTTCTTTTCCTGGAGTTTAATATTTTTTTTAAAAAATGGTAAGGGCTTTGCTTAAATGAGAAAAAATAAATATTAATACAAGATTTAAGGTTTAACTATATAAAAATACCATTTTATCATGTGCATGATTTAGTTCTTACTGTTCCAAATGTACTGCTTTATCTGCAACTCAGTGTAATTAACAGATCATGATGAACTACTTTCTAAAAATCAAGTTAAGAATTATATAGTGTACCATCCTCAAGGATAAAAATTGCTATTTTGTCTTATACATTTTTATCTTCTAGATTTCCATCATTGTTTTAGAAATATATGAAATGGTAAAGTTCTCTTAAAAATAATTTAAACCAGGTATCTCTCTTGATGATTTAAATCAGTAACTCAAATCTCTATAATTTAAATCAATCCACCCAAGTTGGTGTAAATCATAATCTACATTGAGGGGTGAGGAATATGCATTCCAAAATGTTCTTTCCTTGCTAGTTTCAGTTCATAGAAAACTATTAGTCTCCACCCTTTGTTATTACTTCCAAATCTGGATGCAATTTTATATGCAATTAAAAAAAAACCACCGGTCTATATGCCAGATAGATTAAATATTATCTCAAGAGTTTTTCAATCTGTACTCAATATTGAATAGAAAAGGACTGAATAAAGTTCAGACAGTCTGTATTTTTTTTAAAGCTAACCCATGCAATGTTACATAAAAATGTGTGATTGCTCAATGAAAAATGGGCAGGTTTCTATTTTTAATAACTTTATTAAAATATGTCTTTTGCTTGATGATAAAACATTCTTCCCAGCTAACTTAATCTTCAGACTTTGTCCATACTTTTTTTCAAGATCATACTTTTTCCTGTTTTAATGGGAAACAAATAATTTGTTGGATCAAAGGCTTCTGAAAAGGGCTGCTTCTCAAAATTTTTCATTTGGCACACACCATTGTCAAGAATAAGAACAGATTATGAAACCTTAACAGAAAGATAATAATCTTGTACTGTGTGTTCAATGACAGGACAGATTTTGGCTTCCTAATTAGCTGGAAAAATAATGCTAACCCTTTCCCCCCATCAGGTTTCTCTTTTATTCTTTTTTTTCCCCAGAATTCGTTGAAAAAAGTTCTGATTTTTCTAGGTGCATTAACACTTTGACTCTACTGCAAGATAAGCCACGCTCACAAAACTATTTTTTCACTCGAAAGTCTTCATGTTTAACTTGACTTTGTACATGGCAGAACTTTTATTTTCAAACAATGGAGAAGTAAAGGGAAAAGAAAAAAAAAATATGGGGAAGCCAAGGATTTGCTTTTGATGCTGGAAAGGTTCCAGTAAAAACTGGTTTGTACATGGGAACATGGTGTCAGACTAAAAAAGAATCAGCTTGTCTGACTTGTGGTTTATTTGACAGCATTCATCTTCTCTTGGCCCGATACAGAGCAATTAGTGCTCTTCAGTTGAATCATGTGTTAAGATCATCCAGGCATTTTTTAATTAGGGTTAGCTAAACAGACAGCAAACGAAAACTTGGGCAACTTAACTTTATACTTCCTTTTCCATGAGAGCTCTCTATATCTTTGGCCCCTCTGCTGTTCCTTTATTGTTCTTTCTACAAGCAGATACATGTACCTTTGCAGCATGTTCCTCTTTCCAATTTTAGACTGTCTCAAGTTCTTTCAATTGTCTCTACTTTATTATGTCAATCCACTGAGAGGCAGAGAAATCTTTCAAACATTCCCAAGCAGAATCTTGCTAAAAGTAATGTCCCCAAAGTTGCAAGGTACTGTTATTTCAAATGACACCCTGAGAATGATGTCAAAATCTAACCAATTTTGGTCAGATTGTTCTTTCACACTGAGACATACAAAAAGAAATACTGTACTTCTTCAGCCCATGTATACTCAAACTGTAGAACTCGCATGTTCAAGATGTCAAGGGGCTATTTTATCTACATGGCTCTTCTAAGTAGTTAACAAATTTGTGGATCTGGTTCAGATAATTAACAAGCAATACAAATGAGAATACAAGCTTGACACCTGTTGCTGATCAGAAAATAAACAACAATCAGAAAATATTTCTTTGGTTCTGTCTTGAATCCATCTGGGTAGCCCCTCTAAAAAGCATTAGACTGACAGAACTTCAGCTCAACCTATCCAAGTCTTTATTTATAATAATTTCCAGCAGGAAGTATTTCAAGCACCTTCTATTGTGAAAATATTCAGTATCTGACAGAAAACTAATGAGGAATGCAGAATGCTTAGTCAGAATTCCTAGATTATCCAGATTTAAAGCCTACACTAGATAAGAGAAACAAATACATTCCTAAAAGGTTGGTTACTAGTTGAAATGTTTTCCTGAGCTAATACAATGTATTTTTTCCTTTTCCAAATTTCCCTTCCAAATCTCTGCATCTACAGAATGATAAAACAAACAGGCCGGTGTCATATAAGATAATTTCCTTTTTAGGAACACGGAGAAGAAAATACTCTCTCTTAAATTAAAAATCAGGAAGCATTCCTGCAAAGACTAGTACAGGTACATAGCAAATCCTGAAACATTCAAAACATTTCAAAACCCCAGAAAAAAATTAACAAGCTTATCTGTTTGGAGAGAAATCATATATATGAATTCCCATAAAGCCAAGTCTGAAATACATTTCAGACAAATTGTGACAAATTCCTCTATGAATACATAGCAAAGAAAGCTCAATTTTGTCTTATGAATGCTATTTGAATATAGATTCTTAGCAGTGAATAGAAGAAACAATGTTTTCCTGTCAGCTTAAATTTTCCATCATAATCCAGGTTAGTAAGGATAAAACCAGGAAATATTTAGGCCTACTGTTGAATCCAGGCAATGATTCAGTGACTGATTCATTAAGGAAAACTGAAACAGAAGCTTTTTTGGCAACCAGCTCTGACATAGAAGGTTCACTAATTATTCACCCTGATGGTAGCAAGCCGAAGATGAATTCAGTAAAACTGCACACCACTAAAATGTCAGTGAACTGCTCTTTTAGACTACTGTATGTAGTCAACAAAAGCAAAATACAAAGAGAGAAGGACTTGTAAATGAACTTCTGACACATACAAATTATCAGAGTTCAGTAAATCGGTTGTTTCCAATACTACAAGCATGCCTCTTCTTCAGGAACAAGAAAAGACTGATCTTTCAGGAAAGGTCAGCAGAAGTGATTTTGGAGCAATCTGAATTGGAAGCATTTGGGGCACCTTTGGCTATAGTTTCCCAATCCAACATACCTGCTTCCACCAGCTTTTCTGCTTAGCAGTATGGCAGCCTTATTCACTGTCAAGAAAATGTATACATATATATAGCACAGTCACCACCACTTAACTTTGCCAAAAAGACCAGTAAAAATTATAGAACCTAAGTGTACAATCAGATTTTAATGTTCTATGTATGCAGCGCCCCTTTAAAAAAATCCTTACATTCTCCTTCCATTTCTTAAAGATGAGAAGGCAAGGAATGACTATCTTTTTAAATTAATTATTATACTAACTATAGTTATTGATATATTGTCAGACCAAAGAACTTTGCTGAATAGCTTAGGCCATGTATTGACTGTCTAGCAGACACATGTCACACTATAAATGGGGCATTGTCTTACCTGAATGCCTTTTCTCAGCATGGAGATGGAGAATCCACCAATGGGTTTACTCTGTCTTCCTGCCCATTAGACTAAGTCAGTCAAACTTGCTTCACCTGTCCTGCACCAGGACACACCCAGTCTTGATGAGGGCGAAAGCCGCTGACGATAGTCCGACGTGTTGGCTCCCAGACCCCTAACACTGGACCTGACGGACCCTAAGGGGTGAGAGTGGATTCTCCATCTCCATGCTGAGAAAAGGCGTTCAGGTAAGACAATGCCCCTCCTCCAGCACAGGAGATGGAGAATCCACCAATGGGATATACCAAAGCCTCACTGTCCCTATGGGAGGGAAGCAGTCAGGGCCGGTTTCTTGTCCCTAAGTACCACTTGTTGGAGGACCCTCCGACCAAAGGAGGAGTCTACAGAGGCGAACTTGTCCAGTTTGTAATGCCGCATAAATGGGACGGCAAAGACCACGTCACTGCCCTACAAACACCCTCGATGGACGCCTGAGTGGCCCATGCTGTGGAGGTCACAGCACTGCACGTTGAATGCGCTGTGACATGACTTGGAACTGGGAGGGAATGTGACTGGTACGCCCCTGCGATGCAAGCCCTGATCCACCTCCCTATAGTTGAGGCAGACACCCTCTGTCCCATAGAGGAATGGTGAAAGGAAACGAAGAGGACTTCAGACTTGCGGAAGGCCGCTGTTTGCTTGATATAGTAGCGGAGGGCTTTGCGGATGTCCAGTGCATGCCATTGCCGTTCCAAGTCATGAGACGGATCAGGGCAAAAATCCGGCAGGACAATCTCCTGAGCCCTATGAAAAAGGGTGTTGACCTCCCTTGGGAATGAAGGTAGGGTCTAATCGAAGGACTACCCGGTTCTGGTGAAAAGTACATAGGTCATCCCTGATAGACATTGCTGCAAGCTCAGAAATCCGCCTGGCACATGTGATAGCTACCAGGAAGGCAACCTTATGAGATAAGAACGGAAAGCACAAGTTAAGATAGGCTCAAACGGTGGTCTGGTGAAGGCTTGTAGGACCCACGGCAACTCCCAAGAGGGATACATATGAACCACGGGAGGTTTTGTGCTGGTGGCACCCTTGAGAAAGGAGCATATCATAGGATGTTGGGCCAAAGGCGCTGAGTTGTCATAGGTAAGTAGCGTGGAGAGAGCCACTACCTGTCTGCGGATGGTATTGGGCGCCAATCCCCTATTGAGCCATTCCATCAAATAGTCTAAGATCTTTGGGACAGTCATATCCAAGATATGTAGTTGCTGTCTTTCGCACTAATGGCAGAAATTTCGCCACGTGGAGTCGTAAATGCGATTGGTTGCCAGCCAGCGGGAGGCCTGAATCATGGAAATCACTCGTGACGAATAGGATTCCCTGGGCGCTCAAGTGCCAGGCGGTTAACTGCAGCCATTGGGGTTCTGGATGTTGTAGAACTCTCTGGCTGAGTGCTATGCGGCCTGGGGGAATTTGCCATGGTAGAGACCGGGAGAGATTCACAAGGTCGGCAAACCACGGCCTTCATGGACAATATAGAGCCACAAATATCACCTCTACCGGCTTGTGTAGTAATTTGCGGATGACCGCCGGGATCAGAGGAAGAGGAGGAAACACGTAAAGCAGGCCCCTTGGCCATGGACTTCAAAGAGCGTCCGCTCTCTCCGCCCCTGGGGATGGGAACTGGGAGAAGAATCTCGGAAGCTGGGAATTTACCGGGGAGGCAAACAGGTCCAGGACCGGTTGGCCGAATCTCTGCAATATTTCCTTGAAGAGGTCCGGGTGCAGGAGCCATTTGGAATGGTCCACTGTCGACCTGCTCAAGAAGTCTGCCTGATGCTTTGCCTCCCCCGAGATATGGTCGGCCCTGATGGAGCTCCTCTGCTCAGGAGCCCAACAGCTGGGCCTCGGCCATGAGGGTCCTGGAACAGGTGCCCCCTTGCCGGTTCACATGGGCCTTTGCCGCCATGTTGTCCATGAGGACCAGGACATGCCGCCCTGCAACTCTGTTGCGGAAGCGGTGAAGAGCCAAGTGTACGACTCTTGAGCTCCAACCAATTGATGTTGTGCCACAGGTCTGCTTGGGACCAACGGCCCGAAGCCAGCTGTGACTGAAGGTGCACTCCCCAGCTGAACAGACTGGCGTCTGTCATAAGTGTGAGCCGAACGGGTTCCTTGAAGAAGGACCCCCTGGCTACTATTGGGGAGGACCACCACCAGAGGGACACCAAACACCAAGGGTCTGAGAAGGAGCCCTTACCCTTCAGTTGGAGGAGCTGGTGCCCAATCTTTGGAAGGAGAGCAGGAACCACTGAAGGTTCCAGGAATGCAGTCTGGCCCAAGGCACTATCGCGATACACGAAATCATCTTTTCCAACAGTTGGGAAAGCAGGACCAGTGTCACTAAGTGCTCCCTACGTACCTTGAGGACCATGGCCCGGATGCTGTCCTGACGTTCCTGGGAGAGGTAGACCTGGCAACGGTCTGTGTCTACGACAGCACCTAGGTGTAGGAGTCGTGTCGAGGGAATAGTCTGGCTCTTTTGAAAGTTCACCGAGAATCCGTGGTCCTGGAAGACCTTGATCACCAACGTCAGGTCCAACTGGGCGGCTGGAAGGGAGGACGACTGGATGAGAATGTCGTCCAGATAGCATTGAATGCGTACCGGCACCAACCTCAGACATGCAGCGAGCACAGCCAAGATCTTGGTGAACACACTTGGAACTGACAAGAGGCCGAACGGCAGGGCCGTGTACTGGTAATGATGGTTCATATAACAGAACCTGAGAAACTGCCAGTGATCGGGGAAGATGGGGATATGGAGGTGCGCTTCCGTGAGGTCTATGGACATCAGGAAGTCTCCCCTCCTTATGCTGGCCAGGATGGACTGGAGCGTTTGCATCTTGAATTTCCTGTATGTAATATGGGAGTTCAGACCTTTGAAGTCGAGAATCGCTCGCCATCCCGAGGCCTTGGGAACCACGAAAAGGATGGAATAGAATCCCCTTCCCAGTTGACCGGCCGGCACTGGTTCTATGGCTCGAATCTCCAAGAGGTGTTGAATGACTTCGTGCATGAGGTTTTTTTGGACCGGATTCCTTGATTGCGGGTTGGACACGAATTCTAAGGACAGACCATAACGTATGGTTTGGAGGACCCAAGAATCTGTGGTGGTGACTTCCCATTGCTGGGCGAAAAGGGTCAGTCTGCCACCTATGGGAGCCGCTTCTCAGGAGTCACTTGGACCTCCTGAAAGGGTACCCCCTGAAAGGGCCATTTGCCCTGGTACTGTTGTCTGGGTCCGGAGCCCGATCTTTCTGACTGGCGGTCCTGTCTGGTCATGAAGGGGCAGGGGGCTGTGCGGAGCCGAAGCCTGTCCTTGACCGAAAAGACTGCCGGCCGGCATATGGGTTGGAACACCTGTCCGCCTGCCTGCTGAGGTGGGCCAGCACCTTCCACTTATCATAATTCTCAGTTAAATAAGGTGCTAGGGCCTCTCCAAACAGCTGACCCCCCTGATAAGGGGCCGCAGCCAAACGCCACTTGGACTTGGTGTCGGCCTGCCAATGTTTTGAGCCACAGTAGTCGGCATGCTGTGACATTGGAGGCTCTGAATCTGGAAGCAAATCTGCCTGCATGCAGCACTGCATCAGAGACATACTCTGATGCTGCATCTAATTTGCTAATTTGGTGCATGCGTACCTCCTCCAGAGGAATTCGGGCCTGAAGTTGATGGAGCCAGAGGAGAGAGGTCCTAGCAAAGAAAGATGAGCAAGTAGCCACTCTTATCGCCCATGCCGTCGCCTGGTGAGTCCTGCGGAATGTCAATTCCCATCTCCTATCCTTGGACTTCAACACCCCGGCCATATCCCCCGACACCTCCGACGGGGACAAAAGAGGAGTCAAGGGTTCATCTACCATTGGCACCTTAAGAGCGTCAGCTAAGGCTGGTGTTGCACTGAACAGCTTCATGTCCGTTCCCCACAGTGAAGGGAAGGTGCCAGGTGAAGCCCATTGCTTCCGAATGGCGTTCAAGAATAACTGGGGATAGGGGACGTGGTGTTCAGTCGCAGCAGGCTCAGAAAACACCGTATTTGGATCGGAACTGGTTGGGGGACCTAACAGAGGGACCATATCCGGACCTATGTTAGCGGTATTGCTGGCCTTGTGGAGGAGAGGCAAGAGGAGAGCTGGGTTAAAGAGACCCCCAAATGGTGATGGGGCTGTAGGGGGCTCCTCCTCGTCCGATCATGGTATGTCAGCTTGGTCGTGCTCCACAGGAGACAATGCCCTGCTATAAAAGGATCGGGGTGGCGAAGGAGAGCCTTGGTACTTGGGTACTCCCGACTGAGGAAGATAAGATGGAGGTAAGGGTGCAACCAACTCGGATCTGGGCATGTGATAAGACTTGGTGGCAAAGGTATGGTTGACTGCCTGAGATATTAAGACCTGAAGGTGTGCAGTGGAAAGGGCTCCTGGAGGCTCAGCTATCCTGGGCCCAGCCGCTATGGGAGTGAAAGTGGGTTCTGAGCCTGACTGTAGGGCCCACGGTGCCAATGGTGCATGGTGGATATGTGAATTGTGATTCTCTCCAGAAGAAGGGGGTGTGTGGGAAATCCTTCCGGGAACCAGACCCTGAGTAGATGTGGAGGGCCCCAGCGGGAGGTCAAAGACCGAGGTCTCTGTCTGCTCCATCTCTGCCCTAGCCAGCCTCTGCGCTTTGGAAAACTCCTTCTCCAAAGCCTGATGCCTCCTGATAGCCTGCTGTTCCACCAGCTTGGAAGGTTTCCTTCCTGAAATTTTTTTTGCCTTGGCCTTGACCTTGCCGGCTACCTCCTTTTTGGAGGACTTACGCTTCTTTTGGCAAGGGGATGCAGAGGTGGTGTCCTGGGGCACCGTGGTGTCCTCCATCATAAGGTGAGCTATCTCAGTGTTGTGCTGAGAGGGAGCTGTTGGAGCCGGGCACAAGGTGTGGTTGGCCCACCTAGTGGATCAGACTAGTACTGATGGAGCAGGTTACTTTTGGATGCGAGGCTGATTGTAAGGCCTAGTCCACCCTGTTCCCCTGGCCACCCAACCGTCACTTGCCTACTTCGTGGGCCGGTCGTATCTATGTCCGTGGCAAAATCACATATATGATGACAGCCTGCTTGCTCGTAGAGCACTGGTTTGACAAGTAAGTTAAGTCAGCACACTTGCGGGGTGGGTTGAATCTACAGTAGCGGCAAAATCACAGCCGTGATGATAGCCAGCTCACATGTAGCCCTCTGGATGGTGGCCAGGTCAACGAAGTGCACCAGTTAGGCCTGTGATTGTGTGTAGACTGCATATCATTTTAAATATATGTGCTACCTAGGATCAAACTCGCAGCCTCTTGATTATGAGGTGGGGCTTAACCTCTGGGCCACTATGCCACTCCTGCTGTCACAGTCCCTGCTAGGCCAGGGCTTGGACAGAAAAAGAGAAACGAAAGGGAACAAGGTGAACCCTTAGGTTACTCAGGGCTGTTGTTTATGTGGAGATTACTGTCCTGTTATGGACAGCGGCTGCGGCGCACCACGATGGGTCAAAATGGCAGCCGTACAGGATTAATGAAGGAGGTTTTGCGGGCCAGGCCCAGCAAGCGGTGGCCAAAATGGCAGCTGCACCGATCTGATGGCGCAACGATCCGATGGTGAGGGGAAAAGCGCAAAACAGGCCTGACGTGCTGCATCCAAAATGGCAGCTACAGCGATCGGATCATGAGGGAGAAGTTGCGAAACTGGCCGGCAATGAGCTTCGTGAGCCTGTTGACTGGAGGGGGAGCCCAGGAAAAGAAGTGAGGAGGGAAGCCCCGGAGACCTGACAGGGGGCTAATTGGCAACGGTGGCTCGCCCATGGCAGTCAAAATGGCGTCCGGGACGATCCGATGCGAAGAAAGAAAGCTGAGGCCTATTTCAACATCCCTGGGGAGTTGGAGAGAAATCAGGGCTGCAGCGCTGATCCCAGCGCTGAAGCAGTTGAAAGAAGGATTGGCTCGAGTGTGGAGTTGAAGCCCTCGCAATTAGTCCCAGGGCCCTGGGAAAAGCACCCCCCCCCCAAGCCTCCAGCAGGCAGTCTGAAACAGCGCTGATCCCAGTACTGTTGAGATGACTGTGGAGTCCAGGAAAAATGTAGAATCCACCAATGGGACAAAACTATCTGACCTGCAGCTAAGCTGGGAGCCAAAATTGTCACGTCCGTCTGGACTGCAGACTAAGTCAAGACTGGGTGTGTCCTGGTCCAGGACGGGCATGGCAAGTTTGACTGACTTAGTCTAATGGGCAGGAAGACAGAGCAAACCCATTGGTGGATTCTCCATCTTCTATGCTGGAGAAATACATGTTTTCGTATACTTAGAAATTAGACTTGCCATCCATATGTGGAATTCTGTCAAGCTTTCCAAATTTCAAAAGGTCAAATAAACCATGAATACTGGAGAGAGATGTCCTGGATATATATTTGGGAGTTTGTACATTAATTTAATTAACCTTAGAAAGTGAGAAATGACAACATACACTTTTTTCTACATCTCTCACAAGACATGTTCTCTCAGTGTGACCATCTCCATTTGGAAGTCAAAGCAAGAATATCCGATGTTCGAAGTACTTTTGAAGAGTTTCATCTGTCAGAACTATGACATTGGAATTTTGTGTTGATACTCCAGTAAATATTTCCCTCATAAGCATCTTTGTTCACTGACACAACAATGTTGAACACTGGCCTACAGACCTAGAACATAACAATATGTTGAGGAAGCTATAAAGACAGACAAAGTTCATTTGTAATATAAAAGAAAACTCTACAACAATAAAGTTCACCTGCCCTGCAGGAGGAAGAGGAAAAAGGAGATACTGCCAACTTGCTCCTATCCTTCAAATCATGTTTCAATTGACCTTGAGAGATTTCCTGTAGGAGGCAAGATGGGACTACTGAAATCTTTTCCCATGTCTATACATTTCCCCCTCTCAATAAACAGAGATTTCTTTGAAGTAATTAGTAGAAAGAAGCATTGTTGGGGAACATCTGAAACCTTTAAGAGTCCTGGGGGAAAAAATTTCAGCCTTCTGATGCTTCAAGATGAAAAGGAATAAAACCTGAACTATTTTTTTCTTAACCCTAACCTTAACCAAAAGCAAAAAAGATTCAAAATTCAAAACTACATACTTCATGCAGAGGAAAACCTGTGCACAAAGACTGGTTTTAAAAAGCCTTTCTTATAGCAATTTAGTGTATTTTTTTTCTTCTAAAAATATCATAGCTATTTAATATATTATTATTAGGAATTCAAGACTGTTCTCTTATTCTGGTTACAGGAATTCAAAGCAATTTCCTTAAACAATTAAATTGTTCAATTTAAAACAATAAAATACAAATAGGGAAGATGTAGTTGAAAATACCATGCTAAAATCACACAAAGTGAAATACAATAAAAATAAATGTGTATCTAAGGATGAGGGAACACAAGATAAAAATCTATCCTAATGCAGTAGACATTACAGGACAATGAACATCAGTGTACTCGCTGGGATCTACACAGCTACTTTATAACTGGCCTGATTTTTGATCCACTTGATTCAACCTTGCTCATAAAATGCATTTTCCAAAAATTCACAACAGAGATTTTTAGCTAAAGATTTCAGTGAACTTCTTTGCCAGCTTTACAAGGGAGACTAGAGCAGGAAATCAACCCTCCAAGAATGCTAAAGCCACTTTGATTGAGAGTGGCTATAATAACAGAAACTTGCCAGACTGTACTTCCTCCCCTTTCTTATACTCCTATGAATTACTGAAGTCTCTGTCTGAGCCTCTTCTGTATATTTTCTGTCTGTTGTGGATTTTTAAGGCCTGTTTCACCCCTCCTTCCTTTGGTAACACATCTAGCATACCGCCATCAAGGTAATTTTGCTTACTCTCTACTACCGTACTTGGGATATCTATAGGTCATTGATGGCGAACCTTTTAGAGACCGAGTGCCCAAACTGCAACCCAAAACCCACCTATGCATTGTCGGGTGCTGGGTGGGTGTGGCCCATTGAGTGGGTGTGGCCCATTGGGTGGGCGTGGCTGCAGTGGTAACAGCAGATTGGGTGGGACTAAAAAGTTCAATAAATTCCAACTTTGCAAGATCTTTTTGTTTTCCCGCGAAAAGTTGAAATTGACTGATTGATTGAACCTTTTTTTTGTACACAGGCGGAGGCCTAAAGCGAAAAGGATTTATAAAACCCAGCTGAAGGCCTAGGACTGGGGCGACGGCGCGTGTGCCCACAGAGAGGGCTCTGAGTTCCGCATCTGGCACCCGTGCCATAGGTTCGCCACCACTTCTATAGGTAATGTAGTGTTTACATAGAACGCATAGTGTCAAACCTGTGCTGATGCATTTGCTCAGAAAATCAAGCCATCCATTGCTGTTAACCCAATGATTTAAATAAAGCCCCTGCATTGAATATATCTTTTGATACAATTTATAGAGCAGGCTTTGTGAAGAAAATCATACTGTAGATGTGAACTATTTTTCAAAACAATGTAGAAAATGAAGCTGATCCAAAACAGATTACTAATTTGTCCATGCTACACCTGTACTTCATCAAACAAATTACAAACTGCCACTGCTTTGGAGTTTAATATAAGATCCTGGCATTAATTCTTATAGACTTCAATAGCTCTGAATCAGCTTACTTCAAATACTGAATTACCTTCCGCCATATGTGTCTATGCAAGATCTTCAGAGATCTCTGTTTAGAGTTCTTCTGCCAAATGAAATAAGGCATTTAAATTTAATTAAATTATCAGGAAGGGGACTTTTTGAAAATAATATCTAATTATAGAACAGTCTTCTTCAGAAAAATTTGCCAGACAATATCCCTGTAGTTTTTTTTAACAGTAGATGAAAACCTTTCTGTTCATATGGGTCTTTCAAAAAATTAGCACAAGCTTCTCACTTTTAAAACCCATGTGCTTAATCTGGAGATATTGTGAATTTATTTTGTGACTGTATTTTATATTATGTCTGACTGTGTGATCTTACATCCCATTTTGCAATTAAACATATTACAAAGTGCAAAAGCATTCTGAATTGTGAAGCATCCAAATGTAACTGAATACATAAAGCATAATGTGCAGTAACACCAACCTTTCCCAATTAACACAAAAATGGGATATCACACTTCTATAGAACAATCTGAGGCCTGCAATTTTCTGGAAAGGTCCTTGATTCAAAACATTGCACTTTCTATTGGATGGCTCTGTGACAAGGTATGGACCAAACAAGCAGCTTCTAAGAATAGCTTAGAAGGGGCTTTGTCTTACCTGAACACCTTTTCTCAGCATGACGATGAAGAATCCACCAATGGGTTTTGCTTGTCTTCTGCCCGTACACTGTCAGCCAATTTTGCTCCGCCTCTCCTCCTGAGTCCTCCCTTTCCCAGTCTCAACTGAGGCAAAAGCTGTTGGCTACGTTTCCGTGTGTTGGCTCAATCTTCTCCCAGCAGAGGACCTGTTTACAAATTGTGTTGGGCGCTAAGCCCCTATCCAGACCCTCTGCTAGGTAGTCTAAGATCCTTGGGATCGAAATACTAAAGGGGTCTGGCTGCTGTCTTGTGCACCAGCTGCAATAATTTTTCCACGTGGAGTCGTAGATTCTGTTAGTTGTAGGCCTTCTTGAGGCCTGGATTGTCTTAATGACTCTTTGTGAAAAGGTCTCCCCTTCTAGGAGGCTCTGTTCAAGTGCCAGGTGGCTAATTGGAGCCACTGTGGCTCTAGATGTAGTAGAGCCCCCTGGTTGAGGGAGATTTGATCGTGCGGAATCCTCCATGGTGGGGATGCAGAAAGATTTATGAGGTTGGCAAACCACGGCTGTCTTGGCCAGTGTGGTGCAATGAGTATCACCTCTGCTTGTTCCTGCAATATCTTTCTGATGGTTGCTTGTATCAGAGGAAGCGGTGGGAAAGCGTATAGCAATCCCTCCGGCCAATGTCCCTGGAGCACATCTGCTCTCTCTGGCCCCAGTGATGGAAAACGGGAGAAGAACCTCAGGAGCTGAGCATTCTTGGGGCTGGCAAATAGGTCCAGTACTCGGTGGCCAAACCTTTCTGATGCTTCCCCGAAGAGAGCAGGTTGCAGGCTCCACTCTGAGTGGTTTACCGTTGCTCTGCTCAGAGAATCCGCCTGTTGATTTGCTTCTCCTGATTTGTGTTCGGCCCTGAGGGAGGCTAGGTTGTTTTTGGCCCAGGTTCCCAGCGATTTGGGCTTTGGCTGCCACATTGTCCATGAGAACTAGGACATGTTGATCCGTCACTGCATTGTGAAAATGACAGAGGGCCAGATGTATGGCTCTGAGCTCCAACCAGTTTATATTGTGTCTTAGATCTTCTTTGGACCATTGGCCCTGTGTCAATTGTGATTGTAGATACGCTCCCCAGCCAAATAGGCAGGCGTCCGTGGTCAGGGTGGCTCGGACTGTTTCCTTGAATATGTGTCCCCTTGTCATCGCTGGGGACACCCACTTCAGTGATTTCAGAACCCCTGATGGCACCTTTACCCTTTGGTTGGAGGCGTTGGTTCCCGCATTCTGAAATGGGAGTAGGAACCACTGCAGGTCCCTGGAATGTAGCCGTGCCCATGGCCCAATTGCTATGCACGATATCACTTTCCCTAGCAAGCTGGAGAGTGTGGCCAGTGTGGTGGTCCGCCTCCTTCGGATTAGCCTGACCAGGGTTCGAATGCTATTTCGGCGTTCCCAAGAAAGGTAGACCTCGCATTTTATGGTGTCTATCACCGCTCCCAGGTGAAGGAGATGGGTCAATGGGACCGTTTGACTCTTCTGGAAATTGATTGAGAACCCATGGTCTTGAAGGACCCTTAGGGTCAGTGTTAGATCTGACTGTGCTGCTTGGACTGATGAGGACTGGATGAGAATGTCATCCAGATAACACTGGATGCGCACCGGAATTGTCCGCAGATGTGCGTCGAGAGTCACCAGAACCTTTGTGAATACTCTGGGGACCGAAGACAGACCGAAGGAAAGGGCTCTGTATTGGAAATGCTGGCCTGCAACGCAGAATCTGAGAAACCTTCGATATTCTGGTAGAATGAGGATGTGAAGGTAGGCCTCCGTCAGATCTATGGATGTCAGGAGATCTCCCTTTCTGACTCCTGCTAACATTGACCGGAGAGTCTGCATTTTGAACCTCCTGTATGCCAGGTGGGTGTTCAGATTATTTAGATCTAGAATTGCTCTCCACCCCCCCCCGAACTCTTTGGGACTAAAAATAAAATGGAGTAGAACCCGTCCCTGTTGCCCTTCTCCACCGGTTCTATCACCTGGATGTCCAGGAGGTGCAGGATGGCCTCCCTGAGGAGTTTCCTTTTGGTCGGGTTCCTTGACAATGGGCAAGGAACGAAACGGTTTGGGGGTTTGGAGATGAATTCCAGTGAGAGGCTGAATCTGACAGTATTTAAGACCCAAAGGCCTGCCACCAATGGGAGAGCCCTCCCCGCCGTAACTTGGGATTTGCGAAGGGACAACCCCCCGCTCCACCAAAGGGCCGCTTTGACTGGAATTGTTGTCTAAATCTGTCCCTGTTGCTGGCTCTATCGCTCTGATGGTCTGATCTGGGCTGACAGGGACAGGGAAAAAAGTTCTGCTCTGGGCCTGCCTTAGATCGAAATGACGGTCGGTGGGGATAGGACGAGACTCTCCTCTCCGTTCTCTTTGACGGGTGGGCCAATACCTTGCGTTTATCCTTGTTTTCTATCAGTTAAGGATTAAGGGCCTCACCAAAAAGCATGCCGCCCTTGTAGGGTACTGCCGCCAACCGCCACTTCGCTTTAATGTCGGCTCGCCCCTATCTGAGCTACAGTAATCTATGTGTTGCTATGTTGTATGCTATTGCCCTTGCAGAATAGTTTGCTGCGTGCAAGGATGAATCTGCCATGAATTCCGCTGCCACCACTAACCTTAAGTCCTGTTGGGTCCTCTCCTCCTCCGGGGAGGTCCTCGCCTGGAGTTGGCGGAGCCAGAGTAACGCAGTCCTAGCGAAAAAGGAGGTAGAAATAGCTGCCTTGATTGCCCATGTTGAGGCCTGGTGTGTCCTGTGGAAGGTGAGGTCCGCCTTCTTATCCTCTGACATCAGGACCTCCGCTGCGTCTCCAGTTACCGTGGATGGAGAAAAAAGCGCGTCTATAGGCTCGTCCACCGTCGGGACCTCTATTACCTCCGATAAGGCTGGATCTATGTTGAACAGAGTTGGGTTAAATAGACCCACAAACAGTGGAGGGTCTGGGGATATATCATTGTCCTCTGACAGCCCCTGATCTGTCTGCTCATAGTCCTTGGCAGGAGACCTGTCTCTAGAGGACCGAGAAGGGGAGATTGAGTCCTGGTATACAGAGGCCTCCTCTTGGGAGAGATGGGAACGACCTCTTGAAACCACAGACCCGGCTCTGGAGCAATGATGTCTTGAAGAGGCCATGGCCTGAGCAACGGCCTGAGATATCAGGGATTGTAAGTGTTCCAATGACAATGCTCCTTGGTTATCTGAGAGACGAGGACCTGTTGCCGTTCCCGGGCCTTTAGGCCCTTTGCTTAGAGGAGATCCGATTGTCTGTATTGTGTCAGCCTCTGTTTCCAGAGGTTCCTGACTAGGCTTCATCGGGCCAAATATTTCCTCCTCCTTATAAATAGATAGAACCGTCTCCTGCTGTGTCTTGCCTCTTTTTGGCCCTAGAAAACTGTTTTTCCAGGACCTGGTATTGATGTTTGGCCTCCCTATCTGCTGCCTTGGAAGCCCTTTTGCCAGAAATTGCTTTGGCTTTGATCCTGCCCACCGCCTCCTGGTTGGATGATCTTGACCTCTTACACCCAGGAGGATTCCTGAGGTGACTGGGCAGCGTTTGTGTCTGCCATTGGCAGAAGAGATATCCCAGCTCAAGATTGAGAGAAATCTCAATTAAGAGGCCTGATGTAGGTCTACTTCAGGGGACAATTGCTGTGAATTGTGACAGGCTCTCCTTTCCTTCCTTTAACAGGTATTTATTTGATTTTTGATTTTTTAAAATATATAATTATTATTTTTAAAAAGGCGTGGCTAGGAAAGGTGAAGGAAATGCTTGATTCCGATTTCCTTGAGAGTGAGAGAGGTTTGAATGGAATCCTCCCCTCCCCGCTTCAGAAACATGTGGAGGTAAGATGTTGACTGAAAAAAAAAACCTTGTTCAATCTCCGCAGTTCAGCTGGGTTCCCGGGAGGCTGGCAGAACTCCGTTTGCGCTCGCCTACTGGGCTCCAAGAGAAAACAACACGCGCGGAGAATTAAGCTCTCTGCCAGCCAGCGGAGCTTCAGGGAAGCCGTGGGAGACCAGTAGCTCTCCACGGATCAGCTGATCTCCAGAAGAAAGAGCTGCAAGAGTCCTATAGCTCATCGCGGCTCAGCTGGCTTCAGGGGGAAGACCACGGAAGTCCTATTAGCCCTCCGAGGCTCAATAGCTTTCAAAGAAGCTGCGGGAGGTCCAATAACACCCGCGGATCAGCTGGCCTGGGAAATCCTGGAAATTGAAAAATTTTCAGCTGCTCCTCCAAAGAAGGGAATTAGGCAATCCCTGTGGGGGTGATTGGGGGGAAGAAAGGAAAAAACCTCCCCTTCGCCCTGGAGCTCACTTTGTGGCCAGAAAATGGCGCCTGGCTCTTTGTTCTGTCCAGCGATCGGCTGGACTCTAGCAAACCTCGCGACTGCGTTGCAATCGGCTGGCCAAAGAAAACAAACGAACAGCCATTCATTCTTTACTCCCCCCCCCCTTCGAAGGAAGTTAAAAAAAACAAAGGAAAAATACGACCTGATCCATGAACTGATTCAGGAGCCAAGGTAAATCTGTCTGATCGGGCTATAAACTAAGTTGAGACTGGGAAAGGGAGGACCCAGGAGGAGATGCAGAGCAAAATTGGCTGAGTTAGTCTACAGCAGTGGTTCTCAACCTTTCTAATGCCGCAACCCCATAATACATTTCCCCATGTTGTGGTGACCCCAACCACTTATATATCACCAGGTGCCAGGGGTGTGGCCAAAGGGGAAAAAATGGCGGACAGCCTTGTTTGGCGACCCCCGTGAAATGGTCGTTCGACCCCAAATGGGGTCCCGACCCACAGGTTGAGAACCACTGATCTACAGGCAGAAGACAAGCAAACCCATTGGTGGATTCTCCACTCATCATGCTGGAGAATCAACAAAAAACTTGTGTTTAATTCAGTTCTGTTATTACTGGTTAGGTGAAATGATTGTAAAGCTAAAGTTTTCAACTTTTGACATTGTATTTTAAGCTTTTACTGAAGTGTATGAAAAGAAGCAACCCTCCAGCCACAAAAAAATACACACCCCCTGTATGTATAACTTGCAAAGTGAGTTGTCTAAATCAGAGGTCTCCAACCTTTCCAGGCTCGCAACCCGGATGGAAGGAAAACAGCTTCAAAATTGGTGTGCACGCACACACAAACGCAAAGAGGGCCATGCGCACTGGCATGGCACTAGAGGCCTCTTTTGCACATGCAGCATGCGCTGGCACCATGCGCATGTGTGAATGGCAGTGCATCTCCTGCGATGGGTAGTGGTCCCATTCACACATCCGCAAATGGGCCACACAACCTGCCTAGCGGTAGTGGCACCATTTGTGCCTGCATGCATGTGCAAACAGGGATGCAGGTGCTAGTGCAACTGGGGGAAGTGTGCGCCCACATGTGCGTGCATCAGCCAGCCCACAGGTTGGGAACCCCTGGTCTAAGTGCTTTCTTCAGTGGTTTCTTCAGATTGGAAGGAGAGATCTCATATAGCTGACACCTCATATAGCATTCCCCAAGATCAGGCAACTGTGTCCTGGAAGATACTGAAGGGGCGTTGTCTTACCTGAATGCCTTTTCTCAGCATGATGATGTAGAATCCACCGATGGGTAATCTCAGCCTTCCTGCTCAGATGAGACTAAGTTAGAACTTTAGCCACGCCTCCCTCTGGGTATGTCTTCCCAGTTATTGACGAGGCAAAGCATCCATGATGAAGTCTGACGCAATGGCTCCAATTATCATGACACCTGCCTAGACTGCCGTAAAGGGAGGGTGTGGATTCTACATCATGCTGAGAAAAGGCGTTCAGGTAAGACAACGCCGCTTCTCCAGCATGATGAATGTAGAATCCACCGGTGGGACATACCAAAGCCGCTCATGTCCCTATGGGGAGGGAAAAGTCTAGGCTTGTGTCCCCTGAGAAGAAACTTGTTGTAGAACCCGCCTACCAAACATGGCATCCGCCGCTGCAAACCTATCAATCTTGTAATGCCTGACAAATGAGGAAGGGGAGGACCACGTCGCTGCCCCACAGATCTCCTCGACCGAAGCCTGGGTGGACCAGGCCGCTGACGCAGCTGTGCTGTGTGTCGAGTGAGCAGTGATGTGTGTAGGAACTGGAAGTGACTGAGAAAGACAGGCCCGAGCAATGCATGCTCTGATCCACCTACCAATGGTCGAAGAGGAAACCTTCTGACCCATGGCAGAGGGCTGAAAGGACATGAACAAGGCCTCCGACTTGCAAAAAGCCGAGGTTCGTTTGACATAATGGCGCAGTGCCCTGCGCACATCCAACTTATGCCACTGGTTTTTCAAACGATGTGACGGATTAGGACAAAAATTAGGAAGAACCAGATCTTGGGACCTATGAAACCAGGTATCGACTTTTGGAATGAAGGAAGGGTCCAATCAAAGGACCACCCTATCCTCAAAAAATGTACACAAATCACTCCTGACTGAGAGTGCAGCCAATTCCGAAATCCGCCTAGCCGATGTGATTTGCTACTAAGAATGCCACTTTTAGAGAAAGAAAATGAAGAGAACAAGAGCTGATGGGCTTGAACGGTGGAGAAGTCAAAGCGTGTAACACCCTAGTCAAGTCCCAAGATGGATAACGATGCACCGCAGGTGGCCTAGCATTAACCGCCCCTTTCAGAAAAGCACTAACTGCCGGGAACCAAGTTGTCGCAGGTAAGGACCGTTGACAAGGCCGCAACCTGTCTGCGGATGGTACTAGGTGATAAACCCTTATTCAAACCATCCAAAAGATATTCCAATATGTTGGGAATGGTGACCAATAGTGGTTCTTCCAAGTTCTTCCACGTGGCGTCATAAGTCCTATTAGTCGAGGGGCGCCTTGAGGCTTGAATCATCGAGATCACCCAGGACGAATAGGATTGTCTAGCTAAACTTTCCTGCTCAAGTGCCAGGCGGCCAACTGGAGCCACTGTGGATCTGGATGCTGAAGATTCCCTTGGCTGAGAGCCACTCGGTCCGGGGAAATCCTCCACAGTGACGAGAGTGATAGATCCACAAGGTCGGCAAACCACGGACACCGTGGCCAATGTGGAGCAATCAAGATTATCTCCACCCATTCCTGAATCAGTTTGCGAATGGTTGCCTGTAACAGCAGAAGGGGAGGAAAGGCGTAAAGAAGTCCCCCCAGCCACTTGCACTGGAGGGCGTCTGTTCCCTCCGCCCCCCAAGTCGGGAACCTGGTGAAGAACCTGGGGAGTTAGGCATTCATCGGGGAGGCAAAAAGATCCAGATGTGGATGACCAAACCTGATCGAGATTTCCCTGAATAGTGCCCGGTCCAGGTTCCACTCCGAGTGGTCGACAGTGACCCTGCTCAGGGAATCTGCTTGTCAATTCACCTCCCCCGATATGTGTTCCGCCCTGATGGAACCCAGGGTGGACTCTGCCCACAGACCCAGAGCCAAAGCCTCCTGCATGAGTGACCAGGACCGGGTCCCTCCCTGCTTGTTGACATGAGCCTTGGCTGTCACATTGTCTGTCAGAATCAAGATGTGTTGTCCCGCCTCTAGGGAGGAAAACCGACGGAATGCTAAGTGTATGGCTCTGAGTTCGAGCCAATTTATGTTGTGAGCTAGATCCGACTGGGACCACTGTCCCTGAGCCAGATGAGTCTGTAGATGGGCGCCCCAACCGAACAAACTGGCGTCTGTAGTCAAGGTGAGCCTGAGAGGCTCCTTGAAAATGGTCCCCACCACAGAAAAGATAACAGAGTGTGGTGAGGAACCCTCACCCTCCTTGTGGATGAACTGAGGTTCCGTTTCTGGAAGAGAAGGAGGAACCACTGAAGACTTCTGAGTGAAGTCTGGCCCACAGAACGATCCCCATACAAGAAACCATCTTTCCCAGGAGTTGAAAGGCCACTTTAGCTGACTGTGTTCAGCAGGTCAGAGGTTCAAATCTCACCGGCTCAAGGTTGACTCAGCCTTCCATCCTTCCGGGGTAGGTAAAATGAGGGCCCAGATTGTTGGGGGCAATGTAAATATACATTGCTTACTGGTGTACACCGCTTAGAGAGTGCTTGCACTTAAAGCGGTATATAAGTCTCATAAATAAATAAATAAATAAGTTGAGACAGCTGGACCAGAGGCACTGCCTTCTCTCTCCAAACCTGGTGTATGAGCTTCCGGATGCTGACCCTGCGCTCCTGTGAAAGATAAACCTTGCAAAGATTTTAATCTATTATCGCACCTAGATGAAGAAGGCGCCTTGTGGGAATTGTGTGGCTCTTCTTGAAGTTCACGGAAAACCCGTGATCCTGAAGAGTATGGATTGTGATTTCCAGATCTGACTGAGCCGACCGGAAAGAACTGGATTGGACAAGTATATCGTCTAGATAGCGCTGTACGCGCACTGGCATCATCCTGAGGTGGGCCGCCAAAACTGTCAAAATCTTTGTGAAAACTCTTGGAGCTGAAGAGAGACCAAAGGGAAGAGCCCTGTATTGGTAATGCCGGTGCGCGTAACAAAACCGAAGGAATCTGCAGTGTTTTGGAAAGATCAGGATGTGTAAGTATGCTTCCATCAGATCTATGGAAGAGAGGAAATCCCCTTTCCTGAGGCTGGCCAGAATGGACTTCAGGGACTGCATCTTGAATCTTCTGTAGGTCAAGAAGTAATTCAGGCCCTTTAAGTCCAGTATCGCCCTCCATCCCCCTGAGGTTTTGGGTACCATGAGCAGAATGGAGTAAAAAACCCCTCCTTCCTGTTCCTGGGATACCGGTTCTATGGCCTTGATTTCTATAAAATGGGAGATGGCCGTGGCTACCAATTCTGCCCTGGTTGAGTTTTGTGATACTGGGCACTGTATGAAATGGTCTGGAGGAGGTGAGTAAAACTCTAGAGCGAGGCCGTGTTTTATGGTCTCTCTGACCCAAGAGTCGGTGGTGGTAACCACCCAAATGTCGCTAAACAGCGCCAAGCGACCGCCTATGGGAGAATTCTCCTTGGCGTCACTTGGACCGCCTGTAAGGACAGCCCCCAGAGCCCCGGAAGGGAAGTTTGGACTGGTATTGGCCCTTGGCTACAGTGTTCTGGCGGTCTTGTTGACGATCCTGCCTGGGGGGAAAGGATCGCGAGCCTCTGGGCCAATCTCAAGATTCCCCGGTTCGAAAGGGCTGCCTCCACTCCCAGGTACCACTGGGACGGAAAGCCTGTCTGCGAAATTCCTGCTGTGGCCGCCTATCTGACGTTTTGGAGGGGTGTGCCAGAATCTTATGTTTGTCCTTGCCCTCAATTATGTGTGGTTCAAGGACTGAACTGAATAAAAGTGTACCACTGTACTTGGCTGTCGACAGAGCCACTTAGACTTTAAGTCGGTCTGCCACTGTTTCAGCCACAGTAGTCTACGAGAGGCAACTGTGGCTGCAATAGATCTAGCGGAATACCTGGCCGAGTGAAGAGAAGCATCTGCCATGTACTCTGACGCTGCCACTAGCTTCCCTAGTGTCTGATGTGTCCGAACCTGGTCAGGGGGGACGAATGCCTGGAGTTCGCGGAGCCACATGATTGATGCCTTTGCGAAGAAGAAAGATGAAGTTGCAGCCTTAATCGCCCATGCCGAGGCCTGGTGAGCTCAGCGAAGGGAGAACTCGAACTTCTTGTCCTCCGCCTTCAGAGCCTCAGCCATATCCCCTGGAATTGCAGATGTGGAAAATAAAGAAGTTAGAGGAGTGTTCACAGTAGGCACCTCTAAAAGGGAAGCAAATGAAAAAGAAACGTTGAAAAGATTCTTTTCTGTACTATTGGGAGAAGGTAAAGTGGCCAGAGATGACCACTGTTTCTCCACTGTAGTATGAAAGACAAGCAGACAAGGAATCTGCTTCTCCTCCACAACCTGTTCTGCAAACAAAGGGTTAGACTCTTGGCTAGTGGAGGTGGAAGGTTTGTCTTCCTGTGCCAAAGTGAGGTTGGCCATGGTACAGGCCTTCATAAGTAGAGACCTGAAAAGAGAAGGATCAAAAAGACCCGAAGTTGGCGCCTGTTCAGGCGCTGCCTCCTCATCCTCTGACATGGGCATGTCGGCTATCTCCAGGTCCACTGACCCCTCCTCGCCTAATTGGGAAGAAGTCTCAGAGATGGAGGAACTGGGGACTGTGGCACGTCCCGCTTGAGAAGGAGGTATGGACGGAGGCGGTGGCAAGGGTCGTTGACTCCTAGAGGATGACATAAATTGCGTAAATGCATGGTGCATGAATGCCTGGAACTGTTCTGACCACATATCCCGTTGGTCCATAGAACTAACCCCCAGCCTCAGTTGGGGTATACATGGCTTCAGGACCCTGTTGTGCAGAAGAAGATGAGAAGCAAGGGGGACCAACCTGTTAAGTTTCCCCCTGAGGAGATCATGCCCTAGGGGCAACATGGGAAGGCGCATATGGAGGCTCAAATGGAGAACTGTCCAATGGAACGGGGGGGGGAACCACTTCAGCTTCACTAGACATGAGCCTTTGGGCTTTGGAGAATTCCCTCTCCAGTGCCTGATGTCTCCTCGAGGCCTCTCGCTCGGCTGCCTTGGAGGGCTCTTTGGTGGATATGTGCTTTGTCTTGGCTTTTTTCTCCCCCCCCCCCCCGCATCCAAATCAACTGATCTGCACTTCACTTGCGTGGGGGGGGGGATATCAGAGTCTTGTGATGCCTGGGGCGAGGCACTGTCTGCCATTGCAGTCTAGATATTCCAGGTAGGAGATATCCAGAAGTGGGTGGAACCCAAACACGCAGATCTAGTTGTCAAGAGAGGGAAAACGACCCACGCTATGAACAACAACGGCAAACAGCCAGACAGTTCACTAGAACTGCCTGTCTAGGTCTTGTGGCACAGCGCCACAGACTAAATGGAACAGGTGGATTCTAAAATAAATTCCCCTTCGCTCAACTCACACAAGTAATGAAGGATATGCAACCTGAACTTCAATGAGTAGTTAGAACAATAATGCAAGTGCAATGAGGCGATCACTCATGTGATTCTCTTGATAACGCACCGAGTTATCCTGAAAAGGCGTTAAAATGCTTCCCCCCAGTAAAGGCCTGACACAGCAGGCCAAGGCAACTAATAAAACAGGCCCCAATAGAGTTCAGAGGAACATGAGGTCCCTACAAAATAGCGTCCGCGCCTAATATGTGTTCAAAATGGCGTCCGCCCCTCAACACACCTTCAAAATGGCAGCCGCGCCTGTTCAGTGCCTCCTAAAAAAGGTGAACGTGCCGAAAATGAAGAAGAGGAGGCTACAAGGTCTTCCGGTAGGGAAAGGCTTTAAAGAATCTCACAATCTAAATAAAGCCCTCTTCCCCCCATTCGTCAAAGGGACTTGCTGTTTGGTCGCGCAGCCTCCGCTGCGATCCGAATTTGCTTGCTTCTGAGGGAAACCTCGTGGCGTCGACAAAGTTGGAAAGGGAAGCCCTCCGGTCTGTCCGAGCTCGGAGGAAACTCCTATTCGCCGCAAGCCAGCTGTTCGGCTGTTTCGCGCTCCCGCTGATCAGTTCAATCGAAGCTAAAAGCTCCACTTTAGATTGGCCTGTAGCCTGCTCCGCAGGAGCCTGTTAGGCTCGTTGAAGCCCAAAAGGCCTGAGTGATATTCCAATAAGATTGTACTGCCAAACTTTTTGCCAATTTTAGTCCAAATTTCAATAAAAGAATAAGACACAGTAATTTGGAGACTTTTGAATAAAATAAATTCCAATTAGAGAATCAACCAAATCAATTAACCTAGTCTAACTGAGGAGCCAAAAGAGTTGTGTCCTACTGAGCTGAGATTAAGTCAATGACTGGGAAGACACACCCAGAGGGAGGCGTGACTAAAGTTCTGACTTAGTCTCATCTGAGTAGGAAGGCTGAGATTACCCACCGGTGGATTCTACATTCATCATGCTGGAGAAGAACTGAATCACAATTCTGATTGACTGGAGGAGTGCCTCATTAAGAGCACCAATTCAAAAAGCCATAGCAGATACCTCTTCCCAGTTATGAATCTACATGGTTTTTTAATATGGTTTGTTTCTTGAAAATTCTCTTTATAGCACCCAACTGGGGAATTAAAAGTTAGGCAGAAGAGGCTTCACTTGCAAACTTAAGAAATTTTGAGCTCTCTCAATGAGCAACAGCCACTGAACCCATCACTTCTTTTTAACCTTTACATACTGTAACCACAAGCTGTCACCAACAGAGGCACACAGATCTTGTAATCATAATTCTTAGTTCAAACAGGACTCTCACATAAAGCAAGTTCACTTAAAGTAAGACACTATGGAAAAAAGGAGTTGCAAAATATGGTGCCAAATTTTGTAACTTAAATATATTGACAAATGTGCTTTTTTTTTGAGATTCATTCTTAAATTACTTAAACGTATTTATTTCCTTGTCTTGTTTTCTATATACAGTGAAAACATTTTCTCCAACTTTTCTACTGCTGAATTTCTAATTAGCATGGCACACAAAGAGGTAAAATATGTCACAGCATTGTAAGTACCATTAGCAATTTTCATTAAGTTGCACAGAGTAGATTCACCCAGATTAAAAGCTTCAGCACAATTTTGCTTCTAGTATTAAAGAGGTGCTTTCCCTTTTTCTTTAAGGTAAGGGTATTCTATAAGATTTTGATTGCCATTTCAACCCCATGGTAAGTTTTGCAGGTATGGAAGTAACTGGGAGACAGGATGGGCAATTAGAATAAATGAATGACATGACAATAAATCCTTGAATGAGGGCAGAAAAAGAGTCTGACTGGAAAATGTTCAAGCAGTTTTAGGAGGAAGAAGGCCTAGATGTTTCCAGACCTTTGGGGCAAATTGACTAGGCTGGCACAAATAGCGTAATATTTTTTTCACATAAAGTGAATATTTGGATGAAAATAATTGGTAGCATAAGGCAAAGTAAACCTGTATATGGAAAACTCCAAAAAAACAAACCCAAAACAGCTTTGAAATAAATCCATCAATTATGCCGCAAGAGCTCCTAAAACAGGAAGTATAAAGTTGAAATAAATACAGATGGGTTTCCACAATGGAAGGACTGGAGTGCCTATTAATTTTCTACAACTTAACTGAAATTATGGACAAATCACTCTATTACTGAAATAAATTTGGATATCATTTGCCAAGAATCAGAAGAAACTGATATGAACATTTCCATGTGATAGTTAAATTGTATACATGAGTACTAAGTGTCCCCCAATATAATGTATATGTGCATATGAATCATCTCTTTCTCCCAACAATCACCATTCACCAATATCTCTTTTTCCTGTACCAGGAACAGCAGCAAGCAAGTTAAATAGACTATTTAGTATGCAAATTATGAAGCAAGCAGAATCTTAAGCAACAAGTCAAAAAAGCCCAAGGAAAGATGTAAAGGAGGGTCATGAAAAGATGAGCAAACTGCAAGTGCGTGTCCAAACCAAATGCTGAATCTGAAATGAATATGTTGCAACTAACAAAACAAGTATACCCTTTACACATTTTCACATGAAAGAACCTCAGATAGAAATGCTGGGAAAAGCCAATGAAAAGCTGCTGCCAATCAGAATAGACAAACCACAGATCTGATTCAATGCATGACTGTTTCATATGTGGGATTGAGGAGTTAACAGGAGATCACAACTAACAAGTGACTAAGTAGTTAATGAAGTATGAAGGAAGTAGGGAAAAAACTTTCAGGAACAAACTTGCAAGGAAAGACCTTGATTTCAAATGATTTGGGAAGATTTATTTTTTAAAAAAGTCTGGCCCAAACAGCAGATTATATGGGGTGAAGAAGCCCACCAAGCAATATTACTCTTTTTTCTTCCATTCGTAATGTAAAGAACTATCCTACATATACAACACAAATCTCAATTTCAAGACAAGTGTTCATTCTAATCTACAAAAATAGGTAAGAAATTGTCAGAAAGAATTGGCCAGGCTATTAGAAGACCTCTTCTAACTTTCTTCTGATCCTTTCCATAAAGCAAAAACAATACAAAATCTACTGCAAATAACACCATCAAAATGTTTAAGGGAAAAATCTTTGCAAATCTGATAGTGGCGGGAATATAAATCATTTTTAACAATTGCACTTTTAATTGGCTGGTAATTCACAAGGATAATTTCCCAATTTTTTGTCTGTAATCCCACTTTTCACTTCTCCAGGTAAGAAAAAAAAAGCTGGCAAGGAGAGACGTAGAGACTTTCCTATTTAAAGGCTTCACATTTACAGGCATCTTATCCTTTATATTTTAGGAAGCACCTCAGCTAATCAATCAGAAATGCCATTCCATTGTCAGATATTACCCCACTTCAAATGGGACTTTACTAAACATATTATCTGACCACTGAACAAGAAATGTCATGTCACAACTACAGCCATTTGCAGAACTTCCTGGGCTGTGACCTCCCCAATATAATTTCCTAGTTTAAGCAAATTACTTCATCTGAGCAAATGACTAAGGATTTGAGAAAACTTTTCAAATTAGAATTTGAAATAGTGTGCTTACTCCAAACAGCATGATAGATCTTGCAAAGTGGCTACCAGAGAAGTGTCCAACAACTTTAGTATGACAATATAGGCACCTCATCTATGTATTTAGCACATCTACAGTACATGCCTCCATGTTTTATACTTGTATTTACAAGACTGTGGCTGGCTTTAATGGGCTGATTGCAGACAACTAACGTTCGTTTTGTCATTATTAACAGTAAAAAAAAAATTCTGCACATTTTCCAAGCTATAAATAATTTCTACAATTTGAATGCATCCTCCACCCTAACCCTAAGGCTGACATGTAAGTACATCAGCAGAGCTGAATAGAATGAACGGTAACAAAAGAACACATCTTAATGCAGCAAAAGCAACAAGGCTGAAAACGGAAATTTAGCCCTTTTTTCCTTTATTTAATGATAAATTAATTAATAGAAAAAAAATGCTTTCTTCTTCCAGCAAAGTTTTTTTAATTTATACCTTGGTCACAAGAATTAAAATTGTAGACCAAATACAATTCTGCAATATATGAATATGAAGGATTATTTACCTATATTTCTTTATATATTTTAGACCTCAAATGTTTAGTGTATCTTTTTGACTACTTAATTTAAAACTGTTGGTCAGGAACAGCAGAACAAAAGTACCTCAGATTAAGCAGGCAGATGGATTTGTTTTAAAACATTCCTATGCAAATGTATTCAATTTTCATCAACTAAGTAACTGGTTAAAATATGTATGACTGCATACATTTTTAAATTTTAAATGAAATTTTTAGATTTATATCCCACCTTTGTTTGTACAACTCAAACTATATGCGTAACGCTCCCTCCTATTTTTTTTTTCCCACAGCAACAACTCTGTGAGGAAGATCAATCTGAGACTGGCCAGTTTCCATGCCCAAAGGAGAACTCACAATCTCCTGCTTAAGCACCTTACCTTTACACTAAATTGGCTCTCAGTTAGGGAAGAACTCTGCTTATTTTGCAATATTCTGCATCTATTATGATGGAAATGGAGCAACAAGCCACATCAGATACAAGAAAGCAGTTCTCTGAGAATCCAACCCTTCTTCATCTGACATCAGAAAAGTTGTAAGAACCTTCTACATCTTTTTTTTTAAGGTTGAAGCCCTCATTCTTCTAAATTGTGTTCTAGTGTAACATTACTATCATGCAACACAATATACCAGAACTCTATACATGGTCTCAAAAGTAAATCACTTTTTAATTGTCTCAAAAGTAAATCACTTTTTAATTATTAAGCGTAGAAGAGGGAACTAAAATAATTCACTGAAATGGTTACAATATCACAGAATAAATTATAGCGGATGCCTGGCTCATGTCACTGTCCATTTATGGACTAAACTGGGCATTATGAAGACACCTAATCAAAGGCAAGAATGGCTTCAGTTTTCCCTATTCTACCACTTGCCTTTCTTTCTTTGTAGCTTTGATTTGCTTAATGTTCTGAAAAGCTATAGGAGGAACACTGTACTCACAAATACGTAATATTTTGAGTTCTGTGCTCTCAGTGTTTTAAAAAATACATGGAGTTGGAGGCCAAAAAAACACTGACAAGTAATATCACTTTATTTGCTTGTTTTCTTATCTCTTTTCCACTAGTACAACCTTGACCATACCCTTATTTCCCTGGTTCAAAATACTGACCATTTCTATCCACTGGTGGCATAATGGACATGGATGAGGGTTGACTGAGAATACCAGTTTGGGAAAGACTGCCCCCAAAACGTGAGAGCCATAACTTCATTTGATTTAAACATATACACAGACAGAAAAAACACTTGACGTATGATTATAACTTAAGTATATTAACTGTACAAAAATTGCCTTCAGGACAACAGCCATACAGTAGCACACCTGTGGTTTGGAGATGAAAGAGAAACGAGATTAATGAATGCATCAAAATAACACTAAGAACCAACCCTACCAACTATATTACTAGACCTCTAAATAGCTTTCAGTTTATATCAGCAGGCAGAATATACAAGTTTTTATTACAGATTTTCTTGGATTTCCAGTAGCTATGCAAAAATATTCAATATGCATCAGCATTTAAAATGTGATTTACAAAATCCACTGGGGTACTAACTATTCCCTCTGCTCCTGCCATTAATTGCATTGTATTATGAAACCCGTTTCATTTTATTAAATCCATGAAGTGACCCTGGATATAAACTAATGAAACATTTACTCGTATTTTTTTTAAAAAGCTGTGCAATCACAAACATGCTCTGAAGTATGCATAGATTTTATAGAATGAATTGATTTTTTAAAAAACTAGTTTATAATACGATTTAATCAGCAAGAAAATAGGCAAAATTTACCCCATCAATTTAAATGTCTATCCATTTACTGGATAAATACTTCTTAAATAAAGTGCTCAATAACTGGATACATTTAAGAGAGCAACCTTTAAACAACCTCAAATTATGTAGTATTTTTCAGGAAATGCACACATACGAGAAACACCAAGTTCCATAAAACAGTACTAGATTCTTTCAGCTTTCCTAAAATTTTGCATATCTTTGATTATGGCTTCGTACTTGGTTAAGATTTTTTGTGTGGTGCCCAAGTTGTTTTTTCAACATGAATTTCTCCTTTCAGATCCAACCAAAATTTTCTATAAGGCCAGTATGGACTTTGATTTGGCCATTCCAGAACAATAGACCTTCATCCATTTTCTTGTAGATTTGCTTGCATGTTTGTGATCACTTGTCTTGCACTTCACTGAATATTCACCTGATACAAGGCAGAATATATACATGATAGCAAGTTGCCCACTAGCAAGTTGCCCACAAATAAACAACAAAGTATTTTCAAGTATGACACTACCACCTTTGTGTTTTACAACTTAATTATGGAGTACAGTGTTTTCTTTCCACTAGATATGACACCTACAGAGTCCCAAACAGTCCACTTGTGATTTACACCTGTCTGAAAGGCCATAAAGGTACATTCTGACAATCTAGAAAGAAGCATCAAGTTCTTTGTGAGGCATGACTTCTTCCATGCATTCAATGTTTGCCTACATTTTTTCTGATGTTGGAGATATGACAAGACAAAATTGGCCAACAGTGTTGTGATTCTTCGCCAGCCAGTGGATCCAGCAACTGAGTCTGAGGACTTAGATGAGGAGGAGGGACATTGGAGTGACATTGGAGTGAGAGGAAGGCTCTGAGGAGCACCAAGACTCACAGTCAGATGAGGAGGCCGGCCCTTCTACTCACACTTGGCAGAGACACAGCTGTTTTGGGAGCTTGAGTTGGGCGACAAAGAGGAACAGCTGGGGCCAATCCCAGATGCGCAGAGAAGAGAGACGAGCAAGACAGAGGAAGGCAGTGGGGTCGCTCGAGAGGCAAAGGAAAAGCCATTAAAAAGCCACACCCCTGCTGGATTATAAAGGGGGAAGATGTGGGAGGTGCTGGTTGCCAAAGGCAACCATTTGTGCTGAGGACTGTGTTTTTGTGGATTGTATTGCTTGCCTCTGAAGTCTTGGACATTGAGTCAAATGTGATAAAAGGGTCCTGCCTGGTTTTTTCTTGCGGGTCCTGCCTGGTTCCATGAAGAGGGGCTTCTTCTTGTGAGTAAAGCAACTGAGCAAGTACTCATGTAGGCTGGGACAGAACAAACAATTCCTAATGTCCTGCTCCAGTTCCTGTTCTGAGTTTCTTTGTGACTTCCTGGATAATTCTATGCTGTAACTTTGGAGTGATAAGGACAAGATGGAGATTCTTGGGAAGATTCACTACTGTCCCAAATCTCCTCCAATTCAAGGCTGTATCTTTGATTGTGTAATGGAGGCTCAGATTTTTAGAAATAGTTCAGTAATCTTTAAAAAAAAAAGTTTTATTAATTTTACAAAACTCCAGGAGTTAAGGAAGCAACATGGTGATTGGGTAATCCATAATCAAATAACAAGCTCTTTCATACATATGTCAGGTTAGATCATCAAAAATTTCCTCTCTATTTCCCTTATTATTGTATCACATTCAAATTAATACACTGCTAGTTATAACTCAATCAGTTAAGACATTTATCAAAATATTTTAACTTATACGCCTTCATGTCCTGTTTTTAAGTTTTACCTAATTTCAGTTACAGTATTCCAGTTAGCTTAATATCCATAATCTTTAGATTTCGGGTAACCCAAAGTTCCCTTAGTTCATTACAAAATAATTATATCTAAAATACATTTATTATTTAGTCAAATAAATTCTTACTTTATTTCACAAACATATTCTATTTCTCATCCTAATACCGCATCACTTACTAATAAAATAAACTTTATCGTCTCAATCCAACTTCTATATTATAGTCCAAGACTATTATTCTAGTGACTATTTTTTATTTCCCTTATAGATCTAAATCCTAAATATTAAATCAATTATTATCTTTTCAAATCTCCTTAGGCCATTAAATGAGATTTTAAGCTCTTCCATTATAGGTCACATTAAAAAAAATCCCATTTTTAAGTCTAACTATAGCTTTCTTTTTGTGTCAAACAGGCTTCCATAGCAGTGCCTTTAACTCCTCAGGTGGATCTCCCTTCATTCCTCAATTATCAATTTTTTTCAAGGGAACTGGCCCCTTCATAATCATTAGATTGTTGGCCTGGTAATTCAAGGCTCCATATTTGGTTTAGTATATTTATCGTCAGTTCAGTCTGGTCTTCTTCTTCTTCCAGTATCAGCTGGTTTAAGTCAAAAGTCATATCCAGTGTTGTGGTTGTTGTTTGGTTGTCTGGTTTATCTAGGTTCTCAATGTGCTGTACATGTAGGTCTTCAGAACCTTCCATCTTAGTGTTGCTTTCTTCAGTTTCTGATGCTGTTAAAATTGCAGATTTTTTGGTTGAGATCAAGGTTTGGTTGTTAGGGATCTCAGTAGGTTGTAGTTGGGATTTTTTAAAGTACACTTTAATGTTAATTCCTTCCTCTTCTGTTGCCTTTTGAGTTGTAAGTTAATCAGTTGGGATCTGGGCTGCATTTTGTAGGTTTGAGGTGGCGTCTTTATTTTTCAGTCTGGAATTCATTAGCTCAGTAGCCTCAAGGATTTTTTCAAGTATAAGTTTGTAGTTAAGTTGTGGGTAGTATTCCTCCATTTCTATGGTGTTTACAGATAGTCCTTTAGTGGAGGCTATTTTTGATAAAAGTCAATAAGTGTCCACCTCCACTATAGAGAATTGTTTTCACCACCCAGCTGTTTCAAATTCTTTTTTTTTCGATAGTGCCAAGGCCAAATCTTAGTCTCACAGGTCTCCCAGTCAAAAATAAATTCACTTGCTGTACCAAATTTCACCACAAGATGTCCCCGGTGACATGTAAAGTCTTTCCCAAACTCAAGTTAGGCTTTTATCAGATTTAAGAAAATATTCTCTTTTTTTTCCAGCTTAACAGATAGGTGGGGTAATAGGTCCCTGTAGGAATAGGATCCTTTTGGAACCCCAAATATCCAAAAATTACAAGTCCAATTATTTAGATGTTTAGTTTAGTTATTGTTTTTTTCCCCCATAGCTTTATATTCCCAGAGTAGGCAGAAGCTGCCAAATTAAGAAGGGGGGAAAAGTTTCCCAAAAGTAATTGGAATGCAAGAAAGGTAAGGTAAGGTCTCACCTGATTCCTCCGCATTGCTTTCGTTGTGCTTGGTAGTGCTTTTGGCTTTTGGCTAGTATGGCTTAATGATCGGTCATATTAATGGCCAATCTTTTCTTCGTCGATCCAGAGGAGCTGCCTCAGATCAAACGGAAGGGCCGCCGCTCTTCCGTGATCTGTCGAGGGTCCTCCTCAGCGGTGGTTGCCTCTCAAGGGCGACTTTCAACCCTTTTCAGGGTCTTCCGACAGAGGAAAACTGGACGGCAGAGAGAGCGTTCTCCCCGCGCACCCACTGGCACCGCAATTGCAAACTGAAAGCTGGAAATGGTTCAGTAATCTTCTCCAAACTGATGGGCATTCATTATTTTTCTATGGAAATTTTCAGGAATTTCTTCTGAGATGGGCATGAAGAATGGGCATCTAGAATCTGTAGGGTGGGAACTTCATCATGAGGAGAAAAGCCAAAATTCAGGATATTTACGCAGGACACAATTAGTTCAATTCAGTTTTGTTTACTTAATGATGTATTCACACAACAGGCCTTAGTTTACTTTGTTATTTTTCATATTTGCACAATGCATATTGGATGACTTCATTTATGAAAGAAATTAAACAAACACCAAATGTTAATGTTATTTGTTTGGAGATTCCTTTTGTATACTAGTGGAATCCACACAAAGCACTACTAAAAGCCAATAGCAAAGATACGCAAACTTGAAAGGGGCAAAAAAAAAAAAACCACCATAGCCTTCTGTCTAAATTTATTCTGTTGCTTTTCTCCCAGTAAATGTTAACATAAACCTAACAAATAGACCAAAATTACAATAACATATATATTATATCACAAGAATGGGCTAGAGATTATTATGTTAATCAAGGGGACTTAATTGGATTTTTATTTTCACTGCCAGTTGTTGGCTGTGTTTAAACTATTGTTAGTCACCATAGTGAGATGAGATGAGATTGCTGCAACACTTTAAGATCTTCCAAAGTGCTTGATACCACTAACTTTCATGTGCTATAAAGACCAATATGCTTTAGAGAAGAACAGAAATCTACACGAGCTGAAAAATCCCTATTCCATTTATGGAAAAAGAAGCCTCTTATTTTCAAACCTTGATGAGATGCTGGTTACAAATTTTCCTCAGAACTGTGTGAAACTTGGTGAGGCTGATTTGCAAGCTAAAATTCACTGGATGTTAAATGCTGCGCTACCTATACAGGAAGCAGATCTCACAGCTTTTGCTCCCAGGACTGCCAACAAGCAAGCATCATCACAGCCTACATACAAGAGACAATCCAGCACCTATGAATTTTAGCTGGCAACCAATCAACAGGCCCTGATAAATGCTGCACAAGGCACTTGGCCACATACTAAAGCATTTCCCTCCCACTCCATACTAAGTCAGTCAGTCATTAGATCCTTTATGAAGAGAAAGAAAGCTATTTCAAATAAGGTTCTATTACTGACAGCTGCAGTATCATTACAATTCCTGCCCAAGGGTGCTATCCACCACAGTTAAGTTCTGCTGCTTTCAATAGAAATTCAGGTGATTATGCTGGATTTTCAACATCAATCTCAGTACCTTCAATCTCATCTAAAAGACATTTGGATGTATTCAAAACTTCAGCCTTTTCAAATCCAGGGCTCATCCCTAAGCTGCTGATTGCAATATTATTTATCTATTTGCTTACATACCTGCATATATCTACCGTAAATGCCGGCGTACAAGGCGACCCGGCGTATAAGACGACCCCCGTCTTTATAGCCGGGCCGCATTCCTAGAACGTCATCTTATACGCCAGAAACTACCAGTATTTCCAGCGTATAAGACGAATCGGCGTATAAGACGACCCCCGTCTTTGGCGCCGATTTCAGCGCTCGCGGAAGTCACCTTATATGCCGGCATTTACGGTATATAAACTGTTTATTCTGCCTATTCCAAAAACTCTCATTTTACAGCCAGCCTAAAGAGATGAAATTGGCAGTGTTAATGTATGAGCAGGGCTCTCAGGTGGCTACCAGGTTTGAACAATAGGCTGAAATTATTAAGTTAAAATTATTGTGTTAAAATGAGAGCCAATTTGGTCTAATTGTTAAGGCACTAGGCTAGATAGTGGGAGACCATGAAGTCATGAAAGCCAGCTGGGTGACTTTGGGCCAGCCACTCTCTCTCAGCCCAATTCATCTCACATGGTCTTTGTTGTGGAGAAGGGGCGTTGTCTTACCTGAACGCCTTTTCTCAGCATGAGGAATGTAGAATCCACAAATGGATTGGGTTGATTTAGTCTTCTAGCTCAATCAGACCAAACAATCAAAGTTGCCACGCCTCTGCAGGGTCTGACCATGCCCCAGTTTTGAAAGGGCGAAGCGAATGATTGTGTGACATGATGGCTCCGAACTGTTGACACTAACCTAACTGCTAGTAATGATCATGGAGGGGGTGGATTCTACATTCCTCATGCTGAGAAAAGGCGTTCAGGTAAGACAACGCCCCTTCTCCAGCATGTAGAGGAATGTAGAATCCACGAATGGGACATACCAAAGCCCCTATGATCCCACGGGTGGGAAGCAGGTTGGTTAAGTGTTGATGCTGAAATGGACCACTTGTTGTAAAACCCGACAGCCAAAAGCAGCCTCTGCGGAAGCAAACTTGTCGAGTTTGTAGTGGCAAATGAATGGTGAAGGGGACGACCACGTAGCCGCCTTACAGATGTCCTCTATGGACGCCTGAGTCTGCTACGCTGCCGACCTGGAAGCGCTACGAGTAGAGTGCACTATCAGGCGGCTTGGGAAAGGTAAAGAGTAAGCCTGGTAAGATTGAGTGATACAGGCCTTGATCCACCTGGCTATAGTAGAGGAGGAAACCTTCTGTCCCTTGGAAGCTGAGTGGAAAGAGACAAACAATGCCTCCGATTTGCGAAAGGAAGCTGTCCTCTTAATGTAATGATGCAATGCCCTACGTACATCTAGGTAATGCCACTGCTTTTCTAGTGTGTGAGAAGGATTGGGACAAAAGTTTGGTAGCACAATGTCCTGAGCCTGGTGAAACAGTGTATTCACCTTGGAAATGAATGAGGGATCTAACCTCAGCACCACTCTGTCCTGACAGAAGATACACAAGTCTTCCCTAACTGAAAGAGCAGCCAGCTCTGACACGTGCCTCGATGACGTGATAGCTACTAGGAAGGCCACCTTGTGGAACAAAATGTGAAGAGGACAAGACCTTATAGGTTCAAAGGGAGACCTAGTGAGTGCCTCTGTGCAGAACACGAGGTAGTTCCCAAGATGGATACCTGTGTACCACCAGAGGTCTGGTGTTGGAGACTCCTTTCATAAAGGACCAGACCCCGGGATGATGGGACAATGGAGTGGCGTTGGCACAGGTGAACACCGTGGAAAGAGCGGCCACCTGTCTACGCAAGGTGTTGGGCGCTACCCCTTATCCACCATGAGGTATTCAAGAATCACTGGAATAGACAAACCCTTACAGGTATACCAGTCACAGAGGTTCTTCAAAGTGGTATCATAGATTCGGTTCGTCGCCGGCCATCTGGAAGCTTGGATCATAGCTATCACCTTTGAAGAGTAAGATCCACACATCAGGAACTAGCGCTCAGATGCCAGGCGGCTAGTTATAGCCACTGCGGGTCCAGGTGGCGTATGGCCCCCTGCATTAGAATTATCCTCTCTAGAGGGATTTGCCAAGGGGGGGCTACGGCGAGGTTCACGAGATCCGCGAACCATGGATGCCTCGGCCAATACAGGGCCACAAGGATTAGCTCCGCCTGTTCCTGTAACACCTTCCTGATGATGGCCGGGATCAAGGGAAGGGGTGGAAATGCATATAGAAGGCCCGCTGGCCAAGGGCTGCGGAGGGCGTCTGCTCCCTCCGAACCCTTGGATGGGTACCAAAATAGAAACCGGGGAAGCTGGGCGTTCGTCGGGGATGCAAACAGGTTGACTTTGGGCCGACCAAAATGGTGAGTTATCTCCCGAAGGAGACGGGGATGTAGATCGACTCAGAAAATCCGCCTGGTCGTTTTCCACCCCTGAGATGTGTTCCGCCTTTAGGGACAACAGATTCTGTTCCGCCCATGACCCCAGACACTGGGCCTCGGACATTAGAATCCGCGATCGAGTGCCGCCCTGCCTGTTGATATGGGTCTTTGCCACCCCGTTGTCAGAACCAGCATGTGGCGGCCCGCCAACTTCTTGTGGAAATGGCGAAGTGCTAGGTGTATGGCTCTGAGCTCTAACCAATTGATATTTTTCTTGAGATCCCGTTGGGACCACCTCCCCTGGGCGAATTGGGATTGCAGATGTGCCCCCCAACCAACAGACTGGCGTCTGTGGTCAAGGTTACCCGAGTCGGTTCTTTGAACAGGGATCCTTTGGACAATGCTGGGGACAACCACCAGATGAGGGACGTGAGTGTCTGTGGTGGGACTCGCACCCTCTGTAGAAAACAAGCTATACCCCGTTTCTGGTAAGGGAGTAGAAACCATTGCAGTTGTCTCGTATGAAGCCTGGCCCAAGGCGCTATGGCAATACAGATCAGTTTCCCTAACAGCTGTGACAGTAGGAGCAGGGTTACATGTTTCTCCTTGCGCACCCTGGTGACCATCTTACGTATACTGAGCTGACGCTCCTAAGACAGGAAAACCTGGCACTGGTTGGTGTCTATTATTGCGCCTAAGTGGAGCAAACCATTTGCTGGGATCAGATGGCTCTTTGGGAAGTTAATCTTAAATCCATGATCCTATAGTGTCTTGATCGTCAGTGCCACGTCTGATCGGGCGTTCAGTGCCGAGGATGACTGGATTAGGATATCGTCCAAGTAGCACTGAACGCGGACTGGTACCAACCTGAGCTGTGCGGCGAGAACCGCCAGGATTTTGGTGAAAACCCTTGGAGCTGACGATAGGCCGAATGGCAGGGCCCTGTACTGATAGTGATGGTTGGAATACCTGAATCTGAGAAAACGCCTGTGATTTGGATGTATGGGAACGTGCAGGTAAGCTTCTGTCAGATCTATGGATGTAAGAAAGTCCCCCGGCCGAATACTGCCCAGAATAGAATGAAGAGTTTGCATCTTGAATTTTTGGTAAATTAGGTACCGATTTAGAGCCTTGAGGTCTAGGATCGCCCTCGTCCTCCCGAGGCCTTTGGTACCACGAATAGGATGGAGTAGAAACCTAGTCCCCATTGATCTGGGGGTACCCGCTCTATTGCCTCTATGCTTAACAGATGATGAATGGCCTCCTCTATGAGACCTTGTTTCATGGGATTTCGGGATAGGGGGCAGGAAATGAAGCACCGAGGGGGGAGTGTGAGGAACTCCAGAGACAGTCCATCTCTGATAGTGGTTAGAACCCAATTGTCCGTGGTGGTGCTTTCCCATTTGTGGAAGTATAGTGCCAGTCTTCTGCCAATGGGGGGAATCCGCCTCAAGTCACTTTGACTTTCGGAAAGGACGACCTCCTCTGCCGCGAAAGGGCCACTTAGCCTGGAATTGTGGCTTTGGCTTGTCTCTGTAGCAGGACTGCTTGAAAGGGCCGATACCCGCTCCAGGTAGTTCGGTCTGAGCCAGACTTAAACGACGGACAGCGGTTGTATGGAGAAAAACGTCTGCCCGTTTTTTTGATAATATGAGCTAGTACCTTCAACTTTTCTTTGTTTTCAGTCAGGTAAGGAGTGAGAGCCTCTCCAAAAAAGCGACCCTTTTGATATGGTGCCACAGCTACTCTCCATTTGTGCCTGGTATCGGCCTTCCAATTTTTTAGCCAGAACAACCGGCGTGCAGCCACGTTGGAAGCTATGGCCTGAGCCGAATATTTGGCCGACTGCAGAGACACATCCGCCATGTATTCCAGTGCGGCCCTTAGTTTAGTGATATCCTGGTGAACCCTTACTTCGTCTGGGGATGTTCTGGCCTGTAATTCCCTGAGTCAAATTAATGCGATTCTGGTGAAGAAGGAGTTAGATGTTGAGGCTCTTATAGCCCAAGCCGATGCCTGATGGGTCCTACGGAGGGAAATCTCAGACTTCTTGTCTTCAGCCTTAAGGGCCTCCAACATATCTCCTGGGATTTTGGTGTCTGATAGTATGGGGGTGAGAGCCTCGTCTACACCCGGAACTTCGAGGACATCGATGAGGGAAGGGACCGTATCTAAGAGCTTACGATCTAATCCCCCAAGAGCAGAGAAACTTCCATGAGATCCCCACTGATCCTGAATGGATTTGAGAAACATGGGGGGACAAGGTATCTGTAGGTTCTTCTTGACCGGTTCCAGAAACAGTGGGTCAGAACTCTGTCCAGAGTCCTGATCCGTCGTCTGTGGTTTCACCAGTTCAATTTTTCCGGTGACATAGGCCTTTTGTAAAAGAGAACAGAAGGAATTTGGACTAAACACCCCTACCATAGGAGTGGCCTCCGTCTGAATGTCTTCCCCATCTGACCACATGTCTTCTTCCGGAATCTGTGCGGAATAATCCGATATCTCGCTCCCTTCAGATTGAGGTGGAGAACCGTGATCTGAGATCACATACTCCCTGGGATGCATAGTTTTGGTGGGCGTAGGGGGGTTTGACGGTCCTTGGACCGGAATGGCCCTCCCTGAAGCCGCCATCGCCTGAGCCACCGCCTGTGAGATCATGGCTTGGAGTTGGACAGTAAATGAAGGATGTTCAGGGCCCCAAAGACCCGCTGCCGTTGGCGTGAAAGATGCTGACAGGATTGGGGGAGGGACAACTGTAGTAACCTCCCCCTGAGACCCACAAGAAGGTCCTGGCTCAGCTGCTGGAATTGAATCTTGGACCTGTAATCTCAATTCTCGGTCAAAGAGGGACAGATGGTCCCGTTCATATCCCAGCAAAGAACCCTGGTCCAGGGTCTACGCAGGAGACCAAGCCCTTGGAAAAGGGAAAGATCGATGCTCCCCTGATGTGGATGCAAGAGGAAGGGAGGGGATAAGCTGTGTCTCTCTCCTGCCTGTCGCTGGGCTTTGGAGAATTGTCGCTCCAGCGCCCTATGTCTGCTATCTGCTTGCTTGTCATCGGCCTTAGAGGTCCGTTTGACCTTGGCCTTGGCTTTTGCAGGTGTATCCTGACTGGATGGCTTGCGTTTTACATTTCCACTGGAGGCGGAAGCCTGTGAAACAGTGTTATCCGCCATATTGAAATAAACAATAGGAAAGAAACAACAGGTGTTCACCAGGAGATCCCTGGATCGGGTCTGTACTGCAGTAGAAGAAAAGGCAGGTTTTCACCAGGAGATCCCTGGATCGGCCCTTGGTCTGCAGGAGAAAGGAAGGCCACGGCCCACCTGGGTGGTACAGGCCTGCACGAGGGTCTGTGAGGTCCGGCCCGCCGTTAAGCATGGAGTCACTACGCGATATAAGCCGCACTACGCTCAGGGGCTGTCCTCCCCATTCAATTTTTCTGGCCCACTGTAATAGAGAGACAATTTGGCTGAAAAAGAATCAAATGTCAATTAAAGATAAGGCTATATATGAATATAGATATATATCTTGTTTATTTTAATTCTGTTTTATTTTAATTAATTTTTTTGACCCTCATGTCTCACTTAGTGATGCCTAGGACAGTAAGTGCCGACCACTATGCAGACAGCGGAAAACAGGCAAGGCAAGCAGCAATCCAATCTGTTGGCACTGGATATTTGAAAGGTACTGGTAAGTCACACAGTCTGGAATATTACCAGATAAAATGGAGTGAGTATTTTCCCTATGTCCACTAGGTAACCTAAGATGGCTATTAATCAGCTGAAGCACGAGGTAATAAAGATCTAAAAGAGTGTAATTAGAACTCCTATTCCCCCCCCCCACGTAGGGAGAATCACCAAATAAGTAAGTTGCTTTGTGACTGAAAAGGCTGTAATTAGGTCAAAGCAGTCAATTTAATGTGTGCGATTGGGCGGAGCCCAAAATGGCGGCCGCGACGATCTAATGAGAGATAAAACAAGCTGAGAGAAAAGATCCTCTTCTGCAAGTAATCTGGTAATAAGTTCTTTTAGTCAAACAGTTCACCTGTGGTTTTTTTGGGTAATTTACAGCTGACAATCAACAGTAACAAGGAAGTACTTGAGTAATGTGAGGATCGAGCCTTCTAGAGGCTCAAAATGGCGCCCGCGGGTTGTTTGAATTGGTAATGAACCCAGGAAGGTGAATTCAGAGTTTTCAGCCAAAAACTAGTAGTTTAAAGCTTCGCATTCACAGCGAAGATCCTGGGAGGGGGTGGGGGGTGGATTGTAATGAGGAGGCAGCCGTCTGTAATGAGCTGTCTGCCTCTGAAAAACTCAACAGAGAAGGGAATTGATTAAAGAGAGAAGAAATGGTGCAGCACTGAGCCCAGAGCTGAACCAATCCCCCCCCCAAAGAAGAGGAAAAAAAGGGTAGAGAATCCACAAATGGCAATAACTACCTTTCTGAATCTAAATTGGGAGCCAAATTTTCACGTCTCTTCGGGGCTGAGACCAAACGAAACTGGGGCATGGTCAGACCCTGCAGAGGCGTGGCAACTTTGATTGTTTGGTCTGATTGGGCTAGAAGACTAAATCAACCCAATCCATTCATGGATTCTACATTCCTCTACATGGTGGAAAAAACAGGAGGAGGAAGATATGTTGGATATGTTCGCTACTTTGAGTTATTGAAAAAATAATAAAGGTGAGCTATAAATAAATATTAACAGGATAATGCATAACATTCTACATTAAGATAGGAAAAATGAAAGACACAGCAATAGGATGGCAGAGGCCTGGTGTGGCAGTATGACATGTGAAAAGGGTCTGGGTGTCCTTGCTAAATACAAGCAGTGTGATATAGCTGCTAAAAAGACAAAGGCTATCTTCAAATACTAACAATAACAGAAGAGTCCAGGTCATAAGAAGTAATTGTTCCAATCTTCAGTCAAGACTTTGAGGTAATGTGTTCAATCCTGGATAACATAGTTTCAAAAAGATGGTGTTCAGTCTGAAAATTAAGTCCTAGCAGGGATCATAAAAAGAACTGAGTATGTTTTACCTAAAGAGATGACTGAGAGAACATAGAACAGAAATTTAAAAAATATTTGAAGAGTTGTCCTTTTCAACTCTTACGATTCTACACATTTTGGGGACCAGTGTAACAGATATTTATATATTGTACTAAAATGATTTGTTTACATTTGGCTTAGCACAAAGTATGAATCTATCTATTGTGGTATATGAGTACAGCCACTGAGATAAATACTAGCCATATTCATGTAAAATGCTATTGGGATTGCTAGACAATCTGGTTTACCAATAACAAGCAATGTGCTGAAGCATTGCTTAATTCCTCCTGTTTAGCTCTCATTGTAAACTGGAACAGCTAAAGGAACAAGAAGCTTACAGTGCCAGAAAATGTTGATAGTATGCTTGAAGCTGGATTTTTCTTTAGAGGTCTGAAGTCTTTAAAAGTCTGAAGTCAGACTTATTAGAGGAATTATGAATTACGGTCCAGATCTGGCTGTAAACTAAGCTTTTCCACTTTTGCCAAGTTCTTATTCAGACCGTTTTCTCCTTTCTCTGTCTGTTGGGGCAGGCTAATTTCTCCCTTGTTATGATAGCAGGTTACGAAGGACAGGAAATGACTCTTAATTCCAGAGATCCTGAAGGCCTGCCAGGCTATTTGGTGAACAATTATCTCCCTCAGTATCAGGGAATTTATTAATTTCTAAAGGAAGGCACAATCAAGTTTGACTTTTACTGATTTCATGAGCATCTCTATGTAGTTTCTTTGACAGCAATAGAGAAGGAGTTTGCTAGCTGTAATGTTTTTCACTTTCCAAGTCTAGCTAAAAGCTGTGGAATTTCGTAGTAGCCTTCCAATGAATGAAGTGCTAACCAAACCTGACCCTGCTTAGCTTTTTGAGATCATCCCAGTGCAGCCAGATGCTATCTTAAAGAGGCTAACAAAAGGAAAAAGCAACCAAGATAATTCCTCTAAACTCTTATGAATCATTCATTACCAGTGAGTCCAAAGAAATAATCCTGATGACCACACTGAATACAAAATATTACTTTCCTCTGCATGCAAATATCTATTATGACAGTATCTCTTATTAGTGTTTGTAGAGCAATGTAGTAAATTATCCATATCACCATGATTTATCAGTCATACATCTATGACCGCTCATATTTACCAGTTTGGGGTTTGTTTGTTCCCTGAAATAAAGTAAATGAAAGGCAGACTCAAATTCCAATTTTATACACAGTCTTATGCAATACATTCTCTCTTGATGTCTGTCTTTTAGTATATTAGTGACCTTAATTACTAGTCCATTGTAAAATTTAATAAAGGTTCAGTAGCACTAAAATTTTGATTTTCTGAATTTAAGTAGAAATCTTCAGTAAACATTCCATGTATGAATACATACATTCCATTTCTCCCAAATATATCTACAGTCTCTACCACTTATAAAATGTCACTGAACTCAAGGAGACTTACTTCTGAGTAAACATGCTTAGAATTTTATTATAACTTTGGAACTATTAGAGCTACAACTGTTTCCATACAGAACATTTAAATAAGTACATTTTATTGGAGAGGGGGAATAAAATCTGAAGCAACTTCAGAAATCAGGTAAACAGTAACAGCTCCCTTTCATTAATTATATGATTCAATCCATCTAACCCAGGCATGTCAAATTCACGATGTTATATGATGTCGCTCGACGTATCGCAACTTTTCCCCCATTGTCAGCAATGGGATGGGCGTGGTTTCAGTGTGGTCCATCCGGCCCCGTGGGCCAGCAGTTTGACATGCCTGATCTAACTTGTATTCCAGATTCTGTTTGCATTTCCTACTGATGGGGGGAGCTGTTACAACTTCAAATCTTAAATTCTATAATACTGATTGACTCTGGCAATGAGAGGTTACCAGGCAGAGTGGGGGCAGGGGGAGAGGGTGCCTGCCAGTACAGCACATAATGTTTCAAAATACTTGTCTCTTATCATCATTATATGCCAACAGGCAACAGTAACCAGAAATACAACTGTTGTTCCTCCAGCACACATCTCCAAATGTATCCTTCGCAATCTCTCAGACAAAGGCCTTGGAGCGATGGGAGCTCAGCCAGGGAAAGAAGAAGTCAGAAGAGAATGAGCATGTACTAACCTCAGAATACGTGTTCATTCCTCCCCGCATCTCTCTCCCCCTTTCTCGTCTCACCTTTTACTGTCTCCAGCTTTCTGTTCTTTTCCCCAGCACTGACTCCAGAATAAATTTTCTCTGCCTGGGAGATGTCTCCACTCTTTCCCTTCTAACCATATTTTGCCAATACAGAGCCAAACTTTCATGTTCCTTAAAGCCTTAATCATCAGTCTCTTTCTCTCATTTACATATGTGCCCATCTGCTTAGCTTTGTTCTTAAAAGATGCTAATTTTTGATAAACTGAAGAGACCAAATATCGGTCTGGGGAGAGGAAAAAGTTGAAGCCCCCCCCCTTCATTTCCTATGACGACCATTCTTAGCCTAAGTATCTCATTCACATATTGAAGATGCCACGTTGCAGGTAAGGAAATCTGGGTCCCATCAGTGCTTCAATGAAGATGATCAAAGAATCCCTTGAACGCTAATTCAAATTGAAATTGCAGCATAATAATTTAAAAAGGTAAATAGCTGACTCTGTACTGATTTAATTATTGCATATAGTAACAATGCCAGTTTAGAATTAAGTAGCAACAAGGAAATCAAGAACCGAAGCACTGGGGAGCCAGCTTAAGAAAAACACAGACACACACATAGAGAGAGATAGAGAACTAAGAATGTAAGAATAGCCATGCTGGAACACCCATCTAAGGCCAGTTTCTCACAGTAACCAACCAGATGATTTTACATGTTCACAAACAAATAATGCAGACCTAACCCTCTTCTGCCATTGTATTCTTTTAAGTGCTGTTCAGAGGCATGATCTTTCCAATGCAAAAATAACTTGAGTCTGAAGATTACTTGTTCTCTTCTCCACTGGTTTATCTATTCCCCTTTAAAGCAATTCAAGTTAGTATCCATTATCCTGACTTATTGAAATAAATTCCACAAGCTGATTACATACTGTGTGAAAAACTTCGTTTGTTCTTTACCTCCTTCTAACTTTATGTGATGGCCCCATTGTCCTATCACTCTGAGTGGAAAATGCTTCTCCTTATATTCTTTCTACATGTCATGCACAATCATGTACACAGTGAACATACCCATTTTTCATTGCTTTTTTTCCCTAAGAGGCTATAAACATTTGCAATATTTTTTGGTTAGGATGGAACCTGAACCCCCTAATCATTTGGTTCCCTCTTCTGCACTTTTCTAGCTCCATTACATCTTCAATCATGGCAACCAGAACTACACACAAAAACCATGCACATATATTTTTGTTAGGTGTTTTTGCAATAATCTGTGACAATTTACAATTACCTAAAATGAACCATATTTGTCAACTGATCAGCCATTCACTTTAATCCCCTTTGAAATGTAACTTGCAGTCTAGGACAGGGATAGGTAATCTATAGTCCTAAAGACATATTTTTGGTGGTCCCTTTTTCATATCAACTGAAAAATCAGGCTACTACTTTTCAACATTTTTTGTTGAGCAGCAGACAAACACTGTAGTGTAAATTCTAAGAGGTTTAAAAAAACACACATCCCAAATTCCTCTTAAAACACCAGCCTCGGTCAGTCATATGATGCCATTCCACAAATTGTGGCCTTCAGTCTCCTTAGAATATTAAATGCAACCTTAGTTATCAAATGTTTGTCCACTGCTGATCTGCGAAGAAGGGATTTGCAAATCTAACAGATCAGCCATTTCAAAAAAACCACTAGATATGGAGGAATGGGGCTGTTGTTGTTGATTGCCTTAGCTTCAATTGTCATGCATACTCCACTTGGACTATGACCTGGGGCCACTGCTGACCAATATATATAATATATTTAGAAAATGGAATATCATGAAGGCTACCTTTTCAGAAACTCACTTTACTATTGTACATTTTCACTGTGAATTCTTGAATATGTTAAATTCTTTTCAGTCATAATAAGGTCACCATTCACAATAGGTGCCACTTTAACAACTCAGCATAATAGCTCTGTTCTACAACTGCTATCCTCTCTTCTGATTCAACAGCAGCAGCAATGGCTTTGGGGCATTCCACTGCAGGTTTGCATGCAAGCTAATAAGATACCAGAATTCTTATTTGCCTATATATGTCTCTGTTAGTCACCGGGGCCTGTAGAGGAGAAGAAAGAATTAGAGCCATTATAGTCTGCTTGTTTAATTTTTTCTAAAATATTCTATGTAATACAGAGCATTATTCTCTTCATGTACCCCATCACCTGGAAAATGTGAATATGAAATAGACATACCCTTTTAAAAAGGAAACATGATTATTGTGGGAAAAGAAAAACTATTTGAGCAACAGATCAAGTGTAACTCTCAATAATAAGAGAAGCATAAGTCAGGCAGATAGATACACAGTCACTTCCACATTTTGTTGATCTCATTCTTTGTAATTTCCTAGAGCTTGCACATAAGCATTCAAGTGTGCACACTTCCAGCACAGAAATGTTATGGGTTTCTACTGTTAGGCATATGTGCATAACTTCATTTCCATGAAGCACATGAAACTCCCCAAATGAAGAGTTATGTGAATTTGGTTGATAGTGTTTCTTACCACTCATATAGAGAAGCATGGTTTCCTGAATTACCAAGCAGAGAGATATTCAGTGTGAATAAGGAAAAGAAAAACAGTTGGAAGATGTTGAGGGAAATATGATGTTTAAAGAGTTAAAATATAACTGTGAGCACATTTTATTTTACAAGCTCTTTTGCCAACTGGTTGTCTTTAGTAGTTTGTACTGTATTGTAAAATCTTAAGTAATTAGATCAGTCGTGTTGTAGTTAAATGTATAATAAAAGATTTGAATAAACAGAGCAGCGCTGACAGGTGTTGTACATTGGTCATACTCATGAAATATTTGTAGAACAATTTTTAGTTTTTGAAATATAACAAACCTCTCTACCTGTTCCTCACAGAAATTTACCCACCTAAAAGCACCCAGTATTCAAAGGCAGATAAAGCAATTGGTGCATAAACATTAGTTAACTATCTTAGCCATGCCTGCCTCTCCTACTGTACAAGAATTCTCTCTACTACCACACCCAAAATCTTCCCATTCCATATTCTTTACAGAATAAATCTAACTTCTATATAGCTCTACAGAGATAGAAGCTTATGAATAATCATGTTATAACTTTGTGTGTGTACCAAAACCTATACTTATACAGAGAGAGAGAGAGAGAGAGAGAGAGGGAGAGAGAGAGAGAGAGAGAGAGAGAGAGAGAGAGAGATGGAGAATTAGTTAGTTAGTTAGTTAGTTAGTTAGTTAGTTAGTTAGTTAGTTAGTTAGTCCTAGTGATTAAGGCACCAGGGTAGAAACAAGGAGATCATGAGTACGGCCTTAGGCATGAAAGCCAGCTGGGTGACCTTGGGCCAGTCATTCTCTCTTACCCCAACACTACTCACAGGATGGTTGTTCTTGTGGGGGAAAAAATGTATGTTTGGTACCTTGAGTTACTTATAAAAATAATACAGGCAGGATATAAATAAACTATTACCAATCATCTCTAAAAAATCAAAATTATCATGTTCAATTAATTTATACAAATTATGAGTTCAGATGTATTTATGTAGCCATATGGATAAGCAGACTTCATTTTATAATTGTTAAAGTATGCATAATTTGCTTTACAAGTTTAGGATTCAGGCACATAAAAATAAATTTTGTAAGAAAAATATCCCTTTTCCCAAACATACACACCTTAATATATTTACAGTGGTGGGCATCTCTACAGTTTTGAGAAACTGAAGTAAGCAGTGTCACAAAACGCTACTTGATAATTTGCACATTTACAAAATGGAGGCCATGGAGAAATAATTAGCTTTATAATAGATTTATCAGAATGCTACTTGGTTTCCTCAGTAGCTTCCCCTCTCATTGGATGTCCCCTACTATGTCTGCTTACTGTTTTATTCTTTTTCTAAATTGGTGGGCACATTTCCAAATGAGAAGCCAACTTGCAAATGCCCACTGCAAATGCCCATCAGGTTAGAGAAGCTCATGAGGCTAATTTAGGATTCCAAGGAACTGAGATATCCCAGACCTATTATTTATTTGCCAGAGGCTGTATTGGGTAATTGAAGATGAACAGCCTGGTGATAATACCAGTTTTCTGGCATCAAGCCATATGGAGATTGCAAAGCCATTCTACTATATCACATCAAAATGCCAAGATACCACAAAGAACACACAATCCTGCCTGATCCAAAACAATAGGAACAGAACCCTTCTTAAAATGAACCACCTCCATTCAAATGTGTTTTAATCTGAGCAGTAATCCTTGGTCAAAAAGTCTTTGCCTTAGGCTTGGCTGTCTGTCAAGATGATACAATCATTCCACAACCTGAGGGCTGAATGAAAAAGGAAGGTGCCTGAAACATAAGAACTTGGTAGGATGACTTGTGCTTTAGAGACCAGAGGCAACTTTGATTTTTTGCCTTGAAAGTACAATGGGTTGCTGCAGGGAAAAGGGGCATTTTTGCCAAGTTTTCTTAAAATTCCCTCTGAGGATCCAGATTTTTTTCTCTTATTTTTTTGTTGTCACCACATTTCTTCAGGAGGCAGGTAAAAGATAGCAAGAACCACATGCTAAGAACAGCAATGAATTATAGCCGTGCTATTATTACAAAAGCTATTTTAGAGACAAAGATTATATGCTGGGAAACTGCAGGTGAAATTTCCCTCAACTAACACACTAACTATGGTTTGCAGCAAATTTAATGTTGCTGGTAGAACAAAACCCAAACTTTGTGATTAGGAACATCCTAGGCCAGCCTAAACGATGCATCAAAATGTAGTTTGCTAGCTAGCCCAGCTCTGCTGACTCAGGAATTCTGGGAGTTGAAGTCCATGAGTCATAAAAGAGCCAAGGTTGCCTACCCCTGAGCTTGTTGGAGAACAGCTTGAAGCCAGCTTGCCAGGTGAGCAGTAGATAGGAGAGAGGGAGAGGGGGGGAAGAGAAAGAGAGAGAGAAAGAGAGAGAGGGAGGGAGGGAGAAAGAGAGAGAGGAAAGAGAGAGAGAGAAAGAGAGTGGGGGAAGAGGACTGGCAGACCAAGGGCAGGTAGAGAGGGAGGGAGGGAGAGGGAGAGAGAGAGAGATCTAAAATGAAGATAACACTGCATATATCCTTTTTTACCTGTGTGTGTACGTATGTATACACACACACACACACACACACACACACACACACACTTATAATAAAGGTAAAAAAGGATATATGCAGTGTTATCTTCATTTTAGATATCAAAAGGGTTTTGCGGCTCCCAGTGTTTTGTTTTCGGTGGGAAATGGGTCCAAGTGGCTCTTTGAGTGTTTTGGGTTGCCTACCCCTGGGCTACTATAAAGAAAGGAAGAAATAGGGGAGACATGATAGCAGTATTCCAGTATTTGAGGGGCTGCCACATAGAAGAGAGGGTGACCTTATTCACCAAAGCACCAGAGGGAAAGACAAGAAACTGGATGGAAACTGATCAAAGAGGGAATTAAGGAGAAACTTCCTAACAATAAGGACAATTAACCAGTGGAAAAGCTTGCCTTCAGAAATCATGGGTGCTCCATCACTGGAGGTTTGTAAGAAGAGATCAGACAGTTACTTGTCTGAAAAGGTATAGCTTCTCCTGCTTAAGCAGGGGGCTGGACTAGAATACTTCCAAGGTACCTTCCAGCTCTATTCTATTCTAGATTTTTTCAGAGGTAAATATGGCTAGTTTCATATGATTTTGTAGCTAAGTGCAGTATGTTTTTAAGATGTGGCTTGGTGTTTTGGTTAGCAAGGGAAACTTCAACATGGATATTACATAGTTCTGAAGAAAATGTAGCCTTGCATAAGCAGAGAAAAACCTTGCAGGACATTCCTGATTGCTAAACCTTGGCACACAACACTCACATCGAGCCTAGGTAATCTCCAGCAACCTGCTATTTCTCAGCTTCAGCTGTATTACAAATAATACCAGTCTACTTCTTCACTGAGGTAGGGGTTTTAAGATGATATATGGGAACCACTTTAAAACATTTAAAGTGTGCTATACAAATGCTATATATTATTTGGTATTATTTAACACAAGCTTCTATCAAAGCACAATCCCTTAACTGCACAGTTATATGTTGAACCTCCAAGTGATGTATTCTAGCCAGTAACAGAACCTCTGCTGTTTATTTTCCAGGACAGCAATAAGTGATCCTGGAAACAATACCTAGCTTATTCAAACTATTTCTGTAGTGCTCATGCAAAGGGACAAAACCTGGTTTCCGTTGGTATACTGTAAATTCAATTCCCAGCATATTTTCTTCTGAGCACCCACCTGCCATTCACAAGGGCAGAAAAATATCATGCTTTCAGCAGCACCAATATCTAAGCAGGTTTTCTCATGTCAGCCATTCTCTAGGTGTATCAACTTCAATGTTCAGATTCCTCATCAATGGCCACAATGCATACAGAATTCTGGGAGTTGAAGATCTGGACACCCAGGTTGCAAAAATGTGAACTAAGACACATATGATGGGTAGAGAGGGAAGACAGATTCATTCTGTCATTTGTGTTTTCTTTGACAAAATGTCCCGCAAAACTCCTTGCTATGAATCTATATCATTTTTATACATAAATATTCCATACAGGTAGCGCTCAACGTATGACCACAATTGGGACAGGTATTTCCACTACAAGTTGATGCAGTCATAGTTGAGTTGGACCTGATTTTATAACAATTTTTGCAGTGGTCATTAGGCAAATCGTATAGTTGTTAAGTGAACCCAGCTTCCACAATGGATAGTCCTTTTTGCTGTTTTTTGCAGGAAATCAACAAAAATGATCGCAATCATGCAACTGCAGGATGCTGCAACTAGTCGTAAATGTGAGCCAGTCGAGCACCCAAATTGTGATCATGTGACTATGGGGATGATGTGATGGGCCTAAGTGCAAGTACAGGTCATATGTCACTTTTTCCAAGGCTGTCATAACTTTGGACCATTGTTAAATGAACAGTTGTAAGTCAAGGGCTACCTGCATGAACAAAGTCTATCCTTTAAAGCAAAGAACAAGGTAGCCAACCAAGGTAACATGTCCCTTTGCTAAGTGGAACGTTAGCTTTAACACAATATAACCCCAAATAGTACAGAACACTAAGACTGCTTCAGGTGGCATGCAACAGAAAAGGCAATTCTGGGGAAGCAGAATTACTTAAAGGATGGAACTCCATTTTCAACAGTCTACCCCCTTGTAAACTTAAACTGAGGGCCAGGCTAAAAACATTTAGGGTTTTCTCAGTTGCCACCATTTCCTACAACGCTTTCTTAACCGATATTAATCATTCCTGAATTTTTTTTTCAGAAGAAAATCTTTTTTCATGTACAAAATCCAAACCAATTTCTCAAGCTTTCAGTCTGGGACTAGAAAGCTGGGACAAAAACAGAGAAGACCTGGTTGATACACTGTGTTAAGTCACGGTTGGGTTAATTTATTGAATAAATTAATAGTGTGGGAAGGTTCATATGCCACACTAAGTCCTAAACAAAGATTTGCAAACTAAAATAACTCACTTTGCATGAATACGCCATGAGGATGTGAAAAATATTGCATGCAAGGGATGGCAGTGCAGGGGTTCTAGGCCTAAATCAAAACAGACCTGAGCTTGAAACCAGAAAATATACACCGTATTTGATGTGGACAGACCCAGAATACATCTGTTACGGATAAAGACTTTCTACAGTGGGAAAGCGGGGGGGGGGGAAAAGTAAACTCACTGTAGGAGGAAGGTAAGGGAAAAGAAAGTGAAGACATCAGGGAGTGAAGTAGGCAATATATTAGGTATGTGCACCAGGAGCCACATTAAAAGGCAATTAAAGGGAGATAGGGCGTTGTTTTACCTGAACGCCTTTTCTCAGTATAAGGAATGTAGAATCCACGAATGGATTTTAGAAGACCTCTAGCCCAATTAGACCAATCAATCAAAGTTGCCATGCCTCTGCAGGGCCTGACCATGCCCCAGTTTCGAAAAAGGGCGAAGCCAATGATTGTGTGATGTGATGGCTCCCGAACTGCTGACACTGACCTGACTGCTAAAGTGAACAAGGAGGGGATGGATTCTACATTCCCCATGCTGAGAAAAGGCGTTCAGGTAAGACAATGCCCCTTCTCCAGCATGTAAGGAATGTAGAATCCATGAATGGGACATACCAAAGCCCATATGACCCGACGGATGGGATGCAGGCCGGTCAAGTGTCAGTGCTGAAATGGATCACCTGTTGTAAGACTTGGCGGCCGAATGCAGCCTCTGCAGAAGCAAACTTGTTGAGTTTGTAGTGACATATGAAAGGAGAAGGGGACGACCACATCGCCGCCCTACAGATGTCAACTATGGAAGCTTGAGTTTGCCACGCTAATGTGGAAGCGCTACGTGTAGAATGTGCCGTTAGGCAGTTTAGAACTGGTAAAAAGTAGACCCGCTAAGATTCAGCAATGCAGGCCTTAATTCACCGGGCAATAGTAGAAGACGAGACCTTCTGCCCTTTGGAACCTGTGCGGAAGGAGACAAAAAGTGCCTCCGATTTACGAAAGGGGGCAGTCCTCTTAAGGTAATGACGCAGAGCCCTGCGCACATCCAGGGAATGCCACTGCCGCTCTAGTGCATCGGAAGGATTGGGACAAAAGTTCAGTAGCATGACTTCCTGGGCCCGGTGAAATAGCGTATTCACCTTGGGGATGAACAAGGGATCCAATCGCAATACCACTCTGTCCTGGTGGAAGACACACAGGTCTTCCCTAACAGAAAGAGAAGCCAGTTCCAAAACGCGCCTTGCCAATGTGATGGCCACCAGGAAGGTCACCTTATGGGACAAAATATGAAGAGTGCAAGACCTGATAGGCTCAAAGGGGGATCCTGTAAGAGCCTGTAGAACTCGGGGCAGCTCTCAAGAGGGATACTGATGTACTACAGGAGGTCTGCTATTGGTAACTCCCTTGATAAAGGATCGAACCCTCGGGTGATGAGACGATGGCGTGGAGTTGGCACAGGTGAATACCGTGGAGAGTGCGGCCACCTGCCTACGGATAGTGCTGGGCGCGAAACCCATATCCACTCCATCCATGAGATATTCAAGAATTCTCGGAATAGAGACAGAAGAGGTAGACAAACCCTTGCGGTTACACCAGTCACAGAAGTTCCTCCAAGTGGCATCGTAAATCCAGTTCGTTGCCGGCCGCCTTGAAGCCTGAATCATAGATATCACTCTGGGGGAGTAAGATCCCCACATCAGGAACTGGCATTCAGATGCCAGATGGCTAATTGGAGCCACTGCAGATCTGGGTGCCGTATGACCCCTTTCGTTAGAATTATCCGCTCTGGTGGAATTCTCCACAGAAGAGCTACGGCGAGGTTCACGAGATCCACGAACCATGGTCGCCTCAGCCAGTGTGGGGCCACAAAGATCAGCTCCGCTTGTTCCTGCAACAGTTTCCTGATGACGGCCAGAATTAGAGGAAGAGGTGGGAAAGCATAAAGTAGGCCCTCCGGCCAAGGACTGCAGAGGGCATCCGCTCCCTCCGAACCCTGAGAGGGATACTGAGAGAGAAACCGGGGAAGTTGGGCGTTCACTGGGGACGCAAACAGGTCGACCCTGGGCCGACCGAATTGATGAGTGATCTCTCGAAAGAGGCGTGGATGCAGACACCACTCTGAATGATCTACCGTAGATCGACTCAGAAAATCCGCCTGTCGATTCTCCACCCCCGATGTGTTCCGCCTTTAGGGACAGAAGATTCTTCTCCGCCCATGACCCCATAGCCAGGCCTCAGATATCAGAGCCTGAGATCAAGTTCCGCCCTTCCTGTTTACATGGGCCTTTGCCGCCATGTTGTCCGTCAGGACCAGCATGTGGCAACCCGCAATCGTTTCGCAGAAATGAAGAAGTGCCAGGTGAATGGCTTTGAGTTCTAGCCAATTGATGTTTTGTTTGAGATCCCTCTGGGACCACCGCCCCTGGGTAAACTGAAGTTGGAGGTGTGCTCCCCATCCGAAAAGGCTGGCATCCATGGTCAAGGTCACCCGAACTGGTTCTCTGAAAAGAGAGCCCTTGGACAAAGCTGAGGACAGCTACCAGAGAAGGGATGTGAGCGTCAGTGCAGGGACCCACACCCATTGGGGAAAACAGGCTACGTCCCGCCTCTGGTAGGGGAGCAAAAACCACTGGAGCTGTCTCGTGTGGAGCCTGGACCACAGCAATATGGCAATGCAGGAAATCAGTTTTCCCAATAGCTGTGAAAGCAGAAGTAGGGTCACCTGTTTTTGTCTGTGCACTTTGAGGATCAGTGTACGTATGCTGACCTGACGTTCCTGAGACAAGAAAACCTGGCACAGGTTGATATCTATTATTGTGCCCAAGTGTAATAGTCGGTTGGTTGGAGTCAAGTGGCTTTTTTGAAAGTTGATCAGAAAACCACGATCCTGAAGTGTCCTCATTGTCGGTGCCATGTCCGAACGTGCGTTCAGTGCTCAGGACGACTGGATCAGAATATCGTCCAAGTAACACTGAACGCGTACCAGCACCAATCTGAGCTGTGCGGCAAGAACCGCCAGGATTTTGGTGAAGACCCTGGGGGCCGATGACAGTCCGAATGGTAAGGCCTTGTACTGGTAATGATGGTTGGAATACCTGAATCTGAGAAACCGTCTGTGACCTGGATGTATGGGGATGTGAAAGTATGCTTCTGTAAGGTCTATTGACATCAGGAAATCCCCCTGATGAATGCTGCCCAAAATGGAATGAAGAGTTTGCATTTTGAACTTGTGATATACTAGGTATGAATTTAGGATCTTGAGATCGAGTATTGCCCTCCATCCCCCCGAGGCTTTGGGAACCACGAAGAGGATGGAGTAGAACCCTTGTCCCCATTGATCTGATGGCACCTGCTCTATGGCTTCTATGTTTAGCAGATGTTGAATGGCTTCCTTCATGAGACCTTGCTTTACAGGATTTCACGATAGGGGGCAGGCGATGAAACATTGAGGAGGGGAGGCTAAGAACTCCAGGGACAGACTGTCCCTGATGATGGTGAGGACCCAAGTGTCCGTGGTGGTGTCTTCCCATTTGTGGAAATAATGGGCCAGTCTACCGCCGATAGGAGGGGTCCGCTCCGAGTCATTTTGACTTACGGAAGCGACGACCTCCCCTGCCATGAAAAGGCCGCTTGGCCTGAAATTGTGGTCTTGGCCTGTCTCTGTAGCCGGACCAGTCCGAGGAACGGTCCGGCCCCGCTTGAAAGGCTGAGAACCACTCCCTGAGGTCAAGTCTGAGCCTGTCCGAAACGAAGGGCGGCAATTATATGGAGTGAAGCGTCTGCCCGTTCTTTTGGAGAGGTGAGAGAGTACTCTCTTCTCTCTATTTTCAATCAGGTAAGGAGTGAGGGCATCCCCAAAGAGGCGGCCACTCTGACATGGTACAGCAGCCACCCTCCATTTGTGTCTGGTGTCGGCCCGCCAATTTTTAAGCCACAACAACCGATGTGCAGCGACATTAGAAGATATGGCTCGGGCCAAAAACCTGGCCGCTTGCAGAGACACATCCGCCATGTATTCTAGTGCAGCCCTCAACTTTGTGACATCCTGATGCACACTTACCTCATCTGGTGAGATCCTAGATTGAAGTTCATGAAGTCACATTAGCGAAATTCTGGTAAAGAAGGAGTTTGATGTTGAAGTTCTTATTGCCCATGCTGAGGCCTCGTGCGTTCTGCGGAAAGAAACCTCCGATTTCTTGTCCTTGGCCTTCAGAGCCTCCGACACATCTCCTGGAATCTTGGGAGTCTGACAATATGGGAGAAAGAGACTCGTCTACTCCCGGGACCTCCAGTGCATCATTGAGGGTAGAGACCGTGTCCAAGAGTTTACGGTCTATTCCCCCAAGGGCCGAGAAGGTAACAGGGGATCCCCATTGACCCTGAATGGATTTCAAAAACTTGGGAGGGCAAGGAATCTTGTTGGTTTTTTGTAACCGGTTCCGAGAACAGTGGATCAGACTTCTGACCAGAATCCTGATTGGCCATTTGGGGTTTTACCGGGTCAATCTTTCCAGTGGTGCAGGCCTTGCGCAAGAGGGAAGAAAAAGAATTAGAGTTAAACACAATGACCAGGGGAGTGGCTTCTGTGTGAATGTCCTCATCATCTGACCACAGACCCTCTTCGAGGACCTGTACATAATATTCAGATACCTCGCTCCCCCCAGATTGTGTGGTGAGGCAGGATCTGGGAACTCATAGTCCCGGGGAGGTGCAGTCCCTGCAGATGCAGGGGGGTTTGACGGACCTGGGATCGGAGGGGCTCTCACAGAAGAGGGAATGTGGCTTGAGCCACCGCCTGTGAAATCATGGCCTGGAGCTGTGCGATGAATGAAGATTGTTCAGTGACCTGAGGCCCGCCGCCGTCGGAGTGAAAGACGCCGACAGAATGTGAGGTGGACCCATAAGAGAGAAACCGCCCGGGGTTCCACAAGCTACTGAGGTAGGAGCGAGTTCGGTGGCCGGAACCAGATCTTAGACCTGTATCCTCAGATCCTGATCAAAGAGAGAAAGATGGTCCCAACTGTATTCAAGTAAGGGACCCTGTTCAAGGGTCTTCTCGGGGGACCAAGCCCATGCAAAGGGTGAGGGACGTGGGCCCTCTGATGTAGATGCAAGAGGAGGGGAGGTGGAGACAGGTTGGATCTCCGCTGCCCTCTGTTGGGTCTTGGAAAATTGTCATTCCAACACCCTATGCCTGCTACCTGCTTGTTTCTCGGCCGCCTTAGAGGCCCGTTTGGTCTTGGCCTTGGCCTCTGCGGCCGCTTCTTGGTTGGGTGACTGGCGTTTCATATTTCCACTGGAAGTGGAAGCCTGTGGAACGGTGTTATCCGCCATGTTGAACAAAAAACAGGAGTTTTCCAGTAGATCTCTGGAGCTGTCCTGGCCTGCAGGAGACGAGGCTATGGCCCACCTAGGTGGTACAGGCCTACAGGAGGGTCTGTGAAGTCCAGCCCGCCGTTAAGCGCGGAATCACACTGCGCGATATAAGCTGCGTGTCATCCAGGGAGCTGTCCTCTCCCTTTTCAATTGTTCAGACCCCTGGTTGTGGGTACTGAGAACAACTGAGTTAATATTATTTATGCCAATTATTGTATTATTAAAATTAATATTTTTTTAAAATGGGGACCCTCGTGTCTCACTTAGTGGCGGCTAGGACAGCAAGTGCCGGTCTACTAGATGCAGACAGTGGAACAGGCAAGGCAAGAAACAGCCCAATCTATTTTCACTGGATGTTGGGACAATCCAGCAGGCAGGAATGGGAAGGTGCTTAACACTGTATATTTTTAAAAGACAAGAGTACAGATAATAAATGAGAATCAATAAAAGAAGCTGCATGCTGTAGATGATATTTAGAAAAAAACAAAAAAACAAGGGAGGATTGTTTAGAAATTTCTCCTCGCCAGCCACGCGGAGGCCTAAAATGGCGTCTTCAAGGAGAGGAAGAAGAAGGGTCTGGACACAATGGGGGAAATAGGATCCCCTATGACCCCAGTGAGAGGCTGTCCCTCGTTAAATCAAGTAATTTTGAGAGAAACCCTCCCTCAACTGTCCAGATGGCCCCCACTACTGAAGAAATAGCTGGCAAAGGCAAAGTAAAATATCCTCAGAAGATCACTAATGCGCGGAGGCCTCAAGATGGCGCTCGCGACTATCCGAGCAAGCCAGGGAAACCAGAGAAGGTAAATACTGAGTTTTCTTGTGTAAGAGAAAAACCACAGGGTGATGTGGCCGAATTTAAGCAGAAAGAGGCTGGGAAGGCTGTGAAGGGGGGGGGTGCGATCGTCGTGCTGCGCAATTGCGACGATCAGCTGGCCAGCAGTAGAAAGGCTTGCTGAGGGAAGGGAATGAGGCTGAGAGTGAAAAAACTAGGGCAGTGCTGAGCCCAGCGCTGAACTAGCTCTCCAAAGGAAAACAAAGAATCCACGAATGGAGAATTACTACCTGTCCTCCTAAGTACAATCGGGAGCCAAATTCTCACGTCTCTTCAGGACTGAGACCAAAAAGAAACTGGGGCATGGTCAGGCCTTGCAGGGGCGTGGCAACTTTGATTGATTGGTCTAATTGGGCTAGAGGACTTCTAAAACCCATTTGTGGATTCTACATTCCTTACATGCTGGAGAAAAGGGAAAAGAAGCTGCAGGAAGATGAAGGTAGAAGTAGGCACCCAGGCCATGAGGACATAAGAGAGATGTATTAGTCTTGCCCTACTCATCCCACATGATCCCTACAGATTTGTCTCAGCCCAAACCCAAAACAACCCAAAATTATCCAGATATCCATTCAGACATACCACAACCCTTCCCTCCATCAGAATGGTCCAGGTTCTGTGGATGAAATAAAGCATATGTTTAAGGCATGCCCTTAAAACTACAATACAAATTAGCTGTAATTGTAGTTTCAAGTGAGTATGACTCATAAGCTTTAACAAAAAAACCTGTTAAGACTCAGATAATTTTTGGATCTGACCCTAAGAACTACTCCAGAATAGCTCCATAATAGTCCTGAACCACTGTTAAACAGCAGGAAGAAGAAATCCAGCAAAGAATGTGGAAATAACTGTTTATAAATCTGAATAAAAAATATGTACATCATATTTTAGCATACGGTGCATTAATTAAGCTAGATACAGCCATACATACAACAGCTCAGTTCTATTTTTCCACAAAAACCCATGAGTGAATAAATGCAATAAGTAAATGCCTTAATACAATAGAAGTAATTTTCTTTTAAGATACGCTTCCTATCTTACCAGCTTCCATTTAATGCAGTCATAAAATAAACACTGTTCACATATGCAATGAAAAACGGGCATAATAAATAGTTACTTGCGATCATATCCCAAAAAGATGTATATTCAAAGAGGGCCTTGTACTATTTCTCAGTCCAAGAGATTCCTATTAGGTGTAGAACTAGTACTAAAGTAATCGGTTTTTTTAGGTTCATAAAAGGGATAGCGGAGAAGGAAAGAGTGCCTGGAGAAATGTAATATTTCATCTTTGCATGACATTTTACAGGGTTTGAGTGCATCATACACATTTTCTTAGTAATTGTTACATAATCCTGTTAAGATCATAAGAAAATACTGAATCATACCATAATTCAGTACTGTCTATGCTTGCCTATCACTCCCCCCACCCCCAGTACTGGCCAGAAATAATTAAATGGCATGCTGGCATCTTGGCAGCCTCCAGCATTATCTTTATTTACAGGAATACCTCTGAACCACACATATATTCCATAAGCCCAGAACAGAAATATTGAGTATCTGTTGCATGGCTAAGGCACCAGGTTAGAGACCAGAAGACTGAGTTTTGGTCCTGCCTTAGGCATGAAAGCTGACTGGGCAACATTGGGCCACTCATTTTCTCTCAGCCCAACTCACCTCACAGGGTTGCTGTTAGGGGGAAAACAGGAGAACTAAAGAGTATTAGGTATGTTTGCTTCCCTTGAGTTATTTACAAAAACAATAAAGGCAAAATTAAAACAAATCTAAACCTTATGTTCGTCTGGAAAAAGGGGAAATTGGGATATTTGGAAACACAGAAACTTTACCGGAACATTATTTGGTGAACAAATAATCCCTCCTTGAGAGCCATTTTGGAAGAATTCTCTAAAAACTCCACTTGAACCCACTGACTACCTGAAGCTTCTTGCCATTTCTGACAGCAAAGGTAGGTATGGACATAAAATTATCTGTATAAAAACACGTTTCTTATCTATGCACCACTAAATTTTCTTGTTTAAATAGCATGAGCATTCCCATTTTGCAACAAGACCAACTTGGCCTTTTCTCTCTAAGAGCTTAACCAAACTACAGATGCCAACTCAGTGAAGTTCCACAAACCGTGTAGCAACATTATGGCTAAACTTAGCCTTGAAGCAATGGACTCTTGGCTCACAACTCAAATCTCACCAGTATACAGGTAGTCCTCAAATTACAACAGCTCATTTAGGGACGGGTCAAAATTTACAACAGCCCTGAAAAAAGTGACTTATGACCATTTTTCACACTTATGACCATTGCAGCATACCCATGAGCAAAATTCAGATGCTTGGCAACTGACTCACATTTATGATGGTTGCAGTGTCCCAGAATCATGTGATCCCCTTCTGCGACCTTTGCAAAATCAATCAGGAAACCAGATTCACTTAACAACCATGTTACTAATTTAAGAACTGAAGTGATTCACGTAACAAATGTAGCAAGAAAAATTGTAAAATGGGGTAAAACTCAGTTAACAAATTTCTCACTTAGCAACATAAATTTTGGGCTCAACTGTCGTCCTAAACTGCCTTGTATTACATCAGCTCAAAATTTGTGATGAAATCCTTGAAAGTTATTCAATTTCCATGAACACATTTTTCTCACTTTTCAAGGGCACACACAATTGCCACAAATAAATGAAATGCCTGCGAACGTACAAATATATTCAAAAGGGACTTAACTGTGCTGTTTCCCCTTACCAAATCTTAAAAGCTGCTTTCATTTTTTAACTGGATGGTTGATTATATATTTGGCGAGACTACAGTTTAAATGGGTACTTTTATAGTTCTTACTTTAACTGTCTTACCTCAATTACACTACCGGTGGGAGGGGGGGAAGGCAACTAGAAATCTTAACAAAGATTTGATCTGTTTTAAGACATGATACTTTATGGTACAACCAATCTTCCAAAGGTAGCTTGCAACTCATCTTAATAGGCAATGGATAGTGGGCCATTCTCTATCTGCTTGCCAGATACAATCTACTGAAAAACTTATATCCTTCAGTTTATGAACTGCCTTCACTTATTCCACCCATTAATAAAACAAATCAGAAAACCCACTCATTTAAAACAAAATGTATACAGTACACAAAAGAGAGCATTCTATAGAGAAATTACTATACATATTAATTTTAAACGAATTAAGGAATAGAAGTATGGAAACTTGACAGCAAATTATTGAATTTACTAAAGCATTGTGTGTACTGTGGCAAGCAGAAGTGCTGTATTTATACTCATGTTCATAGATCAAAGATCCATGCTCCTAAACAGATTATAATAAACATTTTAAAAGGCTGTGTAAACATTATAGTAGCAGGAAAGTATTTCCCAATACAAATGATATATTAGTCAATTGTTAAGCCCAATGATTGGCCTCGTTTAATAATGTCAAATACTTCATTAAGCCATTTTCTCCATTAAGATGGAGAAAAAACAGGACCATCTGGTGGCAAGTTAAAATATGAGATCTACTATGAAGTGCACTGCATCATCTCTTCACACATCTTTTGAAGAGAGCTCTAACTTACAAAAATATATTTAACATAATAAACCTTTTAAGTGCCATACTTCAAGCACAGCTATCCCTCTTGAATCATTGTGCATTGATACTTTAACCTATATAATGGTCTCAAAAGCACAGCCCTTCTATATACCTTTCTCACCCAATTTTAAATGACTCAGTTGCAAAAGTTTGCTAGGAAGCAGGCTGCAAAAATTTGAAATAACTTGCAGCCTCAAGAGCCTAAAGTCCAAGCTTAACATTATATATGTCATGAAATTATTATTTTATTGTGGAGCTTTTAATACAGACTGAAAAGTGATCTCCAAAGTACCAGAGAAACACTGACTGCGTAGCCTAAAACTTTTCGGAGACACTAGGTTCAAAAGCATTTCTCCATCTAAACTGAAAATCTATCCTGTTTCAAATGACGTGAAACAGTCTTAAGCTCTTCTAGATAACTACAATTAAATTGCAACAAACAGGCCCTGTTCACGTGATATGTTGAATACTAGGTCATGGGCTGTGTGGTTGTTAGCTTTTAACAAGAACAACAGTTCTAGCAAAGAAAATAAAGAGGTTTAGAGCACAACAGGATAAAACACAAGTCCTGTTTAGGTATGAGAGCTTCAAACCAGGTAGACTTTATATTGTGGAAGGCAGAGAGAACTAGGGTTGCCACTTTCCACATTCATGCATCCCACCCATCTTGCCTCTTGATCTCACTACCTGACCAGAAATTGAAGACTGAAGGGGGAGAGGCACTTATGTTTAATTGTTCACTGAACTACTTAACTGCATTAATTATTTACAATCTGGCATTCTGCTTTATTAGGCTTCTGGACAATATAGAGAACTGGGTCTTGGAAGGAATTTTCCAAATCTGCATGTATTTAAAAATATAACTAAATAGGACTACAGATGAACTAGGGATAAAAAAAACAACAACACCTAAACCTACCCCAACTGAAGATCAGAACTATGCTACTAGACCTAGTGGGCCAAATGGATCAGATAATATCAGGAGCAAGTGATTATGTATGCAAAATGGCAGAGGATCTCGCCTCCTCATAGCACGCCCATAATCTGAATAGAGAAATCACCCACATCACTTCTATTTTTAGTCTAGTTTGTTTTTAGAAATTGGAAAGTTCATAATATCCATTTATATTCGTGACTGGAGTTTAACAGCAAACAATATAATTTGCTTATATCCTTTATAAGTTGTGCCCTTTAATATCACCGAGGATTTAAACAGTTTGTGTAGCCTGTTACCATAATGAAGGCTGATAGCGGGGGAGGACTGAAAAGAGAAATGCAAGCTTCTTTTACATGCTGTACTGTGAAAGAGCAGATCAGAGAAAATCACCTGATTTTTAGTCATAATGCTTCAGTGTCAACACTGATAAGTTGCTTGCAACATCTTCTAGCACTCATTTGTTAACAACTTGGAAACTATTGGCAGTAATTACAAAGAAACTCTTTTTTCTATCTAAGGTATTCTCTTTTTCCATGCTTCCTCTGGAGTGCTGAAGATGGCCAAGTATAACTACAGGCCAGCTGTAAAATTAATGTTAAGGTGACATGGAAGTAATCCATCTCTTGAAGCATTGATTGATTGGCCTATTCTGTGTGCTTGGTGTCCTTTTAAGCTCCATATTTGGAGAACAGACATGATACTTTTCACATTAGGTCACTCACAATTTATAACATTTTAATCTTGATTTCAAAAACAAGTACCAGAAAGTAATCTGAAATTGTCTTAAGTCATAGAAAACCATAGTAATCCAGGATTATTCTACCATGCCTTGTTATTAACACATTTGGAATAATCTGCTATTTTCAAAACACTTTAGCCCATATTTACTTGTAATAAGTAAATGCAGAATAGTGGGGAAGTGCATGTGTTCATCTATTCCTATAGTCTGTTCACCACAATAAGTAATCTTTAAAAAGCTTGAGAAGACACATAAGAATCTTTTTAAAAGAATTTTTAAAATATGTAGAAACACAACTATTTGTCAAAAGTTGCCTATGAAACTGAACTGAAACTTAACATTTATTCTTGTGTCATTCTGAGCTTATTCACAATTTCTTTTTCTGGAATACAAACTTGACACATGAATGTTTAATGTGTGAACTGGTAGTTGATTTTGCAACAATTCCTTATTATGTTGGAAATCAGGCAAAACCTGACACTGTACACTTTGGACACATTTGCACATAATACTGACCCAAACTTGCCGCCTACAGCTGACTTTCTGAAAACCTAAACAAAGCCTTAGAACAGGCCTTTCTCCCAAGGAAGCCTAGAAACTATAGTTATGAGGATGCAAATATTATGTCACTACCTGAGCTAATTACAATTATCTTGGTATTCTTATGCAATTGACAAATGGACCATTGGACCAGTTATATTTTATTATTTATCTCAACCATAGTCTCATTATTCAGTGTATTCTCATTGTTCTCATGATCAGCATAAAACAATACTCGAACAACATAAATTGAACAAATAAGATGACATTCTTTCATACCTAGTATTTATTTTGCATGTCACTATGTTTTGTTATTACATAGGTAAAATTGTCGGCTTGCTTCTTTGTTTTCTTGTCAGCTTCAAACATATTTTTTAGATTTGGCAATATTTCTTATTTTCCATATGGCCTCCATTTTTTTTACATCTCTCTGAATGAGCTATGAATCTGTTTCCCCCCAAAGGCAGTCTTTACTAGAAGCAGTCTTGTTCACTTAACCACCCATTTTACATTGTGAACACAGTAGATAAGAGTCCTATATTATTACACCAGAGTGGTTATTGCTGTAACGTGTGAATAAGGGGCAACATTCTTAAATGCCACCAGATGTCTCCATTCCACAGTCATTGTCATTAAGAACTCTTATTAAGCTTTTTAATAAAAGTACATCAGTAAGGATATTAATTTTATATTAAACAAAAGTGAAACAAGTAAACAACTAAATGTCTAACACAAGTACTGCAAAGAAACAACAACAAAACCTTCAAGTGTGGTGTCAGCAACTATGTATTTGTTATACCAGACCAAATATACATATATCCTACACATACTGCACCAACCATTCAAGCACACATTTCTGGTAAAAAAAAAAAGCCACTCAAGTTTACTAATCAGTTTATAAATATTTTTTCAGTGCTCTCCATTCACTGTGAGAAAAACCTATTGGAATTTCTTGATCAGTCTAAATGTGCAAAGCTACCCTTAGTAAGATGACAATAATAACTATCTAGAATAGAAAATTTTAACAATTTTAGCTTGCACAGGAATCTGGAACTGTCTCCCAAGAGGGAAGAAGGGAGGGAAAGATTTGGAAGTCCTTTACAAAAGGACAAGAACTCACTATAATTGGTCATCATTATTAATATATTCTGATCCTCTTTCCCTTGTCTCTACATTACAGAGGAAATAGCACTGGGCTAACAGAAGGATTATCAAAATGGCACTTGAAACATTTGGAGAAAGCATTATATAAATGCTAATCATTATTATTCCAGTCCTTGTCAAAAACATCTATAAAAAATCCAGAAGAAAAATCAAAGCATTATTTGCTTCCAGATATGGACTATCCTACTTTATCAAGACAAGATAACCAGTATTTGGGGATTCTGAGACCTTTCCTCCCAATCCTACCCATTAATTACATTCCATGAAGTCTGATTCAGATCCCACAAGTAGATATTTGCAAGTATAAATATATACAGGTAATCCTTGATTTACGACTATAAGACAGTCTGCCATCACAATCATAAACCATGATTACTCTAAAATGAAAGTGGTCACTGACTGACCCAATTTTATGGCTTTTTGCAGCAGTTGTTGTGCTGGGCTTAGGCAAAAATGTCATAAAATGCAGACACATGTCCATGGGACACAGCAAATGTCCATAAATGTGGCCCGGTTGCCAAGTGCCCAAAGTTTGGTCATGTGAGACCATCACAGGTAAAAGAAGAAAATATTTTAATACACCAAAGAGCCGTTTTACTGGGCTAGAGTGACACATTGCCTGACTTAATATGAGAGGAAGCTTTCTTATTCAAATGAACTCATAAGATCTCACAAATGGAAAACAAATGCAGATTTGCCATGCCGGCATAACTAATACTTGATGCTTCAGATAGATTGGCAGCAAGTGAAAAGAATAATGGCAAGGAACCCTAGACAAAGCTTTCAAAAGCAGACTGCTATTTTCATGGAGCAAAAATAAAAAAATGGATTGACTTCTACACTGATTCACTCGTAAGCAAGATGGTAGATCAGAACAGACATGAGTATCTCACAGTCCTTCCATGCCAGTTTTCAGACCAATGCAAACCATTATTGTGCTGCTATGTAAAGTTGCCATGTTGTGCAGAACCACAAAAAGGATTATTTCTAATGCGTTATTCAAATTCTTACATAGAATAAACTACCAGACAAAAATAGTTCCCGACAATAATTCTCACATTCCTGATGTAATAAATATGCAGTGTAATCTAGCCGTGAGTGTAGTAACACCAGGATCAGTTCATGTTCTTTGGTGCACAGCCCAACACTTTAACTCTTCACTTAGGTATTAAAAGCCAAGCTCATCATGATAGCATTTGAGTGTCTCCAGGGTTTTGTCTGCACTACAAAATTTATTATTAATCCAATGACTACCCTTTCAGCCATTATTAAATATGATTTGGCAACTAGTTACTGCATCAGCAGTGTTCAATGCCCAATTTAGAAACTATAATTGCCCTATAACAGGCCTGTCCATGGTGCAGGATTCATATCTGGTTTCCATAAGCAGGGGAGCCTCATATTCTATCTAGAAAAATATTGATTTGTAAAACAAGGGACCATATTTTCACTTATTTTCCCCCAATAACTTAAATGTAATGGAGAGACATTTTAATATGTAACTCAGCCTTGACCTATTTTCTCTTCTCTTCCTCTCAAACCATGGAACATATTGTAGTGAAGCCTCAATTTAGCAGATTTCAATGCAACAGATGAAATTCCTATGGCATTTACATCATCAGCAAAATAATGTGATTGTCATTTGTAAATTAAAATAAATGACATAAACAGGTGCAAATGAAGTAAATATTATCATTTGCACAATGATGTCATCACAGTGTATATGCTCTCTAATTTAATGGACAATCTGGAGTAAAGGGGTAAGTTTTACTAGTATTCTGAAGTAGGTTATTATTATGTTTTGGGTAGAAAACAAACTGCACTGAAACGTAATTAATTTAGACACATGGCACCCAAGTTATAAATTCTCAGTGATCCATGAAGGTTATTGAACAGGCCTTGGTCAAGTCCCTGATCTGATCTGCACATCATAGTAAGCCATATTTTGTTTAACCAAGGTTTACTTAATAAAAAACAACTGGATGGGTCAAAAGCCAAGCAAGCCATATTCCATATCAGGTTTAGAGAATATGTGAACTCAGAGTCACACTGGCAAAGAATAAACTCCCAGAAATACATATGTTTATACAGTATACTTGGATAATCTCTGGAAAAAGGCAAAGGCAGCCTCATCAGATGTGGAACACTCAAGTTAAACCTGGGTTTAATTCAACTTCAAATTAGCCATTTAGTTTCTGAGGCAAAACATGGTAGTGCCAAGTGCAAACTATCCATATCCAGAAGACCCTTCTGTAATACAGGGAATAGAAGGCCAAATGGGGGGGGGGTGTCAAAACAGGTCTTAGATAAAACTGGAGGCCAATAGAAAATCTGCACTAGTGGGTCATCCATGAAATAACTCTGAAACTTACCTGCACCTATCAACATATGATACAGGACTGATCATCTAACATTAAACAGAAACTGGACAGCCATTTGTCCAAAATGGTATAGGATTACCTGCCTGAGCAGGGGGTTGGACTTGATGACCTCCAAGGTCCCTTCCAACTTTATTATTATTATTATTATTATTAGTAGTAGTAGTAGTAGTAGTAGTAGTAGTAGTAGTAGTAGTAGTAGTAGTAAACTTTGTTGGTACTTTAGAGCCCCATTTGCTGTTCGAAGAAGAGAACTAGGAAAGCATATAAAAAACTGAGCTGGTGGGCTCTAATTGGTTTCCAGAATCGTGACTTATATGAACCAAGCAAAAATGATCCAAGAAGTGATAGAACCAAAAGTATCAATGAAGCAACCCAGCATAGGCTCCCAGTCTCAGAGAGGCAGCATTTGATAGTAACCTAAAGTATTTGTGAAGCACAATTTTGGCTAGCTGCCTCATGAGTAAGCCTCTGCAGTTAACAGCCCCAGCCATCAAGACTCTCCCATAACAGTGAGTTCATAAAGCAGAGAGCAAAGAAGGATGTGTCAACCCCACACTATGTTCTTGGCTTTTTAAAGATTCATGCTGATATGATCTCAAGTGTAAGACTGTGGAGCCTGGAGCTGTATATTATGATGTAGAAGAGGCTGGAGCCAGAAATCTGCCTTTCACTGTCAGGTATCTAAAGGGGCAGTTACCAGCAGGCAGCCTGCCTACCTTTCTTAGTTTCTTATCTCCCAGCAGCAGAAAAGTTTCTTTTGACCGCCTTATAGGTTCTGGGGGGGGGGGAGGGAATGAAGCAGCAGTGTGGAACAGATATGGTCTTAGATCTATCTTCAAGCAACCAATGAAGCCTCTGGAAAATTTCTACCTGACAAAGCACAAATAGTAGTCAAGTATTTATAAACTATGTAACCTTCCACAAATGGGGCAGAAAAAAGAAGGGTCTGATAGATTGGTAGAGATCCTTTTCACTTTATACCCAGCGCACTTACACAAGAATTCCATTGCATAAAATAACTGAGATCGGAATCAGATTTCCCAATAACCAGTTAGCACCAAATACTTTCTTCCCTATTGGTTCTTTCAGCCTATAAAAGGAAATCTGACATAAATTCAAAGGACAGGACTACTCAAACTGACAGGTTTTCACTTTAGTGAGACTATCCTAGAGTAGGGGCTACAAATGCAATTCTGTTATATAGTCAACTTTTTAAATAAAGTATACATTCTAAGACCTGCACACGTGTTAGTCATTGCTGGTTCTAACTCTTCAGATACTGCCTTCTTTCCAAACACCCCAGCAAGGTGAGAGTCTTTATCAGACACATTCTTAATAGCCAAGGAGAGAGGGAGAGAGAGAGAAAAAACTACAAAGCCAAAGAACAGCTAATGTAGAGTGAAGTGTTTGGCATCACTGACATTCTTTTCCGCTTCTCAACAAAAATGTGTGGCACTGTACAGAAGAGGGCAATGGTAGCTACTCTTCCTTAAAATACACAACAAGATGAGTACTGCGGAGTAGCTTGTCAGCCACAACTCTTTTAGTATTCATCACAGACAACAGCATGTACAAGTTCATGAAGATTTCTGAGTATATCTTGCTTTGGGAAGAGAGTGGCAATTATATCTGTATTACACTATATACTGCATCTCTATGATAGATGAACTATTGCAGTATCATTATCTTCCTAGCAAGACAGCCAATTAACACAAAGCCTGGCTATACACAGCATAAAGAAATTTTGTGTAAAAAAAATTATTAATCAAATAGAACTCTCCGCCAATATTGCCAGAAGGTTTCAACAAGAAATCTAGCACTACTGAGAAGAGGGTCACATTTAGTTTGACAAAAACAAGATTGAAGTTTATACAAATGTGCCAAATCAAGTTTTATAGTAGGCACAGGAATTAAACTGAACTATTTTTACAAAGCAGTAACAAAAAAGATTATCAAACTGCCATTTGGCTGCATTCTTTGCTATTAAATTTACATATGTTTACACTTTGAAATGTTCGGTTTTAATCAATATAGCTTTATTTTCACAAACACAGTATTTATAGAAGTACCCATGCAGTAGCAACTAAAACGTTTTGGGATTATTCTCATGGGATGTGCAAATTTTTCCATTCAAAGCAATTACAATACATAGGCAAAAGTGAAGTCAGCTACAATTAGAGTTGTCAGATCATGTTTAACTACATCTTAATCTAATCCATACAATTCCACATCTGGGTCTCATTTCCTGAATTCCTGTAGGTATTTTAGCCACTTTTAAGAACTCTTTCAAGTACAGAAAGTTCAAACAAGCCTACCTTAATCTAAAGATCTTTTTTAAAAAACAGAGCAAATAAATAATTTGCCTTATCTTTTAATCTTTTTCCAAGGCAAAGACCAGCAGCCCCTACCCTCATGAGGACAAGAAAACAGTTGAACACAGTTGAACGGGGCATTTTAAATTCATGAGCCAGGTTTCCAACAGTTAAACTCCCAATTGACAAAAAAAGTTGGGATAGTACAAACATCATTCCACTCCACAACTTGGGCATACACAAACGTGTGCACACACACAATCCAATACCAGGGTGTCTTACTATCACTTTTAATCTCAGGACACGAGAAGAATACACACCCCAGTTTAGCCACCAGTCTCTAACGCAAGCACACACAGAGCCCTCACCTTTACTTCCTCTTCAGCTGTGCCAAACATCTATGTATGCACAACTTCCAGCTCTTTCTATGCTGAACTATCCTCACACCAACAGGGGCATTGGCTGAACAGACTACTCAGCAGGGGAGAAAGGAAAGGGAGGGAGGGGAACGAACAGTTCTCCAGCCAAATTCATTTACATGTCAGGCATTTATAGAGACTGGACAGTTTCCTGCCCCAGATCAACCAATCTATGCCACAAAAACACTGATGAACAAGGAACGCTCCTACTGGTCTTTTGTGTTCTTCCTATTTGTTCATATTTACACACATGTGCACACACCCCTGAGCAATATTATTAAGTAGTAGGTCTGCAATCACATCAAGGCAATCTTTATCTTGTCCACTTGCTCCCCTCCACAAACTTCTTTAAATATGACTTCTAAACATAAAACTTACATTAAAAATAGAGAGAAGCATGTGTCAAAATACTTGATATAGAAATTGTTCCGGCAGAGACCTCTCTCAGGCAGAGGCCTTGTCCCTGCCAATAATGAGAACCATGAGATAAGGAAGTAAGATAAACAATGACAACCCCCACCCCACCAGCCATGAGGAAAAAAAGCAACAAAGAGGGATCTCCCTCCCCTCCCACCATCTAAATACTGTACACTAAGACAGCTGATCCAGAAAAAGGGGGGTGGGTGTTCCTACAAGGTCCTAGGGGGCTTGCAGTTCCATAGCTCTCCCCCCCCCTTCCATTAAAGAAATAACATCCTTGAAGTTTCTGGAAGCTCTCATTAGAGGCAGTTATTAATTAGAACTTTGTATCCAAATGATTTCCAAATTATTATTTCCAAATTATTCCCATGAAGTCAAGATGATCCTTCGGAACACAAAAAAAGTATAACACATCACTCCAGGATCACTGATGTCAACATTACACCTCATGTAGGACTTCTCTAGCCCCCCAATTTGCAAAAATGCAGGCGCATGAAACAACTGTAAAATGTGTGAAAGGAAGAGGAGGGAGGTTAGTGAACATGTTGACTGAGAAGATGGCACAGAACCTTCTTCTCCAAGCTGCAACCCAGCCTCTTAAAATGCAGAAAGGACAATCTGTAAAGCTAAACAGGTGAACATAAGCACACAATTCCAGAGAAGAGACCTACACGCATATATCTCAATTTAAGGGGAAAACGACATAAGTGAAAAAAGAAACAGGTCCTGCTATTGAGTAGCCTCCCTCCATTCTCAAAACCACTTCCAATGATTCAATTAAAACTTTGAAATGAGGAGTTTTCCTAAATGAGAGAATACCCTTTCCACAAAAGTGCAGATGATACAGAAGACAAACAGGGTTGGGGAGGATCAGTTCTAGCCTTAAGATTTATTGACTGGAACCCAGGGAGCCATCCCATTTTTTAGGGAAAAGCACATGCGGGTGCAGGAAAGAGGTCCTTTCAAAAGAGATCCCCCCCCACCTCCACACTTCCTTTAAAGGATGGTGAAGAAAACCAGCAAAAAGTTCTCCTTTTGCCTATTACCCAAACACCCAGCATCACATGTAAGCAGAACAGAAGACCATCTCTCAGATTAACCTGAAGCTGCAATCTTAAGCATGACATTTACTAAGAGCAAACACAGAACAGTAAGATTTATTTCTTTACTCCTCTTCCAATCTACCAAAAGAATTGGGGGTTTTCATGGGAGGAAAACAGCCATGTAAGACTTGCCTTGTCCTCCCCCATTACACGATCTCAGTCTCCCGCTTCGTTCTCTCTCGCACACAACATCAAAGGCGAACAGTGGACCCCATAACATACAACAGGATTAGACAAGTCCTCCCCTGACCTTGCACATTCTCTCTTCCTTCCCACACTATGAAAGAAGAATCAACTAATTCGACCCCTCCCCCTTTTAACTCTTCTGGGGAAATTGGAAAAGGAAGAAGTGGGAAGAAACGCTTCCTCCCCAAATAATGGAGTGGGGGGGGGAAATTAGAGAAAATTGATATTATTTCACAAAGAGACTGAAATGCCTTTTCTGATAAAAATAGGAGGGGGGGGGTGAATAGAGAACTGCAAGGGTAGGACTTACCTAAATACACTCATTATCAATTAGTACTAGCCAAAGCTTACCCTAAAGGAAAAAAAACTCTAGACCTTAAAAATGCATTATATAGTAAGGTCTCTTCAAAAAGAAAGGCAATATTTCAAATCTTCTTCCTCAACACCCCCCCCCAAAAAAGATTTGGCTGAGTGGGGAGAAATGCAATATCTTGCCATTCATTAAATAACCCAGCAAAGAAGGGAGAGTTCAAAAGTCACTCTGAAGGGACCCCTCCCCATAAAATAATGCCAGAATCTTAAAGAAGCTAAATCCAGTATTAAGGCAGCTCACATTTTTTCCAGCTATTCACATTAGTTTACCATCAGGGGAGAAAAGGCATATTTGGAAAGGGGAGAGGGTGAAAAAAAAACTGACGATAGTGTTTCAATGATAGAGGAGGGAGAAAAACTGGGGGTTCCCCTGTGGGCCTCATAAGGCAGCTTTTGATACTGGGGGGGCAGGAAAGCTTTTCCCCCCTTCCCTGGTCAGTATATAAACTCCTTGAAAAGTTTCCCAAGAGGTTCAATTTAATGCATTTGGTGTGCGTGTGTTTGGGGGGGGGGTTAAGTACAGAAGCAAAAATGTTTTTGGAGGGGCCAGAGCAGAAAGAAACATTACAAGAGCTGCACATAAAAACACATCTACAGCGTTTTCTTTTAGCGCTTCTTCTCCCATCTCATAAAATGTAGTCCCTATTAAGAAGAAAAGGAACTCATTCTAGTAGGGAGGGGGTTTGAAATGAGTGAAAGAAACAGGTCAGACTCCCTCTGTTACAGGTTATTTTAATATTCCTTCCTCTGCATAAAAAGAGGGGTTTCTTGAGGATGACAGAGTCAGAGAAAGGTAGCAACCCCAGAACATCCCCCCCCCCATTTAACACACAGCTTTGGAAGGGGAAATCAACCTAGAAAATAGAAAAAGCAGAGCTCCACATGCATCTGTTTTAAAAATATATATTATGATGATTTTAGTTCCATATTCTTTCACTTTGTAAAACTGGAGGACTGTTACAGAAAAAGAAGATAGGTATCCAACGGAGGGAGGAAAAAAAGAAAAATAAGACAGCCCCCTCCTTCTCAAGTTAAATTTCCTTAACTCTATCCCTTAATTCTATCCCCCTTCCCAAACTATGGGACTGTTTAAAAGATACTAATTCTGGGGCTGTTAATAAATAAAAGTGTTGTTAAAGTAGGGTCTGTTTTAGATGGGGGAGTGCAAAAATAAGTAGAAATCGGGAAAGGGGGGGAACAATCTCTCCAGTTATTAATATAACCCTTCACTCTTTTCCCTCCCTTTTAAAAAAGGGACTAGTCGGAAAGGGGGGGAGGACTAAAGAAAAGTGCTGTGGAAGAATTAAATGCGTCTGGGTTTGGAGGAAGGGGCTGCACAAATAATCAAGACACAAGGAACAGAGGGCAAACCCGCTCCCCGTTATTGTTATTACTATTATTATTAACCCCCCGGTGACTCTCTGTCCTCCTTATTTATAAAACTAAGGCGGCGGGGGGAGGCTTAAAGGAAACCCGGGTTCCCGGAGTGATGCTGTTTTGGGGAAGGGGCGCTTCGGCGCGGGAGGGGGGAGGTGGCGAAGCGGCTCCTCCATCCCGGGACAAGCCACCTCGGCGGCGGCGGCGCCATCTTGTTGGGATCGATGAATTGAACAAAGAGGATCAATTTCTGATCGCGGCGGCGGCGCCGGGTTATCGATGGGAGGGAGAGCGGAAAGAGGCGAGGGGAGGCGGGCAGGGCTGGCGGCCGCCACCGCCGGGTCTCAGCCAGGCTTGGAGGGAGCGGGGGGACCCGCAGGAGGGGGGGCGCTGCTTCTGCCGAGACTTTTTCTTGAGGGGGGGGGTGGGAGGTTTTCTTAAGGGGGAAGACAAGAGGGAGCCCCCCCAGGGCACCTCCGGGGGGGAGAGAAGGTGAGGGCGAAGAAGAGGGAAAGGGGGTCCCATGGAGAGGGGGAGACCCACGCGCCAGCGGACCCCGAGCCTGACCTGCAGCTGCTGTAAATCAAAGCGCTTCCAATATTGAAACATCGATCCCACATTGGCCGCCATCTTGAGACATATTGAGACAGAAGTGAGCGGCGGATCGAGCGAGAGAGAGAGAGGGGCTGGAGAGTGCACGGGGAGGGAGGGAGGGAGGGAGGAGGAGGAGGAGGAGGAAAGGGGGAAGAGAGAGAGAGAGAGAGAGAGAGGGAGGGAGCGGGCGGCGGGCGAGACGCTCAGAGAAGAGAGAGAGAGAGGCCGGCAGCAAAGCCAGGCAAGTCGAGGGCGCGCGGAAAACCCGGACCGGCGAAACAGGGAGCTCTCGGAATGGCGGGCTGGACTGCCAGCCCAGGGAGAGAACATTACTGTGGGTTCAGACATTTTATCTCTGCGAAACGGGCATTCTTCCTTTGTGTATCCAACAAGAAGACACACTTTATGCTGTTCTCTTTTGGACTCGGAACCCAAGTTATTCTTTTTTTTTTCCTCTTTTTTTTCCTCTTGCGCTGCATGCACACTTGCTGTATGTAATGGATCTGTATTTTTTTTAAAAAAAAAAAGACGCGGACTAACGCAACCCCAGAGTCATGAACAGAGGCATAATATCTTGGAGGGAAAACAAAGTATTAGAATGAAAATGGATCTGAATTCATTTTAAAAAGTCAGCTGAAATGTTTACATCCCTACTTTTTGGATAACTTTTAACAGTGATGGTTTTCTTTGGCTTTTCTTATGGATATGGACCTGTGTACAGATTTAAGAGTCATTTATTTGTGCATTTTATAAAATACAGGGATTCCTGGAATAGCTGTGCTGTAAAATTATCTGTAAAACTATTTTTATTATTGGAACATCAATAATAAAAATAAAATGCAATTACTTTTAGGCAAAAAATAGTACTGTCCTTAGAAGAGCTAGTTTAAACTTTTAATCTATGGTGTAAAGAACATCCCACCTGAATACAACATGTATTTTGATAATAATGGAAGTACAATAAATCCTCATAAGATGGCATGTACCTATGTAAAATATAGAAAAGTGTTCAAGGGTAGTCCAACAGTATTCATCCCCAGAGCCCCTCTTTTGGGGGGAGGTTAGAAACATGAAATATAATTAAAATTCATCTGGGCTTCACTTTCCTAACTGTATTTAAAAGATTGCAATAGTAAATATATTTATCTTAAAACATACATGTGTTATAAATGTGCAGAATACGGTTCATCAATCAAATGCAGGACCTCAGCAATGCCTTCTCCCCTCCCCCCTATCCAAAGTCTTGTGTGTAGCCACTGCGTCCTACTATCAAACAGAAAATGTTAAGGTGAAAGAAAAGAAATATTACATCAATGGGAAGTCATCCCATTAGCTATTTTGAATTAATGGAATTTGATCGAAATTAAACTTAAACCTTCTCCTGGCCTTGCCTTCCTTTTAATAGTTGTGCCTCTGCATACGGTATAACTCCAAAGTCAAGCAGACTCCTTGAACCTCCCCCCAGCCTTGACAATAATAAATGAGATTAGGCATTTCTTTGCTTCCTTCTAATGGTTGTGTGGATTTTTGCAGCCCAGAGCTATAGCCCTAAATGAGATGGGATGGGAGGATTCTTTTCTGTCTTCAATATTCCTATTAATGTCTCACATGTCACACACTTAGAAGCTTTCTGCTGAAACTGGAACCCGAAATCAACTTCGTTTTGAATTGCAGTCTAGTTCTTTTTCAGCAGCAGCAAATGTGCATGAGATGACTTCGGTAGAAATAACTCTGCTTGAATACATGTGCACAGGCGTACAACTTAAACTGAGGTCATACAACTAAGCCTTTTGAGCTGCAAGTGCTAATGAGTTTGATGGGGCAGGTACACAAGTCTATGCATGTTTATTCAGACATGTCCCAGTAGTTCCATGAATCTTACTTTCTAGTAAGGCTGTGTAGGATGTCAGTCTGAGTTTCCTCCAGGCACTCTGGAAAGTTTGCATATCTTTCTTGCCCGCCGCCCCGCACTACTAGCAAACTGCAATTAATGGGAACATTAGTTGTTATGTAAATGGCAGCTTCGGTACAGGCAGGGCATATTCTAAACCTTGAATGAATTGGAGCGAGAGTTAAAACGCTTTCATTTTACAACACTCTGGATAAAAAAGTTGTCTTTTAAAGCTGCTATTTGCATTTCAAGAAAATTTTCTGGTGACCCCAAGAAGACTTTACTTGAATTGGAAACAGCTAACCTCGGCCCAAAGTAGTATCTCAAACTCAAACTAACAAGCATTGCATGCGGACTAGTTCATTAGCCCAAAAGCTAGAACACAGAAGCTTTTTCTGTATTTGTGGAGTCCTATGTACTCTCTGAGCTTGATGGTTTGCTTGCAGATGTTTCACTATCTGACTAGGTAACATTATCAGTTCTTTTCAAGTTTGTGTGTATGTGTTTTTGAATCAATTTTGACTCCTGATGAGTGCCTGGCGATGTCCCTACCATTTTCTTGGCAAGATTTTCAAAAGTAATTTCCCTTGCCATTTTCTACCTAGGGCTGAGACAGTGTGACTGATCCAAGTCACTGGTCCAGTAGACTTTGTGTCTCAAGCAGGACTAGAACTCACAATCTCCTGGTTTCTAGCAGGATGCCTTAACCCATACTGTACACTAAACTAGTTCAAAAATATCTCCTAGGGGTCGGGGAAATGAAGAAAATTAAGACTTTCACAGTATGCCATCAAATATTTTTTTCAAAAAGTAAAAACTACAAAAGACAGCTACTAGCAAAACAGGACCATTTTTCTTTGGTCACTTAGCTGGCAGCATTTTTTATTAACCAAAACACTAATATAACACTGGGTTATATGTAATATTTTTCCAAGAATGTGCCTAAAAGAATTATAAATTATAAGAACTGCACAAATTCTGCTGTTTCTTCTCTCTTCTAGCTGAGTGGTGGAGGATGTGTGTGTCTTTGTTCTTCCTTTCTTTTGCTTTCCTTTTTTCCTTGCCTAGCAAAGCTTTTTGAAACGCGAACCCTTGTTTGTCCACTGTCTTTCCGTCATTGCGCACTCCTGGCTGGGTGGTCAAACCCAGATCCCCTCCTCTCCCTTGGGAAACTCCAGCACCCCTAGCCTGTCCTTCCTTTTCAAACCTCACTTTTCTGCCACCTTTGGAGAGAGAATTCAGCATCTCCTCAGAAGCAGTGCCCACCATGGGCACAAGGGTAGGCAGGGACCCAGGGCTGCTGGGAAAAAGCCTCAGGGCAGCAACTGCCTAACAAAGCCAACTGGGCCCTACAGTTGTCCAGGATAAGGTGAAGTGCTAAGCCACCTCCCATCAGGGTGGCCCTTTTCCTAGAGAGCTCCTCGTGGCCTCTAATACTACTTTTGCATATTGCTGACAATGATTTGGAATTCACAATTTGGAAAACGCTGCCATCAGCCCTACATGACTGCTACCAGTTGGGACATACAGAGCAACAAGCTAGTCAGTCACATCTGAAGCAAGTATTTTGAATGAGTACACCCATGTGGTTAATATATTATGGTAGGTGATTGTGAGAAGCAGAAAACTGGTTTGAGTAAACTTTGGTTAAAGGAAGCAACAGGAAGCACATCATGTGAATACAACCACTGTACAGGTAGTTCTTGTTTAGCAACCATAATTGGGACCGGCAATTCAGTCATTAAGCAAAGTGGCCACTATGTGAAACCACAACTGTACTTATAATCATACTTCCACTTTCCTTTGCTTTGTAGACCTGTGAAAGTCCCAAGTGCAAAGTTTGGTTGCAAAGTTATGTTTTCATCACCATTGTAAGCGATCTGAGGCAGTTACTAAGCAAGGACTACATCTATAGGTCTGATGGGACAACAGCCCCTCTATTGGATTATCTCCCTCTGCAAGGCAATTCCAGCATGCATGGATAGAGAACTATTTTGAGGCTTGACTCAGGGAAGATGGGGAGGAAGGGTGTCAAAAAAAGTCACAATGGCAGTACTGTAGTGACTGTGCAATCAAATCACTGCTTCTTTTTTATATTTGACACTTACAAGCTACAGAGTCCCAAGAGATGAAGAAAAGAATGGATACAGCCAGAGATCAAAATAAAAGACCCTCCCACATGTCCCCCCCCCCACATTCAGCTTTCTTTCCCCTTGCTGGTAGTAGAGAAAAGGCTGAGTGGTCTTCCCCTAGATCTTAAATGATTCCTTGCAAAGAGATTTGAAATGAGCACAAGGGATGCTCATTGTCCAGCATCTGCTCTATTTGCAAAATGCAGGTTTACAACAGGTCTGCAGTGCTGCCTTTCACACACATGTGCAGGCAAAACCCTTTCCCATTCACACATCTGCACCACAACTAGTAGAATTAAACAGCTGCAAGGGTTCAGCAAGGTTAAGCCCATGCTCATGTAGCCCCCCCCCCTCAGGTCAAAAGCAATTCAGATAGTATCTGCCCTTAGCCAAGCAGCTCCCTTTGGGGCAAGCATGCACCCTATCATTGCTGTCATGTAATAAGTGTTCCTAAGTATTTCTTTTATTTTGCATATCTCAGTTTCAACCCCTCTCCCCACTCTTTGCCATGCAAAACCTTCCCTCCTTTTACTGCCTGGGCTGACTCTGTTTTATTGCAAGGACCAGATCCAGATGATTAGGTAGTTTTCAGAATTGGGAGGAAACAGGAAAGTAGAGATAAGGGGGAGCAGGGGATAAACCTAAACTGATGAAAAATAGAATGGAATAGAATAGAACATTGATTATTAGGATCCAGGTCACTGCTGTACATTGAAATAATGGGTTGTACATGCGCTATCTTTGAGTGCCATGGTGGCCTAATGGTGAAGACACTTGCCTCCCACTCAGAAGATTGAGAGTTCAATTCTAGATAGCGGCAGATGTTTCTCTCCTAGGGCACGAAGGAAAAAAATATATTCTGTGAATTCCCCTGGTGTCAGGAAGGGCATCTGACCAGTAAAGGGTCAGCTCCATTCAGTCACCCTGACTCTATCCCATATTAAGGATCATTAAAAAGGGAGTTTTACATGTGTTATCTTTCTTGATTTTTCTCACTGCCATCTCTAGTTTTACTGTTGCCACTGTTTTTATTTGTTGGTGAAAAGGAGCTAATTGAAAAAATGCTTAGTTTTTAGTTTAGTCTTCCAGTCACTTCTTAACTCCCTCAAAGATACTCACACATTTAAATACATCAGATAAATAACGGTAAGACTTATAACAAGTAAGTTAAATGTAGAACAAAGGGGATGCAGTGAGAGCTGTAAAAGTATCTCTCTAATTTGGGGAGTTGATGACAAAAAGCGCTGCCCTTCACCTATCTAAATCTCTAATGGAATGGTCCCAAGTTCTAGTATTTGTACATTTTTTAAAATGCTATTAATTTTTTTTTGTTCCTATCTCTATTAATTGTCTTTTTTTGGAATTAAAACAATCCTAAATTGTTGTAACACTGCAGGATCCTATCTGAGTCAGTCACCGGCTGTGTGTGCACACATAGAGAAGCTCCCCCAGGATGGGCTCCAGCAGGAGTCTGAAGGCTTGGAAGACTAACTCTCTGCTCCTGGTGATGGACTCAGATTGGATCCTGCAACATTATCCTGGCACGTGTATATTTGCCTTCATTCGTGAGGTAACTTTATCTTTTGATTCAGTTCTTTAGCCTCCTGATAATTCTGTATGCCCTGTTTGCTGATATCCTCTATTTAAATCTGTATTGTGGTGCCTGAAATGTAAAATTGGAGAGCATTTGTTTCTGCAGTTGCATGTTCAGCCTGACTCAACAGCATCTAATAACTTTTTTAATTATTGTTTTAAATTTTATTGTAAGATAAAAATAGAAAGGGAAGCAAAAGTTAGAAAAGCGAGAGAAAGAAGAAGAAAGGTGCAAAGAAAGAAAGAAAAGTACTGACTTCCAACTATTTTTCACTGCAGTAAAATACCCCCAAAAAGTACAACGTCAACCTTTTGCTTTACATTTTACAACATGTCAAGACATTTCTATAATAAAATCATTCTAATCATCAAAACCCAAAGTCAAAGTTTCATATTTTTTTCACTTTTGAGCAAAAACCCAGAAACGGTCTGCGAATAGAACAAAAAGTAGACAAATTCTTCTCTTCGATTAAAACAGTCACTTTCGCATTTTTGCCAGCTTCATCACACCTTTACCATCCTCTCCTCCATTGTGAGAATTACAGCGGTGTGTCTTTCCATCTTCATGCATAGCAGTCCTCAGCTCACGACCACAATTCATAAGTCACTTTTTTCAGTGCTGTTGTAACTTTGAATGGTTCCTAAATGAACTATTATTTTAAGTTGAGGACTATCTGTATACGATTCTCAGGCACCTAACTAATAACTTGCATTGCATTGGGCAATCTCATGATGATTTCAAGACCACTTACTGTAACTTCATTGTATGGTTTTTCCATTTTTATTGTTTGATTTTATAGGATATTATGTTGTCATATTAATTCTTTTTGTCATCTGCCTTCTGCAGTCCAGTAAATATTGTGGAACAATATAATTTTGTTGAAATAAGTCTTCCCCAATCGGGAACCCCCTTGCTAGGAATCATGAAAGTTGAAATCCAGTGAATTCGGAGGGCATCAAGCTGTAGAAGCCTGGCTTACATAAAATCAAATTGAGCGGGGCATAAGGCAGTAATATTCGAAACTTTTAAAGGCTGTCAGCAAAAAAAGTGAAAATAAACTGTTTACCTAGGTCACAGCAAGAATGACAAATAATGGAGTCAAGGGGCAAAATGCATGTTTAGAGGAAGTAAGTGGTTCAGCCTGATGGAATTTTACCATTTCAGGAGGCTACTCACATTTCTTCTCCCAACTAATGCAAAAATGTAACATCAGACAGAAAGCTAAACCAAACCTTGGATTTGGGTAACTTTTAACATTATTGGTTATGCTAATTCCACCATGCCGTCATCCCATCATTTTCATGAGTAATCAAAGAAAACTAGGCCGTTTGAGTCTTCTGAAGGTATACCTCAACCTTAAGGAGAAGCAACGTCAGGACTGGCCCTATCATTGAGCAAAGTGAGATGTTTGCCTCAAGGAGAAGATTCTATGGGACAGACAGCTGGGATAAACACTTCCATCCTTCCCCATCCCATAAGTCAGGTATTATATATAGATGCAATGGAAGATTTGGCATCCTACCACCATGGTTTAAAATCAATCCACTGACTGATTAGTTTCTCTTCCTGAGATAGTAGAGAAACTACTATCTTGTTTAAGGCAGCATGATGTCTTGGGCGATGCCCAAAGAGCATGGATCCATGACCAATACTGGGAAATATTTCCGGTTATTGAACAATAGAAGTCATCCAGGGGAAGCCACAAGATCTCTTTTCCTGGAAGCTCTTAAAATAAGACAGGATTATAATCCACCATGCTTTACTTAATTCTGGGAATTGTCTGATAGCAAGAGGGTTGGGCTGAAGGAGTCCTAGACTCTCTTCAGATATGCTGCTGTGGTTCAGACATGGAAAAACATGATGAAGAAAAGCAAGTTACGGATAGAGAAGAGAGGCAAATACATCAGTGTAAAATTGTTAGATGATCACAATATGGAGAAATAATACAAATAAAGAAGGAATAGGGTTTATTTTTTAGCAAAGCTCAGAAATAGTTACAGGCTCAGAGGCAACTTGGAAAAGCACCAGAGAATCCTGTTTTGTTTATTCTTACTAAATCATGCACTTTTCTAAGAATAACTTGTTTGGTTTTCGTTTAGAGTATTGTGTGGACCCAACCATTCCAGTCTGTAAACCAGAGCTAATGTTATAGAACACAAATGAGCCACTGGAGCAATCATTAATGTGATGGAAAATTTTAAATACATAGGGAGCAATCCTTTTTACAGAATTTAATCAATGCAACTGAATATTAATTAAGCTTAGATTTAAATGAAATGAAACCATATGTAATTTTTGCCCTAAGGATTTTCTTGGCACAATATATTTTTTTTAATGAATGCCCTGATATTACACTCAGATGGTAGTGAAATGTCGAACTGAGGAAAAAAAGTTGCGATTTATGGTGTTATGCAGTTTAGGAACCCAGCCAGTTGTTTATTGTTTTAATCTATGTAAGGACAGAACTGTCTTGGCAAAATCTCTGATTTCAAAGGGTGAGTAACTCTGCAAAAGAGAATAAATGGTGGTGACATCGTAAGGAAAGCAATACGTACCACTCAAAATGCATCAGGATATGCAGTGGGGTTAGTGACAAGTTCCTTCAAATAAAATTCATTTGATTTCTGCATTTTTTTAAAAAAAACATCTGCCCCTATCAATAATGAAGATGTGTTAATTTTAAAAAATGAGGTGCTAAGGAAAGTAAACATTCTTCCAAGTTTCAAATTCTGCATAGATAGAAACATTCTTGATCCCAATATGTCTGCCCTTCTTTTCTGGATCTAAGATGCCTTTTTCAATGATTTTAATATTTATTTATTTATTTATTTATTTTATTTATATGCCGCCCAATCCCAAAGGACTCAGGGCGGCGTACAAAATTAAAACAATCATCAACAATAAAACAATAAAATAATACAATCATATGCTAGTAAGAAACTAAGATTGAGGAAGAAGTCATCCTAGAGAATGTTTGAGTGTATGCTAAGAGTCTTATTAAGTGACTTCAGCACTTAATAAAAGAAACTAAGAACTGATACATATAACCTGCTAAATCACAAGGTGTTTGCTTGTTCCTGTCTTATAGTAATATACAAATGGCTATTATGGCCTCCTCTGCCAACTTGTTCATAAAAGATCCTGGTTTATTATTAGGCAGTTAAAGATAAAGGTTTCCCCTTGTCCTGCTGTATCCAAATCTAGTGTATGATGCTCATCTCCGTTACTTAACAGAGGGAGCCACCAGTGTCCAAAGACAATTCCGTGGTCATTTTGCCAGCGTGACTATATGCCAAAGCACACAAAAAATGCTGTTACCTTCCCATCAGGGTGGTACTTATTTATCTGCTCGCATTTGCATGCTTTCAGACTGCTAGGTGGGCAGGAGCTGGACCAAGTAGCGGGAGCTCATCCCATCAAGCAGCACTCAGATCTCGAACCTAACCTGTCAGATTTTTCAGCTGACAAGCTCAGCGTCTTTGACTGCTGAACCATCATGCCCCCTATTAGTAGGCAAACTAGGGCTATATAAGTAAATATAGGTCTACTCCAACACATAGAATTCCCACAGAAAATTGCTTGACTTTGGATACACTTGTTCCTATTGATGATACGTGGACTGAATCCCCCTTTAATTTTACTCTCTCCTAGAAGGGGTCAGAGGGTTAAGTGTAAAATACCATACTATACTCATACTTGACTGGGCAATAACTATATTACAAAGATTTTGAGATCACTGCATCGGAAGTAAACCAGTGGGCAAATCCAAATGCTAGTCAACAGTTTTCAACTGACAGTATTGCTGCTATTGATGTATAGATTTAATTATTATTAGTTGACTTGAGCATTCCATGGAAAGGTGGGGCAGAAGTATTTTAAATAAATAAATAGTTATGTATAAATATGCCAAACTAGGTCTATGAACCAGCCTGAAGGCATTCTTGCGTCTTGGCCCCACTTCTGGATTTCACATTAATGCTAATTAAGAGGCTTGTGGCACCTTAAACACTAATGATATTTGTATTACATAAACTTTTGTGGATCACAGACCACTTCACTAGTTTATATAACAAATCAGTTGCAAAAGATATATATTTTTCTTGTTGTTCTTGCAAAAATTAGTATAACTTCCAGTCTGGAATCTCATTCATGGGAACCTCCCCAAAACTGCTCTCTATGACTTCTGGATCTTGTATATAACTTTTCTTTCTCTCATAATAGTTTGCAAATTTTAATTTGATGTTATATGGGGGGGCTATATTTTGCTTGGATTGGGAGACTAAATACAGATAGGATAAAATAACAATAAACATAAAAATCTTGAACATCTTATTGCAGCATTTCCATATTCTACTTCTGCCACAACTCTCTTTTACTCCTCTGTATTTCTATGCCCTTTGAAGAAAGAAATCTGATGGCATTTTCTAGATTATATGCAATCCCTTAGGGACAGAAAATTATTTTCTCCTGTTTTATATATGGGTGGTATTATTATCAGCCTAAATCAATCCTCTGCAGGATGAAGGCATGTTCACTGAAGGATTTGTACTACAATCTATTATGCTGATTCAGTATAATTTGGATATTGTTTAACTTCCTGGTCCTGGGTGAGAGGGAGTGACTGGTCCAAAGCCATCTAGCCAAGGTCCATGCCTAAGGGATGATTAGAACCTGAATCTCCCAGCGCCTGGTCCAACATCTTAACACTATACCATCCTGTCTTTAGATGGTATTAAATAAATAAATAAATAAATAAATTGCTTATTTGGGGCTGCTCGGGAATGAACTGTATGCATGTGTACATGTATATAAGTTTGTGCGCATGTCCATGTCAGAGAAATGTGACTAGTTACCCATTGATTTCACAGATCAAATTTTAGAGGATTGAATTTTGAAAAAACCATCAGTTATTTTTGTAGTGTAGGACCCAGGAAAGTAAGCTCAGTTAGCATCAGTTTTATGAGGGGAAAAAAATCCCCCCTCCAACCTCATCCAGCCTTTGGTTTGAGTCATGCCTCAAAGATAATGTATAAGTGGGACACTTTGACAAATTCAACTCTCGATTTTTTATTTATGTTTCTTTCAAAAAGAGATTATTCATACACATTGCTTCTGAAATCAATACTGACCTTCCCACTGAAACTACTGCACAGAAAAATCATGGCAAAGGTTTCCATGGCTGTATTTCAAACTCTATTACTGGGGTTGTACTCTGTCTCCAGATTTGTCTTCATTCATATTAACTTGGCTGAGTGTGAATGTCTTCCAAAGGCATAGCATATTTGTTGGATGCAGGTTGTACATACACATTGACCTGCAATAATCCCAGTTTCCTAGCTCTTATACATCACTATTCTAGGTACCAGATAAGAATTTTGGCAAAAAATGATCAGATAAGAATGAGCTGATAAGAACTTTGACAAAAAAAAAAAAAAATTAAGGCCAGGCAATAGGAAGTGAATCAGCACTTGGGGAAAACAATATTAAGCAATTTTTGTAATAATCCTTCTAGTTTTAAAGAAATTCTGCGTAACAGTCTTACTTTTGCAATAACCATGTGCAATAACAAACCTGTCAGCTGTTAGATGGGGACCAGGAAGAAGTCACATTGATTGAGCCAATCAACCCAGAGAAAGAAACAGTGATAAAAACAAAGAAGGGATACTATGCACAAAAGAATGGTTAACAATGAGAATGCTAAAGTTCTAAAAGTATCAAAAAAGCCAGTCTGTCAGAAAATACCATCTTTACCAAAGTTACATGGTTAGAATGCAATATTGTGGGCTGACTCTATTGACTGCAAGCAGTTTGCTCCTGACTGGCTCAAGGTTGACTCAACCTTCCATCCTTTCGAGGTTGGTAAACAAGAACCTAGATTGTTGGGGGCAATATGCTGACTCTGCAAACCGCTTGGAGGGCTGTAAAGCATTGTGAAGCAATATATAACTCTGAGTCAGTGGTTCTCAACCTTTTTAATGCCGCGACCCCCAACCGGTCGTAAGTCGAGGATTACTCAACCGGTTGTAAGTCGAGGACTACCCAACCGGTCGTAAGTCGAGGACTTTCCCTGCCCGGGAGTGCCACGCATGCATGGTGCCGCCCCCTGGGCCGGCCGAGGCGTAGCTGGCAAGGGGCAGCGACGGCGCAGGGCGACCACCGGCTGGGCCACCAGCCGGCCCAGCCCAAGGGAGGTAAGGCACCCGCCAGGCCCCACGTGTGCCAGCAACCCTCCCTGCCCCCGCCGGCCTTCCACCTCCCACCCCTGGCCCTCTTTTACTTACATTTTTAGTAGTTGCTCAGCAGGGAGGGGTGGAAACTTCCAGACATCTCGCCTTCGCTGCAGACAACTTGCAGCACCGTTTGCAGAATGGGACTTTTGGCGGGCTCAGCAGGGCAGAGACAGCCTGGACAATTCCTATTGGCTTTTGAAAGCCAATAGAATTAGACTCTATTCAAGAGAGTCTATTCTATTGGCTTTCAAAAGCCAATAGAATAAAAGGGAGTAGCACAGCTAAGGAAAAGGGGAAAAAATGGTGGACTGCGTTGTTTGGTGACCCCCCTGAAATGGTCGTTCGACCCCAAATGAGGTCACGACCCACAGGTTGAGAACTGCTGCTCTAAGTGCTATTGCTATTACTACATACAGAATATTTGGAAGCATATTTTCAATGAGGCACAAAGCTATGTGGAACTTTTAGGGGAAACTACTTATTCTTGCTAATACAAAATTCCCAGTGTACTTTTAAGTATTCACCATCAATCAGGATCCATAGATATGCCTAGCAGCACTTTGAATATAAAAGATTCCATAACACCTGATAGATCTGAATTGGATCTGGATTCCTGAGTCTTTCGTTTAATACATTACTGGCAAAACTCTCGCTTTGACAGTAATAGAATAGTGCAGTGAAGGGTGGCAGGGAGTCATACAGAAGTTCTTTCTAACATGAGCCAATTTGCTACAAAAACATCTGGTAAAAATTCAGGGCTTTAAATCTACAGTAATGTTTTCTGCAGTAATATTTTAGAAATACATTTGGTAAGTATTAAATTGCTATGTTGTAGCTGATAATATTTATGATCGTAATGTGTTAAGCAGAGGTTTAGAACTGTCAAGAGAAAGAAAATGATTGTCATATGGCCTAACAAATGAGATGAGGATGTAAATTACATTTTATTGTATTTTTAAAGACTTTATTGTAATCTTGTTCAAAAGAACTATGTCTTTGTCAAGTCATTGCCTGTTTTTTAAAAAAAGAATAGCAACCTCAAGTGGTACCTTAAGCTTGGAAATAAAACAGAAAGCTTTATTGTGGAACTGGTAAGTGCTGAGCAATTTCATCTCTGAAGGAAGATGGATCAGACAATGTCAAAGCAGAAATTGAGAGGATGCTATGTTTCTAGATGATAATTCTGCCAGTACCCATTTCTAACTTAATAGCAAAATAGACCTATTTATATAGTTGGCCTTATCATTCTGATGCTAAAGACAAAACGGTTCTGTGAACAATATCCGTATCACTAACAGACAGTATCTGCACACTTACTTAATTAGGCTTTGCAATTAACTAAGTTCTTGTATGACTGAATTCAACCATGATTTTCCTGGTTTTAAACACCAGATTGGTTACCCAGGCTACTTTACCAAAATATCCCAACACCTAGGGCTGTGTAGGGAGTGGAGACCTAGCCATCTGTCTCAAGATGCAACAGATTTGTTTAAAGCGGTATTTCTCAACCTCAGCAACTTTGAGATCCCAGAATTCCCCAGCCAGGCCTTTATGACTTGACATCTACTTCAGGTATAATTAGTCCATCTTGCTTTGTTGAGATTGGTGCCAACCTGAAAACTGGGAAATTGGGGCTAACTGCCTGAAGTCATCAAGGAGTGTAATAGGTTGTGAGAATAACCTTGAGAGACAGGAGGAAGAGCCCCAGCCTACACAATGGTCTAATAAGAAAAATCTGAACTCATAGCTGGGATGGGGATAGAGAAAGCATCTCAGAAGTGATATCTCTAATTCTCTGGAACAGGGCTTTTCAACCAGTGGTACGGGTACCACCTGTGGTACATTGGCACCTGGCAGATGGTACACGACCTTCCTAGAAAAGTGCTAACAGGGGAGGTGAATGAGCTGAACTGGTGACAGCACCACACAAGCCTGAGCGAGAGATGGTTGGAGCTGCAGGGCTGTCAGGGCTCAGCGGAAGCACCAGGATCAATGCCAGGCTCCAGCTGGAGCTTGGCACTGATCCTGGTGCTTCTGCTGGGCCCAGAAGCACTGATCAGCTGGAATGCTGCAGCATCTCCAGGATCTTGTGATTTACATTCAGATGCTTGGCAACTGATTCATATTTATGACGGTCACAATGTCCCAGGGTCATGTGAAGTGACCAAAACCTGCTGCAATCACCCAGCACCCCCCTACCCCACCCCCACTGCCAATCCTCAACAGAAATGCTCACAATGAAAACCTCGGACAGGAGGAAGAGTGTGGCCGGGCGGGCGGGCAGGCAGGTGTCTTGCTCGGCTGTAGCTTGGGGAGCACTTTTTTAAGTGCCGTTGTAACTTCGAACAGTCACTAAGCGAACTGTTATAAGTCGAGGACTACCTGTACTTTATCACTTTTTTCCTTTTTTTTTTTTTTGGTCATCAAGTATTTGACACCTTGCTAGATGACTGGTGGTACTCGGATGTTGCCATATCCTAAAAGTGGCACAATGGGTGAAAAGGTTGAAAAGCCCTGCTCTGGAACATAAAGGCAGGTGAATGGGGAAGTGCTTTCAGACTTGCAAGATTCTCTTTCTGTAACCTTTCAATAAAGATAATATTAGTATTCTTGGTTTTGGTTTTCTGGTCTCAACTACCTTGAAAAGCTGACAAGGAGTCAGTGGTACAAAATGCTGAAATCAACCGATCAATTAACCCATTATCTAAATTCAGACAATATAGTGAAACATAGGTTGACACAGCCAAAAACTAACCTAGGTTATCCAAGTTAAGCATATCGCATACATACAGCCACTAGATTTTCCTGAGAGATTAAGGACCTCTTCCTTCCCAGGTATGACCACTTGGGTGGTATATCTAGCCCTGACCCCAGCACTTTGACACTGCTTCCAACTCCATTGTCTACCACCTCAACTGACCTATAGAAATCTAGAAGCCTCTCTCCTCCATGACCATAAGTTCTGCTTTACAAAAGATAGTACTGTACTTTAGGGCTGTCAGGAAATTGTTTCCATTTGGTAGTTTTCCTTTGTATGGATGGTTTTCGGTCCAAATCTGATTGCTATTGTTAATAGAGAAGACTCCTGGGAACAGAAAAAGACCCTAATGTGTAAAGACTCCTCTAATGCGTAAAGGTAAGGTGACCAACTGTCCTCCTTTAGGGAGGACAGTCCTCCTTTTGTGAGTTCTGTCCTCCCTCAAAAAGTGTCCTCCTACATGTCCTCCTTTTCGATATTTGAAGACTAATCTGCAGGGCTTTTTTTTCCCTCATAGAATGCCCAGAATGGCGTTCCGGCACCTTTTTTTGATGTTTTTTTTTTCAACTTTTGCATGAGCTGTGCTACTCCCACTATTGGCTTTCAAAAGCCAATAGGAATTGCTGCTGAGCGCGCCAAAAAACCCGGCTGGCAAACTTTGCACATGCAGGTTGTTTGTATTATTGTTGCAATGAATAAAATGTTTCTTTTATTTACGATATTTTTTTCTTTAATTTATTTGTGTCCTCCTTTTCATTGTAAAAAAGTTGGTCACCTTAGTAAAGGGAAGCAATTATGTAAAATTTGCATTTCCAAATAGTGCAGACAAACATCTGTTGTCTTAAAGAGAATGGTTTCCCCCTATTTCATGACACCAGCAGCTTCGTAGAGGCCCCTGAATTACTCCAACTGAAAACAAACTGTTGGAGGAGGTTGTCCCTGTGGCCAAAATCTTAAGAGTTGGAAGAGACTATAGAAGACAACTAATCCAACCTCCTGCTTAATGCGTTCCATTTAACCTCTATTTGAAGAGCTCTAGTGAAGGAGACCTCACTACATAATGTCACAACCTGTTACACTGGCTGATAACTTATATTGTCAGGAAGCTCTTCCTGAAGTCTAATCTGAACCTACTTCCTTATATTATAACCCATTGGTCCTATTCTTGGCAACAATACATAATAAATACACTCCCTCTTCTGTGTTACAACCTGTAGAGAATAAGGAAGATGACCTTGACAGGAATTTGCAAGAATCATTAATTAGGCAAAGGGGAGTGAAACAATTTTTATGTCCTGAGAATCAAGATAGTATTATGAAGGAAATATCTTCCTAATTCAGTGAAGTATGGGAACAACGAAGAGGTACAGCACAGACTTGCAATGTTCTCTTATTCTAGCCAATCTCCATAAAAGTAATTCTAGCGTTCCTGTGGAGTTGATTTCTTGGTGTGATCCACCTAGTGGAACTAACAACAACCCTTCATATATTTGAAGACCACTATTATATCTCCACCATGAATGTATAAGGCATTCCAGGACTCTTGTTACCAAGTTAAAAGAATCATTTATTAATAGTGCCAGTTTATTTGCTTAAAACTATTGCCATCTGGGAATTTTGGGAATTGCAGTCTCAAACTCATTGGCAGGATACCAGGTCTACAGGAGGTCTGAATTCACATATAACACCAACTCATGGTTTTGTATTATGTTGAACAAGCTGAACTAAATTAGATTGCATGTAACTCTAAACTAACACACACTTTATGGATTATGATATATGGCAGCCAAGCCCAGTAGAGACAGAATTTTTTTTTTAATTAAAATGGTTGAACAGAATAACTTCAGAGCAAACTAATGAATGTTCTGTCACAGTTATAACTGTGAGAGTTAAACAGAAACTTTTTATGATCAAAGGCTGCTTTCAGGGCAACTAGGGGAAAAAAAACTTCTAACAGAGTTCTATAACTTCACAAGGAAAATGGACTTGGCACCAAATATGACAGCCTTCATCTATCCCTCCATAAAGAAAAGCAAAATGTAACCATTCCATATAATGTTGCTTTGTTATCCTGTCCTGGAATAGTGCTGGGCTATCAATAAGGCATAACTGGCTTGAATGGTTTCTGAATTTGTAAGGGAGGAGACACTCCCCCCAAGCCATTCCTCGGGAATTGCCAAAATTTTATAATTGAAATTAATTCAGAATGCTGTTTCAAAATGACTGCATTTGGGATAAATGTAGAGACTTATTTCACTCAATTCCTTTCTCATCTCAAAAGCTGCTTCCCAGTAGCTTGAATAATCAAATAGAAATGAGCACAAAATTCTGTTCCCAGCTTGCAAACTGCTGACTTCCTCGCTTTCTGCCTTCTGAAAAACTGTCTGTATTCAGATAGTACACTAAACTATAACATAGTATGATGAAAATATGCCACGGTTATCTTCAAGCATGCATACTCTTTTCTTAAAGTCAGATGCCTTCATTTCTGGACTGAAGTAATCTGCAATCAAATATGTCAGAAACTCACATTTGAAACTGACCCATTTCCATCAAAGTAAACATTAACCACAATTAGTTGGATTTAGGCAACAGGGTACATTTTTATTTCAGTAATGAAATGGAGAGGAGGATGCAAAAGACAATAATAGTCATACAGGTAGTCCTTGAGTTATGACCACAACTGAGCTCAAAATTTCACTTACTAAGTGGAACATTTAAGTGAATTTTGCCCTGTTTTACGACCTTTCTTGCCACAGTTGTTAAGTAACTCACTTTAGTTAAGTTAGTAACATGGTTGTTAAATGAAACTGGTTTCTTTATTGACTTTGATTATAAGAAGGTCGCAAAAGGGGATCACATGTCCCCAGGACTCTGCAACCCATCATAAATATGAGCCAAGCATCTGAATTTTGATCACGTGACCACAGAGATGCTGCAACAGTCGTAAGTATGAAAAATGTCCTAAGTTATGTTTTCAGTGCTGTTATAACTTTGAACAGTCATTAACTGAGCTGTTGTAAGCTGAGGACTACCTGTATTAGTCCAAAAGGAAAAGGAATCCATAAAACATAGTTAGGTAATTCCTTTATTGGAACCAACAAACACAACAAAAACTCCTTATCAGATAAATGTTTCCCAAAAACAAGGAATTGCCAAGTTTAACTCTTGGTTTTGGTCTAACGGTTTGGTGTGTGTGTGTGTGAATCCTTTCAAAAGGCTATCCTGGTATGCTAGCATGGGAAAATTAGTTGTGAAAACCTAAGTGGGATCATTGAAAAGCCTGTGTGGCATCATGTCTGGGTTTCAGGGCCTCAACAGCCCATGTTTTATGAACAACATGCCAACAAGCTCATTTTCAAAATCCTTGTCTTTCAGAATGGTGGGGACAAATGCAGAATGTTATTAAACAAAGGGAGTCAGTGAAGGACAGCTTTAAAGTATTCATATACAAACTATAGGAGATGGAAAGCTAATACCACGTCTGCTTCATTTCACAACAGTTTCATACAGAAAAATGATTAAGCAGCACAGCCATCAGGGTGGCAAAAATTCCTTCTAAAGGTAAACAGACCACCCCACAGAAGCATAACTGAACTTCCCTATATATACTAACCAACAAAGGCAGTGCATTACAGTCATTAAAGGTAAAAAAAATTACTTTATAAAAATAAGTGTGAATGGGGAGGGAAGATCACATACATTGTATTAAAGGTAGAGTGTCTATTGTATCCTGAAAACTGCCAGTACTGTAAATGATGCATTCGGCTGTGGAAGTGGCTTAAATCTAAATTCAAATTTTAAGGTAGAATATTCCAAAGTGTTCCGTGAATATTTTTTTTTTTTTTTTTTTTTATTGAAATTTTTCAAAAGTTTTACAAATAAAAATCCACCCCCCCCTCCCCAACCACCCCACCCCCCCCCGACTTCCCAGAACTGAATATAGGATTATTTAACAAATATTTTAAAAATAACATTTGCAATTTATAAAATAATTAATAATAATAATAAAAATCACAATAATAATATATATAATAATAATATAGATAACATAAACTTTAAAATGAATAATATATACTAAAAAAGAAAAAAAAAATAAAAATAAAAAGAGAAAAGAGAGAGAGAAAGAAGAAAGAAGAAAGTAGACGAAGAATAAAGCATATATATATATATAAAAAAAAATATATGAATAATAATACATAAAAAATGTATATATATAAAAAAGAAAAAGAAGAAAGAAAGAAAGAAAAAACAATCATTACAAATTATAAAAAGGCTAGATAATATTTTTCCATATCCAAATTATGTTGTATAAAATTTATCCATTTTTCCCATACCGCAAAAAAATTTTCTTGAGATTGCTCCTTTAAGAAAGCCGAAATCTTTGCCATTTCTGCCAAATACGAAACTTTATGAAACCATTCTTGTAAAGTAGGCAAAGATTCCTTCTTCCAATATTGTCCTATTAACAACCTAGCGGCTGTAATCAAATTTAACATCAATATAACCTCCTTAGCATCACAGTCAATAACAATACCTAGTAAAAATAATTGCGGAGTAAATTTTACCCTCCTTTTAAAAATTCTTTGAATATTCCACCATATCTTAATCCAAAAAGCTTTTATATGCTTACACGTCCACCAAATATGGTAATAGGTAGCATCCAAATATCCACATCTCCAGCATTTCGGCTGTAGATTAGGGTACATAATGGACATTTTCTTTGGGTCAAGGTGCCATCTATAAAACATCTTATAAAAATTCTCTCTTAAATTTTGCGCTTGTGTGAATTTAACATTTCTTATCCAAATAAGTTCCCAAGTATCCATTGAAATCGTTTCACCAATATTCTGTGCCCATTTAATCATACAATCTTTAACTAGTTCAAGTTCTGAATCTAATTCCACTAAAACCCCATAAACTCTCTTAATATGGGTTGGCCTTTGATCTCTTACTTGTTTTAAAAAAATTTCATCTTCTCTAAGCCAGCCCATTTTACAATCCATCTTCCATCTATCCACTATTTGTCTATATTGGAACCATGAATAAGTTAAGTTTTCATGTGTTAATTCTTCCAAAGATTTTAACTGCCAGTCTTGGCCATCCCATCTTAGTAACTGTACGTAAGAGACCTTGTCCATATTTACCCCTTTCCTTATACCTTCTATGGCATGCCGAGGTATAGCCCATAATGGTATTTTGAAGTCACTTTTATAATACTTTCTCCACACTCTTAGCAAAGAGTTTCTTATAATATGAGACTTAAAAACCCAATCCACTTTTTTATTAAATATTAAATAGGCATGCCATCCAAAAAATAGGTCCCAGCCTTCCAAATGAAGTATTTCTGTATTTGTTAAATTCACCCAGTCGCTAATCAATGTCAATACTACAGCATCATAATACAATTTCATATTTGGTACCTTGAGTCCACCTCTCTCACGAAAATCTTGCATTATTTTAAGTTTCACCCTTGGTTTTTTCCCTGCCCAAACAAATTTATTAATACCTTTTTGCCATTCATCTAAATTACGTTCGTTCTTTAAGATAGGTAACATTTGAAACAAAAAAATAAACTTTGGCAGGACATTCATTTTAATAACTGCAATTCTGCCCATAAGGGATAACTGTAAATTATTCCAGTTTTTTAAATCCTTCTGTACCTCCATCCACAGCTTTTCATAATTATTTTTATACAATTTTACATTAGAAGCAGATAATGTAACCCCCAAATATTTTACCTTATCAACAATTTCAAAGTCTGTTAAGTTAACTAGAGCCTGTTTATCACCATTAGTCATGTTTTTAGCTAATATTTTGGTCTTATTATTATTAATTTTAAAGCCAGAAACACGTCCATATTGTTGAATCAATTGTAATAATTTCACCACCGAAGAAACAGGTTGAGACAAAGTAACAACCAAGTCATCTGCAAAGGCTCTTAATTTATATTCTTTTTTATTAATTTCTATTCCTTTTATTTCTTGAGACTCCCGAATTTTAATCAACAAAATTTCCAGTGTTAAAACAAACAATAACGGAGACAACGGGCATCCCTGTCTTGTTCCTTTTTCTATTACAAAGCCTCTGACAAACCCCCATTTACAATAATTTGAGCAGTCTGTTTTTGATATATATTGGATAATACTTGTAATATATTTTGTCCAAAATTCATCTCCTTGATTAAACACAGCATAAACTGCCAATTCACTTGATCAAAGGCTTTTTCAGCATCCAAAAATATCAAGCCTGCAGAGACTTGGTTATTCTTTTCTAAATACTCTAATAAATTAATAATTTGTCTAACGTTATTCTTCATATACCTTCCAGTTATAAAACCCGATTGATCCCTATGTATAAACTGCTGCAAGATCCCCATAAGCCTGTTAGCTAAAATTTTTGCAAAAATTTTATAATCCACATTTAAAAGAGATATAGGCCTATAATTTTTAGGCAAAGTAAGATCTTGACTATCTTTTGGAATCAATGATATAAATGCATTACGCCAGGATGGAGGGATCTCTAACCCCTGTAATAAATTATTAAACAGTTCACACAACGGTTGAGTCATCTCTTCTACTAAAGCTTTATAATAAATAGATGTCAACCCATCCGTACCCGGCGCTTTGCCCAATTTCAATTGTTTAATAGCTGTAACAATTTCTTCCTTAGTAATTAAACCGTTAATCTTTTTTTCCTGATCTTCTGTTAATTTAGGAAAGTTAACTTTGCCTAAATAATTATTTATATCTGTAATTTGAATATTAGTACCCTTATATAATTTTTGATAGTATTCTAAAAAAGATTTCTTAATCAATTCTTTCTGATAAACCAATTTACCATTATAATTTATTTTATCTATATTCCTCTGTTTCTGTTTTTTTCTTAACTGATAAGCCAACCATCTCCCTGGTTTATTAGCATTACAAAATGTATTTTGTTTCATAAATAGCAAATTAGTTGCAGCTTGATCAGCCATCAGCATGTTAAATTGTGTTTTTAGCAATTTTAAAGCTCCTTTAACCTTTTCATCTAAGGGATTTGAAATTAAAAGTTTCTCTTTTAATTTAATCTCCTCTTCCAAGTCTTTCCGTTTCTGAGTCTGTTTCTGTCTATGCAAATTATTCATTTTTATCAAAATACCACGCATAAAAGCTTTACTTGCATCCCAGACCATTGACATTGATGTTCCCTTGTTCATATTTAAAGTAAAATATTCCTTTAAACATTCCTTTAATTTATGAACATTTTTTTCTTGTTTAAATAAATTCTCATTCACCCTCCAGGATCTCCTATCTTCCTTCTCTACAAACAGTTCCATCCAAACTGGACTATGATCGGACAATGTCCTAGGAAAAATTTTTACATTCTTCACCCTGTTGTATAAATCTGTTGTGATCAAAAAGAAATCAATTCTTGAGAAAGATTGGTGTCTATCTGAGAAAAACGTAAAATCCTTTTCTTCTTGATTACGTTCACGCCAATAGTCTCTCAATTCCCAATCTTCTTTCATATCAAAAAAGGCTTTAGGTAATTTAGCCTGTTTAAAAAAGGTAGAAGAGCCTTTTTTGTCCATTTGTATATCTAAGACACCATTCCAGTCTCCCATTAAAATCACAGATCTATAGTCCAACAAAGTTATTTTCTGATGTAGTAACCTATAAAATTGCTCCTGTTGCTGGTTTGGTGCATACAACCCCACAATAAGAATTTTCTTGCCATATAAACCAAGTTCAAGCATAACATATCTTCCGTAAGGGTCTGATTCTAACAAGGTAGCGGATAAATTCTGTTTAACATAGATTACCACACCCCCTTTCTTCCCAGGGGCGGGAGATACAAAATGAGATCCCAAGCGAGGATTATTTAAATATTTTTGATCTTTAGCTGTAATATGAGTTTCTTGCAAGCAAATAATATCATTGTTATGTTGTTTCAAATAGTGGTAAATTTTTTTTCTCTTTTGAGGAATGTTTAATCCATTAACATTCCAGGACAGGAGCTTTGCCATCTCCCTTGGCCTTCAGCCTGGAGAAGATCCGCTCAAATTCTGCTGCTGATGAATATGTAGCAGAGCTTTTGGGTCTTGCTCCTCCCACCGGCACTGAAGCAATTTGCTGAGTAGATTCTTCAATTTCTTTTTCTTTTTCTTTTTTCTGTTGTTCTTTTTCTTTACGTTTATGTGCTGCACGGGTCATTCTCTGTTCTTTAACCTCTGGTTGAGACATCCATACCACCTGTCCAGCAGTCATCATCCCTGTACCTTCAGATTTCTGTTCCATCTCTTTGTCACTCAAGACTTTATGCATCATGGGCAAAGGAGAGCCTGCTCCCAGGACCGTTTTATAAAATTCCTTAGCTTTAGCAACTGTATTAAGTCTATAACGTGTCCCCGCATGGCTCAAAACAATGCCCATCGGAATCTCCCATCTAAATGGCATTTGTCTTGCTTTAAGTTCATTTACTAAAAAAGCAAAATCTTTTCTGCTTCTTAAAATTTTAGGTGGAATTTCCTTTAAAATAATAATATCTTGGGCAGCAATCTGAAATCTTTTATTATAAAAAGTTTGTAGAATCTGATTTCGCAAAGACTTCTTAGCAAAATATATCACCACATCTCTAGGCAAATTCCTCTGTTTTGCAATCCAAGAATTAACTCTATAAATTCTTTCCACATCCCCACGTAACTCTTCTTTATCAATATTCAAAATAACAGCCAAGTCATTAATCACCATTTCCATCAAATCTTGAGTTTTATCTTCTTTCAGACCCCTTATTCTCAAAGCATATTCCATCTGTCTATACTGGAACATAAGAATATCATCTTGTGAAGTCTCCACTTTTTTCTCCATATCTTGAAATTTATAATCCAAAAGTTCAACTGTTTCTTCAATTTCCTCTACTCTGGAGTCCAGCTTCACAACCACTGAGGCCATTCCAGATAGAGCTAGAAGTATATCATCCCTCAAAATAGCATTATTCTGTTCTAAAAGCTCCTTCATCTCTTTCTTCATTTCCTCCTTAGTTTCAGATTTATTCTGGTCCAAAAGTTGTTTCATTTCCTCCCTAAACTGTGAGACAGCACTTACCATTATTTCTTTAATGTCTTGTGCTGATGTGCCAGATGGGGGAGGTGAAGGTGGAGTGGATTTAGGTTGCTGCACTGAGGGTATTATTTTAAGTTGTTGTTGCACAGTAGAAGTAGCAGGAGAAGAAGTTACTTTAGAAGCTGCAGTAGCTGGTTGTCGTTTTGAAGCCATTTTAATTTATCTTCCTTTCTTCTTAAAAATACCGATAAAAATAAGTAATCCAAAAAAAAAATTAAAAATAAGATAAAATAGAATAAAATAAGATCAATCTAAAAGTCCCCAAGAATAAAAAAGTAAAAAAAGTAAAAAAAAAGCAGTATTAAACAACAATTCAGCCGATCCGTCTTTTAAAGGAAAAAAAAACTTTCAAAACGCCATTTTACTTTCACTCTCACTTTTCCGCCCGAAAAAAAAAGAGAAAGCTTAAAAAAATAAAAAAAAAATCAGCATATACTAAATAAACTAAATAAACTAAAAAAAAATAAAATGAAGCTAAACTATAAATAAAATCCTTTAAACAGTTCTGTCCGGTTTAAGATTACTCACGGTTTCTTTAAGTACGGAGATGGTAGCGGCGTCTCGCTTTGTTTCCGAAGAAACAAAGACAGCTGAGAGGCGGAGAAGGCAATGAACTCCGAGGGAACCCTCTTTCTACCCCCCTAAAAATAAAAATCCAGGGAGAGTTAAGAGGTTCTACCTCTATTCATGCGATCTCTGCCCCTTCCCTTCGCCCGGGAAGGGGATTGCGAGCCGCGGGCCAGCTGGTAAACGCTGTGCTCCGCGGATCTGACACCTTCTCAGGAGGACGGCTACAAAGTAGCCGCCATCTCCACCGCTTTAACCACCGGAAGTCGTGTTCCGTGAATATTATATGAGGGATTTCAGATACTTTTCTCCAGCTTGAGGCCACAGGAGATTAAATTGCCCAGTCTACGGGTCTAGAAATTTTCTCTCTGAGGCACTGTGTGCTCAAACGGTGTTTCTTGAATTCCACACGTGTTGTCATCTCAGAAGGCAAGGATGTATGTAAAAAGGCTCTGAAGTTGATTTCAATGCATAGATGCATTCTTTGGGTAGAAGATGGCCCTTCAAATTTTACTGACTCATACTGTACATTGCTTTTAAGATAAGGACTGCTTTGAATGCTGTACAGAAATAGACTGGAAACCGGTGCTGCTCTGCAAGTATTAGTGAAAAACAATCCAAATTAAAACTATTGCTATTTATTTCAGAACTGCTGCTATTCTTGAGTAGATTTTAAAACCACAAACAATGCATTTGAAGTATCTAACTGTGGAACAAGGATGTTGCATATATAAGTGTAGGTTTGGTTACTTTTTGATTATTACAGTGGTTTTCAAATTATATGCCAGAGAATTCTGAGTGATCAGAATATTGCCAGTGATTTCCCAGTGTTTTCAATATCAAAAGAGTAAGAGCAGAAAGAATAACTTTTTGTTTAGACTGATATTTTACCAGCAGGATGGGAACCAAATCTTGTTTTAATTAGTGTAGTCACCAAAATCTTAAAATGAGGAAACATTTATTTGCTTGTTTATCACTCAGATTTGTATAGCCACCCATCTCACAAAAAGCAACTTGAGATGGAAATGCCCCACTCATCCTTAACATAAATACTGGGGAGATAAAACATTTCACATTGATTGGTTGGTTGATTATATGCCATCAAGTTGGTACTGACTCTGCATCTATCTCCACTGTAACTAAGTCCGTATACCTTCTCTTCTCTTTTTCTCCATTTTTCTCAGTGTTACAGTTGTTTCTACAGAGCTAGGTCTTCATGTAATATATCCAACATATAGATCATTTGAGCCTGGTTAGTTGTACCTCTGGATTTATTTGTTCAATGAATTTGTTTTCTTGTCTAACCATGGTATTCTCAGGAGACTTTTCCAACACCGAAGTTCAAAAGCACCAATACTGTTTCTACCCTGCTACAGTTTTGGGATTACTATTGATTTTAGGATAGAATAGAATAGAATAGAATAGAATAGAATAGAATAGAATAGAATAGAATAGAATAGAATAGAATAGAGCTGGAAGGGACCTTGGAGGTCTTCTAGTCCAGCCCACTGCTCAAGCAGGAGAACCTATACCATTTCAGACAAGTGTCTAGTCTCTTCTTAAAAACCTCCAGTGATGGAGCACCCACAATTTCTGAAGGCAAGCTGTTCCACTGGTTAATTGTCCTTACTCTTAGGAAGTTTCTCCTTAATTCCAGGTTGCTTCTTTCTTTGGTCAGTTTCTAACCATTGTTTCTTGTCTTGCCCTCTGTGGTTTTGGAGAATAGTTTGACTCTTTTGTGGCAGCCCCTCAAATACTGGAATACTGCTATCATGTCTCCCCTGTTTCTTCTTTTCTTTAGACTAGCCAAACCCAAGTCCTATAGCCATTCTTCATATGTTTTAGTCTCCAGGCCTTTGATCATTTTAGTTGCTCTTCTCTGAACTTTTTCCAAGGTCTCAACATCTTTTTTGTAGTATGTTGACCAAAATTGGTTGCAGTATTCCAGGTGTGGTCTTACTAGGGTTTTATAAAGTGGTACTAATACTTCACGTGATCTTGATTCTATGCCTCTGTTTATACAACCCAGGATTGTATTAGCTTTTTTGGCTGCTGCTGCACACTGCTGGCTCATAGTCAAGTGATCATCCACTAGGACTCCAAGGTCCCTCTCACAGTTACTGTTTTTGAGCCAGGTCCCGCCTAATCTGTACTTATACCTTTGATTTTTCCTGCCTAAATGTAAAACCTTGCTTTTCTCCACATTAAAATTTATTTTGTTGGATTGGGCCCATTGTTCAAGTTTGTCAAGATCTTTTTGGATCCTGAACTTGTCTTCTGGAGTGTTGGCTATTCCTGCCAATTTAATGTCATCTGCAAATTTGATGAGTTTCCCTTCTATACCTAATCTAGGTCATTTATAAAGATATTAAAGTGTACTGGGCATAAGACAGAGCCTTGTGGTACCCCACTGCTTACTTTTCTCCATTGAGGACTACTTGCTGAGTACGGTTTGTCAGCCAGCTACAGATCCATCTGGTGGTGATGTTGTCTATCCTACCTTTTTCTAGCTTACTAAGCAGCAGGTTGTGGTCTTCTTTGTCAAATGCCTTACTGAAATTTAAGTATACTATTTCCACAGCATTTCACTGATCTATTAATTTAATCACTTTATCAAAGAATGAAATAAGATTGGTTTGGCATGGGAGCTTCCGGTGGGAGGCGACGGCGATGGCGGCTAGCTTTTAGCCGTCCAGCTGGGGAAGTGTCAGAGCCGCGGAGCGCAGCGCGCATCAGCTGGCCCGCGGCTCGGAAATCCCTTCCCGGGCAAAGGGAAGGGATAGAGAACGCAAGAGTAGAGGTAGAACCCCTGAACCCCCTCTGGATTTATTTCTAGAGGGGGTGAAAGGAGTGTTCCCTCGGAGCTCTTGCTGATCTCCGCCTCCCAGCTGTTTTTGCTTCCTTGGAAGCAAAAGAAACCGCCGCTTCTATCTCCGTGTTTACAGCATTTTGGTGAGTAATTTTTAAACGGACGGAGCAGTTTAAAGGACTTTTTCTTATATTTTAGGTGTTTATTTTTTTATCTTTTGATTTTTACTATTTTTCCTCCTTTTCTTTGTTATACTAGTGAAAGGACTTAAGATGGCGTTTTGAAAGTGTCGGAGTTTTTTTTTCCTTTCTCTTTTGTTTTACTTTCCCTTTTTAAGGATTGTTTTTTGCTTTTGCTTTTGCTTTTGGCTTAGAATTTTTTTTTTGAATTGTTTGCTCTTTTATTACTTATTCTTGGGATTTATTCTGGACTTTTAATGATTATAGTTTGTCTCTTTTTAAAAATTCTTTTTTTCTTTTTTTCCTCCTCCCTTTTTGGCTGGAGGGGAAAGGGAAGTGACAATTGTGCTTTTTAAAATGGCTTCAAAGAGGCAGCAGCCTTCCTCAGTACCCAAGGTTATTTCTTCTCCTATAACTTCCACTGCACAGCTACAACAACAATCTAAACATGCACCACCGGCTCAGCCACCACCCTCCCCTCCTCTACCTGGACTTTCAGTGCAAGAGGTTAGAGGCATAATGGGAGAGATTGTAGTTCAAATGAGAGAGGAAATGACTCAATTTGTTTCACAGATTAAATCAGAAATTAAATCTGATCTCAAAGAAGAGATAATGGGGATAAAGTCTAAATTGCAAGAAAATAATAATGAATTACGACAAGATATACTGGCAGCTGTTTCAGGTTTGGCTACTGTGGTGGTTAAGCTCGATGCAAGGCTTGAGGAAGTGGAAGACAAAGTTGACTCTTTAGATGACAAAATTCAAGACGTGGAAAGGAAGGTGGACTCCTCACAAGAAGATATTTTGATGTTTCAATACAGACAAATGGAGTATGCTCTGAGGATTAGAGGCCTCAAGGAAGATATGAATCAAGATTTGATGGAGGTGGTTCTTAGTGATCTGGCGCTGGCTTTGGATATGGATAAAGGAGAATTACAGAGAGAAGTAGAAAAAATTTATAGACTCAACTCCTGGATTGCTAAGCAGAAGAATTTGCCCAGAGATGTGGTGATTTACTTTACAAAGAAGTCCCTGCGGAATGAGATTATACAAGCTTTTTACAACAAAAGATTTCAGATTGCCGCCCAAGATGTCATCATTCTAAAGGAAATCCCATCTAAAATTTTAAGAAGTAGGAAAGACTTTGCTTTTTTAACCAATGAGCTTAAAGCTAGATCGATGCCATTCAGATGGGAAATTCCGATGGGTATCGTTTTGAGCCATGCTGGGACACGTTACAGATTGAACACAGTTGACAAAGCTAGAGATTTCTATACTTCGGTCCTGAGTGCAGGCTCAACTTCATCTGGTCGGAAATCTTTGAGTGCTAAGGAACCTGAGCAGCAATCTGAGGCACTAGATTTGGTTTCCGCAGGGATGATAGAAGTGGCAAAGCAACGCCAAATGGAGGCTAAAGAGCAGAGGATGACTCGTGCAGCTTATAAGCGTAAAGAGAAAGAGCAACGTAAAAAAGAGCCCAAAGAGAATTCTCCTGGAAGTGCATCACCGCCGGTGGGAGGAGCAAGACCCAAGAGTTATGCAACACACGCAGCTCTGTCAGAGTTTGATGGTGTCTTCTCCAGGCTGCGTGCCAAGGGAGATGGCAAAGTTTTTGACCTGGAATGTTAATGGATTGAATTCTCCTCAGAAACGGAAAAAAATCTTTTATTATTTGAAACAACATACTAATGATGTTATTTGTTTACAGGAAACTCATATTCTACTTAAAGATCAGAAATATTTAGTTAATGCTCGTTTGGGATCTCATTTTATATCTCCTGCACCTGGGAAGAAAGGGGGAGTTGTTATATATGTCAAACAAAACCTGCCAGCTTGTCTGGTAGAATCAGATCCCCAGGGGAGATATGTGATGATTGAACTTGGTATTTATGGTAAGAAAGTACTTATAGTTGGACTTTATGCTCCAAATCAACAACAGGAACAATTTTATAAACAGTTACATCAAAAAATAACTTTGCTTGATTATAGATCAGTGGTATTAATGGGTGATTGGAATGGTGTCTTAGATACACAAAGGGATAAGAAAGGTTCCTCTCCTTTTCTTAAACAAGCAAGGCTACCTAAAGCCTTTTTTGATATGAAAGAAGACTGGGAATTAAGGGACTATTGGCGGGAACGTAATCAAGAGGAGAGAGACTTTACTTTTTTTTCTGACAGACACCAATCTTTTTCAAGAATTGACTTTTTCTTGATTACCACGGATTTGTATAATAAAGTAAAGAATGTAAAGATTTTTCCTAGATCACTGACGGATCATAGTCCAGTTTGGATGGAGTTGATTCAAGAGAAAGAGGAAAGAAGATCCTGGAGAGTTAATGAAAATTTGTTTAGACAAGAGAAGAATGTTCAAAAACTAAAGGAGTGTTTAAAGGACTATTTTGCTTTGAATATGTACAAGGGGACTTCAATGTCAATGGTATGGGATGCAGGTAAAGCATTTATGCGCGGTGTTTTGATAAAAATGAATAATTTTTATAAGCGAAATCAGATTCAGAAACGTAGAGAACTTGAAGATGAAATTAAATTAAAAGAAAGGGCTTTGATTCTAAATCCTTCTGATGAAAGTACTAAAGAATCTGTAAAGTTATTAAGGTCACAATTTAATATGTTGATAGCAGATCAAGCTGCAACCAATTTATTATTTATGAAACAAAATACATTTTGTAATGCTAATAAGCCGGGGAGATGGTTGGCTTATCAATTAAGAAAGAAACAGAGACTGAGAATAATAGAGAAAATAAATTATAAGGGTAAACTAGTTTCTCAGAAGGAATTAATTAAAAAATCTTTTTTGGATTATTATCAAAACCTATACAAATCTACTAATGTACAACTGTTAGATATAAATAAATATTTAGCTGAGGCAAGTTTTCCTAAACTGACTGAGGATCAGAAATATGAAATTAATGGTTTAATTACTAAGGAGGAAATCGCCTCAGCAATTCAACAATTGAAATTAGGGAAAGCACCGGGTACGGATGGGTTAACAGCTGTTTATTATAAAGCTTTAATGGAGGAGATGATTCAACCATTAAATGATCTTTTTAATGGTATCTTACAGGGTTTAGAGATTCCTCCTTCATGGCGTAGTGCTTTTATATCATTGATTCCAAAGGAGGATCAAGATCTTACTTTACCAAAAAATTATAGGCCTATATCTCTTTTAAACGTGGATTATAAGATATTTGTAAAAATTTTGGTAAATAGGCTTATGAGGGTGGTGCATCATCTTGTGCATAAAGATCAATCAGGGTTTATAACAGGAAGGTATATGAAAAACAATGTTAGACAAATTATTAATTTATTAGAATACTTAGATAAGAACAACCAAGTTCCTGCAGGGCTCATATTTTTAGATGCTGAAAAAGCATTTGACCAACTGAATTGGCATTTTATGCTAAGAGTAATGGAAGAAATGAATTTTGGTGAAAACATATTACAAGCCCTTAAGGTAATATATCAAAAACAAACAGCACAACTTATTGTTAATGGAGGTTTGTCGGAGGTTTTCACAATAGAGAAAGGTACTAGACAGGGGTGTCCTTTATCGCCATTGTTGTTTGTTTTAACATTGGAAATATTATTGATTAAAATTCGAGAGTCTCAGGAAATTAAAGGAATATATGTTAATAAAAAAGAATATAAGTTGAGAGCTTTTGCGGATGACTTGGTTGTTACTTTGTCGCAACCTGATTATTCTGTAGTAAACTTATTACAGTTGATTCACCATTATGGTTTGGTCTCGGGTTTTAAGATTAATGTAAATAAGACTAAAATTTTACCTAAAAATTTGTCGAGTCAGGAGAAGCAGATTTTGGTTAACTCGACGGGTTTTGAGATTGTTAATAAGGTAAAATATTTGGGGGTGATGCTGTCTGTTTCTAATGCAAAACTATTTAAAAATAATTATGAAAGGTTGTGGGTCGGGGTACAGAAAGACTTGAAGAATTGGGAAAAGCTGCAATTATCCCTCATGGGAAGAATTGCAGTGATAAAAATGAATATTCTACCCAAGTTTCTTTTTTTGTTTCAAATGTTACCAATTTTGAAAAATGAGATTAATTTAAATGAGTGGCAGAAGGGTCTCAATAAATTTATTTGGGCAGGGAAAAAACCAAGGGTTAAGTTCAAAATTATGCAAGACTTCCGTGAGAGGGGTGGACTCAAGGTACCAAATTTGAAATTATATTATGATGCGGTGGTTTTAACATTAATTAGTGACTGGGTAAATTTGACAAATTCTGAGATACTTTATCTAGAGGGATGGGATTTACTTTATGGGTGGCATGCCTATTTAATATTTAATAAAAAAATAGATTGGGCTTTTAAATCTCATATTTTAAGAATTTCTTTACTTAGGATTTGGAGAAAATATTATAAAAGTGATTTTAAAGTACCATTATGGGCTATACCTTGGCATGCGATAGAAGGAATAAAAAGAGGGGTTAAAATGGATATGGTGTCTTACAGACAGTTACTTAAATGGGATGGACAAAACTGGCAATTAAAATCACGGGAAGAATTAGCACAAGAAAATTTTACTTATTCTTGGTTCCAATATAGGCAACTACTAGATAGATGGAAGATGGATTGTAAGGTGGGTTTTCTTAGAGAAGATGAAAATCTTATTAAGCAACTGAAGGATCAAAGACAAACCCACATTAAGAGAATTTATGGGGTTTTAGTTGAATTGGACTCAGAAACGGAACTAATTAAAGATTGTATGATTAGATGGGCGCAGAACTTTGGTGAGCCAGTTTCATTGGACACCTGGGAAACTATTTGGGTGAGAAATGTCAAATTTACTCAAGCACAGAATCTAAGGGAGAATTTTTATAAAATGTTTTATAGATGGCACCTTGATCCACAAAAAATGTCTTACATGTACCCTGACGTGCAACCTAAATGTTGGAGATGTGGTTATAAGGAGGCTTCCTATTATCATATTTGGTGGTCATGTAGAGAGATAAAAGCATTTTGGATCAAAATATGGTGGAATATCCAGAGAATTTTTAGAAGGAGGGTAAAATTTACTCCGCAATTATTTTTGTTAGGTATTGTTACAGATTGTGATACAAAGGAGGTTGTATTGATGTTAAACTTGATTACAGCCGCGAGGCTGTTAGTTGGACAATATTGGAAGAAGGAATCTTTGCCTACATTGCAGGAATGGTTTTTTAAAGTAGCTTATCTGGCAGAAATGGCAAAGATTTCGGCTTTCTTAAAGCAACAAACGCAAGAGAAGTTTTTTGCTATCTGGGACAAATGGATAAAATTTATACAATTTAGATTGGGTATACAAAAATATTATATAGTTTTTTCATAAGTTTTATTTTTATATATATTATAGATATCTTTTTTATATATATAAATATAAAGTTTTTAATTTAATTTTTATTTTTATTTTTTTTATTTTTTTTTTTTATTATTTCTTAAGCCTATATTCTGCTCTGGGAAGCTCAGGGGGGGGGAAGGGAGGGTTTTTGGGAGGGGTGTGGGGTGGGGGGTTTTTTTTATATGTATTGTTTAATTTTTTTTTTCTTTTGTATATGTTGTTTTTTGTTCTGTATTGTTTTTGTTTTTTTTGTAAAATTTATAAAACTTTTAATAAAAAAAAAAAAAAAAAAAAAAGATTGGTTTGGCATGATCTCTTTTTGACAAACCTGTGCTGGCTACTGGTTATAACTTTGTTTGCTTCTAGTTATTCGCATATCTGTGTTTTGATTATCTTTTCCAGGATCTTCCCAGGTATTGGTATTAGATTGATTGGTCTGTAGTTTCCTGGATCTGTTTTTTTCCCTTTCTTGAAGATGGGAACCACAACAACCCTTTTCCAATCATCAGGTACTTCTCCGGTGCTCCAGGATTTTTGAAAGATATGGTGCAATGGTTCTGAGATAACATCTGCCAGCTCCTTCTGATCTCTGGGATGTAATCTGTTGGGTCACGGTGATTTATATTTGTCAAGGTCGGATAGGTGTTCTCTTTTCTTGCTTATTTTAATTTTTGTTTCTAGTTTGTCTTTTTGCAGTAGTTTTTTTGGTATGTTGGGCTATAATTTTAAGCAATTACATTGAAATTCTTGCATATCAAGAATGCTAGTTTGGTGTAGTGGTTAAGATGCCAGGTTAGAAACTTTAATGCCTCAATATTCCATGATTTGCACAATCTCCTTTTAAAATAATCTCAGTTGGGGGCCATTGTAACATATGTGATTAGCACAGTTTTCATAAAATAAGTATGCATCATAGAAAGAAGTATTGCCTTTTCTGGGTTCTGTATCTTGCCTCCTTTATTGTTAGTGAATGTCCCCAAATTCTAACATTGTGAGATAGCGTGAAACTACTACCCCCATTCATAATTTCACACGCACATGGACCTGTGATGTTTCTTTTTTGGCCTTCACTCTAACTCAAATATCCCTAATCCTTAGGAAGCCAAGCTAATAATTTATTTGATCTTTTTTGGACTGTTCCATACTTACAATATCATTTTGTGGAATGGTAGACAGAATTGTAAAGCCAGTTTGCTGCAGTGGTTAAAGCACCGGGCTAGAAACCTGGGAGGCCGTGAATTCTAGTCCCACCTTGGACACAAAGCCAGATAGGTAACTTTGGGCCAGTCACTTTTCTCAGCCTTAAGAAGGAGGCTATGGCAAACCATTTTTGAAAAACCTTATCAAGAAAACTGCAGGAACTAGTCCAAGCAGTTTCTGAGAACTGGACATGATTGAATGTAAGGAAAAAAAGAAAATCAGAACTGTGTGCAGTCCTACCATAGATTTACATGAAACATCACAAGATTGACATTTGTATCTTCATTTCAAATATTTTCCATTTGCCTTTGTCAGTGCAGCCACATACTCAGATATTTTCCATTAAAATCTTTACTATGGTTCCAAGTTTCCTTTGCGGACCAATTACTGTTAACTCAAATGCACTTTACTGCCAGTTTTGGAAAAAATCCTTTTGGAGTCCTTTACAATCCCTTTTTGATTCATTAAACTGAACTGTTCAATATTATTAAGAAATTGGTCATTTCCTTACTCATAAAGTTGTTTAGAAATAAGATAAAATATATAAGTTTTAGGGTGATTACCAGGGCACATACTTTCTACACCTCTCCACTGTGGAAATTGTCAGTTTATTCTTACAATTTTCAAATCAATTGAGTTTTCTTTGACTTTGGCTTAGAATGAAAGGTAAACATGGCCCACTGTATCTAATTTCTTTTTTTTTCAGTTAGCAAAATTGTGAATTAGCAGAATAAGTAAGCTCAATATATGGAGAGAAAAAACAATCTTCCCTAATCTGATATTCTCTAATGATTCTGATTGCTGGGAAATATGAGAGTTGTAGTATAACACATATGTAGAATCATAAAAGGATTGTAAAGATCACCTAGTCCTGACATGTCAAAGGTCCCTGGGCCAGATCTGGCCCATGATGTGTTTAGATCTGGCCCGCTGTAGGAGGGGGTGATTGAGTATGTAGCGAGCGGGTGGTGGTGAGCTGAAGTGGCTACAGTGCCAAAGAGGCCTGGGAGAGACTCAGCTGGAGCTGCAGTGTTGCCTGGGCTCTGCTGAGGCCCTGCGATTGGCGTGCATGGCTCCAGCTGATCGGGGCTTCTGGCGGCCTTGGGGGTGGCTGGCAACTGCATGCAGTCTTCAGGACAAGAATCAGCTGGAGCTGCAGGGTTTGGTGGGGAGCCCAGAATCAGCATACACAGCTCCAGCTGATGAGCACTGTGTGAAAAAGAGTGAGTGAACACATGGCAGAGGAGAGGATATAAAAGGAGGGGTTTTGGCGGGAAGGGGGAGGAGTGAGGGGGGAAGAGAAGGCAATAGGAAGGAGAAAAGGCTTCGGTGGGGCAAGCCTGAGGGGGAAAAGGGGATAGGATGGGAGAGGTTTTTGTGGGGCAAGCCTGAGGAAGAGAAGGGGACAGCAACTGCCCCTTTGAGGACAACCATAATGCTGATTCGGCCCTCAATGAAATTGAGTTTGACACCCCTGATCTAGTCCAATCCTGTGTCCCATACAGGAACCAACAATTACTGAAAGATTGCTATACAGCTTCTATTTAAACATCTTCAATGAATGAGATTCCAGTAAAAAGCCAGTTTGGTCTAATAGTTAAGACCCTAGACTAGAAACCAGGAAATTGAGGGTTCTCGTTCTGCCTTAGGCATGAAAGCTGACTGGGTGACCTTGGGTTGATCATTGTCTCTTAACCCATGATATCAGGCTCAGGCAACAAACCAGTCAATCAATTCCTCTCACAATCAATGGATCAACACCCAGTTGATCTGAAAAAAGTAGACCTTGCACTTGTGGGAAAAGCTAGGAAGAAAAAAGGAGTAAAGGAGAATGCAGCATCTCTCACGGTACTGCAATTTGTTTCACTGTTGAATTACTTCTTCATAATTTAAACCTGGTTTCTTGTTCTTTTTTCTGGAATGAGTCTAAATAATCTAGTAACAGGCCCTCAGTAATCTGAAGAGAGCTTTCATATTTCCCTGCAAACTTTTTTCACTAGGTTAAATGTATCCAGTGCTGCTAATCATTCTTTATAAGTTTTTTATTCAGGCTTGTCATTTTGGTAGCTATCGTCTGGACATGATCCCATTAGTCTAGGCCTGCATGTTCCTAACATATAGTGTCTAGAACTGATTATATGAAAAACTGCCTATTTCTGCCTACTCAGTAAAATTGGGCAGGATGGGCCAATTCCAAGTTCCCTCATGTCTTTCAACAATATCTTTTATCCGGACCCAAGGAAGGTTGACTTTTCTATCATGGTGCCTGCCTTCTTGAAGAGTATTATCCAATCCTGGAGATCTGTATGACTCCATCTCTTTAGTTATTCCAAAAATGTTTGAAGACCAGGCATTATCCCCAAGCTTGGAGTGAGGTTGGTTATTAAGCTCTTGATGATCCTTTTGTTGCTTTGGAAGAGGGTGTATTTTTTTTCCTGGAGATAGATAGATAGATAGATAGATAGATAGATAGATAGATAGATAGATAGATATAGGTCTTTGGTTGTTCGGGTTTTCTCCCGCGTAAAATTGGAAGTGTCTTGGCGACGTTTCGACGAACCAAGACACTTCCAATTTTACGCGGGAGAAAACCCGAACAACCAAAGACCTACATACAAACACCCGCGAAAACCTCAGAAAACATATATATATATATATATATACTATATGTGTGTGTGTGTGTGGTATATATATATATATATAATATATATATATATATTATATATATATATATGTCTTTGGTTGTTCGGGTTTTCTCCCGTGTAAAATTGGAAGTGTCTTGGCGACGTTTCGACGAAGTCCCATTCGTCATCTTCAGGCTGGTGTTTTCAGCTTCGTGCTTCGAGCAGCAATGTGTAGTCTTAGCTGTTTTTCCTTTTAACTGCCAGTGGGGGTATGAACTGATTGGGTGGGAGCTTGGCTGTGTTCTGATTGGGTGGAGGTGTGTTCTGATTGGCTGGGGGGTTGGCTGTGCTCTGATTGGCTGGGGGGTTGGCTGTGCTCTGATTGGCTGGGGGGTTGGCTGTGCTCTGATTGGCTGGGGGAGTGTTCTGTTTGGTTGTGCTCAGGTTAGTCTGAGTTGCAGGGGGGTTTAAGATTTTGGGCTGCCTTGCTATTTTTTGGCTTCGCGTTTGTGGTCGTGCCTCATCTTCATGGAGGGTGTCAGTTTGCTTCATGTATGGATTGGAGGGGTTTAAAGTGGCTAATGATGCAGCTGTGGTCTGGCTTCTGGTTTGTGGTCGTGCCTCATCATCGGTGTGGCTTTGGGTTTGTTTTTTGCATGGATGTGTGGTGGTGACATCCTGTGTGGTTTTTGTGAGTGTGGGTCTGGTATCATTTTTTGTGTTAGGGAGTCGTTCGTCAATAAGGGCGGGTTTCCAAATGGCTGGTAGGCGGGAGGTATCATCTTGCTTGTTCATGCTGTGTGGGCGTTTTTCTATCTCGATGGCTTCTCTGATTTTCGGGAGAAAACCCGAACAACCAAAGACCTATATACAAACACCCGCGAAAACCTCAGAAATATATTCAAGAATATTGGTAAAAATGCGACTCCCAGGCATAATTTATTGAATAAAAGAATAAAATACGATCACCGGGAGGGTTAAAATAAGAATACTTTACTAAAAATATACTTATACTAAAAAGTTGCCAAGCTTTTTTTCTTTTTTATTGTTTCTTGTCTTTGGATATAATCTGCTCAAAGTCTGCTTTTTTTTTAGTTGCATCACACTGTGGATTCATGTTGATGTTATGATCCCTAAAGACACCAAGATCTCTTTTGTATGAAATGCTGCCCACTATGGTCCTGTTCACCTTCTACCTTTGATTTTTCTCCCTGAAATATAGGTCTTTGCATTTTCCTCTATTGAAATTAATCTTGCTGGTTTCTATTCCTTGTTCCAGATTATTAGGATTTTCTGTGTCTCGTCACTTTGTTCTAAGATGTTTATTAAAATCTCTTTTTAGAGACAGGAATAATGTCTACACTCTTTCAATCCTCTATGCCCAACCTTCATTTTGTTAATCTTTAGAGATTACCAAAATGCCCATGGAGATGACATATATACTGTAAGCCCCTTTAAGACTCTCAGATGCAATTGGTGATGACCTGGAGAGGTAAATTTGTTCATGGTAGCCAGGTGTTCCTAGCCAACTCTTTACTTACTTTGGGTTGCTACTTCCTCTTTTTTGTTAATTGTTCTGCTTAGGTCCATTTGAACACAGTTCCCCTTTGGGGAGAAAACTGAAGCAAATACGTCCTCTTCTGATTACCTCTTATTAACTTAGGATATTCTCTTAGCAGTGGGCCCACCTCTTCCTTTTTCCTCCTTTTACTACTGACAAAGCCAAAAAAGATCTTTTAGTTGCTTTTAGTTTCCCTTACAGGCCTAAGTTCCTTCTGCATTTTAGTCTTTCTTTCTGCAAACAGTTGCTACTTGTTTGGCACGCCTTCTTGATGATTATACCTATTTTCTACTTCCTGTACACACCCCTTTTAACTGTTAGCTCAGTCCCAGGCTTCCTAACTATGCATCCACAATAGTTCCTAGGTGCCACCTCATTAAAATGGGGTGCAGTTGTAGTTCCAGTATCTTATTTTGAAAAGTTCCCAACTCTTCTATGGTCTCTTTGAACCAAAGATTTATCTCCGTGGACCCATCTACTATGTTTCTAAAATTGTTGCAACAGACTGTCTTGAAATCTAGTATCCATGTATGACTATGCTCCAAATTCTCTTTTTGTGGTATTTTAAACCCTAAGATGATATGATCAGATCCTCCCTCCAATCAGCTTTCCCTTATTGGTTAGGTTTAGTTGACAAGACCCAATTCTTTTGTCACTTCTTCAGCAAGTTGGGAAAGACAGAATGAAGGTCCAATGCTGCATTAAAGGCCCTCATAATGTAAATATTTTATGGATGTCAATAGAATTCCCAAAGAATTAAATAAATGTATTTCTAAGCAATTGTCCTATACTGTTTTATTAGTCAGATTCATGGATCACACAAATGTTTAACAAGAAAAAGATTCATATTAAATTCATACATGTTTTTTAAATGAAATGTGAGAAACACTTTTCCTTTTTATGGGAATCCTATAAAACCTAGATCATAAAAACTGCCCTGTTCCTTCTGTATATTTTATTTTCCTTGGTGTGCATGCAGACCTTTTAGCATAAAACTGACATTGAAGCATTATTTCTTAGGAGAGATAGTAGGTTACTTGATCCTTCGGTCACTAATTAAAATTAATTGAGTAACTAATGAGAATTGGGCTACTGAGTATTTGAACTTCTGTTGGCTATCTCTGCTTTTTATTTTGTCACATGCATGCTACAGATGTAAACTGATTTACCAGCAATCTTATCTACTTAGGAAAAAAGTGACTTACGACCAGTCCCTGCACTTACAATATGTCACAGCATCTCCACAGTCATGTGACCAAAATGTGGGTGTTTGGCAATCAGCATGTATTTATGATGGTTGCAGTGTCCTGCAGTCACGTGATCACCATCTGCCACCTTTCCTTATATATTTGAACTACGATTTCATCAATGAGAGTCCCATCTAGAGAAATAGTTCTTTCCTGCTCCCTCACAACTCCAACCCAGCCTTCTATCATTGCTTTGCATAAAGTGTAATGGATCAATTGCCCCCTCAAATATTTTGGATTGTTCTTTCCAATGGTGGGGTGCCTGCTGTCCTCAAAAGAACTGTGCAGTAAAAATTTCCAAGCCAATTCAAGTTCAAACCTCAAATCATACAAAAGGGGATTTTTATATACAAGGTACTTTAATGATGGTGTCCAAAGAATGGAGCATTTGTAAGGTGGGTGAAAACATGAGGATGAGAGGAGGAGGAAATTTTATGGGTGTCTGGCCATATCCCCTATTTATCTGGAGGCAGAATGCAGCCTGGATGAGTAATGACAGAGGTGATGACACTGATAGGAGAAATGTGGCAGATAAGGAACCATCAAGTTATTTGGCTTTGGCATAGTTCAGAATGGCATGCAGCCTCCTCCAGCCCAGCGAACTCCATGGCCCAGCGTATTTAGGCCCAGAACAGTCTGAAGATGATGCTAGTTATGTTGGATTTTTCCTTTGGACTTTACCAGCCTCCTGGGCACTGTTTGGCTCATGGTAGATGTCTATCTGTTGTCACGTGTTTGGTCTCAGCACAGTTGGCTAATCCCTGGCTCCTGATAGCATAGACTAGTCAGGGTCAAGACTGGTAAGATTTCTTCCTTTTAGTCATCTGGGCAGACATGTCAGATCAGTAGGACAGCAATGATGGATTTCTGTTTCCCAAGGTGTTTCATTTCTCCAATGGGGAGCAGAGTAGAGTGGATACTTCATCTCACCTAATGTCCTAGAGTAGTTGTGGGAAATGAAAGGGATGGCAGCTAGAGATGGTCAGAAGGCTAGGATAGGAAAAATGATAGGGCACAGCAGGCATTAGCAGTGGTCTTTGCCAGGGAATGATGGACCCCAGAATTGCTCAAGGATGCCAAAGGTTGGTGTCAAAGAGTATCTTGTCACAATAATTATCTCAGATCCAATTCAGTAGTCATTTACATTTGGAGGTAATTCTTGGAAATCTAATGAAAGCAATAATCCTCTCTTTTTTTTTTTTTAGCTTCAGAAGTTAGTCCTAGATGTTTCCCTCTGTACCATCTACAAATTGTGAAGGCTTCAAAAACAGAGCATAATAACAACAATACAGTAAATTTAAAGTAAAGTATTAAATAAGAACTGATCAGAAGATGGAAATGAACAATTAATGCTGACATTCTTTGTTGAATGTTTATCCAACAATGATGAATTTCGGGTTTTGAGTCAAGTACAGCAACTGCGCCCTTCCCATAAATCTCTCATCTCTGAATCTCACAGTCATATATTTACAATTTACAGTTTCACCCCAGATTTCAACACAGAGTCTTTCCAGGGTAACTTGGCTGGGGTTACCTTTTCCTTTCAAAGTTTTGAGGTAAAGAAGAAACTATAGTGCATAGACTGACCAAAATATAAGCCAGTCTTTGATAGTATTTGGGGTGTTGGACTAAGTCCCACAAGATCCATCTTCATGTCTGCCTTCACCCATGGAAAATCAGCAGATGACTTTACTATAGCCACAAAGCACAACAAAACCTGTAAGAGAAGAACCAACTGAAGGGAGAACTGGAAGAAGAATTTTGTTGAGATCTTGAAGGAAATGAGGAATCTTCTCTTAAAATATAAATAGATGTATTCTTTTAGATGTGCTGCTCTACTATACACGTTGTTTGTGGGCTGTCTTGGCACTTCTACTGCTTCCAGGGGTGCACGTATTAAAATAGGAATACCCTACTTCTTAGCACCATATGATTCATGAACAGTGTATAAATTTAGAATATTCCAAGCAGAATCTGTAAATAAGTGAGTTACATTTTCCATCTGAGCCCCAAACAAGACATGCAATAAAAAGTAAAATGGAAAACTATTGTTTCACATTCAACTAATTAGTTATGCCACCTCTTAGAAGATAGCATTTCGTTCCCTCTTTTTCCTTCTTGAGTTTTCTGTTTATTTACCCCAAACAGAAAGTCAGCAGACTTAGTCCTTAATCAGCCACTGCAGGGACAGGAGAGGCTTATATGTTTTCTTAACCTAAAATGTTTTGACTAGAACTTCCTTCAAACATGTCCATATTTTATTCTTCTTTCTCAGTTGTTGACGACATTTGCTTGTCAGTTTCTGTATTAATTAAATCTGTTAAAAAAAATTAACCACATTTCATAGCTAAGAGTGTATACAGTATAAAGTGAGCTCTCCATGTTCAGTATGGAGTGTTCTGTTCAAGATTTCAGTTAATCTGCCCCATCCTCCTCACCAAATAGAACATTGTCTACCAGTCAATCGATATTCAATGTATCTTCAACATATTCAGTTGTCACAGAACTGATTTGGATATGTAGTGGGGTCTCAGCTACAATAAAATCCTTGATTCCTCCAGTACATCTGGAAGGCATACAGTTGAAGAAAGGTTACAAGTAGTCCTTGACTTACACCTATTCATTTAACAAGAGTGTAAAGTTACAATAGCCTTGCAAAAATGACTTATAACCTGTACTTACATGCATGATTGCAATTGGAGTTGCAACATCCTGTGGTCATGTAGTTGTGATTTGCAACCTTTTTTTTGATAATTTCCAGCCCACTGGGGAACCTGGATTTGCTTAGTGACCATGTGATTCACTTAATGGCCACATGCTTTGCTTAATAACCACAGTGATTTGTTCAACAACTACCTTATTTTTTTTTGTAAAATTGCAGTTTGACTCAACTTTCAACTACAATGACTTATGACAGAAATTCTGGTCCCAGTTATGATCGTAAGTCAAGGACTACCTGTATATATAGCACATAAGAAGAATTCCATCTATCACCTAAATCTAGTCCCTAATTAAAATAATCTTCCTTTGTCTATTTGTTCTCCATAAATCATATTGTAAAGAAGCACTTTTCTTATCTATGCCTCAGTTCCCCCTAAAGAGAAACAGAAGATTGTTATGCTTTCTTCCACTTGCTTTTCTCCTCAAAGATGCTCATGGAGTTTAAGCAAACTTTAAGAGAGACAAAGCCTAGCTCCAAACAGGGACACCTGTCACTTGAAGGGAAAATATATATTGATTGTTATTAATGGTTCTGCATTTAACTGCTCGGCCCTAAACCAGCCAGAGACAGTGGAGCCAAGCTGTCTGGGACTCCTTGTGATGTTGTAAAATGACAGCCAGGCAAACCGCCTGGAGAAAAGGTGTAACCAGAATTTTAAACTTCATCCCCACCTCAAATGTTCCTATTTGGCATATCACAATAAAATGCTTGGGAATGATGTCAACTAAGAAGGGAGAAAGGATCCAGAAAGGGTGACTTGTTATTTTGCTAAATTTTAAGCTGGAAAAAAAATGCAATTGTCTCTTCCCTCTTGAGTCCTGTGAAAAGGTGGTATTTTGCAGTGTTAGTAATCAATAATGGGGCATTAGATCATTGGCTTCTATTATGGCAGGGGGCTTTGAGAAAGCTGCTTGCGCCCTCTTCGCTAAGCAGGTTTGCTCTGTCCTCCTTTTTGCCCCTCTCACTTTGCTTCTCTTTGGGTCCAAGCTACACAAACTATGTATAAAAAAAAAAAGCAAGCAAAGAATTCAATAGTTCAGTATTTCTTCTTTTTCTCGTCCTATTGTTCACATGTTTAGAGAAGACAAATGATAGGTAATGACCATAATTAGGATCTAGAGCAGACATGTCAAACTTGCAATGTCATGTGACGTCGTGCAACGTATCAGGACGGTTTTGCCATTGCTGGCAATGGGGTGGGTGCGGCTTCCGGATGACACATCCGGCCCGCGAGCCGGCAGTTTGACGTAGAGCAATCTTTTTCAATCCCAGCAACCTTAAGACATGTGGGCTTCAACTCCTAGAATTCTCCACCCAGCATACTGGCTGAGGAATTCTGGGAGTTGACGTCCACACATATTACAATTGCCAGGATTGAAAAACATTGACCAACAGCAGGGGTGTCAAACTGCTGGCCCATGGGCTGGATGCATCATGGCAAAACCGCGCCCCCCCCCATTGCCGGCAATGGCAAAAAAGTCAAGATACATCGTGACACGTCACGTGATGTTGCGAGTTTGACACCCTTGACCTAGAGGCTTGAGGGTTTGGCAAGGATCTCTTTTAGAGCAAGGGCTTTGATAGGCGCCCAAAGATACTTCTGAGAAGAACTTTAGATTATGGAAAATAGCAACCTTCTCCAACCTGAAGCTCTCCAATGCTTTTGTGTGATAACTCCTTGGTCACAGAGGTTTATAACCAGGATTGTGCTTCAATAACCACTGGAAAGACCTAGGTTAAGAAAGGCTGATCACAGGAAACAATTTGATTTCATCCAAAATAATGATATTGGTTGGTTAATGTCTGGTTGGTATGAAGGTTGGTATATCTAATAATAATAATAATAATAATAATAATAATAATAATAATAATAATAATAATAATATATTAATGCATTGGAAAATCTGCAAAAAATATCATTTGCCTGTAAGCAAAAAATGGTGGGATCATAAAATAGAGAAAGTCATAGAAAATGATAAAATTAAACTGCTCTGGGACTTCAGAATTCAAACAGACAAGCACCTGCAACATAACACCTCAGACTTAACAATTGTCGATAAGAAAGACAAAAAAGTCTGGATAGTGGATGTGGCAGTGCCTGGAGACAGCAGAATAGATGAGAAAGAATTGGAGAAGATAACAAAATACAAAGACCTACAAATAGAAATAGAAAGACTGTGGCAAAAGCAAGCAAGGATAGTACCAATAGTAATAGGCTCCTTGGGTGCAATCCCAAAACAACTGGAGCACCACTTGAACACCATTGACATTGACAAATTCGCTATTAGTCAATTGCAAAAGGCGACCTTACTAGGAACTGCTTCCATCCTGCGACGATATCTGTAATCCAGTCTGAACATCTGGCTGACTGTGCGATGATCCAAAGTAATAATAATAATAATGATAAAGTTGGAAGGGACCTTGGAGGTCATCTAGTCCAACCCCCTGCTCAGGCAGGAAACCCTATACCATTTTGGACAAATGGCTGTCCAGTTTCTTCTTAAAAACTTCCAGTGTTGGAGCATTCACCGCTTCTGGAGGCAGGTTGTTCCACTGGTTAATTGTTCTAACTGTCAGGAAGTTTCTCCTTAGTTCTAGGTTGCTTCTCTCTTTGGTTAGTTTCCACCCGTTGCTTCTTGTCCTGCCTTCAGGCGCTTTGGAAAATAGCTTGACTCCCTCTTCTTTGTGGCAGCCCCTGAGATATTGGAACACAGCTATCATGTCCCCCCTCGTCCTTCTCTTCGTTAAACTAGACATACCCAATTCCAGCAACCATTCCTTATATGTTTTAGCCTCCAGTCCCCTAATCATCTTTGTTGCTCTTCTCTGTACTCTTTCTAGAGTCTCAACATCTTTTTTACATCGTGGTGACCAAAACTGGATGCAGTATTCCAAGTGTGGCCTTACCAAGGCATTGTAAAGTGCTATTAATACTTCACGTGGTCTTGATTCTATCCCTCTGTTAATGCAGCCTAGCACTGTGTTGGCTTTTTTGGCAGCTGCAGCACACTGCTGGCTCATATTTAAATGATTGTCCACTAGGACTCCGAGATCCCTCTCACAGTTACTACTATTGAGCAAGGTACCCCCTATACTATACCTGTACATTTGGTTTTTCTTGCCTAAATGTAGAACCTTACTTTTTTCATCATTGAATTTCATTTTGTTAGATAGTGCCCAGTGTTCAAGTCTATCCAGATCCTCCTGTATCCTAAGCCTGTCTTCTGGAGTGTTGGCTATTCCTGCTAACTTGGTGTCGTCTGCAAATTTGATGAGTTCCCCATCTATCCCCTTGTCCAGATTGTTGATGAAAATGTTGAAGAGCACTGGGCCCAGAACAGAGCCCTGGGGTACCCCATTACACACTTCCCTCCATGTAGATGCTGTTCCACCGAGGACCACACACTGAGTACGGCCGGTCAGCCAGCTACGGATCCATCTGGTGGTGATGCTGTCTAACCCTCATTTTTCTATCTTATCAAGTAGTAGGTTGTGATCTACTTTGTCAAATGCCTTACTGAAGTCTAAGTAAATTATATCCACAGCATTCCTCTGGTGCACTAAATTTGTCACTTGGTCAAAGAATGCAATAAGATTTGTCTGGCATGATCTGTTTTTGACAAACCCATGTTGGCTTTTAGTAATGACTTTGTTTGCCTGTAGGTGTTCGCTGATTCATTGTTTGATTATCTTTTCCAGAATCTTCCCAAGTATTGAGGTCAGGCTGATAGGTCTGTAATTTCCTGGATCCATTTCCCCCCCCCCTTTTTTGAAGATAGGAACTACATCTCTGCATACCAGTTGTTTTTCAGATAGCAAGATAGCAATTAAGAGCTAAGATAGCAACTGAGAGCTATTACCTTATTGATAGACTTCTAGGAGGCATTTTGTACATTGACAAACACAGTCCTTTATTTGAAAGGCTGTCGGAGATGATGTCCTCTATTTTAAATGTAGCTGAGGCCAAGTCTAATTTAAACTAAGCCTAGTTTAAAGAATCAGAAGATGGAAGAGAGAGCAGCAGAGGACATTAAAATTGCTCATCAGCAACAGTTCATACTTAAGTGGTAGACACCTATGTTCTCCAGCCACATTCTGCCCCACTATGATAAATTGTATTATATTTTATTTAAATTAGCATTTCACTCTAATAATAGTAAATAACTCCCCACAATCAAGATTGATTTAAAAGATCCATGTTAGATATAGTTGCAGTGCAAATTGGTGTATTAAAATTGATGAAAAAAGTATATTAAAAGTACTTTATGTTCCAAACTATTATTATGACCATAATGTTGAAAAAGTATTTTAGAATGACCATCTAAAAAAGTGATGGGACTTCTGAATTCAAAGGGACCAACATCTAGAACTTAACATCATGCCAAACAACAGCAGTGAAACTCAAGCGGAACTAGAAAAAGAGTGTAAAATATAGAATTTAAAAACTGAAATAATGTCTAAATGGTAATCATAATCATTTTTTTCTAAAATTCTTTTGCAATCATATCAAATAGGAACTATTAAATAAACTGTGAAGACTATATGAATTTTACACTATTGAAATACACATAGACACAGACTGCATATAGCGACTCATTGTGTGCAGACCCTGAATGCCAAAACATACAGGACTATGCACGATGCATAATGAAAAAATGTGGTTAATTCATCTATTTTGGCCACTTGACTATTGTGCTACTTGTAGGAAGAGAGAAAATACTTTTAGTGCACTGATGCTTTCAGTCACTAATAATTATATTCAGTATCTTACCCCAGCCATTTCCCCCCCCCCCATTTCACTAAGCACACTTTCACACATATTTTCAAAGCTATGATGGCTAAAATTCCTTAGATACCCCTGCTTCCCCAAAGCAACAAGGAAAAAGAAAAATTGAAAAATCTCAGGAATTTGGATTTTGTGGCTAATAGATCATTCATTCAGTGATTTTTCTACTCTAAATTGGAAAGGCAAGAACTATACTTTAAACATTTCCAAAGAATCAAAATCCATGTCTACCCAATGAAACTCAGCCACTCATAGACCACAGAAGATTACCTCACTTCCTCTTTCCTCTCCTTTAGGATTGGTTGACCTCCTGTTCAGCATTCTAATTGGCTGGGAGCTCTGGTTAGATGCAGCCAATACACCCCTTGATGGAAGTTGCTAGGGAAGGTAAACAGGATGGTGCTATTGCTTACATATCCTGCTTGTAGGTTATTTGTTGACAATTGGTAGCAACTATAGAAAGAGAATAGCATCTTGGCTTGATCCATCGTGGCTCTTATATACAAATTGTGGCCTGTTCGGTCTGGTTTCATCTGTGATCAACCTGCCAGCCTTTTTTCTGCCCAAACTTGTTGATTTTGCTATTCTAAATCTGACTTGCTTTGTTCTCCCCCTTTCATTCAAAATATTTTCCCCCTCAGTATTAATCCCAGCATTTTTCAAAACAACCAGTAGCTACCTCATCTATAAAGGTCTCTTGCAAATCTTTCTCCCTGAATTGATACAACCCGTTATGATGTATGGGCCCATATCCAGGTGGGTGGCAGAGTTGGCCAGGATCCTAAAAGTGTTGAAAGTGGCTTAAAGGTTGCTTGACTAAAGGTGCACAGAGAAATTTAATCATATTTAAAGAGGCAAGAAGCCACGATCTTAAAGGAGAGGGTTGTGTATCAAAATAAATAGTAAAGTCAATCTCAGTTCTTGGTGACTATATGGACATACCAATGGTTCCTTCTTCCCAGTCATGACAGCTTTAAACTTGCTGATTTCAATTGCTTAGATTAGTGTTTCTCAAAATGCTAGCTGGAGAATTGTGAAAATAGAAGTCCATATGTCTTAAAGTTTCCTAATTTGAGAAACACTGGCTTAGACTTTTTTTAATTAAATGAAGAATGGATTCAGTCTTTTTTTTCAGGCCAGAGCATCCTGGTTTAATCCCTAACATCTCCAAGTACGGCAAGAAAAAATTCCTGTCTCAAACTCTGCCTCTGCAGGCCAGGGTACAGCATTATTTTGATGATTAGCAGAACTTGGCTGCAAAAATCTGGATAATATATTGCAAGAAAGAAATAATGTTGCTCTGTCACTTTGCTTTATCACATGGCTGTTTTGACGATTGCACACTGGGTCTGGTATCCCTATTATTGTCAGTCAAAGGACTGCAAATAATTTTTAGGTCTCATGCCAGATCCCTTATTCCAGACTAAAGGCAGGCCAATGAATTGGTCCAGGACAAAATACAAATCAGTGATAATTTAATTAAAAGTAAAGTAATTAATTCACATGATTATTTAATGCATGGGACATAATCATTCTCTTCTGTGCAAAATTATAATTTGGTGGAGAATTACTGCCAGCCAATAAAGACTTTGATGAATTCAAATTTGTTTTCTTGCAGAAGACCTAGCGAGGTTCAATATCTGGCATCTTCAGGCAGGGTTGGGAAGGACTCCTGAAATTCCAGTCAGTATCAGCAATAATGAACTAGATGGACCAGTATTTTGACTCACTTGAAGACAGCTTTCTATACTTCACCTTTTTCCCCTTAGGTCTTACTCCAGTTTCATTTAATTATTACTCAGGCTTCAAGGCCACTTCAGTCATACCCTAAATGGTGTGCAGTCCATTTCGGTAACCAGGATTGAAAGAACACAAACCATCAATACTAACAAAATTTTAATGTGCTGATAAAATGTTCTTCCAGTACAGTATATAAGCAATCACTACCTAAAGGGTGTCCATCTGCACTTCAATCTTCTGAAACAACTAGATCTTGTCAGCTTTCCAGAATTTCAAAAGGTTCAGATTCATGATAGACCACAGGGAGAATGCTACTGCACAGGTGAGGACCACTTCCTATGCTTGTTCACATTCCCCCTGTGAATTTGCAAATGTGTCTCAAATTTTAGGATAGTCAGGTAAGTCCGGATACAGCATTAGCTCCAATTATGCAGTTCCAGAATCAACAACCCACTTTGGAACAGGCCAGTCCAACACTTAACCTAGTGGACCATTAGCAATAGCATTTAGACTTATATATTACTTCATAGCGCTTTACAGCTCTCTTTTAAGCGGTTTACAGAGTCAGCATATTGCCCCCAACAATCTGGGTCATCATTTTACCGACCTCAGAAGGATGGAAGGCTGAGTCAACCTTGAGCCGGTGAGAATTGAACTGCTGGCAGTCTTCAGAATTAGCCTGCAATACTTTCATTAGAGAATTGAAAGGCCTTCTCTTTCATCAGTTTCACAGGCACAACAAAAGAAAATCAGGATAACTATCAGGCACAAGGTAGAACATAACTGTCTGGTTTATTTGACTGGGTGGTTGTCCAAACTGGCATTCAGGGATCAGTCTGGGTAATGCCCAGACATAAATCTTTGCATGGCTGAGTGCCTGACACTAGCAAATGAATGTCATAGTGGAAAGACAATGATACCTTTAAAAAGTTTTTTTTTTTTAATCTTAATGCATCAGGTCTTGCATTGCTTGTTCTCTCTTGACTAAACCCTTGCTGTTTTCTGCAAGGCTTTCTTGAAAATCTGGAGATGTGTTAATGGTAATTGAGTAGTATTGGGAAACTGGCACCTCCTTAGATGCAAGATGCCTGAATCACTTCACTTCTAAGTACCACACAGATTCTTACAGGGAAAAATAAAAACTTTTTTGAATTTTCATTTAAAAAAAATCATGGGAATGTTAAACAATAAGAACCTTTCTTCAAATAAACACATAACACTGAAAATAAGAGCTGCTAATAGATATGTGTCTTTACTATCTGATTTCCTCCAGGATATTTCTCTATGTGTATGTATGTATGAATATATGTATATAATTATTGTCTGTAATTATAGGTTGATAATTATATAATTCACACTATGTGTATCATAAGTGAAAGACTGGGCAAACTGGCAACTAGGAAGGGTGTAACCTGTATCATAAGTTAATAAAAGAGAAAATACAACTATTTTTCTTTTTGATGTAGCTCTGATCTTCCCAGTCAAGATGGCATATAAAAAAAATAATAATGGCAGTTTTCATTAGATGAGATTAACCTGCAAGCAGGGTGGATAACTGAGATCATTGACATTCTTATAATCAGTGCTTTTTTTGTAAAAAAAAAAAAAAAAAAAAAGGTACCGGAACTCACACACATTACACAACCCACCTTGCCTACCCTACAAGGTTTACCTTTGTAGAAAAAAACAACCCTTCACTTTTTAGTGTATCTAAAAGACTAGGATTTTATTCAAGGTAAGTTAATACTATTAATGTTACCATGCACTGCGTGGCTTTAAATTACAAGAAGGCATTTTATTAATCTTTTGGGACATTTACCATTGGCATACCCATTTAGTTTAATGAGTGGAAATGTCAACTTTCTGTGTGGAATGAAATTGGCCCAATAAAACAAAATTTGGTTGCTTGTAAAAGATTGAATTATTTTTAAGAAGTTGTCAAACTTAAGGTGGAAAAATTTACATTTGGAGTTTAATGTGGATATTGACTTGAAAAAAATTAAAGTTGAAACTTTGTCAGTGAATAGATTATTTTTAATTTATCTTTAAGTTAAACCCAATTTCATAAATAGATCTGATTAAACCTCATACTGTAGGTCTACCTTTACATCTGACCAATACATAATTAATATATAGTATTATTAATAATAATACCTCCAAATCACAAGACATTGCCTTTATTCTTATTCTTCCTCTCTGCAGTTTGAATATAAAGTATAAAAGACTAAAAAGAGATTTTCGTAGACATCCCAGCCTTTGAACTACCCAAGGAACTGAAACAGCAAAGGTTTGCTGTTGGGCAAGCTTCCACGCCAGCCATCTTTCTTTCCTCTCACTTTGCCTCTTTTTAACCTCATACCCCACCTTCTGCAAGGGAAGGCAAAAGACTCGCTCACCCTCTTGTGAAAGATGGCCTCCATGTTTATGTGTCTCCCACTGCCACCATCGGCTTCCACACCACATGGTCCGACACAGCCAATCAAGCCACGCTCTGGCTGTGGTGCTCCGATGCCTCATGGCTTCTCCTAGAGGAGGCAGACAGCACCAGAGGGGACCCCACTCACAGTGTTACTGCCAGTGGGGCATTTTCAAAAACAAACGAGGATAGGAAGGGAAACAATAGGAAAAGAATGCAACTCTGGAAAATCCATTGAAAAAAGGTGCCGGAATTCTGTTCCAGTGCGTTCCATGACAAAAAAAAGCCCTGCTTATAATGCTGAAAATGGGGTGGATTGACAAAAAAATCTTCCAGCTATTTCTCTTAAAAGTTGAATTATAGCCTGCAAAATACCAGAATAACCCAAATAATGGTGAGAATAGTAAACAGGCCATCCACAACCCATAGGGTCATTGTTTCAGAGATATTTTCTTATCTAAACAGAGAAACAGTAATCAAGAGCAAAAAAGCAATTGGAGTGACTTCTAACTTCCTGCCAGGTTTACTACGTCTGGCAGTTGTTGGTGGGACTGGTGGGCAAGAACAGGACCGTTTACTGAACCTCCAAGCAGTGGCACAACACTGAAATAACCACAAATTTCCCAAATTTCAATCTCAAGGGAGTCATGAATTTCTGATTTTGAATGAATTTTGTAAGTTGGCCATTTAAGATACCTTGGTTCAAATATTATTGCCTGATGTTTCATCCAGTTAAAGGTTACAGACATGAGAGTATTAGTAGTATGTAGATAGTAAAAAATAGATGAGGAGGAGAGGAGGAGGAAGAAGAAGAAGAAGAAGGAGAAGGAGAAGGAGAAGAAGAAGAAGGAACAGTGGACCACTTAGCTGCTGCAAAAAGATCTCACAGACTGAGTACAATCAACTTAATGACAAAGTAGTAACAATGGTACATTGGAAGATCTTCAAGAAACACCAATGGTGCATTGGAAGATCTTCAAGAACAGATAGGATCATAAAATAAAGTAATAAAAAATGAAGAAACTAAAGTGCTTTGGGACTTTGGAATTCAAACAGACAGGCATCTGCTGCATAACACCCCAGACAACAATTGTCGATAAGGAAGACAGAAAAATCTGGATAGTGGAGGTAGCAGTACTGGGAGATGACAGAACAGAAGAGAAAGAACTGGGAATAATATAATAATATATTATATATTATATTATCATAATATAATAATAGTAGCATGATTTACTGAATTCAGTGGATCACCCAGGTTAGAGAATAACTGCAGTCCAGTATGTCCTTCCTTCCCTAGGAGTAAAACCAGCCACATTTAATTAACATATTTCTGCATAAAAATACATTGCCTTGCACTATAGAAAAAGTAAAAGTTTCAGCTTCAGACCTCCAACACTTTGGACAACCTTTTACTTATTTATAAGTTTAGCTACTTTACCTCTTGAAAAGTGCTCTGATCTGACATGCTGGGATCTCATGGAAGGTTTAGGTAGTACCACTGCAAAGCCATTACCCAAGAAGTCAATATGTACTTTGGGAGAGGAATCATCTCTCCTATAGATCTCTACTCAGAAATAGGTTAATTCAACCAGACATATTCTCAGGTAAGCAGGTATAACACTGCTGACTTACAAACTAATCTGTATTCTGTCAGTTGATAAAAGCATACTTTGCGATTTCTGCATCAGGGGAGTAAACCAAAGTGTGGGGGTTTTTTAGCTGTCTGGCTGGGCAAACTGGCATTCATCTGTCAAACTGGATAATAGAATAGAAAGGAAAAAATAAAAGAGAAAAAACCCAATATGTTTACAGGGTGTATCAAAAGTCAGGCCTCATAGGCCAATCACAATGTTTATTAAATAACTTTTGTTGTACTTAAGAATGTTCAAAGGCCATGCGTCAAATGAGTAAGGAGATGTTTAGAAGAAATTGGCAAACAAATCAAACATTTAATATAATAAATTGTCTACAGGGCCTGACTTTTGGTAAATCCTGTAATGAGGGTTTCTCATGTAAAATTCCATGCATATACATATATACATATAACTATTTGAATATAAAATGATCATATTTCTTTATTTATTTATTATGTAAATAATATTGGACTATAGACAATAAACTCATAACTCACATGTAACACCAGGTCTTCAAGTCACTGGGCAATTGGGGATATAAATTTGCTTTTCCAGTTTTGAATAACTAATTTCTTAGCAATAACAAGGGCATGGAGAAAAATCCATTTCCAGTATCTGGCTGGCAATTTTCCTGTAGAAGGTATGGCATTCAGAAGAATGCGGGCACCTAAAAATATTAAAATTTGCTTCAAAGTTAAATTAATAAATGCAATTATTTCCTCCCTGGATGATTTTAAGACATTGCAAAAAGATGTGTTTCATAGCAAACAACTTTTCTTACAGAATCACTCCATTGTCAGGAAAAAAAAAAAAGAAAGAGAAGATCATCTACAGCAACTTTCTACAAAAATGGAAAATGGGACTACAGTGCACAGGACGATTGCCATCCATCTGTTTCGGAATTTCAGAATTTCCAGGAACAAAAGGGTTCACTCAGTCACGGCTGTGTTCCCATCACAGCTAACCCATTCTGCTGCTTATCCCACGGAAAATAATTCATCCTTGTTAACAAAATGCAGACAGCCAAGAGAGGGGAAAAAAAGTCTGCAATGGTCCAGTCGGTGTTAAAGCCAGCAAGGAGACATTTACCCAGTGCTTTTTTTTCTAAAAAAAAAAAAAAAAAGTGCCGAAACTCACACGTCATATAACCCGCCTTGCCTACCCTACAAGGTTCCATCCAAAAAAGGTGCTGGAACTCCGTTCTGGGCATTCTATGAGAAAAAAAGCCCTGCATTTACCTATCCCACTTCATTTGGTATTTGATCCACCTTCCTAGAGCAACAGGGTGGAGAGACAAGCTAACAGGGAGGTAATACCAAGATCGCTTTGCTACAAGTTGTAAATCCTGGTCTTTGGGCCAGCAGTTTAGCAGAGCATGGCTGTCCACAATTTTAACACCATATCCAAACTAGGGGTTGCTTTAGATTAAACCTAACTCTAACTCAGTAGCCGTTGATATGATGTGCTAAACCCTGCCCATGGCCCCATTACATGTGCTATGCAAAGATAGTCAGTCTGCTCTCCTCTTAAATAACTTTTACCATTAAAAGCTTTCTTTTTTTTCTTTAGTCAAAATTTGCTGCAATTTCTTTACATTGAATTTAGTAAGGCTGGTATATCTGTGCTGCAGAAATATGGATGAATACTAGGAGCGATAAGAAATTGCAGCCCAGATTAAATGGAACTAGATTGAACCTTGGCCACTAAAACAATAAAGAATAAGTTCTCCAGATCTTTGAAAGAGTTGCTAGCTTTAATAGTCTATTCTCTGGGCTAAACATATATTCACTTCCTAAAAATGAATCTCTTGAGATCTGTCTTCTCTTCTGGTCACCTTTCTCAAGACTATCTTAATTTAGCTGGTTCTAATGTTATGCAGTAGTTTGCAATATTTAATATATGTTAGCTATCTTTAAGTAATGTTGCATCATTTTGTATAGTAGCTGCTGAATATGGTGCAGTAATTAAAACCAACCCAGGCAAAAGGATTAAGCAGTTGTGGCTGATGATTCAACCAAGGCTAAAGCTCTTTTTCAGTTGGACTTTGATTAGATAGCTTTTCAAACACTCATATAAAGTGATTGGCCAAGATGTAAGAAAAAAAAGTAAATTTTTATTTATTTTAATTATTTATTCAATTTCTGTAGCTGTCCATCTTAGTCAATGACTCTGGATGGCTTACAATTAAAAAAGAATATTTCAATTAAAAATACCAAGAACATTTTAAAGCAATAAAATAAAATCATCCAGATTAAATATACACAGGAGCATGATATTTGGCCAGTTAGCAACATAGCCAGGAAGTGGGGCCCTTAACATATTCAGCACCCCAGGCACTGGAACATAGCCAGATTTTTAGGGCCTTGTGAAAGGCTAATCATTAGAACATAGACAGAGGGCTGGAAGAGACCTTGGAGATCTTCCAGTAATCTAATCCAACCTCCCTGCTCATGCAGAAGATCCTATATCATTCTGGAGAAATGATTATCCAATCTCTTCTTGAAAACCTCCAGTTATGGAGTTGGGGCCATTCTAATGTACAAAGGAAGGATGTTCCATAGAGCAGGAGTCAGTAAGGAAAAAGCTCATCTTTTGGTCCACTCTAGCCAACATTCTTTGGCTGGTGGATCTGCACTATACTCATTCTGCTTGATCCAATTGGATGGGTAGAGATTCTTGAAAAAAGGTGATCTCTCAGGTACCCCAGTCCCAAGCAAATTGAGTGCCTGATGTTTAGAAGGGAATACAATATAACCTCATCTCAAACAGAATCTAGAAACCTGCAAACCATAAGATTTCTATCTTGTCCAGTGCTTTGTGGGGATTAACACTATAAACCCCAATTCTTCCTTTGCTGTGTCATATTCTTCTCTAATCAGTAAGAAATGTCTGTCCAGGGAAAGATAGTTCAAAACTGGCTATGGCTTCACAAACTGATCTACCCCAGATACATCAATGAGTATAATACTTACACGATAAAAGGTGGAGAAAGACATGCCTGTCCCTGGAGATTTTACAATGAAATGAAAGGAACAAGCAGAAAAATGGAGAAGTTGAAATGAGAGAAGCATAGAAAATACAGGTTAGGTTAATAAGTGAATTATGAGAAAAAAGGTGACACCCAATTATGAGAAAAAAGGTGACACTCCAAAAAGGTTTTCTGGGCATTCATTTCACTGGACTTCCTTGATACAGAAGCTTAAAAACATATCTGACAACTAGAATCAAACCTGTTCACCAGATCTGTGGTACTCCTTCTAAAGGTGAGAAGCAGCCGCTCATATGTGAACCAGGTGGATTCTTTCTGTCCATACCCTCCTGTTCTGATAGCACTTTTGGTCAACCTGATACTTTATTGATGCCTTAATAAAAATCAAGTAAATATTTCTGCTAGGCTTTCAAGTCATTCTGTACTCATGGAATGTTCACATCAAACATTTGAGAATTTGCCTGATCTTGAATTGTAGTAAAATTTCATTGTCATCTTTTTTCTCAAAATTACTTGGGGGGGGGAGGGGGGAAGTCTTCTATAGATTTTAAGTTGCATATACTCACACACAAAAAATATCTAAAAATCCACAAAACCAAAATGGACAGGCTTTCTCTTTCTGATTAATTAATAAGGTTTGATGAGGTATTTAAAATTACCTTTAATCACTGTGCTTAACAGGGTGGGGCGGCAATTTTGTGCTGAGGCAGATCATAGATTTTCAGAACATTTGTTTAATGCCAAGGGTTACAAAATAGAGGGATAGCATCTCATTTCAAATTCCCTTTGCCTTGATAAATTGGAGAGTGGGGCAGATAACACTGAGGCAAAATGCAACAGAGATAAAGTGAAGGTGGAAACTTGCAAGAAAAGATAAATCAAATGCCTGAGAGGGATAGGATGGCAAATTAATACATGCCAATTTGAAGGGAGGAGATGCTGAGTACTTGTGCATCCCACTCTCTTCTCTATATCTGCATTGTGATCATTTGTTTCTGGCTTGTTCCAGAAGAGAGCCTTGGTTTGGGAGAAAAGGGGACAGTTGCTGAGTTAAATATAAGCAAAGAGATAAGCAGGTCAACTGGCAACTGAATGATGAATGATCATCATTCAGTTTGATCCTTCTGAAGCTGGTTTGAGTAGCGTTGCATGTATAAGAACTTGCCTCCTACACCCATAAAAGTGTATACCCTGGTTTATACATTGTGCTGAGCCATGGTTTGTTCAACTCTGCTTTATTGCATGAACCACAATTAGCTGGCTTTGCTGCATAATAGGTTATATCTTAAGTATTAGACTATAAGCCACGACTGTAAGTTCAAGTTGAAGCCAAATCAAATCATGTAATGATGTACCGCACAATGTCAATTCAATCATATATTTACTTTTAAATAAAATCCCATATTTTACTGGTTGTCTGGGTTCATAAACTTAGAGCAGCCTTTCCCAGTCTGGGTGGCCTCCTGATGAATGGACTTTTGAAAGTAGAAGCCCTCAGCTAGCATGGTCCTTAATAAGAATTCTAGAAGTTGAAGGGGAAACCAAGTTGTAGTAGGTTGAACTAGGACGTTCAGATTACTAAAACACTCAGTATCCCAATAACAGCACTGTTCACATTTTGTACAGAAAGAGCCCAGGACATTTTGTAAAATAGACCCACAGTCTACTGACAGAGGACATGCTTAAAGATGAACATTTCCAGAGTTGCACTTCCAGCATCTCTTGATAAGGCTGGAAAGAATTTTGGTTTTTAAGTCTGGAGTACAATATTTTGTGATTGGTGCATAATATATTTTGGATCAAGTATCACGTGTGAATTTTTTGAACATCAACAGCAATGCATGGACAAGGCAAAGGGAAAGCAGGTGAGGTCAAGTCAGTGGGGAGAACGTCAATGAGACTCATCTATGAGATTCAGAGATTTCTTTTAGTTCATAGCTGAATATCTAAGGTGAATCATACATGTTCTTCCCATTGACTCTTTTTTCCCCCAATCCAGTTTTTCTGGCTAAGTAAAATGTTAACTTACTGAAAAGAGGTAACAGGTTCAGAGAAGATAGGAACCACCCACCCATTATCTACCTTTGGAAGGGGGCAATTTGAAACGCATAAAGGATTGAATTTGATGAATCAATCTAACAGCTACAAGGCAGCTTCATATGTCCCTATCCAATATTTTGAGCTGTAGCTTAGAGGCCCAGCACAACCTTAGAGAACTGCTATCATTGGATGGATCTGTGGTCTGGTTCAATGGCTTGTTTATACATAAAGCTCAACTAAAACATTAAACCATGGTCTGTTGAATTTGCCATAGTAGCAGGATTTCTGTCTAACAATAAACACAAGAAGCAGGTTTTGACATCCAGCTAAGACAAAAACCACACATTATGGCTTAACATTTTGTGGTATTCTCCCCAGAGAGGCTAGTGAAATATTTTTCTGTATCTTCAAGCAACAGATCAAAATATTTTTTATTAATGCAGACCTTTTAAATGTGTTAAACATGCTTTCCATTTTGAATAGCTGCTAACTATCTCTATGAAAATAAACTTTCTTTTTTTAATGGTTCATTTTGTTATTATGTTTCAATTGTATTTTTCTTTTAAAAAACCTGGAAGCTATCCAGAGAAGTTTGCTTGTGGGTAATTATATTTAAATTTGATACGTCAAATAAATATTTTGAGAAGTGGCAGAGCTATCTGCAGGAGGGGGAGGGGAAGAAATTCAAAATGGCAGCTGTGACTCTGCCATTGAAGGCCCGCTTTTTTAATGTGGGTCTCATGTGCCATTCTTATTTTAGACATCCCCTATGGATGACCCTGAAAAATGAGGAAACTAGTATTCCATTCAACAAATATAAGCATTTGTCCTTTAATCTGAAGTATCACGAATCTGTCTGAGATCTGAAGAGGGCTGCTTAGCTTTGCACATAATTTTACATAACTTTTGAAATGTGCACACTAGGCACAAGTCCCTGTTGTAAGAAACCTTCAATTGAAAAAGTGACAATGGCAGGGTAAGATCAAAGGAAGGGAAGATGAGACATAAGGAAGAAATGCCAGAGAGAGGGTGTGGAGTGAGCAGCAGCAGAAAAATGATTAGCAGTTGGCCCTAATAAAGTTGTTTTGTTATCGTTGCTTAAAGAATTATTATGTGGATTAATTTTGGGGAGAAGGCTGATATATGAGGAATTCTGCCTTGGGGAGAGAGGTTGATTGTTAATAATTTCCTGTCCCCTTTCAGGCCAGGTCTCAGCAGAGTGTTCGCCATAAAAAATAAGTCACCAAAGATCCTAGCCATTTCTTTAGCACTGATTTGGAACAATATGTGAATCTTGCCATTGAGGCTTAGGATTCCTTAAGAACAAATCAGAATTGTATGGCCCTTTCAACAAACCATGGTTACACTTAGGAATGTGGGATCCCTGTTACTAAGAAAAGAAATGTGTTTGACCCATTTACCTCAGTTTTGCTTTGCTGACTGACAGAGATTTTCTGACATTTCAGTCAGTATCTTACTCCTTCCTACCTGGGAATTTTTCCCATACTCAAGATTAAACTTGGGGCTTGTTCTAATCAACAGCTATGTCTGCAAAGAGGGAGTAAAAAAATCAAGATGGTGTTCCTACCATGTAACCAAAACCCTGCCTTCTTTAGTTGTGCTTAGATGGGGCCACCATCTTGATTTTTTGACCCACTATGAACACCTCTATTAAGTAATGATTCTTTTGCATCTGTGTACATGGAGACAGTTAAAATAGATGGGCCCTGCACCATTTCACAGAGGTCAAAGCTCAACATCACTGACATTTCTTAACCAGATAACCCAATTCTTCTTGTCCCTCCATTTCAAGGTCAGAAGCAATGCATGTATTCACTTAATGTTTTTTCCTTTATCTATGAATATAAGAATGGTTTCCCAAATATGAGGCTTTTTGTGCCTACCATGCTTCCCACCTGTCAGCTAGCTAGGGAAAGCAATTTTCAAACCACTCATACCAGAATAGTCAACTAAGCAATTTAGTTGTTTGTTGGGAACATCTTGCGTCCCCAACAAGTTGTTGTATGTCAGAGTTCATGACTTCTAATCCAGTATTAGCATCAGACAAACTATGGGATTGGATGAAATGCTCATTTAGTCTAACATATCAACAATAAAGGAATCAGCAGTGAGGAAATATGTTACATATTAGCACTTAGTAGAGTGGCAATGAAGGCCTTGGAAAACTCAGATGCTGGATTGCTATATCTACAAAGATTAAAATTGTGCAGGCAGTGGTTTTTCCTGTAATGGTGTGTAGAAGCAAACAAAGGATTTGAAGAAGCAAACTGGAAAAAGTATGAATGTTATGCAACATTGGTTTGGAGAACACTCCTGAGAATCGAATAGATTTTTGAGGAAATGGCTCATCAAACAAATCAGCCCAGAGATTTTGAGGCACAAATGACCAGGTTCAAATTATTATATATTGGAGACATTATACAAAGAGATAGGTCTCTGGAGAAACTTATAATGCTGGGAAAGATAGAGGGGATGAGAAGAAGCTTGCCAAAAGAAAGGTAGATGGACTATTACAGCAGTAATGTGTATGACCATGGAAGAGCTTAAAGACCAAGTTGGGGACAGAGGAGGTAGAAAAAAAAACTGTGCAGACATTAAGTGCTGACAATGATCTGGTCTGATCTGATCTGATAGCTCATAATCAGTGCCAGATTTCACCAAATCCTAGAGGCCTATTCTCCAAAGCACTTGGAGAATGGCAGGAGAAGAAGTAAAAAATGGAAGCTTATCAAAGAGAGATCTAACCTAGAATTAAGGAGAAATTTCCTGTCAGTGAGCATAACTAATCAATGGAACTCCTTGCCTCTAGAAATTGTCAGTGCTCCATCACTGGAGGTTTTTAAGAAGTCTTTCTATCAGTCTCCTGCTTGAGCAGGGGGTTGGACTAGAAGACTTCCAAGATCCCTTCCAATTCCATTACTCTCTAGTCTGTATTCACAAAGATGGTGAAAAAGTTGGGAAAAAAGACCTAAGAGGAAACCTGGAAGGAATTTCAGTAGGAATTTTAGTTTGGTAAAAAATTGAGGTAGAGTACAATAACATTCTTTAAAATTTTGAGAAAATAATACTTTTCTTCATTACTCTAAAGGCAGGACTGAGTTGGCTTGGTCAGTAGAAATGTCTCTGGACTGTAATATATTTTTTTCTGCTAGGGTTTTAGAGTATGTTCTATCATCATTGTGCCAAAAATAACAACAATTATGAGGATTTATACAGACTTGGTGATGGCTGTAAGCCAATGTATCTCAACCTCAGCAACTTTAAGATGTGTGTTCTTGAACTCCAGAATTCTGGGACTTGAAGGCCACATATTTACAGTTGCCAATACTGCTATAAACTCTTATAGGTAACTAGTGTGGAATTATTCTAAGAACAGGTAGATAATGGATTCAGTTATTATTATTAGTAGTAGTAATTTCTCAGTGACTATAAATCTTCACTCGACAGACAGATTTCAACCATTTATGCAATTTTGCATAAATGGCCTATTAATCACTGCAAAATTTTATATCTGTGTTTCCAGTGTACGAATCCAGTCAATGCACTAACTTGGTTCAGTATGTTTCCTGAACTCCAAACATTTTGTTAATTGAGAAAACCTTTCTCAACTGAATAAGTATACTGTCTAGACAGTTTCTGATTCTGCGCTCACCTAATTTATCAGTCAGATGCTTCTGTAAACACCCACAAGCCAGGGTAACCTAAACAATAAAGACTGGATATAACATACTTAACCAGGCCACTAAAAAGGTTATTGGTACAATTGCATAATAATTATTTATTTATTACATATGTAAAGCATAGCAATTAAGAGATTCTCAGTGTTTTCCCCATAATCAAGCATTAAACTAATCCCAAAATATAGCCCCCAATTTTATAGTTACCATAATGAGTCTCACTGCTGTATTTTCTGTCCTGTTTCTGGGCTGTTGTGTCTTTGTAGATAGCTTTGACTTTAAGGGAAAAATTAAGGTAACTCAGATCTTGTCAACATGGACAATGGATATGGGTGTGTGTGTAACATGAATTGGAAAACCGTGATTCTGTGGGTTTGAATTTTGGCATTAGCAGTTCCAGGCCCTGGACAAAACAGTTTGGGCTGCAGATGAGGTATTCCTGTATATGTGTGTGTGTGTTTTATAGAAAAATATATTTGAAGAAATGATAATGTCATATCAAGAATGGTTTGCTCTCTGGGTTAACGTTTGTGCTTCCTTGGTCAGCCATAACAATTTTTTTTAATGAGATTAAATATTTTCATCCTCATGTAAAGAAGATGGCAAGGACAACATTGGCAAGTCTGCAAGTTAACTCTGATATGGTAATTTACAATCCAGCTCAGAAATCTTATATACAGCACTCCAGGATGTCCCTCTTATTCAAAGGTGCATCATATATGGATTAGTAACCTGGCTTTTTTAAATAAGCAAAAAGTTCAGATTCTGGAGATTCATATAAATAAACATTGCTTTGTCTTTGCTGCTTTAATCTCACAATGACTATTCCAATTTATAGGTATTGTCTGCCCTGCAGAGACAAGACAGACACTCTGTTCCTGTGTTTCTATTAATTTCTCAAAGTCCTGAGAGCATAAGCCTTTGCCCATTACTTTGAGGTGTTGTGAGGATAGTGTGACTATCTCACGCTCATAAAATATTTTAAAGATTAAAGGCCTTCTGTGTTCTAGCCATTGCCAACTGTTTTATATGACAATGATTATCAAAATCTTGGGAACACACTGAGAAAGGTCTAGCAGTTTAAATTCACAATTATATGCTTAATATGAACACAAGGATTAACCTTTATTTTTTTTTAAGTGGAAGGGAAAAACATCTTTACAAGGCACAGTACTCATTACATATTAAAGTTATAGATTTGACTGTGAAGAAAACTTTATACGAACTTTTCCAAGTTCTCTGGAAGCAAATGGACCTGAATTTTCTTTCACTGATTTGTGTACTGTGTGAGGCAACTTGTTTTAACTGATGAAGTGATACATAGTCCTTGTCACAGCAAAAATTACCACCAGTGCCTATCACACTTTGCTGAAAGAGTTATCCTAAGGACTGTCTTCTATTATCTATTTTCATTTGTCGGTTGATTTACTCTCTAGGTTTTAATCAATTGAAGCCATTGTTTATTTTATAAGATCAATCAAGTAAGCCACAATTGGTTGTATGGCATAATGCACTAAGCCAGGAAAAGGGCACATTTGGAATTTTGAGAGTATATTGTTTAAAATGGCTGTCTTGGGAGACTTTCAGGATTGACTAAATGGCTACTATGGTGGATATGCCAAAGCGACCATCAAAGATGGTAGCTTGTTCACAAAGTGGTTATTTATAGTTGATCATAGATCACCTATTTTCTGGAAAGTAAAGAGATCACCAGGATTCTCTTTTTTCCTAGTGGACACAACACCAATGCTGCAAATAATATAATCTAGAGACTGGTCCATTATTTGTAGCATATCATCCTCCTATTTAGGGGCATCCATGAGGAAATGGGTGTGAAAAAGGGTGAGATGGTGACTATGCAACTATCCATTTTCACATTTGCCAATGTGTAAAGTGCATAAAAAGAGGCAGGACTTCATCTCATGGTCATAGAATGACACCCCCTAATTGTGCCCTATTTAAGGTTATATTTTAAACAACATTAAAAAAGGGAGCCTCAGGGCTTAACTTTGTATTAAGCCATCAGTTCTTGCTTACAAGCTACAAGTAAGTAAACCAATCCAAATAGCCAAAGCTAAATTAATGACATCATGGCTTAGATTATTGTGTAGCCTCAATTGTGGTAAAGCACGCGTATAGCTTGGTATTTTACCAAATAATGGCTTATTCAACAAATCAAGAATTGCATGATGAAACAGGTTACACAGTGGGACCCCTCATTTAATTAAAATCCAAATAATGGATAAAAAATATAATACACAAGTAACTTAACTTTCTCTACTGTTGGTTGCTCGTGGAAGATTCTGTTAAAAGAGTTTATCCTTCTAGCCAGCCTATTGTTTTTGTAGTCTGTCTCTTTTTTCTATTAATCTTTTATTCTTATCAAGCTCTCCTATCAGTGTAAAGATTGGTGAGCAACTTTGGGGAAACTAAGAATAGCTGCCCTCGCTGTTAATGAAGGTTTAACAAGACATTACCTCAAAAAAGCAAACACAGGGTCAAAACTGAGACTCAGTTTGATGTAACTCTAAGAATGTTAGATTAAAACTGGGATTACTTTACTTCAAGCCCTTTTGGCCACCAAGTTCCCTGTCTGATTTTCTGTTTCTCAACATATCAGTTTATCTAAGCTTGTGGGGTTTTTGTGAGAAAAATTCAGGATCAGGGAATTTAAAGAGAAGTTCCTCAAAGGAAGAGAGGGATAAAAATGGAAGAGCTAAATAAAGAAGCAGTATTTATTATTGACAGGAACTGGAAATAGGGATGGTTGATTTCTCTGCCTGTGGGAAGCTGAACGGAATTGGTGGCTAAAAGCTGAGAACACACTTGCATTTTATGGATCAGGAGTAGATCTTTCAAGGAATCTCCTAAAGTAGGAACAACTTTGTATATGAGGACATAAGTGTAGTTATTCCCAGGTCTACCCATTTTGAAGGTTAAAAACATTTAAAAAGTAACTTCAACAAATACTTTTAAAACAGATATTTGTTAGTTGGCTTGCAATGGCTTAAGATATTCATGAATTTTATCATTCCTACACAAGATTACCTTTTCAGATTCTGCCATACAAAAAGGGGGGCAAGGAAAACATAATTTTTTCAGTCTTTTTGTAAGAACCTCTTGCAGGTTAATTGTGTTTAGTAGAGAGTCTGGTGCAACTTGGGTTGTTGTTTTGGTGAAATCTCTTATAAATTATATTCTATCTTCCTAACACCTAAAGATATGATTTGTCAACTTTTCTGGTGGAGGACAGTTTTGGAAACAAATAATGGTTAAGATTTGAAACACAAGGCTGGTTTTTTTTTGGTTTGGCTTTTAAAAAAAAATCTCTTATAACATGTTCAGATAGTCCTTGACTTACAACCACAATTAGGACCAGAATTTCCATTGCTAAGCAAGGCAATTATTAAGTGGGTCATGCCTTTTTGCCACAGTTGTTAAGTGAATGACTGCAATTGTTAAGTGAATCACATTGAGTTAAGTTAAGCAAATCCAGCTTCTCCCATTGATTTTGCTTGTTGGAAGTTGGCTGGGAAGGTTGCAAATGGCAATCATGTGACCCCAGGATGCTGCAACCATTGTAAATACATGCAGATTGCCAAGTGCCTATATTTTGATCACATGACTGTGCAGATGCTGCGACTGTCATAAGTGAGAAGATTGGTCATAAATCATTTTTTTCAGCGCCGTTGTAACTTCTGTTGCTCAGCAAATAGTTGTAAGTCAAGGACTACCTGTAAATATTTCTAGGAAGTTGCAAACCAGTTATACCCCTTCAACTGGATTGGCAAACTTGATTTTTGCCATATTACTTGTGATGCTAGATGTGTTGGATCTGGCATTCTTTAATTAGAATATTGGAAGCTCTGCAATCACAGATGATAGATTACCTCTTTGATGCTGTTAATTGCTATGTAAAAATAGACAAAAAAGGTACATATTCCTCATAAATCTAAAAAGATGGAAATAATGCTCCTAGATACCAAATAAATGCACAAAGACAGAAAAATATCATATTGCTGATTTCTGACATGCTCTTTTGGTACATGTACAGCAGTTACCTATGTAGAATAATCAGAAAAACAAATATATCAGTAGGGGAAAAAGAAGAACAAGGAATTGCACAACGTTTGCAAATGCTAATTTATACGTATTGCTGCAGACAAAGTGCTATAACTTAAATATGTAATTTACCCCTCTTCTGAATGAATTACCTGCAAGTTGAGGGTATCATTTTACATTGGCTGGTAAGAATAGGAGAAGCTGTTGAAAACAAAGGAAGGATCAAGAGGTTCCAAATAATTGAAGACATTGTTGCTAAGATCTCTGGATACCTTTGAATAGGATAGTTTGCCGGACATCCATGGGGAGTGGAAATGTCAAAAAAAAAAATTAAGATGGTGACCATGACTGTTGACTAAAGCCATTTTAACGTGCATAATTAAGTGCAGAAAAAAAGGGCAGAGCCACATTCAGTAATCATGGTTGCCATCTGGAGCGTTAGCCTCCTTCTAAACATCACTTTTTGCTTGTAAGGGTCTAGTTTGTTTATTTTTCAAATTAGTATAGCCTTCCATCTCACAAGAAGTGGCTCTGGGTAGCGTACAACAATCAAACCAAAACAATTTAAATACAATTATTATAAAATACAAAGCAATAATTATTAAAGGTTCTGGTGGTATAATTCCTTTAGCAATTCCTCTTACCTATTTTCCTCATTTCATCTCATCTCCACCCGTTTTGTTCTCATTTTTCCCTCTATGTCATGGATAGGGAAACATGGCCCCTTTGCGATCTATGGACTTCAGCTCCCAGAATTCCTGATCTAGCATGAATTGGCTCAGGAATTCTGGGAGTTGAAGTCCACAGGTCATAAAGGGGCCCTAGTTCCCCACCCCTGCTTTATGTATTTGCATGCTTCAGTATAAGATAGTGATTTATATGCGTGGGAGAGAATGCTAGGAGGATGCAGATGGGGGATCCATTAATTTTGTAAACAGCATCTCTTTTTTTTTTACAGGCACATTTTTTAATCAGTAGTTTCTGACTGAATTTCTACTCTATTAGCTTTTTCTTCAAACTCTGGGCTTGTTTTGGACTATGAACTGACAAGTATATATAAACATAAAGGTAATTCTTGACTTAGGACCGTTTGTTTAGTAACCTTTCAAATTTATAACAGCTCTGAATAAAGTGACTTATGACTAGTCCTTGCACTTATGACTGTTGCAGTGCCCCCTCGCTCACTTGATCACAATTCTTGACAACCAGCATGCATTTTTACAGATGCAGCATCCCAGGTTCAGGTGATCACTATCTGCAACCACCCTAGCTGGCTTCTAACAAACAAAGTTAATGGAGGAAGCCAGATTCCCTTAATGATTTGCTTAATGATCACAGCATAAAAGATAATAAAACAGGGTGTGTTCATGTGATGATTCATTTAATGATTGCATTACTTAGGGACAGATGTTCGGGTCCCAATTGTGGTCATGCATTGAGGATCACCTATACATATAAATACATTCATTTATGACGGTCAGGGACATTTCCATGATTAGTTTCAATTGGAGTTGGTAACACTAGATAAGGGGAAATTTGATATTATGAAAGATTTCAGTCCATGTTTATAAGATTTTGTTTCTCTGCCCTTACTTGCATCTACCCTATCAGACTTATAGGAAGCAGACTATTATCAGGGCCTCCTATAATTCTGATCTAGGAGTACCAAGAGATGCCCATTTTCTGCCCCCTTGTGTTTTCCCTTCTTATGTTTCTTCTTCTTAACAAGGTAATAGACAAGATAATCTCTCCAGGTCTCAAAAAAGTACTCAGAAAAATAATTCCCACCCCCCTCTTTAGGGAAGTTTATAGGGTTATCTGCAGGGCATGATAATTCCCACATTTGACTCACTGTATATGTTGAGTCCTTGGCGAAAAGCAGACACGAGAAGCAGTTGTAGTTCTCAGGTTTTCTTTTATTCTGTGTTCAGCTTACAGGTGAAGGCTTCAGCAACGCCCAAAAGCTCCCAGCCTCTTATATAGGCAATTCCCGGGTCAATGTGTTACTTTTCCCGCGCCAGCACCCGCGCATGCGCACAGGCGCTGGCGACAGCCTGTCTGGTCCCGGGCAGCTTGCACCTGCCCGGGACTGCCTGCAAATGCCCCGAGCCCGTTTGCAAGGCTCGGGACATAACACCCCTTTCCCCCGGGCTAAGACTACTACCAACATACAATTATTTCTTGATGCAGTGTTCTACTCTCCAGTGCTCCTACTGTTTACTGGCTTTTGTTTGGCCAGCAATGTTATGTAATCCTCTAAGTATTTAGGAGATTTCCTTGCTCTCTGTGACCTTCTCAGCTCTGGGTTTCTGACAGGTGTTCCCTGACTGAGGGGAGACATGAGCCTGTTCTCCTTATCATGCCTTGGTGCCTTCCAAGGACTGTGCCCCAATGCCTGGCCTGCTTGCTCGCCCACCGGGCTCGTCAGGCCAGGGCTTCTGTCACTTTGTGACCTGGTTGACCTGCCTAGCTGTAGGCCCTCGGGCCCCTTGAAGTGATAGCCACTGCTGGGCGTCTCTGTAGAACCTCCTAGGTCCGTCCAAGACCTGTCAGGAGGCTGTCCATTCCCTAAACCCCGTTCTGTGTCCGGGCTCGTGTGGGTTTCTGTACCTTCCCAAAACTCAGTTACTCCCTGATTTGGGCTAGAGGTGTTGCGGTCGGGACTTGGTTCCTCAACCACCTCCCTGTATGTTTGACCCCCTGTAGGACTTGGGGTAAGGTCAGGCCAACTCTGGGAATTATGTGCCAGCTCTCTTGCGGGGTATGATTTATTGGGATGCTCCCGGGTATCCTCCCTGACTGGAGTACTGTGCTGTGCAGGTGAATAGTGATTGTACCCCCGGGGTGACTCCCTGGCTGGAGTAGGCGTGAATGCCTGGTAGTTGGATAGGCTCTTAGAATTCCTGTTTGGGGCACTCGCGGAATCTTGGAATGGGCCGTTTGTGGCTCCATCGTTGGAGGTGGGCAGCAGCTCGTGCCCCTCCCTTTGCTCTAAAGGGTCCCCCTCCCCCCCTGGAAAAGACCCAGGAGTCTCATCTGAAAGATCCCGCCTAGGGCGGAGTTGGTCGATGTGCCGACGCAGGACACGACCGTTGTCCAGGGCTACCTCGTAGGATAGAGGACCTGTGACCCTGGAAATAGAAGCGGGACCCATGTATGACCAGGCCCGTAATTGCGAGTCCAAACCGGGGCACCCACAAGTAGTTGTCTAGGTGCCCTAGGATGTGAGGTAGATGAAGGCAGTCTGTCCGGATGCAACTGGTCAAGCTTCGTAGTAAGTTTGCGCCCCCAGCGAAGTTCAGCTGGGCTTCTCCCTGTAGAAGTGGACGGTGTGGTGTGGTAAGAAAGGAGAAAGTCAGCCAACCTGTGATGCCAGTCCCCATAGGTGAGTCTTTTCAAGGCGTCCTTTGTGATGCGGACCATGCGTTCAGCCATACCGTTGGTGGACGGGTGGAAGGGTGCAGACGTGGCATGACGAATCATGTTAGCCTGTAAGAAAGCTTGGAATTCGGAGGAAGTAAATTGAGGGCCGTTGTCAGACACGATGACATCTGGGAGCCCGTGTGCAGCAAAAATCCCCCTCAGTACCTGAATAGTCTTTGCAGTGGTGGTGGATGAGACAGGTACAACCTCAAGCCATTTTGAATGACTGTCAACGAGGACCAAGAAGAACTGGCCCTGAAAGGGCCCAGCGTAGTCAATGTGCACCCTAGACCATGGGGACTGTGTATCCTCCCATCTATGCACAGGAGCTTGGGGCATCTCTGGGCGAGAGCGCTGGCACAGGTGGCATGCATGCACCTTAGCCTCAATGTCCTTATCTAAACTAGGCCACCACAAGTGGCTATGTGCAAGGGCCTTCATGCAAACAATGCCAGGATGACCCTCGTGGAGGGACTCTAAGATCCTAGTCCTCATTGAGGTGGGAATGACAACTCTGTTTCCCCAAAGCAGACAACCCTGAGAAGTGGACAACTCGTTCCTTTTGGACCAGAAACTCTGAAACTCAGGACTAGGGCAGTGCTCAGGCCATCCAGACAAAACCCAAGAAAGGACACGTGAAAGTGTGTGATCTGTGCCTGTTTCAGCGGCGACATCCCTGGCATTCAGAGGGGACTCGGGCAAGGCTTGGATGGATAGAATGTTGACAGCTGGCGCAGGGTCAGCTTCTACTACTGGCAGGGGCAATCTACTGAGGCCATCAGCATGGCCCATTTCTTTCCCAGGCTTGTGGAGTAAGGAAAAATCATATGCAGACAGAAAAATAGACCACCTAAGCATTCTAGGGGAAATGATTTGGGGAGTTTGTTTACGTGTGGTAAACAGTCCCAGCAGAGGCTTATGGTCAGTGAAGACCGTGAAATGCCTGCCATACAAGAAATCATGGAATTTTTTAATTCCAGCAACAACAGCCAGAGCCTCCCTGTCTATCTGAGCGTAGTTGCGCTCAGCAGAAGACAGTGTTCTGGAGTAATATGCAACAGGAACCTGAGTTCCATCAGACCTGAGGTGGCTCAGGACGGCTCCTACCCCGTAAGGGGAAGCATCACAAGCGATGCACACAGGAAGGGACTCATTGAAGTGTGCAAGTACACTGTTAGAAGTGAGTAAAGCCTTGACCTCATTGAAACTAGCCTCATGTGTTTGTGACCAGTGCCACACTGCTTGTTTGTCTAATAGCCTGTGAAGAGGCTCAGCTACACTAGCTTTATGTGGAAGAAAGGAATTGTAGAAATTCAGGAGGCCCAGAAAGGCCTGAAGTTCAGCCTTAGACTTTGGCCTAGGTGCTTCTAAAATGGCAGTTAGTTTGGATTCAGCAGGGTGAATCCCAGCAGCATCAATTTTGAATCCCAGAAATTCAGTAGAAGGCACCCCAATTTTGCATTTGTCTTTTTTGAGCTTGAGGCCTGTTTTCCTGAATCTTAACAGAACAGCCCTTAGCCTTTCAGCTAGAATGTGTGTGGAGTCTCCTGCAATTAAGACATCATCAAAGTAGGGGCAAACCCCCGGTATGCCCCGTAGTGTGTTTTCCATTATGCTTTGGAAAATCCCAGAGCGACATTCACTCCAAACTGTAGCCTTTTTACCTTAAAGGCTCCCCTGTGGGTCACAATAGTCTGAGCTATAGCAGCAGCATCATCAACAGGCAGCTGTTGATACGCTTGAGCTAGGTCAAGCTTTGCAAAAATGCGCCCCCCCTTGAGGGAGGCCAGAATATGACTGACCACAGGAACAGGATAGGCATGTTGCTGCAATGCCTTATTAAGAGTGCATTTGTAGTCAGCACAAATGTGAATGTCCCCATTTGCCTTTAGAGGCGTGACAATGGGGGTCTCCCAAGGGCTGGAATCAACAGGTTCTAGGATTCCCTGTTGGATCAGTTTGTCTAACTCAGTGTCAATTTTACTCTTTAAAGCAAAAGGGACCCTTCTTGCTTTAATTCTAATGGGTGTGACAGCGGGGTCTAGTTTTAAGGACACAGGAGGTCCCTTGAATGTGCCCAGCTGGGGGCTGAAGACATCTGCAAATTCTTTGCAGACTTCCTGTAGGTCGAGTGTTTGTAAGCTGTTGAGCCCCGTGACGTGTATCCCCAAGGCTTCAAACCAATCGAGTCCTATGAGACTCGTTCGTTCACCCCCTACTACTAATATGTCTAGTGGACCTTCAAAATTCTTATACTGTACGTTAAGGGTGGCCTCCCCCTTAACACACACTCTTGAATTTTGAAAGTCTGTTAACACAATGTCAGAAGACCTTAATTTAGCCTGAGTTCCACTGCCGGAACAAATCTTCCTGAATGTATGTAAGGATATGATTGAAAGGGCAGACCCCGTGTCTAGTTCCATAGTTAATGGAACCCCTTGTAGCTTCACCTTGAGTGACAGCTTTTTCTTGATGGGCTTGTGTGTGCCTGTCCTGAAGATGCTTCTTCATGAAGCGCAAAAACCTACCCTATTCTGGCTGGGGACCCTGGTACCTTTCAGGCGCAGTTCTTCCTGAGGTTGTACCTTTCGTCGGCCCAGACACACAGCTGCAATATGTCCTTGTTTCCCGCACGCCCGGCAGATAGCGGAGCGGAACTTGCAGTCGGTTCTCCTGTGGCGACCTCCATAGCCGATGCACTTGAGGGGAACTGCACAGCTTCCTTTCTGATTCCCTTCCTTCGTGGGGTGGAGACGGTCGACTTCCTCGTCCGGATCCTCCTCGGAGTTCCCTTGGACGTCCTCTTGGTGCACGGATGCAACATCTGGACTGTTCCTGATCGGCCGCATGTTTTTGACGGCGCCACCTGCTGCTTCTTCTGCGGTGACCTCTCTTAAGGCATCTTGGTAGGACAATTCTTCTTTGGCGAAAAGCCTCTGTTGTAGATCTCGATGCCGTAAGCCGCACACAAATCGGTCCCTCAGTCGTTCTTCGAGGTCCTTGAACTCTCAGTGCTTGGCGGCCTTCCTCAATGCGGCGATGTATTCTTTGGCCGACTCTCCGGATCGTTGATCCCTCTGCTCGAAGGTGTGGCGCCATGCGATGACAGACATCTTGGGCTGGAAGTGCTCCTTCAATAGCTTCTTTAGATCTGCGTAGCTGACAGACTCTAATGGGACAGGTGCTGCAAGGTTCTCTGCAATTTCGAAAGCGTCTTGACCGCAGACACAAAGCAGGGTGGCAGCTTTCAAGCTATCTTCCCTCACTTGGTTTACCTTGAGGTAATTTTCCACCCTGGCTACGTAGGACTCCCACCGCTCTGGATGTGAGACGTCGAATTCCGAAAGCCTTCCGACTTTTGCCATTTTCAGGAGACGGGTCTATCAGTCAGTCTACCCCCGAATGCGCACTGGATTGGCGGGTAGCTGCCGAGTCAACGCCGTTCCGCCGCTCAGGACTCACTTGGGTAAGCTTACACCTCTTCCTTTCCAGGCGATGTAAGGCATCCCACCTTCGTCGCCAGTGTTGAGTCCTTGGTGAAAAGCAGACGCGAGAAGCAGTTGTAGTTCTCAGGTTTTCTTTTATTCTGTGTTCAGCTTACAGGTGAAGGCTTCAGCAATGCCCAAAAGCTCCCAGCCTCTTATATAGGCAATTCCCGGGTCAATGTGTTACTTTTCCCACGCCAGCACCCGTGCATGCGCACAGGCGCTGGCGACAGCCTGTCTGGTCCCGGGCAGCTTGCACCTGCCCGGGACTGCCTGCAAACTCCCCGAGCCCGTTTGCAAGGCTCGGGACATAACAGTATATGTGATTTTATTCCTATAGAAAGAACTGGAGTAAGATGACTGAGGGAGACTTGTAGATTCATGATTTTCAATCTGCTTCAGCAACTGAAATAGTACTGAGATGGTTTATGGTCTCTGTCCCAGAATGCCTGCCTGCATCTCTAATCCTGAAAATAGTTGTTTTGTTGTCCCCGCTCTTCTGCTTCCAGACAGGAAGTGAAGTCTTGCCCCCACCATTCTGAGATAGGAACATCTCTCTCTCTCTCTCTCTCTCTCTCTCTCTCTCTCTCTCTCTCTCTCTCTCCCTCCCTCCCTCCCTCCCTCCCTCCTTCTCTCCCTCTTCCTCTCCCTCTCCCTCTCTCCTATCTATCTATCTATCTATCTATCTATCTATCTATCTTTATTTATTTATTTAATTTAAGTGACTCTGGGCAATGTACAACAAAGCTAAGAACAAAGCTAAATCTGTAAATACACAAAGCTGGTAGTTACAATAAAAACATTTAAAACTATGAAAAAAGAACAAAATTTGTGCAGAACCAATGGAAGGACTGTTGTCTTTGACATCTAATAAGGATTTGCCCATCTGGCATTCTGATCCATCAAAGGATGCTTTTCAAGTTGGCACCATGCTTCTTGAATTATGTACATTTACATGAATGATTATGGAAGAGGAGAGACAGGCAGTTAAACATGAAGACTGGGTCGTCGCCTCTCTCTATGTGGCAGGGTGACACCTACCTGTAAGTCACTCTTTGATCGTAATGCAATGGGATGAGCTCGCCATGGTGTATTTAGACTTGAGTTGGTAGAAAGATTCTGACAAGGAGTGGGCAGAGAGGCGGGAAAGAATACTCTTGAGAGACCCTGTGCAATGATAAATAATGTGTCAGGATGGTATTTTTGCCCTCAGCCTTTCTGACAATCCATGCACTACAATTCTCTTTTCATTCTAGAACAACAATTCCAGGAATGTTTGTGACTCCATGGTGGGTGGGTGGGGGAAAAGAGAGGCCAGTCAAAAGAGCTGGAAATAAGGAACAGGGTAAGGAAATGTTTATGTTTATGTTACCTGTTTATGTTTATGTTACTTGTTAATATTGGAGCAAAGCCACCCTTTTAATGGGGTCAATGGAAAGAAATCCCATTTCTAGACTTTGGTTAGAAAGCATCTTTCAGTAATAATAATAGCTGTTGGTTGTTGGTTGCTGAGCAGATTTTGAGGAATTAAAGGCTAGAAGGAAACTGGTAGCAATTCAAACACAGCTAGTGAAAGAAAGAGCTGCCTGAATGTGGCAGCTAAGTGTTTATGATGGGAGGGGCAGGGTAAGGCTCTTTTCAAGAACAATATAGAGAAACTATAATGTTTGCACACCCCTTTATGCATGACTTGTTAATTTGTTAATAAAATGCTGCCAGACATTCCAATCTGGTCTTCACTGGTGCCACCAATGAAAACTGGGAAGGGGTGTGACAGGGGCTATTATGGGATTCCTCCTTCAGTTGAACTTGTGTCCCAAGACCATTTTTTAAAATAAAAAGTGAATTTGATGAAGGCCCTTCAATCTATTATGGCAATGGAATCTTCCTGTGAAGGACAATAAAGATTGTCTCTGTCAGGCATTAAAATGGATGAGGTAAGTTCATAGAACAGATCAAGATGTAAAGTGTTTTATATCACAAAGGTACTTTTTCAGAAGGCAACTGAACTATGTTTTTTTCCTTGAGGAAGACGTTTCGCTTATCATTCTCATCTCATCCAAGACATTTCACTTCTGACTGAAGAAGTTTCTTGCATAAGAAGTGAAATATCTTCCTCAAAGAAAAAAACATAGTCCAATTGCCTTCTGAAAAAGCATCTTTGAGACAACCGTGACCGGATGACTGAGAATCTCCATAAATGTGTTTTATATCCATTGTTTTGCTAAGATATTCCATTCCATCCTCCTTTTTTCTATCTGTTTCTCTTGTTGGTTTCAACATTCCTTGTCTTTGGAATACTGGTAGTCCTTGTATAACGATCACAATTGGGACCTGAGTTTCTGTTGCTAAGCAAGGCGGTTGTTGAGTGAGTCTCACCCAATGTTATGACTTTTGCCATGATTGTTAAGCAAATCACTGCAGTTGTTAAACAAACCAGGCCAATCTTGCTTCCCCCAATGACTTCTTGTTGGAAGCAGGGGGAGAAGGTTGCAAATAGCAATCACATGACCCCAGGATGTGCAACAGTCATAAATATATGCTGGTTGCCAAGGACCCAGATTTTGTGGGGATGCTGCAATAATTGTAAGTGCAAGAACTGGTTATAGGTCTTTTTTTTCAGTGCTCTTGTAGCTTTTAATGATCATTTAATGGACAATTGTAAATCGAGGATTACCTATATGCGCAGTCATGCTTAAGCTGCCTAAGGATTCGTATTTAATGAATGAACTGAATGGTGATATCCAAGAGGAGCAGGATAATTCCAGTCCATAACCTAGAAGCAATTTTTGAGGGGGAGTTGTTGCTGCAGAAAAGAACCTTGACATGTTTTTAAAAAGTCTTTGATAGTACCAATAGGAGACTTTTCCCAACTGTTGACTGGGGGAGTTGGAGTATAGGGGAAGATGTATGTTCACAACTGGAAGAGGAATCAACCTATAGTCACTAAGTCCAATCCCTCTTGAATTCTGTGGACTCTTATCTAGTGTCAAAATAGGGCTGTTAGTTGAATAGATTCCTGTGCATAGGCATGAGCAATAATAAATCAGTTTCATTGTGCTCTTGGTCTTTCAAGTCTGAAAATAAGCTGCTGAATCATCGAAGGAGACTTTTCTTTCCATTTAATTCATTTTAATTAATGAATTAAAATCAAGTCACTGCTTGGGTACAAGTGGAAAGAACTAGTTAATCTGACTTCCATCTTCAAGTTTAACCTCTCTCTCACCCACCTCTGTTGGAAGGTGGACCAAGAAGGCCTGATCTCTTTTGCTTTAATCACAGATACTTCTTGACTTACAATGACAGTTGGGACTGGAACTTCCATTGCTAAGTGATTGTGAGTTGATTGAGTCATGTTCAATTTTATGATCTTTTCTGCTGTGCTCATTAAGTGAATCACACGGACATTAAGTGAATTTGCCCTTCCTCATTCAGTTTTCTTGTTGGAAGCTCTCTGGGGAGATCACAAATGGCAATCATGTTATCTTGGGATGCTGTAAACATGCTAAATACATGCTGGTTGCCAAGCCCCCAAATTCTGATCACATGACCATAGGGATGCTGCAATGATCACAAGTGAGCAGGCCAGTCATAAATCACCTTTTTCAGCACTGTTGTAACTTTGAATAGTTGTTAAATGAATGGTCCTAAGTCAAGGACTATCTGTACATGTGAACTTGTCTTTAGCTACTTCAAAGGAAAGGAAAAGGCAAGGGAGAGAAAGACGTGTGCCAAAATCAAGCTGTGATCCAGACACTTTTGCTAACACAGAAGCATTTATTTCCTGTTGCAAATGGAGAGCTGAGCTGTTTGGAAAAGAAGTAGCTACTACTGTTGGCTTTTACAGCCATTTTATTTATTTAAAAGAATATATAGTAGTGTCTTTCAAAACAAAAGTGTTCCCAAGCAGCTAGCAGTTACTACCAATCTTCCTAAGCAGGGGTGGGCAACTTGCAAGATTAGTGGCTACTAGCCACCCTCTGTCTAATTTTATGCGTTCCTTGGCCTTACTTCAAAAATTCTCAGCAAAAAATATGTTCGGACTGTTTCTAAGAGTTCTTTGTTCCTTCCTGGCAGCCTGTAAAAGAAAAGAGTGTCAGAAGGAAAAAAAAATACAGATGACAGACAGAGCCCATTTCCTCACAAGTGATTTATTGCATTTTATACTGCCATTCAGCCATCATAGTGGTAATATAAAACTGTCTTCATTATTGATATATTGGCATAGTGATGGTTGGGCGAAGCTATAAGACTCCAGTCTATACATCACAAAGAAGGAAATGGGTGTCTGCATCCAGTTTGGCTCTGGCCCCACCCTCTGGTGTCTACAACCTGCCTCACCAGCAAAGTTATTTATTTATTTTATTTAAGAGATTTATAAAGCTGCCCCCTCACAATGGTTGATGTAGAACTGTAAACAAGAAAGAAGGAAAAAAGAAAGAAAGAAAGAAAGAGAAAGAAAGAAAAAAGAAAGGAAGGAAGGAAGGAAGGAAGGAAGGAAGGAAGGAAGGAGGCATACTTCAAAGAAACAGAGCTGGAGCATGGTACCCTGAGCAATCTCATGACTCTTACATCAGCAGGAAAGATTTTAGATTATGGGTTTAACACTTACTCTTTTAGACATAAGCCATGTTCAGTCCAAAATGGGAGGAATGGTTCAGCTCTCAAGCTCTGCTAATGGTGTAACTGAAGAAGTAGTCTTCAATGGTAGCATGACTTTCTGCAAATGGAACTCTATATATGTCTTACATATATAGTAGACTCCCGATAAGGTATGCTTAGCTTCTGCCTTGGAATGCATAGTCTAGTTTTCATTGATATCCAGGAACTCAAGGCTACTTATATGGGGATCTCCCTTCATATCTTCATACCAATCCTGAAAGGTAGGTTGGGCTGAAAGAGACAGACTGGCCCCAAATCCCCCAATAAGCTTCTGTTACTAGAACTTAGGTCATTCCATCCCTCAACTAGCACCTTCACCACTGTACCTACAAATTTAGCAATATGTATTGTCACTACAGATAATCAAAGTATGGGCATGGAGACCATCTACTCGGGAATATTTCTTCCCATATTGACTGGATAGTGTCTGCTTTCCTGCAAAGCAGGCAAGTCTTCAGGCAGTTACTTCTATAGATGGGAACGTGCCCTACTTCACAAGGTTAAAATATGGTAACCCAATCATGCTACGTAGGAGGGCTTCTTTCTTTCCTTCAGCCTATCACATTGTTATCACATCAAGTACCAGCTGATGTACTGCTTCCATATTATTCTCTCTGCCATGGCATTCAGATTCCATCATTCTAATTACTACTATTACTTACCTCAAATTTCCAAGCCCAAAATCACTGTCTCATTTTTTTATGCACCAAAATTAATTTAGATTTTATTCTGCGAGAACTATGGCATAGCTTCTTACCCTGCGCATTGGAGTTTTTACAGGAGATCTACTAATCCCTTTGTCACATTCTCACCTAATTCTGCCAAATTTCATCTTTATTATTTTGAAATTCATCAAATGAGGCTGGTAGCTTTTTTTTTGTTTGTTTGCTGATTTTTAAAAAACCATTCCACCTAGTCTTTAATGTCTTCTAATGAGATTTTTATATGCCAAAAACATTTCCTTCAGTTTATATGTATTGCTGCATAAATAAAATCTCTGGGCAGGAAGAGGAAATTTATATAGAAATAACAAATGAAGGGCAGGGACAGATCCCATACTAGCCACTATTTCATGATGGAACATGTTTATTACACATTGATTCTCTCTGTCCAAGGATGACTGCTAGATATCTCTCCTCTATTTTCCTCTACCACATGACAGAGGCATTTTTCCATTTCTGCATACATTGTTCATTCTTTCATTCTGCCTGACACCATCTGAAAAGCTTGTAGATATTTATCCCTTTGATTAAGGGTAAACTACAAAAACAAAATGGTTGTAAAACAGGTTGAATAGTTGAGGAACAGCAGGCATGGTCATGCATAGCGCATTAACACTTGGCATGTGCATAAATGCTAAAGCAATCCTTTTGTTAATAAATGGAAAAAATAGAATACAAAAGGAAGAAAAATATAGCGGAACAAAAGTATAACTACTAAATATAACTTTAAAGAAAGCATAGTGAGAAAGTTTTCTAGTAACACTTCTTCCCATTCCTTCCGTTGGTGTCCGCAGCTGCTAGCCACAATTTAAATATTTGTACTTTACACTGAACATTAATGATTGTTATTAGTTTCTGTTTAAGTCCTAGAAACCATATTCTCTATGTCCAAAGCAGCCTTGCGGAGAATTGCATTAACCATTCCTGCTTGCATTTGGTTAAACTGGTTATATCTTGTCAATTTTCCATTACAACATATTCTCCCTTTTTGTTCTCTCAGTCAGCAAAGATTTTTTCCCCCAGGTCTGAACCAGGTTTGTTCTTGCTGCTGACAACATATACCTTAGTAAATTAAGGTATTTTTTATTTCTGTAAAAATATCTGTAGCTCTCTTCAAATTTTATTTTACGATACTTTGAATATTTAGATGTATTTCCTTCCCATGCTTTTGAATTTTTTTGCATAACCACCACATGTAGTAAAATGTTCCTTCTTTGTTGTGGCATTTCCAACATTTATTACTGTATGCTTTGTTTATCTCGGGAATCATTGATGCAATTACTCTATATTCCATCTGTAGAACATTTTGTACCATTTTTCTTTAAATTGTAGCTTGGATAATTTTCAATGATTTTTATCATCCCATTGATACACTGTGATTGTTCAAATGTTACCTTTTAAATTTTTTTCTATATCTGTATCTCAATCTCAGAGCCATTTTCTAAATACATCCTAATACTACAGATAATCTTGAAAATTTTGTATAAGCATTCTAAATTCTGTCTTCTTTTTAGCTTTTGATTTTTCCACTTACATTAACCATGGTAGATTTCTTCCTCCATTGAACAGTTCCTGTTGTGTATTTAATCTGTTTTCTGAAACTGAATATGTTATGGTGGCCTAACTAATTAAGCTTTTTTACTATAATTTTCCTTGAAGTAAAAAAGTGTTTGATGATGATAATGATATGATTGCTGGACTTATACTTGCTTTTAGAAGATTCCAAATTTTTAGCAAATTTACTTATATTTCCTCCTCCTCCTCCTTTTTTTCTTTTTCCATATAAATCTATTAATATTTCTGCCAGTCCTACAGAAGTCTATTGGAAATGGCAATTAATGGAAATTCATCTTGGGCAGTATATTCATTCTTCTTATCAAATAAGTTCTAACAAGGAAATTATAAATTATTCTACCTTTCAAGGGCTTGTTTTATTTCTTTCCATAGTATATTGTAATTGTTTTGAAATATGTCTTTATTGCATCCTGTCAAACGGAGTCCTAGATATTTCATTGAATCTTTTGTTATCTTACAGATGGTCAAGGCTAAAGCAATCTTCTATGCACTTGTGTTCATTTGTGCATCTCAAATGTAGATGCTGTTTACATCCAATCTATATATGCTGAGAGGGATATAGTATTTTGATGCAACTTAGGAAAATGTATTGTGATTAGAAAAAAGTATAAGAAGTTTCTGAGTGATGAGCCCATTTTCACATATAATCTCTTTTCATTTATTTCCATATATGACAAATTAGAAATAATTTCAATAATTAATGTGGCAGTATCATACTTCTTCCCCATGACCCGGTGGCCACTGTGTCTCCTCTATCTGTTGCTCAAATGCTAACCATTGATGGCCAATCTGAAGCCCAGTGATTATTCTTTGTATAATTCCTAATCTTGAAAGTCTGAAACAGAGCTTTGAATAGATTGTCTTCCAAATAAAAGGCTGTTTCATGTAAATAGGGTCTCATAGCTATCCTAAACATTTCTCTGAGCATTATGAGAAATTAAAATGGCTGCCCAGCTTGGCTGCAGCTGAGTAAGTCTATAATTAAGAATCCAGATTTCTCCATACCAAAAGTCCTTCAAGCTCTTGAAAGGGAAGAACCACTATTTAAAATTCACAGTAGGTAACAAATTGATTAAATAAACTGTAATCAATAGTTAATTGATGGGACACTGGAAAAGAGTTCAGTCTTTTTATCTTCCAGGTTTACCTTTTAGTAAATTATTCCTGCTTACCGTTCTTGCTTTGCTTATTTTTTATTATTTTTAATTTAATGTTGTGGATGATACAGAATAAGAAATACTTAATCCTGAAATTGTGCATGTCTTTCCCATGAGGTTGATCATGTGCAACAGTATCAGAACATTTGTGTGTAAATAAAAAAACTCCCAGTACGGCACCAGGATAGTAATAGATTCCCCTGGCACCAGTCAGGTTTCCTGTCCTCTCTGACCTTTTACCTTTTTCAAGCATTTTTAATTTTAGACAATGGGAAACTGCTATTCTACAAAACAAACTGTTATCCTCTGACATACATGTTTTAGAAAATAAAAATAATGAGTAGCTGCACCCCAATACTTTGTTTGGAAATTGACCTACCTGCTCAGAAAAAGGACAAAGTTAAACAAGATTTATAGGAAGTGTCTTGCAGAAACAGGTTAATAAGTTAGGTAGCATTCTGAAAAAAATGGTGCTCAGCAGCTGGTTATATTCCCACAGCAGCCATTTTGAAAATGGCAAGTTTCAGCAGCAGCCATTTTGCAAAAGCATCTTCAACATGTTGTCAACATTCAAATATATCCAACAGCTTGAAAACTCCCCCCCTTCTATAAACAATGGAAATTATGATTCATTCTGGATAGAAGCTATATGTACATAAATAAAGTCGTGGGCAAATTTCCTGTACAAAATGATATTTATGTCTATTGCCTAGTTGCACAGAAATATCCTAAAAGTGCTAATGGGACCAGGAGCTAAGAAAGCATTTTAAATTGCTCATCACAACATTGGCATTCTATGAAGCCATTCCATTATCCATGGATCTGAATATACTAAAACAGTAGGTAAAGTTGATCTACTGTTTGGTGACTAAAAATGACTAGTAACTTAATCTGGTCTGCAGTTTGCCTTTGTGAGGAACTTCAGTATCAAGATCCATGCTATATCATGGAAATCGTTAAAAGACTATAGTTTCCTCAAAGGTGAGTACTCCTTGAATAACTTTGAATACTTTGAATACTGAGAGCTGACACCATCTTGTCATAGGCATATTTGACAGTAGAGATTTTTGGGATCAGAAGAATCCAAAATTGGTTGCCTTGGCATTTTGGGCATCAAATTCCTGGGTGTGCAGCTAACGAGTAGGCTGACTTGGTCGCTCAACAGTGAGAAACTGGTGAAGCGGGCACAGCAGTGCCTGCATTTTCTGCGCCGTATGAGAAAAGCACATCTTCCTTTCCCTGTCCTGACCACTTTCTACAGGGGGACAATCGAGAGCATCCTGTCATATAGCATCATAGTCTGGTTTGGAGGCATCACTGCTTCAGACAGGAAGGCGGTGCAGAGAGTGGTGAGAATGGCCGAAAAGATCATTGGCAGTTTCTTCCCTCCCATCCCTCCCATCCAGGACATAGCACAGAGGCGCTGCTTGAGCAGGGTCCGTAAGATTATCTGGGATACTACACATCCTCTTCACGACCTGTTTTCCTTGTTACCTTCTGGGAGGAGGCTTCGTGGTATCCGAAGCAGAACATCCAGATTCAGCCAGAGTTTCATTCCATACAGCATTAACCTTGTGAACTCTCAAGCTTCCTCCTTCCATTTTATATTCAAGATGGACAATATTTAATATTTATTTGCTATGTATATGTAGGGATGTGGGTCTATACATATGTTGTTCATAGTATATTTAGGTGTGTGTCATGTATGTGTTTCACTTTGTGAGCGGACAACTAAATTTCACTTTTGATGTGTGCCATTGTGCCCACAGTATAAAAATGACAATAAAGGTTATCTTATCTTATCATGTAAGAAACACCTGGAGTAGACTTGGTTTTGCACAAATACAGGACCTTCCTCATCAAACTGTCTCATCCCACTTGGAATTCTTCAATAATATCTGAGCACAATAGTGAAATTAATCTCAAGTCAACCTCAGTTTTTATTCATTGAACATGTCTATGTAGTTTCTTTGCAACAATACGGAAGTGGTTTGTTATCAATTTCTTCTAGGACTCTCCTGGTCTTGTAAGATCCTGAAAAATATCTTGGCTTCTTGAATTATGATGTCATATGGTTCCTAAGACTATCGACAGGCTCAGTCTGTTCAGCTTTATCTTCAACATTGTCATGGAACCTCATTAAAGTGTGAGAGAAATAAACAATCTGACAAAGCAGTTGAGATGATAAAAGTACCCTTCATAAGAAGTACTGATAATTCCAAGTTGGATTCCTTTTCATTAGAGGCCCAGTAGTAACTGTTTCACTTTCCCCCTTTGTACGTTTAGGTCACAGGCGTGTTTCTTTCACTGTGGCTTCAGCCACACCTCATAGATCCAGTTTTCCTGGGGCACTGTTGTTATCATGCTTTCCTCTTGCATTGATTCATTAACTGGTGCAGGACTGTCAAATTATGGGGGAAAAGCCTGCAGGACCATTATTAATGTTTCAGACATTTGTTTCACACTGAAATAGTTCTTCTTCTAACAATTTACAGTTTACCTCTCCATTCCCTCCCCAGGCCTTGTTTTTTTGGCTCCCAAGGGGGCAACAGGAAAGGGAAACATGGCATTTCACAGGTCATTAGCACAGGGAGATGAAATTTGTGAAGAAAGTCCTGGGAGGAATTCTTGAAGTGTCATAGGCCTTTGAAGGAGAGCACAAGAATGCAAAACGTTCCTGCTTGATTAGACCAAAGACCTGTTCAGCCCAGCATTCGGTTCATACAGTAACCAATCAGTCACTTATGCAAAGTTCTCAAGCGGAACATGAGCAAAAAAACTAATGTCCTGTGATCATTTCCCTAGTATTGAGAGGCATCCTGCCTTTTGGACTGGGGTTAATAAATAGCTATTATGACTTGTAGCTATTGATAGTTTATTCTCCATTGGTGTCAAATCTCCTTTTAAGTCCTTCATTGGTGGCCATTGCTACAGATTATAGAAGCAGATTTCTAGTTTATACTGAAAGAGCATAGCTTTTCTCTCTCCTAAATGGGTAGGGATTGACCCCCTTCCATGTGAGTGACATTTCAGAAGAGATGACTTCATCAGGAACCTGCCTGTTTTTCCTAAAACTGATGGCAGTTCTGATACTCAAGTAGGTTATTTTTAAGAGGCAGAATTGATCTTTTATTGAAAAATCTTTGTGGCAGGCTGAGCTATCAATGGCTAGTGGAATTAATGACTATATATTATTTCCAAATTGAGAGCCAGTTTGGCCTAGTGGTTAAGACACAAGGCTAGGCCTAGAAAGAATCCTGAATTCAACTGAAATGATCACAGGTGTGGAGTTCTTGGTCCTCTCTGAGCTTGTTTGTTTGCACGCACACATTTCATTACCCAACTAGGTGATATACTCATTGTGAGTAAGTGTGGGATTTGCTGCTTGTTTATGTATATATTTGTAGTAGCTTGCTCTCCCAATTTTGGTGGAGGGTGTATTTCCCCCTTGGTAGTTCCTTGCTTAGAATATTATTTTCTGCCTGATTGTTTGTCTGGTGCTGATCCCTGCTTATCTGAATATTGGATGCTGGAAGGAATGTGCTCTAGTCTTTTTGCTTCCTTCCAATATTTTTTTATTATCTCCTTCAAATGGTGTGTAAATGAGGTTTCTCTCTGTTTATTGATAACTGATTTGTTAAATGTACCAGTCTTGATAAGACATAAGTCTTAAATCCCTCCCATCTTCTACTTCAACATTAGATTGTTATTGTAAGATTAAATTGTCTGGAGTGATCTGGAATATTGTAGAACACATAGGTGGTTAATAAATCTTTAAAGTAAATTAAAAGCAGCCTTTATTGTCCCACCAAGTTTTGTTTAATTAATTGGGAGAGGAATTTCAGGTCATTCACCAGCTTATATGCTGTTCTTTGACTTTCCTGTTAGTCAAATAAAGAGATTGCTTCTCATATGGATTTTGGAAATGTTATTTTGCCAATATAATTGTTCAATAAACCATTACTTAAACATATGCAATTGCTAGCGCAAAGCTAGGTTTTTGTCTCCCCATGACTTCAAAGAATGCAGGGTGCACAATTTCTGTTAGTCCAGTCTAGGTCACTGGGTAATTATTGTGGGGATAAAATTAGGCTAGAGAGCCATACATGTCTCCTTTTACTCCTAAAGGAAAGGGGGCATAGAAATACAATAAATTAATTGCAGGCTGGCTCAATGCCTCTATGTATTCTTCATTCTGTAATAAAGTATGTTTTGTGGAGAAAGAAATAAAAGGAGAGCCAGACACAAATTTAATTCTTTTATTTAATGACTTCATACTCCTCAAAAAAGAAGTGCAGAACTAAAAGCATTGCAATGATCAATAAGTCCAAATGCATAAAGACCATTCTGGGTTTTAGATCAGGTTATATATATTTGGTCAGCACATGAACTTTGTGCATAAGAAGTTGGATTAGCTCAATTTGGCACATGATGCAGAGAAGGAAGTTTTCTGCTTGTTTCTTACTTTATATTATTCATGTTTTAATTTGCTCTTCTTTATTTTGTGTATTCTGCAATTTTTAATTTGTTTTGAATTATAAGTCCTTTAAGTGTTTGTTTTGAACAAAGAAGTGAAGTGTAAATCAAATAAACCAAACAGCTTTGTAATATTCACTTTTCTATTGCCTGTTCCCTCTTGCTGCTCAGACACAATACTCTGACACTTGCCTTTTGTGTGTCATTGGCATATCAATTTTCTACAGAGTATATCCCTATTTAGATTCACCATAAACTAGTATTTCAATAATACCATTTAGTTCACTCTTTGCTCAGTTCATTGCCCCTAAGAGCAGGCAGTTTTATTTGCCTGTAGCTTTTGTTGTGTGCTGACAGTTGTTAAAACACTGAGAAGTTGTGCAGTTTATAGAAATTCCATCACATCACAGCAGCCGATCGAGAAGATTCATTGCAGTTGGGAAAAGATGGACTGACACATTTTAAGCCACTTTTAAAAATATCTGGATAGAAGAAAAGATGGATGGATGGATGGATAGATGAACAGATAAACAATTATATGGGGGCACCTATTGGGGAAGGCAAAAAACTCAAGATGGTAACCAGGGCTATATGATTAGAGCCCTGTCCATTCTTAATGTGTGCAAGCTGTTTTGACAATGCAGCCCCCACCATCATCTTCACGTTTTCAATTTCTGCTTTTCCCACAATGCCCCTGGCAACCTATCTTAAGCAAATATCTCTGGGCAGTGAACAACATCAGAGCAACCTAGGATAAAATAACACAATACAAAAACCATAAGGCAAGACAGAATTAAAAACAATGGTATCTGAGGCTACGAGCGAAACTGTCTCACAACACAGAAGAGATCATACATGGCTCCACTAAAATCCTGAAGTGCTGCACCTGAGGAAAAATCCAGGTCCTCAAGACTTTCCAGAAGACCAACAGGCTTCTGGTTGAAGCCGTCCAAATCTCTGGCTATTCCATGTCATTCCACAATATGAGATGATTGAGATGGTGGAACACAGGCTAGTCAGAGGTGTTATCCATTAACCAACAATTATGTTTTGGGCAGATCATCAGATGTGGCCAGGAAGACCTCAAATGCTCAGAGATGGAGCTATGTGTGTGTGTGAGAGAGAGTGGGGGTGGAGAGACCTCATCCCACCCAGCTTTCTGGACAGAAGAGGCAGCATCCCAATTAATGCTTTGCCCCCAGTACTTATGGGCTGTCATCCACAGGTGGATGTCATCCACATCCTTCTAAGCATCCCACACCACACCAAAGGTGCAATGAAATAGGATTCTATCCTTTGCAGTCAGCCACTTCCCATTCACAGGCTATGAAAGAGGCTAGATCACTAACTGTTTAGTATTTTAAAAAATATAAACACTTTGTATGAACTGGACTGAATTACCTAGCTATTTCTAGAACAATAGGGCGCCAGCTTGGGAAAGGTTGTCTTTGAGAATTTGAATTTAATCCCCATTCAGATCTCTATTCAGCCATGAAGATGCCTTGAGCTACTTCTACCCTACTGCCCAAAACTATTGCCAGCTATAGCTGGAAATGAAGAATTCTGAATGCTATCTTGGGCTTTTTGATGGAAAGTTGCAATGGAAATTTAATACAGAGCTCATAATTATTTTTCCTTTCTTTTTATAAGTGTAAACCTGTACCCACATGCACAGCTATCAACCCTAACTTGGCCTTCATCCCGAACTTTCGTTTTCTGAGACAATGGGTGTCCTCACACAAGTGTTTTAGGCAGTCTTCAGCATCACTACAGAGCTAAGAGAAACAATTTAACTTAGAACAGGATATTTTCAAAAAATGGCAACTTTAAGATGTGTGGATATCAGCTACCAGAATTCCCCATGCTGGCTGAGGAATTCTGGGAATTGAAATCCACACATCTTAAAGTTGTCAAAGTTGAGAAACACTGGAGAAGATCTTAAGGTTTTATTTTGTGCCCCATTACCCACTGTTTCTAATGGTGGAGCTATCTAATGCATACCAAGTGGCCGTTTCCTGCTTTTCAAAAGAAATAAACAGGATATAAGAAGATCGAAATGGGCATTGAATGTCCAGGCACCTTAGCATGAAGATGCTGCATTGGTGCAAAAGCAGCCCCAGATTGCTCTGATTCTGCCACATTGCCTCTGTGTGAGAAAGGTCCCAAATTATTTCTGATTCAACTATGGTAAATTTGGAAGGCCAGTGAAGCTAGCCTCTTCTTTCACAATTCTTTGAAATACTGAGTTTGTGGGAAGTCTGGTTTCCCCTTTGTCAGGAACTCTTACCTCATCTTACCTCCTTCCAGCTCCTGAACTCAAGACAATCATTACTCTCTCACGACATCCATCCCACCCAAACTACACAGTTGGTCTCAGTTCTGAGGAAACTTACACATTAAGATGCTCACTCCAAAAATATCAAGAAGGAGCCTGGCTCTTTGGAGCTGGCCAGTTGCTGCAGAGGAGAAGAGGTAAACAGAACTATCAGTTGCACCTTTGCTTGACTCATCTGGATTCCTTGCACTCTGGAAAAGTTGCAAGAACAGTCAAAATAGCCCACTTTTCTCTGTTTTTATTTTATTTAGTTAGTTATTTCATCCCACTGTGGGAAGAATCCAGAGAAAAAAATATTTTGGGGAATATTAAAAAGGCAGAATATATTTCCCCAAAGGAATAATGGAGAAGATCTTAAAAAAGACAGAAACCAGCCCCCAGAAACCAGCCCCAGCCCCTCTGCCCCAAGCAGAAACTAGGCAGAGGCCAGCTTTTAGAAATGCAGACGTAATAATCCATTCAGGAAAGTTGGAGCCAGGAAGCTATTCGGAAGACAAAGACATCTAAAATCTACATACCCCCACTCAAATTCTAAGGACAGGAGATATGATTAACCCACCAATTAACCCACCAATACCAAAACGGCACACTCAGACTCAGGTCAAAGTACATGACATAGGAAATACAAAGCCTCAAACAGGAACAGGAAACAACCTCAAGAGCCCCAGAAGGTATAAAAACCCACCACTCCCTGCTACATGCAGTCAGTTTTTCCAGAGCCTTCTTTCTGTCTGTCTCTCCTCTTCAATAAACTACAACCTTCTTTCTAAAGCAGTCTCCATTTTGATTATTCCCGGCTTGGACTGGACCCTGGTGAGGATTTTTCCTTCAACCTGTATTGTTTATAAATAACTTAAGGCAGCAAACATACCTAATAATTCTTTCTCCTTCTATTTTCCCACAATAACAACTCTGTGAGTTGGGTTGGGATGAGAGAGAGTGATTGGCCCAAACTACCCAGGTGGTTTTTCATGCCTAAGGTGGGACTAGAACTCATAGACCAGCACTTTAACACTAAACCAAATTAGCTTTGCCATTGTAGAGGTATTGGAAAAAGAGCTGGAGTGACAATGTGTCAACATGTTATCTTTCAGTTTTACAGCTCAGGGTAGCTTTTAAACAGCATCTGATGACAGATTTGCAGCAGGATAGCTTCCTTTCATATCAATTGCTTAGATTACTTTGCAAATATCCAACAAGAACACACAGTATATACTGAGAAAAATAGGAGGGAAGGAACTAAGTTTCTTTTCCTTTCCTTCACCCCAAGGTCAGTTGTCCTGCCATCCCCACCAAGTCCCAAACAGAAGTGACTTAAAGAGATGGGGGTGAAGCAAAATGAGGATTCAATATTACACAACGCAAGTCCCAGAATTTCTTGCAAACTGATTTGTAGAGCTTTAAATCAGAGTGCAATTGCATAACCCAGAAATCTGACGGATAAGTAAGAGAAATGCATATCTGAATAAATCAGTAGTCCTAGACTTACAGTCAATTTGTTTAGCAGCTGTTTGAAGTTACAATGGCTTTGAAAAAAGAGACTTAGGACAGGTCCTCACACATATCCATTGCATCATCCCCATGTTCAGGTGATTTTGATTCAGGCACTTGGCAATTGATATGTACTGTATTGATGATTGTTGAAGTGTCCTGGGTCACATAATCATTTGTGACCTTCCCTACTGGCTTCCAACAAGCAAACTCAGTGATGAAACCAGCAGGGAAGATCACAAACGTCTTGCTTAATGATTGCCCCAAAGAAAGATCATAAAATTAGACGAGGTCATGTGATGTCTTATTTAGCAACCATACTGAATAATGACTTTTCCAGTCCTAAATATGGTCAAAAGTCAAGGATTAGCTGTACATCAAATGCAACACATTGTTTTGCTTCAAACTTTCTCCATTATGTTTTTTAAAACAGAAGCTTTTATTCATTTTTTTGTATAAATATTTTCTTAACAATTTTTTGAAAATAAAATAAAAACTAATATAGACTAAGAAAGAAAAGAAAAATCAAAGAGAAACCTAAAAGAGCAAGAAAGAAAATCCTGTTGTCCAAAGAATTTTGACTGGTGGGGTCCAGGAGAAGAGCCTTTTCTGCTGTGGCCCCTCCTGCCTTTTGGAATATTCTCCCATCGGAGATGAGGTCTGCCCCAATACTCCTGGCCTTCCAGATGAGTAAAAAAACTTGGCTCTTAATCTGGGGCTCTGACAGAAGCCTGCTATGTTTGGAGTAGCTAACAGGCCACCCATCCTCTTGGTTTTTAACTTAACTTCTGTATTCAAGCCACCCAGAGTAGCTGATTCAGTAATCAAGAATTTTCTATTTTTTTATACATCCAAGAAAGATGATAGAATGTCCCTTCTTGTTGTTCACATTTCCATCATAAGCTTGAGGTGCCTTTATAGACAATTTCTCCCGTGACACGTATCAATGGTACATCATGTTATAAAAATTCTCTATAAGATTGTAGCTTAACTTTAAATGCAATGCTTTCAGCCACATAATTTCTCATTGTTCCATCTATATATTATAACCAAAAAATTTAACCCATTTATGACACGTTCTTTCATTTGTTTCAAATTTGAATAGACATTTGTACATTTTGCATTTACATGTTCGAATTCTATTTGAAACTTAGCCTTACAATGTTCAGAACCATAACTTCTCTTGTCTATTATAAATCTTTCTAATAATTGCAAATAAGGGAATTGTGGGCAACTACATCCCTCTGCCACCAGTTTGTCTCTTGATTTTATTTTACGTTCTGCTTGACAAAATGCTAGTATCTCACAATAAGTAAAAGCACAGCCTAATTTTCCCAAAAAATGCATACATGGTTTAATTTCAGCTTTTATGGCCAGTTTTAATGTTGCATAATTGTGTTCCCTTCAACGGCTGATTCCCTTGAGAAAGAGGTGACTAATATTCCTTTCTCATTTGCATAAAGGAAAACCCAGGAACGCTTGGCATAAAAGCATATTTCATAGTGCAAAGTAATAGATGTGGATCAGAAAATGATGAGGAAGATAATACAATTTCAGTTTTGCTTAATTTCTCATGGAGCAATGGAAGTTTCACCACAAGGGGCAGATCTGTCATTTTTCTCCTATATATTCATCTCTTTCTCTCTTTATATTTATATATTCTCATCTCACTGATTCTTCAGAATAGATTAATAATTCCTAAGATAAAACAGCTTGTGTGTAGTGAAGAATACATAAATTAAATAATTTAAGGCTACTGGGAGCCCACGAGCTTGCTCCATTTATGAATGATGCAGGACTGTTCTGTGTAGTGGTTTCTTTTTTTTAACTCACTACTGTAAGCATATTAAAAAAAATACTTATTCAGAAGCAGAGGAAGGAGAGGTCTGCTCAGCTATAGCAGAAGGATAAGAAATCTTTAGATAAACTGAAATCCATTAGGGAAGAAAACCAACCAACCACCCAGTTGAATGAGGAATGAACTCTATTCTGAGGATCAGAATATCATGGAGAAATTCCTCAGTATTTGAAAGAATTTTTATAAGATGGTGTATCATTCATATTTAACACCAGATTTGTAAAAGATGTATGAGAGAGTGTCAAATACATGTTGAAATCAATATGAAGGCACTTTACACCATCTATGGTGGGCATGTAAAAAAAGCTAAGAAATATTAGAGTAGAATAGAATAACAGAATTGAAAGGGATCTTGGAGGTCTTCTAGTACAACCCTCTGCTCAGGCAGGAAACCCTATACCATTTCAGACAAATTGTTGTCCAATCTCTTCTTAAAAACTTCCAGTGTTGGAGCATCCACAACTTCTGGAGGCAAATTGTTCCACTAATTAATTGTTCTAACTCTCAGGAAATTTCTCTTTAGTTTTAGGTTGCTTCTCTCCTTGATTAGTTTCCATCCGTTGCTTTTTGTCCTGCCCTCAGGTACTTTGGAGAATAGCTTGACTCCCTCTTCTTTCTAGCAGCCCCTGAGATATTGGAACACTGCTATCATGTTATCCCTAGGAAAGGGATAGTTCCAATCTATCAGCCTAACTTCCTTCCTTCCTTCCTTCCTTCCTTCCTTCCTTCCTTCCTTCCTTCCTTCCTTCCTTCCTTCCTTCCTTCCTTCCTTCCTTCCTTTCCCTCCCTCCCTCCCTCCCTCCCTTCCTTCCCAACTCATCTTCCTCCTTCTCTTTCCCCCACAACAATGTCCCTGTGAGGTGGGTTGGGCTGAGCTGAGAGAGAGTGACTGACCCAAAGTCACGCAGTTAACTTTCATGACTAAAGTGGGACTAGAACTCAGAGTCTTCTGCTTTTTAGCCTGATGCCTTCACAACTAGTCCAAACTCAGCCCACATTAGGACTAGATATGTTTTTTAATTCAGAGAATTCTTAAAATAAATGTACAGTTGAAACCAGATGTTTCCCTTTTAGATTTGATGGATCAACATATTGAAAGAAAACATGGGACTTCATTTCTTTATATGATAAACAGTAGCAGGACTTTTGCATGCACAGAGATGGAAGGACTTAAAAATCTCCACAATGGATGAGTGGATGATGAAGATAATGGAATTGTCTGAGATGAAGAAATTGATTACTTTGATCCAAGAAAAGACTTTGTCTAGCTTTGTTTCCACTTGGAGACCACTTTTGGACTTGTTGCTTTTAACTGAAGGAAATGAAACTTTGATTTGGGGATTTGATTATTAGAGCTGTTTATGATTATAGACATACTGTGTATTTAACCTTAAAGTAAAAAGTTAACGAATTTTATATTTATCTCTGTACCAAAGAGAGATGGAAATTACTCTTTTCTATTTTTTCGTTTCTACACTTTTTTCTGATCTTTTCTTTTTCTAATTTTTTTGTTTCTGTATATTTTATCTCCTGTAAAAACTTAATAAAGTTTTAAAAAGAAAGAGAAATTTCTCAGTGACTGGCTGATATGAGGGGTTTTTGGGGGGATGACAGAACCTCATGCTGCGATAGATAGTAACAGATCCTACTTTATTTTGGGTCTTTCCAGAGTGCAATGTTCTCCTAGCACTACTGATCAATAGTTATTGATCCTGCTTTCCCCTCACACTTAATCCAGTCAGCCATCAATCCACCTGGTGTTACTTACCAGTAGTTCTGGCAGCACACAATCACATGAACTGGATCACAAAATTACCACCTTAGGAACACAGAATCTCTGCCCACTTTATCTGGGAAGTGCCTGGAGCATCCCATGAATTCTTTTGCTGGAGAGTACTGGCATGGCCAAGCAATCAGAGCTTGGGTAATATCTTCTGTGCTACGTGTTATGGGCTGTGAGAAAGAAGGAAGGAGGAAGAAGAACCACAATCTAAACAACCATGCAAAAGATATCTCAGTCCACAGAAGAAAAAGGGGTGTGAGAAGCATCTTAGAAGGGACCCTCCCTAGTTCTCTGGAACATAAAGGGGAGGGAGAAGAGCTTTTGTACTGGCAAGATTCTGTTATTGTAACCTTACAATAAAGTTACTGTTGGTCTTCATAGTTGATGCTTCTTGACTGGTCTATAACAAAGAGCTGATACCTGCAGATCTTGGCAGTGAACTACACTGAACACAAACTTGCACTTTCAACACTTCTTTCTCTACATTAGTACCTCTATTCTTTGGAGTTCTAGATGAATTGAATCAGTTGACTGGATTTAGATATTCCCACAAGCAGTTGAGTAGAATTAGTTTAATCATGTGTATGGCTGGTTTGTGTGGTTATAATAATAATAGTAGTAAAGTTGGAAGGGACCTTGGAGGTCATCTAGTCGAACCCCCTACTCGGGCAGGAAACCCTACACCATTTCGGACAAATGGCTGTCCAGTCTCTTCTTAAAAACTTCCAGTGTTGGAGCATTTACTGCTTCTGGAGGCAGGCTGTTCCACTGATTAATTGTTCTCACTGTCAGGAAGTTTCTCCTTAGTTCTAGGTTGCTTCTCTCCTTGATTAGTTTCCACCCGTTGCTTCTTGTCCTGCCTTCAGGTGCTTTGGAAAATAGCTTAATTCCCTCTTCTTTATGGCAGCCCCTGAGATATTGGAATACTGCTATCATGTCCCCCCTTGTCCTTCTCTTCGTTAAACTAGACATACCCAATTCTCGCAACCGTTCCTTATATGTTTTAGCCTCCAGTCCCCTAATCATCTTTGTTGCTCTTCTCTGTACTCTTTCTAGAGTCTCAACATCTTTTTTACATCGTGGTGACCAAAACTGGATGCAGTATTCCAAGTGTGGCCTTACCAAGGCATTGAAGAGTGGTATTAATACTTCACGTGATCTTGATTCTATCCCTCTGTTAATGCAGTCTAGCACTGTGTTGGCCTTTTTGGCAGCTGCAGCACACTGCTGGCTCATATTTAGGTGATTGTCTACTAGGACTCCGAGGTCCCTCTCACAGTTACTACTATTGAGCATGGTGCCACCTATGCTGTACTTGTGCATTTGGTTTTTCTTGCCTAAATGTAGAACCTTGCTTTTTTCACCATTGAATTTCATTTTGTTAGTTAGTGCCCAGTGTTCAAGTCTGTCCAGATCCTTCTGTATCTGAAGCCTGTCTTCTGGAGTGTTGGCTATTCCTGCCAGCTTGGTGTCATCTGCAAATTTGATGAGTTCCCCATCTATCCCTTCATCCAAATCGTTGATGAAGATGTTGAAGAGTACTGGGCCCAGAACAGAGCCCTGGGGCACCCCACTACACACTTCCCTCCATATAGATGCAGTTCCATTGAGGACCACTCGCTGAGTACGGCCGGTCAGCCAGCTACGGATCCATCTGGTGGTGGTTCTGTCTACCCCACATTTTTCTATCTTGTCAAGTAGTAGGTTGTGATCTACTTTATCAAATGCCTTACTGAAGTCCAAGTAAATTATGTCCACAGCATTCCTCTGATCCACTAATTTTGTCACTTGGTCAAAGAATGCAATAAGATTTGTCTGGCATGATCTATTTTTGACAAACCCATGTTGGCTTTTAGTAATGACTTTGTTTGCCTCTAGGTGTTCGTTGATTCGTTGTTTGATTATCTTTTCCAGGATCTTCCCAGGTATTGAGGTCAGGCTGATAGGTCTGTAATTTCCTGGGTCCATTTTTTTTCCTTTTTTGAGGATGGGAACTACCTCAGCTCTTTTCCAGTCCTCTGGTAGTTCCCCTGTGTTCCAGGATCTTTGAAAAATATAGTTCAGTGGCTCCGATATCACATCTGCCAGTTCCTTGAGAACTCTGGGGTGTAATCCATCTGGTCCTGGCGATTTGAACTCATCTAGGCTGGACAGGTGCTCACTAACCATTTTCTTGCCTATCTTAACTTGTGTTTCTGTTTTGTTTTTTATGGCACTATTTTTGATAGGTTGGTCTGTTTTTTCCCTTTGTGTAAAGACAGATGCAAAAAATGAGTTAAATAGTTCTGCTTTCTCCCTGTTGCTTGTCACCTTCTTGCCACTTCCACCCACTAATGGACCAATCATTTCCTTCACTTTTTTCTTGTTTTTTACATGTTGAAAGAAGCTTTTTTTGTTATTTTTGACTTTGGTCGCAAGCCTTAGTTCATTTTGAGCCTTGGCTTTCTTCACTTCATCTTTGCAGGCTCGGGCTATTTGCTGATATTCTGACTTAGTTATGTTCCCCTTTTTCCACTTTCTATACTTGTCCTTTTTATCTTTCAATTTGTCAGAGAGTTCTTTATGCAGCCATGCTGGTTTCTTTTGAGAGCTGTTGTTTTTCCTCTTCGTTGGTATTGTGCTAGACTGTGCTTTTTTATCTCATTTTTCAAAATTTCCCAAGCTTCTTGAGTTGTTTTCCCCTTGAGGATTCTCATCCATGGAATCCTTCCCAAGCCCTCTCTAGATTTAACCCCTGGGGATTAATTGACTGGATCAACTGGTCTGTTTTAGTATTCCACAACTTACTAACACAGTTAAATGTTTTGGAGGAACAGAACCTATCTGTACCATTTTTACTTTCTCATTTTATCTTTGCAATTCTTTTGCATGGAACACAACAATTGAATTAAGCTGAGCCCTTCATGTTCCCTCCTTCCAGTGTTCCACCTTTTGATACCTGGTTTCTTCTCAAGTTGGAATCTGTTCTGCAGGCAGTTTTCCAAAAGATTCAGAATGTGCAACTCTTTTATTGCTAGTTCTGTGCCAGTCTGATCGTACAGACCAAGGCTCTGTGGAAACCTCCCTAGCATAGTAGGCATCTCAGGAGCATGCTGCTTGTGTTACAATGACAAAGACCTTGTTATAGTGCAACTCCATCTCTTTCCTATGTGCAGCGACATCATGACACGCGTACAAAAGGAGGCAGGGCCTGCATTGCAACACTGCTTTTGTCATTCAACCCCTTGAATAATCCATTTTGTTACACAGGCCCCACAAGCACCAAAGAAGTACAAATAATTAAACAGTAATTAGGACTTGGAGAATGGAGGTGCACACTATTTTCCTAACCACACACATTTCCTTATTGATGCAGATTTATTTGTTCAGCTGGGCAGCATAGAGTGTTAATTGTGAGGAGACTGAGGAGGAAAAAACAACAACAGAAAATGCAGCAGCTGGATTTCTCCACCTTTTAGTCTCTGACAATTATTGTGAAGAATTCAGCAAGGCAGGATCAGTTAGGGAACTGTGATGAAAATTAAAAGAATCAACAGAGAAAACCAATTTTCTTAACTTAAGAAACAGACATCAGGACACCAGAAAACAACAAAGAATTCCTGTTTTACAAAAAAGGATTTTCAATTAATGGTGGATTGCAAGTTAAATATGAGTCAGTAGTGTGACGTAGCTTCAAAAAAGGCAAATACAATTTTAGGTTGCATCAACAGAAACATACATTCCAAATCAAAAGAAATATACAGGTAGTCCTCGACTTACAACCCCAGTTGAACCCCAAATTTCTGTTCTAAGTGAGACATTTGTTAAGTGAATTTGACCCCATTTTACGACTTTTCTTGCCACATTTCTTAAGTGAATCACTGAAGTTGTTAAGTTATAACACATGGTTATTAAGTGAATCTGGCTTCCCCGTTGACTTTGTTTGTCAGAAGGTCGCAAAAGGGGATCACACGACCTGGGACACACCACAACCATCATGAGTCAGATGCCAAGCACCTGAATTCTGTTCATGTGATCATGGGGATACTGCAACGGATTTAAGTGTGAAAAATGGTCATAGGTCACTTTTTTCAGTGCCTTTGTAATTTAGTCAAAACCAGATCATGCCAAACCAATCTTATTTCATTCATCGATAAAGTGACTAAACTAATAGAGCAGCAAAATACTGTGGAGGTAGTACACTTATATTTCAGTAAGGCATTTCACAAAGTAGACCACAGCCTACTCCTGTAAATGGCCTAGAGAGGGGCAGTATGGGGCAGTATATGTCTAAGTGCTATTGCTATTAATTTATGGTAGCAAAAAACCAAAAGGAGTCTGATAGCACCTTTTCCAACTAACAAATTTTATTAAAAGACATATTTGTGAGCGCCAGTGCACTTCACCAGATGCAGAGTGGCTAGGCTGAAGTAGGGTTTAAAATGGGGTTGGGGGAAATGGAGGGGAAGAGAATTTAGTTACGCAGATGCAGCTGACATGTGAGACCGAGTACAAGTACTTTATCAATTAAGAATGGCAATTTATTAAAACTGTATTGAGTTTTTTGAGAACTTCTAAGATTCCCAAAAGGTTTTGATGAATACAAGTTCAACAATTTTTCGCTGGAAGGTGCTGCTAAAATCCCACTTTTCCAAAATAGTCACTTTGAGATCCACCATGGAATGTAGATGTAGGAGGTTAAAATGTTCTTGTATTACTTTGTTCTTGTTTTAAATCCTGTGGTCCATTAATTCTTTTGTGCAAAATTTGTCCCATTGCCCTATAAAGAATTCAGGGGGGGGAACTGCTGACAGATACGAATATCACATTGAAAAAAGAACATGTGAAGGCACTCTAATCTTGTGTGGGTATTTGTTGGAGCCTGTAATGGTGGTGTTGGTGTAGATGTGGGGGGAAAGTAGACACAGAGATTTGGTTCCCTTGTTGGCACTATTGCTTGTTGCCTATGAGAATCTACTTCAGTTTGGATGTTTGTCTGAATGCAAGCTTAGGCCTGTCACCCAGTGCTTGAGATAGTAATGTTGTTGTCCAGTATGGATTATAGTGTATTAATAATGCTTTTGAGTGGTTTGAGCTGTGAGCTGTAGATGACCACCAGTGGTGTTCTGTGTTTCTGTTACTATCATCTGTCTTTTAATAGGTCCTCCCTGGGAATTGATCTGTCTCAATTGATTTGTCTATTGATCCTGTTGGTGGGTTGTTTAGTCTCCTGAATGCCTAGCTTAATTCCATCAGCTGAACATTTCTGTCAAATAGATCAGAACAAATGCAATAGAAATGTAGTCTGGGTATAGGTGATAGAATTGGTGGTATGTTCTGGACGGAATCTGGATACAACTAGGTATATATGGCAATCTGTGATAATGTGATATAAAGTGTCTGTTGTGTAGTTTTGCAGTGACATGAAGGAAGCACTTGTTCTGTAAAGAGGTGTAGGCTGAGATTGATGTTGAGGTAGAAGGTGTGACAGAATTTGAAGGAGGTTCCTTCAAATTCTGGGTCCAAAAATTTAAAATATCTCAAATAAATCTCTAGTCAAGGAGGGGCTTCAAGTAGTGAGAATTAAGCAAGTGTTCTAGGCGAGCCATGATGATGATGTCATAATAAAGAGACAATTGTGCCACTGATTTGGGGGTATATTTAATGCCAAAAATGAAGTAGTTGTGAATAACTACAAAGTCACAGTCTGGTGGCAAGGCATGTTGTTTTGCCATCAGTGATGATATTCTTAGTGGCTTGAAGTCCTTTTTTGTGGGGAATATTGGTATACCTCAACACCCACACATAATGGTTAAAATTTTGTTGTTAAGAAGATTGTCTATAGAGTGAGTTTTCATAGGAAGTCAGTAATGTCTCTTATGTAGTTATTAGTGCTGGTGGCATAAGGTCTGAGTATAGTCTCCCTGAAACCTGATATTAGTTCATAATTATAATGCTTGAGATGATGTGATGATTCAGATTTCCTGGTTTTGTGTATTTAGGAATTTCTTTCATCTGATTGTGTAGTCTCTGATATGATACAGGTAATCCTTGATTTATGACCATTTATGAGCGACCATTCAAAGTTACGACAATGCTAAAAAAGTGACTTACGACTGGTCTTCACATTTATGACTATCACAGCCTCTTCATGGCCACAATATGATGAAAATTTGGGTACTTGGCAACTGGCATGTATTTACAACAGTTGCAATATCCTGGGGTCATGTAATTGCTGTCTGAGACCTTCCCAGGTAGCTTCCAACAAGCAAAATCAACAGGGGAAGCTTTTGCTTAAGGACAGTAGCAAAAAAAAGATTGTTAAATTGGGCACAATTTACTTGATGACTGCAAGAATAAGTTCCACAATTTACTTGATGACTGCAATGGGGGGTCATAAGTCAAGGACTGCCTGTATTGTAGAATCTGAGAAGTTGGTAGAATGTGGTGTTTTGTTTATTCCATGTCCTGAGATCAAGTTGAAAAAGGTGTTTTGTACTGTGGAAAATATTCTTTGTACTCTAACAGCATTTGCATCACAGTGAGTCTCCAGGCTGCCAAGGTATTATCATTCTTATTGGTTTAAAAACAGCTGCAAGGGGCTGGTGTGGAAGTCTGAAGATCTGGCTTCTGCAGGGAATAAGCTATAGAATTGGGAATAGTGAAGATCTGCTGCCAATGGGAAAATAGCTTGCTCCAAAAGCTTATAAAGCTTCAACACTTCTGTTAGGAGACACTTTCCAGGGCAACTCTTGATATGTTCCATCTGAGCCAGAAATAAATTGGCTCAGTTGCACAACAGCAAACAATAGCATATGAACACACAAGCACAGAGCTGATCTGGGAACAGCACAATGTACTACATGAAAACTCTCCAATTTCTAGTTGTCTAATCATGTTTATTGCTCTTTGAGTCTCATCCAGGTTATCAGAATCTTTCTTAATATATAGCGCCCAGCATTATACACAGAACCCGAGGTTGGGTGTGACCTATCAGAGCAGAGTGGAACATTGCTTCTCATATTTTTCTCAAATAAATATCATCATAGATAAATATTTTTTTGGAGGGGAAATGATCACAGATTATTGCATATCAAACAACTCTTGCGACACAACTTCAGGATTTCTTTCAAAAGCTATAGCAGCATAGCCGTCTCTGGTTTCTTGAGACAGAAGAGTGGCAATAGCTATTTGGAAATCCCACCGCCCTTAAATTTGCCTAATCTCTTTTTAAAGATATTTCAAGCCAATGATCTTCCTATCATAACACTTCATAAGATGAAGCTCCATTCATTAATCTTATGTTGAATCAAGAGGCACTTCTGCTGGTTTGACTTTAATTGAATTGGCATCCATTTTGTTAGTTATCTTCAAATTCTAATGTCATAGGATGGGGAATGGAGAACACCATCTCAGCCAACTTTCTTATGCTCTATTCTTCCAGCCACAAAGACTTTACTTTGGTAAAGTAAAATGCCCCAAAGTCTTTATAAGATTCTCTTAAGATTCTGGTTGGCATCTTAAAACACTTTTTACCATCCTTTTTAGGATGGCTACAATGTACATAATTTAAATAGATCACTGTGATATGGGAAAAGACAAAGGCTTAAGAGAAACTTAAGATTCACACACAAAACAGCAAGCAAAGTTAAAATGTGATAGTTGGTGGTTTAATATGCTGTGTGAGCTAGCCTATCGCATTAAACCACAGTATCATGTAATAATAATAATAATAATAATAATAATAATAATAACAACAACAACAACAACAACAACAACAGCGTTGGAAGGGACCTTGGAGGTCATCAAGTCCAACCCCCTGCTCAGGCAGGTAACCCTATACCATTTTGGACAAATGGCTGTCCAGTTTCTTCTTAAAAACTTCCAGTGTTGGAGCATTCACGACTTCTGGAGGCAGGTTGTTCCGTTGACTAATTGTTCTAACTCTCAGGAAGTTTCTCCTTAGTTCTAGGTTGCTTCTCTCTTTGGGTATTAGCATGATTTGTGAACACAGCACAAGACACAGTACTGTTTTGCTTACCTGCATTTAAGTTTTATTGTGCTGTGGGAGTTCAATTACTTTTACCTACCACAGACAACATAAAAATCGATTTGCAGCAAAATACAGGAAGTCCTCAATTTACAACCATTCATTTAGTGACTGTTCACTTTTACAACCATACTGAAAAAAGAGAACCATTATGGCCAGTCCTCGCACTTGCGACTGTATATAATTATATAGCATTCCCATAGTCATGTGATCAGAATTAGGGCATTTAACAACCAGCATTTAATTGTGATGGTTGCAGCATCCTGGCTTCATGCAATCACCATTTGTGACCTTCCCAGCCAACTTCCAACAAGCAAAGTCAAAGAGGAAAGCCAGATTTAAGAACTGCAGTAATTTGCTTAACAACCATGGTTGAAAGGTCTTAAAATTGTGTGCACAAGTCATTTAACCACCTTGCTTGGCAACGGAACTTCTGGTCCCAGTTGTCGTCATAAGTTGAGGACTACCTGTATCACAGTACATTGTTCTCATTTTCAACCAGTTTTCTGCCCAAGAAGTATTGCGTATGGTTGTTTTATACTTTAAGCCATTTCTCAGTGAATCCTCTACAGTATGATACTGTATTACAAATATTTCCTTCCAATGGTCATGCATAGGCAGCTGTTAGCACTCAGTATTTGAGCCTTTTCAGGCTTGTGGACTTCAGATCCAATTTCAGACCAGCTTCTAAACCAAAGGATCACAATCTGAAGCCTTAGAACGGTATATGGCTCCTAAAAGCCATTGGTGTTGTACTCTGAGACCTCCAATAGATTTTACTTAACTGTAACTTTTAATGGGACACAAGGGGGGAAATTATTACATATATGTATTGCTCCAAAATAACCATACTAACAATATTCAAATGTTTAGTTGTAAAAAAAAATCCCCTGTTCAGTTGTGTCCAGCTCTAGGGGCCAGTGCTCATCTCCATTTCCTAGCTGAGGGAGCCAGCATGATCCAAAGACGTTTCCATGGTCATGTGGCTGGCACAACTATACTCCAAGGCGCACAGAATGCTGTTATCTTACCATCAAAATGGTACCTATTTATCTACTTGCATTTGCATACTTTCGAACTCTTAGATTGGCAGGAGCAGGGGCAAGGATGGGAGCTCACCCCATCACACAGTGCCTGGGTCTCAAACTGCCTGCCTTTTGGGTGACAAGCCCAGTATCTTAGCTGCTAGGCCACCCTGAGTTTAGATGTTACGAAGTTCACATGTTTAGTATGTAAATGAAATGAAGCAAAACTACATTTGGTTTTTGACTGGATCCTACCCAATAATTGTCAGAATATTATACAAAACTGAAATGGGGCCTTTGCCCCCCCCTCCAAATATTGCACACTCCTGTACAAATTTCTGCCTCTTTGTATTTTACTCTTAACTTATTTTTCACTTTCTGGTGTCCCTGCACAGTTTTCTCTCCATGTTCTCAGGTCAGGTATCAGTATTACTCTAACTGTAAGATCATAATTGTGGAATTTTAAAATGAGGAGATAACCCTAGTACCCTAAACAGGGTGCTGCCAAAAGTCAGGGAGAAGGATGAACTCAGCCAGTAAGTCTGTCTTTATTGTAATCCAAGAAATGACAGTCCTATAAAGTAATTGATGTTTTCAGACTGAGTGGGAGTGCTTTGTTAGAATTTATATATGGTCAGTTCTCAATCGCTTTATGCTTTCAGAAGAGGAGAGTTGATTCCCTTTATCCCAATCCTTGCAGAGTCTGTTGATGACATTTGTCTGTCATATCTTCTTGCTTTGCCACTGTTTACCAGGTTGCAATCTTTTAGCTCCTAACTAAATTTGAAGGGTGCATTGCTGACTTTATCTATGTATTGTCTACGTGTTGAAGGTTTACTGTAGGACATGTGACAAAGATAAAATAATAAAAAAATACTTTGCAATGAAAAAAGGATCAGTGTTGAGCAGCCTCGAGGCCAAAGCCTTGAAACTTCAGGACTTAATTCAATGCCACAATTTTCTACCAGTGACTATAATGACTTCCAAACCTTCAAGAGGAAAATGGTGCTGCAAACAATCCTATGACCTCTCCATCATCTTGTGGATTAAATATTTCCAGCTACATCTTGTTCACCTGTCACAGCCGTGTGCGACCAGGTGGAGCAGTGACCTCCTTGTGGGGCTGGATACCAAGTCAAGCAGTGTCCATCAGGCTTGTCTGCATCGATCCAGAAAACCTAACAAAAAGATCCCTTGTTCCCATGTCATGACAACAAGACTGATATTTTTTTAAAACAAGCTCTTTTATTCTAGCTCTAAAACAGCGGTGGGAAACAGACACCACTGCCTTTTCTTCCTCACCTCCAACCTTAACTTGTCATCTATCTGATGAGCATCTCATAAAACAAATTGAGAGGTTTAAATCTCCGAGACAAAAATCAATAAAGGGATAAGTAAAGAATAGGAGAAAGTCAGGCAGCTGAGATTTATTTCCCTGGAAATGTTTTTTCAATGGATTTACTAATAAATCTAAAGTGGCTGTTGCTTGGACCTTTGATATACAATCTCTCCCTTTACTTAGATGAAAGGCCCACATGGAGAAAGAAAAAGAAAAGGAAGCTTCACTTATTGATTTTAACAAGGGCATAAATCAAGGAAGTCCCACATGTTGCCACCATTGGCCTTGCTTGGAGAAGGATTCCTAGCATACACCCACACACCTACACATGGACAACTGCTGGTTTCCTCCTCCTCCTTTTTAATTTATGACAAGAGAAAATTAGAGATATAAACTACTGACTGGTCAAAGAGTTGTTGCTAAATACTGTTTGGAATGTTATTATTGCAAGCTGACTTGCATTCATGGGTTCAGATTTTATCCCTTTGTCTAAAATATTTCCCCTACTTTGCCCTGGTAAATTCAACATCACTTCAGCCATTTCAATAGCCACTTAAAGTGTCTTCTGGCATGTGATATAACATGAAGTGATATAACCCCTTTTCCCATTAATGTTATAATGGCACATCAATGAATGGATGACTCTAGAAAGCCTATGTAAGTGTCTAACGGGTATATCACCTTTGCTGGTATTCTGGTTTATGATTCTGCCAAATCTTTCCTGCAAAAATGGTGTATGTGTTTTATTTATTTATTTAATTCATTTAGGCACTCAGTCAAGCATAGAATCATCATAGGGCTGGAAAAAAACTCGGAGGTCTTCTAGTCTAGTCCCCTGCTCAAGGCAAGGGACTTATACCATCCCAGTCAAATGGTTGTCCAGTCTACTTTTGAAAGCCTTCAGAGATGGAGCACCTATAACCCAAGGAGGCAAGCTACCTCTCCTTAACAAGCTTCCACCCATTACTTCTTGTCATGTCCTTATAGAATAAGTCAACCCCCTGTGCTTTCTGGCATCCCCTCAAGTGATGCCACAAGGAGAAATTTCCTGACAGTTAGAACAATTAACCAGTGGAATAACTTGCCTCCAGAAGCGGTGAATGCTCCAACACTGGAAGTTTTAAAGAAGAGACTGGACAGCGATTTGCCCGAAATGGTATAGGGTTACCTGCCTGAGCAGGGGGTTGGACTTGATGACCTCCAAGGTCCCTTCCAACTTTAGATGATGATGATGATGATGATGATGTACTCGAAGAGAGTTATCATGTCCCCTCTAATCCTTCTCCTTGATAGGCTAGATATGTCTAGTTCCATCAACCCTTTGTCATACATTTTAACCTCCAGATCCTTTATTATCTTTGTTGCTCTTCTCTGCACACCTTTAGGTCTCAGGTCTTCAGATTCCTCCTTCCTGGGAGTTCCAATTGGTCCAGAATCCAATTGTGTCCCTAGGTCCATCCATAATACATCTCTTTTGCATGAACTTCACTGTTTCCAGCTTCTTTCCAGTGTAGTTCAAAATGCTGGTTATTACCCTTTAACCCCTCCATGGCATAGGACACGATATGCTTTTCCCTGAAGCAGTTTGATTCTGTTTCATTCCAGCAGATTGATATAGTACAGAAGCTCCAGTTATATTCCCTTAAATATTGCCACCTCACAGGGCCTATATCTTTCCATGGCAGCCCCTGCCCCATGAACCTCCTTCCCCTTGAGATCCAGTAGGCCTCCCCATCTTCTTAACCTCCCAGAAGGCTGAATAGAGCTGACTGTTCATCCAAGCACTGGCACAGTGTGAGATTGGAGCTCAGAGACACAGTAGTGGTGCAAATGGTATTAAAGGAGATGGGTTATGGTGCCAGGTTTTAGGTTTTGCTTTTATTGCTTTTTCAATTGTTTTTATGGTATTTGGTTTTATGCAGCTATTGTGACTTGTGTTTCTTAAGATGGACAGCTATATAAGACTTATAAGTAAGTAAGTAAGTAAGTAAGTTGGAGAATGAGAAGTTATAGTTCAGTGATGGAGAACCTTTTAGAGACCAAGTGCCCAAAAACCGCCCCGTCCCTGCCCCACCCCACCTCTCCTGCCCGCAAGGCCACCCACCAACTCCATGGCCCGCCACAGCAGATCGCCATGGCGGCCCAGCAGCGTCATGGCAGCCATGCCTTCTGTCCATGCCCTGCAGCATCATCTGTACGCAATGGGGCACAAGGGTGGAGTCTTGCCCCCGCTGTCTGGTTGCCATGTCCTTGGCTGCACTACTACGCACAGGCTACACCCGAGGCAACTCTCCTCTGGGGGGGTCTGCTGGTGAATAGGGGCCACGAGGGGTGGCGGGGCTGGGGCAACAGCGTGCGTGCGTGCCCACAGAGAGGGCTCTGAGTGCCGCCTCTGCACCCGTGCCATAGGTTCGCCACCACTGTTATAGTTGATGTCGATAATGCATATGCATGCCAGTAGGCACACATGAGTGTTAAGACATTAAATAACCAAATAATCTCAGACTCTGCTCTGTCTCCTATCCAAGTACTGTTGGATATTGCTAAGCTCTTGATTCTTTTTTTATGGTTTTCCTGATTTTTAACCCAGATGAGTTTAAATGGACTTTTAAAACAGACTGACTGTTTGTCTCTATATTCAAATAGTGGCGTCACAGCCATTGAAACAGGAATGGGCCTATGAAAAATATACCAATTGACCACCATACTTCTGTTAACCTCCTTTATTATTATTTTTCTTTAAGAAGATTTTATTTTTTAAAAAATGGGAAATCTAATTTATTCCTATAATGAGAGAGAATTTACCCTCACCTAACGTCTGATTTTGAGCTCTAACCCAGTAGTTGAAGATTACAGCTAGGGTGGAAACTCATTGACAATTTAGTTCCAAATATATCGAGTAATTTATCACCAATAGTGAGACCAATAGTGAGACACCAATAGTATCCCCATACTTCATACGCTCCTATTGTGCATCCTCTAAATTCTACCCCAGAATCCTCTGCAACAGGCCAGATAAATTACTTTGGAAATATTCCTCCCAAAGCAGTGAAAGTTTAAGACCTTTTAAAGCCTTGAACTGATGAAAGGAAAACCAAACAACTTCTTTCATACTTGTCACAGGAAGTCAATTTCCTGGTTACAAAAATGAATTTCCTGTCAATATTTCCAAAGGCCCGAGTCATCAAGCACTTTACCATCTTGAGAAGCTCTATACAATCAGTTATTTACTGTACTCTGCAGAAAGGAATCATCACAGAGACTATTCCTCACTTTGGACACAAGATTTCTAGCTTTTTCTCCAACTTCGATATCAAGACGGCCTGAGAAACAGAAAGCTTCTTTAGCATTGCAAGGTGCTTCAAGTCTGGACTGGTTCCAGTGTAAAGGAGGCCTTGATAAGATACTTAGCACACACAGTGTGTGTGTGTGTGTGTGTGTGTGTGTGTGTGTGTGTGTGTGTGTGTGTGTGAAAGGACCAGGCTGTAATTTTCATTTACTTTTTCCTAACAATGATGGAAAAATGAAGTGGTCAGTTGCATTCTGAAGTCACCCAGAAATGGCAGAGTATGTTCTGGAATTGGCTGTGTAAATGTTGAGTCAAATATAAATATGGGAACTCCTTTGTTATGCTTAAGCTCGGCTTCTTTGTTTTTCATGGACTCCTTGAAATGCTCACAAGCGGTGTGTGAATCTAACTGAATCATCTTCTCCCCTTGCCTATTTATTACATATATTTATATACTGCCCAATTCCCAGGATTCCAGGTGGTGTACAATAATTACAGCTCATGAAAAACAACAATAATAATATACAAAATTAGAACTAGTCCACAGCAACTCAGTACAATAAAAAAAACAGCAGTTGGGATCACCATAAAATCTCGTAATAATCTTAATAACCATAGCCCAGACATCTGTTTAAACAGAACCTGTAGGTGGTCAATTAGAAAATTCAACTGGTCTACCTCTATAGCATTTTATGATCACATAACTTAATCAATCACCCATTTACTGGTTTGTTTTTTAAAAAATCTTCCTAGCCCAACATCAGAGTCTGTTTCTGGCTCCTTGTTTTTCCCTGTACAGCTATGGATAGTAAACAAAACCTGCCATAGATACAATCATGGAAGGGAAGATGTTCAGTTAACCTTCTCTTTACACATTCAGGCATCATGGCTAACTGTGGAGGTCTGATTTAACTATAAACAGATGCAGGACTCTTTGGGGCTTAATCTAATCTGTTTAGGGTTAATTGACTGGGTTTATTGACCCAGTTTTCCTTTTTGCATGACATACTGTTCCTTTGTGACCCAGTTAAATGTGTCATGGAAACAGAGCTTATGTGTATCTGTTTACATTTGTTTGCAATGAACTAAGTAAGCAATTGTTATTTTAATGCTCAGTTTGGAGGAATCCTATTGGAAGATCTATCCAAAAGGAAATTAGCTGGGCAGTCTGGGGTTGTTTTACTAAAGAGTTCTAGGAGATGAAGGGAGGGAGACAAAAAAGAAGAAGAACTTGACTGAATGTGTGTGTACACATAAACACACACATACACATACAGTGAAGTTCATTATATAAATATGTATGTGTGTTTTGCAAACTAACATGACAAAATTATCTGGCTGCCCATCTTAATCAAATCTCTTCAGCTAACAAACACAATATATATACACACACACACACATACACACAAACAAACAACAGAAACAACAATTAACACAAGTAAAAAGGATCAATTCTTCAATCAGCATAGCAAAAACACAAATTGGGCTCCATTGACATCCAGACCTTAAAGCGGAAGAGAAAATCCAAGACCATTATTGAAGATGCCAAATCAGCTGGCTGTCTTATTTAGAGTAGCCAACTATTTTCTGGAGAGAAATGAGCAAATACAGCAGATCCCTCACCTGGCTGCTGTGACAATTTTGGATAACACCTTGCCAACAAAATCACTCAGATTCACTAAAGTCTTAATTCTTCATGAATCAGATTCAATGTGATGACTGGTGCAACATGTTGCCATGTTATTTGGGATTTCTTTGACTTGTTCATTTTGAGAAAAAGTCCTCTCTAACATGACTTTTGCCATCTTTGGGCATGACCCATGTCCTTCCTGACTGCTGCATGGGATGGGGAATGAGATTATCATAGGTTGGATTCAGGAGTCTGTCAACACTTTTTTGTGGAAGAAGATGGTGCCGATTGCCCAGAATGAGATCATGATTTGTTTCCTGCTCAAGAGAACTTCCTTGAATCCAACTGTTCTTGACCATTATTTCTTATTCTCCAATCTCTCCTTTTGGAATAAGGTTGTTAAAAGGATGGTTGGAATCAGATTCAGAACAGCCCTAGAAGAGGAATGTCCAACCTTGGCAACTTTAAGACTTGTGGACTTCAACTCCCAGAATTCTTCAGCCAACAGTGTTGAAGTCCGCAAATCTTAAAAGTTGGACACTCCTGCCCTAAGGAGAATCCCTACCAATTAGGATTCAGGATTTGGTATGGGACGGAAATGGCATTTCTTATAATGGTCATCTTTGCCAAGATATGGAGGGAAAGTATGTCCCTTCTGATCCTCTTGGACTAACCATGATTTCCAATACTATTGGCTATCATAACCTTCTGAACCATTTGAGACACGTGGAGATTAAAAGTACTTTTTCCTTCTTTACTCAAGAGTTTCATTCAGGGGGGGGGGAGGAGAATTCTAGTAATCAGTATGGAGTAGTGCAGCATTTGTTCCTTTCTTTCTTCCTGCTGTTGTTAAGTCTTGTGGTGTTATGTGGCAGGTGCCTGTCTGTTTGAATTGTGAAATCCCAGAGCACTTTAGCTTCTTCATTTTCTAATACTTTATCTTTTTTGTGTTCTTGTTTGCAGGCGAATGGTATTTCTTGCAGATATTCCCATGCATGTTGTTGCTACTTTGTCATGCTGTTGTTTGTGGTCAGTCCATGCAAACTCCTTGCAGCAGCTAACCAAGCAGTCCACTACTTCATTAGTTTCTTTGCAGAGGCAGCATTTTCTATCTGTTGCTGTTTCTCAATTCTGATTTTGTATGTACGCATTTATTTGAGTTTGGTCTTGGGCAGCCATAATGTCCCTCTGTCTCTTTCTTCAACTCTCTTGTTCTTGTGTTTCTTTTTGACTGCGTTTCCATCTGTAAAACTCACTTTTTTTGGGAAGTTCAATACAATTTTATAAGTCCATTCACAACAAGGTTAAATGGGCAAGAAATGGAAAGTATAGCAGGGCAAGCTTTCCAAAAGACAGCTTTGTTTTAACCACCCATAAATCTGGCTTGAGGTCCTTAAAGCAATGTCTCCAACCATCTCTCCTAAACTTTGCACAATTCATAATGATCAGGTCTTTATTGCCGAGGTCATATCAAATAAATCAAATCTAGCATTTGTTAAGGAAACCCACATTTTAGATGGCTCAAGTTCAATAGTCAGGCAGCTGCTGCTTTTTTTGCATGATGAACACTAATCAGCATGATCACAAGGGAGTAAAACCATTTTCCTTGACACGGGGGAAGCAATTTTCATGATGCCTATTTGAGCTTATCATTATTCCCTCCATATTATCCTGACTAGGGAGGGCTGGATAATTTAAAAAGGCCAACACTGCAACTTGCAAGAGGCATCAGCTTGTTTTATGAGACTTAAAAGTCTTACCCTCTTCTCCCCTCCATAGTTTTCACCCTCAAATCAAGCTGCCATTAAACTCCGCTGCCTCAAGCGTCAACAGCGCAATTATTTTTATTTACTCATTTGCTTATGTACGTGGCATTTGGCTAAGTAGAAAAAGATAGCTCACTGCCCTGAGGAGTTTACAATCTTATAATCTATACATCTACATAAAAGAGATGCATCATAGGCTGCTTTTCCCCAACCTGACATCTTCTGGATGTATTGGACTTGTAGCTCTCCAAATTCCCAGCTAACATGGTTATGGAGGGCACCAGGTCAGGGAAGGTCCTAACAGAGAAGGTGTATTTGATAAATCATTTAAGATGATGCTTAGGCATCATCAAGTAGGCAAGACTTGAATTGCCTTTTTTCTCCCAGAGTTCATAAAGTTTCTATACATTAAGTTTGTGAATGACTGATAAGCACAGCTTGATTCTGACCTACAGATGTCCTGCCACAAGAATAGGTAGCCCTTTGACTCAGGGATCTCCTATGCATACTTGATCACCAGTTGTAAATCACTTAGGATCTGCAGAGAAATCATTAACCCTTTCATCTTTCTACAGCAGGGGTCTTCAAATTTGGCCCTTTTATGACTTGTGGAGTTCAATTCCCAGAATTCCTCAGCCAGCGTGCCTGGCTGAGGAATTCTGGGAACTGAAGTCCACAAGTCATAAAAGGGCCAAGTTTGAAGACCCCTGTTCTACAGACACTTGCGGAGTCTGTAGCACCATTCACCCAATGTTTTTATCCATTTTCTGGCTTTTCACAATATGATGAAGCACAACCATCCAGTGTGGATTTGCATAACGTGCTCAGTCACCAAAAGCCTAACCAAGACTAACCTGCCCATCAGATACTGCATAGGAAAAACAGCTTGAAGGTACTTGTTTCCATGCTTTCAGGAGAACTCTGTTCCAGCTGCCAGTTGCCTGGAGGCCCCAGAGTCAAAGAATAGGATGTTTTGATCACACCAGTTGGCCAGTAGACCAGGGGATGCAACCCTTCTTTGCAAGTATGACCATGAACAATGGAAATTAAATAACTTGAAAATAGTTAGACTAACTCCCAGAATATCTCAGATGATTGAAACTGAATTGAAATCCACCTGTCTTAAAATTGCCAAAAATTGAGAAACACTGAACTTAAATGATTTGGTCATTTTGGAACCAAGATAACTTAATGTTGTTTGCCATAGCATTCTTTCTGATAATTATTTTTTAAAAAAATCAGCTTGGACTGCTATTGGAGCTGCAAATATCGTGGTCCACCTGAATTTATCAACTGCTGTAATTGATACTCTTTTTGTCCATCAATTGGTCAACACTGCAAAATGGTAAAGAAATGCCAACAACATCCCTTGCTGAACTCTGACTTGATCTCCCCATTCAGAAAATGAAGGGTCAGTTTGTATGACAGCTAGCCTTCAATGAATGCTTCTTTAAGTAGCATAGCTGTAGAATTTGCTTATGTTTTCAGTTCTGTATTGTATCTTGTTATATTTGTATTCTAAATCTCTGTGTGTGTGTAGATGAAAGACAATACAGATTGCAAACCTACACATATGGTACTTGTCTGCAAACAAGCGGTATTCAACTTAGATAGTTATACTTTAGCAGAATTATGTTCGGATTGTGTTTAAAATGACCCTGTCAAGAACTCAATTGTGGTTGGTTAATCTGTGGTTTCAATCAATTCATATATATATTTGTGTATGTGTATGAGTTTGTAGATAGATTAATTGATAAGTTATTGCTTCCTTCCTTTTGTGTTGTATCGATTGCTTTTATCTTATACACCATTCAGATTCAGTATGGCCTATAAATTTGATTTATAAATAAATCAATACATACATTTCCGGAATATGATTCATACACCGGCATGCTGAAAGGTAAGGAATATTCAGCCAATGTAGCAAAAAGAAAATCTACACGGTTTAAACTATCCACTCCCAATTTGTGTGAATTGGCAAGACAGATTTCCTGGAACTCTGCATTTTTTAAATATTGAATGCATAGTTTCTTTCATACTTGATAATAGATGGTGAAAACACAGCAAACATTAATTATTGCTTTTAATTGCTGTTTATTATGATCAGAATCTAACTTTTATCTAAACGGGTTTTCTCCTCCCAATTTAATAATAGCAGTCTGGATTTCTACAGAGCTGGCATCCAAGGATCACAATGTACTTTGCAGTCAGACCGTCTCCCAACATTCCTGGAAGGTAGGAAAACCAGTTTTAGTTTTTTTCCTGCAAGATATACAGTATAGGAGACTTTTGCCACCACCAACCCCTTCCTGCTCCTTGGTCCCCACCCCTCTTATCTTGAATTGAAACGATGAGAAAAAGTTTTAAAATCTATTGCATCTCTTTCATCAACAATGGAGCCTCTTTTCTAAATACTGATTGGGAAATGTGCAAACACTGTTTATCAACAAAAAGCACCATTGATGGGTGAGCCAAAATATCTCCTCCAGGCCTGGCTCTGTTCAGCACAGCAAAAGAAATAATAAAAATTTAATAGCAAACTATGAAATGCTGAGCGCATGGGAATCTCTTTTTTTTAATTTCTTTGCAAAATCCCTCTCATTTTCCTAAAACTAAACCTCTACTTTGCCGGAAGATTTAAAGCAGGGGTCTTCAAACTCGGCCCTTTTATGACTCATGGACTTCAATTCCCAGAAGTCCTCAGCCAGGCACGTGTGTCTGCCTGAGGAATTCTGGGAGTTGAAGTCCATGAGTCATAAAAGGGCTGAGTTTGAAGACCCCTGCTTTAAACCAAAACTAGGTAGCCCTCTGCCAGGGGTGCTGTGGTGATATCTTCATCACAAGGTTGTTGGACCAGACAATTTGTGGAATCCCTCTTGGCTCTGTGCTTCAGATTCTGTATGACAGAGAAAGGAAAAGAAAGTCCAGAAACATATAATACAGGTAGTCCTCCACTTACAACTATTCGTTTAGTGACCCTTTGACATTACAATGGCACTAGAAAAAAGTGATTTATGACTGGCCCTCTCACTTACAACTGTTGCAGCTTTCCCATGGCATTTGGCAACAGGTATATTTGGAATCACGTGGTCCCCATTTGCAATCTTCCCAGCATAATCAAAGTCAATGGGGGAAGCCAGGTTCACTTAACAACTGTGTGATTCACTTAATAACTGCAGTGATTTGCTTAACAACCATAGCAAAAAAAAGATTGTAAACTTGGCTGTGACGCACTCAACAGCTGCCTTGCTTAGCAATGGAAATTCTGGTTCCAATTGTGGTCATACGTTGAGGACTATTGAGATACAAGTTATCTTCCCCTGGGGATAAGATGGGATGCAAGGTGGGAATTTGTTTGCCTGATGGAAGAAATCGTCCTGCTGCTTATTTCCATTTATATTCGTCTTCTGTCTTTGTAAAGAAATGAAATGCAGGGAGTTCTCGACTTACAACAGTTCATTTAGTGACCATTCAAAGTTACAATGGCACTGAAAAAAGTGAAAAAGCTTTTCACATTTACGGCCATTGCAGCATCCCCATAGTCATTGGATCAACATTCAGATAATTTTGGCTATTGACTCACATTTATGACGGTTGCAGTATCCTGGGATAATGTGATCACTTTTTGCGAACTTCTGACAAGCAAAGACAATGGGGAAGCCAGATTCACTCAACAATCGTGTTACTAATTTAACAACTGCAGCAATTCACTTAGCAATTGTGGCAAGAACTGTCATAAAATGGGGCAAAGCTCACTTAACAAATGTCTCACTTAGCAACACAAACTTTGGGCTCAGTTTTGGTTGTAAGTCGAGGACCAGCTGTATGGCAAAGGAGAAAGGGGCCAGACAGGCATCTCTGCTTCAGAACTTTTCACTGCTTGAGGGAACTCGGAGTTCACAGCTTTGTTGCCCTTTTGCTTTGTGGCCCTTTTTAACTGGCAAATTTTGTTCTTGTGAAATATTTAGAGTTTGGATAATTCCAGACTGCAACTCAAAGTGGAATGATCAGGCTCAGTTTTAAATTCTTTTTAATTTCTTCAAGGTCCAGTGACCCAATTTTACATTAACTTAGAAATGGTTGCACTTTTAGGGCAGAAAGGCAGATTGCCCAAATATTATACTTGCATTGCTTCCCTCTTTCTGCTCAACGTGTTTTCTCCCCTTAGGCAGCTGCTATTGCTTCTCATAGATGTTTTCTGTATGGTCCTCACCCTCTTGGGGTTCCTCACTCTTTTGGGGATCCTGCAACTGCTGCTGTTTTCTTTTGGCTCTGGTGACCCACATACAAGGGGTGGTTGATGAATTCTCACTGTCTCATAGGGACATGACAGCTCAAATGAAAGCATCCAGACACTGGACATGAGCTAAAGTGTTACTGAGGGTCATTGAGTTCAAAAACCTAAGTTAGGAAACCAGCACTGATAAAATGTATTTGTTTATATTGGGTAACAGTAGCCCTTGGTAATATTAATAGCTGAACGTTCCTTGGGTTGACAAAGTTGGCAAAAACCTTGAGATCGAATTGCATGTGAAAATGTTGCAGGAGTTGGAGAAATTCAGGCGCAAGAAAGTGAAGAAATAAAGATTGTCAGATATTTGATCATCACTCATGGGCAAATCATTTTTCCATTGCTCCAGATTAGTGTTTCTCAGCTTTGGGAACTTGAAGATGTGTGGACTTCAACTTCCAAAATTTTCCAGCTGGAAATTTGGGGAATTTCCCCAGCTGGGGAATTCTTAGAGTTGATGTCCACACATCTTCAAATTGTCCACACTGCTTCAGATGGACCTTCCCTGAACCTAGTCACCAGTATTTCCATTTTGGAGAAAGTTTCTCTGGAGCAACAAAAAACACATATACTGGAATCTTGCCTAAATATAAGAAGGATTGTGGTTACCCTGGGAACACATTTATGATAGTAGGAACTGCTTGATGATAGCTCAGATTGTCCTTCATTAGACAAATGCTGATAAGCCACCTAACAGGGCTGCTGCTCTACCTGTGGGTGACCTGTATTGCTGGGGAAGGTATGTGTATAAGACTAGATGACCCCTGAAATCCTTCCAAAGGTGGGTTAAATGCTTCTAAAATTTAAAAAAGATTCCTGAGACCTGAGGACTGAAAAAGTGTTATGCTACAAACTCAACAAGAAAGGGAAAAAAGTATGCTATAACTTCTTAGTCTCTGGACCTAGTTGAACAGATTCAGCCCCAGCTTTTAAGCAGCCTCAAACTGGGTGAATTAAAAGAGGAGGGGGTGTTGAACTCCTAAGTGCTGTGAAATGAGAACAGAGAGCAAGATTGAAAACCAGGGGTGGAGGCATATTTCTCACAAAAAAAGAAGGCAGCAGTAACAAAAAGATTGACGTCCTTTCCAAAATTTTATTTTTCGATAAAGCAATTTAAATCAGAAATTTCTGAATGTCACAAGGAAACATTTTAAAAAGTATAAAAACTTAAAACTCCACCAACATAAACAATAAGCTAAATGTTAAAATAAAATCTATTTCTCTGAGAACTGGAGGTGTAAAAAAAAAAACTTTTAAACTTGATGGATGGAGTTTGTTACCGTCTCAATTCACATTAAGGCTGGGTTGGGGGAAGACTCGGTGTATTTTCTTTGGATTGGCAAATGCTGGCAACTGTGCTTGGTAATAGTATTTTCCCAGGTTATCACAGAAGACAACTTAATTGTCGAAGGACAGACAATCTGTCTCCACTGTTCAACCGCCTAGGGATCTGTGCAAAGGACTCCCTCCCTGGGCACGCCAGTTTAATCTGGTTGCTTTCTCAAACTTGTCCCTGCAGATTGTTCTTCTCCCTCCCCCCACCATTCTCAACCAGTCCCTTTTGTGAAGTATCCTGATAGCCACTGGGATTATTCAGGACTACTGTTGCCCTTACTAGCATCTTTCATGTTATTTAGACTAAAAGAGGTGACGTATGGGACGGTGATGACAGTCTTTTTCTACAGAACAAGCGGTTACAACACAATTGCTTTTACAAAAAAACAGGGGAGGAGAAAAGAAGCAGACAATATGTAGAAAATTGGCCAGTTGCCAGTCTATATCATTGGCTTAAAATAGGTAGATCTGCAAGCACCTGCCAAGAAATTAAACCCTGTTCAATCAGACCTAAACCCACCCTCCAATGAATTCCTAAGAGAGTTAGTTTCATGAATAATGTTAAAATCCTATCTATACCCATCCCCTGAAGAATTCTTAAAAGAGTTAGCATGGATAAAATTAAAACTCTCCCTACACTCCCTGGGTCTTTTGTTGCCTTCACACTGAACACTTTAACCTGTTTGTTGAATCAAGCTGTGTTTTAGCTTGAAGCCTAACCTAACCAGAAGAGATGGGTTCACACAGCAGGCTAAGCCGTAAGAAGTTGGGAGGTTCAGCAGATAATGTAAACCTAACATCTAAGTGGGCTGTCTGTACATCATTTATGAGAAGCAGTGTGATGCGATGTAGCTTTCAGATGATAAAACTCTGGGGAATTAAAGCACACCAGGGGATCAACTTGTAGACCTCTAATTTGCAAGCAAATGGAGAATTTTGGATTCTCAGTGGTCTGACAATAGCAGCCTCTCTCTCTCTTTACCATCTCAATACATACATACTGTTAAGCTGCTAAAACACAGAACATTTGAGAGGGAAGCCCATCAAAGGATTTTGTTGCAAGAAGACAGAGAAAGAAGACAGCTACATGGCTCAGATGAAACATCACAGCTGAAGCCATGACTGAGCAGGGAGTTCTTCCCATCTTAACCACTACATTACCCCACTTCAGCTCTGTGGCTTATTTTAAAGCTGATTTTGAAAGTGTCTTTATGTATTTAATTTCCAATTAATGTTCCCATATCTGGATTCTTCTGTCCTTTATAGTGCCCAGGGTGGAATTACATGTACTTCTACTGTAGGAATAACTGCTGATTGGATAACGTGAAGAGAATGAGTAATACAGCTAATCTGCTTTTGAGAGCTTGGTCTTGCTTATGCAAATACCTGCTTTCTATTGCCCTGATGTCAACGGACATGCAGAAAGGCATCTCCTGATCTACTACTCTGATCTCTGTTCACAAGCTGCAAAACAGAGGAGTTTCTGGAGAAACATGTGGTTCCTGATAGCATCTCCCAAAAGAAACCATCAGTGAGGATTGTGTGTATGCTAGAGACTGGCTTCTATCATGAGAAGTCATCAGCCTTGTTTCCAACTTTCTCAAAAGCGGATGTAAGGAACTAATAGCAATCTCAGATCGGAAACCTGGGGAGCTTGTCAAGGGATATTAGATTGTCACCCTAACTTAGGGCAGCTAAGTCAAGTGGTGTGTATTTACATGCAGAGGGAAGGCCGTTTTGGAAGTCTGTGTGAAACACACACACACACAGAGACACACAGACACACAGACACAGAGACACAGACGTACACACTGAATATGGAATCAGAAAGCAGATTCTACTCTACCTAGGTACCTCCAAGTTATGTTGCTACCAAAAGGGAAAGGACCTGTAAGAAGTCCTTCAGCATGGCCATTGAATGTTCATGTTGACAGTGCAGTGTCCTACACTGTATCTAAAGTAGCAGTTGACTTTATGAGCTAAGAACAAGTTAAGGTGAATGCTCAGCTCTTTTTGCAACAGAGAGGTAGACAATTAGAAATTGCTGCAAGGCCCTGTGGAGGAAGCAATGTATAATACTGCAAAGAAATACAGGTAGTCCTTGACTTGCAACAGTTTGTTTACTGGCCATTTGAAGTTACAACGGCACTGATAAAAGTGACTTATGACCATTTTTCACACTTACAACTGTTGCAGCATCCCCATGAAAATGTGATTTACATTTGGACTCTTGGCAACTGACTCATATTTATGACGGTTACAGTGTCCCGGGGTCACGTGATCATCTTTTGCCACCTTCTGACAAGCAAAGTCAATGGGGAAGCCAGGTTCACTTAACAACTGTGTTACTAACTTAACAATTGCAGTAATTCACTTAACAAATGCGGCAAGAAAAGTCATAAAATGGGGCAAAACTCACTAACAAATTTCTCATTTAGCAACATAAATTTTAGGCTCAGTTGTGTTTGTAAGTCAAGGACTACCTGAAAATACCCTTTCTGCCTAATGCCAGGACTGTATCCTCTTCAGAATTTGGGAATCATAGCAAGATCATCAAAATAAACAAATATGTCAGAGTTAAGATGATCAAATCCTCATTCTTTGTTCTTACTGAAATTCCACATAATATCATGCCAGGAAACTGTTGTGGGATTTTGGTGCTCTTCTAAGGTTTAAGCCAGTGGTGGTGAACCTATGGCACACATGCCAAAGGCAGCACTCAGAGCCCTCTCTGTGGGCACGCACGCCATTGCTCCAGCTCCGCCTCTCTCCATGGCCCCTCCTCACCAGCAGCCCCCCTGGAGGAGAATTGCCCCCGAGTGCGGCCCATATGGAGCAGCTCAACCCAGGAAATGGCAGCCGGGCAGTGGGGACAAGACTCCACCCTCATGCCCCGTCGTGCGCAGTTGATGCTGTGGGGCACGGGCGGAGGGTGTGGCTGCCATGGTGTTGCTGGGCCGCCTGGGTGAACTGTGGTGGGCTGTGGAGGCAGTGGGTGGCCCTGTGGGAGGGTGGGGCAGGGCAGACTGGGGGCAGGGCAGGCATGGCGGTGGGCGGTGGGCAGGGCAGGGGCAGTTTTGGGGCACTCGGTCTCTAAAAGGTTCGCCCTCACTGGTTTAAGCCATTTTCATATTTTTATTTACCCAGTTAGGTCACTTAGCAGAGGAATAATACAGCAGTCAAGAAGCTGGACTTGGGCTGGAGACACCCAAGTTCAATCCCTCTTTGAACATGGAGATCCATCTACCTTGGCCAGGTGGATCTCTCTACCTACTTCACTGGGATCTTGTTGTGGGGGTAAACATAGGGGAGGCCTCCAGGTTATGCTGCCTTGAGCAGAATAAAAATGCCATATTAAATAATAAATATATTTTAATTTAACTTGGGAGGCTGAAGAACGTCATCTAGGAAAGCTGCAGCCTTTCTGGCTCCTATGTCTACTACTTTGCTGATTCTGGCCAAATGATTTGGCAAGACTCATCTTGCCCTTTCTTTCAAAGCTCCAATTTTGCAAGCAAGGGGCTTTATCAATCCTCTATCAGTTATTCTCCCTGGGTTTTCTACCTTCGAACAAAGACGGCAAGCATTTTCCCTCCCTTTGCTAGTACAGTGCTGCTACCTATCGCAGTAAGCTTTTAGATAGATGCTTAGGAATCTCCAAACAGTTCACACATCATTAGAAAAGAAACAAATGTGAAAAAGAAACATCATCAGATGTGCCAATCTAGATATATAGATGCCAGCTTTGAAAGAAATACTTTAATTTTAATAAAGTAAATGAAGTGCATCTGTCCCTAGAAAGAATATTGTAACTAGGTGATCCATGTGCCCCCTCAGTCTCTGTGAGATCCAGAGGATGAGTCTCGACCAGATGATAAGTGTCAGTATATCCCTCCTTTCCTTTTCACGGTACTTTATTTTAGATTTAGCTGAGCAGACACTCAAATGCAATGCCTTCAAAGGTCAGAAGGAATCACCTCAAGGAACAGGAAGAAGAGTCACAACAAAAATCATGGTTAGATAAAAAAAAAAAAACTGCATCTGGGCCAGAACTATACCCTGAATAAACATCTCAGACAAGACCCTCTCTAGTTTTCACAAAGATAAAGAAAGAGAGGGGGTAAGCACATCCAGATTTGCAAGATTTGGTTATTTTATTCTAACCTTATAATCAAAGTACTAGCATGCATGTTTTTTTGTTTCCAAGTTTGAAGGGCTGACAACTTCCTAGATTACTTCCTATTCCACCTGATGCATTGTAGATTATGGGCATTTCTGAATTCATGCTTGATTTAGTAGTATTTGGGAGCAAAATTGGGAGCAATTCCACACAGTAAGTTGTTTTTCTTTCCCATTCTCCAACTACATCTGTTCCATCCAAAAGTCATCTAAGTCATTTAAACTTCAAGCACCCTGATATTGCAACATAGAGCAATGGGTGCAATCAATACAGAGCATAATATCTTACAGATGGAATAGGTGGTGACATCTGGTCAAACCTGTCTGGGCTTGGAAGTAGGGATGGGCCTAATTAAAATTTTAATAGGAGACCACCAAGGAATACTAAGGCTGGAGGCTAGACCAAGATGGTTTTAAAAAAAAAAAGACTCCTGGAAAAAGTCAGCAGGAAGCTTTTTCCATCTTGTGGACCAACAAAATTGCATGATGTGTCCATGAAGTCACCAAGAACAGAGTTCAACTCAAAGGCCTATTGTTAAGCCTCCTCGTTCACCTGTAGTGGCAAACTAGAACTATAGCATCTCCATCAGAGGATGTTCAGCTTCAGCTTGAAGAATCCAGCCAATGTAGCAAGAATTCCCCATTTTTCTCAGTAATTAGCTCTATGACTACATTGATCTTCCCATCAAGAATTTTTTGATTAGGTCCTGCCAATATTTTTATAATTTAACTAGAATGGGACAATGATCAGTTGTGTGGCACTTCCATCATCTCAAGAACCATACCAGCTTTTTCATGGTTTCCATATCTTAAGCATCTGCAAGATTTAATGCACATGTGTTTTCCATGCATCTTGGTTGCTCTCTAACAAGGTTAAGTAGCCTGCTGTTCCAAGGCCCCGGATTTTTGTGGTCCTTTTGAAATTTCTCCCTAAGTATGATTACTGATAACCATCAATTACCATTTTGAGATGGGAAGCCCATTAAAAACTTTTAAAAAGGCTTACCACTTTGTTAAAAAGTAGAATTTCCAACTTGTCCCAAAAAACTTAACTGTTTATATATATAAAGTGGTCACTTTCAACTTTGGGATTCTCAGCCTCTTACAGATGGTAACTGTAGCGTTTGGCACTAATCTTAGCTAACTGATCTAAGTTTGTCTTCCTCACTAACCTGTAGCATCCAGAATTGTACATCATAGGACTGATTATTCCCAAATAAAGTAGAATAACTTAACCCATGGCTTAAAATCAGAAAGATTCAAAATCTATACTCAGCGGAACTTCGCTGTGGAAGAATTACATTCAAATATCCCTGATTGTTGTTCAACCTCTACTTGAACAGGTCCCAAACTAATGGGTTCCAGTGTTCTTACTGTTATACGTTTCCCCTGTAATTTCCACCTAGCCAGTTTTGTTCATTTTTTCTTCTTTTATTTGGAAGGAAAACATATGCCTGACAGAGCTTAATTGATGCACCAAATCAGCCTTTTTCCACATTCTTTTTCTGAAGGGCTGATAGAACTTGTTTTGGATCCAATGACAAGCCCTGGTACGTCTGAGACACTCGTATATTATCTAGCTTACAAATCATGAGTAAATCTCTCTATTTATCATTAGGGTTGGTCAAAAACAAAATGTATCTTGAATGAAAGGAGGAAGATTTAGATTTCATTAAGGGTTGCTTTTGCATTGCTAACACATGTCTTTAAGTTCCCCCACCCCAGGGAGTCAAAGGATAAGACCAAAGTAAAGTCTGAGTCAATATTTACCAAAATGGTTGCATGTTGGAACCTGGTAGAACTCCTTCTGAAATTTTGGCAAAATCTTGAATTTAATTGCTTTAAAGATCATGCTGTTTCATCCCGGAATGACCATAGGTGTATCTTGCAATGGTTCTAGTTGTTGCATAATACTTTCAGCAACTTGAAAATCCATCATGATTATTCATTTAGCTGGTATATATTGCAGAGCATATGACTAGATGAGGAATGGGTTATAGAGAGAGGGAGAACATTCAGTTAGGATGGCCATTGTTATTGGGACAAAACTTTGAGGTTGAAATCCAGATTCCCACTGAACATAATGAGGAGGGAGTGTCCATAACGAGGAATAAAGATCCACAAGCACAGCAAGGTTGCCCCATTGCCTTTTGAAATAGGAGAAGAATCCCTTATGAGCCACGCTAAGGAAAGCAAGAGCCATGAAGTTGTCCATCAACATTTTATACATTAATAATTATTTCTCAATGTACATCTCTATGTAAATCATCATATGCACATTTTATGCAAAACTATGTATACTTTTGACCTTTGTTTCAGTGATGCATTCAATCACCATAAGTACTTTGGTAAATTTAAATGCTTATTTCCCAGATCCATCAAAGCAAAGCCACTCTTTAGACAACTAGATTAAGCCTCCCAACAAAAGAGACCTTTGAGTTAATGTTCCTAGACTTTTCTTGTCAACATATTAATATATTTGAATGTGCAGAATTCCCTTTTGGATGTGAAGAAGACTAGAATGTCTTGAATTTGAACAAGGAAATTAGTTCCTTCTTCTCCCACCAAGTATCAATGTTGTTTTTACCGGACTCTGCAAAATGGAACCATTTTTGCATAGTAACCTTGGGGAAATGTCTCTTTGTCAAAACAAAAAAACATCCTCAGGGTAAATTTTACAGAATGATCCTTGTAATGGGGATGTTCCAAAGGCGCTTTTTCCACAAGACAAGTGGACTTTCTTGGTTCTTCTTTTTTCTTTTTCTTTGAAAATGTTTCATCTCATCCAAGAAACTTCTTCAGTTCTAACTGAATGGGGATGACTTTTATATCATTTAAACAATGCTTGGGTCATGCTATGAAGATATTACTAGTGGGAAAATAACCTAGTAGTTATGAACCTAATAGTTCATTTTTGGGAACAAACTGAAAAAAAAAATCAGCAGACCAAATAGAATGGAATAGGTGGAAACTGATTCTGATTGGAAATGTGAAAAAGGCATGACAAAAAAACAACAACAACAACACTAGCACATTTTATTGCAGCATGAGATAACAATACTGATGGTGGTGATGATGGTGGTGGTGATGGTGGTGGTGGTGGTGGTGGTGATGGTGATGATGGTGGTGATGGTGATACTATTCAGCACACAATCACCACCATATGAAAAACCTAGATGAAAAATGTTTGCTGATTTCTTAAAAGGTTTTGGCTGTGATCCTGGGGCATGGATGATTCATGAATCAAAATTATAGACTTACACAGGTGTGTGCAAAGCTAGGGTGGGGCTTTAGGAAGCAAAGAAATCTAATGTGGCAGTAAAAATTGGCATGTGATATTAAAGACATTTAATCAGACAAGAGGCGACATCTATTTATCTGAGAAGAGTCAGGTAAGGAATGGACTGAGGTCTTTGCCAAGGAAGGACACATTCTGATCCACAAATGGTGCTTCAGAGTCTGAAGCTGTACCTAGGAACTCTAACTAGCAAACTAATAGACTAACAAATGTTAGCTGTAGCTTACATAACCTATGCCTTTTAATAGAATTTGTTGGTCAGAAAAGTTGGCCAGACTTTTTTATACTTGCCTACCATAGATTAACACAGCTCTTCCCCTACAGGTCTACACTAGGAATTCATTTGTTCAGAAACTTTGGATATGAAGGCCAGTGTGTCAGTGTCAACTGAAGTCTCACACCCTCTTCAGGCTGGAAAAGGTACAGGCAACTGATAGATCTGCTAGACTAGAGTCATCTTATAGGGAGGATGGGGGGAGGCATAACAATTTAATAAATAAATAAAAATAAAATAAATAAACAACTGGCTTCTCCAGGAAACTGCCCCTGTGTGTTGCCTCAAAGACAATTTAGAGGTGAACCTGAAGGAGCTTCTGGTCCAGATAAATTGCCCGGATAATCCCAAGGCCAAGTCAGAGAACATTTTCGAAGGAATGGTGCATATCTTTGGAGGAAACTACATGCCACATGTGTTAAAAATAGCCTAATATCTTTAAGTCTATTGCCCTTGTAAAATAACCTCAACTAGAGACTTTGAACTAGCTCTGTGACAGGACCTGAATTGAACAGTGAATCCCGATTTACTTTTTTTTTTTATCTCAATTTCCCAGCTTTATAAGAATGCCTTAAAATGTGCACTTGGCGTAGGGAAAAAATTCCTATCCAAAAATAAAACCTCTGCTATTAGCCTTTAAAACTAGCAGCAATTAGAGACAGATTAATTTGAGGGAGGGCTGTATATTTTGGGGAAGGTACAGTACAGAGTTATCCCTTCACTCCCAGCATTAACCTCCCCCAAACTATCCTGTTCATGACAATTATAGGTTTTTAGCACCACTAAGAGAATTAAAAGCTGGATTTTAATAGTGGTGATGGCCTTTTCAAGGGGGTTGAAGCACTGGGGCAGAAGAGGTGGCAGCAGAGAGGGGCAGATAACCTATCATAAATACATATTTGCATTCCATACCCAGAAAAGGCCTCCAAAAGAACATTCCTAACTGATACCCATAGAATATCTTAAAAGCAAAACAGTACTTCTTTGACTGAAGATAAGAACATTTTCCTGCCTACAGTTAAAGCATGGAGCCTCCAGGAGCAGCAGGCCCTGTTTAAGATTCTGGGAGGCTTCTAGACAGAATGATAACTTGACTCCCAACTTTTTCTTCTCCTTGCTCCTTGTGTTGATGTCATTCCCCCTCTTCTTTTTACTCACCCCCCCCCCAGTTTTGAGGTCCACTGAAGTCCATGACATAGTAACTATGCATGTGGAAATGCCAGATAATTTTTGAAGATATTAATTTTAAGGCTTGAAATAAAAGCTACAAGCTCGATCATTTCCAATACGTAACCATACTGTTTATGTTATATCCCCCATCCTGAAATCTGGTTGTGTTGTTTTAAGGTGACCAACTTTTTTACAATGAAAAGGAGGACACAAATAAATTGAAGAAAAAATATCGTAAATAAAAGAAACATTTTATTCATTGCAACAATACAGAATACACTATAATATAATAAATGCATAATAAAAAACATTTGTAACAATAACATTTTATATTTTAATTATGCTTACATGCCGCGCCCCCGCCCGCAGCCGCCCTGCCAGCACTGCTGCCCCATGTAGAGCAGGCCCCGTGGCTCCCAAAGCACCAACTGCTCCGGCTCCGGCCCTGGGGGGGGGCAGCCCGTCGACACACCCCACCTGCAGTCGCCCTGCCAGCACCACTACCCACCCTACACAGCCCCGTGTAGAGCAGGCCCCGCGGCTCCCACAGCACAGGGGGCAGCCGGCCACTGTCGCCCCCACACCCCCGCCCACAGCAGCCCCACCGCTCCTGCCTCTGGTGCCCACAGCCATTATTGCCCTAGCAGGGCCAAAGATCAAGAGAAAGTTACCATGGCGTTGCCACTCCAGTCTCCTCAAGGTATCTTCGTGACTAACTAGGAGATGGTGTAGTTGGGTAGCAGGGAGGGGTGCAAGTTCCTGCCAATTTGCCTTCGCTGCAGACAACTTACATGTGCAAAGTTTGTCGGCTGGGTGTTTTGGCACGCTCAGTAGCAATTCCTATTGGCTTTCAAAAGCCAATAGGGGGAATAGCACAGCTCATGCAAAAGTTGAAAAAAAAAACATCAAAAAAAGATGCCGGAACGCCGTTCTGAGCATTCTATGAGGGAAAAAAGCCCTGCAGATTAGTCTTCAAATATCGAAATGGAGGACATGTAGGAGGACACTTTTTGAGGGAGGACAGAACTCACAAAAGGAGGACTGTCCTCCCTAAAGGAGGACGGTTGGTCACCTTAGTTGTTTCATCATGGTATTGGGGGGGGGGAAATGGTCCAGAGAGGGCTGAGCAAAGAGTGCTGAAAATGTATATCTATGCCATACAGCAGTGGTTCTCAACCATTCTAATGCCACGACCCCATAATACACTTCTCCATGTTGTGGTGACTCCCAACCACTTATACATCACCGGGTGCCAGGGACGTGGCCAAAGAAAAGAGGAAAAAAATGGCGGATAGCCTTGTTTGGCGACCCCCTTGAAATGGTCGTTCGACCCCAAATGGGGTCCCGACCCACAGGTTGAGAACCACTGCCATACAGGGTCACCCAAGGCACAAAGCTTCCCAACTAAAGTAAGTTGGCACCTACATTGGGCAGCAGCCATATAGGAAAATGCTGGAGGAGAAGGATTATATTAATGACAATGGCAAAAGATACATTTCATACAGCTCAGGAAAGGATAAAGTTAAACCCTTCCTGTATTTTACTAAAAACAACAACAACACATGGATGGATAAAAGAAATAAACAGAGGAAGGAGGAAGAATTAGGATCTAGGTTAGACGTTAGAAGGACAGAGAGAGAATGTTTCCAAGACAGTTTCCCTACGTCTATAATGGACATGTTTGCATGTCAGGACAGATTTTGCTTTAAAAATTAAGTATCAGCATCTTGAACTGGCTCCAGGATGAATAAGCAGACAAATTAGATGCCACAAGTACTGGAATACAACAGAAGCCTGGAGGGATCAAACTTTGAGAGATGAGTTTTAGTGGATTCAGTGAGTTTTAATATCTCTTTTGGTATGCCTAGGACTTACTTACTTGCTTTATTTCCCATCTTTATTAGTTTTACAAATAACTCAAGGTGGTGAAAGTATCCAATGCATGTTAAGAGAAATGGTGGACCCTCTGTTTTTTCATAATTATTATCTAGAGCAAGCATTTCTTTTGGGGGCAAAAGAATAAAAAAAAAAAGGATGGTGGCTGCTCATTTGCAAATGTACTTGATAAAAACTGATGATCATGATCTATTTTAATCCTACCTCAGTTTTCAATGCAGCACCTGGTGGACAAGATAAATGACTATTATTGCAAGAAAAAGAGGGATGGGGTTGATTCTACTGATTCTCTTGGTGGTCATTAATAACATTGGTCAAGAGATATTTCTAAAAAGTGCATCCATTTTGGAACTGGGGGCACCGTCTTATATTTCCACATGAAACATAAGTAGACAATGCAATGGAATAGGAAAGAAGATGGTATGATGGGGAGAGAAGCCAAGTTGACAATAGGGGTGTATGCACTAACATACAGGTTATCCAGCCATGCATAGTGCTAAACTTTTCCAATTTCTATTAAGTTTCTACTGTGGAGCTATGGTTAGACTGGGAAGACAAAGGTTATCCATGAAATTAAATGACTGATCTAAGCAAGTATCATAATTCAATCTAACTTCTCACAAAATTGTTTCAAGAATAAAATTGAGAAGGGAAAGTACTGTGATAGCAATGACCATGTTAACATAGACTTCTTGGATCTAGTCCTCTTTTTAAAGACCTCTAAATCTATGTCAGGGTTCTTCAAACTTGGCCCTTTTATGACTTGTGGACTTCAACTCCACAAGTCATAAAAGTTCACAAGTCATAAAAGGGCCAGGTTTGAAGAACCGTGACCTATGTATAGAAGATGCTCACATAAGTTATGAAAAAAAGCTTGGAAAATGCCATTCTGTAGAAGTCCCAAAGCCAATTATTTAGGCAAAATGTCCATGGAGGACAATGCACAATGATTGCAAGAAATAAGATGCAACTGCGGTAGCCAATATGAGCTGGCCTCTCCCTGATCACGTTATCAACTACATTGTTGATGAAACTGCTAGATCATGTTCACACTGAAAATTGTGTAAGGAGAAAGTGGAAAATACTACTTTAAAGCTGAAACAGCCAAAGGTTATTTTAAAATGCTTCCATTATGAGCTGGGGATGAGAAAAAGACAATATCAAGGAGACATGACATATAAAAAAATGGCTCCTTGGCCATGTTTCTGCCTTAATTAAAGAGCAGTGGTGCAGTGGTTAGAATGCAATATTGCAGGCTAACTCTGCCCACTGCCAAGAGTTCGATCCTGACCTGCTGAAGGTTGACTCAGCCTTCCATCCTTCCAAGGTGGGTAAAATGAGGATTCAGATTGTTGGGAGCAACATGCTAACTCTGCAAACCGCTTAGACTAGAGAGTGCTGTAAAGCACTATGAAGTGGTATATAAGTAAGTGCTATTGCTATTAATTAGAGAGGTGTGAAGATGAGTCTGAATAGGTACAAAGTGGATCCCTCATCAATTTCCCCTTTGCTAGAGCAAGCTGCTACTGGGAGTTTATGATCTGAAGGGAGAACTGAAATAATCCCCGGAAAGGTCATCTGAAGGAGCAGAGGCCACTCAAGGAGAAGCTGTGTTAGCTACTAATAGGACAGAGAATTTTAATGAATCTGATAAATTCCATCAAGGATATGAGCATAAGAGCTGGCAGGTCCACAGCGGTGGAAATGATGTGTTTGGACTTGGATGAGATTTTTGTTTTGTTTTGTTTTTGACAAAACAGCCCTGCAAGCAAGATGAGAAAATGTAGGTGGGAACACTTGTGGGGAAACTCAATGACTGGGGCATGGATTTAGTTTCAACCGTTGGGGATCAGTTGTATGAAGGCAAAAGAAAGGAAGCAGTAAGCAAACTATGGAAGGTGTGATGAAGGATGCAGCGGGAGCTGAGGCTGATTGCACCAGATCTTTTGCAGCATTGGAAAACTGAATAAGGAAAAATCAAGAAAGAGAGACAACGCAATGCAGGTTCACAAAAATGCCTCTTTCGCCTTTGGAAATTCACAGTTGAAGCAACGGGACAACCTACAATAACAATAATAACAAAAATAACAATAATAAAGTTGGAAGGGACCTTGGAGGTCATCAGGCAGAAAACCCTATACCATTTCAGACAAATGGCTGTCCAGTCTCTTCTTAAAAACTTCCAGTGTTAGAGCATTCACAACTTCTGGAGGCAGTTTGGTCCACTGATTAATTGTTCTAACTGTCAGGAAATTTCTCCTTAGTTCTAGGTTGCTTCTCAGTTTGATTAGTTTCTACCTGTTGCTTCTTGTCCTGCCTTCAGGTGCTTTGGAGAATAGCTTGACTCCCTCTTCTTTGCGGCAGCCCGTGAGATATTGGAACACTGCTATCATGTCACCCCTTGTCCTTTTCTTCATTAAACTAGACATACCCAATTCCAACAACAGTTCCTTATATGTTTTAGCCTCCAGTCCCCTAATCATCTTTGTCGCTTTTCTCTGTACTCTTTCTAGAGTGCCAATATCTTTTTTATGTTGTGGTGACCAAAACAGGATGCAGTATTCCATGTGTGGCCTTACCAAGACGTTGTAAAGTGGTATTAACACTTCACATGATTCTATCCCTCTGTGTGTTATGGTTCCGGCTAATGAAACACTTCAAAGAACTTCCAGGCATTGATTTTCCTAAAAGTCATTTATTGTTACAAAATGTCAGCACAGGCATAATGAAGGTATGCCAAGATCTAAATTCTCTTCCCCTGAGCAATTAAATTATCAGCATGTTCTCTCCCTAAATTAGCTATCATATATCACATTATCCAATTAGTGTGAAGGTCAAAGGTTTCCTTCCTCTCTCTTTCCCAGGCTTTCCCCTCCACCCTCTTCTGCTCTGCATTAACTCTAAAAATACCAGACAGTTCTGCATATTGTCAAAGCAAGAATATACAGTATTTGCAGCGTTGACACTGTGAATGCAGCCTAGCACTGTGTTGGCTTTTTTGGCAGCTGCAGCACACTGCAATACAATCTTACTACAGATTGTAATTCTGGGCAAGCAGAATTCCATATTGAATGTCATGCACTGTAGTGTTAATCCAAACTGAAAAAAGGGGAATTCTGGTTATTTTAGAATAAAGCAGGACAGTAATAATTTTTACAAAAGCTTTTCAAGGGGGGAAAAATCTGCAAAACAATGTGAAAAAATCCCCCAGTTTAAAATGAGGACTAGAGACACTGCTGCCATTTGGTAGCATAAGTTAACCAGACTTGCTTGGTTGTGACAAAGTCATCACATTCCTGCATGAAGAGGACAAATTTGGGTATAAAGAAGTTGGAAACCACTTAGTACCTCCTTCATGGTGCCTTTGATGTTTCTTCTTTCCACTCCTTCAATAATTTTTTTTCTGTAAAGTTTTTCTTAACCGACAGGTAGACCATTGCATTTATCCTGTGTTCCAGTGGTTCTATAGCAAATGGTGCTGGGGCCAAAATAATGACACATGCATAATGATCATCACAGAAATAAAGCCATTATGTATTTGTGACCTAATGGCAAATGCAAACACAAGTACTCCTTGAGTTATGGCTGCAACTGGGACTAGGATTTCCCCTGTCAAGCAAGATGGCTGTTAAGTGAGTCACTCCAATTTTATTACCTTTTTTGGCATGGTGGTTAAGTGAATCATTGCAGTTAAGTGAATCCAGTTTCCCCATTGACTTTTCCTGTCAGATGCCGGCTGAGCAATTGTTGTTGTTGATCTTATCATGCAAACTTTGTCAATCCTGTCACACCTGACTATAGTTTGTTTATTTAAAGGAATTATGACTAATTCCTTTAAAACACGGGTGTCAAATTCACGATGTCACGTGACGTGTCGCGACATATCGTGACTTTTTTCCCATTGCTGGCAATAGGGTGGGCGTGGTTTTGACATGACGCATCCAGCCTGCGGGCCGGCAGTTTGACATTCCTGCTTTAAAAGATCTTTATGCCTGTGAGCTGAAAGCTGTATCCAAGATCTGAGAATCTATCTGCCTTATTGGGCTTCTTGACTGCAGAGAGAACTATCAGCTTGTTCAACCATACATGCATGTGATTCACATGAAGACTGTCATACTAAATACGGGTAATCCTCAACTTATGACCACAATTGAGCCCAAACTTTCTGTTGCTAAGTGAGACATTTGTTAAGTGAATTTTGTCCCGTTTTATGACTTTTCTTGCTACAGTTGTTAAGTGAATCACTGCAGTTGTTAAGTAAATCACATGGTTGTTGTTGACTTTGCTTGTCAGAAGATGGTCACAGAAGGTGATCGCATGATCCTAGGACACTGTAACCATCATAAATAGGAGTCAGTTGCCAAGTGCTTGAATTTTGATCACGTGACCGTGGGGATGCTGCAATGGTCATATGTCATAAATCACTGTTTTCAGTGCCATTGTGACTTTGAACAGTTATTAAACAAACTGTTGTAAGTCGAGGACGACCTGTATGTCAAGATGTTTTCAAGCATCCGAGAACTGGGGGGAATTTGCCAACATCCCCTAACTCCCTTTTTAGCCTTATGCATGCAGGGACAAACACTTTAGGGTACTGCATTGTGTTTGCATATTTAGCTAAACTCCCCGGAACTGAGTGTGAGTTGCTTCTTTCTCTTTGCTCCCGCTTTGGAATGACTATTTCCTCGTTTTCTTCAAATTTAGCAACATTAATCTTTGATATTATGTTGTGTTTATGCCTTTTGCTTATTACTGAACCAGTGCAATCTTAACAACACTGCAAATGTAAAAGGTCAAAGCTCCTTTGAGTCAAGTTCAATCTCAGGTGACTTCTGGAAATTTCCATGTAGTTTTCATCATAATATGAAAGAAGTTGTTTCCCATTGCTTTCTTCCAGGTTGTTTTTTAAACTTTCTAGTGTAGCCTACAGCCCTGGGTCTCCTGTCAGTCTCCCCTCCAAGTCCTAATAAGGTTTGACAGTGCTTAGCTTTTTTAGATTATCCAAGGTCAGCTAATCCATTTGAAAATCTGCTCCAAAAAGGGAAGAGTGACTTAATGATTCTGACAAGGGTTAGCCAATCAGCAGTGTGTTAACTCTTATCCTTTCTGGTATGTTTGGTCCCAAGAGGCAAACAACAGCTTCAGGGTGAGGAATTAATTAGGGGAACAATGCAGAGAGGAGTTGGGCGGGGCCTGCTTTTTTAGCATCCTTGTCCTGACTGGATTTCAATGGAAGGGAGGTGATCAATCCTGCAATTGCTAGAGCAGGGGTTTTCAAACCTGGCCCTTTTATGACTTGCTGGCTGAGGAATTCTGGGAGTTGAATTCCACAAGACATAAAAGGGCCAAGTTTGAAGACCCCTGTGCTAGAGTATTAGTTTTTTTTAAAAAAAGAAAAATCAGCAGGAAATCCAGTTATCACATCTTCCAGTAGTTTTGGTCCTCCCTAGAGCTTGGCTTGCTTTCTTCCTCTCTGACAAAATGTTCAGCTTATTCTCTTAGGATTTCAACACTTCTGTGGAGAATCTGCCTGGCCCAGCCGCCTGTCTCCCCATAACGTCCATCTACTTCAACCTCCGCCTTCAGATCATCTCCCAAATACAACCATTGCCTCAGCTAACCTCTTGATCTCGCCTCCTCGGAGAACAACTCTGACTCCAGAGACTTAGATGCTAAATACTCTGTCTGGTCATCTGCTAGTCTCCTTCAGTTTCACAGTCATTTCACGTTCATGACTTTGCCTGCAATTTGTAAAGAGGATTTTGAAGTGACCTTTAGCAGGGCAGTAGGATCTTCTGATGACTCATCATATAACGCAATCTCTTTCCACCTTTAAATATATTGTTCATCAGTTCCCAGTATGTTTTGATTAAGCTGGATGGGGATTCTGGGAATTGATTCAAAACAGCTGGAAACCAGCATGTCCACATAAGGAGTAACAAAAGAACTGTAGCAATGTTTCTCTAGCTCTGCCCCCTTCCCCAAACACCCATAATTGATGCAAAAGAGAGCTGCATGTGGTCCTCTGCTTGGGCTGATGGTGACACCATCCTTTCTTCATTTTTTGAAAAGAGCATCTTGCCGTTTGAAGAGCAGCCATCTGAACTCTACATGGGGGTGTGGAATGCAAGTACACCAGACAGTTAAAAGGCATTGGAAGAATATCTGAAAGACAATGAAGAAGATGCATTGAAGCTAGTACATAAAGAAGGCTTATTGAATACTGGAGAGACCAAATTGGCCTAAAAAAGACCAACTGAAGAATAGAAAAGAGACACAGCAATGTAAAGTATTACATGGCCAGTACATTAAAAAAAAAACAAATAGCAGACAAAACAGATAACAAGAAGACCTGGCATTGGTTAAGAATAAGAAAATTGAAAAAAGAATCAGAAACGTTAATTTTGGCTGCACATTACCAAGCCTTAAGAAAAATGCATATCAAGCTAGAATTGAGAAGATATTGATAGCAACAGATAGCAAATTCCATCTCTACAAAGAAGCCGAAGAAACAGTGGACTATCTAGATAGTTCTGCAAGAAGATTGTTCAGACTACAAACAACGGCATGAACAAGTAGCAATAATGGTGCATTGGAATATCTTCAAGAAATAGCATTTGCCTGGAATCAAGAACTACTAGGACAAGAAAAATAATAATAGAAAATTTCTATTAAATGAAGAAGCAAAAGCACTCTGGGGCTTAGGAATTCAAACAGACAAGGACCTATCACATAATATCCCAGACTTAACAATTTTTAATAAGAATGATGAAAAAGTCTTGATGGTGGATGTTGAAGTACCTGAAAGCAGCAGAATACAAAAGAAAGAACTGGAGAAAAACCACAAAATACAAATACCTGCAAATAGAAGTAGAATGACTGTGGCAAAATAAAGCAAATACACTCCCAATAGAAAAGGCACAGCCCTAAACTTCTGGAGAACCACCTGAACTGCATGAGCATTGACAAACCCACATCAGTCAATTGCAAAAGCCAGCCAAAATTGAAATAGCTAACATCCTGGGATAATACATTTAACACCATCAAACAAAATCTGCCTATTCCCAGGTCCTTGGAAATAACTCAATAGGCAGATAAAAATGCCAATCCAGTTTAAACATCCGTCTGACTATGCAACCAACCACAATTCCTTATTCCAAAGGAAGTAGTTTGGCGTTAAAAAGGGGAAAAAAGCAGACTTCATTACAGTCATGGTAGAACACAATAACTTCAGTTATGGTTATAATGCAATAGTGTCCATGATCAGAATATTTCTTCTTCCCTTTGTTTTTAAATCAGGTTAATAATTTCACTATATTTTCCTTTTGATTTAATGTATAAAGATTGCGGAAATTATTAAAAAATGTATGCGCTTTTGAGCGCATGTGGATTGCAATCTATGCATTTACAGTAGTTCTTGTTAAATGGCCTGTATCTGTAAGTATGTATGTTTCTTGCTATATTTTATACTTAATTCAGATAGGAATGCATGAAAGACACAGAGCTCTTTCCCTAAATAAATAAGGTTCCTAAACAGTTTACTAAAAACATCCGAATTTCATTCTGTGGATTATTGGAGCGCTTTACAATGCTATTAAAATCACCATGAAACCATCAATAAATAGAAGTACTGAGAATATATAAATCAATCTACCAGTTGCTAGCATGGCTAATAACAATGGATGAAAACAACTCTAAACCACCTCAGAAATGTGAAAAAGTTCATTACTTGTCAAAGTGATGTCAGGTTCAGTAATGACTGATCTTCTGGGAAGGGAAGCCTATCTCTGAGTGCCACTGCTGAGAAGACCATGCCTCTTCTTTCTACCTTGCACACCTCTGATGGAGAAAGTCTAGAACTTGACTAGACTTGCTTGAAAGAAGGTGGTGCTTCACATCTTAAGTCTGCTAAGTCAAAAATAGCATATTGGGGACAGAAATAAATTGAGAGGAAGAAGAGACATCTTTCAATGGATGAGAAGTAATTTATCTAATAATTTAGCTATTTAAGCTGCCTGGAGTGTGAGTTGGGTAAGTTGGGTGGCCATATTAATATGTTTAATAAATAAATGGTCCCAACAGGCTGGCTAAGATTTTTATTTCCTGAAGCAAAGTTCAAAATTGCTCTCTCTTCCTCCCTACATCAATGCTGATAAGACAGAAGGATATATCTTATTTCAACTCAAGCAATAGGATGTCTTTTTCCAACAAGCTAGTTTTGGCATGCCCAGCAGGCTGACTGGCACACATTATTCTGCCCTTCAGCAGTTCCTAGCTGGATGCTGTTGCCCTTCAACCATCAGGATTGGCTGCTTGTTCACATCAATAATTTTCCTGCTGTGTATTAGATCAATTACTCTATAGGTAGCACTCCAAAAAAGGATGCTACCAAAGACTAGATATCTGTGACCAAAGTTTTTTTTTTTTCTGAAGAGAAGGTAGTGGAGAGGTTATTCCATAATAGATTTCTCTACTCAACAGAGATGGTTTTATAAATGTTATTTATTTCTGAGAGGAAACAGTATGTTATTTATTTCTAAGCAGAAACCAGATTGCAAGAGGACAATTTAATTAGAAACATGGGGGGAATTATCAGAAGAATGGAAAACAAAGAATATTGCTTAAAAAAATGGTGTGTTCCTCTCTCCATCTTTTTTATCCCATTGTCTTTCTTAACTGGCTCCCCAGTTCCTGTAATACCAGGATGCACTTAGTGAATAAAATGTCTTCCTTGCTAAGCTAACTTTTTTTTTGGCGTCTTCATGCTGGGTGACTTCTGTCCTCAGGATTACATAGCATTTTCTCAGAAAAGGTTTACAGGCTCCGGTCGAATTTGATTAATTGTGTGTGTGCAATTATTAGTAAAAGGGCGAAGTTGGGTGTGGATCCATTTAAATACCAGAGAGAAAAGAGAGAAACTTAAAGGTGCCCTAGGGAGTGAGCTGGATTATGGGTGCAAGATCTAGGGAGGGACAAACCAAGAAAGAACTGGGAGGGTTGAGAGTTTAGTTAACTGTATGCCAACCACCTTGAGAAAACCCTAAAGAGGGAGATTTATGTTTATCTCCTAGCATTTGATCTATGATCAAAGTAAATACATGATGAAAAGCTATATACACACAAACACTCAGAGACAGACATTTTAGCTTCAAAGCTTTGCAACCTGACATCTTTCAGATATCTTGAACTACAATTCCCATCACTCCAGGCCAGCATGGCTATTGACTACTTTAGCTGCATGGCAGTTGGAGAGCTGAGAGAGCTTCAGGCGATCAAGGTGGGAAAGCCCTTCCAGATCAGTGGATGTACAATCTGTAAGCCAGGATTCTCTCGTAGATCTCAGCAGGCCTGCAAGGTATCCATGGTGCAGGAACAGAGATAACAGAGCAATACTGTCAACCATGGTATAGAAAACATGTGACCAACCACACGTGATGGCTATTATTTTGATAAATCTTCTCCCCGTGGTAGATATTTCATGATAGCACAAAAAGCAAGTTTTCAAAGTTCCAAATCACTGATTGATAACAAAGAGATACAAAGAACCTTAACTCTTTACTGCCATTTAGTGCTCATTTGGGTTTTTACAGTCCAGATAGATTGCTTCAAACCATTAAATCCTAGCATGTGTGATAGACTATATGAGTAATTGTCAGTCCTCCAAAATAAACTAGACTAGGAAACCAAAGTTATGAATGCTAATGCTACTTTTATTATAAGATTATAATAACAGAATCCTGCAAGTCTCAATGTGCCTGTCCTCTCCCTCCCTTTATGTTCAAGAGAACTAGGTAGGGTCATGTTTGAGACACTTTATCAAGTTATATTTTGCACTGGACTAAGATATCTTTTCTCTGACTGTTGTCTTGGTTGAGGCTCTTCCTTTGGTTCCTCAAGGCTATTGTTACTGCCTATTACAAGAATCCACAAACCTGTCCCCAATAAGTAATCATCCAACAACCCCTATTTGAAAACTTCAGTCAGAACAGAGCTGAGCAGCATTGTCCCTTCTGTCTGGCAACCATATTCCCAGGCTTTGGCTGGCAACTTTCCATCTCTACTTGGAACTGCTGGGGACTGAACCCCTAAATTCAGTCCCCCACTGAATGGGAAGCCTGCATTCTATTGCAGACCCACAGTTCTTGACAATACAATTCATGGTAGTGGGAACTGGGAGATCAGACGCTACCTCAGTTTTGGCAATCCTTTGTCCTATGTGATTTGCACAAGGCATTCTGTATGCTGTTAATAATAATAATAATAATAATAAGTTGGAAGGGACCTTTGAGGTCATCTAGTCCAACCCCCTGCTCAGGCAGCAAACCCTATACCATTTCTGACAAATGGCTGTTCAATTTCTTCTTAAAAACTTCCAGTGTTGGCGCATTCACCGCTTCTGGAGGCAGGTTGTTCCACTGGTTAATTGTTCTAACTATCAGGAAGTTTCTCCTTAGTTCTAGGTTGCTTCTCTCTTTGGTTAGTTTCCACCCGTTGCTTCTTGTCCTGCCTTCAGGTGCCTTGGAAAATAGCTTGACTCCCTCTTCTTTGTGGCAGCCCCTGAGATATTGGAACACTGCTATCATGTCCCCCCCTTGTCCTTCTCTTCGTTAAACTAGACATACCCAATTCCAGCAATGGTTCCTTATATGCTTTAGCCTTCAGTCCCCTAATCATCTTTGTTGCTCTTCTCTGTACTCTTTCCAGAGTCTCAACATCTTTTTTACATCGTGGTGACCAAAACTGGATGCAGTATTCCAAGTGTGGCCTTACCAAGGCATTGTAAAGTGGTATTAATACTTCACGTGATCTTGATTCTATCCCTCTGTTAATGCAGCTCAGCATGTGTTGGCTTTTTTGGCAGCTGCAGCACACTGCTGGCTCATATTTAAATGATTGTCAACCGCAAATGAAATAGTTGACAGCCGCAAATTAGGACTTCAGAACAAAATTATCTCCAGATGAACATCCCTAAGGAGCAACAGTTCTTGCAATCTCAGCTATGCTGAGGTGGCATCAGGTTGTAGTTGGGAAGAAGGTCTAAATCTACACGGAAATGTGGTGATCTTAAAAGCTCTGAGAGAAGGGAGAAGAAAGCAAAGTGCCCCAGAGGAAAAAAGTTATTGCTATATTATCTGACTAACCTTCTGTGTTTTTCTCTGATGTAAAGTGGGTTTTTAAAGAAAAAGATGAGATATTGTTCCTCTTTTGATTTTCAAATCTTGTCCCCCCCCCTCTCTTCCTGGAGCTAAATTAAAAGCAGTTTGAAGTTTGGTTTCTTCTGTTGAAGTAATTATGTATTGGCAGAATGTTAAGATATTATTGTGAATTAAGGAGGGAGTTAACTAGGAGAACAGAAGAGGAAGGATTGGTTGGTTTGCGCTTCTAGAATCACTGAAGATTTGGAAGAGTTGCAGAAATTATTTGGTCCAATGAAGTGTTCAGTGCAGTGCAAGACAAGTTAGAGTATCCGAAAAGATAGCATTCTCATCTTCTACTGAAATTGCCCTATGGATAGTTCTCGACTTACGACCATAACTGAGCCCCAAATTTTTTGTTGCAAAGTGAGACAGTTGATAAGTGGGTTTTGCCCCATTTTATGACCTTTCTTGCCACAGTTGTTAAGTGAATCACTGCAGTTGTTAAGTTAGTAACACAGTTGTTGAGTGAACCCCATTGACTTTGCTTCTCAGAAGGTTGCAAAAGGTGATCACAGGATCCTGGGACACTGCAGCTGTTATAAATACATGACAGTTGCCAAGCATCTGAATTTTGATCATGTGATCATGGGAATGCTGCAATGGTCGTAAATGTGAAAAATGATCATAAGTCAATTTTTTTCATTGCCATTGTAACTTTGAATGCTCACCAAATGTAAATTGAGGACTACCTGTACTCTATCTTCATGCCTGGAAAAAGTCCCTCCAAGGCAGCAAATAATGATAATAATAACATTAAACATTAGAATGAGAATAGGGTAACACTTGTTATCCATGAAACTTGAATAGTTTTCAGAAACTCTGCTCCACAGATTATTCACTGGGTGAGAATCTGTCTGGTTGAGCTCTACCCACTGTTCTTGTAGCCTTCCTGCTACATCTAGACATCCCTGATTCAACTGCTCAGGTTGGCAGAAGATTCTCAAAGCTGATAGTTCTTGAGGGGGCTGGACTAGATGACCTCCAAGGTCCCTTCCAACTATTATTATTATTATTATTATTATTATTATTATTATTATTATTACTTCAATCTGCAGTCAGGTGGCCTATGGTCTGTGGAAGCTTAGGAGTTTGTGGCTACCATGGCAATCCTAGTCTTGTGTAAGTCATCAAGGGCCTAACACATATCAGGGACTGCAGGTTGGAAGTGGGTTTTGTCTTGTCTTGGGAGAAGGCACAAAGTGATCTGGCAGCAGAGGGCATTACCATCAGTCCTTTACCATATCCTGGTAATTGATTGCTTTTTGGCTTGCCAATATAGCCCACTCCCCAAGAAATAGAATCTATTAGACTGATCTGCCTTACATGACTAATGGATGTTTTGGAGAGATGGGTGGCTATACAAATTTGATAAATAAATAAATGGATCCGGAGGGCTTCCAGAGAAACGTGAGTGTGTATATGGGTGTGTTTCCTTGAGGATCTTGGAAGGAGGAGGTAATTTGATTGAGTTGCTGCCTAGAGTGGTCATGTGATGTGGGCTTTGGAATGGAACAGAAGAGAATAATAGAGTTGGAAGGGACTTTGGAGGTCTTCTACTCCAACCCCTTGCTCGAGCAGAAGACCCCTGTTATTCCAGACAAGTGGCTGTCCAATCTCTTCTTAAAAGCTTCAAGTGATGGAGCACCCACAACTTTGGAAGACAAGCTGTTCCACTGGTTAATTGTTCTCACTGTTAGGAAATTTCTCCTTAGTTCTAGGTTGCTTCTTTCCTTGATTAATTTCCAACCATTGTTTCTTGTCTTGCTTTCTGGTGCTTTGGAAGATATGTTGACCCCCTCTTTGTGGCAGCCCCTGAGAGATTGGAACACTGCTATCATGTCGCCCCTAATCCTTCTTTTCATTACACTAGACAAACCCAATTATTGTAACCATTCTTTATATTTTTTAGGCCTCCAGTCCCCTAATCTTCTTTGTTACTCTTTTCTGCATTCTTTCCAGTGTCTCAACCAAGACCTCTATGGCCTCTTGCAGTGCATCCAGTGGGTGGGATTCAGCTGGTTTGCACCAGTTTGGCAGAACCGGTAGCTAATTTTTTGTTGCCCAGGCCCAGAATGGACTTCTGGAAGCGGCATCCAAACAGAGAACCGGTCATTCACATATCTGAATCCCACCACTGAGTACATCCATCCCAGAGTGGTCCTTGGCTTTCCAAATAGTTCTAGAAGACAAAACAGCAGGAAATAGGCCTAGGGTTCCATTAGAAAAAGATGAAGAATGATTCCAACCAAACACAAGTAAGACCCCCATATTAGGGATTGCATATCAAAGATAAAGCAGCACATTATTCTTTTTACTCCTATCATGTGCACAGATAACTGTCCACTGGCCCATTTTAAAATGTGACCTGCTAGAGAGTGACAAGCCATAAGGTCATCTACAAAGGCAGTATGAAAAAAAGTTACTTGGATTCATTCAGATCTGAATTCTGACCAGGTAATATTGAGATGACAGAAGCAAGGTCCTAGATGGTTAGCTGGGATAAGATTGAATCTGTAACTCATGAAGAGGTGGGCAGGGTCTTCAGGGCTGCTAACCTGACTACCTTTCCATTAGATCAATGTCCCACTGCTTGTGAAGGCTACCCATGCTGACCTTATTTAAATACCCTCCCAAAACTTGATCTCAGGTATGTGGTGAGCCTCATATAGAACTGAGTCCAGGTTGTATGCTTTTTATTGCTCATTCAACGCATTACCATCATCATTAATTTGCCCTTCTTACATTGGTTAAATCTTTTAAATTGTTCACTGCCCAGGCATGATAGGATTGGGCAGCCTTAGCAATCAGATAAATCCATAAAGTCATTAAGCCTATGGAAGTGAAACTATCAATATAATAAAAAGGCAAACAAAAAGTCAATAACATATAGCCATAATTAGAAACTATAATTCATCCATTATTTCCCCCCTGAGCCATAACATTTAGACATTAATAACATGGCTGCAGAAAGAGGGCAAGACATCGGTTAATAACTTTTCAAAGCAAAGACTCGTGAAAGAGAGGGGCCCTTACTGAGAAGGCCCTGTAGTACAAAGTGCTTTGATTCAGGATTATTCAAACTGACATTTCCCCTCCTCCCCCTCCCCCCCTTTGCTTTTTCCTCCTTTCCAGCAATCAACTCACATCCCATGGCTAAAAATCATACTCAGTGTTTCATTGAACTGATTGTCCCAGCCTCCAGCCCGGCATTCTTTAGCGATATTGGACTGAAACTCTCTTTGGCTGTACTGGCTAGGAATTCTGGGAGTTGCAGTCCATTGTGTCTGGAGATTGTCACTGGGGAAGACTGGGTTCCTTTTTTTTTTTCCTTTTGTAGCCAGCCCTCCCTTTCTCTCATAAATAAAGAATGAATTGTTGCTCTAAGATACATGGAAAATTATAGTTTCAGTCTCCTGGCATGCTGAGTTACAAGGAGGGTCAACTGGCATTGGATGATAAACGAAACTCTGGAGAGCTGCCACAGGTCAGGAAAAACACGACTGACCTATGTAGGCACATTCTCTGACCTAGTATGGGACAGCTAGTTATGATCTTCTCTACTTTTGCAAAAACCCTGTGTAGAGCAAGCTTTGAGGAAGGAGAGTGATCCTGCAAGCTTAATGGATAAATAAGTATTTAAATCCAAGCTGTTCCCTGTCTTAGCCCAACCACCATCCCATAGTGCTTTTCCTGACCTCACCCATGTATTTATTTATTTATTTATTTATTAGTAATTTCAATTCCTAAGGCCTCCTGCTCATGCATGATTCTGAGAAGCTTAATATGGACTTTTACCAACCTTTCACAATTGCCCAAAAAAAGTAAAGAAAACCATGGAAATTAGATCTATATTGGAATTGTCACGAGTGGATCACAAGTGTCTTTGGGCAGATTTGAAAAGCCTCTGCAAATGACCATTTTGGGGATCTAGCAAGGGTGATCTCCTTTAGATGCCTACAAAAGGCAAAAGAGGTATAGGAAAAAAAGAGACAGTGAACAGTTCAACTAGCACAATTTATTTAAGCAAATAAAGTTATTTTAAACCAGGCCAGGGAATTGTAAATCGTGCATCACCTAAAATGTGATTCCTCAACTTTTCAGTAAATCAGAGATGGAGAATCTATTCTAAGAGGCTCCTCCCAGGTTTTCTGGGGGACTGTCTTCTCCCAGTTGTTTCTACCTGTCCAATCCTGTCCAGTAGGATGGGCACGCTCCGGGTCCCATCACCCAGGGAAAGTCAGCTGCCAGGAACCAGGGTGTGTGCCATTTCTGCTGTAGTGCCTGCACCATTTTTCCTCCAGAGATTAGGATAGCCCCAATCCTGCTTATGTCCCCAATGTGTGAAGGCCCTATTTCTGGTTAGGTTAGCTTCTATGAATTATTTTTCTTGACTAATGTATATATTTAATTTTCTTTTTGTATTGTGATTGTAATTTGGTTTTAATTGATTTTGATTGAAAAGCAAAGTCAATGGGGGAACTGGATTTGCTTAACAAATGTACAAAATTAGGCACAACTCACTTAAAATTGCATCATTTAGCATGGAAGTTCCAGTCCCAATTGTGGTTGTAAGTAGGGGACTACATATGTACACACAGATACACACACAGAGACACACACACACACACAAACACACACACACACACAGAGCTGATAGTTTCTCTTATGCACACCCTCTTAAAAAAACAGTAATTTAAACTAGGCATCAATTCTGAAAATGTTTTTAAAGTATTGTCTTAGGCTGGGGGTCTGAAACTAATTATAAGGAAAGTGGCATTCCTGCACATATGCAGAGTGAACAGCCACAGCAGTATCAGATCTGGAATCCAACAAATAAAGGGATAGCTTGCAAGAGAGACACTCAGTTCACGGAGTTATGATTATAGATAGGCAAATCTGCCAATTTTGGAGCGATTGGTTTTTGTAGCTCTTTGTAATCATCCATATCATTTATTTTTGACCTCACCTTTTATAAACTGAAGCGTCTGAAACAATTCACCCATTTTTCCTCACTGGATGAGCATTGGGGAAAAGACTGTCGCTCCACAATTGCTACAGGAAATGAACAGTTGGTGAAGAAAGATGGGAGTTGTTTCATTTGGAAGTCATAATTGTCTTAAGGATGCAACTGAACAGGCATGCTTGCTCAACATGCCTATCCAAGTGAAGTGCCATTCATGGATGAATTCATGATCTGGCACAAGATAATCAAGCCTCTCCAGGGCTGTTCTGAGTATACCGGGAGCAGTCCCCTTTGCTGATATGCCAACCGCCTTTGCATCCATCACTTCCTGCTTAATTACAACTTTGCCTCCCTTTCTGCCCCCCATTTCATCCCATTCCCAAAACCACATGGGAAAAAGATGGCCCAACCTGAGAACATTTAATGGACATTCTGGCCTCCCATCTCTCTGCCTGGAGGTGAGAAACAATGTTCCATTCAAAGGAAACCTCTCTTCTGTGCTCAGATGAGCCGGAAAGAACACAGTGAACATAAATATCTCTTTGGGAACAATGCCAATCCAGGCCTTTTGTAACCTGGACACACAGTATTGGGAGGTCAGTCCTGAGAACAAGGCACTATTATTCTGGACTGAAGCCCATCTGAGTGGAGAGTGCCAGGTTGGAGAAAACGATTTATAAACCACCAGGTGAGCCCAGAAGACCAGGAGTACGTAATTCCTCCAGAGGCACTCAGGTATGCTGTCTGCCTGCTGGTTCACCAAGAATGTTGCCTCATATTTTTTCCTGGACATTTTGACACCTGAGTGAAAGAATCTATGTTGTCCCAGAGAAAGCAGCAAAGCCAGAGGCTCAAGAGACTGCTAGGCACCTGAACGACGCCACAGAGCAGCAGGAGCAAGTCTGCTTATTTATGCGTCTCCTTTGCTGATTAATTTAAAGAGAGATGCCAGCGTCTTCCATTGATTAGATTAAAGGAGCTGCATGCAAATGCTTGCTTGATTGCCAATTCCCCACCCTACCAGCTGCACAGCAATTCCTAACCCAGTTGAGCCTTGGACTAGAAATCCATCCTCTTCAAGCTTCCTGCCTGTGGATGATGGGAATCAGAGACCTGCAATCAGGGGATGCTAGATTAGCAAAGATGGCAAAGTTTAATTTTGGTAGAGAGTAGATAGCTTTATACAACAAAAAGAATGCATGGAATGAATAATATAAGTTAAGAATACTGTTAACTATTTAATATACTATAGTATATTATTAAACTATATGGTAATATTGTAGTACAGTCTTAAAGTATTTATGAGGCTAGCGTTTGCATGAAAATGTAAAGACAGGCTTTATTTAGAAAATAGCCTGAATTATTCAATCTCTGATCTCTGTTTTGGAGCGGAAATAAGTCAAATGAATACATGAAGAGAAAGAAAGAAAGAAAGAAAGAAAGAAAGAAAGAAAGAAAGAAAGAAAGAAAGAAAGAAAGAAAGAAAGAAAGAGAAATAGCAATAACATTTAGAACAGTGGTTCTCAACCTATGGGTCGCGACTCCATTTGGGGTTGATCGACCATTTCACGGGGGTCGCCAAGCAAGACTGTCCGCCATTTTTTTCCTCTTTTCTGGCGGGTGCCTTACCTCCCTTGGGCTGGGCCAGCTGGTGGCCCAGCCGGTGGTCGGCCTGCTCTGTCTCTGCTGCTTGCCAATCACACCTCGGCCAGTGCAGGGGGCGGCACCATGCATGCATGGCGCTCCTGGGCAGGGAAAGTCCTCAACTTATGACCGGTTGGGTAGTCCTCGATTTACAACCGGTTTAGTCCTCGACTTACAACTGGTTTAGTCCTCGACTTACAACCGGTTTAGTCCTCGACTTACGACCGGTTGGGGTCGCAAGTCGAGGTTGAGAACCACTGATTTAGACTTTAATACCACTCCACAGTGCTTTGCAGCCCTCTCTAAGCTGTTTACAGAGTCAGCATGTTGCTCCCAATGATCTGGGTCCTCATTTTACCGATCTTGGAAGGATGGAAGGCTGAGTCAACCTTGAGCCGGTAAGAATTGAACTTTTGGCAGTCAGCAAAATTTGCTTGCAATACTGCATTCTAACCACTGTGCCCTACCACAACTCAGGAAGGAAGGAAGGAAAGAAGGAAGGAAGGAAGGAAGGAAGGAAGGAAGGAAGGAAGGAAGGAAGGAAGGACTTAGAAAAGATAAATAATAAAAACTTCAAGAGGATCAATCAAGCCAATAAGATGCATGATTCAGCCTTCCCAGGTAGAACTGTCAGGAAACACAACTAGATGAGCTTAGTTTACTTTATTGTAAAACTATATTAACAGAATCTTGCCAGTTTAAAAATGCAAATCTCCTGCCATCACCTTTACAGTCTGAGAACATTTTGGGAGCAGGGGTGTCCTTTCTGAGTCTATTTCTCCATCTATTAGGCAGCTGTGGGCTATGCCTTCTCTTATCCGACTATTCCCTAGACTGAATCTCCTCCCTATGTCTCCCAAAGTTATTTTCACATACCATTACATCATTTTACCTAGGCAGTGTTCACAAAAGCAGTGTCACTGCAATTTTATTTGCATTTCTATTTGCAGTGTGACATTGCACACATGCCCCAAAGGTATGGAGCTTGCATTGTGACACTGTTTTCACTAATGTGACAAAAGTTATGGGAATCTGCAGATGTTGCTATATGCAAACAAAATGTTGTAGTTGAGCAAAGGAGAAAATTATGCAGAATCCCTCTGCTAAAAATCTCTACATCTATGTTAGTGGTCAATAGCGTTATAGGTGCTGAAGGTAGATACTAAATGGCATTGCTACAGATTTATGGGAATTATGCTTAGATCTAGCCTGCTACTCTCAGGTCAGGAAGGCCTCCAGCCAGTAAATGTTCAGCTCCATCCAGTCCCCCCTCTCCCCCCCCACTTCACCCCAAATTAAGGGATTACAAGGTCATAAAAACGGAGTTTTATTGTCCTCCCCACTCTTGACTAAGGGGCTGGCAGAGATTCAACTGTAGAGCAACAATCAATTTCCCTGGACATGTTTGGGCTTATACAAAAAGGCTTTTTTTTTTTTTTAAATTGTCCTTGGAAAAGTCTTAAACTCACTTTCTTTTCTTTGATCCTCTGGTGTTGTCTCTTTTGTTCTCAGTCCCAGTGACTGGAGAAAAGAAATTAAATGTAACAAAATATTAAAAGAAACTGAAAGAAGAGAACATCCACTGAAGTTTAGCTGATAATAGCAGGAACTGTTCTCCATATGCTGCAACATTTTTGCAATATCAGATCCACTCGGGTATGTTAAGATATGTTCCATGCCAGCCTTCAGGGAAGTAAATTGTACATGTTCAAATTGCAGGATTTATTTCGGTGCTCAGGGGGAAAAAAAACCACTTGTAAACCATACAGAATAACAAACCTGCGTTTCCAAAAGCTGCTTTGGTATCAAATAGGTGCCACCTGGTGTCAAATGTGAGAATCTTCATGGGTGCACATTATTACTAATCAGAAAGAAGCACTTCCCTTATTAGATATTAATAAAAGAGGAAAACTTGTAATTTACCTACAGTTGATGCTTAAGGAATAGAAGAAGCAGAGCAGATGGCTAAAAGATTGTACCATGTACAAAAATGAGGTTTTGTCTCAAAATATATAAATGCAGCCAACATCCAGGAAACTGGTTAGAAATATGTTCGGGAGATCTCTTAACATCTCTTGAGTTGTGGGAAGAATAGCCTATTTAATATATTTTCTCAGTCTTTACATAAAAAGAGTCTTAAAAGGGAGCTCCCCTCTCACAGATTAGGGCACAGCTTTAGAATTCTTCATAATTTTGTCAACATCTACTATCTGAGTTAAGGAAATTGAGCAAGTTTCCTTGGTTATATAAGGACTTTTCAAATTGTTTGTCATGGATTGTGCATTTCTGGTTAAAGTTTATTATTAAATATGATGCTGTCACTGTATTTCTTTTTTTTTAAAGCAACCTTGGAAATTTGTAATTGGGAAACGAATGATAAAATCCACACAAACCTTGCTCATCTTAACATTTGCATTCTAAAAATAATCACCCCATTGTTTTTTCAACTGTAAGAACACATTTTGAAAGATATTAAAGATACAGAATCCTGTGAAGACAGAGTTTAAACTTCAGAGTATTTTTTTTAAAGAAGCACACCTAAAATTTTGTGTGCAAGTAAAACACAATTTCATGCTATAGGATCATGTCGATATATCATGAAATGACTAGGTGGCACCAAATTTAAGTCATACCTGTTTGGATGAAAGAGTTTCCTGCTATTGTTTAGTGTTGATTGGAAAGAGACAACAAAGTTGTAACCTAACTTGTGAATGACATCAAAGCTTTCAATGGCTCATGAAAATGTGTGTCCTGCAGATAGATCAAATCACTCATCAGATAGCTGCAAGTCAAAGCACGCTACACACTCCCAACTCACAATTACCCTCAATATTTTAGTGATAATTGGATTGTTCCAAGGATCCTGAAAAAGTTTAATTCAGACATGCTAGAATTTTATGACCACAACGGTTGAAAACATCAGTTTGAATATTAGGTTCAGTCTGAACATTAGGTTCAAATTTATTTGTAACTTGTCTGAATAAAACAAAACAGAACAGAAAATCCTGAATCCTGTTGACTTCTTTCAGAATTATTGCTTTTCTTCCCTTTCCTCTCCCCTTCCTCAGGAAATCTGTTCCGTTTTCCTCCGGTTGTTGAGCCTCTCTGATGATTTCAATTTATGTGTGTAATCATCTGTGCGGGAATAGCAAGCAGCAGGTCATCTGAGTCACTTATTCAAATAACTGATTTTCCTGAGGGGAGAGGAGAATGTCACCAGCCACTATATAGTAATAGTAATAGTAGTAAAGTTGGAAGGGACCTTGGAGGTCATCTAGTCCAACCCCCTGCTCAGGCAGGAAACCCTACACCATTTCAGACAAATGGCTGTCCAGTCTCTTCTTAAAAACTTCCATTGTTGGAGCATTCACCGCTTCTGGAGGCAGGTTGTTCCACTGGTTAATTGTTCTGTCAGGAAGTTTCTCCTTAGTTCTAGGTTGCTTCTCTCCTTGATTAGTTTCCATCCGTTGCTTCTTGTCCTGCCCTCAGGTGCTTTGGAGAATAGCTTGACTCCCTCTTCCTTATGGCAGCCCCTGAGATATTGGAATACTGCTATCATGTCCCCCCTTGTCCTTCTCTTCGTTAAACTAGACATCAAACTTACCTTGCAGAAGAACTCTTAGCATAGTTCAGAGACCAGAAGGGATAAATACCTGAGCATTTACTCCACCCACCCACCGCTCTACAACTATCAGAGCACTATTCGGTATTGAGGGGTCCTTGATGCTCTCTGAATTTCCCTGTTTTCTTGCAGATGTTTCATTACCCAAACTAGATAATATCATTGGTGTACTGATGATGTTACCCAGTTGGGTAATGAAACATCTGCAGAAAAACAAGCAAGCTCAGAAAGCACCAAGGACCCCTCATTTCAATCCGGAGCTACAAATGTTCTCTTTTATTGATACCATTAGATATTATATTATTGTTTGGGTCAGGTGTGCACCTCTATCACTTCCTTTTAATGGCGAATATAGGTAAGTAGTGTTGACAGAAATGGAGCCAACATGGAACACCACTGAAAATTGTCAGCTGATCTTTGAATGGGAGCATTCCTATTTGAAATGGGATTCAATAACATTTGGTGTGTGCTCTATTTTTTAAAATGGAATATTTTATACTCATCTGTAAAACTGTTCTAGGGTAATGTGGATAACATTATTTGTTTATTCAGTATATAGAACTCTCTAACTGATATGATTCAAGAAGCTTTTGTATGCCAGTTGATGGTATTAAAGACCAAAAAGTACCTGATGTGGCCATTTTTTTCAAAGCTTAGCATTTTTCAAACACTAGAAGTAAATTGCTATTGTTTACAATTTTAATAGATTTCTATATGATCCTGATTTTAATGTTGCTTTAATTGTTGATTGGAAGATGCCCAGAGTTTGACAAAAAGTGGGTGACTGTATAAATATTTTAAATAAATTGTGAGATCCTGGTGAAATCAAATAGGTTTTTTTTTTTCTTATAGAACCCTGCCTTTTCTTCTAACCATAGTCAAAACAAAATTCTCTTCCACATGTTCTCAGGAGGAATACCAATTGCTTTAGAGATATTAGCAATGTATGCCCAGTTTTGGTAAACAATCCAGTCTTCTTGGCCTGAATCCACAGCTGACTAGTTTCAGAGGAGACTCATTAGTAGTTCTTCATCAAACTGAAATGAGATATCAAGTCGGAGCCCCAGGTTCTTGTACCCTCTAATCTTCAACTTTTTAAATTAACAATGTGAATGAAAAGTTGCAGGACCTGCTTTTTAAATGGACAGATAATTTAAAACTGGGTGGAATACCTAATCCTCTGGGAGACAGAAAAACAATTCAGAGGAACTTTGATAGATTAGGGCTAAAAAAAAGTAAGTAAAATTTGATAGAGACAAATTATATCAAATGATGTTGTACAGGTTCTATCTGGCTTGATACTGTTACACGATAAAAGAGTCTATAAGGTCTAAAAGGAATTATTGGTAATCAAAAGCTGAACATGAGACAGCATGCAGATGCAAAATAGATAGACACCGTTTTAGACCACATTAATAGAAATTTGGTTTCAGAGTCATGGTATCTAAATGTCCTTCACTCTATTCTGTACTGGTGAGACCCCCACCTTGAATATTGTATCCAGTGACTGAGGCCACATTTTAAGAAAAATGTGGAAAAGATACAAAAGAAAAAAGCAATGAGAATGATGAGTAGGCAAGAGACTGAGATTTATAAAACAAGAGGGAGGCAACTGGAAAGGTTCAGCCTCGAGAAGATAATTGAAGGAGGACCTGAAGAGTATCACAAAGAAAGGAGGCCTTCTGTCCTTCTAGAGGACATGGAATAAATTATTTTGTTTACAGGAAAGCTGTTTCTTGTTGAAGTAGGAAAAATTGTCTAAGTAAGAGTATTTAAATTGGAATCAGTTATCCTGGAAAAAAATATATCTGCCTTTATTATTTTTTTTACAAATAACTCAAGATGGCCAACATATCCAACACACCTCCCTACTTTCCCCACAACAATAACCCTGTGAAGTGAATTGGGCTGAGAGACAGTGATGGCCCAAGGTCATCCAGCTGGCTCTCATTAGGCAGGGCTAGAACTCCCGCTTTCTAACCTGGATGTAGGCTTTCCTTCATTTGGATATCTTCAAGCAAAGGTTGGATAGGAATCTGTGAAGGATGCTTTAATTTGGAGTCCTGTACTGAGCTGGACCTTGTAGGCTAAAAACCCTCTTCTAACTTTGATTCTATAAAGTGCCTTCCATGTGTGAGACCCAGATAGTGATATCAGCAGGAGGCATCAAAAGAGTCAGACTGATGGAAGCAGCATTGCTGCATCAGGCTGAAAGTCCCAAGCCACATGCATGTCAAAAAGGGGATGCACAAAAAATGTGATGCTTCTTTTTCCACAGGAGCCTATGGATGCCCAGAGACCCACACTTGTCCTCCCAGTTCTTATCTAAGTCCTTGGCAGAGATCCAGCTATTGAGTTGCAATTGGTTCTTCCTTATATATAATTCCTCATCAGATCCTCTCATTCCAGACATATAAATGCATGTAGTCTATAAATCTAGACAATTTTTTCATACTCATACTAGTATTTTCTCCCTTTCCTCTGGAGGGCCAGAGAGGACATCCATCCTTAAAAAGCCCTCAGCAATCCCCCAAACAGCAATCACATGAGCTTAAAGTTAGTGAGAAAGTACCTTGAAGTTCAATTGTATAATTTTAGGCTGTTTAGAGAGGTTTATGGATAGAAATGGGAAATCTACTTACCAGAGACTTCTTATTTCTATTTCCACTGTGATTTTTTTTTTTTTAGCACAACATTTGTGCAGTTAAAACTTTGGTTGCTTTGTTACCCAATTTTGGAGCAAAGTTCAGAGTTTTGGACAGGTAGAAAATGGTTTCAAAATGAGAAATGAGGATCCCATTGATTAGTTTGGACAAAACAATTATTGGTATGACCATTCCTTTTAACAGAATAGATGGCCTGATCTATACATGTCAGCCCTGTTCAGTAGAAAAGAGCAGAAATTCAATTTCACAGGAAGACTAGAGCTACACTTTATTGAGTTTGGCTATAATAACAGAATTTTGCAAGTTTGATTGCGGGGACCTCACCCTCCTTTTTATACTCAAGTGGATTAGGGAGGTATCTGCCCAAGCTGCTTCTGAATATTATTTTATTTCTTAGGGCCTAAAAAATACTTTGGACCTCTTTGCCTTGGCAACAATTCTTTCATATTTCTGTCAAGATCCCTTCCCTTATCCTCTATACTAGTGTTTCTCAAACTTGTCCGAATAACAGAATAACATGTGGAAGGGACCTTGGAGGCCTTTCAGTCCAACCCCCTGCTCAGGCGGGAAATCATATACCATTTCAGACAAATGGCTGTCCAGTCTCTTCTTAAAAACTTCCAGTGTTGGAGCATCCACAAGTTCTGGAGGCAGAGGTTGTTCCACTGGTTAACTGTTCTGTCAGGAAATTTCTCCTTAGTTCTAGGTTGCTTCTCTCCTTGGTTAGTTTCTATTCGTTGATTCTTGTCCTGCCTTCAGGTGCTTTGGAGAATAGGTTGACTCCCTCTTCTTTGTGGCAGCCCCTTGGATATTGCAACACTGTTATCATATCATCCCTAATCCTTCTTTTTATTAAATTAGACATACCCAGTTCCTGCAACCGTTCTTCATATGTTTTAGCCTTCAATCCCCTAATTTGAATGTTGTCGCTTTAATATGGGTGTACATCTATTCCCAGAATTCCCCAGGCAGCGATAAATTCTCCTAACCCAGTCATGGGTTGAGGTCTGCCCATCTTAAAGTTGACAAAGTGGAGAAACAGTTCTCTATACTATAGGTATCAATTTTATTAGACAACAGAATGAGGTTGAAAGACTCAGAAGAATTATTATTCATCCTAATTTGTTCAAGAATGCATTATCATGGGGTACCCAATCTGAGAGCTGCTGAAAACTTCCTGGATATTTGGAAGGGCAAAAAAGTCAACATGGCAGCCATAATTGTGTGATCAAAATTCTTTTGGATTACACTGTTCTGAATGCCAACTTGATGTTTTTGAGAGAGTCCTCAAAGTGCAATATGGCAGGCAAATTCTGTCCACAGCCTGGACTTGGATCCTAATGGGACTCAAGGTTCACTCACCTTCCATCCTTCCAAGGTCAGTGAACTAAGGCCTTAGATTTTGGGGGCAATATGCAAATAATGCTTCTACTTTGTAAACCACCCAGAGAGTGCTGTAAAGTGCTATAGGGAAGTATATAAGCCTAAATGCTATTGCTAGTACTATTTTGAGCAAAATTGCCCTCAAATAGTTTAATGTACAAAAGGGGAACATTATATTAATCTTACTAAATTCATTTATTTCATCTTCATTCATTTATATGTCAGTTAAATCAAATGTGCCTTTAATTCTAGTCTTGTCCACTTATTGGTCTTACCAGATTGGTCTCCTGTGTTTAGAGAGCTCCTCTTGGTATGCCACTCAATGGCTAAATGCAGCCCTAGCAGAAAAAAAAAAAAGCAAAGTATAAACCTAGCAAACTGCATACATGTATAATGGGTAGCATACATATTGCAGACATGTACAGTGGGTAGAATAACTAGTGGCTGAATTTGTCTTAAGGGCATTAGGGCAAGCTGCACAGCACACCTGTGAAGTATTAATACCATTTTATAATGCCTTGGTAAGGCCACACTTGGAATACTGCATCCAGTTTTGGTCACCACAATGTAAAAAAGATGTTGACACTGAAGAAAGAGTGCAGAGAGGAACGGTTGCTGGAATTGGGTATGTCTAATTTAATAAAGAGAAGGATGAGGAGTGACATGATAACAGTGTTCCAATATTTCATGGGTTGCTACAAATAAGAAGGGATCAACATATTCTCCAAAGCACCTGAAGGCAGAACAGGAAGCAACAGATGAAAACTGACCAAAGAGAGAAGCAACCTACAACTAAGGAAAAACTTCCTGACAATTAGAACAATTAACCAGTGGAACAACCTGTCTCCAGAAGCGGTGAATGCTCCAACACTGGACGTTTTTAAGAAGAGACTGGATAACCATTTTTCTGAAATGGTATAGGGTTTCTACCTGAGCAGGAGGTTGGACTAGATGACCTCCAAGATCCCTTCAAATTTTATTATTCTATTTTGTTCTGTTCTATCTTCTCTTTCCTAAAAGCAGGACCAGCCCTGGAAATAGCCTATCACTCGTACCAGATTTGGACAATTCATTGCCGGAGTAAATTGTATTTGGATGTGCACTAGAGCAGTGTTTCTCAACCTTGACAATTTTAAGGCATGTGGACTTCAACTGGCTGTGGAATTCTGGGAGTTGAAGTCCACATGCCTTAAAATTGTCAAGGTTGAGAAACACTGCACTAGAGAGAATGAATTCCTCCCTCTCAATGGTGATTTTTTAAAATCTCGAACAACCCCCCTTAACATTTCAATAAAGATTTCCCAGCCTTTTCTCCAAAAGCAAATTCAGAACAGCCTTTAGAGCAAGCAGGACCATTGGTTTTAAAGAATTATTGCAGATCAAGAGAGGCTGCAGACAGGCTGGATTAAGAAGCATATTAAAATAATTATCCCAGTCCAACTTTGCTTTATGTTGGACCTAAAGCAGAACAAATATTCCGAGAATGGAAGGATTCAAGACTAAGAGACAAGGATGGATAGGTCCCTGGTTTTAAGCAGAGCACCATAGAATGGGTGGATCACATGACCCAGGGACACTGCAACCGTCATAAATATGAGTCAATTGCCAAGCGTCTGAATTTTGATCACGTGACCATGGGGATGCTATAACGGTCATAAGTGTGAAAAACAGTCACCTTTTTCCTTGCTGTTGTGACTTCAAATGGTCACTAAGCAAACTGTTGTAAGTTGAGGACTACCTGTAATGTACAGGGACTCTGTGAACTGGGGCCCCTTGGGAGACGGTCTTCCTCTGGCTCCAGCTCCCTGGCAGTGGCACATTGTCACTCTGATTATTCTGACCCCGGATGATCAGAAAACAGACAACAGGGGATTTCTCTCTCTCTTCCTTGCCTGTTTCACTCCTCTTTCAATTCTGCTGGTTAAAGGAAGCTGGTGTGTTTTCAGGGTAGTTCTGGGGAGAAAAGGACAGGGACACCGAAATGCAAAAGTCCTTTTTTGGAGTAAATTTTGACTCCAGCTGAAAGAAATCTCATCTCTTGTGGGCAGCCACAATTTCATAGCAGTCGAATTTTGATTCCGAAGTCTTGTTAGGAGAATTGTGTTGTCATCCCCATTTTTTAAATGAAGCTTGACTGGCTTTGAAATATCTCTTTTCTCAGAAATATCACTTACAGCTATAGATATGTAGACATAGATTTTATTTTTTTTATCAAAGCGGTTGAGAGCAACATGATTATTGATTCTTCAGAGCATCTCATTGTGTGCATGTTGGGTTTTTTGTTTTGCTGGTCATTGATCGCAAATTCAGACTTTGACTTTGAGCATTTCATTGACTTGACTCTGCTAATAGACGTGTCCCTCTTTTTCTCTCCGTCTCCCCTACACATTATCTGCATTCACATGATATGCTGAACCATCTGACCTAATACATTTAATGGTGCTAACAAAATGGGATGATTTTCACAAAACAGTAAGACCCAGAGACTAAAACTAGCCAACAGTATACCAGGTTATATGAATGTGGCCAATAGGGTTTTTAATTTTCCTGGTTAAGCATATTATGTGACCACTGTGCATTTGTTTGTTTCTTTGTGTTTCTTTCTGTTTCCTCTCCCTCTCCAAATTATGGGGTAAATTCATTTTTTTCAGTTGGAACAAATGTGTCATTTGATTTATCTTACAGAGAATCTAAAACTAATTTAGAGAGATAAGAAAGTGCCAGTGCTGTGTGTGTGTGTGTGTGTGTGTGTGTGTGTGTGTGTGCATGTGTGTGTGTGTGTGTGTGTGTGTGTGTAGGTGTGTGGGTGGTGGAAGAGATTTAAAAGCTGACCCTGAGCTTTTGACTGGGATCATTTATCATTTCCTGTCACAGAACAGAGTGTGAAAGGCTTTATGGCATTAGGCAGCGGAGTGACAAAACTACAAATGATGTTGTGGTACTTTTGTGTCAGCTTTCTTTTCCTGAGTTCTACCCCATTCCCATGGCACTGTTTCTCCTTCCTCTGGCTTTGATTTAGCTTCTGTCCATGATTTGATGGCAAACAGAATATGGTCCCAAAAATTAAAATGGGGGCCATAATGGGGCATTGCCCATAAAAAAAAACAGGTAGAAATTTAATAGCACTATTGTGACTTCCATCTTGACATTCTGGGGAGAATTTCCTCAAATGGCATTTGGATATATAGCTCATGGAACTTTGTGGCATGATCTGTATTCTGCCCTAACATCAGGGTTTTTTTTAAAATCCTATTTCAAACATAGGTAATCGTTGACTTACAATTATTCCTTTAGTGACCATTCAAAGTTACAATGGCACTGAAAAAGTGACTTATGACTGTTTTTCACATTTACAACCATTGCAGTATCCCCAGGGTCATGTGATCAAAATTTGGACGCTTGGCAACCGGCTCATATTTATGATGGTTGCAGTGTCCCAGGGTCACGTGATCACCTTTTGCAAACCTCTGACAAGGAAGGTTAACAAGGAAGCCAGATTCACTCAACTGTGTTGCTAACTTAACAGCTGCAATGATTCGCTTAAGAACTGTGGCAAGAAAGGTCATAAAATGGGGCAAAACTCACTTAACAAATATCTCATTTAGCAACAGAAAATTTGGGCTCAATTGTGGTCTTAAGTCAAGGACTACCTGTATGTAATAACTAGTTCACCTGCTTTTCAATTGTTCTGACATCTGACCTAATAGGCAGACTCCACTATGGTTGTATGTCAAGGATTGCTTATATGTGAATAATGTTGCTTCAGAATCATAGCTCAAGCTGGCCTTATTTATTTATTTACTGAGATTTATGGGCTGTGCAAGTCCAATAGACTCTGAGCAGTGAACAAAACTAAAAAAAAGGACATAAAGTGGGAAACATTAAAACAGCAGGCACCCAAGGCTCGAACATTCTGCTGACAAAACCCACAAAACAAAACAGGAGTGATGAAACAATGACAAAGATCAACTCCAGGCCTGGGACTGTCCAAACCACAATCCATTGTTGCAACTAAACTGTGAAAAGAACCCATCAGTGGGATTTTCTTGGTGCCTGGGTGGCCCCTGAGATTGTTCTCACTGACTTCCTTAAAAACACATTCCTTCGATTGTTCTACATGAGAAGAACAGCTGAAAACAGCCTATGAAATTGGGGTAAATGGAACAAACGAGGTAATGCTGTCTTCCTCAAAACTGTGTCCTGCAGATGTGCAGGGCTACAAATTTCCAGTTAACGATCCAGTGAAAATATTTTTGAGATCGTTTGTTGTCTTTATTAGGATGCAACTTGATTTACCAACATATGATATTTTATTTCTTCCATCTGACTGTTTTGGAACAATGCAAGGTGTTACATTTGGGACTGCTTTTGAAAATAGCCTGTACATTTCATTTAATTTCAATGCAGAACTGTGGGTATAATTGTCCATCTGCATGGGCTCCAGTCCATTTCCAGAGTCATTCATTCATCTTCTTCTTGTGCCATATCCATTATCGGACGTTGGTGATCATATTGACGATCCTGTTTTTATCAGCAGCTGCACAAAAAAGTGCTGCTGAGTTTTGTCCAAACCAGTCCCTTAGATTTTGAAGCCACGATGTTCTTCTTCTGCCTGTACCTCGTTTGCCTTCAGTCTTTCCCTGGAGGATTAAATGGAGTATGCTGTATTTTTCTGGGTGTCGCATCACATGTCCGAAATATTCTAATTTTCGTTTTTTAATTGTTTTGATGATTTCCATTGGCTTTCCCAGGCGACTTATCACCTCACCCATTCATTCATGGGTGCTCATATTAACGTATAAAGCCCCAAATGCTTGTGCCCTCCCATATTTTTCCATTAAAACCCCAAAATCTCAACTTAAGACCTCTGTTCTGATGCTGTTGCCCAATAAGACATGGCAGATAACTGCCAGGGTTGATGCCAAGGGTATCTGCAAGCAAGACAAAAATGATGGCAGCCACAAAGATTTTTGTGATGAAACTTAATTGTGACTGCCACTTTTTTGAGCCTTGAGAATATCTCTAAGTAGCACTTCCTTACCTGTTGAATGCCCTCCATAGAGAGATTCCACTTGTGCTTACAGTGTGATCTAAAACTTTCTCAACAGTTTATTAAATGTACATGCCACCCATTCCACTCTGCAAAGAGACTCTCAAAACAATCATTTTCATGCTTTAGAATTTCAGTGTTTTCTTCCTGCATTCTTATTCTGATGTTTGTTTTCACAAAGAGGGTGGTGTACAATAAAATGTTAAAATATAAGATAGCATATATCAAAGAAAAATTTAGAAGGCGGCAAGAGTAATTAACCCCTATTAAAATTAGTTATGAGGTGAAGGAAGGTCTTTCAGGGGATTAACCAGCCCCATGGCTGCACACTCCTCTGGGCTCCCCATGCCAGGTCACACAGCCATGTAGTAAATCCTTTCCAGAAGGCCAGGAGACTGGGGTCCTGCCTCACTTCCCAGGGGAGAATATTGCTCAGCAGAAAAGGCTCTCTTCTTAGATCTCACTAGTCAGAGTTCTTTAACCGATGGGATCCACATCATACCTTCGCTACCTAACTAAGTGGGATGGGCTAATATGAAGATGGTTCCATAGGTAGACTGGCCCCATGCCATATAGGGCTTTATAGGTCAAAACCAATACCTTTTAATTGGCACCTAATGCAGCTAGCAGAACAGAGGTGTTACACGCATCTTTCTTTGAATGCCTAAAATTGCCCGTGCGGCCCCATTTTGTACAGCGGAAGCTTCCACATACTTTTCAAGGGTAGCCCCAGGTAGAGCCCATTGTAATATTCCAAAAGGGAGAGGAACAGTGACTGAGTGGTGACTCTCCCTTTTGTCCTTTGTTTGATGGTAGAAACTTTAGTTGGGTTATTGACCACTAAAAATATATTCAATAAAATAAAGCAAAATTAATCCCTAATATCAAAGACTGTTTGCAACTGTTTGTGGGCAAAGCTTATACAGAAGGCAGCAGAATTTTGCAACCTTTTAGAGAAATGGATTTGGCATGGGTGTCTAACAAATATTGCAAATAAAAATTATCAGAGTGCCCTGGAAATTTAGTTTTAAAAGAGGTGATCAACAGGTGGTGAATGTAACCTGACCTCTGTTCTCTGGGAGCTTTATACTGTTTGCAACAGTGGCAAATATCTGTAGCTCAGGTGTAGCATGAGGTTGAAGGTTTGTTCTCCAAGCTTGTGAACTAGTTTCATTACCAGGCTAGGTAACATCTTCAGCTGAGTTTAGGGAATGTCAGTGTCAGTGTTCTTCTGTTTATAAGGCCTTCAGGTGTGGGTGTGTCAAGTGAGGGTCTTGTGATGGGTTAGGTGTGAGTCATCAGTGACAATCTTGTGATGGGTCTTGTGATGGGGAGATTACATCAGGCCAGGGTCATTGGGAGGTGAAGTGCTGGTGGGGGGGGGCTTGTGGGTTGGTTGAGGGTAGGTGCTGTCTCTTGTTGGCTGTGCAGTTGATCTGGATTCTGAGGGGTTTATAGGCTGGTTGTAGGTCAATGTGCCTGTTGATGGAAATAATAATAATAATAATAATAATAATAATAATAATAATAATAATAATAATAAAAAGTTGGAAGGGACCTTGGAGTCATTGAGTCCAACCCCCTGCTCAGGCAGGAAACCCTACACCATTTTGGACAAATGGCTGTCCAGTCTCTTCTTAAAAACCCCCAGTGTTGGAGCATTCACCACTTCTGGAGGCAGGCTGTGCCACTGGTTAATTCTTCTAACTGTCAGGAAGTTTCTTCTTAGTTCTAGGTTGCTTCTCTCCTTGACTAGTTTCCATCCATTGCTTCTTGTCCTGCCTTCAGGCACTTTGGAGAATAGCTTGACTCCCTCCTCTTTGTGGCAGCCCCTGAGATATTGGAACACTGCTATCATGTCCCCCCTCGTCCTTCTCTTCATTAAACTAGACATCCCCAATTCCAGCAACCATTCCTTATATGTTTTAGCCTCCAGTCCCCTAATCATCTTTCTTGCTCTTCTCTGTACTCTTTCTAGAGTCTCAACATCTTTTTTTACATCGTGGTGACCAAAACTGGATGCAGAATTGCTTGTGGAGTGCCAGGCTTCAGTGAAGAAGCTTTATATTGTTCCTCAATTGTCTTACATTTTCACGTTTTTATATAACCTTCCCTTTTTATGTATGTTTGTACCGTACAGGGAACTTTTGATGATAGGTAGCATAAAAGTAAAATAGCTGTGTGTGTACACACACACACACACACACGCACATATATATATACACACACACGCATACTCATTGGTTGAAAGCTGCTCCATTTATTTGCAAACGCAGGATATCAAATCAATCTATTAATTACATTCCAAATGACGGAAGCATTTTTCCAGGAAATATTACCTTTACCTCCAGCTGAGTGAAACGACATTCAGTCAGGGAGACAGGAAAGCAACCAGCTTTTTTTAGTCTATTCCCAGCAGCAGGCTCTCCCAAAACAGAGACAAGAGGTTTTTCAGGAACTGAAAGTGGTATCATAAGTTCAACTTTTTTTTTAAAATCATAATCACCTCAGGGTTAAACAAGTTTTGCTGAGTTTTGAAATGCTTTCAAAACCCCTGAAAACCTGTGGGTTAGATTGCCAAATGTTAGAGAAAGGCCAAGGATCCAGTCCATCTTGAGTAGACAACCTGGCACCCTCCAGATGTGGCATTTAGGAACATCTGTGTGGCATCAGAAAGTAATCTCATCCATGCAATCTCAGCCCCACTCATTTTTACACGTTAAAAAAAGGGCAGAGGTTTTGATCATGCAATCAGAGCCCCTGTCTTGACATTTTTGACATACATCTCTTGCAGACACCCTTGGTATCTTTTTATTAATAGTACCAACATAATTAGAGAAGCTCACATCCCAAAGATTTGGAAGACACCCTGTGGTTTAACTCTGTTCACCACTTGAAAACCTATAGACTCAGAAAATTGGTTTCGCTCTCTGTGTACACACACACACACACACACACCTGCCAGGATCTTTCTTGTTGGAGTTTGTCTAATAATAAAAATATTTCAGTGGGAAGCTGGCAGTTTTCAGGATAATACACCAAATCCACTCTTCAATAAACACCCATGGAAAATAAACATGGTAGTTGCTGTGATCTTGTCTGTCCAGAAAAGCCAAAAAGAAAAAAAAGGCAAAGACTGAGTTAGTGATGGCAGAGAATACATGGCATCTGTAGAGTGAATCAACAGCATCAAAGTGAGGATGTAACTCAAATGGTCAAAGCCCAAAGCCACCCCTCTTTATATCCATGCAATGTGTATGATGCATATTGAAAAGAGGAGCCTTCAATTGCCCCATCACACCCGTTATTTTGCTGCTGTTGACACCCCCTTGCAGAGATTATCCTGGATGGACTAGAATGTGATTGGCACAACCTTACCCTTCTCCTTTCTGATAAATTGGTATTTTGTGAGTGATCCTGCCACGGTGACAGTTATTCTTTTCAATGTCCAAATAGGTGGTCTAACCCCCCCCAAAATTGGGAGACACCTGTTGTGGAAACCACAACCTCCTTTGTTTGACTTTCAATATTCTGAACAAACAAAATGATTTTTTTCTCTAGGGCAAGAATTGAGAGGGCTGTTCATGCCACACATTTCTGGGCTAATCAAAGCTACAGCTTTCGTTAAGCCCTGATCTGTTTGTACGAAGCCTCCTTGCTAAGACCTGAGGATCATCTGCCTTCATCCCAGATGGGAAGGGAGCGGAATGTAAAAGGTCAGTGCTTTAGATCAATATTTAATTGAACTGCAGGCCAAGCATTTGGCCATCAATTGATGCTCTGCATTAAGATTCTTTCCTTGACCTGTATTAACCGTTGACTAGGATGAATTATCTTTCTGGGTCTCCTCATCATTTCCCCCATGACAGCTGCAACCTTCTGTCTTAGCAAGAAAGCCTAAGAGTATGAAATGATGGTCTGATTTTGCCCACATGTATCCACACCCATGTGCTGATCCTCACCACACATTGTCCCTTATATGTTTTGGCAGTCCAAATAGGGCAGGACAAGAGCTTATGCCATGGTCAGGAAGAAAACAGAACTGTTGACCAAAGTTGTGTTAAGAGTGAAAAAGAGTACTCATAAAGTTATCCTCCAATTGAATGGGTGGTTGGGGATGCTTTCTTCATACACGATGGTTCAGAGACAGGGATTGCAATTAAACAACGCTTTGTCAATCAAGATGGACAATCAAGAGATATCAGATTATAACTCTGTTCCCCTATCCATCACGTGCAACCTAGGAACTTTATTATACAGGTGTCTATGGAGATTCTCAGTCATCCAGGTCATGGTTGTCCCACAGGTGCTTTTTCAAAAGGCAACTGGACTTCTTTTGTTTTTTTCTCTTGAAGACGTTTTGCTTCTCATCCAAGAGGCTTCTTCAGTTCTGAAAAATAGAAGTAGCTTCTTGGATGAGAAGCGAAATATCTTCAAGGAAAAACAAGCAAAAAAAAATCCAGTTGCCTTTTGAAAAAGTGCCTTATTATTCAGGTTTTAATTACTGCAGAGAGAAAAAAATGCTTTGGCAAGACCCTGGCTCCTTCACACGAAACTGATTCTTGCAGAGTGGCTGAAAAGGGAGCAGCACACTACAAAGATGTTACTCAAATGCCTGATATTTATAAGGGAAAAGGAACTCTTCGATTCGTGTTTATGCAGACAAGTAGCTTCTGAGATTGTTGAGATTTGCACTGAATGCATGTTCCAATACTCACATTTTTCTTTCTGCTGTAACAAAACTCTAAAGGGGAGGCGTAACCTGAACAAAAGATTAGCAGGATGGAGTCCATCTGCCTTTGAGAGCAGAGCAAATGCAACGATTTGTAAAGGATTAAAACTGCAATTTAAGGGAAAGCAGCTGCTGTTACACCATTGCCAGCAGAACCAGCTCTTATCTCTTGTCTTGTGCCTTCACTTTTAGTTTTCTAAAAGTTACTATCGTCTTCCGCTATGGGAACAGATTGGATTTTGGCTTTGTTCCCTCAAAACTTCCTTGGGTTCAGTGAAGGATAGTTATAGGACCAAAAGCTAATTCTTGGTTGTCTGTAGCATCTTGATAATTATCACACAGCCATGAAAGAAAGAGAGAAAAAATAAAAAGGAGGCAATTAAACCAGTCACACATCGTTTATTTATGTATTTATTAACCCCCTTTTTCACAGTTAAAAATAGAGTCGGATTCGGAAAAACAGCAGTCAAATCTCTGAATTCTAGCATTATGCTTCACAAGTATGTTGCTACTCAAATATTTTGACACTAACTTTTATGCAATAATGGAGGTTCTATTTAAAAAAAACCTCACGTAGTATACAAACCTCTAGTTGTTGTTATTACTTTGAATGGTTAGCTACAATTTTAATTGTAATATTGTAAGTAGATCTTTGTTCTAATACAGTGGTTCTCAACCTTTTTAATGCCGCGACCCCAACCAGTCCTAAGTCGAGGACTACCCAACCGGTCGTAAGTCGAGGATTTCCCTGCCTGAGAGCGCCGCAAATGCTTGGTGCCGCCCCCTGCGCCAGCCAAGGCGTACCTGGCAAGCGGCAGAGATGGCGCAGGCCGACCACCGGCTGGGCCACCAGCTGGCCCAGCCCAAGGGAGGTAAGGCACCCGCCGGGCCCCACACGCACCAGCAACCCTTGCTGCGCCCGCCGGCCTCCCGCCTCCCACCCCTGGCCCTCTTTTACTTACATTTTTAGTAGTTGCTCAGCAGGGAGGGGTGGAAACTTCCAGACAGCTCGCCTTCGCTGCAGACAACTTGCAGCACCGTTTGCAGAATGGGACTTTTGGTAGGCTCAGCAGGGCAGAGACAGCCTAGACAATTCCTATTGGCTTTTGAAAGCCAATAGAATTAGACTCTATTCAAGAGAGTCTATTCTATTGGCTTTCAAAAGCCAATAGAATAAAAGGGAGTAGCACAGCTAAGGAAAAGGGGAAAAAATGGTGGACTGCATTGTTTGGTGACCCCCCTGAAATGGTCATTCGACCCCAAATGGGGTCCCAACCCACAGGTTGAGAACTGCTGTTCTAATAGGTAGACCCTGATTCACTTATATCAGCCATCTAGTCAGCAGTTCTAGAATAGTGTCAGGCAGCCTTTTGTAGGAGAACAGTTAAGCAAATGTCCATGTAAAATCATAAATGGACCAGAATTTTGGAAAAGATAAATGACAAGTTGATCAACTATTTTGGAATGCCTACATATAATCCTCAACATACAACAGTAATGGGGCCTGCCCATTACAATGCCAACAGCACTTAGACTTATATACTACCTCATAGTCCTTTACAGCATTCTCTGTAATGTTTTATAATGTCAGCATATTGCCCCCACCATTATCTGTCCTCATTGTACTGACCTTGGAAGGATGGAAGGCTGAGTCAACCTTGAACCGGTCAGGATCAAACTTCAGGCTGTGGACAGAGTTAGCCTGCAATACTGCATTCTAACCACTGTGCCATCAGGGCTCCTACAATCACAAATCATGATGGTTGCAAAACAGGTGGGCCATATGACCTACCCAATTGTACAACTTTTTACAGGGGTCATTAAGCGAACATGGCATTTGTAGAAACTCATTGATGGTTATGGGGGCGGTTTTGCTGAAAACTGGAAGTAACTGCTGGTTTTCAGGAAAACCGTTGTAAAATGTGTTTGTGTGAGTGTGGGTCCCTGCAAATGGCACATATAATATTAATGTGCTCAATGATCCATACACATTAAGATATAAAAGAATATAGTCATCAGGAGTATAGTATTTGATGGCAAGTCTTAACTGCTGCTACAGAAAAATTGACCACAATATTCATGATATTGAAATTGGAAGCATGGAGTAGAAACTTTGTACAGTATACTAAAGATCTGCCTGTCCAGGATGTTGTTGCATGATAGCGAAATAAATGAGTCCTTTAGATATCTATAATTTAATATTACAGTACAATACTATGTGAGTGCTGCTTCTCATTTCTCTTGAACTGCATGGACAATTCTATTCAAGTAAAAGGGTTTTTGTTTTTTTTAATGATCTAGTCAGCAAAAATGCCAATGGCAGGATGTTATACTGAAATCCTTCTATGTAAGAAAAGTGAGAAATGTCAAACATTTAGCCAACATGTCCTCTTAGAATCCAGGTTCTGTTATTTTATGGGATGCTACTGACCTCCTATTAATATTCCACATCCTTTATCCTCTGAACACATGTGTAGTTTTATTATAATCCAAAATAAGAAGGAACTCAGCTAAAAGGCCATAAAAATCTAATTTGGATTTCATAAGACTTACTGCAAACTTATTTATTTGTAAAAGTTATTAGCTGCCCATCTTACCGCATACTAACTCAGTTAAATGTTTCTCTGTAAATACAAGAAGTAAAGAGTTGGTCGGAAAAAATAAGATTTTTTTTTTTTATTCAGTATCTAATTATCAGGTTCCAAGTCAACATCTCAGTTTGGGGCATCCACATCTCAAGTCTGAGAATAGTATTGGGTACACATCTGGGGCAGCCAGAATTTTGATTGCATCCCTTCCTTATGCCCAGAATAAAATCTGAGCTAGTGCTTCAGCTTAAGACTGCGGCCATCTTTGTGTTGTTGGAAGGAATGGCTTTCCAGACAACAATGGAAGCCCAAGTTATCGGGAAAGTGCCAATTTGGGGAAAGCTTGGAGAAATCTGTAATAAACTTTCTTGTCCTGAGATTTCTTCTATATCGGGATAAAGCTGTAATTGTGCCAGCACCCAGGCTGTGTGACCATGTTAGGACTTCTATTGAGGTGACCGTAGAAATGTGCAGCTGCCTTTAAGGTCAAAATGACTAAAGAGCTTTATATTGGCAAATAACAATACAGACCCGCCAGCTGCTAAATAGTTGCTTTGCTATCTCACATGGTGGTCCGGCGGAACAAAACGGGGAGGGATCTGATTTCATTGATTCCTCCTACACATATAAAAGGGATCTGATAGAACTTTCAGTCTTATTAAAGGTTGGCATCAAGTTACTTGTGGTTTGCCTGGAACATTTTTTAGGATCAAAGCATAAACACAACATCTGCGCCAAAGATTAAGAGAGGAAAAGGGAGGCAGTTTGCCAGGTTTAACAAGAGCATGACTGCCATTCCCCAGTCCCAGTAAAACTATATCCCATGTCACCTCAGAATATACAAAATGCAAATGGCGGAGATTTGGGGTGGAGGGTGAGGGTGAGGAAAGGTTCATCCAGAAGGTTTTCTCCCTAGGAAAGTTCATGATACTCTTTGTCATGGGATGATTGCAAGATAACTTCCCAATTGACTAGATTAAGGTCAAAGAGGCACTTTTGAACACATTTCTTTACAGGTGTATGTATGTGGGAAGACAGCCCCCCAGAGGGGCTGACTTCCCACATGTGCAAAACTACAAAATGGCATTCTTATAATCTCTTACATTTGTTAGTGAATTAAACCATTTTCTGGGTTTGTGTGGGTGGGACAGTGAACTAACCAAGCGTTGGTTTTCGCGCCATATACTGAACATACTAGTGTGAGCAACATCCAAGCTTGGGATATTGTGAATGCAGCTTCAACTCAGATAAATGAGTTGGTTTAGCATGTGGTGTGAATATAACTGGTCATGACCACCAGAGATAAAAGTATGTATTTCCATGAAAGAGCAGAAACAAGGAAAGGGACATTCCACTGATTCAGATAAAGCAGGGGTCTTCAAACTTGGCCCTTTTATGACTTGTGGACTTCAACTCCCAGAATTCCTCAGCCAGCCACGCTGGCTGAGGAATTCTGGGAGTTGAAGTCCACAAGTCATAAAAGGGCCAAGTTTGAAGACCCCTGAGATAAAACAACAACTTTTTCCCAGTCATCAAGCAGAGAGGAAGCAACAGTAGGATGTTCCTATTCTTAATCAGAAAAACAAACAAACAAAAATCCACTTCAATTTCACTGGTAAACTGCCTTACGATTATAGACATGATAAACACCATTCCAAGTGCTACTTGTGTTAATTTCGATGTTGTCTCCACCTCCAATACAGAATAGTAATCAGTGTGAAGATCACCAATCCTATATCTTTTGGATGAGATTCCACTGTGATTGTTCAGCATCTGATCAAGTCCCTGATAATTGTGAAACTCCAGTCCCACCATAGAGGTGCCCCATAAACTGTCAGAAAGCAGACTTTGTTACCTGACCAGAAAACTCAAGTACTGTAATAGCAATTGCTAAGGAATTTGTGTGTGCACTTATTCCAGTGATCTGGTCTTTGGTAGTGGAACAGAACTGTTGTTTGGTCTTAGTATCTGGCTGTTAGAGGACTAGTGATCTTGTTACAAACTGCATGGTTTGTAAGATAAGCAGGAGAGGACTTTGTAAACTTACTCTTCATTTCTGGAAATTCTTTTATTAAGCAAGAAGGAAAAAGCTCTGAAACATAATCCATTAGAATTTGCAACTGATTCCCACTCTCTTTTTTCAGGAAGTGTGTCAAGATACATCTTTTTAAACTTCTGAATTAAATTAATTTAATGAATTAAATTTAATTTAATGAATTCTGAATTCATTTAATGATGATTTTAATATGAATTATTGACATTTTCACATTTGCCACCATTGTATTAGGTCACATAGTCAGTCAATTTGGTTTGCATTCTATTATTTTCTCTTTATCAATCTGAGTGCAGCAAAAAACCCAAGTAGAAATCCAATTAATATAAATAATTGGACTAATAACTTTTTCCACTTGGAAGCCACCTAAAATGTCCATCAAAACAAGGATGCCTATAAAGTATTGTTTACTCTTTGGTTCTTTTGGGCAAATTATATTGTTTAGTCTATAAATTCTTGACAATATCAGTCATCTGCCTCAAACATCAATATCCAATGTGCTATAGCACATGCCATTATATCTTTATGTAGTTTTCCTCCTTTTAATAAGAAAAAAAATACAGTCTATGAGGGCTCCCTATTTTAATTAGTGTTGCGGATAGATTTTTTTTTCAGAACAGGATTAGAATAAACTTCCACCAAAGCTTTTATGAAACTCAATCCACAGGGAATTCTGAAGATAAGAAGATGTCTCATTGTGTGTGTGTGTGTGTGTGTGTGTGTGTGTGTGTGTGTGTGATGTAACATGTTAAGCCATAACATGTGTAGTGTCATCCCTGTAGGGACCGCTTAAGTCCGGGCCCTCCTGACCTCCCCTCCAAGTGGCCACCAGCCCAAGGAGGTCTCTCACGTTGGCGCCTCTGCCTAACAGGACACGTAACATGGTGGTATTCAGTCACAATTGGCAGCTACGCACATGGGGCGGCAATGGTCGCTCTCTCTTGACGGTGACTCACTTGGGATGATGGTGGTTGATCTCAGGCAATAAGAACTTACAGGGAAGATGGTAGTCCATCTCTAGTAGCAGCAGTCTGCTCAGAACGATGACAGTCAGCCTCTGATGACAACAACTTTGATTAAGACAATGGTAGTCAGTCTCTAATGACAACAACTTGCCCTTAACAATGTTAATCAGTCTCTGGTGACTGCAACTTGCCTAAAATAATGGTAGCCAGTCAACTTGCCCAGGACGATGTTAACCAGTCTTTGATGACAACAACTTACCTAGAATGATGGCAATCAATCTCAGGCACTGGCAGAGGCCTCCCTTGTCCACTCTCCTTGTCCCTCTCTGGCCTCACTCCATGTAATCCCTTTTTATCTCCCACAGCTAATACTATAAAAAAGAAACCTTACCTCCCACTAAAAGACATATGTCAAACTCTTTCCTAACTCTCCCTCTGCCTAGCTTACTCCAATGAGGGAAAGGAATTAAAACTCCGCAAACTACCCCCTCTCCCTCTCTTTGTCTGGCCTGCCCACAACAAAAGAGAAAGAAACAATACAACTTCACCTTTCCCCCTTCCCCCCTCTCTCTGCCTGGCCTGCTTCAAGAAAACAGCTCCAACCAACCACTCTCGTCTCTCTCTCTCTCTACCTAGCCTGCTTCAAGCAAACAGCTCTGGCAAGCTACTCCCATTCTCTCTCTCTCTCTCTCTCTCTCTCTCTCTCTCTCTCTCTCTCTCTCTCTCTCTCTCTCTCTCTCTCCCTCCCTCCCTCCCTCCCTCCCTCCCTCCCTGGCCTGCTTACACCAAACAGCTCCAGCAACTACTCTCACTCTCTCTATCCCTCCCTGCCTGGTCTGCTTCAAGCAAGCAGCTCCAGCAACTACTCTCACTCTCTCTATCCCTCCCCCTTTCATCCGACTTGCCTGTAATGAAGCAAAAAAACCAAACACAAAAACCCCAGCTTCTTACTCTCTCTTCGATCAGTTGGCTCAGAACAGCAAACTCCACCAAGCCTTCTCTCTTCTGCCTTCTATCCGTTTCCTCCTCCTTTTTCTTCCATCCTCCGAGCCATGCCCCACTGCCAGACCCATAGCAGCTGCAGGACCTCCTCATCCTCCTGCCAAATCGGCAGGGCTCCTGCGAAGCCTCTTAGCTGGCCCCATTCTCACCCCAACTCCGCTACACATGATTTGGTTTTACTTAATGTGCTATGTGAATCTAGCTCCTGATGCTTGTAAAACCATTGTTTTAGAGATGATTTTATTACACTGTTGAGTATTTGATCCATCATATTCTATTCCAGGATGTAAATGAGGAGCATTTTAGGATTATGTGGCCATTGGTTATTGGTGTGTAAGAATGTCATCAAAGAATGATCACAAGATTTCAGGTAGGATACAGGTCAGTGTGTTTGTTGCTTAAGGTATGTTGTTTAGTTATCCTGCATTTTTCTCCCTGTAGCTGCCTGCTTGTGATTGTAAATGGATTTCAAGCTCTGACCCAACATGGCATTGTACTGAGGCCACATCAGATTATATTCCCTTCCCTGGTGCTTATTTAAATTAGTTTGTTTTCCATTTTTGACAGATTATCTTTTCTGATGGAGTGTAATGAGGTGTAAATAAGCAGAAGTGAGCTTGGAGGCTGAAAAGGAGCACTGTGTTTGTCAGGTTAAATACAGCAGTTCTGGGTCCACAGCAAAAAAGACAATCACAAAGCAAGAATTCATTGCTGGGCACTTGCAACCAAGTTGTCAAGGCAGTTGCAGTGGTGGAATGCAGAATCTGTTAGGCCTATCCTTGCCAGTTTCTTCAGGTGGTGTGTGTGTGTGTGTGTGTGTGTGTGTGTGTGTGTGTGTGTGTGTGTGTTTCTATTAGAAAGGGAATGTCTCATTCATTTTTTCCAGTGTCCTAAACTACCATTCTAAATGGTGTAGTGCAGTGTTCCTCAATCATGGCAACTTTAAGATAGGCGGACTTCAACTCCCAGAATTCTATGCTGGTTGGGGAATTCTGGAAATTGAATTCCGCCTATTTTAAAGTTGCCAAGGTTGAGAAACGGTGCACTAGACTAGAGCATTCTTGCTTTCAGCCATTGATTATGTTTCCATTCCGAACTGAATCTTATTTAGCTCAAACATTTCAAAATGGCGATGACACAGCTGGCTGGGGAATCCTGGGAATTGAAGTCCACCTATCTTAAAATTGCCAAGGCTGAAAAACATTGGTGTAGTTTTAAAAAGTTGGACTGATAGTAGGGAGAACTAGGAAGACATCTAGCATTTATCTCAAATGCTTCCTCAGTGAAATTGGGTTAAGTTGGATACATCATTTTGAGCTCCTGGACACAAGGCAAGATATAAAACTAAGAAATAGTTTTTGTGGTTAAGTTCTTAGACTAGCAATGAGGAGACCCAGATTCTAATCCTCCCTCAGTCATAGAACTTCACTAAGTGATTGACTCTTTCTCAATACACCTTGCCTTATGTTGGTGGTGAATTACTTATTCATGTGATTTGTCTACCACTTTGCAATCAAAAATCAGAATTTTGATCCTCTTGAAAGTGCAGATTTTTAAAAAATCCTTTGTTATCCTTTGGGCCAGAAAACAACCATAAAATATGTAGACCTGTAATTATTAGTAATACGTAAATAGTAATAGCATTTATTAATAATAAGTAAAATTACATAAAATGCATTATTATAGTAGCTGTAACACAAATAGAAGAGGAAATCACAAAATTTCCACAAAATGCTAAACTTGGAAGACTGAATAAAATTTCTCTGAGTTTAATTAAATTAGAATGATAGATATTAAACAAATACTTTCAAAAGTCAATCCATGGGATTTTAAATACACACACACACACACACACACACACACACAGCTCTGTTAAATATAAGCAGGATATAACATCTTAAAAAAATATGAAATAATCATATTTCTTCATGTAAGAAAGTTCATAGGAATTAGAGAGCAGCATTAATTACTCATTGTCAATTAAATTTTTCAGAATTATTTTTCTTGTATGAACATGGAAATCTGCTGGGGACAAGAAAAGCCCAATATTGGAGAAAAATAAGGTTTTCTATTTGAGCAGTAGTTGAACTCGAAGACTTGCAAGATCCCTTCCAACTCCATTTTTCTGTTATTCTGTTATAACAGAACAAATCCTGAAACCTGAAATTAGGAAGATGATATTTCAAGTAAATATTCAGAGCCTTTTATCTTTGTGCATTTTTTTGTCTTCTTCCTCCACTTGGTCTGATATGGCAATTATTTGCTAAATCAGCTCTCCTTCTAATTAGCAGGTTGAATGATGGATATTCTTAGGGAAGGGTAGATTAAATAAACATATGCCTTCCCTTTTTATAGGTATTTTAAAAATTCTCATTTCTCCTTCTTTGGTACTTCTATGTTCAGACTTGGAGTTAGCTGTGTGAAGTATCCAGATGGTGAAAGGCAAAATGTTTTACCAACAGAATTTCCACTGTGGAGATTTTAGAACTAAACAGGAATCAAAATCCAGTTAAATTATTTCTCACTATTACACATATAAGATTCTTTAGGTACAGGAATATTCATTTTTTATTTGACTGGGAGACACACTTTAAAGAAGGAGCCAATAGAACATGGAGATGGATTTAAAAGATATAATCCATTTATTAAATATAGATAATATGTATTTCTCATACATACAATAAATTTTAAACCTCTTCTATATGATCAAAATTATAAAATCACAATCCAGTCCATTTCCTGGGGGCGGGTCAAAAAAGCCCAGCTATACACCCTTCGAGTGTATAATCGAAGATCTGCATCTTTTTACATGTGTTTCTTGTGAGGATGTCCCAGATTAAAATTTAGCAGAAGAAGCTCTAGATTGTATCAGAGGTTCAAATCTTTTCTTTATCAATGCCCACGTTGTCTTCACTATCAAGGTTCCAACTGGTGAACCCAACCAAGCAAACACCTTCAAGATATTCCGATTTCTTAATGTAAACTTTATTGAGTACATCATTTCGACACATATGAAAGCAAAACCAACTCTAGCAAACCCCATCCCAAACCCCTATAGCAGGGGTGTCAAACTCGCAACGTCACATGATGTGTAGTGATGTATCATGACTTTTTTGCCATTGCCAGCAATGGGGTGGGTGTGGTTTTGCTATATGCATCCGGCCAGTGGGCTGGCAGTTTGACACCCCTCCCCTATAGCAAAAGAATAGAATTTCCCCTCCCATTCATGAATAGGTCACGTTGCCCAATTAGGTGCAATTATATTGTTATAAGAAAATGTCTCTGAGTTGGACCAGACACCTGGTAAATCGTCCTTAATTCTTATGGTCTGCCTTCTTTATCTTTGTAGCCTGCATTCTAATTCCCCATCCTCCCCCATGTTGGTTGGCAAGCTAAGAAGCAATAATTCTTGCACCAGCAAAGCTAGCTCAAGCTTGACAGGACTCGGGTTTTGCATTCCAGCAGTACATGTGGCCAATGCATAATTAAGCAGAAATGGGAGGGAAAAATGCTTTTCATTCAAATACAGGTTGTCCTTGATTTACAACCATTCATTTAGTGGCTGTTAGAAGTGATCAAAATTTGGACACCTCACAACTGGCTCATGTTTACAATGGTTGCATGTTCCGGGGTCATGTGAACACCTTTTGTGACTTTCTGACAAGCGAAGTTGACAGGGAAGCCAAATTCACTTTAATAGCCGCAGTGATTCGTTTGACAACTGCGGCAATTAAAAGGCGTGAAAAATGAGGCAAAACTCACTTAATAGCTGTTTCACTTAGCAATGAAAATTTTGGACTCATTTGGGGTTGTAAGTCAAGGACTACCTGTAATTTTGTTCCCCAGCTTATACAATGTGGTGCCCAGGAGTTCTGTAATTGTGAACAAAGCAGGACAAAATTAATCATAGCAATTTGGAATGAGAAACTGAAAAGGACTATATTTGACCCATGGGCCTCAGTTTTTCCACATAATTTGTAAATATAATAAAGGCAGATTCAAATAAATAAAAATAAATATTTTTTATTTATTTTAAATTAAATAAATAAAAATAGTGAGGGAGGATGGGATTGGAAATCCATCAACTCTTGGGCGAGCATGCTGTTTGATTATAACTTGGTCAGATGGAATCTTTGTATGAAACCCATCAGAAAGCATAATAAAGGTGTGACAGAAAGCAATAGAATACACTGACATTAAAACATTAGATTTTCTTTTCTAAAATAATTGAACAAGCGGATCTTAGATTTGTTCAAAAGACTATTATGGAATGAATCTAGTGTTCTCCTGGGACGATTAGACCAGTGTTTCTCAACCTTGACAATTTAATACGGGAGACTTTACTTCCAGAATGCCCCAACTTATGTGAACATTGTAAAATATTGATACTTGATTGTAGCTAGTTAAAATTATTCAGACCTTTGACTTGCTGAATGCCAGTTTGGTGTAGTGCAGGGGTAGGCAATCTTGGCTCTTTTATTACCAGGCTAGAAAACAGGAGATCATTTGGCATGAAGCCAGCTGAGTGACTTTGGGCCAGTGAATCTCTCTCAACCCTAGGAAGCAGGCAATGGCAACCACTGCCAAGAACATTGCCCAAAAAAATCCTGCAGGGACCTGCAGGTAGTCCATAGCAGTCATGACTGACTTGACACAGAATTTAATTTTTGCCTCATTAATTTAATGGCAGTAAAATATGATTAATTCTAGATCCAATCTACCTGCCAGAATGTATAGATTCATAGTTTAAAATAATCCCATTTCACTTAGTGTCCTCTGTTATTTTATCTTAGTGTCCTGTGATAATCCTTCTGTTCTGGGAAATCCGGGTGGTTAAAAAATACCAAAAGGATTGGTGCACCTGGAAAAGATTTTCAGCCTCACTCTCTCCCTGTGGTCTCAGCTTTCCTGTTCTACTTACATGCTGAGTTAATTTGAGGAAAACAAAACTCCCAACAAGCAGGATATGTGTGGAATGGCACTGAGATCCAATTGCAATCCTCTCTAATCTTGCATCTATTGTCTAAACTTGGAGTGGGCATATTTTTACTCCAGAATAATGCTATATATAAAAACACGATAGACATTTGGTCAGTTGGTGGTTAGGTTGCCAGATAAAGAGAAGACATTCATTATGGTAAGATCCTTGTTTCCTTCCCCTTCCCTTCTGCATTATCTTTTTTCCCCACAAAAACCTTTCTTTCTTTCTTTCTTTCTTTCTTTCTTTCTTTCTTTCTTTCTTTCTTTCTTCCTTCCTTCCTTCCTTCCTTCCTTCCTTCCTTCCTTCCTTCCTTCCTTCCTTCCTTCCGCTATTGAATCATATAGTGGTACTTCAGACTACCTTCTTGACTTTTCAGCTTCCTGGTTGAGTTAGAAATTATCAGGACTTCAACTTACATAGGCAAGATTTTACTTGGTTCCTTACTGTGAAGTAAATCTCTCAGTTTTCACTGTAGTAACCGAAGTATGTATAGATACTGGAATGATAGACAAGTTTTGGGCATTGCTTTTGAATTAAAGAGGGTAAAGAATTTGTTTTATTAATATTAAATGGATTGCAATAATCCTAAATATGAGAGCTGCTTTATTAATATTGAGTGCATTGCAATCATTCTAAATATGCTAGCTGTAATGTAAAGATAGTATTTGGTAATGCTTATTTTAATTAAAATAAAAATGCACACCTATCTCAGTGCAGGAATGTGCTTTTGAGTAGCATGCCACATTGGTAGGAACCAGACGAAGAGTGGGAAGGACGTGCTTCAGAGTTCCTTCGTGGTTGGTGAGGAGGGAATATCCGTCGTTCATACTTTGTGTTTCTCATTGTTTGGTCCAATCATAGACCCGACTGCTTGACCTCTACCCAGAATTCAGATGGCTGTAATATAGTGCATTATAATATTAGTCTAATCTGCCTCTCAGTACCTGACTCTTTTGGTTCAAAGAAAATGAGCCAGATCTAATGGAAAAAAAGTAAACTTGAAAGAAGATTTTACAGAAGGTCATGAAGATGCCTCTCCCCCAATGGCTGTGACAACTAGGATCAATAGTGCCCTACTGAACACAACTCCAAATGGATCAGAATCATTGACACAAAATCTGCAGTCTGTCACCTTTAATTGGTTGGGTATGGCCAAACTGGTTGCCTTGGGATGGCAAGAATCCAAGGCTAATCCAAGATAGTTTTCTGATTTGAGCTTGGAGAAACAAAGTCTCCCTGCCCTTACAGTTCCCCCAAATCACCTAACCTCTGATGCAGAAAATCTCACAGACCTGTATATGACAGTAAAAAATTTCATACTTAAAAGCAGTGTTCTTTTCATGATATAGAAATCTGTTGCCTTCCATTTTATTCTGCATAACAGAAGGTCTTCTCCTGCAACTACAGTTCCCAATTACAAACACTGTGTTAAAAAGCATGTTCTTGGTTCTGATTAGCTACAAGCAAACATTATTTATACTTGCACCTGATAAACCACTGCTTTGCTTCTGCATTTGAATGATAAAAGTATGAACCTTCCAAGTCTGGGAGATTGGCATCAGCAGCTGCTTCTTATCACATCGATGTCAGATGGGTGGAAATCAAAAGAAACCATATCTGTTAACTATTGGCATCAAGACTGTACAATCTTGCTCCCTCTTGTGCTATCTTTGCTATTAATAGATATTCTACCTTTCTCCCAACAAGCTCAAAAAAACACTCCTATGATAACGGTTAAAGAAAGAATGCAACTGGTAAGAAGTTTCCCAGGAAGTCTTTTGATTGTTTGAATCTGGAATTCTGCGTTATTTGCCAGGCAGGGCAACCACTATACCTCACTAACCTATTGCTTTAAACCAGAAGTCTCCAAACTCTACATCTTATTAACCCCCTTCATGAAGTATAGCATAAAATAATTTAGGGTCTCATACTTCATGAAATACTTCATGAAATATTATAGGGTCTCCTGCCTGAGCAAGGGTTGGACTAGAAGACTTCCAAGGTCCCTTCCTACTCAGATTTTGTTATAGATTGTTTATTTATTATATGCAAATAAGTTAATAAATACAACTTTAATTAATAGTCTATGAATAATAATAATCAACCTCTTGGATGATCCCATCATCCCTGCTTTAAGCATTCATATTATTGCTTATAAACTGGTATTTTTTCATGTTTTATTTTTTTAGATGTTTCCCATTTTAAATTAAATTGCCTTCTGAACCACTTTTATTGTTTTAATTAATATAGGGACATCTATATATAGAGATAGTCCTTGCTTAACAACTACTTGTTTAGTTACCATGTCAAGTTATGATGGACTCCAAAAAAAGCTACTTATGACATGGATTGAAAGTTGTGACGGCTGCTGGCACCCCACATCCCACATTCACATGTTTGAATTTTGGGTACTTTGCAACTGGCTTGCATTTGGTTAGAATTCAGTACTGCAGGCTGACTCTGTCCACTGCCAGGAGTTCGATCCTGACCAGCTCAAGGTTGACTTGGCTTTCCATCCTTCTGAGATCGGTAAAATGAGGACCCAGATTGTTGGGGGTGATATGCCGGCTCTGTAAACCATTCAGAGAGGGCTGTAAAGCACTATGGAGCAGTATATAAGTCTAAGTGCTATTGTTATTGCTATTTACAGCTATGTGCAGCATCCTGCAGTCACATGGCCATAATTTATGCCTTTTTTGCTGGAAACCAATGCTTACTTCTGGTTTTGGGCAAAAAACATCCGTTATGGACAGTAGTGTTCACTTAACAATAATCATGTTTACTTAATGGCCACAATGCCTGCTTAATGACTGCCATAAAATATTGGAAATTCAGGTTGGTCATGTGATGCCCCATTTAATGACTGGCATGACTTATGACCGTAATTCCAGGCTCTGTTACAAGTCTAGAGAGAGTGCAGAGAAGAGTAACAAAGATGATTAGGGGACTGGAGGCTAAAACATATGAAGAACGGTTGTAGGAATTGATTATGTCTAGTTCAAGGATGTCAAACCGCCGGCCCATGGGCCAGACGCGTCACGAGGACACTGCGCCCATCCCATTGCCGGCAATGGGGAAAAAGTTCCGATACATCACACGGTATCATGTGACATAGCAAGTTTGACATGTCTGGTCTAGTTTAATGAAGAGAAGGACGAGGGGGGACATGAGAGCAGTGTTCCAATATCTCAGGGGTTGCCACAAAGAAGAGAAGTCAAGCTATTCTCCAAAGCGCCTGAAGGCAGGACAAGAAGCAACAGATGGAAACTAATCAAGGAGAGAAGCAACCTAGAACTAAGGAGAAACTTCCTGACAGTTAGAACAATTAATCAGTAGAACAACCTGCCTCCAGAAGCTGTGAATGCTCCACCACTGGAAGTTTTCAAGAAGAGACTGGATAGCCATTTGTCTGAAATGGTATAGGGTTTCCTGCCTGAGCAGGGGGTTGGACTAGATGACCTCCAAGGCCCCTTCCAACTTAGTATTAGTATTAGTATGGAACTAATTATAGATTGAGAGGACAAGTCAAAAAATCAGAGCGACAAATAAAAAAGAGGCGAGGCTTCAAATGCACAGTTGAATTCCTATCTTGACTTCTTGACACCCTCCCCCCACCATATCCCCAGCCAACAGAAAAGTGGCATAGCAAAATTTTTTAGACTTCTCAGTGGTTTAGTGAGTCTCACAAGCGTCACCTCCAAGTTGGTGGCATATAAATAACAATATGCTGTCTTCCATATGAAAAATGCTAGCTTGTAAAACTGAGTTTTGGCTGCATTTGTGGCCTACTGGCCAAGCTCTGGGTCCTGTTTTCACTGGTGGTGGAGAAGGTTGCAGAGATACACTTTCTCTATTCCACTGTGAAAACCCAGAATGGATCAAGATCATGATGGACAATGGAGGTCCATATCTCGGAGCCAATCTGGTAAGGACTATACCAAATGGACGATTATGTCTTGGAATGTCAGAGAAGTCAAATAACAGAATAACAGATTCGGAAGGGACCTTGGAGATCTTCTAATCCAAACCCCCTGCTAAGGCAGGAAACCCTACACCATTTCCGACAAATGGGTGTCTCATCTTTTCTTAAAAACCTCCAGTGCTGGAGCACCCACAGCCTCTGGAGGCAAGTCAATAATAAAGGGAACGAATTCATTACAAAAGTGAAAGATAATATGGATAAGTATGGTGCATGAAGATGATGATTGTGTTTCTTTTTCTTTTTAAAATCTTATGACTCTCATTCCTTTGCCTTATTTATCACTCCATTCCTGTACTCTACAGAACATTCTAAAAAGAAATAGCGATGTATGTAGGTAAGTATGTTTGGATTATGACTGCCTAGATTAATGATGATGAACATCATTTGAAATACCTCTGAGGAGCATTAGTGGGAATTTAAAATAGTGGAAGGGAAGAGGAGGAGGGAGCAACCAGACCTAACCTCAAATAATGATAGCAATATCCTTAATGAAAGCAACTGAGATTGTCTACACATAAGAAACTGTGCAATTATGCTAAATGAACTCTGCAGAATAGCTGTGACCCCATCCCTTACCTTTTTATGATGTCTTTAAAAATGTATTAAACTTATGGAGGTTCAATAACAATAACATCATAATGGTTTACTGGAGACAAAGCGCTACTGTCATAAATAACACAGTCATAATTTCAATGGATGGTCACTCACAGAAAAGAGCATGGGAAAATCATTGCAGACCATGTAGATACAGGTAGTCTTTGACTTGCAATCATTCATTTAGCAATTCAAAGTTATAATGGCAATGAAAATAGTGACTTACAACTGGTCTTTTCACTTAAGAGCCATGGTGGCAGAGTGGTTAGAATGCAGTATTGCAGGCTAACTCTGCCCACAGTCGAGTTTGATCCTGACAGGCTCGAAGTTGACTCAGCCTTCCATTCTTCCAAGGTCAGTAAAATGAGGACCCAGATTATTGGGGGCAATATGCTGACATTATAAATCACTCAGTACTGTAAAGCACTATGAAGTAGTATATAAGTTTAAGTGCTATTGCTACGACTGTTGCAGCATCCCCATAGTTAGCTGATCAAAATTCAGGCACTTGGCAAATTGCATGTATTTACAACAGTTGCAACATCTCAGGGCACATGATCACCATTTGGGATCTTCCCAGATGACTTCTAACAAGCAAAGTTAATGGGGAAAACCCAATTTCTTAACAACCATGTGAATCTCTTAATAGCTGCAGTGATTTGCTTAAAACTGTGGCAAAAAAGTTGTAAAATTGGGCATGGATCACTTAATCTCCATGTGGTTGTAGGTTGAGGACTACCTATATTGGTATATCAGCCTGTTATGTCCTGGGCTGGCAGGCACAGGCTGCAGTGATTGGCCCGGGCAGATCATGTGGATGCCCGGGACAAGAAAGGCTGCTCCCAGCCTTGCGTGCACATGCATGGTGGGAATGTGCAATGATTGGCCAGCAAGGTATTGTGCAAGGGGACTATAAAAGGGGGCCGCACCATTTTTAAAATCTGTTTTGTTGGTGTTTGCAATAAAAGAGAACTGTTGGAACTTGTTGCTTCGTCTCGATGCCTCTTTTCCTGAAACAGAGTATTGGCGACGAAGGTGGGATGCCTGCAAGGCAAACATATTAAGAAGCCAAGCTGACTCACCACAGGGGGGCTTGCAGCTCGGAGAAGTGTGGCGCCTGGAGATCGACTCAGCCTGCCAGCACAGAGATGCTGGAGGTGAGCTCAGAAAAGGGGGCCCCTTCTCAATCCTTGCAGCAGGAGGCGTGGACTAAGTTCCTGGGCTGAAACGATGGCAAAGATAGGCCAGCTTTCAGAATTTGAAACAGCTCACCCAGAATGCTGGCGCTTGTACGTGGGCCGGGTGGAGAACTACCTTTGGGTGAATCAAATTCACGAAGATGACCTCAAAGCTGCCACGCTGCTGTGTGTGGGGGGGCAAGAGACCTTTGAGATTGCAGAGAATCTAGTCGCCCCAGCACCACTGTAATCAATCACCTACACAGACTTGAAGAGCATTTTGAACCCAAGCTCTCAGTGATTGCCTGGCGACACACGTTCGAGCAGAGGGACCAGAGGCTTGGTGACTCTGCAGCAGAGTTTGTTGCAGCCTTACGGCAAGCAGTAGGCCTTGCGAATGCAAAGACTTGGAGGAGAGACTGAGAGATCGGCTGGTCTGTGGCCTGCAAAGCTGGGAGTTGCAGCAGAAGCTCTTCGCGAAGGAAGGCCTCACATTCCAAGATGCCCTGAGGGAAGTTTCAGCCGAAGAAGCAGCAGGCGGAGCTGTGAAGGCCTTGCGGCTCACCAAGCCCCCTCAAATTCCAGCCACTGTCCATCAAGAGGTTGCTCACGAAGAATCCGAACAGGATCCAGAATTGGAAATGGACTGGCTGCATCAGACTCCAGGGAGAAGGCCTCACAGAGGGAAGGCCCAGCCAGCATCATCCCCTCGGTGCCTCGGGTATGGAGGCCGACATCGCCGCGCAGACTGCCATTTTTGCTCCACCATCTGCAGGACCTGTGGGAGGCAAGGCCACATTGCCTCCGTCTTTTGGGTCGCCAGAAGAATGTTACCCAGAAGAATTGCCTCAGAAAGGTACCAGGGTCCCCAGCAAGAATAGGGTGGGCTTCTGCGTGTCACATAGGAGCGTTTTTAGAACAGGGGTCCACAGACCACTTAGGAAGAAGCTTCACATTCACGTGAAGTTGCAAGGGGTCCCCTTGTCAATGGAGCTGGACACTGGGTCCACTCTATCGATCATCTCCCTAGACACCTTTAGCAAGGTCTGCAGCAGAAGTAGCCTATGGGTTAAACTCAGGCCATCAAACCTCATCCTCACACATTTCCAAAATTCCAGAGTCAACGTGAGGGGGGAGACCACACTCAAGGTGCAGCATAAGAATTTTGAGGGGCTACTGGATGTAGTTGTGGTTGGGGAGACCATACGAGTCTCATTGGATTTGACTGGTTTGAGGCCCTAGGAATTCAGGTGACTGGAACACACAGCGTGCAAACAATGGCCTGGCTGGGGTCTGCAAGGAGATTGCAGATGTGTTTAGTCTAGAACTTGGCTCTTACAAAGGCCCTCCTATTTCTCTGAGGCTAGACCCAGCCATAGCCCACATTAGAATCAAGCCACATAGGGTGCCCTTTGCCTTAAAGCATTGGTTCTCAACCTTTTTAATGCCGCGACCCCAACCGATTGTAGGTCGAGGACTACCCAACCGGTCGTAAGTCAAGGACTTTCCCTGCCCAGGAGCGCCGCGCATGCATGGTGCCGCCTCCTGCACCGGCCAAGGTGTAGCTGACAAGTGGCAGAGATGGCGCAGGCCGACCACCAGCTGGGCCACCAGCTGGCCCAGCCCAAGGGAGGTAAGGCACCCGCCAGGTCCCACACGCACCAGCAACCCTCCCTGCGCCCACTGGCCTCCCACCTCCCACCCCTGGCCCTCTTTTACTTACATTTTTAGTAGTTGCTCAGCAGGGAGGGGTGGAAACTTCCAGACAGCTCGCCTTCGCTGCAGACAACTTGCAGCACTGTTTGCAGAATGGGACTTTTGGCGAGCTCAGCAGGGCAAAGACAGCCTGGACAATTCCTATTGGCTTTTGAAAGCCAATAGAATTAGACTCTATTCAAGAGAGTCTATTCTATTGGCTTTCAAAAGCCAATAGAATAAAAGGGAGTAGGATAGCTAAGGAAAAGGGGAAAAAATGGTGGACTGCATTGTTTGGCGACCCCCATGAAATGGTCATTCGATCCCAAATGGGGTCCCAACCCACAAGTTGAGAACCACTGCCTTAAAGGGTAAAATAGATGCAGAACTGGATAAACTGATTCAGCAGGGTATCTTAGAGCCTTTGGACAGTAGTCCATGGGAAACGCCCATAGTTACGCCACTGAAGGCCAATGGTGAACTCCAAATCTGTGTGGACTACAAGTGCACACCTAACAAAGCGCTGCAGCAGCATTTGTATCCAGTACCAGCGGTCAGTCACATTTTAGCCTCCCTCAAAGGGGGGCAGATCTTTGCTAGCTTGACCTGGCTCAGGCCTATCAACAATTGCCAGTTGTTGAGGAAACGGCCGAGGTCCAAACTATAGTGACTCACAGGGGGGCATTCAAGGTAAAAAGATTGTAATTTGGAATAAACATGGCCCCTGGCATCTTCCAGAGTGTAATGGAGCAAATGCTCCAAAATATCCCTGGTGTTTGCCCGTAATTTGGTGATGTCCTCATTGCTGGGGACTCAGCTGACAATTTAGCTGAAAGGCTGAGAGCTGTTTTGCTACGTTTCTGCCAAGCGGGGCTGAAGCTTAAGCAAGACAAATGCAAGATCGGGGTTACCTCCACGGAGTTTCTAGGATTCCACATTGATGCTCAAGGCATCCACCCTGCTGAATCCAAGCTGCAAGCAATTCAGCAGGCCCCAAGTCCCAAATCCAAGGGCAAACTTCAGGCCTTTCTGGGACTGCTAAGTTTTTATCACTCATTCCTTCCTCACAAGGCTGCAGTGGCTGAGCCGTTACACTGGCTCTTGAACAAACAGGCCCCTTGGCAGTGGACACAAGCACATGAAAAGAGCTTCAAAGAGGTCAAGGCCTTGCTCTCTTCAAATGCGGTCCTCGCGCACTTCAATGAGAACTTGCCAGTGGGCATCGCCTGTGATGCGTCCCCTTATGGGATTGGGGCTGTGTTAAGTCACTTGAAGGCTGATGGAATGCAAGTCCCAATAGCATACTACTCTAGAACCCTATCATCAGCTGAACGCAATTATGCACAGATAAGGAAGCCTTAGCCATAGTGGCTGGCATAAAGAAGTTCCATGACTTCATATATGGCCACCACTTCACGGTCTTTACAGACCATAAGCCACTGCTGGGGTTGTTCACAATGAACAAACAAACCCCACACATAATATCCCCACGAATGCTAGGTGGTCTATCTTCCTGTCTGCATATGACCATACACTGGCTCACAAGCCAGGCAAAGAAATGGGTCATGCAGATGGTCTCAGCAGGTTGCCATTACAGCAGATAGAGGCAGATCCAGCACCTGCCAACCGCATCCTATCTATTCAGGACTTGCCTGAATCTCCCCTCAGTGGCTGCAGAAACAGCTACCGATCACACGCTAACACGCGTGCTGACCTGGGCGTTGTCTGGATGGCCTGACACATGTCCAGGCTCAGAATTTCAGAGCTTCTGGCAGAGGAAGCACAAGATTTACACCTTCAAGGGGTGTGTCCTATAGGGTAGCCGGGTAGTAATCCCACCCTCATTGAAGACTAGAGTCCTGCAGTCTCTGCATGAGGGACATGCGGGAATAGTCCGGATGAAGGTGTTAGCACGCAGCCATCTTTGGTGGCCTGGGCTCGACAAAGATGTCAAGGCCCAGGTCCACGGGTGCACTGTTTGTCAACAGTCAAGGCCGGAGATGCCCCAGGCCCCAGTTCATAGGTGGGAGGAGACTCATACCCCATGGTTGAGGGTCCATATCGACTACGCTGGGCCCTTTCAGGGGCAATTCTTCTTAATTCTTGTGGACAGCCATTCGAAGTGGCTAGAGGTCATGCCTGTCTCCTCTGCTACCACTGCTAGGACCATCCAGGTGCTGAGAGGGATCTTCGCTGCACATGGACTTCCAGATGTCCTTGTCTCCGACAACGGGCCCCAATTCACGTCAATTGAGTTCAAGGTGTTGCTCCAGGCCAACATGATCCGGCATGCCACATCTGCACCGTTCCATCCAGCTTCCAATGGCCAGGCTGAATGAATGGTGCACACAGCCAAAGATGCCTTAAAGAGGATCACTCATGGGACCTGGCATCACAGGTTAGTGGACTTTCTTCTTTGCCACCGCACCACACCTTGCACAGCTACTGGAAAGAGCCCAGCTGAACTCCGCTGGGGTCGCCGCCTCATCACAAAACTGGACAGATTGCACCCAGACCAGGTGGCTTCACAGGTGTCACAGCCGCAGGTACTTAGGAGACTACAAGTGGGCGATCCGGTCTGGGCAAGGAACTATGGACCAGGACATCTCTGGATCACAGCAGTGGTATGCAAGTTCTCTGGGCCACTGTTATACGAAGTAGCCTTGGACGATGGTCGTGTGATCCGACGTCACATTGACCAACTGCACGGGAGGTTTCCCAGCAACTCTTCTGCTTCTGGCTCTGCTCTCGGGGGGGGGGGGGAGGAGGACCACAATTATGATTGTGGACCACGGTCTCTCCAACATCCCCAGGCTTCAGCTATTGCTCCAAACAGGGAGTTCGCAGAAAGGGGGTTTACCATGGAGGCAGCTCCAGCCTCTGGCACTCAGGCCACTCCAGCTGCTGGTCTAGACTTGAGGGACAGTGCTCCCAAGTGGAGTCCATTGTAGACTTGGGGAATTCCATCCCCCCAAGGAATCCTGGCTTGGATTTAGCAGATCCAGCCAGTCAGCAGCTGGGTGAGTCCCCTGGGTCTTTGGGGCAACAAAGTCCTGGTCTGCCTAGCCTGGCAGGTGAGCTGGCAGGCCAGGCACACACACCGGCCATGAGAAGATCAGGGCGGGCCAGAGGTCCACCCAAATACTTACAAGACTATGTACGGTCCTTGTCAGTTCATGGGCAGGCCTAGTAGTCTGGGTTAAGTAATGGCGGTAGCAAGACTGTAGTGTTGTGTATATATAGATGCAATGTAAGCAATGTAATGGAGTGTTGGAGTATTTAAAATAATAAGTGTGCCTTATTATTTTAGCCAAGGGGGGAGGGGTGTTATGTCCTGGGACGGCAGGCACAGGCTGCAGCAATTGGCCCGGGCAGACCATGTGGATGCCCGGGCCCGGGACGAGAAAGGCTGCTCCCAGACTTGTATGCACACGCACGGCAGGAAAAGATCCTTTGCAATGATTGGCCAGCAAGGTATTGTGCAGGGGGGCTATAAAAGGGGGCCGCACCATTTTTAAAATCTGTTCTGTTGGTGTTTGTAATAAAGGAGAACTGTTGGAACTCGTTGCTTCATCTCGATGTCTCTTTTCCTGAAACAGAATACAGCCTGAATGGTACAATACAGACCTAGTCTGTACAAGAATATCTTTCTTTTCTTCTGGAAAAGTTCTGGAAGAAACTAGGATGTATACGTGTGCTTCTTCTTTGCAATCTTAGAGTGAATTAAGGGTTCTCTAATGGAATTTGAGCATTCCCACACCACACAGCTATTGCTTTTTGGATCATACTCTTTGAAAACTCTTTTCACTTTTATGCCAGGGCAAATATTAACTGAATATGGAGCTAAAGTCAACAGTAAGATGTTAAGACATCATCTCAAGATGTCATGAGATGTCAAACTCTCTGAGAAACACAGTACAGTGATACCTTGGTACTCAGGATTAATTGATTCCAGGAGGCACAATGAGTACCAAAAATGATGAGTACCAAATATACTCAAAGAAAAACAAAGTCCAGTTGCCTTTTGAAAAAGCATCTTTGGAACAACCATGACCTGTATGACTGAGAATGTCCATAGACAACGAGTTCCAAACAAATTTTTCTCATAAGGAATAATGTAGTAAGTCACACAACAGCCAACACCAACAAGTTCCAGCTTGTGCGTTGAGTATGAAACCAGCAATGAGTACTGGGACAAAATTTTCATCTCCAAATGCGTTGAGTACCAAATTTGATGAGTTTCAAAGCAGTTGAGTACCAAGCTACCACTGTATTATCAATATTATGTATGCCAGGTTCCTAACACCCCCTTCTAGAGAAGAAGGGTATCAAACTGTTGCCCCACAATCAAAAGTTGCAGCATGGCACAGCAAATTTATGGAGGTAAGTTGATTTACTACTGGCTACTAAATGTGTAACTTAATGGACTCACTATGTTTTGAGTATTTTAAGTAGTTTTTATATTTGCCTTTATAACTGTCTTCTGGACAGCACATACTGAGGGATCCAGTAGGGCCTACCTTATGGATCCTTGCTTCTATTTTCTGAGAAGTTCTACAGAAATGTATGTTCATTCTAGTGAACAGTTCCCTGCTTTCCAGCAAAACTGAGTGCTCTGATGCCTTAAAAAATGCTGTAGAAATCCCAAAGCAAAACCTTTTTCCAGTCTTGAACACCCATCCGTCACTTCAGAGGAATCTGTTGTGACATCATAAACTGAGACACTTGGATTAGATTTATCATCTAATTATAGCAGAATTGGAAAAAAAGAACTTTTTTTTTTCAAAAAAAGATCATAGGTATGGAATGCTGCCCATAAAAGGAAGGCATCAAACCATGGCAGCATTATGGATTAAAAAGGAATCCCGTGGGAGGGAAACTCCTAGGTACATTAATGGCATTTTTTTAAGGCTACAGAGAGAGAGCCTGCAAGCCACCAGTTGCCTCCCAGAAATCTTGAATCTGGAGCAGCTGAGAATTGTAGTTTTCATAAGCCCCTGGAGAGCCACAAATTGAAAAGGAATGCTTTCCAGTTCAGTTTTCAAAATAACATGGCGAAATGCTGCCTTTAGGTTGGAAAATATTGCAGCAGAGAAAGAGGTCCACTGGATCAAATTCTAGATGTTACTCTAGCCCAGTGTTTCTCATCCTTAGTAACTTTTAAGATGTGTGGACTTCAACTCCCAGAATTCCTCAGTTGGCATAGTTTCCACAGCCAGGTCTGGTTGAGGAATTCTGGGAGTTAAGGTCCACACATCTTAAAGTTGCTAAGGATGAGAAACATTGCTCTAGTGTCTAGTCCAGGGGTAGGCAACCTTGGCTCTTTTATGACTTGTGGACTTCAACTCCCAGAATTCCTGAGCCAGCCATGCTAGCTCAGGAATTCTGGGAGTTGAAGTCCACGAGTCATAAAAGAGCCAATGTTGCCTACTCCTGGTCTAGTCCAACTTCTTCCCTGCTGTTGTACTTCAGAAGTGCTGAGTATCATTTCCTCGTAGCCCCACAGAAAGATTATCTAGTTAACATTTTGCTGCTTGCAGTGGCCAGCCAGATGCCTTCAAGAAACCGATCACCAGAACAAGATGGCAAGCAACTCAGCTCTATTGTTTATTCTTCAGAAATTACAGTTCAGAGATAGTTTAAAGTTTCTCTTGATGCAACCTAAAACTGCATTTGCCTTTTTTTTGCAGTTGTATCTCACTACTGGTTTGCATTTGGTTTGCAATCAGCTATGATCAGAACAGAACACTTTATTGGCCAAATGTAATTGGACATACAAGGAATTTGACTCCGGTACATAAGCTCTCAGTGTCCATATAATTTTCACAAATACTCTGAATTAAATATCATTCATCCTATAATATGCATACTTAACCTTTGTTCCTTAAGAGGTCTGTATTAAATATCTTTCTTCAAGTTTCAGCCCATTTCTCTAACTTTTTAATATTGTTTCATATTTTATTTTTGCCTTCTACAGCAAGGGTCCCAAATCCCTGGTCTGTGCACCGGCACTGGTCTGTGGCATGCCAGAAACAGGGCTGTGCAAACGAGCAAAACCCCACCTGCGGAATGCAGGCAGCACGTGAAACTACACCCCCTCCATTCCACGGAAAAAACCTCTTTCCAAGGAACCAGTCCCTGGTGCCCAAAAGATTGGGAGCCGCTGTTCTACAGCATTGGCTATCCCATTTAATTTTGAATGCACTGCTAAAATCAAGTTTTATTATGCTTACCATGTGCCCATAATCTGTTTAGAACTTATCAGTTCTATAAATGAGAAAAAGTTAATCTGGCAAAATATGGTCTTGATTAATACATCCTAGTAATTACTGCACTGTTTTCAAGGAGCTTATAGATCATGAAATTTCACTAATTGGCTTCCAAGTTCTAGGGCAAAACTGAAAACAAATATGGAAATCTTGCAGATCTCAAATTCAATCCATGGCATTGTCAGGTAGGACTGGAAAAATTCTGCCCTGACAGCTTGCAAAGCCACGGGTGATACTGACTCATGTGAAACAGCTCTAAACGATATCCCTCTTGGCTATATTCTTTCATAATCCCCATCATTGGAATTAGTTTTGGTAAGCAGGCCTCTTCTTATTGCATCATCAGTAATACCTAGATGATAAACCTTGGCAAAGGTCCAAATGGGTCCAGAGCATCGACATCGACATAGAGGTGGGGGTAGTTATATCAAATGAGTCATCTGGCAAAAGCATGCCATCACGATACAAGAAACTCTTGTGCCTGTCTCATGATTTTACAGGCTTGTGGTCCACAAATTAGAGGTTCTCTGCTTAGAAGGACCAGTCCCTTCTAAGCATTCACACAACTGGATCTTTTATAACTGAGAGTCCACTTGTACTGTGTCTTGGTGTCCAGTGACAAAAAGAAGCCCTCTTGGACTAGCGTGTGGGTCCAGCACATTTACTTTGGATCCTTTCTTCTTCTGTACTTGTTCTCACCCAATTTAGAAACTTGATGGCAAGAAACATCTGTCTCCCAAAGGAACAAAGAATTTCAGAGAAATTCTCAGGGGTGACAGATGATATTCTTGTATTTTGTTCTGACCACCTCCAATAACATTATGGGAATGTTCAACCACCTACAGCCTCTCTCACTTCCCATATTTTCATTACAGGTAGTCCTCAACTTACAACAGCTCATTTAGTGACCATTCGAGGTTACTTATTATGACCATTTTTCACACTTACAACCATTGCAACTCCCCCCCCCCATGGTTACACGATTAAATTCAGATGCTTGGCAGCTGGTCTATACTGATGACAATTACTGTGTCCCAAGGTCATGTGATCACCTTTTGTGATCTTCTGATAAGCAAAATCAATGGGGAGGCCAGATTCACTTAACAACCGTGTTACTAACTTAACAGCTGCAGTGATTCACTTAACACCTGTGGCAAGAAAGGTCGTAAAATGGGGCAAAATTCATTTAATAAATGTTTCACTTAGCAACAGAAATTTTGAGTTCAGTTGTGGTCATAAGTCAGGAGCCACCTGTAATTCCCCCGCAAAAGACATGGCAAGACAACTCCTCCAGTGAGCTATTCCATCAGTAATATTTTGCATTTGAGAAGTTGTTGGAGAATTCCTTCTTTTCCAAAGTAATTGATAGAAAGTAATTCTAACTTGGCGGAGAATTCTGAAATGCTATTTTTGCTTTTCTCTGAATAACTTTACAAAGGACCCAGCATTTTTTGACTGGCTGAAAAATACATACTGGCACTTAATTTTAAATATTTAAAAAATATCTGCAAGTGAGCTGAAGGCTAATGGATGCTACCTGAATTAATACTCATCATATAAAGGAAAGTCTTGTCTTTTAATGATCTTTTTTTAAAACAATTGTCAGCCTCATTTGGAATCAACTTTTCATTGTGAGAGATGAAATGAAATCTTCCTTTTCTCCCAAATGGAATTAATGAATCAGAAAAAAAAGAGTGTAGATATGTTCAAATGTATGTTTGTAAAAACATAGAAGATCTTGAGAAATACATTTTAATCATCCATATTCAATGTTTCTGTCCAAAATTACATTTAAATCAAAATAATATATTATAAAAATATTTTTAATATGGCCAAAATTTATCCTTAGATGGTAGGGTTTCCAAAAACACTGGATGGTTTCAATTTTTAATTCAAAGAACTTTCCACATTTCTAGATGCCAAAGTATAGTAAAATATGTATTTTATTTTTTCCAGTGTTATGTAATAAAAAACCTGGCAGCTAATAACAAGAACTGAATCGATTTCTTATGTTGCATCAATTTATATGCATTAAAGATAGAATACAGTAAACCAACAGCCTCAATTCATTATGAAAGATTAATTATTTTTTCCCATTTCTTCAGAAACTTCAAACTGACAGGCTGGGAATTGATGCATGCTAATATGCGTGTGTGTTTTTTAAAAGAATTGCACTAACAAAGTTTAGAAATATAGTATAGTATAAATACTATATTTATATATAGTATTATTTAGTTCTATCTAATGTCACTCATAGACATCTTCATGACTTGCTGGATTACATTTAAAAAGATTTCTATGCTAAGAAGAGTTCTTGTGAGATCTCAGATCCCCTTCAAAGTTTTAGAGACAGAATCTGTCATGTCTTATGTAAGAAATGTTTCTGATACACCGAATCCCTTGCTATTCATTGAAGAAGACAATGCACCACTGTAGCTCAAACTAAAACATTTTCTAAAATAATTTCTATTGCAAATATGTTCAGCCATATACATTTGTAATTCTATCTTTCCTTTCCTTGTAGTGAACAAATTCACTTTGTCTTTATAAAGATGATGATGATGATGATAATAATAATAATAATAATAATAGGAGGAGGAGGAGGAGGAAGAGGAGGAGGAGGAGGAGGAGGAGAAGGAGAAGGAGGAGGAGGAGGAGGAGGAGGAGGAGGAGGAGAAGAAGAAGAAGAAGAAGAAGAAGAAGAAGAAGAAGAAGAAGAAGAAGAAGAAGAAGAAGAAGAAGAATGAGCCAAGGCTTTCCAAATTTCTGATGTCTGCAACAGAGCAGAACAAGGAATGGCAACACTCTGGAAGTTCTTTATGTGCCTGCAAGTCACAGCATGTTGGAGCATGGCTACCAATATTATTGTACATGCTCAAATGCTTCTGATGCACATCTTGTTCCTTGCTTGCTAACAAAAAAAAAAAAAAAAAAAATAGCCATTCTGGTTGGCTGGGTTTTGCTTACTAGTCAAAAAAACAGTCATCCGGGATGGCTTGTTTTCTGCCAGGAATTGCCAATTATTGTCCAAAAGTAGAATGGTTGCAGCCTGCTCGTCACTGTTTTTTTTCCCATCAAAAAATAATTAAAACACCATTATTATTATTTTTTACCCTCTGGATTTTTAAAACTTTTTTTGACTTCCTTGACACATTGTGTTCACATGTTTAACCAGGTCTGCCAAAGAGCTAGCATATGCATTCATACAGAGCTAAATCTATTAATGCATCAATTTTGGCCTTTGATTGTTGAATCAGAATCAGAAGAGAGCTAGAAGGGACCTTGGAGGTCTTCTAGTCCAGCCCCCTGCTCAAGCAAGAGACTCTATACCATTTCAGATGTGGCTATCCAGTCTTTTCTTAAACGCCTCTAGAGATGAAGCACCTACAACCTCTGAAGGCAAGCTGTTCCACTAGTTAATTGTCCTCACTGTTAGGAAGTTTTTCCTTAATTCCAGGTTGCTTCTCTCCCTGATTAGTTTCCATCCATTGCTTTTTTCCTGCCTTCAGGTGCTTTGGAAAATAAAATGACCCCCTCCTCTTTGTGGCAGCCTCTCAAATACTGGAATACTGCCCCCTTAGTCCTTCTTTTCTCTAGACTGGCCATTCCCAAATCCTGCAGCCATTCTTCATATGTTTTAATCTCCAGGCCTTTAATCATCTTAATTGTTCTTCTTTGTACTTTTTCCAAAGTCTCAACATCTTTTTTGTAAAGTGGTGACCAAAAGTGGATGTAGTGTTCCAGGTCTGGCCTTACTAAGGCTTTATAACGTGGTACTAATACTTCATGTGATTTTGATTCTATATGCCTCTGTTTATACAACCCAGGATTGTATTAGCTTTTTTGGCTGCTGTCACACACTACTGGCTCATGTTTAAGTGATCGTCCACTAGGACTCTCACAGTTACTGTTTTTCAGCCAGGTTTGGGTAGCAGTGGGTAGTGGTCGTGGGTAGTGCTAGCCTCAGTCAGACCATTTGGTGAGTTTGTGATACGGTGTATTGCCTGAATCCAGAAACTGAGCAAATTGAGTATCTGGCTAAAGAGTTTTGAATGGAATTAGCCCTGGGGATGTGAACGGATCTCTAGCATGTGACCTAACTAAGCCGCAAAGAGAGGCAATCGGGCACATCTCTTCACCACACTTTACATTCTACACTTTACATTCTAGTCCTCAACATACCGTAATTGAGCCCAATGTTTCTGTTGCTAAGCCAAACATTTATTAAGTGAATTTGCCCAATTTTACGACATTTCTTGCCACAGTTGTTAAGTGAACCACTGCAGCTGTTAAGTTAATAACACAATTGTTAAGTGAATATAGTTTCCCCATTGACTTTGCTTATAAGAAGGTCGCAAAAGGTGATCACATGACCCCGGGGACACTGTGACCGTCATATATATGAATCATTTGCCAAGAGTCTGAATTTTGATCACATGACCCTGGGGGTGCTGCAACAGTTGTAAGTGTGAAAAACAGTCATAAATCACTTTCTTCTGTATCGTAACTTTGAATGGTTACTAAATGAACTGTTGTAAGTTGAGGACTACCTGTACTGTATTTGTGTGTGTGTGTGTGTGTGTGTGTGTGTGTGTGTGTGTGTGTGTGTTTTCTCTATTTGGCATCTTAGTTCTGAGCTAATTCTGCCTTTCCATGGCTCTGAATGGTAGCCCTGATTTACATTTAGTGCTTGTAGGTGTTCCTCTTTTTTCCTTGACTCCCTGACCTGGGAAAAATGTAAAGAATTCTTGCAAGGAAAACCTAGCCTAAACTTTGAAAGAAAACAAAATAAAACCTTTGGCCAAGATAGTACAGCTTGGCCCAGCCTTCAGTTTTATCTTTGCAGGTTGATTTATTATTTTGGTGAGTGGAAATTAAAAGTACTCTTAGAGACACATCTAATTTTGAAAAGGAGGAAAGAATTCTAGGGCTGATTCCACCCATAAGAGTGGGAAATTTCTGCCTCATCCATTCTGATGATGACAACCACGATGATGATCAGTTTGCATTTCACAAATACAAAACCCAGGTTAACCTGGTAGTTATCCTTCTACATTTGTTTCTAAGACTGGTGAGGCAGTTCTCAGATCAAATTGACTAGAGAATATTTGCTCTCCAAAACTGACATAGTGCATATATTAATAAAATAATATTTAAAATGTATTCAAGTAGAGAAAATTACTTGTTAACCTTCATGCAGATCAAATGGCATAGAAAATCATGCACACTGGAGAATATGCACAGATTAACTTCCATGCACCCTTCAAAACATTATCTTGTTATATTACATTGTTATTTGTAAACCACCAAGAGCCACTTAGGTGAAATAGGCAATGTAGAAAATTGTTAAATAAATAAATAAAATAAGCTGCTGAAAACTAATTCAAATGGAAAACGAGAAACTGAAAAGACATTAATCACCATTCCTAGTCTACTGCCATCTAATGACTATACTATGTAATTACAGTAGTGGCCAAAATTGTGGAAACCTTTTGGAAAAAGTGTACAGTAGAAATGCCACCTTTGGTTAAGTTTCCACCAATTTTTCTTCTAATTTCTTTATAAACGTAGCCTTGTTCACTTAATAATACTATTTTACCTCACTTTCTGGGCAACCAGTCAACTCTTTGCACCATTACTTTAATTTTATTACGTTTTACAAGCTCACTAAATGAAAGGACACCAAAAAACCCAACCAACTTGATACGATCACATAACACACTGACAAATGTCCTCCTCTCAGCTTCAATACATGACATCAATAACTGAATCCTACTGTGATTTGATTGGCTCATTGCCAAAACAAAGTGACACCTGATTGGCTCTCTAAACACTCATGCTCATTGACTACAATCAGATGAAGGAAAGTTACCTGATATCAACCTGAGCAAGTTGTGCTTCCTTTTTCTGGTTATTTGGCTATAACTTTTCATAGAATACAGTACAGATAATTGAACAAAATTTGTTGCATTACATTTTTGATTAAATTATCTTTCCATTGATATATAATTTTATGGTACTACTCCAAAAAAAGGATGGTGTTATTAGCCATCAAACCTCAAAAATACACTTTTCCCAAAAGGTTTCCACAATTTTGGCCACTACTGTATGTTATCCGCATTAAGGAGTTTTTGAAATCACTACTATTAGCAATGGAACAATGTAGCAACAACAACAATACATTAATTATGTTGCACTTAGAAACTAATTGTGCAAACAGAAATAGATATCTATAGAACACACAAAAAATGCAAAATAGACATTAAAAAGCTAGATTTCTCCAACTCTAATGGCAAAATGGAATATCAAATAGGTAACCACTTTATACTAAAAGAAACTAGAACTTATAAAATCTACTAACAATAGGTTAACTGTTAGTAATGGTGCTAATTAAATCAAGTTATTATGTTTTACCATTAATAATAACTACCATGAGGTTTGGATTTGTGGAAAATGCTTTTGAGCTGCATTATATTTGATCATAGTTCTGATTACTGTACATGCTGTTAATTTTCTATTTTCTTATTTCTATATGGCACATCAGAGGGTTGAGCTGTGATTGCATAACTGTGGCCACCATCTTAACTGTTTTGATCCCTCTGCCCCCCCCCCAACACAGACCTGGTTGAAACAATATCATACCAGTGTATCAGGGACCTGTTAGTCCTTCAAGATAGACCGAACTAGGAAACCAAAGTCATGAATGCTAATACTTTTATTATAGGGTTACAATAACAGAGTCTTGTAAATCTGAATATGCCTCCCTCCCTTTATTTTTTTGAAAACTAGAGGGGTCTGGTCTCAGATGCTTTCTCGGATTACAGTTCTGTCCCAGACTCAGATCTCTTTTATCTGACCAAAGTCTTGATAGTGGCTCTTCCTCCTGTTCCTCAAGGTGATTCCTTCTACAGGACCTTAGCAGGTATTAAGAGCTCTTCAGGAACTTCAAGGTGGTTTGCAAATGACTCCTTTAATATGATTCTTCTTGTTTTTAATTCATAGGCTCCCAAAATGGCAAAGCAGAGGAAAGAAGAGGGCAGCGCCAATGTTTTGTCTATGTTTGAACAAAGCCAGATTCAGGAATTTAAGGAGGTACATTCCATTCATTGCTTCATGATTTTAAATTAATGATTGGTAAGATAAATTAATATGGAGTCTTTCTTTCTTAAATGATCCTATGGGGTGGAAATTTTATTACGGAGGACAAAAGAGTTTGGAGGCAGAGCTGGCATCTAATGTGGGTCATTTCCATTTTTGAGTTGTGAATGGTGGGGAGAAGGGCTTACAAATAGTCCTCATTTAATGTCTACTTGTTCAGTAGTTCAAAGTTACAATAGCAGTGGACAAGTGGTACTTATGACAGGTCCTTGCAGTTCCAACCATTGCCACATCCCCACAGTCACATAATTGTGAATTGTGACATTCCCTGCCAACTTCCCACACAAAAGGTCAATGCCCTCAGGAAGTCAGAAGCTGTGATCATGTGAGATTCTTACTTAATATGTGTGGTCCTCACTTAATGATGGCAATTAAGTCTGCCAGAGTTGCAACTGTTAAGTGACACAATCATGGGACATTGTGTCCCAATTTCCATTGTAACCCTACCTGTAATGTCATTTGTCCTGGAAAGCAGGATGTCTGGGGATGGCAGCAGCATCCTGGAGGGAGGGCAGGACACAAAGAAGTCAAGGCTGTGTCCACAACCACACAGTGGAAGCCTTGTCCTATGTACTTGTGACATCTTTGCTTGTACAAAAAGGACAAAACTTGGATCACACAGTTCCTACCAAGGGCTCTTGGAAACCAACCTAGCTCTGGAATAATAAACTTAACATCCAGTAAACTGGAAAAAAGACAATTTGATGCTACAAGTACATCTTATTTATGAAGCAGAGCAGATGGTTTACAGATAACTTGCATTTTTAAAAGAGCAGCAGTTAAAGCTTTATTTGCTAAATCAAAGGGGTTTGATTGAAATTTGAAGTTTGCCATTCATATGTGATGGACTGCAATTCCCAACATATGCAGCCAACGTGGATAATGGCCATGCTAGCTGGGGATAATATGAACTGCAGTTTCAACACACCTGGGAAGCATCAAGTGGGATTGGTTAAGATTGTGCTGAGATAATTGAAAAAGATTAAAAATCATTCCTGTTTGTGATGGTGGAAATTCTTAATATCATCAATCATCATCCATCATCATCATCATCCTATTTAATCTGGCTAGACAATTTAATAGTTATTTAACTGCTCAGGATATTTATTTTAAAAAGTAAAAATTAAACAAGGGAGTCTTTATTTATTTATCATACATTCTAGAACAGGGGTGTCAAACTGGCAGCCCGCAGGCCAGTTGCATCATACGGAGGCCGCACCCACCCCAGCTCCAGCAATGCAAAGAAGTCACAATACGTTGTGACACATCATGTGACTTGGCGAATTTGACACCCGTGCTCTAGAAGGAGAATTATAAACAGAAGGCCAAATTGCAAGAAATTAAAACTATTTTGCAGGAATCTTTTTGCAAAATATTTGAGGGCCCTGTGGCAAGCATTGTCACAATTTTGACACCTGATCTCAGACAAGCTTTGAGAGGCATTCTAGGCAGGTTATCTCAGGCTGGGGTCCTATCAGATTGCCTATACTTGCAAGGCTACATAGAAAAAGGTGGAGTAGCAACTATCAGAGTAAGGATTGGGATACTTTACAGGTAGTTCTCAAATTGTGACCACAACACAGCCTGGGATTTTGGTCATTTCATTGCAGTCATAATTCAAGATACCACATGACCAAACTCAATTCTACAACTATAGTCATAAAGCAAGTCACTGCAGTTGTTAAGTGAATCTCATGGTCATTAAGTGAACGCTGCATATCCAATGGGTGTTTTTTGCCATAATATAAATTTTTGTAAATCACAGTCGCACGTGCTGAGATAATTGAAAAAGATTAAAAATCATTCCTGTTTGTGATGGTGGAAATTCTTAATATCATCAATCATCATCCATCATCATCATCATCATCCTATTTAATCTGGCTAGACAATTTAATAGTTATTTAAATGCTCAGGATATTTATTTTAAAAAGTAAAAATTAAACAAGGGAGTCTTTATTTATTTATCGTACACTCTAGAACAGGGGTGTCAAACTGGCAGCCCGCAGGCCAGTTGCATCATACGGAGGCCGCACCCACCCCAGCTCCGGCAATGCAAAGAAGTCACAATACGTTGTGACACATCACGTGACGTGGCGAATTTGACACCTGTGCTCTAGAAGGAGGATTATAAACAGAAGGCCAAATTGCCTTCACCACTGTAACCAGTTGTAAATGCGAGTCAATTGCCAAGGGTCTGAAATGCCTTCTCATGACTGTGGGCTTAGGTTGGTAGCTGTAACTTGGAGGACAAGTCATAAGTAGCTTTTTAAAAGTCTGTTATACCATTGAATGATCATTAAAGAACAGAGGCTCCTGTCTTCTGATCCAAAGAATCGAAGAGCATTTTGGATCTGCTTGTTCTTTGCAAGATTCCAAATGTTGATTCACGTTTTGCTCTTCAATAGGCGTTCACTATCATGGATCAGAACCGAGATGGCTTCATTGACAAGGCTGACCTGAGAGACACTTTTGCCGCACTGGGTAAAGACAAAGAATACAGACAAATGTGTCATTTGCTGATAGCCTTTTATTTTTAAAAGAAGTTTCTTCGGAGGAGGGGTTATCCTGGGTGTGTATCAGCACACTGCAAGTACTTCTTCGTTGGCATATGGGCAGCAGTATGTTGACCAGTAAAGACAGCCTATAAGTTAGAGATCCTGAATTGCCTGGAACAACATATACATGGATGGGGAAAAGTGGAGTTTAACTGAGCTTGTGCGATACTGGCCAATCATGCTAAAATTGATTGACACTGTCCTTATCATTAGCAGGGGATCTTGCATGCAGCACAGGGTAGCTACAACTGACAGCCAAGAGTTGCCAGCTTATTCACCAAGAGGAATTAGTTTATGTAGTTAGCCTAATAACTTCAGTGAAATTAGATAATCAAACTGAAATATCAAAATATGGAACACATATAGAAGCAATAGAGGAGAATATTTGGAACTCAGGGTTGGAATGAGGGCCCTTGGTGCTCTTTGAACTTGGTTGTTTTTTTGCAGACATTTCATTACCAAACTAGGTAACATCATCGGTGTACTGATGATGTTACCTAGTTTGGTAATGGAACATCTGCAAGAAAACAACCAAGTTCAAAGAGCACCAAGGGCCTCTCATATATAGAAGCCTTATTTGGCCTGGTAATATTAATAATATTTGAGCAATTATCTTCTGTTCTCCCAGGCCATAGTGACTTTATTCATTACTGCATTTGATATTTCCTTGGCTTTCATAGTATATAATCAGAATATTACATCATAGGGCGTATGAATGTTAAAATGGAAGAGTTGGAAGCAATGATCAAGGAAGCTCCAGGTGCCATCAACTTTACTGTCTTCCTTACTATGTTTGGTGAGAAACTGAAAGGTAAGAAGTAATCAGATGAGAATGGCATATGTGGAATATGGGTCTATTCTCTTCACCCACAATAGCTGTCTTTTTGTCTACATGTTCATTTGTCCTAGAGTATAGTATCTTTCCCACAGCAAAATCATGGGCTAACTTAGGTTTTAGCCAAACTTTGACTGAGTCCACTTTCAAAATGAAAACCACGTCTAAAAGAGTATATTCATTGAATCTTGCAGGGACACCGTATTAATGAGTGTTTCCCTTGGTCACTGTCAACTTCCCTAACCTACCTGAATGTCTTTTTTTTAGATTATTTTAATGAAGAAAAGCACAGTTAAGTGGGAAATTGAGATGCTATAGAGTACAGCACCCTACTTAATCTTTATTTCCCAGAATGCTTCTGATTATCATATAAGTTCCTATGTATTTGTGGGGAACAGGATTGTGGATGGTTGCACCCCGATGCCTTGTTGAAAAGGCAGCTTTCTGATCAGAAACAAAAAAACAGAACAGTCTATTGGGATGTGGAGAATACTCTGAGGGTCCAGAGATGATATTGGAGAGTAGCCTTAACTGTTTGCCTTCCTATCGCAGAAGCCACTTTATGAAGAGAGCAGATTACCACCTGTGTCTACACAATGCAGACTTTGCCTCAGATGCTAAAGCAAAATTAAAGAAGAGAAATGTAATAATAATAATAATAATAATAAAACTGGAGAAGATAACAAAATACAAAGACCTACAAATAAAAAATAGAAAGACTGTGTCAAAGAGAAGCAAGGGTAGTACCAATAGTAATAGGCGCCTTGGGTGCAATTCCAAAGCAACTGGAGCACCACTTGAACACCATTGGCACAGACAAATTCTCCATTAGTCAATTGCAAAAGGCGGCCTTACTAGGAACCGCCTCCATCCTGTGACGATATCTGTAATAACATCAAACATCCACATCTGCCTATCCCAGGTCCTTGGTAAGGACTTGATAGGTAGACAAAATGCCAAATCCAGTTTGAACATTTGGCTGACTGTGCAATGATCCATAATGATGATGATGAGGAGGAGGAGGAGGAGGAGGAGGAGGAGGATGAGGATGATGAGGATGATGGAAGAGACCTTAGAGGCCATCTAGTCCAACCCTCTACTCAGGCAGGAAATCTTGACCTACACCATTTCAGACAAATGGCTGTCCAGTCTCTTCCTAAAAACTTCCAGTGTTGGAGCATTCACAGCTTCTGGCGGCAGGTTGTTGCACTGGTTAATTGTTCTAACTGTCAGAAAATTTCTCCTTAGTTCTAGGTTGCTTCTCTCTTTGGTTAGTTTCTACCTGTTGCTTCTTGTCCTGCCTTCAGGTGCTTTGGAGAATAGCTTGACTCCCTCTTCTTTGTGGCAGCCCCTGAGATATTGGTACACCGCTATCTTGTATGGAAAAAGACCATCACATTCAACCATAATGTGGTTTATTTGTTTGGATGTAGCATGCCTTTTTTTTCTTAGCCAGAATTTTCTACTATTGTTCTTTGCTGGATGACCTTGAATGGGGGGGGGAGAAACTGTAGATCATGTCCACAAAGAGCATAAATCAAAATGAGAATATTATGGGATGGAACCACATCATTTGAAGAAAGGCCTTTCTCCATATATTTCAATGTAAATCTTAAGACTTTGTGGATTTCCTCGAGGTGTTTTCCAGTAAGCAGAGTCAGTAAATCACTACTCCCTATTCAATTAATTGTTCAACTAATAGAACCTGATCTTTTCATATTTGCTGGAACTTTGAGGCAGGTATATATACACAGACACATATGAACACATACATATAGAGTGTGACACATGCCTACATTATTTGAGAGGGGATGGAATCACCAAGATTGGTTTCAGTCGGTGTTAACAAGCCCAGGTTGACAAAGGAGGGGAATTAGGTATTGTACAGATTTTTGACAGTATGTTTGTATATATATTTTTCCTATATATTCTTCCTTGGCAGAGTAGTGGAGGTGGAAATGCCTTAAATGTATGGTTGTTGTCCTTTTGGGTAAATAGAGTGGGTAGTCCAGATATTTAATGAAGAAAAATTAATCAACTAAATTTCAGTTTACTGGCTGATTATTCAAATTTTCAATCCTCTGTCTATGGTGATTGAGCTCAATAAAGGTTATTCCAGAGTAGTTTGTTAGGGTAGATATTGTTAATTTTTCTCCACAAAGGCCATCATGTGAGAAAGTGTTCAAAGCCCTCCTGTTTAGCTCAGACACATCCGTATCCCTAAAGAACTACTTTGTTTCAAAATGAAATATTTACTAAGACAAATGTTCCAGCAATCAGCCCTAATTCAGATTGGTTTGTAATTAATAGCCTGTTAGTTTAGCATTCCAAATATGGTTATTGTTGATTCTGTAGACTGTTGACAACAACAAGAACTCCTGAGTAGATATGGGGGTGAGATGAGGGATGGACTAAATATGATAAATCAGCACTGACATTATTAATTTAAAAGTAATCCAATAAGATTTAGGTCATTGTGTGTCTCGTGAGAGCAGAGGAATAGGCAGACGTCTCCTGCCCTCCTTTTCTCATTATAAGGGCTAGATCAGATCATGGGTTTGGCAGACAGAAGAATGATGTTTGGTGGACTGACAGGGGACCTCTTCTTCCTGCTTCAATTTTGAGAGAAGCCACTTTAGTGGTAGCACTATTTACTTATGATGAATGGTTAAGGAACTGGGTATGTCTAGCCCACAGGTAGGCAACCTCGGCTCTTTTATGACTCATGGACTTCAACTCCCAGAATTCCTGAGGCTAGCTTATCAAAGAGAAGGACCGGAGTGACATGATAATTGCCTTCCAGTATTGAGGAGTAGTCATAAAGATGGGGAAGTCAACTTTTTCTCCAAAGCACCTGAGTGTAGGACAAGTAGCAATGGGGAGAAGCTTGTCAAAGAGACCCAAAGCTGCCTTTTCAAGAGGCAACTGGACTTTCTTGTTTTTCTTTGAAGATGTTTCACTTCTCATCCAAGAAGCTTCTTCAGCTCTGATTGGATGGTAGGGAATGGAAGGATTCATATTCCTTGCAGACAGCTGGTCATTTGCATTCTTTTAGAGAGTCATTGAGGCCAATTGGAGGTTTATCTGTGTCCTCAGGGTCACCTGAGTAGTACAAATGTATGTGGATCCTTCTTGAAACTGCTGAAAGGACTGTGTTGTAGACTGGAGAGAGATGATGTTATATCCCTTCCCTTCTGTTGAGAAAGGGCTATTCAATTTTACCCAAGAGTTCTGCAGCACATTCTTCTATGGCAGATCTTCAAGCAGTCTTCTCCAGGCTCTTGGTTAAGGGAGATGGTAAAGCTCCTGACCTGGAATGCTAATGGCCTTAATTCCCCCCAAAAGAGAAAGAAAATCTTTCATTACTTAAAGCAACATAATAATGATATTATTTGTTTGCAGGAAACACATATTTTATCTAAAGACCAAAAACATTTAGCCAATGCTCGTTTGGGATCTCATTTTGTATCTTCTGCTCCTGGGAAAAAAGGGGGAGTAGTCATTTATGTTAAGCAAAATTTATCAGCCTGTTTGGTAGAATCTGATCTTCAAGGGAGATATGTTACTTTCTTATATTTCTTTTCTTCTTTCTTTCTCTTTATTCTTCTTTTTTTTAAGTATTTTCTTTTTTTCTTTAATATTTATGTCTTTATATATATATATATATATTATTGTTAATTATTCTATTAGTAGTTTAAGTAACGTATTTAGACTTATCTATGGTTTATTTATTTTTTTTAAGAATTCAAAAAAATTTAATTAAGCCTATATTCAGCTCTGGGAAAGTTGAGGGAGGAAGTGGGAGGGTTGGGGTGGGTTGGGGAGGGTTGTTTTTTCTTATTTTGTAAAATTTTAAAAATTTTCAATAAAAAAAAAGAGAAAGGGCTATTCAATTTTGACATAGATGGCCTCCTTGACCCCTCTTTCAAACCAGTGGTCATCTCTATCCAAAATGTGGACTTTGCTATCTTCAAAAGAGTGGCCTTGGTCTTTTAAAAGCACATGGACTGCTCAACAGAGGGGGAGGAATATGACATCATCTATCTCCAGTCTACAACACAGTCCTTTCAGCAATTCCAAGAAGGCTCCACATCCATTTGCACTACTCAGGTGACCCCAAAAACACAGATAAACTTCCAAGTGGCCTCAACGACTCTCTAAAAAAATGCAGATGACCAGCTATCTGCAAGGAATATAAATCCTTGCGTTCTCCACCATCCTGTCAGAGCTGAAGAAGCTTCTTGGATGAGAAGCAAAACATCTTCAAAAAAACCCCCCAAAAAGTCCAGTTGCCTCTTGAAAAAGCAGCTTTGGGACAACCCTGACTTGGATGACTGAGAATCTTCATAGACACTGATCAAAGAAAGATCCAGCCTAGAACTAAGGAACAACTTCCTGACAGTGGGAACAATTAGTTAGTGGAATGGCTTGCCTCCTGGAGTTGTGGTACTCCATCACTGAAGGTTTTCAAGAAAAGATTGGGCAGCCATTTGTCCAGGATGGTATAAGGTGTCCTCCTGGGCAGGGGGTTGGAATAGAAGTTCCTTCCAGTCCTATGATTCTATGACTTTCTGCTACTGTGGCTTGGTTTGGCTGCCTTCCTTACCTAGATGACTTCTTCCAACATGTTTCAGGCCTATAGCTTGGCTTCTTTGGTTGAGTGAAGAGACATCTGGACCATTTGTCCAAGCCACCGACATGATGACTGCAGCATTTCTATGAATTGGCAGTGACTAGATGGCAGGAGTGGTGAAGCAGCTTTAGCCAGATGGGGAAAGATGGGCATATGAAAACCTGCATCCTCTAAGCTGGGAGATTCTTTCACTGTGAAGGACCTGTGGCCTTCAGAAGGAATCTGTTGGCTGCTGCAGGGCAGTAGTGTGTGGAGCTGAAACCAGAAATGAGTGGAGACAGGATTAAAACTGGGGCAGCAATTCTTTCTCTTTTTGGCATCTCTTCTTCTTTCTCTCCCAAGCAAGCTGCTAAAGATCCTCAGACACTATTACCAAAATCTGAGCTTGCACAGGGTGATTAGTCCGAGGAACTAGGTTGTTCTTCTCTGCCTAGAATCTGTCCTACAGCTTTCTGTTGCAGTGGATGGTCTAAGATCCCAGCTTGTTCTGCACTCAAGACCAAAACAGTTTTGGCCAATCCAGCTAAGATCAATTCCCAGTTGTCTCTTTCACTGACAAGCCTATATCCATGAAAGATTGTAAAAAGTCTCCAGCACTGGAGAGTTTTCCCACCCTCTCTGATGGAAAAAAAGAGACAAGAGAAGACAAGAATAAGCATTGTGTACTTTGTCATCTTCCTGGACTCTTTGCTTTGAAGTGGAACTTTGTGGCAAGCATTCTCTATTGATTAGCTGGTGCATAAAGTGGTTTCTTTGATGAAGTGAAGCATCTCTGTGTGGTATACAAATTGCATTTCTTCCAGCCCTTTGTAGAGAGGAGACCCATGTGGTTGGCATTAACACAAAATGCTTTTTCGTTTTTCTTTAACTACTCATCTGGCGTCAGAATATGTATCTCCCTGTTCAAAATTCCCAGAAATCCACCCCACCCCTCCACTCCTGCTTTGACCAACCTTTGATGGGTTTAATTGATTTCTAGCACAGCTAATTTTTTTGAATAGGGAAATTGTCCAAGTTATACCATGGTGTTGGGTTCTGAAGGAAAAGGACTGCAAACCTGCCATTGTGGCTTCTTTCACAGCTTCGTTCTTTGTTGCATAATTGCTTTTAAAAATCTGTAGCTTCAGGCCAGTTTGAGAACTTTGGAGAAAGAATGAGTTTATTTTGTTCAACAAATCCTTTGTAAGGGTTTGACTAGCAAGTATTTTCTTTTGATCAGGGGTAGGCAACAGTTCAAACTGTTGTATTTATCCTGTTGGCATAAATAGATGGAATGAACTTACTTTCCCTTATTTTCAAGTAGGCAATAACATTTTTACCCAACTTTAATGATTTCTCTCCCTAAAGTTCTGATCATCCTGGTTGCATTGTTCTTTCTTAAGTTGGCTTTATTCTGCCAATATGTAATGTATTGATTTTATATTATATCGTCAGAGTTCTTATTAGGATCCAATTTATACATATACAGATTTATACATATAACTCAATATAAATATAAATAAATATATTTTATGTAAATATATATATAATATAAATGACTTTATCATCTTTAATCCTGGATGGGGTGGCATTGCCCCAGGGATGTTCTGTCTACAACTTGGGGGTTCTCCTGGCCTCACTACTCTTGCTCAAAGAGCAGGTGGCAGTCACGGCTAGGGGATCCTTTGCACAACTTTGAGTTGTGCACCAGTTGTGATCTTTCCTGGATCAGGAGTCCCTGCACTCAGTCATTGATGCCCTAGTCAACTCACAACTGGACTTTTACAGTGCACTGCACATGGGGTTACCTTTAAAGAACACTTGGAGTTTACAGCTGGTGCAGAGTGCAGCAATGCCAGAAGTTCTTGGAGCCTCAAGAATGGCCCTTGGAACACCACTGCTCTGTGAGCTGCATTGGCTGCCAATTTGCTTCTGGATACAATTCAAGGTGTTGGCAATTATCTTCATGGCATGAGTCAGGCTACTTGAGGGATGGGCTCACCCCACTTGTGCTGGCAGAGAGAGGCATGCTGCAGGCCCCATCAGCCTGGGTATTCCGGCTGGCAGTCTCCAGCAGAAAGGCCTTCTCTGCAAACCCCCTACCCCAATTCTTACATTCTAGTCACTGAGCTAGTCATTGAATGATTTAAAACTAGAATATGACTTTTAGTGTGGTTATTTCAGACAGGTAAAATGTAATAGGTTGATTACAGATTATCAGCAATTTGGCATGTGTTTCAATAACAACAGAAGGCAGAAATGTCAAAGAATTTACCAATCTTATTGAGAGAGTATTTGGCAGTCTTAATCCCCAGCAAGATAGAATCTTGCTAGTGTTTTCTATTCCCTATAATAACTCCCCTATTTCTGCAAATGTATAAAGCAGCCAGGAATGTAATTTTTGCTTAGTTTTTAACATCAAATTCGATCGGAGCAATGTGTGATCGTAGCTGTTTCTTCCTTTTAAAAGGAAGAAACAGCTACGATCATACATTGTTCCTAGAAGCACGAAGCCGAAAACACCAGCCTGAAGATGACAAATGAGACTTCGTCGAAACATCACCAAGACACTTCCAATTTGACGCGGGAGAAAACCCGAATGACCAAAGACCTACATACAAACACTCACAAAAACCTCAGAAAACAAATATATATATTTGGCCAAGACAGTTCCAATTTGACGCGGGAGAAAACCCGAATAGCCAGACCTATATATATATATATACATATACATATACATATACATATACATACATACATACATACATACATACATACATACATACATACATAATCCTCCCTGCTGAACAAACCAGCAATGTCTAGATGGGTCATTAAAAATCTAGACATAATTTTTCCAGGGGAGAAATCTGCCCACAAAGCTGGAAATAAACCAAATTGACTTTACCCTGAGTTATATATATTTAGCAATCTGTGGGATGTCAGAGCTTCTACACCAGGGTGCCCAACCTTTGCAAATTTAAGACTTGTGGAATTCAACTCCCAGAATTCCCCAGCCAGCCTGCTCTACACATAATACCCAGTGTTAGCCTACGTTCCATGATTGTGTAAAGAACTTCCCCATTAAGTTAGTGTTTTTCATGGTTCTGGTAGAACTGTATTTTGTATTGTTTAGCAGCAGCTCCCCAGATTTTCAAACTTTATTCTATATATCCTGCATCATCTATTCTTTTCAGATTCAAGTTATCAGATTGTATGTATTTATTTATAAATATTGGTAAACTCCATTTCTGGATGGACTCCCTAGGCAAAAGGATAAGATTATAGTATGAAGCACAATGAATATTTTAAAAAATGAAACCAACATATATTTAATATATTTTTTGTTGTTGTTAGTTGCAAAGTCATGTCCGACCCATCACGACTCCATGGACAACGTTCCTCCAGGCCTTCCTGTCCTCTACCATCTTCTGGAGTCCATTTAAGCTCATGCCTACTGCTTCAGTGACTGCATCCAGCCACTTCATTCTCTGTCATCCCCTTCTTCCATTGCCCTCAATCTTTCCCAGCATTAGACTCTTCTCTAGTGAGTCCTTTCTTCTCATTAGGTAGCCAAAGTACTTGAGTTTCAACTTCAGGATCTGGCCTTCTAAAGAGCAGTCAGGGTTGATCTCCTCTAGGATTGAGCGGTTTGATTGCCTTGCAATCCAGGGGACTCGCAGGAGTCTTCTCTAGCACCATAATTCAAAGGCGTCAATTCTTATTTAATATATAAATCAGGCTATATATTTTTATCTCATATAAAGTGCTACAACTCCTGTTATCTTTGACTACTTCATTGTTTGTATTAATTAGTTTATAATTATTTTAGAGGGGAATAAAAATAATAATGCCATAGAACAACTAAAATAGTAGTAAAATGACTGTGACAAAAGAAAATAAATATAATCCCAATACTAATAGGCACCTTGGATGCAATCCCACAACCTCTGGAGATCATTTGAACACCAACAGCATTGACAAAGTCACTATCAGTCAATTGCAAAAGACAGCTTTACTTGGAACAGCTGACATCTCACGACTCCACCTTCAAGCACACCAAACAGCATCTACCTATCGCAGGTCCTCGGGACAAACTCAATAGGTGGCTAAAAATGCAAAATCCGGTTGAAGCATCTAGCTGACTGTGCAACAAGCCATAACATTCTATTTCAAATGAGGCATGGGGCAGGAGTCACAAAATTGCTTATCTCCCTCACCTTGCACAAGGTATTTGTGCAACTTATTCTCAGCTTTTCCAATTTTGTGGAGCTCACGTGCAATTATGTTCACTTATGTGGAACTTATACCTCTCTAAATTCTGAGGAGTCATGGATCATATTATAGGACTTTGCATGTTTACTTATCATAAATATATTTATCCTCTAAAGCAGTGATTCTTAACCTTTTTAATGCCACGACCCCCAACCGGTCATAAGTCGAGGACTACTCAACTGGTGCAGCACCGTTTGCAGAATGGGACTTTTGGCGGGCTCAGCAGGGCAGAGACAGCCTGGACAATTCCTATTGACTTTTGAAAGCCAATAGAATTAGACTCTATTCAAGAGAGTCTATTCTATTGGCTTTCAAAAGCCAATAGAATAAAAGGGAGTAGCACAGCTAAGCAAAAGGGGAAAAAAATGGCGGACAGCCTTGTTTGGCGACCCCCGTGAAATGGTCGTTCGACCCCAAATGGGGTCCCGACCCACAGGTTGAGAACCACTGCTCTAAAGCACCTAACAACTTTTCAATCACCAGGAGTATCAATGGGAAGCAGTTGTTAACAACTGATTTGATGGTGTTTCAGATTTAGGTTCCGTTGCTTGGGTGGTTATTTAAATGATTATGGCTCTCATATATTAGTTGCAAAACTCAGGCAGCCTTCAAGGGGCAGAACAAAGTTGGTTTTATGTTCTCTTTGCTGTCCCCTAATAGTTACCCAGATTTTTGCTGCCAGATAGGGTAACTGTCATTTTTCTGCAGCTGTAAAGGCATAAATGACCTTTTCACCTCGAAGCCAAGAACCAAGAACATCACAAACATGTATTTGTGTGTATTTCTCTCCAAGGAATGTGCTATAGAGATTAAAAGAAGACTATCGGAGGAAACAGTCTGTTATATTTTCTCAAGGCATTAATCCAGCGGGTACTGATGTTGGCAGCCGGTTTCTGGAACTAGGCCCTCTGTCCTATGAACACACAGAGTTATTTTGCAGCTGTTATTTTGCAGCTATTATCACTCTTCCAAAGGATAGTCTGTTCTGCTTTCACAAATTTTTATTCTGAAAAAAATGAAAAAGATAATCATTAAATACATATGGAATAATAATGGGAACTATATTTAATTCATTTCAATTAAATCAACTTTAACATTTATCTAGTCTACACCGTCTTTCTCTCCTGGTCTTGAACACTTTCTGGAGATTAAAAAAAAGTTACAATCAAGTAGTTTTATTTATTTATTCACCTAAATGCCCTTTTCTTAGCTCATCCAAGGGATGGAATATTATCTGTCAAATGCTGCTTGCATGCATCATTTCTAAAAATGCTGGTAGCATCTATTTCTAAGACATTTGTAGAAGTGGAACAATAGCTTGGAATCTTGGTTCCCTAGTTAGTTGTTGACATTATACAACAGGGTTGATCCTTCCTCTGGGTAAACTGGAGATTCTGATGTTCATGGGTGACTATGAAAATTGAGAAAAAAAAAGGGGGGGGGTGCTTGGTTCAGTTGCTGGAGAATGACAAGAAGATCAGTGGTGGGATTCAAATATGTGAACAACCGGTTCTCTGTGTGGATACTGTTGCCGGAAGTCCATTCTGGGCCTGGGCAACAAAAAAATTAGCTACCAGTTCTGCTGAACTGGTGCGAACTGGCTGAATCCCACCACTGAAGATGCTTTCAAAACTAATTCAAGATACAAGAGTGGCAGATTGTGCTGTCTCATGTCTGAGCAGTAATAATATTGCTGCGGAAAATTGGAATTGCTTCCCTTTTTGACATACCCCAAACGATTGAAAAGTGCAGAACGAATACCCGCAAACATTTGCTTTAGCAGAACTGATTGAATTATCTTAGATGGCATTGTTCAATGGACTCTATTCATGCTTTCAGTTGCCAGACCTCAAAGATATAGGAATCCAATAATAAAAGATAATAATCAAACATTGCACGTTCAATATGTCTGCCGTTAATGCCCATGCAGAAAAAGCATTCAGAGTAAATAAAGAATCCGATTGTTCCTTTTTTTTAAGGCACGGATCCAGAAGAAATCATTTTGAATGCTTTCAGAGTTTTCGATCGAGAAGGAAAAGGTTACATAAAAGCAGATTAGTAAGTAGTATTTTACTTTACTTTTTTTTTTTTTTTTACAAAAAATCCCTTCCCATTGTTGTTTCTGTTGTCTGCATTTTGTCTGTAGTATCGTGCCTTGTTTCAGTGAGATCTCCAATAGATTAATCTATCACCACGGAAAACAAATCAGTTTTTAGTCCAATTTCTGTGAGGCCACTGAAAGTTTTCAGTGCATTGAGATTAAGATCAGAAGAAAAAGAACGTGAAAGCTAAATATATAGCTTAAGCAGAGGAGAACTCAAAGATTATTCAATGCTCAGTGCATTCAGATTATTACAGAACCATGGCTTTCCAAAGGCGATTCAGCTAACTAAAAACTAGAGGCACCCCCCATGATTGTTTGCTGTTATTTATTGTTTGTTATTTTGTTCCATCTTGTAGCAGGATTTGAATTTGTGCACTGCACAGAGCCCTCAGAGTTAGGTGGCTTAATGCATATTTTATGTTTATTTTTATTGCTTTTTAATTAATAACAAAAAAGAACAAAATACAAACAAAAAATTATTACTGTTATCATTTTAACCTACTGTATTCTGTATAAATGAGCCCCATATTTCATTACACTTATCCATAAAAGTCTACATTTATAGACAATCTGCTCATAGGTAGTTTAATGCATGTTTAAAATAAATAAATAAGGACTCCTTCCTCATTATGCTATCCTCCAGTTAGGCACAATGAATCAGGACCTTATATTAAGTTCCATTTAAGATGATTTACTGCTCATGCATATATTGAAGAATCTAGTCAACTAATGATCAGCACTAAACTGGCGCTAGATTAAGAGTCAGTGGAATTCAAGAGCTGTTGGACTTAGACCATTTGTGGAAATGTAATAATTCTAGGCTGATTATTCACTTGGCTCCACCCCCAGGTTCCGCCTGCTCTTCTCTTATAGGTGGACTGGGAGCACAACTTCTATAACTCCCAACTACATGCCAGTGGGGAATAATTGGGTTTATCATGCCAAAATATGATAAATCAGGTTGGGGAAAGCTACATTATTATGACACCCAAATGGGTTATTAGTATATGATAAATAAATCCAGGTCTTCTGTTTCTGGGAATGATCACATCAGCAGCAACCAGCCCCCTATAAACCTAGTTAAATTTGCTAACACATTTATTCATTCATCACCACAGGAGAACTTCATTTTACTTGTTAGACCTAAGAGTAACATTGATCCTTACAAATCCATTCCATGACTATATTTTGACATTCAGCACCATTTTGACGTTGGGATCTAATTGTTATTTATTTATTAGAGCCCCTCATTCATCTCTTGGAGAATTTGTCCTGTTCATGATAGAGTTGCTATTAATTAATAGAATTTTTCCATATTATTTTTTTTTAAAACAAGAAATGGCAATAGCAAATAACTCCCCTCCCCCTCAAACTGGCCATGTTTGACCTTTTAATAAGAATGTTTGTCTTATTAACTTCCTTTTGGGAGCATTTCATTTTTTCCACTAGAGATATTTTCACTTCTTGCTTGGGAAGCTATGACTCATTTGGAAGATTTGAAACAGATGATATGTATGTATCCACCCCACACCCACACATACATGCATATACAGATAGTCCTTGACTTACAACAGTTCATTTAGTGACTGTTTGCAGTTACCACAGCACTGAAAAAATGACCTTTTTTCACACTTACAACCATTGCAAAATCCCATGGTCAAAATTCAGAGGTTTGGCAACTGACTCATATTTATGACAAGGTCCAGTGGTCCAGGGATCATGTGATCACATTTTGCAACCTTCTGATAAGCTGTGGGGAAGGCAGATTCACTTAACAACTGTGTTACTAACTCAACAATTACAGTGATTGACTTAGGAATGGTGGCAAGAAAGGTCATAAAATGGGGCAAAACTCACTTAACAAATGTTTCAGTTAGCAACAGAAATTTTGGGCTCAACTGTGGTTGTAAATCCAGGACTAACTGTATGCATGCACCATCCTCCTCAGGCATCGATATTTAGGAGCCCAAAACTCAGGCCCAAAGCGTACTTGAACATCAGCAGCTACAAAACTGCAATTATTGTTTTCTGCTTTTCTCCAATAATAATGCTTCAGTTGCCATAAGAAGAGTCCCCAAAATCTGAATTTAAACAGTCTTGGTTGGAAATTAACTGTGCTCAAAATTTAGCCATCAACCTGCCTATTTCTAGGGCCTGGAATATCCCTCTGCACTATGGGGGGGGGGGAATTCTCCTTTATCTTGCTTCCTGTCTTATCTAATTAGCTAAAGGGATGCTCAGTTTTCTGTCTAACAGGAAATCAATGCAGAGGATAGTAATTTTTAGCTCTGGGAATTCAGTCTTCTTCTTCCTACCTAGGACTAGTTTTTTATTCTTAACTAGAATAGTTGCAACATTTTCTGCCAATTTATTTTATGGGAGTTTTCTGTCTTGTTAAACAAGAACAGCAATTGCCTAAGTCAATGGTGGCGAACTTATGGCACGCGTGCCAGAGGCGGCACTCTGAGCCCTCTCTGTGGGCACACACACCATGCTCCGGAGATGGCAACCGTCGCTCTTCAACCAGCCTCCCACTAACTCACCGAAGTCCCACTTGGCCGGATGCATCCCGGCATGGCTGGTTTCCCTCCCCCCCGTCCCATCCCTCCTGGCCTCACATGCTCTCCTTTTCCCAGGCATGACCCACTAGCATCGCCTTCTCGGCTGTCAGCCGGCCATCCAGCTCAGAGGCGACTTCTCTGGCTGGCTGCGGAGCTCCATAGTGTGCTGGCCAAGGGGCTGGCAGGCTGTGGCTGCTGACGGACACCATCGGTCCCCATGCGCTTGCTGGCCTCTGTATGCAAGGGCTGATGGTATCAGGCAGCAGCCACCCTGGCCCCTGCCTCACCTTGCCCTGTGACAATGGCACCCCTGCCCTGCCTCGCCTCATCCCGCAGGACGAGCCTCCTGCCCACCGCCCCACCTGCCAGAGACCCCCTGGATCTCCTCCAACCCTGCCTGGCCCCCACAGGCATCTCTCCCCATGAGCAACATCGAGGTGGCCATGCCCACCTTGGCCAAGGCCACCCAGTGGGCCATGCCCACCTTGCACCTGGTGATAAATAAGTGGGTTTTGGGTTGCAGTTTGGGCACTCGATCTCTAAAAGGTTCGCCATCACTGGCCTGTAGTTTTAGGATGGGGCAAGGGCCCTGGAGCTCACACATAACAGGGGAACCATCAGACAAATGGTTTTTTTAAAAAACAAAAACAAAAATCTAATTAATTTGTACTTTTCACTCAGACAATAAAAAGAATCAATTAAATTATAAGCCTAAGAGTGATCTCACAATCTGGGGTTTTTCCGCACCGTTCTCTGTATTGATTTCAATGGTTAAAAAAATAACAGGGGAACCGAGAACTGATATAGCATATAAAGAGAAGAAAATGTTAGGAGTGACACAATGGAAAGAACTTTTTAAGTATTTTCTATATGTCAGGATGGGAGGTCCATATCGAAAGCAAACATATTTTGATTTCGACGTGTGGATTTTTCTTGAATTGACTTCCTTGTTTACTTTTCCTTCATAGCAGCGCTCCTCAATAATAAGGGCAATTTCATTAATGAGCTTTCAAAAAATATTTAGGAAAAAAATCTTTTTGAAGAGGATTCTACCTCCTACCTATGTACATAACAGTTCATCTATTAGAGTTTTACCTCGCTTTTATTATTTTTATAAATAATAATAATAAAATTAGTCAGCATTAAAATGAAATTTTGTTGCATTCAGCTCTCAAAAAAATGCCATTATGTGTATACACACATACACACATATATATGACACAAACATCACAGTCTAGTTGGAATTTATACATATATATAATGGGGGGGGGGGAAGGAATCATGCAAATTTATAAGACAGATGGCATAAGGAACAGAGGAGGAAAGGAGAGGATTCCATCAAATGCCTCCCAAATTCTTAAGGCCTAAATAGATGATAAATCAAATTGCCTACCATAGAAACAAATCTGGACTGGAGCACAACATTCTGCCATCCTTCAGAAATAAACCTTCCTGTCCCAAAGGTGCTTTTTAAAAAGACAATTGACTTTGTTTTTCCTTGAAGATATTTTGCTTCTCATCCAAGAAGCTTCTTCAGTTCTTGGATGAAAAGCAGAATAACAAAATAACACAGTTGGAAGGGACTTTGGAGGTCTTCTATCTAGTCCAACCCCCTGCTCAGGCAGGAAACCAAATGGCTGTCCAGTCTCTTCTTAAAAACTTCCAGTGTTGGAGCATTCACAACTTCTGGAGGCAGGTTGTTCCACTGATTAATTGTTCTAACAGTCAGGAAGTTTCTCCTTAGTTCTAGGTTGCTTCTCTCTTTGATTAGTTTTCATCCGTTGCATCTTGTCCTGCCTTCAGGCGCTTTAGAGAATAGCTTGACACTTTCTTCTTTGTGGCAACCCCTGAGATACTGGAACATTGCTATCATGTCACCCCCTCATCCTTCTCTTTATTAAACTAGACATACCCAATTCCGGCAACCATTCTTTATATGTTTTAAACTTCAGTCCCCTGATCATCTTTGTTGCTGTTCTCTGTACTCCTTCTGGTGTCTCAACATCTTTTTTACATCGTGGTGACCAAAATAACAAGGTGGCGAATTGTTCATTGTTTGAACTGTTCAAAGAAATGAATGTATTCAGTGGTTCAAAGTGAGGGCTGGCTTTTGAGGAAGTTTTGATAAAACAAGAGATTCCTCAACTTACGGTTGTTTAGTACCTTCAAAGTTATAATTGTTCTCCCCCTCCCCCCATGTATTTATGACCTGGTTTCAAAGTTCTGAGGGCCATTTCCCCTCCCATAGTCATGGGACTGCATTTCAGGCACTTGGCAACCAGCCCACATTTATGGCCATTTGTAGTGTCCCTCCCGCAGTGATACAACTACAATTTACAATGTTTTTGCTGAAAACTAGTGTTTACTTCCAATTTTCAGCAAAAACACCCATAACAAACAATGGGTTCACTTACAACCATGGTATCACTTGACCACGGTGTTTTGCTTAACAACTGCTGCAAAAAAAGTTGTTTCATAGCTGTTATGAGTTTATGACCGTCATAACTTACAACCATAAGGAATAGGCTCCAGTATGGTCATAATTTGAGGATTATTCATAGTATACCATGGGAAAGAATATTTGTCTAATTTATATATGACTGGCTGGCATACAAATAGAAGTTTTTAATTTTATAACATTTGGTTGATGCCCTCATTTGTAAAAACAATGAACAGTTTTGGATTTATTTGAACATCAACCCCTGTTTGATTCTTGAAATGGAGAGAGGTATGGTATAAACCATCCTGTAACAAACTACTTTGATGCTCTTTTGAAGAATGGGAATTTTGAAGAATGGAGATTCTCAGTCATCCAGGCCATGGTTGTCCCAAAGGTAATTTTTCAAAAGGCAACTGTACTTTGTTTTTCCTTGAAGATATTTCGCTAAAGAATGGTTGCTGGAATTAGGTATGTCTAATTTAATGAAAAAATTTCATTAAATTAGACTAGGGTGACATAAAAGCAGTGTTGCAATATCTAAGGGGTTGCCATAAAGAAGAGGGGGCCTATTCTCAAAGCAGGACAAGAAGCAACGGATGGAAACTAATCAAAGAGAGAAGCAACCTGGAACTAAGGATAACTTTCCTGACAATAAGAACAATTAATCAGTGAAACAATTTACCTCCAGAAGTTGTGGATGTTCCAACATTGGAAGAGATTGGACATTTGTCTGAAATAGTATAGGATTTCCTGCCTGAGCAGGGGGTTGGACTAGAAGACCTCCAAAGTCCCTTCCAACTGTGTTATTCTGTTATTCTGCTTCTCATCCAAGAACTGAAGAAGCTTCTTGGATGAGAAGCAAAATATCTTCGAGGAAAAACAAAGTCAATTGTCTTTTGAAAAAGCACCTTGGGGACATGAAGAATGGGAGGTTTATTTCTGAAGAATGGCAGAATGTTATGCTCCAGTCCAGATTTGCTTCTATGTTAGGCAATTTGATTTATCATCTATTTAGGCCTTAAGAATTCGGGAGGCATCTGATGGAACCCTAAATACTTTGAAGTCTTCCTGGGCACCTAGCCAGACATGAAATAAAATGTCATTGGCCCCATAAAGTCCTTCTCGAAGCAGCATCCCATCCCAATTAACAAAACACACTTGTTTCCATTTCTGTTTAAGTAGCCCTGTAGGGTTTACCAATCTTGTTTTAATACTGGAACTGGATGAAGCTGGGACTGCAGATCCTGTCATCTGGTGTGCGACATCAAGGACATTGGGTGGGCACTTGTTTATGAAACTCTTATGAAGATCTGTGATCTTGTTCTTGTTGGACATCTTTTCTTTTCATACCCCTGGGGAACTAAATAATATGGAAAACAATAACTGCAGAAAGTTCTCTGTTTGGAAAATCTGCCTCTTTGTTTCTCTATAAAATAAATAATGGAAAATGTACAGGGATTCCCCCCCCCCCCTTCCAGGCCTCTTTATATGCCAAGATGTGAAATGCTTAGGATTATATCTGAGCTGCATTTATTCATCTTTGCCTTGCCCCTTCCTACCCCACCTACCTCTTTCCTCAGAAGTTTTTTTTTTTCAAAAATACTACTCGCTTACAACTAAAAGAGGCACAAACTTTCTGAAAAAGAAATTGAAATAAAAATGTCAGAAAATCTGGTGGCACCTTAAAGATTAACAAATTGACTATGGAACATGAGAGTTTAATAGACTCAATACACTTCACTAAAGATAGATAACCTTTATTGTCATTTTTTTTTTTACTGTGGGCACAATGGCACACATTAAAAATGAAATTGAATTGCTTGCTCTCAAAGTGTACACATACATAAGACATAGTCACTTGAGCGGTATATTTATTTGAGTACAGAGATGTGAAGAAGGGAAAGGGTGGAGAGTGAGGCCATAAGGAAGCAACAGACTAGATATCATTCAAGTTCAATGTTTTTCAGCCTTGGGAATTTTAAGGTTTAGTGACCATTCAAAGTTACAACGGTCCTGAAAAAAACAACTTATGGCCATTTTTCACAGAACTGTTGCAGCCTCCTCTTAGCCATGAGATCAAAATTCAGGCGGCAACTGACTCATATTTATGATGGTTGCAGTGTCCTGGGATCAGGTGATCCCATTCTGTACTATTTACAGCTACCAATTTCCTTTTAGTATCAGAGACAACATTGCATTGATAAAGCAACTTGGCCAGTAGTAACCTTTGCTATTTATTTTATTTTATTTTACTTCACTTTATTTACTTTATGTATTTTATTTGATACAGTATGAAAGAGGTGCTCATGACGCAGGCAGACCGGTTCACTGAGGAAGAGGTAAGATTTACTTTATCATGCAAACTGTATGCACCCAACATAATTTTTTCTTTTTATTTGGCAAGAATAATTTTTGTGGTAGGAATTGCTGGGAAGGATTTTATGGTCAAAACTTGATGTAAAGTATCACAATTTTTCAGGAGAATTTAGTAATTCTAGAATACATGGGAAGAGCTGCTTCTGATTATATAAACAGTCTCTCAAAGGCTGTTATTCCCTTTACCCCTCCAGAGAATAGAATAGAATAGAATAGAATAGAATAGAATAGAATAGAATAGAATAGAATAGAATAGAATCTTTATTGTCACTTTAAATGTACACCAGTCAGCATACATTAAATGAATTTCATTGCATTCAGTTCTCAAAAAATACCATTATGCATATACCCACATATATATGACACAAACATCACAGCCTAGTTGGAATGTATACATATACATGGGGGGGGGGAAGGAATCATGTGAATTTACCGATGGCATAAGGAGGAGAGGAGAGGAGAGGAGAGGAGAGAGAGGAGAGGGGAGGGGAAGGGAAGGGAGGGGAGAGGAAGGGAGGAGAGGAGAGGAGAGGAGAGAAGAGGAGAGGAAAAGAAATGAAAGGAGAGGAAAGGAAAGGAAAGGAAAGGAAAGGAAAGGGAAGGAAAGAAAAGGAAAGGATCAAAGTTCATCTCTCATGCATGGTTCCATTCAATATTTTTCAAATTTGGAAGCTTTAAAATGTGTGGACTTCAACCCAAGCATCCTGGGGGAATCCTGGGGGGGTGAAATCCACACATCATAAATTCCACACATCTTACAGTTACTAAGTTTGAAAAATACTTAATGGGAGCATCCATGAGAGATGGCTTTTGAGTCTCTGCTTAATATATTTGATAAAACTTTAGGAAGAACTTCATGAAATTACAAGCTGTTAAACAACAAAATGCATTCTTGTGCATGAAAAAGGACTTTATTTTCTTAGAAATTTTTAAACAAAGGTGGTCACTCATCAAAACAAATCTGGAGTAGGAGGGTCTGAAACTTCTTATGCATTATGCATTGTGCCATAGAAAGGAATAGATTTTTTTTTAACTTTTTTTCATTTTGGAAGAGTGGTAAAAATTACTCTACTCCTTTTTTTCTAAACTGAAGGATCCCAAATACTTTAGCTTTTCCTTATGAAGAAGTCTCAATAATTTTTCTTGCCTTTTTTTTTACACTGTACTCCTTTTTTTGAGATGAACTTAACCAAAGGTATACCATATGAAGACCTGAAAGACCATGTTAGAAAAGATTGTTGTAGAGAAAATCTATGTGGGGGCTAACAGTCCACAACAAATGGATTACAATCAATCAATTTGGCATTTTTTTCCAGATATATCTCTATAGCTAGCTAACTATCATTAATCTTGAAAAGTTATTTTTATCTATGCATGTGTATATACATGTATATACATTGGCAACATTTCACACAATTTTGGCAAATGTGCCCCTGTAATCTTGCAATTTTGTGCTGTCTTAAGTGGGATTTTGTGAAATTTTGTTTTTTTTGGGCTAAAATCCCATGAGATTTCTATTCAGAATGCCTACACTTTGTAAGATTTGAAACTGAAAAAGAAGTGGACCATTTAAAAATGTTAACTTGCACTATTAAAATTTAATATAGGAATACTGCAGATTCTAGCATTTTATGTTGCTAATATCTGTGCAAGAAGCTAAGAGTAACAGCGTTGTACATTCATATAAGGTTTTTTTCTCCTCCTAATAATACACAAATTTGAAATTTGTCCCATTATTAGAGCATATTGTGTTTGACTGGATTGTCCATCTCAATCAAAATACTCTATTTTCATTGCAATTGCTACCAGTGTGCATGTGAAAACCAGATTTATTGCCTCTGTGTGATCATTCAAAATGTAGTCCTTGACTTACAACTATAAGCCTGGAATTTCAATCATAAGTCATTACTGTCATAAGTCAAGGCACGTGACCAACCTGATTTTATAATATTTTTTGTGGGTGGTCGTTAAGAAAACCCCCTGGTTGTTAAGCAAGTCAATGCATTATATAGATTTTTAGCTGAAAACTGCCCCAAAATCCCAGTTTCTAGCAAAATACATTGTAAATTGTATCATATGAATGCAAAACATTGCAACCAACACCAACTGTAAAAGTGAGACAATTGCCAAGCACTTGAAATGCGCTCATGTGACTGCGGGTTGTGTGCGTGCCATTATCAGAACTCCAGAATCGAGTTATAAGTTCCTTTGGGGGGGGGTCCATCGTAACTTTGAATAGTCGCTGACCCTTTTCAGTTCAAAGCAGAAGATGAAAAAAAATCAAAATGGTGGGCATGCTTTTTCTAGCAAAATCACATTTGATAATTTGTCTAACTCCACCTTGAACTGCCTGCAGTAAATTCTTGTTCAATACTTTTGCTGCTGTCACCACTTCATTTCTTCCAAGTGTGAACAATGAATTATGTCCCTAAGTATTAGAAACTTGGTTAGGGTTTTTTGTGTTTATATGGAAACTGCAATTATTAACTCTACCCATATGTCCTTTCTACCTTTTATTTTGTATATCATCTTCAGGTGAAGCAGACCTTCAGTGCTTTTCCTCCAGATCCCTCTGGTTACCTTGATTACAAGAATCTTGTTTATGTTATTACACATGGGGAAGAGAACGACTAACAAGATGTTGAACTGATTCATCAAGAAAACATAATTCACCCATTTTTCTTTGGTACTGACATATTGTTCAGTGGAAGCCAGATTAAAACAGTATTCTAAATTACCTTGTTTTTTTTAATTTGATAAAACTACATATACTATTTTTTCTATGTTTTCCCCCTGTCTCCCTATTCTTCTCACATTTTCATTTTCTGCTGTTATTCTTGTCAGCAATATATAAATGGAATGTTCTTGATGAACTGGCTTCTTTTATGACTTGCTGACATATCTAATATTCACCAGATGCCTTTACTGGCCAGCGTGATGGTCCTTAACCTCTTCCATTTCCTTTATTAAACACTTGGGGCATTCTTTTTTTTTTTCCTTACTGAGGAAAAGCCTTTGCTAAACAGTCATGATTATATATAAATGTTTGACTGGGCTTAATCTGATCCAAGGCTAACCCCAGGGCCTGTTTTAAATTTGAAGGCCCAGCTGCAAAACCTGTAAATTGGAATAATATTAATATATTTTTTCTCACATGCATTTTGCAACTACCATTTTAGAATTAGCTGCATGCACTATAAAGAATCTTTAGAAACTAGTAAAAGTGTTTTACACTCAATAGTTGTATTCTTGACAACCCCTGGAGATCTCTTTCTCTCAATTTGAGGACTATATCTACATCCTGGTTTCAAAGTTATATCTCTGGCAGGCAACAGAATTCCTCATAAGTCATTCCAAGTGTGCTTTATTATTCTGTTAGTCCATCTTTCTATCCCTGGGGGTCAGTAACTTCTACAAGCTCCCTTAAAAACTAATTGCCTCAAATCTTGTGAGATTTGGGTTATCTGACACAACATTTCAAGCTAGATGACTTGCAAGATATCAGCCTTTAATATTTTAAAAGGTAATAATTTAGTATGGGAGTTTGATTTGTGGGAAGCTGGTATGCCTGCATCCATAGTTGTCACACTGTAGTGCACAATGCCGGGTTCTGTTCAGAAGAGTTGGCTTGTTATTCTGTGTTATCCCTAAATCAGGATTAAATGTTGAAGATCTAAGTTACAAGATAGGGGATTCAAAATGAGCTTCAAAATGGAAACTTTGCAGAGGGAGAGCCAAACTCAAAACCAAAAGAGCCGAGGTGGCGCAGCAGTTAGAGTGCAGTACTGCAGGCCACTTTAGCTGACTGTGTTCAGCAGGTCAGCGGTTCAAATCTCACCGGCTCAAGGTTGACTCAGCCTTCCATCCTTCCGGGGTAGGTAAAATGAGGACCCAGATTGTTGGGGGCAATGTAAATATATATATATATATACATTGCTTACTGGTGTACACCGCTTAGAGAGTGCTTGCACTTAAAGCGGTATATAAGTCTCATAAATAAATAAAAGTAATTTCCTGATCATGAGAGCTATCAAGCAGTGGTACAGCCTGCCTCCTAGAGCTGAGGGTGGTCCATCACTGGAGGATTTCAAACAAAGTTTGGACAGCCATTTGCTGGGAATGGCATAAGAAGATCTTCCCAGGACAGATGGTTGGACATGAAGATCTCCAAGGTCTCTTTCCTTCCTGTAGGACCTCTTAAGATTCTATTTTAGACATTGTAGAGAGAGAAACATGCTAGTCTATGATACCAAAACAATCAGAAAGAGAAAGCATATCTCATGAAGTAGCCTGCAACTCATGAGAGCTTATTCCTTTTAATAACATCAGAAAAAAGCAATTTATTTTTTTTTTTTTGCTATGATTCTATGATTCTTAGCAAAAGCAATTCAGCAAAGGGGTTGAGGTTCCCAAACTCTATAGCATAGCACTGGAGTGAATCACAAGGACGACATAGGATCCATCAAGAAAACATAGGATATTTTACTACAAGTAATCCTCAACTTATGACCACAACTGAGCCCCAAATTTCCATTGCTAAGTGAGACAGTTTTTTACTTGTGCCTCATTTTATGACTTTTCTTGTCACAGTTGCTAAGTGAATCACTACAGTTGTTAGTAACCTGGTTGTAAAGTGAATCTAGCTTTCCATTGACTTTACTTGTCAGAAAGTCACAAAAGGTGGATCACATGATCCCATGATACTGCAATTGTCATTAATATGAACCAGTTGTCAAGTGTCCAAATTTTGTTCATGTGATCATTGGGATGCTGTAACGGTCGTAAGTGTGCAAAATGATCATGCCACTTTTTTCACTGCCATTGTAACTTCAAACAGTCACTAAATGAATGGTTGTAAGTTGAGGACTACTCGTATTTAATAAATAGAATTGTTAGTGAGTTCACCGCAACGCCTTGGGGTGCTGTGGTGCACAGCTTAGGAAACATGGAAATTTAGGACTCTCTTATCTAGAGCAGGGGTCCCCAACCCCAGTCCATGGACCAGTACCGTTTTGCGGCCTGCCAGCAACCAGGCTGCACAAACAAGCAAAGCCCCATCCGCAGGATGCAGGCAGAACACAAAACCAAACACTCTCCAGTCTGCAGAAAAACCTCTCTCCACATAACCTATCCCTGGTACCAAAAGGTTGGGGACCTCTGATTCTAGAGGGATAGTGGGCTGTCTTTCATTGGAAGTCTTTAAACAATGATTATACAACTATCCAGCGATATATTAATTCTGCAGTTTATGCATCAAGCAGGGATTAAACTGCACACCCTATAAATGTGCTTCCATTTTTACCAGTCTCTTGCTGTTTTGTGTAACATGTTTAAGTAGGTCACTTAAAGACCAAACAACTACATTTATACAAGATGCTAAACTTGATTAGTGTTAAACACACGTAAGGTTTTTTTGTGAGTTATTGTTATGCAAACCCAGCTTGTTTGGTTAGCTTATGATTCAATCTTTGTATGAATCCAGGAAATGAATTCATCAGTAATCAGATTAAGCACACAGTGTGAACAAATTTCTGCATTCTGTTTTGTGTGAAAGTATTGTCACAATTAATAAGGAGGATTTACATAATGTAGTAAACCATTAAGCAGCTATCAAACTGCAGATTCAGGACCTGAAAGAAATTCCCCCAAAATCCTTTGAAATTTTTTTACCAAACATGTCAGAAGTATAAATAATTAAAATATATGGCAATCATATTACCTATGTTTTGTTTCAATTAAATTTTCATTTTTTATTTTATTTAATAATATTAGATTATATGTATTTTTAATTATTGTCTATTCTCTACTTCTTTGAGTTTTTGTTCTAGTATCCCACTCTAAGATTAAATTCTCTGTTCATAAAAATATACCTGAGTTCACACAATGATATAATCTAAAATAAAATCACATTAGGAGAATGTGTGAATCTAGGGGCAGAATCTATAGAGAAAAATGAACTATGGCTAGAATGTGTATGTCCTGACCATCCTGATGTTGTGCTGGAACCCTCCTTGACTAAAATCCCTCTGTTGCTGATAATAGACTCCCTCATTTCATTTTATGTTATTTTGTGCCCACATCTGGTTTGGTTCACAAAACACTCAAATCCATGGTTTGGTTAACCTCAGTTGACTGAGTATAGCACAAATGCGGCATAATGTACTGAGTCATAATCATGATTTATAAGCCAAACGGCTGCTGGTTCACACAACAGGCTAAGCCACAAACAACGTGTATTTTGGCTTCACAGCATATATGAAATCAACCGCTGTTCTGCAGAAACTGGGAAGCTGGAAGAGATATTTAAAAGCAAAAAGAACTGAAGGCCAAACGGAATTCTGCTGTAGTCCTCACATTACAACAATTGGGACCATTGTTAAGCAAGACAGTTAAATCAGTTACAACTAATTTCATGACCCTTTTATGCCACAGTTGTTAAGTGAACTATGCAATTGTTAAGCCCTGGGAGTGATGGCGAATAAAGAAGACGCATTTCTGGTAAACAGCTCTTTATTGTACATTTAGTCAAAACTCCAACAACGAGCAAAGGCACACAGGCCTCCTTTTATAAGTTCCAAATCCCCAGACAAAATGGTAACATCTCTAGGCACTTTTCGCGCCTTGCACATGCACGCTAGGCCGGCACCACTCAGTCTGGTCCCGGGCAGCTTTTGCAATTGCCCGGGAACCTTGCAATGTCCTAAGCCTGCATTTGCAGGCTCAGGACACAACACCCCTCCCCCCCTTAGCTAGAACACACACGGTACTTGTTTTTTCACAATCAACACACACGGTACTTGTTTTTTCACAATCAACACAAGAATACAAATAATATATATAAAAAATATTCTTTCCTCCTACAACACTTCACTCTACTACAGAATTGTTTTGCCACTCTCTAATGTGTACTTCGCATGTTCTATTGCCACCCACATAGGTTCCATCTCCTCACCATAGAGTTGTACTGTTCTTATGCTGACAAGAACCTCACATACTCATCTAGGTGTTTAGTTGGGACCTATGCAAGATTAGGGAGGGTGCCTGGCCTGACAGCTCCCCTGCCCGATTGGACAGACCAGGACTTGATCTTAAGGGCGCCTGGCCTACCGGCCCGTCTGATGAGCTCGCTAGACTAGGACTTTTATGCACATGTTTTGTAGGTGACCCCTGATAGGGCGTACCGGCAGAAATGTCAGAGCTTTCCTCAGGCTCTGTGAGAGCAGCTGCACTTTCCCAACCTTCTGAGTTGGCTGAGGATTCCAGAACTACTCTGGATGGCTCCTGAGACCCTATGTCCTCGAGCCCGCGACCATTCTCAGACGTGCCCTGTATAACAGATATGTGTACAGGGGCCCAGTATTCAGCGGACCCCAAGGTCATACCTGAGGTGCCAGAGTCAGGAGTAGCCTCTCTGTTTGTCCCCCATACAGAAGACTTCCTTCTGGGAGAAGTTGCAGAATTTGGCCTGCCCCCATGCTGTATTGCCAGTTCTCTTGCAGGATGTGAGTTGTGTGGATACCCCCAGTCAGTCTCCCTGTCTGGAGTAGTGCTGATTAAGGGTGAATAATGTGGATACCCCGGTGTGACTCCCTGGCTGGAGTAAGTATGGGTGTGTGGGATGACCCCCTGCCCCATGACTTCCTGTTTGGAGCACTTGTGGAATCTTGAGATGTGAGATCAATGACCTCCTCAGCGGCCAGTAATGACTGCTTATATTGATCCCCAAAATGCACTCTATTGCCTTCCTTCCCCCCCCCCCCAAGAGCAGAGCCAGGAACGGAAGGGTGAGACTCCAGCTTTGCACGCAGCTGATCTATGTGCCGCCGAAGAACGTGGCCGTCTTCCAGGGACACTTCATAGGACATGGGCCCCGAGACCTTGCAGACCATAGCTGGTACCCAGAGATGACCAGGGCCGTAGTTCCGAGTCCAGATCGGAGCACCCACTTGCAGGCTCCTTGATGCCTGTGGATGCAACACCTGAGATGCCCCTCGGTCCGGATGCAGCCTGTCCAGCTTAGTAATAAACCGGCGACCCCAGCGAAGTTCAGCAGGGCTCTTCCCAGTGGCTGTGCAAGGTGTGGCGTGATGTGCAAGAAGAAAGTCTGCTAATCTGTGATGCCAGTCACCGTAAGTCAGTCTCTTGAGGGCATCCTTGGTGGTGCACACCATATGCTCAGCCATTCCGTTGGTGGATGGGTGGAAAGGATCAGAAGTTGCATGGCGGCTCATGTTGGCCTGGAGAAAAACCTGGAACTCAGAAGAGGTAAATTGAGGACCGTTGTCTGAAACTAGAACATCTGGAAGGCCATGAGCTGCAAAAATACTTCTCAGCACCTGGATAGTCTTGGCAGCAGTGGTGGAGGACACAGGAACAACCTCTAGCCATTTAGAATGGCTGTCAACAACAACCAAGAAGAATTGCCCCTGAATCTATATGTACCCTGGACCATGGGGTTTGAGTTTCCTCCCACCTGTGAATTGGGGCCTGAGGCATTTCAGGCCAGGACTGTTGGCACACATGGCACCCATGCACCTGAGCCTCGATAGCTTTATCGAGGCCAGGCCACCACAAATGGCTGCGCGCAAGCGCTTTCATCCTGACTATGCCAGGGTGTCCCTCATGTAGAGATTGCAGCACTCTAGTCCTCAATGAGGTAGGGATTACTACCCTACTTCCCCATAATAGAAAACTCTTGAAGGTGGACAACTCATGTCTCCTTTGCCATACTGGAACTCAGTATCAGGGCATCTGTCAGGCCTTCCTGACAACATCCATGACAGTACACGTGTAAATGTATGGTCAGTGGCAGTTTCTGCAGCCACATCCCTAGCATTGAGGGGAGACTCAGGCAACTCTTGAATAGAAAGAATATTAATAGCTGGAGCAGGATCAGGCTCCACTGTTGGCAGGGGTAATCTACTCAGAGCATCATCATGACGCATTTCCTTTCCAGGTTTGTGAATTAAGGAGTAGTCATACTGCCAACAGGCTTGTTTGTCTAAGAGCCTGTGCAAGGGCTCAGCTATAGCAGCTTTGTTTGGCAGAAATGCATGGTAAAAATTTAGTAGCCCCAAAAAGGCTTGTAGTTCCCCTTTAGACTTAGGGCTTGGGGCCTGCTAAATGGCCTTTAATTTAGCTTCGGAAGGGTGGATGCCTTGAGCATCTATTCTGAATCCCAAAAAGTCAGTAGAATTGACTCCTATCTTACACTTGACCTTTTTTAACTTGAGGCCTGCTTCCCTAAAACGAAGCAAGACAGCCCTTAATCTCTCAGCCAAGTTTTGAGATGATTCCCCTGCAATAAGGACATCATCAAAATATGGACAGACTCCAGGAATACCCCTCAGTGTGTTCTCCATGATACTCTGAAAAATGCCAGGGGCTACATTCACCCCAAATTGCAATCTCTTTACTTCAAAGGCTCCTCTATGGATTACTATTGTCTGAGCCTCAGCAGCTGCCTCATCAACAGGCAACTGTTGATAGGCCTGTGCCAGGTCAAGCTTAGCAAAAATGCTCCCCCCCTTTAGGGAAGCCAGAATATGACTTACTACAGGTACTGGATAAGCATGTTGCTGTAGTGCCTTGTTTAGTGTGCACTTGTAGTCTGCACATATACGTATGTCCCCATTAGCCTTTAGAGGCGTTACTATGCGGGTTTCCCAAGGACTAGAATCTATAGGCTCTAAAATGCCCTGCTGGAGCAATTTGTCCAGTTCAGCATCAATCTTGTTCTTGAGTACAAACGGAACTCTCCTAGACTTAACCCTAATGGGTGCTATGGATGGATCTAATCGTAATGAAACTGGAGGCCCCTTGTAGGATCCAAGCTCAGAGCTAAACACATCTGCAAATTCCCTGTAGACTTCTGCAAGACTAGACGTTTGCAAATGGTGCAGCCCTGTAACTTGGATTCCCAGAGCCACAAACCAATCGAGTCCAATAAGACTCGCATGTTCACCCCCAACAAACCACAATCTAAAGGTCCCTCAAAATCCTTGTACCGTAGCTTAAGGGTGGCCTCCCCCTTAACACACCCCTTAGAATTCTGAAAGTCTGTAAGTATTACAGTGGATGGCCTACGTTTCACTCGAAGGCCACTGCTGCTACAAATCTTCCTGAATGTGTTGAGGGAAATTATGGAAAGAGCGGACCCAGTGTCCAATTCCATGGATAAAGGAACCCCCTGCAACTTAACTTTCAGGGACAGCTTCTTCTTTAAGGGTTTATGTGTGCCTGTCCTTAGAATACTTCTGCGTGTTGCGCAGAAACCCATCCTATTTTGGCTGGGGACCCTGGTACCTTTCAGATGCAATTCTTTCCTAGTTTGTACCTTCTGACGACCCAAACAGATGGATGCAATGTGGCCTTGCTTACCGCAGGCCCTGCAAACGGCGAAACGGAACCGGCAGTCTGCTCTTCTGTGGCATCCTCCGCACCCGAAACATTGTAGAACTGCTGAAGCCTTCTCTGTGCGTTCCCTCTGTCTCCTTCCGGCTATCTGGTAAAGTTTATTCACCTCATCTTCAGGAACTTCTTCGGGTTCTTCTTGCACGTTCTCCTGGTGGATGGCAATGGTCTCTGGAGAGCTTCTGGTGGGCCGCATATTTTTTACTGCTCCACCTGCTGCTTCCTCTGCTGTAACTTCTCGCAGAGCATCTTGGAAGGAAATATTTTCTTTCGCGAAGATCCTTTGCTGTAATTCTCTATTTCTCAGTCCACACACAAAACCTCAATGCCACGATAAAGTCCTTAGCAGATTCTCCTGCCCTCTGATCCTTTGTTCAAACATGTGCCTCCGTGCAATGATGGACAACTTGGGCTGAAAATGTTCCTTTAGAAGTTTCTTTAAGTCTGTGTATGTTACGCCTTCCAGAGAAGCAGGAGCCACTAGGTTTTCAGCAATTTCAAAAGTCTCTTGGCCACATACACACAACAACGTGACAGCCTTCAGCCCATCTTCACGAATTTGGTTAACTCTAAAATAGTTCTCTACTCTTGCGACGTATGATTCCCATCGTTCCGGGTGTGTGACGTCGAATTCTGACAAGCGGCCGATCTTCGCCATTGTAGCTTGTGCTTCACCACTCACTTCTGCAGGGAAAGGGTCTCTCAGCCAAACTCACCCTCCAGCGACGCTATACTGGCAGGATAGCTGCTGAATTTAACACCGTTTCCCCTTCCAGGACTTCTTTTGGGTGAGTCTTATAGCTTCCTTCTAGCTTTCCTTGTTAAACATCCCACCTTCGTCACCAGTGTTAAGTCCTGGGAGCGATGGCAAATGAAGAAGATGCATTTCTGGTAAACAGCTCTTTATTGTACATTTAGTCAAAACAACAACAAGCAAAGGTACGCAGGCCTCCTTTTATATGTTCCAAATCCCCGGACAAAATGGCAGCATCTCTAGGCACTTTTCGCGCCTTGCACATGCGCGCTAGGCCGGCACCACTCAGTCTGGTCCCGGGCAGCTTTTGAAATTGCCCGGGAACCTTGCAATGTCCCGAGCCTGAATTTGCAGGCTCAGGACACAACAGCAATCATTAAGCAACTCTGGCTCCCACCATTGACTTTGCTTCTCAGAAGCCAGCTGGGAAGGTCACAAATGGCAATCATGTGACCCAGGGATGCTGCAACCATTGTAAACATATGCCGGTTGCCAAGTGCCCAAATTTTGTTCACATGAATATAAAGACGTTGTGACGGACATAAGTGCAAGGATTAGATATAAGTCACTTTTTTCAGTGGCATTGTAACTTTGAGCAGTTGTGAAATGAACGGTTGTAAGTCAAGGACTTCTTCTACAAATAGAGGTCTAAAATGTGAAAGAATCCGAACATCACGTTGGCCGCACTTCTAAACTGATTTAAATTTCTATTGCAGATTTACCATGGCGGTTTTTTATCCTGCAAGCCACTGAAGAGGAGGGGTATGGAATCCATGATCTCTTTTGGTTTATAGATTGATCTCTATCCTTATTAGTAAAGATTTTAAGTAAATATTGCAGCCTCCACTTCCCACTCAAACCACAGTTGGAACTGTAACTTCAGAATGGAAAAGGGATAAATAGTCACTTATATTCCACATTTGGGGTAGGTAGGGAAAGATGACTGATTATATGAGAACTAGTTTGGTCTAGTGGTTAAGACACCAGGCTAGAAAACAAAAGACTATGAATTCAAGTCTCACCTTAGCCATGAAAGCCAAATGGGTGAGCTTGGGCCAATCATTCTCTGTTAGTCCAACCCACCTCACAAGGTTGTCGTTGTGGGGAAAATAGGAGAAGGAAGATGTTTGCAACCCTGAGTTATTTGTAAAAATAATAAAGGGCGATACAAAATAAATAAATATGTACTTTATTGATTTCAAAACTATTATCCAATTAAATTGTAGGTGATCAAGTATACCACTTTAGAGTTATCATTTCTATTTTCCCACTAAACTTGATACCAATCCCAAGTTTCATCTTTAAAAGAGAACACTTTATATATATAAAATCACAACTGGGCGTCCACTGTGCGGGATATCTGCCTGGTGTCCCCCAAGGCTTGTGGGGACTGCCTGAAATCTTGGGCTATACAACCCTGGGTTAGACCAACCACAGCCCCAATTTCAGATTGTGCAGCTGACAAATTTTGGAGCGCAGACTTTCCTTTCCATAGGGAGCCATTTTTCTCCCCTTTGCAGGCGTGAATGTAAACTTTCCTACAACTCTTTCATAAACACTGGCTGGGAGGTAGGAAATAATTAAGCACCAATAATGAAAACACTGACATGAGGCTATAATATAACAGCTTGAGAAGTGGAGACCATCCTACCACGTGCCCCCCCTACAGTTGCTTTTTTTGGAACAGACTGGTGTTATAAATTGCCTGGGTTTAATTGGCTAACTTCAAAAGCATCTGAGATATCCACCTGCCAGTCTTCAGACTTTCAAGTGGGGTGGTCAAGATGAGGGAGAACTTGATGGTGGTATGGCTTATATCTACCTGTCAAATTCCGCAAGCAGTTGCCCTGTATGACATAAATACCAAATGTTCTGTGCTGTTTCAGATGATTTAATGAAAGGACAAGATGGCTACACTATTTGTCTACTTACAAACAAAGATTACTTGCTGAGGGCCTCCGGGGAACACTTTTTTTCCTACAGTACATGGGGAAAAAAAAATTCTAATAGATTATAAAAATGCAACAACACAGGAGCCAAAAGAGTTTCTGTTTGCAAGAATACTAGGAATTCTTTCCCTGGAGCAATGATGGTATCCATCACTCCTCATGGTTGAGATGAGAGGTTTCTCCCAATTCCACTTCATTCTCCTGCTTGGTTCAATATGGCAGTTTTTGGTCCAGTCCCTTTTTTTAAGGATTTTTTTTAATACAAAGAAATATTGGCAATAGCGGATCAGGCCAGACAAAGACTGTACATATCTTTGTGTCATATTCAAGGTGGTTGAAGAAATTGTTCCATTTTTTTTTAACCTTTAGCAAAGTCTCCTTGCAGAGACATCTTATTTTTTCTTTATGCTTCCTGGAATGGACTTCAACTGCTGTGTATGTTACCCCCAATATTCAAGTGATTATGGTGTTGATTTGAGAGTAGATGTACTCTGATTTTATTAGCAATGAGGTATCACTGAAACCAAGGGAGAGTCAATCTAGTCATTGTTTTTTTAAGTCCTGTAGTTTTTAATCTTTTTTTATTATTGTTGTAATACACCACAGTGGGGACAATGTACAGGGAGGAACTGAGAGGCAGAAAAGTGCTACATCAGCCAACTGATGATTTCTTGCATATGTTTGCTGTCAGTATAAAATTCTCTCTGGTATTCACATTTTGGACAGTCAGCAAATCATTTCAACAGAAGTTTGATGAGTGCAAGATGAGTTGTCATAATTTATGTAAGTAGGAACTGAAGCAAAATGTTACATTGCAGAGGCACAATCATTCTCATTTTAATTTTGTCTCAAGTTGTGACCACTCAACATGACAGTTCTTGTTCATATGGGGTGTTTCCTGGAGGTAGTGCTCCATTTCAGCTAAAATAAGACCCAATGTATAACAACAAAAACAACAATAATAAAGTTGGAAGGGACCTTGGAGGTCATCTAGTCCAACCCCCTGCTCAGGCAGGAAACCCTATACCATTTCAGACAAATGGCTGTCCAGTCTCTTCTTAAAAACTTCCAGTGTTGGAGCATTCACCACTTCTGGAGGCAGATTGTTCCACTGGTTAATTGTTCTAACTGTCAGGAAGTTTCTCCTTAGTTCTAGGTTGCTTCTCTCTTTGGTAAGTTTCCATCCATTGTTTCTTATCCTTCCTTCAGGTGTTTTGGAGAAGAGCTTGACTCCCTCTTCTTTGTGGCAACCCCTGAGATATTGGAACACTGCTATCATGTCCCCCCTCGTCCTTCTCTTCGTTAAATTAGACATACCCAATTCCAGCAACCGTTCCCTATATGTTTTAGCCTCCAGACTTCTAATCATCTTTGTTGCTCTTCTCTGTACTCTTTCTAGAGCCTCAGCAACTTTTTTACATTGTAATGACCAAAACTGGATGCAGTATTCCAAGTGTGGCCTTACCAAGACATTGTAAAGTGGTATTAACATGTGATCTTGATTCTATCCCTCTGTTAGTGCAGCCTAGCACTGTGTTGGTTTTTTTGGCAGCTGCAGCACACTGCTGGCTCATATTTAAGTGATTGTCCACTAGGACTCTGAGGTCCCTCTCACAGTTATTACTGTTGAGCAAGGTAACCCCTATACTATACCTGTACATTTGGTTTTTCTTGTCTAAATGTAGAACCTTACTTTTTTCATCACTGAATTTCATTTTATTAGATAGCGCCCAGTGTTCAAGTCTGTCGAGATCTTCCTGTATCTTAAGCCTATCTTCTGGAGTGTTGGCTATTCCTGTCAGCTTGGTGTCGTCTGCAAATTTGATGATATCTCCATCCATCCCCTCATCCAAATCATTGATGAAGATGTTGAAGAGCACTGGGCCTAGAACAGAGCCCTGGGGCACCCTACTACACACACTTCCCGCCATGTAGATACAGTTCCATTGAGGACCACATGCTGAGTATGGTTGGTCTACCAGCTATGAATCCATCTGGTGATGATGCTGTCTATCTTATCAAGTCCAAGAAAATTATATCCACAGCATTCCTCTGGTCCACTAATTTTGTCACTTGGTTGAAGAATGCAATAAGATTTGTCTGGCATGATCTGTTTTTGACAAACCCATGTTGACTTTTAGTAATGACTTTGTTTGCCTGTAAGTGTTCACTGATTTGTTGTTTCATTATCTTTTCCAGAATCTTGCCAGGTATTGAGGTCAGGCTGATAGGTCTGTAATTTCCTGGATCCATTTTTTTCCCTTTTTTTGAAGATGGGAACTACGTCAGCTCTTTTCCAGTCTTCTGGTAGTTCCCCAGTGCTCCAGGATCTTTGAAAAATATAGTTTAATGGTTCTGAGATCACATCTGCCAGTTCCTTGAGAACCTTGGGGTGTAATCCATCTGGTCCTGGTGATTTGAACTCATCTAAGCTGGACAGGTGCTCACTTACCATTTTCTTGCCTATCTTAACTTGTGTTTCTATTCTGTTTTTTATGGCACTATTTTTGGTAGGTTGGTCTGTTTTTTCCCTTTGTGTAAAGACAGATGCAAAAAACGAGTTAAATAGTTCTGATTTCTCCCTATTGCTAGTCACGTTCTTACCACTTTCACCCACTAATGGACCAATCGTTTCCTTCACTTTTTTCTTGTTTTTTACATGTTGAAAGAAGCTTTTTTTTCTTATTTTTGACTTTGGTTGCAAGCCTTAGTTTATTTAATAATAATAGTAATAATCAGAATAATAATAATCAGAATAGAGCTGGAAGGGACCTTGGAGGTCTTCTAGTCCAACCCCTTGCTCAAGCAGGAGACCCTATACCGTTTCAGACATGTGGCTCTCCAGTCTCTTCTTAAAAGTCTCCAGTGATGGAACACTCACAACTTCTGATCCACTGGTTAATTGTTTTCATTGTTAGGAAGTTTCTCCTTAATTCCAGGTTGCTTCTCTTCTTGAATAGTTCCATCATGTTTCTTGTCTTGCCTTATGTACGTATGTACGTATGTAGGTATGTTACCCTACTCCCCATCCCCAAATCAATAATTGTATCTTTCTGAGGGATGGGGCAAAGAAGGATCCTTAAAGAAAAAAAAAAAACAATAGATTGATGAACCTACATCCTATATTCAAAATCCAACCTTGGAGAATAAAAAACCTCAAATCTGAAACATTTTACATTTTTCAAAAAACAATTCAAGCAAATAAATAAAGTCTCCAGAAAATTTCCAGAGAGCTACTTTTGCAATCAAAGCATCTCACACATCTGGAATCAGTTGCTGAGGATTCAAAAACCATCAAAGCAAATGGCATTAATAAATGCAAAGAGACATTAGGCAGCAAAGAAGAGTGAGAACGACCAAGGACACAGAGGTGGGGGTGACATGAATTCTCCATGCAAATGGACTCATTAGCTGCAGAGGAGTTTGTCTCCTGTCTTCACGTCTCTTAATTCCTTTTCATCACTTTCTGGCATTGCTAATAAAAAGTCTTTGTTGTGTTGTGTTGTGTTGTGTTGCATGTGCATGTGGGAGGGAGGATTGAAAAGGATCAAGACGGTACTTTAGGTAGAGACAGAGATGGCATCCAGACAGCACATCCCCCAAAGTTTTAAGTAGAACCAGAAATGCAGAAGCATTTCAGAACTTACTCAGAACAGACTGCCTGTGTCCACCCAGCCTCCTTAGCCTGGTTACTGAATTATTCCATTTTCCAGGTTGCACAGAATATTTTATTGTAAACTAAATGGGCTAGATTTGTGCAAGATGTTAAACTATTGATCCATATAAACCCCATGTCAAAATTAAAATTAACTAAGTTTATGAAAATGTTGCTGCAATGTTTAACTTCATTTCATTAAGCAGCTTGTGCCACTGATACCCACCTTTGCAATGCTAGATATATAGCACAGGGGTCCCCAACCCCCAGTCCGTGGACCGGCACCAGTCCACAGCATGCCAGCAAGTGGTCCGCACAAACAAGCAAAGCTCCATCCTCAGGATATAAGCAGTATTCAAAACCATGCCCCCTCTGGTCCGCGAAAAAAAAACTTTCTCCATGGCACTGGTCCCTGGTGCCCAATAGGTTGGGGACCTCTGATATAGCACATTTGATCATATATCTGGACGTTGAAAATTCTATATGTAAGAAAGGGACACAGGTTGTTCTCCTGAGAGCAGGAATTTGGCCTGAGCAATTATTTAGTGAAGCATGTGTTATTCCTACAATAGTAGGGAGATTTATTTACAAGTGAATCTTATTCAGCAATTGCCTTGGACGATAACCGTTTGCAGTTATAACTGTGATTTATGAACTTCGAAGCTCCTTTCCCCGTTATGAGTCATCAGTTAGTACAGGTTGTCCAGTGCTTGACCCATTTTTTTATTATTATTTTTCTCCCTCTGGCAGAGAGGAGAGATTGCCTAAATAAGCAATCTATTCCTAAGATGCTTTTCTCTACACTAAGCACTTCCCTAAAAAGTGTTAGCTGCAAATTAACAAGCTCAGCTCTGTGACCTTAATTAATTGATTAGAAACCTCATCTGCCTCTTGCTACTGCCTGACACTGACAAGACTCTAATCAGTTTTACACTAATCAGTTTTCTTTTGCTACTGGAAGTTACCACCACAGTGCTTTTAATGTCCCCTCCCCCCGTGTTTGCTTACTCTTTTGTAATCCCTTCCTCTAATGAATGTAAATACAAATATTAATTCTCTTCTTGCTAACTATCCCAAGTGTTGGGGTGAGCATCCAAAGGGTGGGGAAATGAGGGGAAAGTGCTATGAGATTTACCCTTTAACTCGTCTTCCACATGAGTTAAATTCTGCAAACCTTCTCTATTTATCCCCGTCACCTTGTGGTTAGTAGTTTATGAAGTGCTAAAGAGTTTAGCAATTAACTATTTTTTTTAAATGGCATTTTATTCTATTTTTTATAAATTTTATATTCTGCTAAATGATTGGTATTAATTGCTTTGAGCGTCATTTGGCTCTAATAGTCAGTGCTGTTGGCTTCATAATATACATGCACATAGTTCAAAAAGAATATTTTATATCTTAGAAAAGATGGAGAATTGAAGGCTGGAGATCACCATTCTTCAGAAAACTAAGATCCAATTGGCTAAGGAGTTGCGGTGGCACAGTGGTTAGATGCAGTGTTGCAGGCTAACTGTACCCATAGCCAGGAGTTTGACTTAGCTTTCCATCCTTCTGAGGTCAGTAAAATGAGGACCCAGATTGTTAGGACAATATCCTGAAAGAGTGCTGTAAAGGAGTGGTATAAAAGTCTAAGTGCTATTGCTACTGCCAAATTCCACTTTAATTAGTTATGGACCTGTGTTCAGCAAAGGCCTTCAGAAATCCTGCATTTCTACTTATCCAGGATGTGGTGAGACTTCTTTTAAGGCATTTCCAACCTATGGAACACCCCTTACAAACCAAACAAATTGGTTTATTTCCTTCTTTCTGCCTTTAGTCAACAAGAATGACAAACCATTTGAACTGTTTTTATGATAATACTTTTATGGTTTGGTGCAATGTGTGGACCCAGTCAGTGCAAGAGTTTCAAATGTTCAACCAAAAGCCTAGTTTAATAAGAACAGAATCACACACACCTGATTTTTTTTGCCACAGAAGAGAATAACCCTGACATGCGCTGACATGCTTAAAAGGAGCAATTAATTAGTATCTGCCCAGATTTTTTTTTAAATGGCATCTGATTCAATTTTTTAAAATATTTACTATTTTCTGCTGTTAATTGCTTTGAGCACCATTTGGTTTGAAAAATAGGATGCAAACAGAAACTACCAAATTAAACAATAGGATATATAGTAAAAGTCCAAGTTTCATAAATTATGGATGGTATTCCAGATGTGAAACTTGGAAATACCCCTGCATTCTTGTTCTCAGCATGACAGAGAAATTCACAGAGGCCTGGACTGTGTCATCACTTCCACCTGATCATAGCTTCCTGAATGCCAGAGCAGGTGATGTCGCCTTCATCCCACTCATCAAAAATGCCCCCAGCCTGTGTTTTCCAACTGCGATTCAAAACTTTTCTAACCAAACTTACCAAATGCCCTTCGGAGCAGATCATTTCTGGCATTTTGTTCCGATTCAATTAAGTTGCAATTGACTACAGGGCTTGGTATACTTTCTCCCCTTCCATGACACCTGTTAGGCAAAAGATCAACACCAAAGGTCTAACCCTCTTCCCCCTTCATGCACATAAAAAGGGGAAGGGGCTTCAGTTGTGATGCCACACCTGCCATCTTGCTGATTTTGACCCATCCTGGTGTGTGTCCCATGCAGGGAACCACTTAGGCACTTCTGTTTTACCTCCAGGACACCTCATAGGCTCTCTTCCTATGGATAAAGTAGGGGAGTGGGTAGCATGGGGTTAAGCATTTCCAAATGGAGAGGCATGCATGGAGATTTTTCTCCCCTATACTTATGATTCATTCAAAGTTATAATGGCACTGAAATCAAGAAGGGTTGATGGAACTGGATATGTCTAGTTTAATGAAGAGAAGGATTAGGGGTGACATGATAGCAGTGTTCCAATATCTCAGCGGCTGCCTCCAAAGCACCTGAGAGCAGGACAAGAAGCAATGGATGGAAACTAATCAAGGAGAGAAGCAACTAGAAGCAACTAGAACTAAGGAAACTTCCTGACAAATAGAACAATTAACCAGTGGAACAATCTGTCTCCAGAAGCTGTGAATGGATCAAAAGTTGGGTGCAATTCACTTAACAACAAGCAATTCCGATCAAGGACTACCTGTATTAACACAGAAAGATCCATTCTATACAATGATCCATTGCAGATGAAATTTCCAGAAGGGGCAATAACACAAATTGACTATATCACCAACCTACACCCTAGATCAGTGGTTCTCAACCTGTGGGTCGGGACCCCAGTTGGGGTCAAACGACCATTTCACGGGGATCGCCGAACAAGGCTGTCCGCCATTTTTTCCCCCTTTTCTTTGGCCACGTTCCTGGCACCCGGTGATGTATAAGTGATTGGGGGTCACCACAACATGGGGAACTGTATTATGGGGTCGCGGCATTAGAAAGGTTGAGAACCACTGCCCTAGATGAAAGTTCCTAGTCTTTCACAGTGACTTATAGTAAATGATCTCTTTACTGAAAGAAAAAAGCAGAAAGAACAGCTTCTTTAATGAAACACTGACTTGGAATGGCTGCTGCAGAATGCAAAAATGGAGAATGTTCTGTTCACTCCTGTTTGCTTTGGCCTATGTGCCCCCTAATTTAATTAACTTTGCAGGTATCACTTGTTGACTAGCTGAATTGATGAAGACAGGATACACTTTCAAAGCTTTCCTATACAAAGATTGTGAAATAAAATACCGCACATTTAACTGCCTCCTGATTCTGGGTACTCTTTCTGTATGCATTGGATAAAGAACAGGATTGGACTGATTGGTATAATTAAAACATCTGGGTAGGACAGGATTTCTTCTTTTGGATGGTTCCACCCACTCCCAAGTATATCTTGACTTTGATGGGGGGAGGCAGGAACAAAGCATACATTTTTGTGGAGCTAGCAGGAGTCCCAGTTTTCATTTAAAAACATTTCTGATTCTAATTGTGTGGGACAAATAAGTGACCCTCAAATGAGGCTTTTGGGAATTGCAAAGGCTTCTGACTCTCTCCAAAACTTACAACTTGTCTCCCTTCCTTGTCTGGATATTTGAGCTTCTTCCTCCGTCTTTGACTTTTGCATTTCTGCGGCATTGGTTCCCTTTAAAGCAGGGATATCCAACCTTAGCAATTGTAAGACTTGTGGACTTCGATTGCCAGAACTGCCAGCTAGCCAGTTCTGACAGTTGAAGTCACAAGTCATAAAGTTGCCAAGGTTGGACACCCCTGCTTTAAATGGAGTGTAAGCTAAAAGGCTTGTGTACAAAGAATGAAAATAAGTAAAGTAAGAAAAAAACAAAACAGGGGCATGGTTGTTTGGGGAATAAAGATAGTCCTTGAGTTATAACCATAATGGAGTCTTCCCATTCAGATCATAACTTGTTATGATTATAAGACTGTCTATGACTTTTTTGTGGTGGTCAGTAAGAGAACCAATGGTTCGCTATGGGCAAGGTTTTGCCAAAACCTGAAAGTAACGGCAGTTTTTGGCAAATTGTTATAAAAGCAGTCACATGACTACAGGATGGTTCAAATGCAGCTGTGTTGACAGGTGCTGGAAGTGCAGGTACATGACTGCAGGGAGCAGCAATCGTTGGAACTTGATATCCACACTATAAGTCTCCTTTTCAGAGAGGTCATAACTTGGATTAGCCGCTAAACGACCAGTTGTAAGTCGAGGACAACCTGTATAAGGAAGTGGCAGAAAGTTAATGAAAAAGGTGACTTGATGCAGAAAAATCGAAGGCTTGTAACAGAAATTTTGTCCCAGTAGAAAATTTTTTAAAAAAAAAATCTGGCCCTTTCATGGCAACATTCAAGGACATGATAGTTCTAATCCCAAAGAAAATAAATAAACAAAATGTAATTTAAAAAAAATAAAAAACTGAACATCTAAAAAGGGCTCTGGGATTATTCCTGTGTTGGCCATGACCTGGATGACTGAGAATCTCCATAGACATTGGTCAATATCCTAACCCTAGTCTTAACCCAGGGGTAGGAAACCTTGGTTCTTTTATGACTCGTGGACTTCAACTCCCAGAATTCCTGAGCCAGCTTTATGATTATGATTTATGTTTATGATTTATGCTTATGATCCTTCAAATTTACAACAGCATTGTAAAAAATGACTTAGGACTAGTCTTCATACTTACGATCATCCTAGCATCACCATGGCCACATGATCAAAATTTGGTTGCTTGGCAACAAACATGCATTTATAACTTTCACAGGTGAGTTCCGACAAGCAAAGTCAATGAGGGAAGCCAGATTTGCTTAACAACCGTGTGATTCACTTAACAAGTATGGTAAAAAAGATCAAACACACCTCATTTGCCTAGTAATAGAAATTCCAGTCCCAATTGTGGTCATAAGTTAAGGACTACCTGTATTTTATGGCCTCTCTCTCTCATCTTACATCATTCTTTTTCCTTCTCTCTCTCTCAATCTCTCTCTCTCTCTCTCTCTCTCTCTCTCTCTCTCTCTCTTCCTTTTTTCTTCTTTCTCTCCCCCTGTCATTTTGCCTTGTTATCTGATTCTTTTTCTTTAAAAGGCCCAATCCTGCAAAACATATTTGTTTGTGGAGAACCAGGATGTTTAAGCCGCAGATGTATTTGTTAATGGGAACATCTCTGCTGGTTCAAGCCAGAAGTGTCTCTAGCAAAGCATCTGATGTCTTCCAGTGGGACACTACCCACTACTGCCATCCAGATAGGCAACTATCTGCCTTTGAGAATAACTGAATGTTATGGGCAACAGACAAAGCCAGAAACAACTTCCAGCACAGACAGAGAATTAGTGAAAAATATGCTTTATGCTACTTTCTTCCACCCAAAATGAGGCTGGGCTCATCATCCCTTTTAACTTTCTGGATGTCCCCCAAAACCTGGTTGTGTCATCAGGCCTGGGGACCCCAAGGGAGTAACAAAACATTGAAATGACTTCTGTGTAATTAAGATCTGCTCTTTGATATGTATATGTGTGTATGTGCATGTCTATATCTATATATACCAGTATATACACACACACACAACACATGCATACATTTACAGCTAGTTCTCAGCTTATGGCCACAATTGGGACCAGAATTTCTGTTGTTAAGCAAGGCAGCTTTAAGTGAGTTGCAGCGAACTTTTGTTTGTTTGTTACTGTTAAATGAATCACTGCATTTGTTAATCCCTTGGCCCTTAAGCGAATCTGGCTTCCCCCATTGACTTTGTTTGCTTGTTAGAGGCTGGCTGGGAAAGTCACAGATGGTGATCACATGGCTTCAGGCCTCAGCAACTGTCATAAATATATGTTGGTTGCCAACACCCAAATTTTGATCATGTGACCATGGAGAGGCTGCAATGTTTGTAAGTGTGAAGACTGATCATAAATCACTTTTTTCAGCGCTCTTCTAACTTTGAACAGTTAAATGGATTGTTGTGAGTTGAAGACCACCTGTATTTTAGTTTTGTGCCTTTTATAATTTTAGAGCTTTTAATAATAAGATTCATATTTGTTTTTATACATTGTTTTCAGCTTTGCTGTTTCTCTAGGTTCTAGGATGAGAGGCCAAATAACTATGACACAATAAAAATAAATGTTAGAAAGAACCTTGTAGAAGACTCTATAGAAGGAATTGTGTTTAGAATAATGTAGACACTACTAGAATGTGCCCAAAAATATGTTCAAAGAATGGGGACACAACCTTTATTTCAGCTGGATTCATAAACAGCAAATGAACAAAACTTGACGTGAGACATTTGAAGAAACAAAATTGACTGCACCACCAGTTCCTACAGTAGCAAGTAGAAAAACTGAATAAAATGGAAATATTATTTGGTGTTTCGCAAAAACCATACTAGGAGTTTGGGACATAAAATAAAGGAGGAAGACCAAGTGAAGTACAACGATCAAAAGGACTTGTAAGTTGTTATTGCATCTGAAAAAGAACAACGTGAAGTACAACGATCAAAAGGACTTGTAAGTTGTTATTGCATCTGAAAAAGAACATGAGAATATACAATACATTTTTAGCGGATGGATAGTGCTATTTTAGCCCCCCTGCCAGTTTACATCTGTTCATTTATGAGTATTCAATCCATTCTTGTGTTTTGCATTTTTACAAAATGAACATGAGAATATCTAATGCAAGTTTTGGGGATAGATTGTGCTATTTCAGTCCAGGCCAGCTTTGCATCTGTTCGCTTATAAATATTCAATCCAACTGTTGTTGTTGTATGTGTGTGTCTGTGCATGTTTGCATTAATATGCAATTGAAGAAGCAAAACAAAATGCCAAGCACAAAACTGCATTTATAAAAAAAAAATGAAATACTAATTTTTGAAGGTGTTTTGTCACGATTTACTTATTTCTAAATTCAGTTTAATTTCTAATCTTCTATAAGATATATCTGACCTTAAAATTGCACTTTAAAACTATAATTGGGCATACTTTGGAGTGAAAAAGTGTACTACAAATTCTGAGAAACACAATAGCTGAAGAATAACCACACTCTGATCCACACCCCGCTTAGAGAGATGTAGGCACCCTTGTGTTTCTCTAGAGCAGTAGTTCTCAACCTTTCTAATGCCGTGACCCCAGAATACAGTTCCCCATGTTGTGGTGACCCCCAAGTGGGTGTGGCCACCAATAAGAGGGAGTAGGACAGCTAGGGAAAAGGGGAAAAATGGCGGACAGCGTGGTTTGGCGACCCCCGTGAAATGGTTGTTCGACCCCAAATGGGGTCCCGACCCACAGGTTGAGAACCACTGCTCTAGAGCATGGGTAGGCAACCTTGGCTCTTTTATGACTCGTGGACTTCAACTCCCAGAATTCCTGAGCCAGCTTGGCTGGCTCAGGAATTCTGGGAGTTGAAGTCCACGAGTCATAAAAGAGCCAAGGTTGCCTACCCCTGCTTTAGAGCATCTGACAGCTACATGACATGTGGTCTTAAAAGAGCTGCTTCCTTAAAATTAAACGCATAGCTGGCAGAAATTCAGGTCTTTTGAAATCTAATTCAATTACAAATCCTGAGATTTTTTTTTCATTAAAGTCACATTCTTTAATGAAAAAAAATTCTCAGGATTTGCAATTGAATTAGATTTCAAAAGACCTGTTGGGATATCTGTGTCATGTTCCTCACAAACTATTTCATTTCATTCTCTGATTTGACAAAAGAACTCAGAGCTTCACAGTCATCCAGGAGTGAGTTAGGCGGGCTTGATCATTCAGGAAACTGACAAAAATATATGTGTGAATGGTGTGTACGCAATGAAGCTGTATATTCTGGATGTCCCCCAAGTTCTAGCTGTATTCTCAATTATCAGCACTCTGACAAAACACACACATAAACACATGCACATACAGAGCTCAAGTATTTAAAGAAGGGAGAAGTCAGAAATTAAATACCTAACTATTCTTTCCAAACATCTCTCTCTCTGTGTGTCTCTCTCTGTCTCTCTCTGTCTCTCTCTCTCTCTCTCTCTCTCTCTCTCTCTCTCTCTCTCTCTCCCTCCCTCCCTCCCTCCCTCCTTTCTTTTTTCACTTTTTTACATTTAATATTTCTAAGTAACAGTACAGCAGAGAATTCAGCATTAAGTCCTAATCTCAAGGATTGAAATCTTTCTCATATTATAAAATAATCTGATGCATTTTGCAACTGCTTATTAATGTAATACTCAGCATTAATTGTATAATTTAAGCAACACTTTTTTCTCATTTTAAAGGATTCTTATCTAAGTTGTCACATGCTGACCATTTGTAGTTTATATTGTATATATACCACTGTACTTAATTATTATATGTTTTTTATAATGTATTATTCACATTTCATAATGCAATAAAACAATTCATTTGGAAGAAAAAAAACATTTGGCACCCTCTGTTGGTGTCCCTGTTGAACACAAATGATCTTCACCCTATTTATAGGAAAGACATTTCATTGAATTTCTCTTGGGGAAGGAAATTATCATTTTTTCCTTGGGAACAGGAGTCTGCATTAGCTGAAATGGCCAGACAGTATCTTTCTTTTTCATTATTTTTGTTTTTGTTGTTGTTGTTGATCATCACACAGTCAGCCTGTTGTTCAGACTGGGTTTGGCATTTTTGTCTACCTATCAAGTCCTTACCAAGGACCTGGGATAGGCAGATCTGGGTGTTTTATGGTGTTACAGATATCGTTGCAGGATGGAAGCTGTTCTGAATAAAGCCGCCTTTTGCAATTGACTAATGGTGAATTTGTCAATGCCAGTCATGTTCAAGTGGTGCTCCAGTTGTTTTGGGAATGCACCAAGGTGCCTATTACTATTGGTACTACCCTTGCTTCTCTTTGACACAGTCGTTCTATTTCTATTTGTAGGTCTTTGTATTGTGTTATCTTCTCCAGTTCTTTCTTTTCTATTCTGCTGTCTCCAGGCACTTCCACATCCACTATCCAGACTTTTTTGTCTTTCTTATCGACAATTGTTAAATCCGGGGTGTTATGTGAATTCTAAAGTCCGAGAGCAATTTAACCTTCATTTTCTATGACTTTCTCTATTTTATGGCCCCACCAGTTCTTGCTTGCAGGCAAATTATATTTCTTGCATATCTGCCAATGCACCGTTGTTGCTACTTTGTCATGCCGTTGTTTGTAGTTAGTCTGGGCAATCAGCTTGCTGCAGCTTACCAAGTGGTCCACCATTTCTTCAGCTTCTTTGCATAGGTAGCACTTACTGTTTGTTGCTGTCTTCTCAATTCTGACTTTGTATGCATTTTGTTCTGTTCTGTGCATTGGTAAGGCATTGAAACAAGACAGTAGTAACAACAGATGCATCTTTATTAAACCTCCAATAGAACAACACAAAATGGCGCTGATCCCTTTTATACCTTTTGCAGGGAACAGCATCAGCCAATCAATGCAACATATTTTCCCGCTCTGCGCAAGCGCAATAGGCTGGATACAGCCTGTCTGACCCGGGCAGGTCACGTGGTCTGCCCGGGTCTCTCTGCAGCATCCTGCACCTGCTCTGTCAATCACAGGCCCAGGGCATAACACCTCTCCCCTCTTGGTTAAAAAAAATAGATACTACTATTTCAACTACTACAAGTCACTCTTTTGGGCATGTTCTTATTTCTAGGGAACACTAGGCCTGCCCGCTTACTGACAGGAACCTTACATAATCTTGTAAGAACTTTGGAGGGCCTCTGGCCCGCTCCGACCATCTCGGAGCTGCTGCAAGCGCCTGGTCTACAAGCTCGCCTGCCAGGCTCGGCAGACTGGGACTTTGAGGCCCGTTTGATGTGGGCGAACCCACATCTTGCTGGCTGGCCTGGTCTGGTAGGCCCAATCCTTTGTCCATTTGACTTCGGCTGGCTCTTTCCGGTAAGCCTAGATCAGCAAGAGACCCCGATTGGGAGCACTGTTCTGTAGGCACAAGGCCTGAAGTAGGTGTGGCCTGAAAGCCAGTTGTGTGCAATGTCCCATGGACCCAGTGCCAGAGTCAGGAGCCGCCTCATTGGCAAAGCCCCTATTTGGAGAGTGCAAACCCCCGCTTTCGCAGAGAGACTGAGATCCACGATCATGATCGTGGTCCTCCTCCCCCCCCAAGAGCAGAGTCAGGAGCAGAAGGGTGACTAGGTAGCCTCCATCGCAGCTGGTCAATGTGTCAACGCAGCATGCGACCATCTTCCAAGGCCACTTCGTATGACAGTGGCCCAGTGACTTTGCAGACCATTGCTGTCACCCAAAGATGTCCAGGTCCATAGTTCCTTGCCCAAACTGGATCGCCCACTTGTAGTCTCATCAGTGCCTGTGGTTGTGACACCTGTGAAGCCACCCGATCCGGGTGCAATCTGTCTAATTTGGTAATAAGACGGTGACCCCAGCGGAGTTCAGCTGGGCTCTTGCCTGTAGCTGTGCAAGGTGTGGTGCGGTGGTAAAGAAGAAAATCAGCTAATCTGTGGTACCAGCTCCCATGAGTGAGCCTCTTCAAAGCGTCTTTAGTGGTGCGCACCATGCGCTCAGCTTGGCCGTTGGAAGCCAGATGAAAGGGTGCCAAAGTAGCATGACGAATCATGTTGGCTTGCAGGAAGGACTGGGACTCTGAAGAGGTAAATTGAGGTCCGTTGTCAGAGACAAGAACATCTGGGAGCCCGTGAGAGGCGAAGATCCCCCTCAGCACCTGAATGGTCCTGGCAGTTGTCGTGGTGGACACTGGAATGACCTCAAGCCATTTAGAGTGACTGTCCACAACAATGAGGAAGAATTGCCCCTGGTCAAGGGTTCATATCGAAATATTCCTCTCTTAATATTAACCTCTCTCAGTCTCTCACCATTGACCTGCAACTGTGTCTTATTATTGTTGTTATTATAGTTATTGTTATTATGCTGCTATTGCATGAGTTACCATCCTGGATACTGTTTTCCATGATCTGCAATGAACGTGGCATGTAGAATTGTTTTGAAATGGGGGGTTATGTTTTTAATTAGGTGGGAAATATTTGGAGAAAAAAAATGACAAATTTTTTTACAAGGATGATAAAAAGAAAGAAAACCTCTCCCCCCACCAACATTTTTTAGAAAAAAACAAGCCATCTAGAAATGTTCTGCTTAGCTCTAGGTTGCATTTAAATAAATAATGCAAACATAAAGGTATAGTTCAATTACTCTGTTTCTCTGGGACATTTTTCATTTTTCTCATCAATTTATTTTGACAGTTCATTTTAAAAATACTGTTAGAGTCAGAGAAAAGTTTCTTCCTAAATGTGTGTTAGTACTCTAAATGAAGGAAGAGTGGATGAGTTGGAAAAAAAGAAGAAATTGTGCTGGGAAGACAGTGGTATGTTCCTGAAAAGGAGAAAGAGAAGAGAAATTTAAAGGCTAGGTATGAAGCCACAGGTAAATATGGTGGACTCAAGGATAGTTTGTGAGGACAGGAAGATATGGAGAAGTATAATGAACAATAATTAAAACTGGATTTTTAATTAGTTTTTTCTATGTTTTCTCTCTTTTTCTTATTTCAGTCTCCTCATTGCTTTTGTGCACTATTTCCTTTTGTAAACAGGTATAATAAAGAGCATGGTGGCTTGAGTGGTTGGTATGCTGGGCAGGAGGTTAGCAAGCCCGTGTTTGAGAAGTGAGACTTGCTGTGGGGCAGGATTGAGCTTTCAACCTTCACTTCGCTCCTGCCAAGGACATTAAAGGAGCCTCAACTGGGCATCCCCAGGACAACGGTGATGCTACCAGCTAATCTTTTCAACCCAGAACGCCCTGGGTGCTTCTGACATGAGTGGAAAAAAGCCTCAGTATAATGTTGCTTACTTCAAAATGATGGCTATGAATATCTATGGAGATTCTCAGTCATCCAGGTCATGGTTGTCCCAAAGGTTGTCCCTGTTTCAAAAGGCAACTGGACTTTGTTATTCCTTGAAGACATTTTGCTTCTCATTCAAGAACCTTCTTCAGTTCTCTTCAGTCAGAACTGAAGCTTCTTCAGTCAGAACTGAATCCTTAATATGATTTTAGACCATCTAGAATTGTATTACTCCATCTCTCTATAGATGAAGAAATACTGATTCATCTATTTTGAAAATAATAAACCAGGCCATTTACAAATAGAATCGTTGAATTGCTTACTACAGCTTTGGGTATTGGCCAGCTGTCTGTTTTGAATTGTTTTGTGGCTCTAGAAAGACGAGACATGCTGTCTGAGGCTTCTGTATTTCTTACTTTTATTTTTGGAACCTCTTTTTTCCTATCTTTCTTCTTAGGCTGCATGAAACAGTAAATGCATTTCTTTCAACTCAAGTCATAGAATCACCTAATTTAAATACCATTTTAACAAGACAAGTTCTATATAAAAACTTGTAGTGGACTAATCCGTAAAACATTTTAATACACACTCACACACACCAAGCTTAGCATGCTGTGTGAATTCAATTGCTAGAGCTCTATTGAATTCAGCTGACTTTGATTTTATTAAGTCTGCACAGACATCAACAAGGGGAACAAGGGGCAAATGACATCATATGCTCCTGACATCCTAATGCAAATTATGTGAATGCAGTTGTCAACTGTGTCAAATTCTATACTCTGCTTGCTCTGTATGATGATGTCAAGATACACAGGACATCATTGTATCTTGTATTGAATACGTAATGTGAGTCTGTTTTGAATATAGGTAAGCCTGGATTCAAACCAATGTATATGGTATAAAACAGAAGCAGAAGTAAGTGGAAGAGAACCACAGCATCGTTTAAATCTGAATGGCTAAATAAGACTGTCAAAATTACTATGGCAAAAGAATACGGTGTGACGTATGTTGCACTGCATATAATTTTTAGTACAATGGAGTTTTTCACCCTAATTTGTTGCAAAGCAAAGAGAGTTTTCAATGGGACAATGGAAATTGGTCTTCTTAAAGCATCATTTCTCAAATAAGACTCATGTTGGTAAAGTACAGAAACTCAGAAACAAAAATTCAATATTTCAAGATGGCTTAAGGCAGGGGTCCCCAACCCAGGGCCATGGACAGGTAGCTGTTAAGAACTGGGCCACACAGCTGGAGGTGAGCAGTGGGTGAGTGAGCAAAACCAAAACCACCACCCACGCACCCCGATTCATGGAAAAAATTGTCTTCCATGAAACTGATCTCTGGTGCCAAAAAGGTTAGGAGCTGCTGGCTTAAGGAACCTGCTGAAGGAAATCCTAAAAAAAAAAAAAAAAAAAACAACTAAGAAGCAATAAATGTTGAACATGTTTATTCAAATCCATCATAAATTCATAAATGTATTTCCAGTTGGATGAATGGTTTCCAGAAAAGAAAGATCAAGTTTGGGCTACATTTGATATTGGATCAATTGCCAACTATACCTTCTTTTTTGGAATGGATAACCTTTAGTCTGTAAAGATTTTTTTGGCTGAGGAATTAATAATACATGAGCAAGTTTGTTATTGTGGAAAAAGTTAAAGACAAAGTTGTGTCAACTTTTCCATGTATTGAGTCTTTTGCATCTTTCATGGCAATTGGTTACACACTGAGCACTTGGAGATAATTATGTGTGTAAGAAGCTATCAGTCTGATGGTAGAATACTAGGTCTTGACAGAATCTATAATGGACAAATGCCAAAAACTGCCAAGAAAAGTTGTAAAACCTATGGATTTTCATAAATAATATTAGAATTGCTGTCATATTTAAATATTTCTAGATGAATATAATCCTGTTAAACAGTAGGAATAATTCAATGTATAGTGACATAGTATTATACTTTCTAGTTTCAATTCTTTAACTAAAAATATGTGGATATTACTGTATATAACATGCCTGTAATATGTATTTGCAATTTATTTGTGTACCTGTATTGTGTACTTAGTTTGGGAAAAGTTATACTTGGATAGTAAAAAGTTACACAAAACCATTTTCTGAGCAACTGGCATGTCAGAAATTAGAGGGCACACTGGTGTCCACAGAACATGGTCCAAAAGAAAAAAGAAAACAGGTGGAGCTTTGATCAGTGCAGCATCCACACTCTGTGGACCTCACGGGAGTTTATAATCCTAGTGAGATCACAAAATTCAAGTCGGATCAAGGAAAAAAATTTCCGCATAATATTGGAAAACCCTCATTGGCACTCAGGGAAATTTCAGCTGTTGGCAGGTTTGCTTGCCAATCTTTTTCCTCCTCCTTTTAAATTGAACATTCTTGGAAAAAACAAGTTGCTGCTTCTTGGTTTATCAGCATGGCTATGTAACTGTTGAATTGTTTTCAGATATGTCTCTCAAGCAAGACATTTTGGACTGTTTCAAGTAATTAATGGTTTGTCTCTTGGAATAGCCTCCAGAAATCTTAAGTAATGTGTTTGACAGCAAACATGAATAAGCTTGTAAAAATTTAAGGGGAATTACTAGACCTGTGTGAGCTTGAGCTGCTGGAGTCAACCTCAGGCAGGTAAGGCCTCAAACGTGGGAGTTGGACAAGACTTCAGTTGGGGTATGTTTCCAATAGCCAGTTTTTCATCCATCCAACCAGCAGACTAAGGCAGTACATCCCACAGTGTACAACGGCCCTTCAAACAATAAGGTTAAGATAAGATGAGCAAAAAGGTATTTTTTAAGCTGATGGATTTGAGTACTTCAATCCCCTGCCTATTTTACAATGGTTTGCTCATGTTTAATAGAAGAATCTTTGCCAGTTGCGTATTTTTCAGTGATTGCTAGATAGATTGATAGACTATGTGCCGTAAGTCAGCATTGACTCTTAGTGACCATGGGTGACGATCTAATCTGCTCTGTCAAGTCCTCCAGTGGTCCACCCATTGCCACTGTAACTGAGTCCATCCACCGTCTTTCTTTCTACCTCCAGAGCTAGATCTTTGCATAAGGTGCTCAAAGTACAGGTAATCCTCGATTTACAGCCACAATGAAGCCCAAAATTTCTGTTGCTAAATGAGAGATTTGTTAAGTGAGTTTTGTCCCATTCTACAACTTTTCTTGCCAGAGTTATTAAGTGAATCCCTAGAGTTGTTAAGTTAGTGATACTGTTGTTATGTGAAACTGGCTTCCTCATTGAATTTGCTTATCAGAAGATCTCAAAAGGGGATCACATGATCCTGGGACATTGCAATGCACATAAATATGAATCAATTGCCAAGCATCTGAATTTTGATCACGTGACTATAGGGATGTTGCAACGGTCTTAGGCAGTGCTTTTTTTGTAAAAAAAAAAAAAGGGTGCTGGAACTCACATATGTCATACAACTTGCCTTGCCTATCCTACAAGGTTCCATCCCAAAAAGGTGCTGGAACTCGGCCCTGGTCTTAAGCCCTGGTCTTAAGTATAACAAATGGTCGTAAGTCACTTTTCAGTCCTGTTGTATATTTGGATGGTCAATATACAGACTATTGTAAGCCGAGGACTACCTGTAGGATAATTTGAGTTTGGTCATTTGTGCCTCAAGTGAGAATTTGGGTACATATGTTGGGTTGGATTATCAAACATTTGTCTGTTTTCTTGGCTGTCCACACTATTCTCAGGAGTTTTCCCCAACACCAACAGAGGTACATATATCTCTTTTATAATTATAATTTGGTAAACCACTTCAGGACCCAATGTTTCCTTAGAATCAAGGTATAAAGGAACCAAAGAAACAAATACCAAACAATTAGATGGTTTAATGGTTATGGAACAAGAATGAATCTTGGGATACAGTAGTTGCAAAATCAGCCAGGTTCTTTCCCATCTTTCCACCCCCACTCCCCCAAAATCCGGTGGATGAATGCCAATAATATCAACATCATATCAATTATGCAGGAGCAATTAAAAGAAGAGAGAGATTCAAGATATGAGTACCAAAACATGAGATTTCTCTCAGGAGTGATAACCAATTCTGTTTGCAAAGCCTAGTTGCCTTTGATTTTTAATTAAGATTGCTAGAGATTCATTCTGATCCAGATGAATCAACAAAGCTTGAAAAGGTTCCTTGTTCTTGCACACAGCGTGTAGCAGGAATGAAAGATGCATCAGTGCAAGGGTGGAAGGTGTGTTTGTTCTTTACTCAACCCATATTAACTTACAAGATTTACTGCCAGCAATGGAGGAAAAACGTCTTGGTAGCCATGATCATCAAAATGGAATCTCCAGTTTCTACCCAGATTCAATGGAATTAAGCCAAATCATAGCAAAGATAATCAGTGGTATATTTTAATTCAGAATTAGTACATAGAGATTTAATAGATAAGAAACTTTCCTCTGAATGGTTTTCTTCAAAACCTATGTCTCAGAACTTCCATCCTGCACTTCAGTCTTGCTTAGCTAGATGACAGCCTGCCATAAACTGGGGTGGGGAGAGCTGTGGGAAGAGAGAAACAGAAACCACCCCATTGTGCTGTCCTGAGACATTGGCTCATCTTCCCAAGGCTTGGGAATGGAATGAAATTGTTCACTATCCAGCCCACCATAGCAGGGACCATTACTAAAACAACTTCTTCAAATGTAACTGGACAGTGGGGAGATAACAGTGGGATGGAAAGAAAAAGGGGAAATTAACTGGAGAATCTTCCTGCACAAAACTTTAGTTCTGGTTTGTGCTATACTGCAATCACTTGGCTTTTAGAAAAAGTACCGTATATTCTTTAGCAGGGCTTTTTTTCTCATAGAATGCCCAGAACGGAGTTCCGGCACCTTTTTTGGATGGAACCTTGTAGGGTAGGCAAGGCAGATTGTATGACGTGTGTGAGTTCCGGCACCTTTTTTTTTTTTTTTTTTTTTTAAAGAAAAAAAGCACTGCTCTTTAGTACAAATGGAGCTGAGAGTCTTTCTTTCCTAAGGGACCAAGCTGGGCCAGGACTGATACTCTGTGTATTTTTACCCAGAGAAGATTGCTTAGAGACATGTTAGTATAAAAGCAAAGACACTCTGGAACCAAATTCAACTCCCAATGAGTTTGTGATGATGCTGGAAATGGTTTGCCATTGTCTTCTTCCAGGATATACTTTTTTTTTTACTTCCAACCTAGTTTATAGCCTCTGGATTTCCTGATGCCCCCTCCAAGTACGAACCAAAACTGGCCCTCCTTCACTTCCAAGATCAACCAGCTACTGTGACCTGCTAAAGGGGAGATATTTTTTTAAATATGTGAAAGACTACTATGCAGACAAAGTTAGTTTTCTCATCCTCGAATGGTAAGACTAGCAATATCAATAGCATGTTAGGCTCATATACTGCTCCATAGCATTGCATATTGCCCCCTCCTCAACAATCTGGGTCCTCATTTTACCGACTTTAGGCTGAGTCAACCTTAAGTCCATCAGGATCGGACTCCAGGCTATGGACAGAGTTTGCCTTCAATACTGCACTTTAACCAGTGCATTATCAGGATTCATTGCTAGAATGAATGGGTGGACATTTCAGGAAAAACATATTTCAATCTTATATAGGAAAAAGTTCCTGGTTGTTAGAGTTCTTCAGCAGTGAAAGAGAAGGCGGGGGGGCTGTGTTTTCCTGGAGATTGTAACCAAAGACAACCGAGCATCTTTCAGGGATGCATCCCTTGTAGAAGAGGTAAATTACAGTTGCACTGTTTCCCTTCTTCTTATTGCTGCTAGATAAGAATAAACCCACTACCTTGTTCACATTTTGCTTAGTAGTTTTAAGGTCAAAGTACAAACTTACTGGACTCTAAAAACTGCCCATCCTTGAAATGTTAAAAATCAACACCAATGAGGCAATATTCTAAACCAGTTCTTTTTTTAATGGACTTTTTCTTTAATGTTGAACACCATTTATGTTTGCAGTATCTCAAAAACATAGGGAGGTTTCTATACAGCTTCCTATAATTAACTGTTAATGTAAATTGCCTAAGAAGCTTTTTTTAAATGCAAATCACCCTCTTTTCATTCTTTGACAAATAGATTTATCTGATGGGGGCTTTTAATTTTTATTATTTTATTTTCATTACAATCATAAGAAAAAAAATTCAGATACATAAGAAGTTAAAATACAACACACAAATTCCGACATTGCTCACCCATTTTCCCCCAGACCGCATCCCCCTCTCATCTCTTCACTTCCCCCTTCCTTCTACCTCCTCCTCTCCTCCCCTCCCTCTCTCCTCCATCTTTCTACTTACTTATCCCTCTCCTCTTCTTCTCAATCGGATGCAGTCTGAGGGAAAATGCCCGAGCAATCCTCTATCACCAAAATCTGAACTATTGAACATACTACCCATACTCTCCCCTTCCCCCTCCCCCCACTCCCTTCCCCCCCCCCCTGACTTCCCAGAGCTCAATACAGGGTTACAAAAAAAAGAAGAAAAGAAAAAAAAGAAAACTAAACATAGTCAACTTAAATTTACTACTTATACAATAACCGGAATCCTAATAACCCTTAACTCTCTGCAAACTTGAATTCGTAATTTAATAAAAATCCATTATTCATAAAATAAATGAAACTTTGTTGTTCCATACTTCTTCTGAATATATCCTATCCATCTTCTCCATACAGAAACATATCTCTTTTGTGAATGGTCCTTTAAGTAAGCAGAAATTTTAGCCATTTCTGCTAAGTTAGAAACCTTGAATACCCATTCTTCCAAAGAAGGCAGAGAATCTTTTTTCCAATACTGACCCACCAATAGTCTTGCTGCTGTTATTAAATTCAGCATTAAAATAGTTTCTTTAACATCAAAATCCACAAAAATACCCAAAATAAATAATTGGGGAGTAAATTTAATTTTCCTTTTAAAAACCTTTTGAATGTTCCACCAAATCATAATCCAAAAAGCTTTAATATTTTTGCAAGTCCACAAAACATGAAAATAAGTTGCATCCAAGGAACCACATCTCCAACATTTGGGTTGCAAATTCGGATACATACAAGATAACTTTTTAGGATCCAAATGCCATCTATAAAACATTTTATAAAAATTTTCCCTCAAATTTTGTGCTTGAGTAAATTTAACATTTCTAACCCAGATTATCTCCCAAGAATCCATTAAGATTGGTTCCTGTATATTCTGGGCCCATTTGATCATACAATCTTTTACTAACTCTGTTTCTGAATCCAATTTTATCAACTCATTATAAATTCTTTTGATATGAGCAAATTTCTGATCTTTAATCTGAATTACCAAGTTTTCATCTGTTAAAGTAATTCCCACCTTATCTACCCTCCATCTCTCCATTATTTGTAAATATTGAAACCATGATTGTAAAATATTTTCTTGCCTTAACAAATCAAAAGACTTTAATTGCCAATCTATACCTGACCAAATGAGCAACTCTTTATAGGAAATATTGTCAAAATTCACCCCTTTAGAAACCCCTTGAATTGCCTGTCCAGGAATCCCCCAAATGAAAAAATATGGAACGCTTCACGAATTTGCATGTCATCCTTGCGCAGGGGCCATGCTAATCTTCTCTGTATCGTTCCAATTTTAGTATATGTGCTGCCGAAGCGAGCACTGATGGGGGCTTTTAACATGCAAATTGCCTCATATAAGCTCTCTTTTAAAACATTAACTGCCAATGTTTCCCCACAACTTTCATTCCCGAAGGTCTCAGGTGCTTTTTTTCATTCCAGGTTTTGTCTTTAACCAGGATTTTGAAAGTAGGATTTTGTTCACTGAATGGGACACACAGATTTACTTTCAGCACAACTCGTAGTAGAGTTCTTTCATATAGTAGAATTCTTTCTCTACTGACATGCCCTTGCTTGCTTTGGAGAGTGATGGTGTAATGGACAGAAGGAATAATCCTGAGTAATAGAAGGTCATGCCGCAACCAAAATAATGGTCAGATAAAAAAAATCTGAGTCTGGGCCAGAACTGTAACCCGAGAAAATGTCTCAGACAGACACCACCCTAATTCTCATGAAGATAAAGGGAGAGGAAACACATTCAGACTTACAAGATGGTTACCATAAACTTATACTAAAAATAATATTGGCTTGTGTGGTTTCCTAGTCTGTGTCTTTGAACTATGGTGCTGGAGAAGACTTCTGCGAGTCCCTTGGACTGCAAGGCACTCAAACCGGTCAGTCCTGGAGGAGATCAATCCTGACTGCTCTTTAGAAAGCCAGATCCTGAAGTTGAAACTCAAGTACTTTGGCCACCTAATGAGAAGGAGAAGAGCCTAATGCTGGGAAAGATTGAGGGCAATAGAAGAAGGGGATGACAGAGAATGAGGTGGCTGGATGGAGTCACTGAAGCAGTAGGCATGAGCTTAAATGGACTCCAGGAGATGGTAGAGGACAAGAAGGCCTGGAGGAACATTGTCCATGGGGTTGTGATGGGTCGGACACGACTTCGCAACTAACAACAAAAGTCTGTGTCAATCTTGAAAGGCTCACAGAGAGATATTTTTCTGGTGGAAGTGATAAACCCAACTTTTAAAATCTTGTATGTTTGTGCATGTCAGATATAGTAAGGGTCCCTAATCCCCAGGCTGCAACCCAGTACCAGGACGCAGCCCATTTGGAACTGGGCTGTGTAAGTAGTGGGTGAGTGCATGCATGCGCAATGCTGCATTTGTGAAAGTGGCACTCATGCCTGCGCATACAAAGCCATCACCTCTCTCCCCTGCCACCACTGCCACTGCCTCCACTGCTCCGCTGAGCTGGAAAGGTTGGAGACCACTGAGGTATAGGACAAATTTTCACCCATAATAAGATTATTTTGGATAAGCATCCAAAGTGGTATATTATCAAATGTTGGTTATGGGAATTGTAATGAGCACATTTGATTGGAGAAAGTGGCTATAAAATGAATAAAACTGGTGCAGTTTGATAGATTAAATGAAAATGAGAACAAATTAGCAAAAGAATGTCCCAATATTATTTAAGTGAGACCTTATTAGTAAGGGATACAGAGAGCAACCCAAAGACAACATACCTGAACCTGGAAAATCTGTCCCAGATTCTGAGTATTCTGAAATACTCAGAAGATCATCAACTTTCAAGGGTAAGAGCTGTCCAATTGCACAGTGTTAAAATAAAAAAGTGCGAAAAGAAGGATAAAAAAAAAGAGTGATGTACACGAACTCTGTATTCTTAAAAGATGTGTATAGACAAAGTTTGAGGTTTGATGACTATAATTTTAATATAACCACATTATTTCTCATCAAAGTGGGAAAACGTTATCTGGCTTTGATATACCAGCACCTGCGCTCGACTTTTGGACCACGTAACAGGTCCCAACCAGCCAATCGCTGCACCTGTGTCAATTGCTACACAATTATTCAGTTTGTCCTCATTCCCTCCATCTACATGCGTACTAGCTTTCATTTTCCCACCTCTCTGCATCTGTGACTCAAGAGGGCATACGGTCTTTCTACAATCCAGTGTGTGATCATCATCACCAAGTTGCTTCCCCCCCCCTCCCTTGAAACCTTCTGCACAGATGGATCTCTTCCCTCCTCCACCCTTTCGACATCCATAGCTAATGACACCACGAAGAGTGGCAGGCTATTAAAGGAGGCCTGGCTTTCGTGTGAAGGATCCATCAACTGCCACATTGATCTACGCCCTACGCATTTAGCTTTAAGAGTGTGGGAAGTTCATACTCGATCACTATGGAATGGACGACCCAATAATTGTAGTCCCATCCCCTCACATCAGAGAACTGATACTCGTGAGAATAACAGAGACCCTCCCGACCTTAAGGATGGATACGCACTTTCCGTGTATGAGGCAACCCAACAACCTTAGAGACCTCACCCCCGTTGGCCTGAACACTCCCCCCACTTGTATGGAAGCCCCCATTACTGGGGACTTCCTCACCCACCACCAATCTGGAATGCACTCGCACCCGTATAGAGCAGCAGAATTGCCACAAGACAGAAGGACGACGACATGCCGGTTCAACCCGCCTCCCTATTCACTGCATTCGAGGAAAGCCATGCCCCCTGCAGTTGCATGGGAGGAGAGCGCTTGTAAGCTCCCTGCCTCAGGAACAATCATACATCCCCGGACAGCAGCGTTTCGAGCGACGAAAGAAGAGGGGGTGACTATTGGATGCCAATTAGATGGGGTGCTGAAACAATCACCCCGGAGAGTATCTGCCGCCCCGCTTAGAGGACGGCAGGAATCACTGACTGGTTCCCCGAATGGAATAGGAACTATTACAAGAAAGAAGGAGCACGAAGCTGAAAGCACCAGCCTGAAGATGACGAATGGGGCTTCGTCGAAACGTCGCCAAGACACTTCCAATTTTACGCGGGAGAAAACCCGAACAACCAAAGACCTACATACAAACACCCGCGAAAATATATATATATATATATATATATATATATATATATATATAGATATATATATATATATAGGTCTTTGGTTGTTCGGGTTTTCTCCCACGTAAAATTGGAAGTGTCTTGGCGACGTTTCGACGAAGTCCCATTCGTCATCTTCAGGCTGGTGCTTTCAGCTTCGTGCCTCGAGCTGCAGTGTGTGGTCTTGGCTGTTTCTTCCTTTTGACTGCCAGTGGAGGTATGAACTGATTGGGTGGGAGCTTGGCTGTGTTCTGATTGGGTGGAGGTGTGTTTTGATTGGTTAGGGGCTTGGCTGTGCTCTGATTGGCTGGGGGGTTGGCTGTGTCTGATTGGCTGTGCTCTGATTGGCTGGGGGAGTGTTCTGTTTGGTTGTGCTCAGGTTAGTCTGAGTTGCAGAGGGATTCAAGATTTTGGGCTGCCCTGCTATTCCTTGGCTTCGTGTTCGTGGTCGTGCTTCCTCTTCATGGAGGGTGTCAGTTTGCTTCATGTATGGATTGGGGGGGTTTAAAGTGGCTAATGATGCAGCTGTGGTCTGGCTTCTGGTTTGTGGTCGTGCCTCATAGTCAGTGTGGCTTTGGGTTTGTTTTTTGCGTGGATGTTTGGTGGTGACATCCTGTGTGGTTTTTGTGAGTGTGGGTCTGGTATCATTTTTTGTGTTAGGGAGTCGTTTGTCAATAAGGGCGGGTTTCCAAATGGCTGGTAGGCGGGAGGTATCATCTCGCTTGTTCATGCTGTGTGGGCGTTTTTCTATCTCGATGGCTTCTCTGATTATTCTGTTATTAAAATGTTCACTTTTGGCAATGGTTCTGGTATTTTTAAAGTCAATTTCATGTCCTGTAGCTTTAAGGTGTTGGACCAGGGAAGATGTTGGTTCCTCTTTTTTGACTGAGTTCTTATGTTCTTCAATGCGTGCACTTATTCTTCTGTTGGTTTGTCCAATGTATGTGGTGGGACAAGTGGTGCATGGGATTTCGTATACTCCTTGATTTTCTAATTCAATTTTATCTTTGGGGTTTCTAAGGATGGTGGATATTTTTCTGTTTGTGCAGAATGCTGTTTTGATGTTGTGTTTATGGAGGATCTTACTGATTCTGTCTGTGATGCCTTTTATGTATGGGAGGATGGCTTTGCCGTTTTCTTGTTCTTTGTCTTGGATTTTAGTGGGGGTTTCTTTTTGGATTAGGTTTGTAATCTTATTTCTATGGAATCCATTGGATGTTAGTACATTGGTGAGAGTGTGTAGTTCGGGTTTTAGGTGTTGTTCGTCAGCTAAGCGTTTTGTTCTGGAGATGAGTGTCTTGGCTACAGAGTTGATCTGTGCTGGGTGGTGGTGTGAGAGAGCGTGCAGATAGCGGTTTGTGTGTGTTTTCTTCTGGTAGATGGTGTGTCCTAGGGAGCCATTGGATTTCTTGTAGACTAAGACATCCAGGAAGGGAAGTTGGTTGTTAGTTTCTGTTTCCATGGTGAACTGTATTTTGGGGTGTAGGCTGTTGAGGTGTGTGAGGAAGTTGTCCAGTTTTTCTTTCCCATGTGGCCAGATTATGAAGGTGTCGTCTACGTATCTGAGCCAGAGTTTGGGTTTGTGATCCGATTTTTCTAGAGCTTGGGTTTCAAAGTGTTCCATGTAGAGGTTGGCAATGACAGGTGAGAGGGGTGATCCCATGGGTGCTCCTTCTGTTTGTTTGTATTTTTGTCCATTATAGATGAAGTATGTGTTGGATAGGCAGTGGTTGGTCAGATCTAAGATGTGTTTGGGGGGATTATATTTGTTTTGGATAGCTGTCAAGGCTTCTTTGATAGGCACTTGGGTGAAGAGGGATATGACATCGAAGCTCACTAGTAGGTCGCTGGGCTGTAAGTTTTGTTTCTTTATGATCTCTATAAACTGGAATGAGTTTTTTACGTGTGAGGTGATGGATTCTGCATAGGGCTGTAGTTGTTTGGCGAGAAATTTGGCTAGGTTTTGTAGAGGTGAGCCTATGGAGCTGACTATAGGTCTGAGTGGGGGTCCTTCCTTATGTATCTTGGGGAGACCATAGAGTTTGGGGCATCTGGATGATTTCTCTCTGGGAATGATTCTTTGCTGGATCTCTTCGCTAATGGTGGAGGCTTTTATTTTGGATCTGGTGGTTTTTTCCAGGTAGGTGGTGGGATCTGTATTTAGGGGTTTGTATGTGGAGTCTTGGAGTAGGTTGGTTAATTTGGTTTGGTAGTCAGAAGTGTTCATAACCACCGTGGCGTTGCCCTTGTCTGCTGGTAGGATTATTATGCTGGTGTCTTCTTTAAGGTTACGTAGTGCTGTCTGTTCCTCTTTGGGTAAGTTGCTTTGGGGTGGCTTGCTGGTGCAGAGGATGTTGGTGATTTCGAGTCTGATTCTGTTGGCGTCGTCGGGTTTGATTTTGGTCAGGCTGGTTTCAACTCCACATATAATGGTTTCAGTGGGGATGTGTTTGGGAGCGACTGCAAAGTTGAATCCTTTGGAAAGGACATTGGTTTCGGCTTTGGTGAGGATCCTATCTGAGATGTTATGCACTGTTTGCTTCATGTGTGGCTGTGAGGGAGGAGGGGTTTGTTTCTGGCGTTCTTGTAGTCTACAAGAACGCCAGAAACAAACTCCTCCTCCCTCACAGCCACACATGAAGCAAACAGTGCATAACATCTCAGATAGGATCCTCACCAAAGCCGAAACCAATGTCCTTTCCAAAGGATTCAACTTTGCAGTCGCTCCCAAACACATCCCCACTGAAACCATTATATGTGGAGTTGAAACCAGCTGACCAAAATCAACCCCGACGACGCCAACAGAATCAGACTCGAAATCACCAACATCCTCTGCACCAGCAAGCCACCCAAAAGCAACTTACCCAAAGAGGAACAGACAGCACTACGTAACCTTAAAGAAGACACCCGCATAATAATCCTACCAGCAGACAAGGGCAACGCCACGGTGGTTATGAACACATCTGACTACCAAACCAAATTAACCAACCTACTCCAAGACTCTACATACAAACCCCTAAACACAGATGGAAAAAACCACCAGATCCAAAATAAAAGCCTCCCCCATTAGCGAAGAGATCCAGCAAAGAATCATTCCCAGAGAGAAATCATCCAGATGCCCCAAACTCTATGGTCTCCCCAAGATACATAAGGAAGGAACCCCACTCAGACTATAGTCAGCTCCATAGGCTCACCTCTACAAAACCTAGCCCCCCAAATTTCTCGCCAAACAACTCAGCCCTATGCAGGAATCCCTCACCTCACACGGTAAAAAACTCATTCAGTTTATAGAGATTATAAAGAAACAAAACTTACAGCCCAGCGACCTACTAGTGAGCTTCGATGTCATATCCCTCTTCACCCAAGTGCCTATCAAAGAAGCCTTGACAGCTATTCAAAACAAATATAACCCCCCCAAACACATCTTAGATCTGACCAACCACTGCCTATCCAACACTACTTCATCTATAATGGACAAAAATACAAACAAACAGAAGGAGCACCCATGGGATCACCCCTCTCACCTGTCATTGCAAACCTCTACATGGAACACTTTGAAACCCAAGCTCTAGAAAAATCGGATCACAAACCCAAACTCTGGCTCAGATACGTAGACGACACCTTCATAATCTGGCCACATGGGAAAGAAAAACTGGACAACTTCCTCACACACCTCAACAGCCTACACCCCAAAATACAGTTCACCATGGAAACAGAAGCTAACAACCAACTTCCCTTCCTGGATGTCTTAGTCTACAAGAAATCCAATGGCTCCCTAGGACACACCATCTACCAGAAGAAAACACACACAAACCGCTATCTGCACGCTCTCTCACACCACCACCCAGCACAGATCAACTCTGTAGCCAAGCCACTCATCTCCAGAACAAAACGCTTAGCTGACGAACAACACCTAAAACCCGAACTACACACTCTCACCAATGTACTAACATCCAATGGATTCCATAGAAATAAGATTACAAACCTAATCCAAAAAGAAACCCCCACTAAAATCCAAGACAAAGAACAAGAAAACGGCAAAGCCATCCTCCCATACATAAAAGGCATCACAGACAGAATCAGTAAGATCCTCCATAAACACAACATCAAAACAGCATTCTGCACAAACAGAAAAATATCCACCATCCTTAGAAACCCCAAAGATAAAATTGAATTAGAAAATCAAGGAGTATACGAAATCCCATGCACCACTTGTCCCACCACATACATCGGACAAACCAACAGAAGAATAAGTGCACGCATTGAAGAACATAAGAACTCAGTCAAAAAAGAGGAACCAACATCTTCCCTGGTCCAACACCTTAAAGCTACAGGACATGAAATTGACTTTAAAAATACCAGAACCATTGCCAAAAGTGAACATTTTAATAACAGAATAATCAGAGAAGCCATCGAGATAGAAAAACGCCCACACAGCATGAACAAGCGAGATGATACCTCCCGCCTACCAGCCATTTGGAAACCCGCCCTCATTGACAAACGACTCCCTAACACAAAAAATGATACCAGACCCACACTCACAAAAACCACACAGGATGTCACCACCAAACATCCACGCAAAAAACAAACCCAAAGCCACACTGACTATGAGGCACGACCACAAACCAGAAGCCAGACCACAGCTGCATCATTAGCCACTTTAAACCCCCCCAATCCATACATGAAGCAAACTGACAACCTCCATGAAGAGGAAGCACGACCACGAACGCGAAGCCAAGGAATGGCAGGGCAGCCCAAAATCTTGAATCCCTCTGCAACTCAGACTAACCTGAGCACAACCAAACAGAACACTCCCCCAGCCAATCAGAGCACAGCCAATCAGAGCACAGCCAACCCCCCAGCCAATCAGAGCACAGCCACGCCCCTAACCAATCAGAACACACCTCCACCCAATCAGAACACAGCCAAGCTCCCACCCAATCAGTTCATACCCCCACTGGCAGTTAAAAGGAAGAAACAGCTAAGACCACACATTGCTGCTCGAGGCACGAAGCTGAAAGCACCAGCCTGAAGATGACGAATGGGACTTCGTCGAAACGTCGCCAAGACACTTCCAATTTTACGTGGGAGAAAACCCGAACAACCAAAGACCTACATACAAAATACCCGCGAAAACCTCAGAAAACATATATATATATATATATATATATATATATATATATATATATATATATATATATATATATATATATATTCAAAAGATAAAAACGAGCACCAGGAGGTAAAACAATTAAATGTTTAATAAATAAATAACCTAGCTTTCGATGGCTATATTGCTGCCATCATTGTCAGGGTGTTAAAAGCCAGAGGGTGGGGGAGCTCATTTATAAGCACAAACGCGCCTGCACACGGCTCATAGACCTCGTTATGGGGCCCAGTAGATTGATCCTTTCATCACTCATGTCAGAAGTATTTCTGAGTTCTAAATTCTTGCAGCTGATTACTTCTCTGTTGCGTGCGGCTCCTAGGCTGGGAGGCGAGCATTCCATGTCACTACGCACTAGAGTAACATGTGTAACTGCAGACCGATCCTGCGAAGAAATCCCAGATCTGGCTATCTTCCTCCCCCTTGTCTGACGTGTCACTCTCAGGGGGCATGCTACCCCATGCGTGCTCCCATCTTCCCCTATAGCCCCCAACCCGCCGCCCTTCCGTGCGTGGGATGCACAGCAGTTCGTTGCGATCTCCGTTCCTGTTAGTTTGGCGTCCGATTCAACTCTCCCTTTGGAGGAAATTCCAACTGCAGTCTTCGTGCGTGCGCCTTCACGTTTCCACCGTACTACTTGGGAACGCGTGATGGGACCCTTAATGGGGTGGTTGCAGTCAGTAGGTCGGACGCAATATCGAGGAGAGGGAGGGGGAAGGGGAGGAGTGTTCGGGGCATCCAGGGCACTAGGGGGTGGGTTGCTGTTGTCAACAAATTCTTCATTCATCAATGGGTGCGCGCAGGAATTGCTAATAGCCGGGGGCACTCCGGATGGTAGGATCGTCCTTAGCTCGTTGTCTATCTCTTCGTTGGAACAATTGAGATTGCAAACAGTGGGGTGCTTCCTCCGTCTGGAACAAATGCGTGCCTCCCAGGTTTTCATGACCTGGTGTGCAGGATGTAACTCCACACATCGATTAATAGAGTTACAGTCTGAGAACCAAGCCTCTTTGAGGAGTCTGCCGCTCTAGTGATGCCTCCAAGAGCGGCAGACTCCTCAAAGAGGCTTGGTTCTCAGACTGTAACTCTATTAATCGTTGTGTGGAGTTCCCAAGTAGTACGGTGGAAACGTGAAGGCGCACGCACGAAGACCGCAGTTGGAATTTCCTCCAAAGGGAGAGTTGAATTGGACGCCAAACTAACAGGAACGGAGATCGCAACGAACTGCTGTGCATCCCACGCACGGAAGGGCGGCGGGTTGGGGGCTATAGGGGAAGATGGGAGCACGCATGGGGTAGCATGCCCCCTGAGAGTGACACGTCAGACAAGGGGGAGGAAGATAGCCAGATCTGGGATTTCTTCGCAGGATCGGTCTGCAGTTACACATGTTACTCTAGTGCGTAGTGACATGGAATGCTCGCCTCCCAGCCTAGGAGCCGCACGCAACAGAGAAGTAATCAGCTGCAAGAACTTAGAACTCAGAAATACTTCTGACATGAGTGATGAAAGGATCAATCGACTGGGCCCCATAACGAGGTCTATGAGCCGTGTGCAGGCGCGTTTGTGCTTATAAACGAGCTCCCCCACCCTCTGGCTTTTAACACCCTGACAATGATGGCAGCAATACAGCCATCGAAAGCTAGGTTATTTATTTATTAAACATTTAATTGTTTTACCTCCTGGTGCTCGTTTTTATCTTTTGAATATGTATACACCCAGGAGACTACGTTCCTCAATTTTTATGTTAATATATATATATATATATATATATATATATATATATATATATATATATATATATATAGCACTGCCTATAATGAACTTTTTTTTTCAACAGCCACCATAAAAGAAGTAATAACTGCACTCCACACTTTTGTCAACTTCAGCCTGAAGCCTAGGGGGGCTTCTGACCAGGCCAAGAACTCAGAGGAAAAGAAAGAAATCTTTCTTTGGTGCCAGTTATGGCTGCAGATCCCCGGGTCTTTTGCTGTCAGTTCTCTGAACCCATAGAGTTGGGGGGGGGGAATAGGAAGACTTGCACCACAGGACCCATCCTCCATTGCTTCTCTCCTTCCCCTTTCTTTTCCTGAATCTTTTGACATCCCTGGAGTGGAGGGGAGGGTGGGGGGGGAGAGAAGAGATCCAATCCATTCTTTCATTTTGCTTCTCTTGCCCTTGTGGGCAGGAGAAGAAGGGGAGAGCAAAGGAAGGAAAACAGTTCTTCTTTCTTTTTACCAAGGAGATGCCAGCAGAAGAAGGCAGCTTAATACAAGGCTGTTCTCTGACTCTCTTTCAGAGAAATAATGCCCTTCAGTTAAGCTAGAACAGGGGTCTTCAAACTTGGCCCTTTCATGACTTGTGGGCTTCAACTCCCATAATTCCTCAGCCAGCGTGCTTGGCTGAGGAATTCTGGGAGTTGAAGCCCACGTCATAAAAGGGCCCAGTTTGAAGACCCCTGAGCTAGAACATCTTACAGTGCTGTGGAGGATTGTTTTCAGTTGTTCACTGAGGTCAGACCTTGAAATGTAGAGCTTCCTTCCTTCCTTGAAATGTAGAGCTTCTAGGGCAGAAACAAGGATCTTGGGCCATCTTGATGACCACCAATTTCTCACTGCATATGCATTCATGAATAAAGAGGGCTAGACTGGAAGCTAATGAAAAGATGAGTACATCTTACACATGTCACCAAATTCTGTTAGTTTTCTTTCCTATTATAGTTTTGCTGCATTAGGGAATCTTCAATACATATAGATTTAAATTCCCAAAATTCTCAGCAACCATCAGGCTGACTGAAGAAGTCTGGGACCTGAAGTCCAAACATCTGGAGGCTACTCAATTCTGGGGAAAGTTGCTCTAATATGAAATAAGTCAAGACATTGGGGGTGGGGATTTTGGATCCTTGCAGGACTCTGCCTAAAAGCAAATGTATCGCCAATGTGACATAGTGAGTAAAAAGTGAGATGGGTCCTGCGCAGAATAAGCAACACCATTTCACAGTGTCCTTAATGGTTCTCTTTGACCACTGTCCCTCTGTCCATTATCTATGAAAAGTTGAAGGGCATCTTACAACTGATGCAGGATTGTATGCTAAATTTTGGAGCAGAGGTGTGGGAGCGCAGCAGTAGTTCCCATTGATCTAATGATAAGGAAATGTGCACACATAAATATTTCACATTTATCACATAATTAAAATTGCTGGTGGATGCCTCTGGTAGCCCTGTTGAGAAACTATCTGAGACATAACTCCTAATATCTATCCTATCTCAAAGCTACAGAATTATTGGCTTCCCTTTTTTCCCTCCCCCCCCCACTCGCCCACTAAGCCTGCAGACATAAATGCGGTCTTATCTCATGGCGGAGTCTCCTACGACGCCAAGGAACCTGAAAAAACCTGCCTAGCCCTTCTCAGCAGACAGAGACGTTGAAGCTCATTCCGCCTGACCTTACCTGCCTGCCAGCAAATGGGCGTTGAGAGAAAGGAGAAGCTTTAATCATTTTTAAGCACCGGGCAGATCAGCCAACCACCAAAATCACAGTTTTGGGAAAACCTGTTTGCTCTCTTTTCAAATTTTTAAACTTCATGCCCCTTACAGTACTGCCCTCTGCAGAGTGTTTCTTAATGCCATGTCTGGTGAAACAGAAGATGCTATGGGACACGTGTGGTCCTGCTTGTAGGCTTACCAAGCTCCATTGGCCACCAATATTGAACTTTAGACATACAAGGTAGACTTTATCCAAAAAGGTTCTTCCTAAGGTTCTCTTTCTAAGAAGAAAGGCAACCTGGAATTAAGGAGAAACTTCCTAACAGTGAGGACAATTAACCAGTGGAACACCTTGCCTTCAGAAATGATCACAGAAATGTTGGGCTCAATTACAGTATGTCGAAGACTACCTGTACTTAGAATGTAAAATGTGGTAAAGAGATGTGTCCAATTGCCTCTCTTTGTGGCTCAGTTAGATCACATGCTAGAGATCCGTTCAGATCCCCAGGGCTAATTTCATTCAAAACTAGCCAGATGCTCAATTTGCTCAGTTTCTGGATTTGGGCAATACACCTTACCATAAAATCACCAAATGGTCTGATTGAGGCTAGCACTACCCACGATCACTACCCACTGCTACCCAAACCTGGCTGAAAAACAGTAACTGTGAGAGTCCTAGTGGACGATCACTTAAACATGAGCCAGTAGTGTGTGACAGCAGCCAAAAAAGCTAATACAATCCTGGGTTGTATAAACAGAAGCATATAGAATCAAAATCACATGAAGTATTAGTACCACTTTATAAAGCCTTAGTAAGGCCAGACCTGGAACACTACATCCAGTTTTGGTCACCACTTTACAAAAAAGATGTTGAGACTTTGGAAAAAGTACAAAGAAGAGCAACTAAGATGATTAAAAGCCTGGAGACTAAAAGATATGAAGAATGGCTGCAGGATTTGGGAATGGCCAGTCTAGAGAAAAGAAGGACTAGGGGGTATACAGTATTTTAGTATTTGAGAGGCTGCCACAAAGAGAAGGGGGTCCATTTATTTTCCAAAGCACCAGAAGGCAAGACAAGAAACAATGGATGGAAACTAATCAAGGAGAGAAGCAACCTGGAATTAAGGAGAAACTTCCTAACAGTGAGGACAATTAACCAGTGGAACAGCTTGCCTTCAGACCTTGTGGGTGCTTCATCACTGGAGGTTTTTAAGAAGAGTCTGGGCAACCACTTGTCTGAAATAATATAGGGTCTCCTGCTAGAGCAGGGGGTGGACTAGAAGACCTCCAAGGTCCCTTCCAGCTCTCTTCTGTTTCTGATTCTGAAGGTCCGATGATGGAAATTTCTCACTCCATACTAAGGATGGAAACCCTTTCTACTCATTGAGAAGTGGTCCAGCCCATGAAGTGAGTAAGACAGTGGCTTAAAATTATCATTATGAAGACCAGAAATTGGATTTGGATCCATCTTGATTGGCTAGGAGAGAATGTTTAAGTTTAGTACAGGTAGTCCTTGTCTTATAACTACAATTGAGCCCAAAATATCTGTTCCTAAGTGAGACATTTGTTAAGTGAGTTTTGCTCCATTTTATGACCTTTCTAGCCACAGTTACTAAATAAATTACTGCGGTTGTTAGGTTAGTAACGCAGTTGTTAAGCGAATCTGGCTTCCCCATTGACTTCGCTTGTGGGAAGGTTGCAAAAGGGAATCACATGATCCTGGGATACTGCCACCATCATAAATATGAACCAGTTGCCAAGCATTTGAATTTTGATCATGTGATCATTGGGAATGCTGCAGTGTGTCAATGCTGCTAACATTGTTGGTTCTTGCTTTGGCAACATATGGAGATACAGCCATTTTCCTTCTTATGTTTTACTCTTAGAATTAGAGTTTGAATTAGATGATACTGGCGGGGGGGGGAGAGGAGGAGGAATGTGCATGGGAGTTTAGTTAGACACAACAAGATTGTAACTAGTGTGAGAACCAAGGTTTTTTGAAATAAGAATGGCCGATTGAAGAACTGGAGGTAAAGCCTGCATTTCAAACTAATTGGAGAATGTGATTTATGGCTATTAATTAGAGGAGAAAATTGTGCTTTGATACTATGTGCTCAGGGGAGGGGAATTCAGATTTTGGCTTTGCCTATGTACCTGCCGATGCTATGCTACTCGAATAAAGATTCTTTAAGGTAAACAATGCCTTGAAGTTCTTTGAAGAATTTCATCTGTCAGAACCATGACATAGTGGTTGTAAGTGTGAAAAATGGTCACAAGTCATCTTTTTCAGGACTGTTGTAACTTTGAACTGTCATTAAATGAACTGTTGTAAGATGAGGACTACCTGTAGACATGTTTGAGATGGATTGGAGATTTAATACACTCCTCTTTGGGTAGAAAAATCTGAAGAGATTATCTACCCCTAGCATGAAGTAAGATATTTTAAAATTTTCAGTGGTGTTAACATGAGGAGCTTCATTGGCATAAAAAAAAATCTGGTGGCCCATATACGCCACATGGATGCCACTGAGAAACAGCTACTTTGTTCCAGGTCAAAGCATAGGTCCACAGTGCTTGCTGGCCTCTATTGATCTTGAAGCTAAACATGCTCACTTGAGTTACTATTTGAATGGGGGGGGACTACTCAGAAATTCCAGGGCTATTCCAGGTGGAGAAGGAATATAAAAACCATCCTGAGAAGGGAATGGGAAATCATGTCTGCATTGCTGCCAAGAAAACTACATGGATGTCTCCATGTAGACATCCTCAGAAGCTGAGGTCAACCTGAAGGTGACTTTATTCACAGGCCAGAGGACAGTAGCTCTCCAAAATCTCCATTCGAGGCCATTTCCCAGTCCTACTGAAACTGTTAGGTTTCAAATGTGGGCCTTCTGTGTGGAAAAGACGTAGTCCACTGTATTGCTTGCAAATCCTCCCTAAGGAGCTTGACTTATCAGATACAGGACATTGAGTCCAATACTTCCATCCCTAATGCACATACAGTAACAGGTCTCCAGATATTATGGTGATGAGAACAGATGAGATAGAAGTTAAAGGACTAAAGTTCTTTCATTTTCATCCAGAATAGAATTCGTGATGCAGACTGATCAAAGTAGTTAAATAAACAGAATCCTTTTAATCTCTGAAGGGCTTTGGACTGGGGAAACGTTTACATGACTATCCATCTTTCAACTGCCTCCTGCATCACTATGATTTTCATTCTTGATTGATTTATATCAGGGGTGTCCAACCTGGGAACTTTAAAACTTGTGAACTTCAACTCCCAGAATTCTGCAGCCAGCATGACTGGCTGGGGAACTCTGAGAGTTGAAGTTTACGGGTCTTAAAGTTGCAAAGGTTGGACACCCCTCACATATATATTTAGTCCATGGAGCTAAGTGTTTGAGGCAAGCCAAAGCATCCATCCAATGGATTGCTTCAACTACTTACCATAGTTTAAATGGGTTTTATTCCAAGACAGCAATTGCGGCATATAAAGCAGGTCCTATATATGTCCAATTATTTCATAATTGTATGAAATAAATATAATAATGCTATTAATAGCAACAGTAAGAATACAGGTAATCCTTGTTTGCCAACTGCCTTTTTAACAACTATTTGAAGTTACAACTATATATATGAAAAACACCATTGCCACCAATCCATTGCAACTATTGCAGCCTCCTGTGGTCACATGATTGACATTTATGTGCTTCCAACAACCGGCTTCCAACAAGCAGAGTTAATGGAGAATATGGAAGTTAAATCACAAGTCAGGCCCACAAAGTGTTTTGCTTAATGACATCATAAAATGTCACAGTCATATGATTTTCCACTTGGTGATCACAGTGCTTAGCGACAGAATTGTTAGTCCCAATTGTGTCCACTAAACAAGGACTGCCTGTACATAGAAACAATAACAACTGCATATCTTAACATACATTCTTCCTGCCACCTTGCCTTTTAGATAAGATAAGATAACCTTTATTGTCATTTTTTTACTGTGGGCACAATGGCACACATCAAAAATGAAGTTTAGTTGCCCGCTCTCAAAGTGAAACAAATACTTTTCTTTCCTCTACAAAATTTAAGATACCAATTTAGTTACTGAAAATCTTCCTACTCCTGCCCCCCCCCCCAGTTCCAAGGCTCAAATGTGTTTCCAGTATCAAAGAATCCAGGAATTGAAAATGGAAAACTGGTGGGCCACAAATGGGCCCCAATGTTTTGCATCCCTTTTCTCTAAGGTACTCATAAAAGAATGCATAAAAACCTGCTTGAGTTGCAACATTAATGTAGGCAACAATCAACCTTTCCTTGGTGCTGCATCTGGGAACAATACCTCCAGGCAAAATTTCAAGGTTGTCAAAAGCACCTTTGAATACTAATTGCTGAGAGACAAGTGAAGGGAGGGCAATTGCTTCAAATCTTCCATGTAGACTTCTCAGAAATATCTGGTTGACTGCTCTAGAAAGAGGATTCTGGACTAAAAAAGTGTTTGATCTGTTCCAGCTGGACTCTTCTCATTTCTTCTGGCTATAGAACATATAATAATAATAGCACTTAGAATTATATACTGCTTCATAGTGCTTTACAACACTCTCTAAGCAGTTTACAGAGTCAGCATATTGCACCCAATAATCTGGGTCCTCATTGTACCAACCTTGGAAGAATGGAAGCTGAGTCAACCTTGAGCCGATCATATTCAAACTCTTGGCAGTAAGCAGTGAGTTAGTCTGCAATACTGCACTCTTAACTACTGCACTATCATGACTCTAAAAGGTTGGTAGGAGACATATTATATACCATGCCAATTTCTCCACTTTTACCAAACCCTGCCAAGCCATGGACATCACTGAGAATGATTTGCTCTTATCCAAACACATCTACTCATGGAACATTCATGGAGACTGTGCTTTGGCAATGATTCTATTTTTCTGTGTGCCTAATGTTTGGAAAAGATTCTGTAGGAATGGCAGAACCCTTGAATAGCTCCTCTTGTTCTCCCAAGTTTCTGGAAGAGCATCATGGCGGTTGAAAGGGAAGTAATCGTCATAAAATACGTACAAGAGCAACTGTAAAACCAACTGTACTGGAAGTTTCTTGAGATTGTTTAGCTGCCAGAGTTTGAGTACATAGAGATAGGAAAGTATCTTAGCTTTCGGTAGCAAGAATGTCTGCTATTGTGGCCTATGCATTAGAATCATAGAATGGTAGAACTGGAAGGAAACTTTGAAGGCTACCTAAACCATCATTTTTGTTGCTGAAGTGGTTCTCAAACATTTTGGTCTCAGGGCCCCTTTATCTTCTTAAAAGTGAAGACCTGAAAGAGCTCTGCTTTATGTGTTGTATTAATTCATGTACTGTATTATTAAAAATGAAAACGGAGAAATGATATATCCATTAGACAATCTGAGATCTGTTGGGTCATCGTTTCAGAGATATTTATTTATCTAAACAGAGAAACAGAATAACAATAGACAGGCAAAAAGGCAGAGAGGAAGGGACTTCTGACTTCCTGCTGGCTTCCCCATTGACTTTCATGATAGGAAGCTGTCAGGGAGTGTTGGAAATGAAAACCACATGACCATAAAGCCATCACTTTGCCATATTTCAATGCCACAGGAGTCATGAGTTCCAGATTTTGGCTACATTATTTAAGTTAGTCCATTTGAAGCATGTTGATTCAAAAATTGTTGCCTTATGAGGCATTGTTTTACCCAACTGAAATTTACGAACAATCAGACAGATGCAAGAAGTTCAATAGTATATATTTGACTTTGCAGGCCCACTGAAAGGAACTTGGGGCTCTGCAGAGTTACCCACATCACACACTGAGAATTGCTGACTTAGTGCTATACCTATACTACAATGCAAAAGCTAACAGAGCTGGTCTTGATTGAAAACAATCCATCTTAAATACATCCAGCAGAGAAACCCTTTTCTCCCCAAGTAGTTTAAACAGGTTTGTTTGGACATTTCTTCGAAGTGTAATGGTAGCTGTTTTCTCTGCAAATTTCACCCAATGGTTTTCAGCCTACTTCCTACTTCCCAGTTCTGGGCAGTTACCTCAAGCAGCAACTGCAAGGAATCAGATGATATGCTGGAGGATAGAACTGCATCTGCAAGTACAGAGTATACAGTTCCAGATGAATCACAATATTGGATTGGGCACTTAGTCCTCAAATATACAAGTAGTCCTACAATGGAAAGCCTGCCCATTATGGTCATAGGTCATGATGGTCATAAAACAAGTCTGCTAACTGTCACACATGACTGACCCAATTTTACAACGCTTTTTGTGTCAGTTTAAATTTAGTTTAAATTTCCTCTGGAGGGAAATTTAAACTAAACAGCGGGGACAGGGAGTTAATTGATACGGAACAACCCTGTCCCCGGCAATTTAAAAACTATAGGGCTATCAGTGCATGTAGCACAGATGTGTGTGTGGACAAGAATACCAACCTTGCTACCAATCAAAATGAAGCCTCTAATAGCGAGTGCCATATAAAGTGCACTAACCAAATAGGTGGTAAGACAATAGGGGAACTCAGGCACCACACAGGTTATGTAGAAAGGAAACACAGGGCCACCCACAAAGGACTCAAATGTTTATACACCAATGCACAAAGTATGAACAGCAAACAGGGTGAACTAGAAATTCAGGTTAATGAGGGCAGATACGATATTGTTGCCATTACGGAAACATGGTGGGATGAAACTCACACATGGAACACACAGCTAGAGGGATTTAAATTATTTAAAAGAAACAGACCAAATAAAAGAGGAGGTGGAGTTGCTCTCTATATAAGAAATAACTACATCTTCACAGAAATAGAGTACAACAATGATAAAAACTGTCTTGAATGCATTTGGGTCAATATAAAAGGGGGGGGAAATGACATTGCCATAGGTGTATACTACAGACCACCCAACCAAACAGAGGAAATAGATGAACTTTTTGCTAGTCAGCTAACTAAGGTATGTAGGAAGCACATCACAATAGTAATGGGGGACTTTAACTACCCTGACATCAACTGGGAGACAAACTCCGCACCAAGTGGAAGATCAAACAGGTTCCTGGCAAACCTAGCAGACAACTTTGTCTCCCAAAAAGTAGAGAATGGAACTAGGGGATTAGCCATTTTGGATCTAATTCTCACTAACAGAGATGAAATGATAGACGGTGTTGGAGCCATAGGAACCCTGGGAGGAAGTGATCATGCAATATTAGAATTCAACATTATAGAAGCACAACCAATAGAACACAGTCAAACTAGAGTCTTGGACTTCAAGAGAGCTAATTTCAATAAACTTAGAGAGGGCTTGGGAAGGATTCCATGGATGAGAATCCTCAAGGGGAAAACAACTCAAGAAGCTTGGGAAATTTTGAAAAATGAGATAATAAAAGCACAGTCTAGCACAATACCAACAAAGAGGAAAAATAACAGCTCTCAAAAGAAACCAGCATGGCTGCATAAAGAACTCTCTGACAAATTGAAAGATAAAAAGGACAAGTATAGAAAGTGGAAAGAGGGGAACATAACTAAGTCAGAATATCAGCAAATAGCCCGAGCCTGCAAAGATGAAGTGAAGAAAGCCAAGGCTCAAAATGAACTGAGGCTTGCGACCAAAGTCAAAAATAACAAAAAAAAGCTTCTTTCAACATGTAAAAAACAAGAAAAAAGTGAAGGAAATGATTGGTCCATTAGTGGGTGGAAGTGGCAAGAAGGTGACAAGCAACAGGGAGAAAGCAGAACTATTTAACTCATTTTTTGCATCTGTCTTTACACAAAGGGAAAAAACAGACCAACCTATCAAAAATAGTGCCACAAAAAACAAAACAGAAACACAAGTTAAGATAGGCAAGAAAATCGTTAGTGAGCACCTGTCCAGCCTAGATGAGTTCAAATCGCCAGGACCAGATGGATTACACCCCAGAGTTCTCAAGGAACTGGCAGATGTGATATCGGAGCCACTGAACTATATTTTTCAAAGATCCTGGAACACAGGGGAACTACCAGAGGACTGGAAAAGAGCTGATGTAGTTCCCATCCTCAAAAAAGGAAAAAAAATGGATCCAGGAAATTACAGACCTATCAGCCTGACCTCAATACCTGGGAAGATCCTGGAAAAGATAATCAAACAACGAATCAACGAACACCTAGAGGCAAACAAAGTCATTACTAAAAGCCAACATGGGTTTGTCAAAAATAGATCATGCCAGACAAATCTTATTGCATTCTTTGACCAAGTGACAAAATTAGTGGATCAGAGGAATGCTGTGGACATAATTTACTTGGACTTCAGTAAGGCATTTGATAAAGTAGATCACAACCTACTACTTGACAAGATAGAAAAATGTGGGGTAGACAGAACCACCACCAGATGGATCCGTAGCTGGCTGACCGGCCGTACTCAGCGAGTGGTTCTCAATGGAACTGCATCTATATGGAGGGAAGTGTGTAGTGGGGTGCCCCAGGGCTCTGTTCTGGGCCCAGTACTCTTCAACATCTTCATCAACGATTTGGATGAAGGGATAGATGGGGAACTCATCAAATTTGCAGATGACACCAAGCTGGCAGGAATAGCCAACACTCCAGAAGACAGGCTTCAGATACAGAAGGATCTGGACAGACTTGAACACTGGGCACTAACTAACAAAATGAAATTCAATGGTGAAAAAAGCAAGGTTCTACATTTAGGCAAGAAAAACCAAATGCACAAGTACAGCATAGGTGGCACCATGCTCAATAGTAGTAACTGTGAGAGGGACCTCGGAGTCCTAGTAGACAATCACTTAAATATGAGCCAGCAGTGTGCTGCAGCTGCCAAAAAGGCCAACACAGTGCTAGGCTGCATTAACAGAGGGATAGAATCAAGATCACGTGAAGTATTAATACCACTCTTCAATGCCTTGGTAAGGCCACACTTGGAATACTGCATCCAGTTTTGGTCACCACGATGTAAAAAAGATGTTGAGACTCTAGAAAGAGTACAGAGAAGAGCAACAAAGATGATTAGGGGACTGGAGGCTAAAACATATAAGGAACGGTTGCTAGAATTGGGTATGTCTAGTTTAACGAAGAGAAGGACAAGGGGGGACATGATAGCAGTATTCCAATATCTCAGGGGCTGCCATAAAGAAGAGGGAATTAAGCTATTTTCCAAAGCACCTGAAGGCAGGACAAGAAGCAACGGGTGGAAACTAATCAAGGAGAGAAGCAACCTAGAACTAAGGAGAAACTTCCTGACAGTGAGAACAATTAATCAGTGGAACAGCTTGCCTCCAGAAGCAGTAAATGCTCCAACACTGGAAGTTTTTAAGAAGAGACTGGACAGCCATTTGTCCGAAATAGCGTAGGGTTTCCTGCCCGAGCAGGGGGTTGGACTAGATGACCTCCAAGGTCCCTTCCAACTTTACTACTATTATTACACCAGTTGTTAAGCAAACATGGCAGTTGTAGGTGCAAACCCAATATTCGCTATGGGCACAGTTTTACCAAAAAAGCAGAACTGACTGCTGGTTTTCAGCTAAATCATCATAAAACATGGTCACATGACCACATCTTTCTGCAAATGGCTGAAAATGTGGCCATGGAGTCAAGCACCCAAAGTGCCATCAGGTGAGGGGGGGGGGTTCATTGGAACATCAGATTTGTGTCGTAAGTTCTCTTTTTCAAGTAGGTTGTAGCTTTGAAAAGTTGCTAAGTGACCGATTGTAAGTCAAAAATGACCTGTACTGAGGACTTCCTGCCAAAAAGGACTTGGTGTTCCAACCAACAAATGTGAACAATAACAGTAATAGAGTTGGAAGGGACCTTGGAGGTCATCTAGGCCAACCCCCTGCTCTCTCAGGAGACCTATACAATTTCTGATAGATGGCTGTCCAGTCTCTTCTTAAAAGCCTCCAGTGTTGGGGCACCCATAATTTCCAAAGGCAAAATAATAATAATAATAATAATAATAATAATAATAATAATAATAATAATAATAAAAAACAACAGAATAAGGCTACCTGCATTGAAGCTTGTTCCAAAGAAACAGCTAGCACAAGCATTAAAAGATGCAAATATTGCAATATCAAGTATAAGCACCAATTCATTGCAAGAAACAAACCAAATAATGTACAGCACAGCTGCAGTTATAACAGAATACCTGGGATGCAAAATCAACAAAGAAGAAAAACAAACAAACAGTGCACCAGAAAAATGGAAGGTTAGACTAGAAAATAAGATCAGAAGTTAAGATCACATGCAAGCAAGCTAGAACAGATGAAAGAAAAAGAAGCTGAAGAACAAGAAGACCAAAGAATACCTAATCAAGAAATACACTTAGAAACAAGGAAGATCAAGGAAGCACTGGAAATAATAAAGCAACAAATAACAGCTATAGCCAGGAAAATCAGTAGATATGAAGCTCGAATTGCAAACTATAGGCAGAACCTCCAATTCAATCCAATCAGAAACGTTTCTACCAATCCATCAATGGAGAAACTGCAAGGAATCAGTCAGTACCTGACAAGGAAGAAACAGTGCAGTTCTGGAAGCAGATATGGGATAACCCAAAGAAATACAACAAGGATGCGGCTTGGTTAAAAGAGGTGGATGCAAATAAAACAGAAGTTGAAATGAAAGAACTAGTAATAACAACAAAAATGGTAGAAAAAAGAGCAAAGAAAATCAAAAATTGGTCAGCACCAGGTGAAGATGAACTGCATGGGTTTTGGTTGAAACATCTAACTGTTATACACCCACTCATTGCCAAACAGTTCAACAATATACTACAAGGAGGAGAAATTGAAAAGTGGCTAACAACTGGGAAAACCTACCTAATAATGAAAAATCCAGCAAAAGGGGCAACACCAGGTAACTACAGGCCAATTACCTGCTTACCAACAACTTTCAAATTACTAACTGGTGTGGTAGCTGATGCAGTACAACAGCATCTAGTTGAAAACAATCTCTTTCCACCTGAGCAGAAAGGAAACCGCCCCAATAGCAGAGGAACAAAAGATCAACTCCTAATAGACAAAATGATCTTGGAAAACTGCAAGAGAAGGAAGACCAACCTGAATGTGCATGGATTGACTACAAAAAGGCATTTGACTCTCTGCCACATGATTGGATAATAAAGTGCCTAGAAATAACAGGAGTCAGTAGAAACATCAGAAAATTTGTACAAAGATCGATGGCACAATGGAAGACACAGTTGCAGATCAATGGTGAGAAGCTGGGAGAGGTTAATATCAAGAGAGGAATATTTCAAGGAGATTCATTATCACCATTACTATTTGTTATTGCACTGTTTCCTCTGTCAACAATACTGAATAACTCAGGACATGGCTATCAAACATCAAAAACATCTGCCAGACTATCCCACCTCCTTTATATGGATGATCTGAAGCTGTATGGAAAAACATCATCTGAAATAGAATCGCTGCTCAACACTGTCCGTATATATAGCCAAGATATTGTAATGGAGTTTGGCTTGGACAAATGTGCCACACTTACTATCAAACAAGGAAAAATAGTGAAAACTGAAGGAATCAAGATGCCCCACGAAAATAACATTAAGAGTCTGGATGAGGAAGAGTACTACAAATACTTGGGTATCCTTCAAGCTGACAACATCAAGCACACTGAAGTCAAGAAAAAGATTAGAGGTGAATACATCAAGAGAGTGAAGAAGATCTTAAAATCCAAACTCAATGGAGGAAATACCATAAAGGCAATCAACACCTGGGCAATCCCAGTCATTAGGTACACAGCTGGAATAGTGGACTGGACTCAAGCAGAACTAAAAGCAATGGATAGGCAGACCAGAAAAATAATGACAATGAATCATGCCCTTCATCCACGCAGTGACATTGATAGACTTTATCTACCAAGGCAAATAGGTGGGCGTGGAATGCTACAAGTACATCAGATGGTTGAAGAAGAAAAAATGGCTTTGGAAGAATATCTGAAGAACAATGATGAAGATGCACTGAAATTAGTATATCAGGAAGGCTTACTAACTACTGGAGAGACCAAACTGGCCTACAAGAAAGACCAAATGAAGAACAGAATAGAGGCATGGGAAGACAAAGCACTACATGGCCAATACATGAAAAAAATAGCTGGGAAAGCAGATAATAATAAAACCTGGCAATGGCTAAGAGCAGGAAAATTGAAGAAAGAGACCGAGGGACTAATTCTGGCTGCACAAGACCAAGCCTTAAGGACAAATGCATACAAAGTCAAAATTGAGAAGACAGCAACAGACAGTAAGTGCCGCCTATGCAAAGAAGCTGAAGAAACAGTGGACCACTTGGTAAGCTGTTGCAAGAAGATTGCACAGACTGATTACAAGCAGCGGCATGACAAAGTAGCAACAATGGTGCATTGGAAGATCTGCAAAAAAATCATTTGCCTGTAAGCAAAAACTGGTGGGATCATAAAATAGAGAAAGTCATAGAAAATGATAAAATTAAACTGCTCTGGGACTTCAGAATTCAAACAGACAAGCACCTGCAACATAACACCCCAGACTTAACAATTGTCGATAAGAAAGACAAAAAAGTCTGGATAGTGGACGTGGCAGTGCCTGGAGATAGCAGAATAGAAGAGAAAGAACTGGAGAAGATAACAAAATACAAAGACCTACAAATAGAAATAGAAAGACTGTGGCAAAAGCAAGCAAGGGTAGTACCAATAGTCATAGGCTCCTTGGGTGCAATCCCAAAACAACTGGAGCACCACTTGAACACCATTGGCATTGACAAATTCGCTATTAGTCAATTGAAAAAGGCAGCCTTACTAGGAACTGCTTCCATCCTGCGACGATATCTGTAATACCATCAAACATCCACATATGCCTATCCCAGGTCCTGGGTAAGGACTCAATAGGTAGACAAAATGCCAAATCCAGTCTGAACATCTGGCTGACTGTGCGATGATCGATAATAATAATAATAATAATAAAGTTGGAAGAGATCTTGGAGGTCATCAAGTCCAACCCCCTGCTCAGGCAGGAAACCATATAACATTTCGGACAAATGGCTGTCCAGTTTCTTCTTTAAAATTTTCAGTGTTTGAGCATTCACCACTTCTGGAGGCAGGTTGTTCCACTGGTTAATTGTTCTAACTGTCAGGAAGTTTCTCCTTAGTTTTAGGTTGCTTCTCTCCTTGATTAGTTTCCATCCATTTCTTCCTGTCCTGCCTTCAGGTGCCTTGGAAAATAGCTTGATTCCCTCTTCTTTGTGGCAGCCCCTGAGATATTGGAACACTGCTCTCATGTCCCCTCTCATCCTTCTCTTCATTAAACTAGACATACCCAATTCCATCAACCTTTTCTTATATGTTTTAACCTCCAGTCCCCTAATCATCTTTGTTGTTCTTCTCTGTACTCTTTCTAGAGTCTCAACATCTTTTTTACATCGTGGTGACCAAAACTGGATGCAGTATTCCAAGTGTAGCCTTACCAAGGCATTGTAGAGTGGTATCAATACTTCGTGTGATCTTGGTTCTATCCCTCTGTTAATGCAGCCTAGCACTGTATTGGCTTTTTTGGCAGCTGCAGCACACTGCTGGCTCATATTTAAGTGATTGTCCACTAGGACTCCGAGATCCCTCTCACAGTTACTACTATTGAGCAAGGTACCCCCTATACTATACCTGTACATTTGGTTTTTCTTGCCTAAATGCAGAACCTTACTTTTTTCACACTGAATTTCATTTTGTTAGATAGTGCCCAGTGTTCAAGTCTGTCCAGATCCTCCTGTATCCTAAGCCTGTCTTCTGGAGTGTTGGCTATTCCTGCCAGCTTGGTGTTGTCTGCAAATTTGATGAGTTCCCCATCTATCCCCTCGTGCAGATTGTTGATGAAGATGTTGAAGAGCACTGGCCCAGAACAGAGCCTTGGGGCATCCCACTGCACACTTCCCTCCTTGTAGATGCGGTTCCATTGAGGACCACATGCTGAGTACGGCTGGTCAGCCAGCTACGGATCCATCTGGTGGTGATGCTGTCTAACCTGCATTTTTCTATCTTATCAAGTAGTAGGTTGTGATCTGCTTTGTCAAATGCCTTACTGAAGTCCAAGTAAATTATATCCACAACATTCCTCTGGTCCATTAATTTTGTCACTTAGTCAAAGAATGCAATAAGATTTGTCTGGCATGATCTGTTTTTGACAAACCCATGTTGGCTTTTAGTAATGACTTTGTTTGCCTGTAGGTGCTCGCTGATTCGTTGTTTGATTATCTTTTCCAGAATCTTCCCAGGTATTGAGGTCAGGCTGATAGGTCTGTAATTTCCTGGGTCCTTTTTTTCCCCCTTTTTTTGAAGATGGGAACTACATCAGCTCTTTTCCAGTCCTCTGGTAGTTCCCCAGTGCTCCAGGATCTTTGAAAAATATAGTTCGGTGGTTCCAAGATCACATCTGCCAGTTCCTTAAGATTTGAACTCGTCTAGGCTGGACAGGTGCTCACTTACATTTTCTTCCCTATCTTAACTTGTATTTCTATTCTGTTTTTTATGGCACTATTTTTGATAGGTTGATCTGCTTTTTCCCTTTGTGTAAAGACAGATGCAAAAAACGAGTTAAATAGTTCTGCTTTCTCCCTGTTGCTTGTCACCTTCTTGCCACTTTCACCCACTAATGGACCAATCATTTCCTTCACTTTTTTCTTGTTTTTTAGATGTTGAAAGAAGCTTTTTTTGTTATTTTTGACTTTGGTCACAAGCCTTAGTTCATTTTGAGCCTTAGCTTTCCTCACTTCATCTTTGCAGGCTCGGGCTATTTGCTGATATTCTGACTTAGTTATGTATCCCTTTTTCCACTTTCTATACTTGTCCTTTTTATCTTTCAATTTATCAGAGAGTTCTTTGTGCAGCCATGCTGGTTTCTTTTGAGAGCTGTTATTTTTCCTCTTTGTTGGTATTGTGCTAGACTGGACTTTTATTATCTCACTTTTCAAAATTTCCCAAGCATCTTGAGTTGTTTTCCCCTGGAGGATTCTCATCCATGGAATTGGTTTATTGAAATTAGTTCTAAGTTTATTGAAATTAGCTCTCTTGAAGTCCAAGACTCTAATTTGATTGTGTTCTGCTGCTTGTGCTTCCATAATGTTGAATTCCAATATTGCATGATCACTTCCTCCCAAGGTTCCTATGGCTTCAACACCTTCTATCATTTCATCTCTGTTAGTGAGAATTAGATCCAAAATGGCTGGTTAATTGTTAAATGTTGCAGCAAAAGTGGCAGTCCAATGAGTGATCTGGTGAAAGTCTGACAATTCTCTCTGCTCAGCAGTAGGGCCAGGAAGGACAATTGGTGATATGCTATTTATTGTCTGTCTCTATACGGTCTATCTATATCCTCACAGACATATAAGCAAATCTGTGGACGTAATGTTTAGATGTTTGCAAACATCCAAAGAGCCCCAATTGATCTTTGCTGCATCTGAAAGCAGATAATTTCAGTGACCAAAAAGGCAGTTCATCTAGAAGTAGGCCACACAGTTTATATGCTACATCCCAGAGGAGCTACACTCCCCAGATGCAATTTAAGGAAGGCTGCAAGAATTAAGAGTCAACTGCCATTTCAGTCAGCTTCTCTGCACATGGAACGGTGGAGGCACCACCTGGCCTTTCATCTTAGTCAGGAAATCAGTTTGGATTAGTTTTATCCTGGAAAAACAGAGCACAAGTTAGCTCATTTTTTAGTTGAGCAGCACTTTAGGTATTTGCAATATTTGTTTAACTGATGATGTGCTAATAGAAGAGGAATTGTTTGAGGATTTCATATTAATAGAGCTATGTGTGCCAAATTCTGGATTTCTGAGGTAACTTTTCTCCAACAAATTGGGACATCTCAGACATACAGAGTGTAACTTTCAACCAGCAAACAATCTGGAAGAGTGCTTCTCAACCTCAACAACTATAAAATGTGTGGATGTCAACTCACAGAATACCGCAGCCAGAATGTTGGGTTGGGAAGGGTTGGGGCTGGCCAGAATGGAGCTATCTGGATTTTAGTTCCATTCAGCAGATGCCATGCCAAAAAAAGGCCCATCTGATGGAATTATTGAGGGAAAGAACCAGGAGGCTGCCCACTTTGTCAAATCTGATGGAACAGGCAAAAGTATAGCAGACAAGCACTCCTGAGAATAATCTAGCCCTATGCCACGAAAGGTTGTACAGTAGGTGAGTATTTCTCAACTTCAGCAGCTTTAAGATGAGTGGACTTCAACACCCAGAAATCCCTAGTCAGTATATTGCTGAAGTTGAGCAGAACTCATACGTATGACAAATTGGGACAGGGAGCCAGTACAACTGTTGTGGAAGCAATGTAATCATATCACCAGACCTCCCATTTGTATTTTACTTCCCACATGCTATATGAATCTTTTCTGAATGGTCTCCAAAGTCATCTTCAGGCAGATTGCATGACAGTAGCTTAATGCCAGATTAGCAGAGCAGAGCTAAAGTGAAGATGGTCTATATGCTCTGCTTCTCTCCTATGACCAGCGTCAGGACTCCCAGAAAACGTTCACATTCCTTTTAAGCCTCACTGAAAGAACCCATTACTTCACCAGGAGTGCACAGCATCAATGAATACCTTATTCCAAGCTGCAGACATTAATCAGGAGAAGGGAACTGGCGAGCCCAACCTGTTAGATGGATAAGAGATGGATTGTTAAAGATGAGTTGTATCCTGTCCCTGGATTTCATGCAGTTTCGTCCTTTTGGGAATGAGGAATGGAGGGTTTTTTTTTCTGCCTTTTTTGCAAGGAATAAAATAGCTTTGGGGCAGGGCAGGGTGAGCCATTTGACCGCAGGTTCTTTCCACAAAGAAAATGGACTAACCAGAGGAAGTAGAACTTTCATATTTCTACAATAGCATACAACCATTGCCTAGGGGACGTTTAGCAGGGAAAGGAACATTAAAAACAACAATTCCACATTCCAAGTAGAATTTACATACCCGTTTATGTTTTGTTCCCCTTTACTCATCCCCTGCCTTCAACTTAGTGAATTAAAGAATTTTGAACTATTTTGAATGGCTCTAACCCACTTTCCCTGCCCTGGAGAATGAATCACTTTCTCCCCCTGCTGGCGGTAGATGGAACTGTATCTAGGAATTAACCACTATTCTGTCCAGCTCTCTGGAATTCTTGTTAGGGCAGGCAGTAGAAAAGTGGCTACGGCTGATAATTTGGAAGCTGTGGGGGTGGTACTAAGTGCCACATGGAGTGGGGAAACTGAGGCACAGTGGGTAGGGCTATATCATAGATTAGACTAATGTTTCTCAACCTTGGCAACTTTAAAACATGTGGACTTCAACTCCCAGAATTCCCCAGCCAACTTGGAACTGAAGTCTACATGCCTTAAAATTGCCAAGGTTGAGAAACTCTGTGGCTTTTAAAAATTCTTTTGGGGAGACAAGGCAAAACCTGTCTGGGTACAGAAGCTAACCAGGCTTGGACCTGTTAGTACTTGGGTGGGGGACCTCCAGGGCATCTGAGGTCTGAGGCAAAAACAGAAAAGTTGGGGGGGGGGGGTGGAATAATCCCAACCTGGAAGAAAGGCACTTTTACATTCCCCAAGAAAATGACATGGAGACATGGTGTCTATGATATCACCAAGCATTAAACTCAACTTGAAAGGGATTTAGCCTTGATCTTGCCTTTGATTTTATAGCAGTATAAACTATTTTAGATTTATGCTACAGGTTTCATGCAATTCTCACTTCAAAATGCAGAAACGTGACATATGGCAGCACAAGAATGGGAGTCAAGAATTAGGGAAAAGGGGATTAGGATGCTAAATGCACCTCTGCAGCTACCATGATTCCCTAGATGTGCTCCCTGGATCACTGGTTGTCAACAGATGTCAATTAGGTCATCTGCTTCAGCCTCCTCACATTCACAGCCAGAGTTTTATCCACCTCCTGCTTGCTGTCTCAGCCCTGCCTCTTTAAAGAGAGCTGATATTCAAAGACACAACCCAGATTGTCAACTCTTTGTAGGAAAGATCAATGGCTGAAAACTTTCACTGACAAGTAATATGGTAAGATCCAATGTGTATTAAAATTCAGAAAATTGACTATGCTAAACAGACCTCAAATACTGGTGTAAATCTGTGTGAGCTGTGGTAAGTAGAACTGTGATCTGCAGAGGCAGTCCCAAAATAAAGTGAATTTGAAACAGCATGATGAATATCTACAAATGGCATTTGATCAGTCTGGAGATCCACTTAATTCTAGACTCTTAGTTCTCCAAGATGAATTTTATGGAGTTATTGTGGAGAAAAATAGGTGATCCGTATAAAAGCAGTCTCTAAATCTAATAAATAAATGCAAGGTAAGTGGCTGCTGCTGGATGGGGAAAGGAGCAAGGGATTGTGAGACTGGCTGGGAAACTGTCACAGAATGTTGAAACTAACGATCATGAGACTGTAGTAGTAGCACAGCAACAGCCAGTGCTACTGAAGCAGTCACAATTTCCCAAATTTCATTTCCTCAACAGTCATGAGCTCCAGATTTTGGACACATTCTGTAAATTAACCCTGTGAGGCACTGTTCAGTATTTAGCTCAGAACTGTTGCCCTATGATGCACTGTTTTGCCCAGTTAAAGGTCAGGAGAATGAGAGTTTTAGTATAGAGATAAATACAGAGAGAAAAATACATCATCTATCTATTATTCTTTTGGAGAACAAGATGGCAAACATAAAACGCTTTCAGCTTTTTCATTAAGTGTTCCTTGAGTCACACTTCACTTTTAAGAACTACATGGACTCAAGCCTGGGATTTCCTAGTGGTCTCCCATCTGCCTAGCCTTTCAAGTTCAGCCAAAGTCAGCTAGAATTGTGTGCATATTACCTACTGCTAGTGTATTATTTTCTAGCTGGAATTTTGAAATTTAGGTTTCTCTGGTGTGAATCTCATGTCTGGTTCATCAACCCAACTTCTTGAAATATATAATGGGCAGGCAATGACCAATCTATTCTTCTTTGAAACTCCTCTGTCCCATTTTCACATATATCATATCATATCATATATCATATCATATCATACAGAGAAGAGCAACAAAGATGATTAGGGGACTGGAAGCTAAAACATATAAGGAACGGTTGCTGGAATTGGGTATGTCTTGTTTAATGAAGAGAAGGACAAGGGGAGGACATGATAGCAGTGTTCCAATATCTCAGGGGCTGCCACAAAGAAGAGGGAGTCAAGCTATTTTCCAAAGCACCTGAAGGCAGGACAAGAAGCAACAGGTGGAAACTAACCAAAGAGAGAAGCAACCTAGAACTAAGGAGAAACTTCCTGACAATTAGAACAATTAACCAGTGGAACAACCTGCCTCCAGAAGTGGTGAATGTTCCAACACTGGAGGTTTTTAAGAAGAGACTGGACAGCCATTTGTCTGAAATGGTATAGGGTTACCTGCCTGAGCAGGGGGTTGGATTTGATGACCTCCAAGGTCCCTTCCAACTTTATTATTATTATTATTATTATTATTATTATTATTATTATTATTATTATTATATCATATCCTGACAATAGGGACTAAAAAGTGGACTCAGGGTCCAATCAAGCAGAAGATCTCATAGGAAGGATGCTATGCTGGGGGTGTTAATCATTGCTTAGTCGTGCATACTATTGACTTGCTAAATCATTGCCAGAATAAATCATTATATGCTTAGAATAGGATTGCAAAGCTAATCTGAGACATGCCTGTTTTTGTGACCGAGTTTCAGGGAGTGCAAGGCTCACAATCTTTTAAACATCAAAGGAGGAGCTCAAGAACCAATGCTTAAGATCTTAAACAAATCTCATCTTCCTGCTCTGTTCAGGATTAGGGTTTGTTGAAATTATAACTAGCAAACAAACCAGAATGAAAAAACATCACCCAATCTTGTTTTGTGGTTAAATTAGCTCTATATTCTACTCAACAGTTCAGATGCCAGCCAAGGCTGTACAAAGTCCCAACTTCCCAATATATTAAAATACATTAAAAGAGAGGGAGCTTCAATCATGCAATTGCCACTGCCATCTTTACTTGTTTGAATACACACACACACACACACACACACACACACAGAGGCCAACATCCCTGATCCTGTGGCGTATCAGTCTAGAAGCCAAGATCAGGCAGCTACTATTAAAAGAGAGAAAATATAAATAGGCAGAATCTCGGACGTAAGGTCCATTTCAAGATTGATCTTCCAAGGATTCTTCTACACCAATGTTTTTCAACCTTGGTAACTTTAGGCTGTGTAGATTTCAACTCCCAGAACTCCCAGCATGCTAGCTAAGGAATTCTGAGAATTGAAACTCACACATCTTAAAGTTGCCAAGACTGAGAAATGTTCTACAATAACGGACGAGAGCCATTTGAAAGTATAAAACGCATCATCTCATCATATTAATTAGTGGGAGGAAAGTTTAATTGGTGCAGAAGAGGTGCTGCTTGGTTTTTCCAATGGTGTCTTGCAATTCTCAAGCCTAGAGGTACAGCTTATGGTTTACGAGCAATTATTGAACACAGACTGTCACACACCCCCCAAAAAAGTTATTTGGTTGCTTTTAATGATGATCCAATGATTTTGTATAGATTAGGCACGCTAAACCAGCCGTGCAAAGAGTTTTGAGAGACATCGACTCCCTGTTCTGGATCTCAGCTGCATAATCCCTAACTGGTTAGGCAAGGCTACTTCAAGTCCTCAGCTTTGCCAGCTGCTGGCACTGGGCCCAGACAGAGTATATCCCTATAATAAGATTTTCTTCAGAGGAGATTCTTTGACCATTTTTGTCTGCTGAGGATATGACCAGAAAAAGTCTGCCAAAGTGATCCAGTTCTTTTTCTCTTGCTAACATGTGGTTAGCTTTTATTTTCTAAGTAACCCAGATGCTGCTTTGAAAACTTTTAAAGTGGAAAGTTATTTAAAAAGAAAATTTTGGAATAACAAAAAAGTAAAATATTACAGAAGTACTGAACACTTCCTCCTCCTCCTCCTCCTCCTCCTCCTCCACCACCACCACCACCACCACCACCTCCTCCTCCTCCTCCTCCTCCTCCTCCTCCTCTCCTCCGGATTTTGGTTCTATGTGAAAGAATCTATTACAAAGAGTAATTCTGCGATTTAACAGAAGCAGTGAGTCTGGAAAGGAATATAGCTTAGACATGAGTAAATACTAGACTTAACTCTTCCAAGTCAGCAAGTTTGTTAGACCTTCTCCTTCTCAAGTGTCTCCCTCCTTCTGGCCTGATTCCAAGCTTTTGCCAAGGAAACACAAGTCACTTCAAGCATTTTGGCAGGCTTTGAGTAACACACCTATGTTACCAGCTAATGATCTGATCAGCTATTAGGGCTGTCAGATCTTTTCCTAGACAAGGATGGCTGCCTGCCAGGTTCCTGGATCCAAGATGAGAGGGATGTTTTCACAGGACAATAAGATGAGAGGCTTTCCTTTGTAATGTAACCTAGAAAAGATTCTTATAAACAAAAGCCTTTTTGAGTACAATGTAAAGCTTTGGTCAGACTGATGTATCTCCAGCTGAACAGGAAAACTTTATTCTTGACTGTTTAGATCCCTATCTATAATTTGGTTTGGAAGAATGCCCTGTTAGAATCTCCATCTGTGCAATGTAGTTCTCAAAATCTCAACTTATTTCCCAAAGTTTCCAGAAGTTAAAGTTTATCTAAAACTTGGGAGAGGAGCTTTCTAGAGGGCAGTCCTTATTCATGAACCTCCTCCTCATAGGATATCCAGTGTGGCAGCTGACAGAAAACTGATCCGGCTTAAAGAAAGGCTGATTTAATTTCCAACTTGGGACCTGTCCTAGCAAAGGGGGTATGTTTAACATCAGAAGCAGGAGGAGGATAAAAGCAGAATGGGGAATTCCTCCTATGGTGCCATTTTTACTGTAGCAGAAGACCCAGAAACTTTCTAATGTCATCTGTCTGATCCTATAAAGCAGAGTTCCCCAAACCTTCCAGCTTTGCAGACTAGCAGGGGATGGGGAGAGAAGGGATGGTTCTGCATGAATGGCAGGCAACTGCACATGCAGCTCCATTTGCGTGAACTGTGGACATGTGCACCCACCACTTGCTCAAATCACTCATCACTTCTGAGGCCAGCTCAAGGCCAGGTAGTGGGCCACAGCCCGGGGTTGGGGACCCCTGCTATAGAATAATCACTGTCTGGGATCACAAAACTGTCCACAAAAATCCTATTTTCTTCTGCTTCTCTTACCCAGGGAAAGATTTTTTGGTACTGATGTTCCTGACACCAAAAAAACTTCATTTCCCCATGGAATTGAAACTGAGACGCACTTTCTCTGTTTGGTGAAGAAAAGGTAGGGTATAAATGCCCATAGATGCCAGCAGAAGAGTCCTCATTGGCAAATCCATGGGACTATCAGCATCTAGTTGAGAACTGTGGTCCCAAATCTACTTAGAAGTTGCCACATTAACAAAGAGATCTAGGATCTATTATTTGAAATCACCTACTCAGTTTTTGTTAACCTTCTACCCTGCAGACATGCTGGGCAAGCAACCTCTAGACTTCCCAACCAATATGGTTGATGCTGGCTAGGAATTCAAAGAGTCTCAAAACATCTGTAGAGTGCCAACTTTGAGAAATTTAGTTTAAGCTGGTGTCTTTCAAACTGAAGATAGGTTCTATGAGAAGTCATATATAGATAGGGTCACCCTTAGTCTTGAGAATATCAGACAGAATAAAAGAGAATAACACAATAAGAGAGTTGGAAGGGACCTTGAAGGTCTTCTAATAATCCAACTCCTGCTCAAGCGGGAAATCCTATACCATTTCAGACAAATGGCCATCCAGTCTCTTCTTAAAGTGTTGGAGCATTCACAGCTTCTGGAGGCAGGTTGTTCCACTGGTTAATTGTTTTAACTGTCAGGAAACTTCTCCTTAGTTCTCGGTTGCTTCTCTCCTTGATTAGTTTCCATTCATTGCTTCTTGTCCTGCCTTCAGGTGCTTTGGAGAATAGCTTGACTCCCTCTTCTTTGTGGCAACCCCTGAGATATTGGAACACTGCTATCATGTCACCCTTAGTCCTTCTCTTTATTAAACTAGATGTACCCAATTCTAGCAATGGTTCTTTGTATGCTTTAGCCTCCGGTCCCCTGATCATCTTTGTTGCTCTTCTCTGCACTCTTTCTAGAGTCTCAACATCTTTTTTACCTTGTGGCAACCAAAACTGGATGCAGTATTCCAAGTGGGGTCTTACGATGGCATTACAAAATGCAGTAATCTTCATCAAAAAGCAAGAGTATTCCAAGTCTATCTATCTTCATCTGTCAAATGTTGAAGAATATAATATTCCCTGAGGATGGAAATCAAAGCGTGTTGTTTGAAACACATAACAATCCTTGTAAACCAGTGCACAGGATTGATTTGCTTCCACTACCCCTTTAGTGGTGAAAGAACACAGAGGTAATATACAGATTGAGTTTCATTTCAGAGTGCTGGGGGGGATTCCTCTGGGGTTTACAATGAAGAAGAAAGCTAAAGAAATTGTTCTTCTGCGGATGAATAAAATACCAAGTATAACATCCAGCTAATTATGTCTCTGGATTTTACAAGAGGGATTCTAAATGCTTTCTTTTCAGAAAGTGGAGAGGGAAGTGAAGGGAGAAATCAAAGAGTAAAGATTGAAAAAACGCACATGAGAAGGTATAAAACAAGATGTATATCTACATAATTTCCTCTAATTGCTGATAGAAGATGTTAATTTCCCTTTTGATGTTTCACTCAGAGCCTCAGGTCTTTGGTGCATTTGCCAGGAATGGCAGGGAATCAAGGGGGATTAGCTCAAAGCTGCCTCACACAGTAGCCAATATTACCAAAAAAAGCAACAAGGGAAAAACGCAAGTGGTTTTCAGTTAAAGAGAAACTTAAATTATACTCTCATTTTCCCCTGGGCTCCTCTCTACAAAATCCACTGAAATAGACCTATCACATCTGGGCTGAAAAAAATAGAGTCCCGGGGGCAGCAGATAATTCAGTTTTCTAACAGTTTTCTAATCCTCTAGTGGACATCCAGATTTTTGCAGTTAGAATAGAATAGAATAGAATAGAATAGAATAGAATAGAATAGAATAGAATAGAATAGAATAGAATAGAATAGAACCTTGGAGGTCTTCTAGTCCAGCCCCCTGCTAAAGCAGGAGAACCTATACCATCTCAGACAAGTGACTGTCCAGTCTCTTCTTAAAAACCTCCAGGAATAGAGTGCCCACGATTTCTGAAAGCAAATATGAGACACATTTTGAGGTGATGATTAAAATAACAATATCTTGCTATCTCTGTTCATTGGATCATTGGTGTCAAGAATATTGGCTTTGCAAAGTGGTTCCCTCTGCAGAATTCTGCAGCTTGTAGATTTTCCAGCCCAAATGCCCAATATTCTGAGGCTAGTTTATCTGAGGTTATTGCAAACATAGGCCTATTTTCTTCACTGAATCATAGGTGGACAGCTTTTTAAAGTTTTATTATTAAATTTATACGCTGTCCGCCTTATTATCGCAACTCTTTTTAACCTCAGGGAGTTGCACAGGTCACAATGCAGATAAATGTGTGCCTCCCCATTCACACATGTGTAACACACTATCATAACCTCATTTCTTTCTTTCCCTTACATTCAGATGTATACATTGTTCCCTCCTTCTAACCATCTTGAGTGAGTTGCTGCCAAGTAAGAAGCAGCGAGGTTTCCTCTTCACAGTACAATAAGAAATAAATAAGGCATAGTTGGTAAAATGAACAGAAGAAAACAAAAGAAGATATACAAATAGCAATAGCATTTAGACTTATATATTACTTCACAGTGCTTTACAGCCCTCCCTAAGTGGTTTACAGAGTCAACATATTCCCCCCCCCAAAACCTGGGTCCTCATTTTACCGACCTCGGAAGGAGACAAGGCTGAGTCAACCTTGAGCTGGTCAGGTTAGAACTCCTGGCAGTGGGCAGAGTTAGCCTGCAATGCCGCATTCTAAACACTGCACCATCACAATTCCTTCTGGATTTCCTTCTTCTTTCCTGCAACCCACTGCAGATGTAGCTTCTTCCTGCTATCAGAAGCAAAAAGCAAAGGACCCATCTAGACTACAATGATCCAGTTTTCAAACTGGATCAGCCTAACAGAATAACAGAGTTGAAAGGGACCTTGGAGGTCTTGTAGTCCAACCCTCTGCTCAAGCAGGAAATATCCTATATCATTTCAGACAAATGGTTATCCAGTCTACTGCAGAATATAGTATGGAGAATACAATCTTTAATAAAGTATTCACACTGAAGGGCTATTTGAAAAAGACAAGATTATATTACAGCCAGGTCTCATCTTACAACCACAACTGAGCCCAAAATGTCCATTGCTAAGCAAGACAGTTGTTGAGTTTTGCCCCATTTTACGACCTCTCTTGCTAAGTGAATCACTGCAGTTGTTAATAGCAATAGCGCTTAGACTTATATACCACTTCCCAGTGCTTTACAGCCCTCTCTAAGCAGTTTACAGAGTCAGCATATGGCCCTCAACAATCTTGATCCTCATTTTACTGATCTCAGAAGGATGGAAGGCTGAGTCAACCTTGAGCCGGTGAGATTCGAACTGCTGGCAGCCGGCAGTCAGCAGAAGTAGCCTCCAGTATTGCATTCTAATCACAGTTATTCTAACACAGTCATTAAGTGAATCTGGTTTCTCCATTGATTTGTCAGAGGATTGCAAAAGGTGATCATATGACCCCAGAATATAGCAATCATCATGAATACATATCAGTTGCCAAGCATCCAATTTCTGATTACATGCTCACAGGAATGCTGCAACAGTCATGTGAAAAATAGTCATAAGTCACTTTCTTCAGTGCTTTGTAACTTTGAATGGTCACTAAACAAATTGTTGTAAGCCAAGGACTACCTGTCTTGTAATCTACAAAGTCTTTGAAGCTATCTACCCATCTGGTGATACCTAGGAGATTTAGATTTCCAAAACTGGAAGATAAGATTCTGTCTATCTCTAGGTGCAGCTGAAGTACTACAACACCCAGCATTCTTCATCACCTTCCATGCTAGCTAAGGCTGTTGAAAATGATCCAGAAAAGGTAGAGAGGTCCATGTTCCCCATCTCAAAGTTACATGCAACCTAGACCATCTAAAAACTGCATGACAGAATAGTGATTTATTGAGCAGTAAATAGTACAGTAGTGTGGAAAAGCTGATTCCAAGCTATAATAGATGCAGCAGATATGAATTGAGTCATCTTAAGAATTCACTCCAGGATTTGATGCTTTCAAGGATTTACCACTTTGCCTTTTAGATAACCAATGAATTGAATTTAACCACAATTGTCATTCAATATTGAATGACAATAGTAATAGCACTTTGATTTATATATCGCCCCATAAGGCTTTACAGCACACTCTGAGTGGTTTACAATGTCAGCATATTGCCCCCAACAATCTGGATCCTCATTTTACCAACTCAGAAGGATGGAAAGCTGAGTCAACTTTGAGCTCCATCAAGATCGAACTCCAGGCAGCGGGCAGAGTTAGTCTGCAATGCTGCATTCTAACCACTGCGCCACTAGGGCTCCTTATGTGGATCCCAATTTAAAATGAACAGCCCAAGGCAGCTGTGAAAATTAGGATGAGCATCTGGATATTTTTTCTCATTTGGACACTAGTTTTTCTCAAGTTCAGAGGAGCCCACAGTGGTGGGGGAGCGATGGAAGCATTAAAAATAGCTGTTATGATCCCATAAACAAAGCCTGACTCATTTCTTACCAAGATCATATAAACCACATAAAAAAGGAGCATACAGTTCCAGCAGCCCTCTTGACTGTTTGATTCTCTCCTGGGTGTAGATATGAGGAGAAATCACGAGTGTCCACAGGGAAAGTGGGAATGTATATTGACAATACACTCATACAAATACTATGACTCGCATGTTTAAGCCAAATGTCTTGATGCACATTTGCAATGGTGACTTTGCATGATTACATCATCGCATATATGTTATGGTTTGCGAGGAGATGACACATTCAACCCCGTGGCTTAACAAAAGGAAAACCCCAGGGAGAGCTTTTCCCAGCCTTCTAGGCAATTCTGAATGGAAATTGTGGAATCTTTTGGCATGGAAAGACTGAGCTTCTAACATCATCACTGATAAGAGCAATCAGCACCACAATCAATACATTAAATGCCCTTGCCTTATTTGGAAAAGGCTATGTTTACAAATCTTGGCTCAGCTGTGTGAGACCTTGCACAGCCAAAACTTTTCTCAGGCTCAGTCCTTCTATCATTGATGTACGAACTATAACATTTGTCAAGGTTTAGATTCGCAAAGCAGACCAAACTATAACCTTGTTCGTGGCTCCCATATCTGGGCTGCAAAACTCAAGGTATCCTTATATGGCAGCAGAGCAATTCAGAATCCCCCTTTGCTTGATATTCAGCAGTTGACCGGCTGTTTGGAGCCCAGATATCATTGCCAAGCTGAAAATGCTAATGATTATTATGTTACAGTTAACGGGATAACAAGGTAGGCAACATAGCAAAATAATAGCAGCCCAGAATTGTTGATGTTATACCAGTGCAAAATCACAGCTTGAAGCAAACAAACCTTGTGGGAACAGGAGGTGTGTTGATGACTAAGCTGCTAAAGCCATCTGCATGAATTGGCACCATAAAATAAAACCAACCACAATGATTGCTATATATGTTTAGGATTATTAGGTATAAATTACACAAAAAAGGCTTTCAACATGGATGGAAGTCTTAAGAGTCGTGGTTTTATGGAAATGGTAAACAGTTGTAAATGCTTAGAGCAGCCTTTCCCCGATCTGGAATTCTTTGCACAACTCCCATCTTCGATAAAAAGCTAGGTGTGGAAAATGTGAGTTATAGTCCAACATAACATAGCATACACAGTGCAGTACCCAATTGAGAAAGGCTACCATATTGGCCTCATGAAGCCTAACATTTTTGCCACGGGCTCTCAAGTAATAAACAGAGGCATAGAATCAAAATCACATGAAGTATTGGTACTGCTTTATAAAACTTTAGTAAGACCACACCTGGAATACTACATCCAGTTTTGGTCACCACATTACAAAAAAGATGTTGAGAGACTTTGGAAAAACTGCAGAGAAAAGCAAATAAGATGATTAAAGGCCTGGAGACTAAAACATATGAAGAACAGCTGCAGGATTTGAGTTTGGCTAGTCTGAAGAAGAGAAGGACTAGGGCTGACATGATAGAGGTGTTCCAATATTTGAGGGGCTGCCGCAAAGAAGAGAGGGTCAACTTATTTTCCAAAGCACCAGAGGGCAGGCCAAGCAACAATGGATGGAAACTAATCAAGGAGAGAAGCTACCTGGAATTAAGGAGAAATTTCCTAACGGTGAAGACAATTAACCAGTGGAACAGCTTGCCTTCAGAAGTTGTGGGTGCTTCATCACTGGAGGATTTTAAGAAGAGACTGGACAGCCACTTGTCTGAAATGGAATAGGGTCTGCTGCTTGAGCAGGGGGTTGGACTAAAAGACCTCCAAGGTCCCTTTCAGCTCTATTCTGAATTTGAATTTGAAAACGTCAGGCCCATAGCTGGTCAATATGAGAGTGACCTTAGTGGTTTAGGAGATGCGCTACTGCTGCACAAGGGATGCTTTCACGCATCACTTCAATCTGAACATGCATAAATCAGTGGTGTTGAAATTATTTAAGAATAGGACATGGTTAAATTAAAAAGATTAGGACCAAGAGCTCAGGAACATATCATGATCTTCGGTTTGGGAGGGAAACTGCAAGGCAGGAGAAGAGCTGTTTCCTTTGGAGCAAGATTTTTGTTTGGGGACAAAACCCATGGAGGATAAAGGCATCAAACTCTACTCATCTAAAGAAGCTTGAATTCTCCAGATTTCACTGAGCTATTTTCAAAGTTAGTCTGGGATAAATATTGTGCAGAATCATGGAAACTATAAGAGGTAATACCCTAACCCCATTTATTCTCAGCTTGTTATAGTGGAGTCTTATAGTGAATTATTTGAAAATCTTCTTTCTCCATTTGGGCTAAGTTTTCATTTAGGTGATAAGATATCAGCTGACTTGCCCACTATTTTCTCATCTATTCTTTCCAGGCTGCCCAGAGTCTCTCAAAAAGGGCAACAGTTACCCTTATAACTCACCTCATGAAGTAAGGCCAGTTGTACAGGTAATCATCAACTTACAACATTTCATTTAGTGACCGTTCAAAGTTACAACAGTACTGAAAAAAGTGACTTATGACCATTTTTCACACTTACGACCATTACAGCATCTTCATGGTCACATGATCAAAATTCAGATGCTTCGCAACTGATTCATATTTATGACAGTTGTAATATCCCAGAGTCACATTATCACCTTTTGTCACCTTCTGACAAACAAAGGCAATGGAGAAGCCAGATTCACTTAACAACTCAGTTATTAACTTATCAACTGCAGTGATTCACTTAATAACTGAGGCAAGAAAGGTTGTAAGCTGGGGCAAAACTCATTTAACAAATGTTTCACTTAACAACAGAAATTTTGGGCTCAATTGTGCTCGTACGTTGAGGACTACATGTATATGTATGTTTGGATGGAACAGTTAAAAACTTTCATTCTAGAAGTTCTTCTCATGCTGACCCTTTGTGTGTGTGTGTGTGTGCGTGTGTGTGTGTGTGTGTGTGTGTGTGTTTTCAGACTTACTTTTGAAACTTTTCAAATATCTGTGCTATCTGCAGTTGCTACTTTCTGGTTTGCAGTGTGCTTAATTGGGTCACAAAAAGCCCTAGCAGCTATGTTTGCATAAAATGTTAACTTTGATTAGTGTTGACCTTGGTTAGCTTTCTGGGGCTATGTTTTTTGCAAACACAGTCCAATTGGCTAGGTTTTGAGTTCAGTGTATCGTTCAAACTCATAAAATGGGTTGATGAAGTAACTGGATTAAACATATTATGCAAATGCTGCCTTCTTTGAAGTAGTTTGTAGAAGGATCACACAACTGGACAACACTAAGTCCCAAGTAAACATACTTTTTAAAAAAAAAATCAATGAAATTACATTTGTGTGGTGGGAAAGGACAACATTTCATGAAACAATTGCTTTTTAAACAATGTCAGTTTCACATAACAAGAGAGAATCACTATTTCTGCTGTCTGGTGTGGCTGTTTGCTAAACAAGTTACACTGGGTTACTGGCAGACCCACATATTGTGCAAATATCTGAATTCAAATACCAAAAATAAAATAGCACCAGGGTTGTTTGGAGTTAAGGTGCCCTCCTGTAATAAGACATGTTATATAAACACCTAAACTGAGTCAAATACTGTAACAATTGCTCAGTATCACTCACTCAGTCCTCTACTCCAAAAAAAAAAAAAAAAAAGAATTACAGAACAACAGAATTTGAAGGGATCTTGGAGGTCTTCTAGTTTTCAACCTTTTCACCCTTTGTACCATTTTTAGGATATGGCAACATCTGAGTACTACCAGTCGCCTAGCAAGGTGTCAAAAACTTGATGACCCAAAAAAAAGTGATGAAGTACAGGTAGTCCTTGACTTACAACAGTTCGCTTAGTGACTGTTTGAAGTTACAATGGCACTGAAAAAAAGGGCCCCCCAAGCCACAGCCGAGCAAGACACCTGCCTGCCCGCCCAATGGCGCTCTTCCTCCTGTCCGAGGTTTTCATTGTTGTGAGCATTTCTGTTGAGGATTGGCAGCAGGGGTGAGGTGGAGGGGTGTTTGGTTTTTATTCCCTCTGTCTGCTGGATGGTTGCAGCAGGCTTTGGTCACTTCACATGACCCTGGGATACTGTGACCGTCATAAATATGAATCAGTTGCCAAGCATCTGAATGTAAATCACAAGACCCTGGAGATGCTGCAACATTCCAGCTAATCGGCACTTCTACTGGGCTTGGCAGAAGCACCAGGTTCAGCGCTGAGTTCCAGCTGGAGCCTGGAGCTGATCCTGGCGCTTCCACTGAGCCCCAACAGCCCCGAAGAAGCGCTGATCCTGGTGCTTCCGCTGAGCCCTGACAGCCCTATAGCTCCAGCCATCTCTCGTTCAGGCTTGTGCGGTGCTGCCACCGTTCAGCTCATTCCCCTCCCCCGCTACCACTTTTCTAGGATGGTCGTGTACCACCTGCTAGGTGACAATGTATCACAGGTGGTACCCGTACCACTGGTTGAAAAGCCTTGTTCTAGTCCAACCCTGCTCAAGCAGGAGACCCTATACTATTTCAGATAAATAGCAGTCCAATCTCTTTTTTAAAATCTCTAGAGCATCCATAACTTCTGGAGGCAAGCCGTTTCACTGATTGGTTGTTCTATTTCTCCTTATTTCTAGATTAGATTTCTTGGAATTCTAAAAAAAGAAGGAAAATTAGGCTCTTACAGAAGCCTGGTTGGAAGAAGGCAGGAATGTCACGCTTGCGGATATTTGCTTTGCTAAATTTGGGGGCCTGCAGCGCCAAGATCAGGAGGAATGAGATGCAGTGGTGGGATTCAGCCAGTTTGCACCAGTTCAGCAGAACCAGTAGCTAATTTTTTGTTTTCCAGGCCCATAATGGACTTCCGGAAGTGGCATCCACACAGAGAACTGGTTGTTCACATATTTGAATCCCACCACTGATGAGATGCCTTTTGATCCTACGAATGAAACATGACTTGATGGCACATATTTAATCAGTCAATTCTTGAGGCTGGTGCTTATGTGCAAGAAAAATAAAGACAAGCTTTATTTAGAAAATAAAATAAACTAAAAGGAGAGCACCAGAATAAGAAAATGATAAAAGTCCCAAGGTACCTTTTCAGGATGCAACTGAACTTCCTTTTTTTTTCTTTGAAGACATTTCACTTCTCATCCAAGAGGCTTCTTCAGATCTGGCCGGATGTTGTGGAATGGAAAGATTTATATTGCTTGCGGACAGCTGGTCATTTGCATTATTTTAGAGAGTCATTGAGGCCATATGGAGGTTTATCAGTGTCCTCAGGGTCATCTGAGTAGTGCAAATGGGTGTGGTGTCTTCTTGGCTGCAGGATGTTTTCTGCCCTGTGTCCCTTCACTGTTGAAGACAGGCACAAGCTGTTGGGGATGAGTCTGTCCGAAGGACAAATGGTTCCCATAGTCTGCAATGTTTTCTGGAAATCCGTTCATACTTCTGCACCAACTGAAGGGTGTTCATCCCAAAGTGCATAGCCAAATGTCTATGGAGATTCTCAGTCATCCAGGCCATGGTTGTCCCAAAGGAGCTTTTTTAGGAGGCAACTGGACTTTGTTTTTCTTTGAAGATGTTTCACTTCTTATCCAAGAAGCTTCTTCATCTCTGACTGGTTGATGGAAAATAGAATGGACTGAGAATCTTCATAGAAAAGGATGGAAGCTCTGAAAAGAGGAGGAATGTTTCACAGAAACATGAAAATAAGTATTTTAAAAAAACAAAGGGTAGAGTTTCTCCTCTGTCTCTACATCTATGGCCCCTAATGATCAACAGCTTTACAGTAGTCCTTGATTTATGACCGGTCGGTTAAGCAACCATTTGAAGTTACAACACATCACTGAAAAGCTACTTATATTTTCAATTATGGCTACTGCATTGCCCCACGGTCACGTAAACAAAATTTCGCAATCTTCTCACCCTTGCAACAGACCGTGGGGATGCTGTAGCACCCCTGCCTGTCTCCCACCCTTCCTATCCTGCCAGGTCCCAGCCACCCCAGGGATGGAAAGGGACGGAAAGGCTTTCTCTCCTTCGCTAATACATTCACTGGAGTAGGTTGCTCTGTCCATCAGCATCCTTACCCTGCATAGGGCAATCCCAGAAGTGGGCACTTCTGAGATGGAGCCACATGGCAGAACTGCCTGCTCTCCTTCCCTGACATTCTCTTGAGCTTTCAGAAGGAAATCTGCAGTGGATAAGTGATTAGTGATGGAGGGTGGGAGCAGGACGTGGGATCCGTTTGGATGGGAAAGCAGGTCCAAGGCCTGTAGGGACCCCAAGGAGAGGGAAGTGTAACATGGGGTGCCTCACGGGCTGGGGAAGGCCTTGAGAGCTGAGGCAGGCAGGTTTGAACTTTATATAATAATAATAAAGTCCATCTAGTCCAACCCCCTGCTCAGGCAGGAAACCCTATACCATTTCAGACAAATGGTTGTCCAGTCTCTTCTTAAAAACTTCCAGTGTTGGAGCATTCATCACTTCTGGAGGCAGGTTGTTCCACTGGTTAATTATTCTAACTGTCAGGAAGTTTCTCCTTAGTTCTAGGTTGCTTCTCTCCTTGATTAGTTTTCATCTGTTGCTTCTTGTCCTGCCTTCCGTGCTTTGGAGAATAGCTTGACTCCCTCTTCTTTGTGGCAGCCCCTGAGATATTGGAACACTGCTATCACATCCCCCCTCGTCCTTCTGTTCATTTAAACTAGACATACCCAATTCCAGCAACTGTTCCTTATATGTTTTAGCCTCCAGACTTGTGCGAGGCTTCCCAGGGCCTCCCCTATTCCTGAAGCACCCCAAACTGCACTTAACAATCCATGTTAATGACCCTTTGGGGAGAGCAGGCATGGGGATTGTTAAGAGATGCGATCAAGTGGGTATCTTGCTTAATGACCATCATGACTTGTAACCATAATGGACAAGATCAAGATCAAGGACTATCTATATTGAAGCAGGAAGCTGGTACATGCAAAGTTTGGATTCCAATAGTGTGAATCCAGCCTTACCATTTTGCTCTTACAAGTGTTCACTGTCTCTGGATGATGTGGCCACCAAGTTGGGTCAAGAAGGAACAGATTTGACTAAGAGCAATGAAGCAAATTCAAGACTGGCAGTGGTTCTGCAATCTTTCTGTTTCTTTTAGCATCATTCTTCCTCTAGAATAAGGGTACTGGTGCCAGAGCCCAGCTCTATAAAATGAACATGGCATTCTCCAATCTGAATAGTGTTCATACTGCTTTTGAAATTAAATGGACATATTATAGATAGTCCTCGACTTACAACAGTTCATTTAGTGACCGTTCAAAGTTACAATGGCACTGAAAAAATGAGTTATCCCCATGGTCACATGATCAAAATTCAGACACTTGGCAACTGACTCATATTTATGACGGTTGCAATGTCCAGGGTCATGTGATCACTTTTTGCGACCTTCTGATCAACAAAGTCAAGGGGGAAGCCAGTTTCGCTAGCTTAACAACTGCAGGGATTCACTTAACAAATGTGGCAAGAAATGTCACAAACTGGGGCAAAATTCACTTAGCAGATGTCTCACTTAGCAACAGAAATTTTGGGCTCACTTGTAGTTGTAAGTCAAGGACTTCCTTTATTGAATGTGCGACATTGATCTTAAGACTCAGAGAGTTAGAAAATGTCTCATGCATCAAAATAGACCTTCAGATTTATTCCTGCTGTCACTTGATGATCCCAAGTATTTCTGCTAAGAGTGACTGAGTCGTGTATATTAGGCTAGGTGGCAGGGCTATAAATGAATATTTTAGAAAGTTATGTCTGCCATGGATTTTAAAGATATTCCCAGCAGCACTAGAAAAAAATAGAACAAAAAGGAAATGTGGGCAAATTGGCACAGTCATTTTGGAGTTTATTTTCTTCTTTTTTGTTTATTAATGTTTGTATTGATTTCTTTTAAAGCACATATACTGAGTTCATCTAATTGAGACAGGAAAATGTGGAAAACAGATGGAGGTTCTTATTTCTTGGGGTCTGGAAGCAATAGAGGGAGTCCTCGACTTACGACCACAATTGAACACAAAATTTCTTTTGCTAAGTGAAACATTTGTTAAGTGATTTTTGGCTGACTCTTGGGTGAGGCTCATTCTGTCTCACAACTGTCAATATCTGAGCCTGTCAATTAAGTAGTTCAGGGACGGAGGGAGGGAGGGTGGAAGGAAGAGGAAGGAAGGAAGAAAGGAAGGAAGGAAGGAAGGAAGGAAGGAAGGAAGGAAGGAAGGAAGGAAGGAAGGAAGGAAGGAAGGAAGGAAGGGCTTTTGCCCTGAAAGCCTCTGTGTTTCTGACTCCATTTACATTCTGCTGGATATCTACAGTATATAAAGTAATCCAAATTCTCTTTCTCTGCTCACTTCTCCCCTCCCCTCAACCCATTAGTCCTCTGAGTAATTGCAGTTAAAGAAGGAAAGTTTGTATAATTAGCAAGAAGTATTTGGACTGAGTTGGAACAATTCAGGATGTGTGGGGTGGGTAACAACAGAGGGAGGGCTTGGGAGGCAAAGACATTAAATCCAGGTATAGTCATTCTTCCAGCGATTAAAGCTGATGTTTCCTGTACCACCCATCTTGAATAGTTAACAGGTGGGCACATTAAGGGCTGCTGTAAAACAAATGGCAGCAATGGACTTCCCAGCCAGCTGACCTTCTCAAAACTGTTTCTGAGAGATTCCTTTGTCAACTGTTAGTGTGAAGGGTGAAAGAGCCAGTTTAGTGTAGTGGTTAAGACATCGTTAGTCTAGAAACTGAGATACCATAAATACTGACAAAAATAACAGAATAACCAAATTGGAAGGGTCCTTGGAGGTCTTCTAGTCCAACCCCCTGCTCAAGCAGGAAACCCTATACCATTTCAGACAAGCGATTCTCCAATCTCTTCTTTAAAACCTCCAGTGTTAAAAAAGGCAAACAACTGGTAATCTGAATGAGTTGGGATGGCATTCCATTTCATCCTGCATCACAAGTTTTTCTCCACACTGGAGTTCCTTGGCCAAAAATGTTTCTCACACTAGGCTTAACCAGGTCAATTCTTAGGTTAATGTTCACCTGGTCAGTTGTTGACTCTGGGCTGCATTCACAGGACATGCAAAGCTTGTTTTGTGTACACTTTGTTTAGAATTAGGGGAATGGGGCTAGGGGAATTCAGACTCTTTGGTTTATTCTTTTTCAAAGTATTCTGTGGCAGATTCACTGTTGATTTGATTTTGCAAGAATCATTCCCTTCCTGGGTACTGTATTCTCAGAAAAGATGAATAATGTGGGTGAAATTATATGTAACACCCCTTCCCTTCATCACAGCATGCGACGGGTGCTGAGGTATTGTTTTAGAAATTTGAATTTGAGGACTGTCAAATGTCCTACTCCTATTTTTATTCCTAAGTAACAGTCTTTCTTTAAAAAAAAACTGATCAGGTAGAAATGGCAAATTTTACAGTGAGTTTCCTGATTCCAGTTGAGTTTTATTGTGCTAACATGACTTTTTTGTTGTTAGAAATAAACAAGTCATAATTGTTATGCTATCACAAGAACAAAGTAATTCATGCTGAGAGCAACCTTCACTCTGAACTGGCTTTGTAACATCATGATTTTTCTTCATGGAAGGGGAGACTATTTGCAAATAATAATGACACAAGTTAGATTATTTATCAGCCCATAGTCAATCTTATACTGTAAATCTAGTTGCAAACTAGACTACCCGTGCACTGTTGGGTTATCATTTCAGAAATATTTCTTACCTAAACAGAGAAACAGAATGACCAAAGGTGGGCAAAAAAGCAGTGGGAGCAGGAGTGACTTCCGTCTTCCTGCCAACTTCCCCATTGAGTTTCCTTGTAGGAAGCTGGCAGGGAGCATTGGAAATGATGATCATGTGACAGCAGCTAACCATAGTTGTATGACAGCACTGACCTGACCACAATTTGGCCAAATTTCATTTCAAAATTCCCACAGGAGTCATGGGTCTTAGATTTTGAACACCTTCTGTAAGTTAGTCCATTTGAGGTGCATTGATTTAAAAACTGTTGCCCTCTGAAGCACTATTTCTTCCAATTGAAGGTTACAAACAAACAAATAGATAGATATAAGAGTTTTAGTAGTCTATAGATATTCCACCTGTCTTTCCCATTCAAGCAGAATGAAATTCTTCCATCGCCGAATTCTTGTTCCCCTTCCATCTTTCTCCCCAGCATGGCATGTGATCAATTGCAGCTCATTTATAAAGCATATAGCAGTGCATATACGCTTGATTAACTTCAGTAGTTTAATTGACTGCTTGCATTTAAAGTAAACACAGGTGAGCACTCGGGGTCTGATAAGGTTTCTTTTTTTTTTGAGATACTATAAAACTCCATTTATTCATTTATTTATTCATATATACAGTAAATAAAGCTGGCTGAGTGACCTTGAGTCAGTCTCTCTCCCTCCCTCTCCACCCAACTCACCTCACTGAGTTATTGGGGGGAAATAGAATGAGGAAAATGTTTTGGATTTGTTCTCCACCCTGTTATTTCTAAAAATAATAAAAGGCAGATACAAGCAAGCAAACAAACAAACAAATAAATGTGCTATTGCAGTGGTTTTCAACCTAAGCAACTAAGTGTAGATTTTAATTCCCAGAATTCACCAGCCAGCATTGGACCAGAAAAAAAGAGGGAAGTCAAGGCCACTTGTTATATCATAATGATAGAATGTTAATTTGTTAAAAGATAGCTCCATCATTTCACTGTTTAAACCAGTGCTTCTTAAGCCAGGGGTCCATAACCCTCAGGCCACAGCACATTACCAGACCACACCGGGTTCAGAACTGGGCCACACAAGTGGTGGGCAAGCACACATACATGCGCAGCTCCACTCATGAGAGTGGTGGGCACTTCCATTGGCATGAGTGGTGGGTGCTTGTGCTCATGCATGAAGCTCCATTAGTGCCCGCCACTCACACAAATGGAGCTGTGCACACGCATGTTCGCCCACCTGCCACTCACAGACCCATCCCTTCTCCTCCCCCCCCCCGCACCCAGCCGCCAGGCTAGAAAGTTTGGGGACCTCTGTCTTAATCAGTTTGACCCATCTAGCCTTTTCCAGCTCTGGAATAATGTCATTACCTTTACAAAAACAACTGATAAATAAAATCAGTCTCTCTTCTTTTACACAAGTGTTTCAGCAGCAATCCAGTCCCAAATTGCAAATTGTTTCATTACCCCCAAATTCAAGAACTGGTTTCAGTACTGAAGTTGTAAAATAAAAAATGTTTCAAAAGCCAGCCTTTGTAGGGAGAAAAAAGGACCAATAATTAATGAAGAAAAAGAAATATGTTCAGCACTCAAGGTCCGTTCAGAAGGAGGCAGAGATGCTGGTAGAAGATCGCTATGCTTGATCGGCCATTTTGTATTTCTTTTATTTTGCATTTATTTTTTTGTATTGTTTATTGCTATAAATAATACAACAGATATGGTGGCGGAGTGGTGAAGACATTCACCTCCCATTTCGAAGGTTGAGAGTCCAGTTCTAGGTAGCGGCAAATGTTTGCCTCCCAGGGTGCAAGGAAAAAATACCTGCTTGTGAACTCGGCATGGCATCAGGAAGGGCATCCAGCTAGTAAACACTCGCCTCCATTGAGTCGCCTTGGCTCTACCCCGAATTAAGGGATTACAGGGTCATAAAAAGGGAGGGGTTCTTTATTGCTATATGGATTTAGTTCCTCATTTGTTGTTTTTTGTGCTGTACACCGCCAGGATCACACTCTTAAACTTTGAAAAAATTTATAGATGGATAGATAGACAGGCAGGCAGAAAGAGAGACAGAGAGAGGCCTGTGCTTCCCTATTCCTGGGAAATGGTCGGAGGCTCATGTTTCAACACTTCTTAACAGTCAAAGAGTTATTTCCCTCCATTTAGATACTGGGCTCTGCAATCATGCACGCCATATGCACAGAATTAATTAAAACTTTGCATGGTTTGTTTTGGTTCCCTTCCTTTTTCTCCTGAAGTGCAATCATGGTGTCCCATTTGTTAAAATAAGGAGAAAGATGGACAATGTGAAAGCAGCAGTCCAAAGAAGAAGGAACTCAGAGGGCCCTTCCCATTCCATCCTCACACCATGGAAAGCAATTAGTTCTGATTATCTCTATCTTGATGTCACATTATAAAGCACCAGAAAGCCTCTTTGTGCTTAATTACAAATTGTAATTTAATATGTTGCACCTATTGTGGCATTTATTTAATATGCAGAACCCTTTCTCTGAATTGAACAAATACCATTTCTTTATTTCTTGGCGTTACTATTTCTGCATTTTGCGTCATGCTGCTTAGCCCCAAAGCATTGGTATGATGGGTGAGATGGGCAGCTGTATGAATGATCAATCAATCAATCAATCAGTCAATAAAGTTTTGTGAGAATATTGATCCTATCAAGATTGACTTGTGCACAGAAAAATAGTGGTAGAATATCACAGCAACCTGTATAGATGAAATATACTGTGAATTTGGCTGACTGGCAAAATGAAAGGTTCCCAAATGAATTAAGGAACCGAGAACTGCTACAGAATCTGTAGCCAATTAACTGTACTTAAATCGGATTGGAATTAATGTGGCAATTTAGTTATGATTTAAGTACCTCTGGCTGCAGTGAGACCTAAAATCAATTAACTTAATCTAGATGCAAATGTCTAACTATGAAGTTAGAAATGAAAACCTGGGGACAACGTTTTTATTCTCCCCATGCTTAACATGTGTGGATAACAGAACTGACCTCTCTTAAGCAATGGGGGATGGCAGGCCTACCACTTTCTAGGCTGGAATTAATAGATATTCAATCTGAACAAATTGCAGATTCTGGTGTTCTTTGAAGACCAGAGTGTTTGTTAATTAGAACATTGTAGTTGTAAATGTACAGCATACTGAATCAATATTTTAAAAATGACCCCATATAAAGAGAGTCTATAATGTTTTAATAGAACTGGATTCTGAAACGGAGTTAATTAAAGACTGTATGGTAAAATGGGCTCAAAATATTCAAGAACAAATTCTATTAGATACATGGGAGACAATTTGGGTTAGAAATGTAAAATTTACTCAGGCTCAAAATTTAAGAGAAAATTTTTATAAAATGTTTTATAGGTGGCATCTGGACCACAAAAGTTGTCTTATGTGTATCCTAATCTACAGCCCAAATGTTGGAGATGCAGTAGTTTAGATGCAACTTATTTTCATATCTGGTGGACTTGTAGAAATATAAAAGCCTTTTGGATTAAGATTTGGTGGAACATTCAAAAGATTTTTAAGAGAAAGATAAAGTTTACGCCACAATTATTTCTGTTAGGCCAGCGGTTCTCAACCTGTGGGTCGCAACCCCATTTGGGGTCGAACGACCATTTCACGGGGGTCGCCAAACAACACAGATTCTTAAGGTGTCTAATTTTTTTCCCCTTTTCCTTAGCTGTGCTACTCTCTTTTATTCTATTGGTTTTTGAAAGCCAATAGAATAGACTCCCTTGAATAGACTCTAATTCTATTGGCTTTCAAAAGCCAATAGGAATTGTCCAGGCTGTCTCTGCCCTGCTGAGCCCGCCAAAAGTCCCATTCTGCAAACGGTGCTGCAAGTTGTCTGCAGCGAAGGCGAGCTGTCTGGATGTTTCCACCCCTCCCTGCTGAGCAACTACTAAAAATGTAAGTAAAAGAGGGCCAGGGGTGGGAGGTGGGAGGCCGGCGGGCGCAAGGAGGGTTGCTGGCGCGCGTGGAGCCCGGCTTGTGCCTTACCTCCCTTGGGCTGGGCCAGCTGGTGGCTCAGCCGGTGGTCAGCCTGCTCCGTCTCTGCCGCTTGCCAGCTACGCCTCGGCCGGCACAGGGGGCGGCACATGCATGCCTGGCGCTCCCGGGCAGGGAAAATCCTCGACTTACGACTGGTTGGGTAGTCCTCGACTTACGACTGGTTGGGTAGTCCTCGACTTACGACTGGTTGGGTAGTCCTCGACTTACGACCGGTTGGGGGTTGCGGCATTAAAAAGTTTGAGAACCACTGTGTTAGGCGTTATTGAAGATTGTAATGTTAAAGAAATTAATTTGATGTTGAATCTTATAACAGCTGCAAGATTATTGGTCGGGCAATATTGGAAGAAAGATTCTTTGCCCACTATGGAAGAATGGATTCTTAAGGTGTCTAATTTAGCAGAAATGGCGAAAATTTCTGCTTATTTGAAGGATCATTCACAAGAAAGATACATCTCGGTGTGGAGAAGATGGATAGACTATATTCAAAATAAATATGGGAATAAAAAGTTTCATTTACTTTTTGAATAATGAGTATTATTATTATTATTATTACTAGTATTATTATTATCAATAGTTTATTATAGTGGAATTTTTATTATATCGTATTGTTTAAGAATTAGGATATTAATTTGTTTTGTATTATGCTTATTTAGAATTTGTTTATTTTATGTTAAAAGGGAGTTAAAGTGTATTATGGATTTGGTTTTTATATAGTTGGTTAATGTTATTTAGATTATGATTGTATTTGTAACCCTGTATTCAGCTCTGGGAAGTGTGGGAGGGGGAGGGGTGGGGGGGTTGGGGGTTGTTTTGTTGTAAACTTTTGTAAAACTTTTCAATAAAGTTGTCCAATAAGGAACGGAGCCAAGGTAGAGCCCGGGTATTTCAGGCTTCTGTCCTCTCCATGACTTTTTTTTAAAAAAAAAAATGACCCCAAAGATGACATTTTTTTCTAATTTGCTTTATATTTAAGAATAACAATAATTCTGTTTACAAAAAGATTCCCTTGAATCAAGTGTGACACAGCCTAGTAGTTTTTTTGACTTTGTGGGGGATTAATTTTTTTCCAATTGCCTTGCCTACGTTACAGGCCCAGAATTTCCTAGTAGTTTCCCAGCAGCAAGATTGGTGGACTCAGGTGATGAGTGCACCATTGGGAGACCACAAAGACCAGGCAGTTTTCTCTCATCAAGGAGAAGCTCTAAATGATTGCTAGGAGCCAAAAGACAACTTGATGGCATATAATCCATTAACCAACCAATCAGTTCATCAATCAATCTATGTACCCTTTAAAGTTTGATTATATTAAGTTGGAGCTCTGATTTTTCCATCTGTTAGTTCTTGTTCTGTCCTGTGGAGAATAGTTTGACTTCTCTTTGACAGCCCCTCAAGTACTGGAAGATAGTTATTATGTCCCTCCAATCTTTCTTTAATTTAAATTTCAGTTTTTGAATTCCAAAATATTGCCAATTAGAGCAATTAATGCTCTTAAACCTTGTACGTCTTCACTTTACGTTTTGCTTCTCTTCCTTGCATGTAATGTTACTTTATTTATTTATATATTTATATATATATTGCCCCATCATGATATGCTTGGTTGGGTAGAAAGAGAGATGTAATTGTCCTTTTTATATGGCAGTTTCCTCAGGTTAATTAAATATCAATTGAACATTATAGGCCGTAGTAAGATTTATTAATCACCCTAGAGATAAATCTCTTTAGAATTCAATTAACTGAAAAATCACATAGCAATATATGTGCAGTTTTATGTCGATGTCCCATAAAAAAACCTGGTAAATTATTAGTGAAGCATTTTCTGGTAAATTGATAATGGAATTTAATGTGAAAACTGCAGGGAATTGATCTTTAACTACCTTGTGAGGGTATTAAAATATCAAATATTTAACTTCAGCAGTTAAGTTGTAGCTGAAAGCCACGTTCATGATAAAGAAGATAATGTGTTGAATATTAGATTAGCTTGTTACAAATATACCCAAAGTATATTTGTTCTAGTTTGTTGTTTAATGCATTATGCTTGTTCATGTACAAATTATCCATAAATCTAACAAGGGGTAGTGAGTAACCTTAAATTCCTGCTTTCAAAATAACGTTTTTACTCCTATGATATCAGCTAAAACTATATGAAAATACCATATAACCAGTATTGATTGCTTGGGATTCCACCAGATGTTATATGCATCATATCGTCAGACAAATGACTCACGATGTCATGATGGTAATATCATTGTGCCATACTTCAGCAAACAAACAAAATCAACCATAGATTACTGGTAGTTCTCAGTTAATAACAATAATTGGGACCAGGAACTTCATCACAAAGCAACCTGGTCAAAAAGTGTGATGTCATGGGTTCGTGCTGACTTACAACAGCAGTTCTGACAGTTCCAGGCATGGTTGTGAAGTGAATCCTGCACAGTCATTAAGTACCTCACATGATCACCATTTGCAATCTCTTGCCAGCTTTCCCACTGGCTTTGTCTGTCAGAAGCCAGCAAAAGGTCACAAATGGGGTGATACCTACACTGAAGACCAGCATAAGTCTTCTTGTTCAGCACCATCAGAACTTCAAATGGTTTGCTGAATGAATGGCTGTTAACTGAGGACTATGTGTCCCTGTTACATTTGGTATAAAAACTGACGTTGGCGATCAAGCTGAATTCTGTTAAGGCTGAGTGGCTTTGAGTTTTAGCAGCGACCAGATCTGAGACTTTACCATCCTAGGTACTGAATGGAATGGCACTCCCCCCAAGCAGTGGGTCATCCTCCTAGACTCATGACTATTGCTCATGGCTAGGAGAAAGCCTTTGCTTCAAACTTCAAACTCTGTGCCAGTTGTGCCCATTCCTGGATCAGCAAGTTCTGCTCACAGTTACTCATAATCTGGTCACCTCCCAAATAGACTACTGCAATGCACTCTACATGGGGCTGCCCTTGAAGTATTCAGAAGCTCCAACAGATGCAAAACAAGGCAGTCCAAATAATTTACACATGCCCCTAAAATGGTACCTACAGGTAGTCCTCAACTTACAACAGTTCATTTAGTGTCCCAGTGTCATGTGATCCCCTTTTGCGACCTTCTGACAAGCAAAATCAATGAGGAAACCAGATTCACTTAATAACCAAGCTACTAATGTAAGAACTGCAGTGATTCACTTAACAAATGTGATAAGAAAAGTCGTAAAATGGGGCAAAACACAACAATTTTTTCACTTAGCAACATAAATTTTGGGCTCAATTGTGGTTGTAAGTTGAGGGCTACCTGTATTACACCTCTGTTCCACATCTGCGTTGGTTTCTATCTTGCTGAGTGGTCTTTAACATACTTTCCAGTTCTGTGTTTCAGTGATTCCCAACCACCGCCATTTGGATAAACCCACCCTCTGACTTCATCATGATGCATAACCAATGACAGCTAGCTGCCCATTCACCTAAAACTGGACATTCCCAACTGGAGGCCTTTACATATGATTTAAGTACTTAACCCATTATCCCCAACCAGGATGGCAGCTATATAGAATTGGTCTAATGTTTTTAAAACAAATAAATTCATAAATCTGACAATATGGACAAAGGCAGAAACTCAGTAAAGAGATCAGATGTGAAAGAAGACTATCTGTTATCTTCTTTGTAAACTCACAATGCAATTTCTTCACATTAACTGAACATTTCCCAAATGAACAGGCTTTGTATTTCTTACCTATTGTTGTTGTCAGAGATATTAGCATTAAATACTTACTACTTGGTTAACTAAGGGGTAGAGATTGGATTTAATTTGTATGGATGAAATTCAATTACAAAGTGAAGGCCTTGGGGAAAAGCTGTAATACCTGCTGAATCTTTTTGATGAATAATTATATACAAAGGATCTTTTCTTGCTCTTGTTCTCTTATTCTTCAAAAGCAGACATTTTTTTACAGGTTACACATTAGGTTGGGAGTTTGGATGAAGAATAGCATAACCCCATTTAGCATGGGAATTAAAAGACTGCCAAGAGTAAAGGTGGCATTCACCTGGCAGAAATAAAATATCTTTCAGACATTCTCAAGTGATTTCTAGTGAGAACAGGGAGAACTAGACATCCCTGAAGGAATGAAGACAGTATTATGGCAGAGACTGGCAGCTGGATCACCTGGCCAGTGAAATCTCTCTAGAGAAAAGAGAGCTCATGAGATTGCCCACATGTAGTCTAGACAGCTGCTCCTTATGAATAGAGCATAGGAGCTATGGGTTTTGTGGTTGGCTTGAAAGTCAGTTGGCTGGGAATCAAGGGACTCCAACTAAGCTTACAGTCATAATGTAGCTTATATGGACACAAAGTTCAGCCAAGCCTCATTTCTTAATCACTTTTAATTTTTAACTGTTTTTCAAGATCCCACAAGATCGCAAAGTTTTAGTATTATTTATAAATACATATGCACACAAAGAGATATTTTACACACAACACACACAAACACATACACATTGATATTATATACTGTATACAGGAAGTCCTCAACTTACAACAACTGAGCTCAAAATTTATATTGCTAGGTGAAACATTTGTAAAATGAGCTTTGCCCCATTTTACAACTTTTCTTGTCACAATTGTTAAGTGAATCATTGCAGTGGCTAAGTTAGTAATATGGTTGTTAAGTGAACCTGACTTCCCCATTGAATCTGCTTGTCAGAAAGTCACAAAATCACATGATCACATGACCTTGGGACACTGCAACCATCATAAATATGGGTCAATTACCAAGCATTTGAATTTTGATCATGCCCATGGGGATACTGCAACGGTCCCTTTTTTACTGCTGTTGTAACTTTGAATGGTCACTAAATGAACTTTTGTAAGTCAAGGACTACCTGAATTTATATGTGGCCCAAGACAATTCCTCTTCATACAATGTGTCCCAGGCAAGCCAAAATGTTGGACACACATGATCTAGGGGATTTATGCTGCTCTCTTATACTCAGATGACTGGAAACCTAATGGAGCTTAATGAATCTTACTACTACTACTACTACTACTAATACTACTACTAATACTAATAATAATAATGTTGGAAGGGACCTTGGAGGTCATCTAGTCCAACCCCCTGCTCAGGCAGGAAACCCTATACCATTTCGGACAAATGGCTGTCCAGTTTCTTCTTAAAAACATCCAGTGTTGGCGCATTCGCCGCTTCTGGAGGCAGGTTGTTCCACTGGTTAATTGTTCTAACTGTCAGGAAGTTTCTCCTTAGTTCTAGGTTGCTTCTCTTTTGGTTAGTTTCTAGAATAGAATAGAATAGAATAGAATAGAATAGAATAGAATAGAATAGAATAGAATAGAATAGAAGCTGGAAGGGACCTTGGAGTCTTCTAGTCCAGCCCCCTGCTTAAGCAGGAGACACACAGATTGCCACTGTGGCAAAAATTTCAATAAATGAGGAAGAGATGAAGTACTCAGCAAACAATTTCCCCCTGCATAACTCTTATAATATTATTATACACACAACTTGAAATCAAAGTTACCAGTTCTTTAGCTGGTGTTTGCCTTCATTCAGATCGAATTTTTTGCAAGAACCATGTGTGTAAATCCAAATGTTGTGATCTTTTGTAATTAACAGATGGAAATTTTGTCAATTGACACAATTGTCTGTGCTTTCTTCTTTTCACCTAGTTAAATCTGCTACATTATGATTTTATCAGTTTGCATTTTAACCTGTTGATTTTCAATTATTTTTTCAACTATGTATTCCTATATATAGCTATATGTTGTAGGATAATTCTGCTAATCAAAAGATTTGGATTAAGAGCTATGGGGTTTTTTTTGGTGCATGATGGAAGTCACGTGAAAACTACTAAGAGAAAGGTGAATGAACTCTTATGCTATTTTGAGACCATACCAGTTCTTCATTTGTTCATTTGTTGACTCTTTAAAACATGTTAATACAGAATGGAGCTCAATGTGATTTGCTTTCCAAAATAATTATTGACCACTGATGGCTAATGAAAGCAGAGTGGGTTGTCAGAAGGCATCTAAGCAAAGGTGATTCTTGAGGGATCCAGGTTGACAGTTTTGTACAATCATCAAGTCAGTGAGATATTTGTGCTGTTTCCATGGCCATCATTCTGATCAGATATGAGGACTTCCTGCCTCACACCTCCATATTTTAAAAAGGATACTTTTTAATCCATTAAATAAAAATAGAAGAGAGAGAAGGTGCAGAAGTGCAGTTATGTAATGTAAGATTCTAGATATAATGGTTTTCTGGCCCTCTCTTTTTATGACATGGATGTGTATTTATTTATTTACATCAGATTGCAATAAGGTCTTTTTGGAGGACCTATTCCTGAATAGAACTCTAAACTTTGACCCCAAATTCTGGTCCTGTCAGTAATAACACTTGCCTCCAATTGCAACATGGGTGGCATATAAATTTAATAAATACTTTTTGAAACATGCTTTGCAGCTCAGGTAAGAAGCATCTCCTTCCAAATGATTGTTTATTATCATTCAAAATATTGGATTTAATCAATCAGATTTTAGTCAATCGATTTTAATACCCAAACACAATTTTTATTTCAGGACTACATTCTTAGAAGCTAGAATTTCTCAAATCTCACAAGTCCTGCTCCATTCTTCACTCATATAAAATATATAGGGAATAATAATGCTAACTGCATATAGTTTGATTCAAATTCAATTTCATTTTAGCGGTGGGGGGTTTTTTCCACATTTTGCCCTAATTTTGGAGCACAGTATAACATGCAAAAGCCAAAAACACATGTTGTACACCAGGTTCGGTTTTTTGGAGAGGGTCCAAAATATGTCCATTTACTTGCTGAGTTGGTTGAGGAATCCCTGCTAAAGACAGCAACAAAATATGTATGAATGAGACAGAAATCCCCATTCTGATCTTATTCTGAGCCATTTAAATCCTCTAAGTTTCTTTGCAGCTTCTTTTTTTACTATTTTTTTCTGGAAAGAGTCAAATATTTGAAATAAGGTAATTCCCAAAAGGCAGAAGTAATGTCCCCACATGTTTGTCCAATTTTATTTTCGGTTGCCCAATTTAGGCAGAAAGTTAGTTTTAAAGACAAGAGATTGTTTTCACACACAGAATGTTTTATTGGTCAGTGCATTAAATAAGTATGTCTTCGATATCTGTGAGCTCTTTAATATTGCCCCCGCTGTTCTTTAGGGGGGGGATCCCAAACACCAAAAAAGGAGAATACAAAATGTTTCATATACAACAATGAAACTTATAATAAACAGGAAGAAAAGTAGATGCAATTCAATAAAAAAAATTATGAACCTGAACAGTAATAATATAAAGCTGCCGAGAAGGTAGGTAGATGTCCCCCAGGTATACCATTTAGGATTCGCATCCAGAAATCTCTGTGCAAAAAAGGGTTCCAAATCCTATTTCCATTCCCTTAAGTAGTTACCATGTCAAAGGTAAAAAATAAAACAAAATTTACAGCAAGTAATACTGGTGAAACAATTTCTGAGATAGCCCTTGGGAGGAAGTAGCAAGATTCTGAAACTAGCCTTCCACTCTTCAAAGTAGCTTGCCTGAAATCCAGTTGCTGGTCTGGACACACCGCTTTCCCACTTAATATATCAATAAAGTTCACAAGATCTGACCCAAACTTTACTCATATTGTCATCCTCCATTAGGAAGAGAGCAGATAAAAGAGTAAGGTGTCAAAAGAAGCTGGAACATTTTCAAATGTTCATAATGCATGGCTATAAACTAAATAGATATATTTAATATTTCACCTATATATTCATATAATGCATACTGTCTTAACTAACATACCAGATTCAAATGTCTGCTTAAAGTGTGCTTTGTGGATTTCGACAGCAACTTTTGCGTTCTTTGATTCACAGCCATCACAGGCTAGGGACTTTTCATCATCCTGTAAAGAGGAAATGAGATGAGGTTGAGGGATACTTCCAAGGGCTTATCCTCAGGCCCCACTGACCATGGAATGAAGATGCTTTGCTGAAGAACATAGTTTCACAATGTTACCTTGATTTCATCCCCAGCAAATTAATGAATTAATTTCATTTTTAACTGTTCCAGTCCTAAATATTGTAATGTTTTTCCTCTTCTCCCAAAGCAAGCCTTGCATACAGCGCAATCTGCTATGCCTCCTTCACAGTGTTGGAGATGATGCCATCAAGGGTTGGGATCTGACCAGCTTCCTTTGGCTACTTTAAAAGTCCTGCAGACACATTTTCTCCTCTCTGATTATTGCCTTCTGAGTATTGTTGAGTATTGCCTTCTGTGGCCACTTTGGCTTGGCTGCTAAACACACCTGGCTGGTTCTAGTATCGCTTTACAAAACCTTAATAAGACCACACTTGGAATACTTCATGTAGTTCTGGTCACAATATAAAAAAGATATTGAGACTCTGGAAAAAATGCAAAGAAGAGCAACAAAAATGATTAGGGAGCTTGAGGCTAAAACATACAAAGAACAGTTAGAGCAGACATATCAAACTCGCGACGTAACATGACGTCGCGTGATGTATCGGGACTGTTTTGCCATTGCTGACAGTGGGGTGGGCGCAGCTTCCGCGTGACACGTGTGGCCTGTGGGCTGGCAGTTTGACACCCCTGAGTTAGACGAATTGGGTATGTCTAGTCTAATAAAAATAAGGACTAAGGGAGACATGATAGCAGTGTTCCAATATCTGAGGGGCTCCTACAAAGACGAGGGGTCAACCTATTTTCCAAAACACCAAAAGGCAAGACAAGAAACAATGGAAACTAATCAAGGAGAAAAGCAATGTACAACTAAGGAGAAATGAACCAATGGAACAATGAACCAATGGAACAACTTTCCTTCAGAAGTTGTGGGAGCTCCATCACCTCCAGGCTTTCAAAAAAGAGACTGGACAATTGTTTATCTGGTGTAGAGCCTCCTACTTGAGCAGAGGGTTGGACTAAAAGACCTTCAAGGTCCCTTCCAACTTTATTGTTCTAAGACAATGGTGGCGAACCTATGACACGGGTGCCAGAGGTGGCACTTAGAGCCCTCTCTGTGGGCACACATGCCGTCGCCCCAATCCTAGGCCTTCAGCTGGGTTTTATTAAACCTTTTCGCTTTAGGCCTCCACCACTGTCAGCAAAAAAAAAAAAAAAAGGTTCAATCAGTCAATTTCAACTTCTTGCAGGCAAAAAAAGTTCTTGCAAAGTTGGAATTGATTGATTGAACTTTTTAGTCCCACCCAATCTGCCGTTACCACCGCAGCCACGCCTACCCAATGGGCCACACCCAGCCAGTGGGCCACACCCATCCGGCACTCGATGATGCATAAGTGGGTTTTGGGTTGCAGTTTGGGCACTCAGTCTCTAAAAGGTTCGCCATCACTGTTCTAAGATTTCTATCTGCAAAGAAATGTGCCTGCTTAGTGCCTGACTGGAGCTCTCTGACACACACACACACACACACACACACACACACACACACACACACGGCAGGTGTTATGTGGGCTCTTTATAAACACATGTATACCCCTTATCTAAAAGAACAGTAGATCTGTTTATAAGAGAGCGGGGGGGGGGGGGGAGAGAAAGGGAGAGAGAGAAAGAGCAGGGGTGTTGATGGTGGTGCATATGCATGGTTCTTGTTTATTTTGCAATTCTACCCCCCCCCCCCATGTCTTTCTGTTACTGAAACCATCCTTCCTGAAAATCAAAGGGGCTCGCACTTTGAAGTGTTTATTTGGATCGCAGGCTTGGGCAGCAGAAATTGGAGTGGGGATAAAGTTTCTTCTTTGCCTAATGCAAACAGGCTCACAAACAAAGAGCATGCTTTGTACAGATACTGTGCTGTTCCAAAATAATGCAGCTTTAGAGTAACCATTCCAGAAAAGCTATTTTAGTATTATTTTTGGAATAGCGTTCTCCCAAGCACCAGAAGACAAGAAACAATGGATTCAGAAGTTGTGGGGGCTCCATCACCGGAGGATTTTAAGAAACTGGATCTCCTGCTTGAGCAGGGGGTTGGACTAGAAGACCTTCAAGATCCCTTCCAACTCTGTTATTCTGTTATTCAAGATAATGTTAAAGCCATATCCAGCTGATAGTGGGGCTTCTTTTGAATATACATGCTTGTGAAAAAGAAAACATATTCTGACACATGGCTATTCTGGTCATCTATCAAAATTTATCTACTCTCCAGCCTCAGCTCATGCTAAAAAGAACAACGGTGGATGTTTACCTTTTTGGCTGATAACATTTGGTAGAACAGCAAACTAAGTTTTTGTAACTCACCAATCAATTTCTTTAACTTGTCCTGTAATTAAACCCAGTAAGGACAGCCTTAGACTCTTATCAAGGCAAAATCTATATCTACAGTGAGGGCGGTGCCAAGTATGTCAGGATACTTTTCTACTTTCTCAAAGTCTGTATGAAAGCACTTCAGTATTGTTTTCTGATGAAACTCTTGGGAGTAGCCTCTGCATTGGTTCCCAGTCACACCTCTGAAAATTCCATCAACTGCTTCTGTTTTACGTTTCAGACAGTGGCAATAAAGGGAAAAAAGAAACATTTGCAATGCAGCACAAGGCAGATAAGCAGGTAGCTATTTCCTTGCTTGACAGATTTTTCTTTATCAACCAATCACTATTTTCTGTCATGACCATACAGTAGACTCAAACATATGAAACCCAGTAAGGAAAAAAAGTCTTGGTGATAATGGTGGGGATAAAATAATCTTGAATAAGACTTAAGTACTTGACTTCTGTCTGTCATGTTTCTGCAAATTACCCATAGCCATTACCATCTAGGACAGGGCTAGGCAACCTTGGCTCTTTTATGACTCGTGGACTTCAACTCCCAGAATTCCTGAGCCAGCTATTGGCTCAGGAATTCTGGGAGTTGAAGTCCACGAGTCATAAAAGAGCCAAGGTTGCCTACCCTTATCTAGGAACTTGCAACATGTATCTTTTATGTATCCATAATCTCATTTTGCAATCAAAAAGCAACAAAATGGCACAAATGATTTCACTTTATAACATACAAGACTGCTGATTATCAGAAACTATAGATGTACAAATTGTACATGTCTTAAAGAACCATCTGAAATCAAATTACAAAACCTAAATAATTTCTAGCTGTTTAACCTCTTTTGTTAAATTAACAGAGGAATAAATGATTCAACAAAAGTCTTTAGATTATGTTTTCCAAAACTTCAAGATAAGGGCCCTTGTGAGAAAGTGAAAGAAATGTAATTTTTAATAGCTTTCAAAATATTAAACAAGATTCAGTAAAGAGAATACAGGAACAGTACCTTGAAACAGCCTACATTTAAAAAGATTATTTTCTTTCTCATTTTCCATGATAAAATACCTTAAACAAAGTAACATTTAAAAAAAATCAAGTATGCTTTAATTTTCATCCTTGTTAATTAAAAGAGGCCCTTCCATTGCTCAAAGACAAACTGATAACAAGCTGTAGGTTGATAAACACATTTTTAAAATCAAATAAGCTGCACTTAGTTGTGTTGCAAGAATTTCAGTTTTGATAAGTGAACTAAGGCTTTCTTCTACACAATCAGCAAACCATTTGTATGGCTGCAAGAGTTTGTGTAAATTCTAATTACGTTCCGGAAAATCTTAAAACCATCTCAGCTGTCCAGCCTAGCAGATATAGAGACAAAACTTTACATATTGCAATTTCCGGATGGATGTGATGTTAGACTTTTGTAACAAAAAAGCCAAAATATCTAGTAGCAATTTAACAAATCTAATATATAATCTTTTGTTCATCACTGTCTGATCACATCTAAGCAGACTGAGATATACCAAAATATATGTGATAATAAATTTATTAATATTTAAGATGCCATCAGACACTTAATTTTTTTCCTTATATGCTAGAAATGCCACACTATTCTTGTCTCCCCCAATGACATCTCATGGTGAACTAAAATCCAGTTGGTGAGGCATTCTTCACATTGGAGCTAGAAAAGACTTTGCCTGTGGAATTTCATTCATTTGTTCAATTATGAACAACAGGTCCAAATGTTTTATAGACCTTAATTTTGGGTTATAATATTGTGATTAACCACAATATTATTAATTGTCCCCCTCCTCCTTTGCAATACAAACTTGGGTTGTTTTCTATAGTACATAGTCCATTCATGCAAAGCAATGATAGGGCCAACAAGCACATTCAGCATTCTTCGTGGATTGGGGATGTGCTCTAGAATGTTACTCCCAGAATGTTCTAGACTTCAGCACTGGCTCCATGGCAGTCAAGTTACATCAGTGATGTTACAGACATCTCTACAATGTTGGTGTCTTTATCACACGAGACTTCTTGGGATTGGAATTTTATTGTAATCACCTGAGATGGACCCCAAAACAAGAACACAAACAGCATGTATGTAAAATGTGACGAATATTTTTAAAAGATCATGGAAAGTTCAAGGAAGGTATTCCAATTGGTCATGGCTCCATCCTCCTGACCTGCAGGACTTCCCAACAGGAATAAATGGGGTAAGTCTCTTCAAGCCTTCACTTTTGGACCTACCAATGAAAAGAAATCCATTAACATTTTGTTTAACTTTTGGACCTCCCATTGTTGCAGCCATAGGAGGAAACAATTCAATTTCCTGTCTTTACTTTCTTGTCATTTAATATTTAATTCTTTTAACTCTATTTAATTTTAACTTAATGTAAACCCAACCAGTAGCACCCATTGTTTTTAGGCAATCTGTCACACAGAAGCCAAAGAGAGTCCTTGACTTAAAAAAAAAGATCTACACCCCTGCTTTATAGATTTTAAAAAAGCAAAAACAAAACCATTATGCAGAAATCTATCCCAAAATCTACTCCAGAATTCTGGAAAAGTTTGGATGCTGAAAGGACTTTCAATTAACAAATTGTTGAACAAATGCCAGCTGGAATTTCTATTATAAATAGATTCCCTGAGGCTCATAGTGGTGCCAGCCTTGTCTCATTGTCTCAGAAATTGTGCTTCATCAATATATAGCAGCAGCATCTGTTGGGTATGGAGGTGTGTCAAAATCAGCAAGATGGCAGATGAAATACCATATGCAAACCCCTCCCTTAAGGGTGGGGCTTGAATCAGGATATTCCATCTATTATCTTGTTGATTTTAAATCACCGCTGCAGACAATGCTGACATGTAGGATTATTCCAGAGGGACAACAAGACGTTGTGGGTGCTCTTATCACTGGAAGTTTTTAAGAAGAGATTGGACAGCCATTGTCTGAAATGGTATAGTCTTTTGCTTGAGCAGGGGGTTGGACTAGAAGACCTCCAAAGTTCCTTCCAACTCTGTTATTCTGTTCAGTTCTGTTCTGTTCTGTACTACTCACCTGTTTCAGCTTTGTGGTATGATAGCTTTTCCAAACCTAGTGTGTCCTAACTGGCTGGAACTACAATTCCCATCACCACTATTCTTGGCTGGGGAGCATACTGGGATGTATCAGGCTGGGAAAGGCTTCTATGTGTGATGCACAAAAGGGGGGGAATAGTGGTTTTTCTCAATCACTTTTAATATTAAATAGTGAGGCATATTAATTCATGCTTAAATTATTTTGTTTTCCTTTTCTCTCTTCTAGTGTTTCTCCTAATCTAGGTCATCTTATTTTTTCATTTGAAACACCAAATGGAAGAACTGCTTGGATTTTATTACTGTGTAGGATGCTCTGGAATTTTTCAAGCTGAGGAATGAGCCATGTATTATTTAGATATATAATAAATAAAAGTAGCACCTACCCACTGAGGGTTAATCTACTTTACAGATTAAAAAAATTGAATTTCACAATCAAATCCATTCTCCAAGCAACTTTTTCTCTTGTGCTAACACACAGAGTGAAAAATGGACCTTGTAGGGAAAAAGGCATGTAGCAAAAAATCCCAAAGAGGCTTTTTCATGAGGCCACTGGATTTTCTTGTTTTTTCTTTGAAGACGTTTCGCTTCTCATCCAAGAAGCTTCTTCAGCTCTGATTGGATGGTGGGGAATGGAAGGATTGCTATTCCTGAAATCCTTTCATTCCCCACCAATCGGTAGAGCTGATGAAGCTTCTTGAATGAGAAGTGAAACGTCTTCAAAGAAAAAACAAGTCTTTGATATAATTATAACCTGAATGACTGAGAATCTCCATAGACATATAGGAAAAAAAAATCACAACTTCACACAACCTTATGCTTTTTGGTAAATTTTGTTAGTTAGAAAAGGTGTCACCAAATTCCTTCTGATATTTTTGCCAGTAGAAAGTGAGTGAATTAGAACTTTCTCCAATTCCCAACAAATAATTGTTATCCTTTGAAAAACACTGTTCACAGCCAAGGTGGTACCAAAGCGATTGCTGAGTAGGAAGGCCAGTAAAAGAGAGGATCTTTTGGCAACACTTCTGCACATATTTGCATTGCCTTGCACAAATGAAAGGGAGAGGAGCATAGGGACCTTACTAAAGTGTTATTGCCTCCGGTCACTTTTCGCCCTGGGTTTGCTGTCGTCCAGAAGTGAAGAAAGGATCTGGTTTGAATGGTGTCGCTTGTTTTTGGGGTTTGCTCGGAGCGGGGCGCCCAGGATCACATCTTGTCCTGAGCCTGGTTCAACGGAAGACAAAGAATCTGAAAACAAAGGAAACCGGGACGGGTGTTTTGTTTAAAAGACAGGGAGGGGGCAGCGGGAAATGCCCTGGCCATGGAAGACCCTCATCTCCCTGGAAAGAGGGATGTCTGAAAGCTTTGGCTGCCTGAGAGGCAGACAAATCAATGGCAATAAATTATAAATACTGTAATCAACTGCTATCAAACTAATCATGAACTGGTTTCGTATAGCAGTCAAAGTGCTGCACTGGAAACTGGGGGACTCTGAGTTCTAGTCACTGATTTTGGGTCAGACATTCTCTCTCAACCCGCCCTGCCCCACTGGGATGTCATTTGTTGTGGGGAACATAGGCAGAATAGGACCCTAAAATATCATAAATGAATGGTGTTCTAGACATGTGGCTGCTCTTCCTGTATTGCCATACTTAGTCAAACTGTAAGGGGCCCACTTTTGCCCTTCCAAAAATGAGATAACATCACCCAAAAGGGAAACATGGCATGGTTTTGCTTAAAATTTGTACCTGCTCATTTCCATATCCAAGTTACAAATGTAGAAATCCATTTTAAAATTTAGACAAAAAATGCAGCACATCATCTCATAAAAAGAGAAAACGGGTTACTGAGCTGCATGCCTGTATAATCAAATGTCCAGGGGTTGCAGTTCTGAATAGATAATAATAAATTCTCTCTTCCGAGGATCTTTAAACTGGACCTGTAGTGAACATTGCCCCTCCGAGATAAGGCAAACAGGTCCCTTGAAGTAAAGCCAGGTTTGTTGGCACTCACCATGAATCCCTATCATATGTTCTAAAATTAGCACTCTCTCTGCTAAAATCTTCAAGGCCTCCCGCAGTTGCTGGACCCCTTCACCCTTCAGAGGAGAGAAAAGATGAGGGAGAGAAATTTGTGCATGGTGTTAAACTTATATTTCCTCTTTTTTTTTTCTTAAAGCAAATTGTAAGTATTTCAGTAACTCATTTAACCTCTTAAGGATTGGCTGCATGGTTTCAAAATGGTTGATACAGGTAGTCCTTGACCTATGACTATAACGGAGCCTGCCCATTATAGTCATATGTTGTAATGGTCATAAAACAGGACCAATCAGGTGACTGAGCCAATTTTATGATCTTTTTCTGCAGCAGTCACTAAGTGTACACTGTGGTCATCAAGCAAGCCAATGGTTTGCTATGGGTGTGATTTTGCCAAAACCTGGAAGTAAGTGCTAGATTTTGGTAAAACTATCGTAAAATGCAGTCATGTGACCAAGGGATGTTGCAAACAACTCTAAATACAACCGTATTGCTGAGCACCTGAAATTTGTGACTGCAGAAGAGGCCCAACCATCAGAACTTTGAAGTCCCATTTTTTGGATCAGCCATAACTTTGAATGGTAAGTGATCAGACATTAAGTGAGGACTACCTGTTTTTAGTTTCCAACAGTGGTCTCCAACCTTTCTGGCTTTACGGACAGGCAGGGGGAGGGGAGAGGGGATGATTCCATGTGAGTGGCGGGGAAACATGTGTGCATGCATCTTCACTTGCTGCTCGTGCAAGTGGAGCTGCACACACGCACATACATTTGCCTGCCACTTCCCTGCCCAGTTCCGAATAGGCCATAGCTGATAGTGAGCTGCACCCTGGGGGTTGGGGACCTCTGGTTTACAATATGGGTGGATTCACCAGTACCTACACATTTGCGTGCATACACACAGAGATATACAGCATTTGAAAAAACAGCATAGGATGGTAAACAGTGATCTTGATATGCTATCTTTCTATTACAAGGAGCATTTTGCCATTCTTGGTGCTTTCTCTCAGCTTTTGCCACAGGTTGATTAGAAGCTTTAAATTTCACAGAACTCTCTGGAACATCCATTAATGGTTGAAATGCAGAAATCTAAATGACAGACAACCAAACAGAGTTGCTGCTTGTTTGTGGCTAGGCAAGGATAGAAACAGGTTTACTTTGATAAGCTGTTCCTTCCCACCAAGGAACTGGATTCACCTTTGATGGTCAGAACTTCAGGTTAATATTCCAATCCTATTTCTCACTTGATATTTACATTTAATAACATTTGACATTTCATCTCATCTTGTTAGGATCTGAGCAATTGGGAGCAAATAGGATTTAGAGCCTGACACGCAATGACTGGAAGCTCTGATAATATCATGGAGGTATCATACAAGGGCATTTCACATTTAAGGACCAGACCCTGATCTCATATAGTGGTGTTTGAAGATTTTTCTTGCACTCCACCCCTTCTAAACCCCTGCAAATTTCCATTCTGTTTGACCAGCTTTTGAACCTCTACCTGAATTAAAGCATAGAAGATCAACTGGAGGATCAAAATTGAATTGCAACTAATATGCAGAAGGCACCTATTCTCTTTCCCTCCCCCCTCTCCTATTTCCAGTTATTTCTTCCACAGAGACAGGAACTTCTGAATTAGTGTCTGGAGGTGACTTGAAAACAGATGCAAGCAATCAAGCCAAAAGTTAATTCAGAGAAGATGGTGTACACTGAGTTATCACTGGCTCAGATTTATATTTAGTTCTGCCCTTCCCCAAATGACCAACTATACAATCAGGGAATTTACTGAATCTGAATTAACTGGGAAGCTTTGAGTTTGTAATGATTGTGAAGGAGAGTTTTTAGGAAGTGAATCTGCTATATCAAATGCCATCATCTTAGATGGTGTCTCTTTTTGTCACCTCGTTTACCACAAGTGGTGTCAGATTTAGTTTGTTACAAAAAGCACGTAGTACTTTACCACTTGTCAAGGAAAGCCCTCCAGGACATGAAATATTAAAGAATCTCTCCTAATTTCCGAGACGTTTGGCTAAAAATGCTGGCCCTTTTATGAACTCCAAGAGTAGCTTCTGAACCCGAGATGGCCTTTTGAATTCAGTGCTAGATAAATTTACATAGCAGCACAAGGAGAGATTGTTGACACGATTCAGAAAAGTTTGATTGTATCCTTACATCAGCACCTCGGTCTCCTTCTTCACCTTTCTTACCAGGTTCACCCTAAAAAAAGCAGACAGAAATTTATATCAAACTGACAACGGTGTCTTTCAAGTAGTAAAGAGGAATAGAACGAAAGGAATGCTATGATTCAAGCTCTTAGTCTCCTTCTACATTCCCCAATGTTGTCTTCTCCTGAAGTGCTGGACTTCGACTCTCAATTCACATCAGCTGTTCCTCCAACATCTAATCTGTTTTCTCCAAGGAAACCCTTAACTAGCTTAGTTAATGCTATTGGTTGTTGAATAAGATAGGGGCAGATCATGAAACCAAGCAAACCATAATAGGGCTTGCCAATAACATTTAGGAGGCTCCCTCTAGAGCCAGCAATGGTTGTGGTCAGCTGCTTCAGCAATGGTACACCTGTGCTTATTGAAACAGCACTCCAGGGGCAAGTGTGGGATCTGAATTCCATTAACAATACGCATCAGCTTTGATCTCTTCCTGAAATACACTATCCATTAGTGGCGTACTTTAAAATTATCTCCTGGCCCACCCAAGAAGGAGCTCTTCACAAACAAAAACATGGGATTAAAAACAGAGGGCTGGCTTGAGTAACAGGACGTTCCAGAAGAAACTTGGCTCTGATGACTGTCCTTGGAAAAACTCTGAATGCAAAGGATGGAAAAAGATTTTACCAGTGACAGAAGAAAAAGGCAGAAAGATAATATAGTGGGAGAGGTTATACCCAAAAAATGGAAGAATCCACTTTTAAAGAGTTTTTCTATGTTGTTTCTCTAATCTAAGGTCTTCTGGATGTACTTAAACTAGAAATCCCAAAATTCCAGCCACTAATAAGTCTTGAGTAAAGTAATAGGGAAAAACATAGGTATAAATAGATTTCTTTTTTTTTTTCTTTTCCATGCCTTCAAATCAGCATTGATTACAAGTATGACTGGTTGCTTAGCAACCATCTGAAGTTACAACAGACCCCCTCAAAAGATACTTATAACCCAGTTTCAAAGTTTCAATAGCGGTGGCATAAGTGTGGAGAGGAGCTGGACAAAGGAACAGATCTGGCCAACTGTCAGATTCATGGCAGTCAGGAAAATCATGCCCAGGAATGGGCAGTGCTAGAGGCTGTGAGGGGTTGTTGATCAGTGACCCATTTCCTCTCCCCACACCCATCCCAGGAGAAGAAGGCAATATAAGAGGCCCAGCCAGTGTAGCAATATTGGATATTGTGATAGAACCGGAAGTGAAAAGCAACAGAGAGGACTGAGAACAAATCATACAAGAGACTGAGATGAAGACTGACATGGACTCATTTGGAATGAAGAAGTCAGCAGTAAAGGAAAAGGAGGGGACAGGGTGTAAGAAAAGTAGATAAGAGACATCGCAAACAAAATAATGTGAGTGGAATAAGAGAGATGTGACATAAAGAAAACCAGAGGATTACAGAATGAAACTTAGTGCTGCGAGAAACAATGTGGGACAATGAAGACTATCAGGTGATCCAGAAAGTGAATGATGGACAATAGGGGACCCCGACAAGTGGTCAGTGGACGGTGAGAGGGTGATGGGGATTTAGATCAGTGCTCCAGGGAGGAGGGCATTTTGGAGGCCAACACTAGAGCATTGGCCTGAGGCTGCAACCAGTCATTGAATACAAGCCACAGAATCTAAATAGGAGACCTTGGGCAATTGCTATTGGTCCTTCAAGACGGTCTTGATGATGATGAAACTGGATGGAGCCATAGAGAAAGGGGTGCTAAACAATCTGTGCATAATCAATTAACATCAAAAAGATGCTGGCCTAGATGGGATAGGAAAGAGGTTAGACCACCTAACCTGGGAGAACCTAAGGGGTAGCTGGGACTCCTGGTGCCCCAGTTAGTATGGGCAGTGGGGGAATAAAGTCACAGGAAATTTTTTAAAAATGGGTGGAATGAGAGTGAAGAGATGAGTTGGTGGGAGCAGAAGTGGACTGATATCAAGGGATTGGCAGAGTGGCTAGGTCAGATACTCATCAGATGGATAGAGAGTGGGAATGGAAAGATGTGTGAATGGAATAGGAATGAATGTGAACTGGAGGTGTGGCTTTTGGGACTCCTGCACCTGGGAGGAGAAACAAGGAAGAGCTAAGAGGAGGCAGTATGAAGGGTAAATGTTAGAAGAAGTAATGAGTTGGAGATAAGAGCTGGGCTATTAGAGAAGAGTAATAGGTAGCTTGATACTCATCTCTCTTTTAGCTCAGCATCCTCACTCTAGTGCCTAAGTGATCATTTCGTGGGTTGCCCCAGCATCAAGATGTTGCCAGTTCTATGTAGAATAATAATATGCATGTTTATGACTTGTCATGTGTTACCAAGACTTGGCTGGAGAGAGATGTGTCAGGACTCACATCAAGTTTGTGAAGAAGGATAGCAAAGAGTGCCTGGGACAATTTGGTTGTGACCAAAGGTCATGCTATGGAGGTGGCTAACCTGTTTCTGATAGTGTGACAAGTGAAAGATCCTGCTTATGTTCACCTTGCTGTGTGGCCCAGTTCCTATTTGATCCCCTGGAGCTTATTGCAGGGGTCTCCAAACTTGGCAACTGTAAGACTCATGGACTTCAACTCCCAGAATTCCCCAGCCAGCATTCTGAAAATTGACATCCGCAAGTCTTAAAGTTGCTAAGTTTGGAGACGCCTGGCTTATTGGAAGACTGGTTATGCTGTCTCAACTGGGGGCGCTGTGGATCCTCAACCTTTATGCCTTGGGTGAAATTAACCCGCAAACATACATGGACACACATAAATAAATCACTTACAGGAAAACCCTTAATGCCTCTTTCACCAGTCTGCCCCGCTGGCCCCTGTCAGAAATAAAATCAATTAATGGGAAAGTCCAGCTGCTAGGTTAGTAGCTAAAGCAATTTGTATGTTTGTTTGTTTGTTTATATGAGAAGGGAATAGATCAGAGGGATAGATGAGCATCAGAATGTAGAATCAAAAGTCTTTTGACCAACATTAAATAAAACTGATTAAATGTAGTGTTTTGATACAATGAGATACCTTTTAGAAGAAGAAATAACTAAGGCTTTAGGAACAAAACCTGAGATCCTTTTACTTATTTGTATTATTGTTCTTAGTATTTTTTTTAAACTGTGAGTTACCATACCTCAAGGCAGTTTTCAATAAAAATTTCAAACATTAAAATCCAACAAAAATTAAACGTCTGCTCAAAACATGTGTTTATAAGGCTTTCTAAAATGCCAGCAAAGTTGATTTCAAGATCTGAAGAGGGAATGCAGTTCCGACACTAAGGGAACTATAGACAATTCCTGGTGATCCTTGGAAAAATATTGTTTTTATTAGATTTTTATCTCAGCATATTAACATATTTTTATATAAAATTCAAGATGGCAAACATAACATTCTTGCTTCTATTTTCCCCCTAAGAACCCTGTGAAGTGGATTGGGCTGAGAGAGAGTGACTGGCCCAAAATCACCCAGCTTGCTTTCATGGCTAAAGGAGAAGTAGAACTCTTGGTTTCCAAACCAGCACCTTAACCACTAAAATTGGTGTAGAGGAATGTACAGTAATTGGTTCTTGGGCCTAATGTACATTGGTCTTAACGTACATTGTATTTTGTTCTGAAATGTATGGGGATCAGTCCATTCCAGTGGCATTGGCTGTTTTTCCACATTGATCAATGGAAGAAGAACAGAATTTCTTCCGTTCAGAATCTTCTTTTGAGCATCCCCTGGTTGTTAAGCATGTTTTCTTGGTTGCCTTTAACAAGAGCTTATGGATGTCTATGAAGATCCTCAGCCATCCAAGTCATGGTTGTCCCAAAGATGCTTTTTCAGGAAATGAATGGATTTCCAGAAAACATGGTATATTCTCATTTCTTACCAGTTGGCTCCCAGGATGGGGATGGTTTAGGGAATTATTTCTTGGTCTTCTCTTTGTAGTATTCCTTGTTCTTGTTTCCTGCTGTGTCCTTCACTGCTTGCCCCTAATCACCTCTGCTTGTCCTAAACGATGTGGGCAATGTACTACAGAAGCTTATCCTCTGTCTCTTCAGTTGGGTGGTCATGCTCCTGCGCACTGCGTGGAGCATGAAAGGGGGGATTTTGATGACCAGGACTTAGGGGACAGTATCAATTGTGAATACATACAGATGGCCCCCTCTCTCTCTGGTCACTTGCAGAGTGCTGGATGCAGAGTCATGAAAGGACAGCAAGGACAGCACCCAATGTCCTAACCCACCCGAGAACATATGATATCTTTAGGGAAACACCGGAAAGGGAACATGTTTAGCTCCTTCTGCTTTCTCCCTTCTTATCTACAGTGTGCCAGACTTACTGGATGAAATCTTTATCTTATGTGTGTCAGCTTTGCTGGATGGGTTGCTTATGTAATTAGAAAGAATAAATACAAGTATTTCTTGTCATTCGGGGCTTCTCTCATTTATAGGAATCCATCTCTATTCAGCTGAATAAAAACGTAAAGCTTGAAGGCAACTCCTGGTTTCCTGTATTTTTTTATCAAGCAAAACCTCAGAACCTGCATATCACTACAGGAACAGGGCAGAGAACATCCTGTAGCCAGAAGGCTCCACACCCATTTGCTCTACTCAGGTGACCCTGAGGACACGGAAAACCTCCAAATGGCCCCAACGACTCTTTAAAAGAAGGCAAATGACCAGCTTCCTGCAAGGAATATAAATCCTTCCATTCCCCACCATCTGGTCAGAGCTGAAGAAGCTTCTTGGATAAGAAGCAAAATGTCTTCAAAGAAAAACAAGAAAGTCCAGTTGCCTCCTGAAAAAGCACCTTCGGGACAAGAATTTACGGAAGTTCTGAAGCTACTCCCTTTTGAGTCAATCAGCAGAGATCTACCAAACTGCAGTATAGAACAGTGAAAGAGAGAGAGAATAGTTTAAGGGCCCATCTGCTTGAAGAACAGCTTTTTTCCATATGAATTTGCCTGAAGTGCAATTTTTTATCTAAGGCCCATCTCTAGATATCATAATAATCTCAGGTATACCAAACTATATCTGTCATTAAATGTATTGTAGGACCAAATAATATCTGACAGTAAATATACCACTGTGTTGTGTAAGACTGCTATAATCCAGACTCAAAGAGGTGATTTGGCATGCCTGAAGGTAATTGCCTCCTACCAGTTGATAAGTCTTTTCTGGGCTTTTGCTGTACCAGTGAAGATGTGTTTGATTTAATGTGGTGCCAACAAGTACAGTGTGGACAGTTTATGCCTGATCACCTTCTCCCCTCTGAATCTGGGTTGCTGCTTTGCCTCATTATTTAATAATCTTTTTAAAAAATTCATTTTAGCTGTTGTATACAGATAGTCCTTGACTTACGATCAATTGCTTAGCAACCATTCAAAGTTCTGACAGACATACATGGGGGGGCGGCTTACAACCTGGTTTCAAAGATCCAACGGTCAATCCCCACACAGTCACATGACCACACTTTGGGTGCTTGGCAACCGGGTTACATTTACTGCCATTTGCAGCATCCCATGTTCACGTGACCACATTTTATGACTGTTTGACCAAAAACCAGCCCTTACTTTCAGTTTTCAGCAAAACCAGCTCACAGCAAGCCACGAGTTTGCCCTGTTGGTGCAGTGGTTAGAGTGTAATATTGCAGGCAACTCTGTCCACAGCCTGGAGTTTGATCCTGATGCCTTCTATTCTTCCGAGGTCAGTAAAATGAGGACCAAGATTGTTGGGGGGGGGAATATGCGAATAATGCTTTTACATTGTAAACCGCTAAGAGACTGCTGTAAAGCTGGAAGTTTTTAAGAAGAGACTGGACAGCCATTTGTCTGAAATGGTATAGGGTTTCCTGCCTGAGCAGGGGGTTGGACTAAATGACCTCCAAGATCCCTTCCAACTTTATTGTTGTTGTTGTTGTTATTATTATCTAATTTTATACTATATCAGATTAAATAGCACTGAGATCCCTAAGTCAGGGCCAAGTCTCCAAAAGCCCAAAGGAACCTAAAGGATGGCATAGACAAGGCCAGACAGGCACCTCATGACATCAACAGCCAACCGAAGGGACTTACATACTTGCATCAAATGTCATTATCCAACAGATGCAAACTGTCCATTGCAATAAGCTCATGACGATGTGATGGCACTGAAGTTGCTAAGTTAGTAACATGTTTGTTAAATGAACCTGGCTTCCTCATTGACTTTGCTTGTCGGAAGGTTACAAAGAGGGATCACGTGACCCCAGGACATTGCAACCGTCATAAATAAGTGCTATGGAGTGGCATATAAGCCTAAAATTCTATTGCTATTGCTATGAGTTCACTTAATGGCCATTGCAAAAAAGATTGTAAAATCACATGGCTGACCCGATTTATGTCTGTCATGTCTTATGGTGGTGATGGGCAGGCTCCATTATGGTTGTAACTCGAGGACTACCTGCAGGCAGAGGGATCAGAGCTCCTTATGTCATGAATGATCATTTCCCTTGCACTACAGATAACAACGATGAGAATGAGTTGAGAAGTTGACATTGTATAGTTACCAAATAGCAAGCAATACACAATCTTGTGATGTATGCCAGCACTGTGTGGAGTTAGTCAGCCCAATATCACAATTGCATCATGTAACATGAAGGTTGCTACAGGAAACATCTCTGATGCCAGCAAGACTTCCTCCTCATTAATTAAAGAATGGAAAACTGGCTCTTTATAAGATCAATAATAGGCTCCGATTTAATCCTTATTTCTATCAATGTTTCTGGGCTTCATGTGAGCCCCACGTGAATTTTTAGGAAATGGAAACAAAGAAGAATTACAGTCTTGTGATTCATTCAGGAGCAAATCTAGCTACGCAGATCTTTTAACAGGACAATTGGAATAGTGTAGAGCAGGGGTAGGCAACCCTGGCTCTTTTATGACTCGTGGACTTCCTACCCCTGGTATAGAGCATTTAGAACAAGGGGTAGAACAGTGTTTCTCAACTTTAGCAACTTTCAGATGTGTGGCCTTCAACTCCCAGAATTCCTTAGCCAGCCATGCCTGCTAGGGAATTCTAGGAGCTGAGATCCACACATCTTAAAGTTGTCAAGATTGAGAAACACTGGTGCAGATGAAGGAATTCTTAAGTGAGCAAGCAAGCAAGCCAGACAGCCATTATGTGAGCATACCAAAAACATGCTTCCAAAATTCGAACTGTGTCCATTGACTCAAACATTGCCCCAAGTTCATAATGCATAATGTATAAAAGGGATTTGCTGAACCACACTAGTGATCTGTAAAATGGCACAAATCTAAAAAATTGACTTACCCTTTCGCCTCGATCGCCTTTTGGGCCTTTCAGCCCAGGCTGTCCAGGAGAACCAGGAGTGCCCTGATGGAAAGCACAGACATTAGAACTGGGTTGGTCATCCTGGGCTGTTTTAAGAAGTGTGGACTTCAACTCCCAGAATTCCCCAGCCTGAATGAAGTCCACACATCTTAAAACAGCCCAAACTGAGAAATATTGCATTAAAAGTTACATTGCTTATGAAAAGCTGTATTCTCTGACAGCTCCTTCAGCAATAATTATGTCTTATGTTTTATCAATACTCAGTGGTTTACCAATGAATTCACTACTGTAATATAAACAATACTATTGTAATATCACAGAATCTCTTCCATATTAATGCAGAGTGCTGGATCCTTTCATAGGTAGAAAATATTGCCTTTTGCAAAACAAATAGATCACACATTTATCTTGCCTGGTTTTAACATAACCTGCAAGCACCATTGCCCCTATTTATTATTATTATTGTTCTTATTGTTCTTATTATTTATGGCATTTTTATTACAAATGCTGACTTTACACAACATGGGGTGCTTTTTTTCTAGCCTAACTTTATGTCAAATAACTAGCAATCCCTCAGCATTGCAGAAAAAGTACAGGTACTCCTCAACTTACGACCATTCGTTCAGTGACTGAAATTACAATGGTGCTGAGTGAAGGGACAAATGACCTGTACGCAAAGTTGCAGCCATTGCAGCGCTCCTCCAATCACATGATGAAAATCCATGCACTTAGCAATCCACCCACTTTTACGACTGACCGCAGGAACATTGCAACTGCCCCTACCAGGCTGCCTTTCCCCCACATTCCTCTTCGAAGGGCCCCAGAGGCCTTGGGCCTCCTCCCTGTCCCAGCACACCTTGCTCTACGGACCCTCTCCTGAAGGTTGCCTTTCCAAAAGAGAAAGTCAATGCAATGTGTGGCCTTCCTATTACAGAAGCCCCCTCATGCCATTCCAGCCGCTGCTTCTGCCAGAAGCAGCTACAATTCTCACAATCGCTCAGGAGGGCATGATTTTCCAAATCACTCAGCCTGGAGATTGCCCTAATGAGGCAGGCTTCCAGAATGGCCCCAGGTGGCCTCTGTAGGAAGGGTGTGCATTGCATTGGCTGGTGCTCTTTTGAAAAGGTTGGCTGCAATGGACTCAGTTGTGGTTGTACGTTGAGTAATACCTACAACTATATGGGTTGTATATCATTTGAAAAGTTAAACTATATCATGTGCTATTTTGTGCAGCTGCCAAAAAGGCCAACACAGTGCTGGGCTGCATTAACAGAGGGATAGAATCAAGATCACGTGAAGTATTAATACCACTTTATAATGCCTTGGTAAGGCCACACTTGGAATACTGCATCCAGTTTTGGTCACCACGATGTAAAAAAAATGTTGAGACTCTAGAAAGAGTATAGAGAAGAGCAACAAAGATGATTAGGGGACTGGAGGCTAAAACATATAAGGAACGGCTGCTGGAATTGTGTATGTCTAGTTTAATGAAGAGAAGGACGAGGGGGGACATGATAGCAGTATTCCAATATCTCAGGGGCTGCCACAAAGAAGAGGGAGTCAAGCTATTTTCCAAGGTGCCTGAAGGCAGGACAAGAAGCAATGGATGGAAACTAATCAAGGAGAGAAGCAACCTAGAACTAAGGAGAAACTTCCTGACAGTTAGAACAATTAACCAGTGGAATAACCTGCCTCCAGAAGCGGTGAATGCTCCAACACTGGAAGTTTTTAAGAAGAGACTGGACAGCCATTTGTCTGAAATGGTATAGGGTTTCCTGCCTGAGCAGGGAGTTGGACTCGATGACCTCCAAGGTCCCTTCCAACTTTATTATTATTATTATTATTATTATTATTATTATTATTATTATTATTATTATTATGTTGTTGTTGTTGTTGTTGTTGTTGTTGTTGTTGTTGTTGTTGTTGTGTCTGGTACAGAAAGGCAGAATCAGGGAGATCAAACTATTACAACTGTGCCTCTTTTCAAAAAGGAAAAGTTAACAGTAATGTTTTTAAAGCTTAGTAAAAAAAAAATCACTTTAATTTGACCTGAAAAGGCTCTCAACAAGTGGGTGAAAAAGGATTGCCTACCTGTACTCCAGGTGCTCCCATTGGCCCTGGGGCTCCCTTGGGGCCTGAAGATCCAGGTGGGCCTGGTGAAAAACATGTTAATGTATTTTAAGTATCTGCATATTACTTAATGCACATGTGTATTCTGATGCAAATTGCAATGCTGAATTAAAAGTTGTAAAATTCCAGACTTTCCTCAAGCCAATGATATCCTGATATGTTGGATTACAAATTCTGTCATTCCCAGCTGCCATGAGTCTTAGATGATTTAATTAACCTCTTTTGTCTAATATAACTGGAGGCATCACGCTGAAGAAAACTCTAGATCAGGGTAGGCAACCTTGGCTCATTTATGACTCGTTGACTTCAACTCCCAGAATTCCTGAGCCAGCATGGTTGAAGTCCACTAGTTGAAGTCCACGAGTCATAAAAGAGCCAAGGTTGTCTACCCCTGATCTAGATCATCATCTAGGGTTCACCTATCTGTTCTTTTTTGTTGGAGGAGAAATGTGGAGGATCTCCAAAAAGTGGTCTTTGGATCTCACCAAAAACAGCATAGGGAGAAGGATAGACAATGATCTTGACATGCTTGCTTTCTATTATGGATGTGTTTTGCCATTGTTGGTGCTTTCTTTCAGCTTCCAATACAGGTTCATTATAAGCTTTAAATTTCACACATCACTCTGGAATATCCATTATGGCTGATATGCAGGACTGGAACATCCACTAATGGTTGAAATGCAGAAATCTAAATGATAGACAACCAAACAAAGTTGCTGCTTCTTCATGACTAGGACAAGGATAGAAAAAGGCTTACTTTGATAGGCTGTTCCTATCCATCAAGGAATTGGTTTCACGTTTGATGGTCAGAACTTCAGGTTAATATTCCAATACTATTTCTCACTTGATATTTATATTTAGTAACATTTGACATTCCATATCATTTGAGCAGTTGAGAACAAATAGGATTTAGACCCTAGCATGCAATGAATGGAAACCTGTAACAATACAGAGATACCATACAATGGTATTTCACATTTAAAGATATAGTGGTGTTTGGCAATTTCACACAACATTCTAGAATAGAGTTCCCCAATGTTTCCAGCTTTTCAGACTGCGGGGGGTAGGGGTGGAGAGGGGATGTTTCTGCATATGAGGCCAGCAATTACATATGTGCAGCTCCATTTACAAAGCAGTGTGCACGTGCACCTGACACTCACTTAAATGGGCCACGCTCACACACTTGCCCTCTGCTCATTCAAGTGGGGATGTGCGTGCATGTGCACGCCGTCCGTTTCTGCTGCCCAGTTGCAAACCCCTCACAGCCCACTAGTGGGCCACAGCTCACAGGTTGGGGACCCCTGCTTTAGAATACCCATTTATGGTTGATGAGCGGGACTGGAGAAATTTAAATGATGGATAACCAACTCTCAAACTTTTAATTCCACTCATTTGCAAAAATAAACGAACTTGAAAAACCAATTTATTTCTGGAATTCTGGAACAGGTTTTGGCAAGAAGTAATAGAGCAGCCAGATTCATTTTACTTTATAATTTTTGAAAAATAAAAGAGCCTGAATTTTAAAAAATGGTGATACAGTAAGGACCTCTGAATTAGTTAAGGTTAGGGAGATTTACTGGCACAATTAAAGGTATTTTACACAGGCTAGGGGTATTAAACCTGAACAAAAGTTTACACCTCTAATTTGTTTTGATTTATGGCTGGAAAACAGCAGGAAACTGTTGTGATTTCTTTGCAATCTTCTACTGAAATCTGAATGTTTCAGGTTGTCCACACTCCTTCCTTGCTTTTAGGAAGCAGTGCCAAGAGTTGAACCTTGTGTTTCTGCAAGCAAAAGCAGGTGCTTTCCCCTTGAACTGGTGACAGATCCAGACTCCACCTATATAACTTGCCAGGCATAATTTTGGATCCCACTTCCAAATCTTTGCCCTAGAGAATTCTTGTGACTCCAGACAGGCTAGAACTTCCCGGCGTCTCTTTCCTAATAAGCGTTGAGTCCTTCCTGGCATGCAGCAGCTCACTGCTTGGCAGAAGGAGAAGGCTTATTTGGACTGATCTGCTTGTTAATGCTGCATCGTTAAGGGATTGCCTTCAAATGGCTTTACCCTACCTGGAAAAAAAAAGGGGGGGGGGAGTGATATAATTTCTTCCAGACACCGACTATTAATTACACTTGCCGATCTTTGGGGGGAGGGAGGGACTGGCGTGGGCTCCTTCCAAACTTAGCCTTAATTGTTTCAGTTGAAACCCCCAAGAGCTCCAGACACTCACCAGGGCAATTGAATCTGCCTTCATAATTAATGCAACCCTCATATATCAAAGTCTGGGATGAAATGAGCTGAAGGCTCAGTGCAGGAATGTGGTAATAAGAGAAAGAACGTCTTGTCATCCTGATGGGAGGTCACTTTTGAGTGCCTCTCCTGTGGACAAACCACTTAAGACGATTCTTGAAAGAAAGAAAGAAAGAAAGAAAGAAAGAAAGAAAGAAAGAAAGAAAGAAAGAGGGAGGGAAGGAAGGAAGGAAGGAAGGAAGGAAGGAAGGAAGGAAGGAAGGAAGGAAGGAGGGAGGGAAGGAAGGAAGGAAGCAAGGAAGAAAAGAAAGAAAGAAAGAGAAAGAAAGAAAGAAAGAAAGGAGGAAGAAGGAAGGGAGGAAGGAGGGGGGAGGGAGGAAGAGAGAAAGAAAGAAAGAAAGAAAGAAAGAAAGAAAGAAAGAAAGAAAGAAAGAAAGAAAGAAAGAAAGAAAGAAAGAAAGACATTATAGTTAGAAGTACAGGCCAGTCTAATGGAAGGAAGAGCTTTTATAACTATCATGATTTAATTCCTGATTGTTCACTGGACTGAAAAGGTTGCTGTCATTTGCGGCTATATGATCCTCTTTTCCCCCTTGTTCAATTTAGGGTTGGGCGTCTTTTGGGTAGCTGGAGTCAGTTCACAACTGTTATGGTTTGAGTTGGGGTGAGAATTTCAGTAGTTGGATAAGAAAGCAAAATGGGTGTGATTGGAATTACAGTTTGTAAGAAATCGTTTTTCTTTTCTATTATGTAAAGCAATCATAGGTAATCCATAGCCCACAGCTGCCTATGATTCCTGCAGATCCATTTTTGTAGGCATCCACCCCTCAAAGATTATGCTACCGAAATTTGGCACTTTAAAATGCACTTTACTTTGGCATTTTATTGTTTTGTCTTTTTTTTTTTTTTTACTAAGTTAAGACCCCCAAATAGGTTGTTTAAGCCTCTGGCAGGCTTAAAGTATATGCTTTGTACAAGAATCCCTCCTAACTGATAAACTAAAGCCCTCTTTCCCCCCCCCCCCATGTCAACTTCTCAAAGGAAATTGCAGGAGAAATTTATTTGTCCTTATTGCAAAACAGGGAGAGGGAATATTTTGTGTAGTACATTTACAGCTCGTGGACATACTCATAACATTACTGCCATAGGGTTACAAATGGCTCTGCTACACAAGCACTCACAGCAAATCATTTACCTGCTTCTCTAATCTGTAGGCTGTTCTCTTACCTCCCTATGGGGCAACAACATCACAGGCAGTCCTCAATATACGACCACAATTGTGACCAGAATTTCAGTTGCTAAGTAAGGCATTTGTTAAATGAATCATGTCCAATTTTATGATTCCCCCCCATGTTGTTAAGTGAATTACTGCAGTTATTAAGTGAATCTGGCTTCCTCCATTGATTTTGATTGTTGGAAACAGGCCTGGAAGATCACAACAAATGGCTGTAAGTTGAGGACTACTTGTATGCCAAAGAACAATTGTGTTAAGAGGCCAATCAATGAAATTTGCTGCAAGCTAGTTTCCTATTTTATTCTGTTAGTTTAAAAAAAACATTTTTAAAAAATCTGGAGGGACAGAAAACCTGGTCAGCATCAAGGTAAGCATCTGTTCATACTGGTGAACATGGATATGGTATTATTTATTCCTTGTGCAAAGCTGGTTTTAGGTTTTCATAGGACTCCAACCTCAAAATGTTTTAATTGCTAATACAGTAAATAATGTTTGATATATATATAATCCACATCAAGCAAAGCTCTTTGGGGGCCTCAATCTTTGTTAGGAATACAAAGGGATCCTAAGACTGAAATGTTTGGAAATGACTGCCTAATTTGTGGAAAGCTGGCAGAAAAATAAACCTGAAAAGTTTATAAAAACACTTCATAGTCTCAGCTTTGCTATTCTTGGTGACGGTGACAGTTGTCAACCCTTTAAAGTAGATCAGGTCAGAAAACCAATTGCACAAGTTTGACTGGAACTCAAGACAGGCTATTGAAATGGTATCTTAAAAAGCTGTGTTTTCCCTTCCTTTCTTCTTATAGTTAAGGCAGAGGCAGTTTGAGATTTTTTCTAATCCTTTCTTCAGTTCCTGGGCTTAAAATGTGCTTTATTTTTAACTGCTGCTGCATAGTTTCTCCAAGTTCATCTCAGTGGCTTTCCACAATGCTGAGTACAGCAGTGCTTATCGTATGAACAATTGTTAGCCAAAATTTTGATTCACTTTGATTCTCCAAACCAGAATTGATCAGACTTAGCATTTTTGAGATGCGTGGACTCCAACTCCCAGAATCCCCCCCAGCCACACATCTTAAAGTTGGTGAGGTGGGAATTGAAGTCCACGCTTCTTAAAGTTGCTGAGGTTGGCACACACTGCTCTAAACAAATGTGACTACTCCATCTGTAACAGAAGCCCTAGTTTTGTGGGGTATATCTGGATTTTTGAGAACACATGTGGAACTCATGTGGCTTCTGAGACAGGGAGGCTTTATAGTTGCCATTGGGTAGAAAATTAGTTGCGGTTCACTAATTTACCAAAAGGAGACATGAGAGTCCCTCTAGCCCCCACTTCTGTATGGGGTTGGATGTTTTCTTTCCCTGCTTAACTTTGTCTCTTTGGTGAGTGTACTCCAAACAAAGCTCCACGGTGCAGCTGTCATATTCTTATCACGCAAGAACACTTATACAGTCTTGCTGAGTCCTAGAAACATTCTTGAAAATAAAGATGATTGTTCAAGCTGCCACTTTGTTTGCTTCCCATTTATTTTTCCAACAGGAACACAGATGGGAAGATCGAGGGTTGGGTGTTAAAAAAAAAATCAGGTGTGTCAAGCAAACAGGTTCTAGAAGTGATTGTACTTGGAGTGTCAAACACAGTTGTTTTATTCCTCTGTTTCTATCAATCCATCTGTCTTACCTGGCAGCCCTATGGGTCCTGGTGCCCCACGAGGTCCTGGCAAACCAGCCAATATAGTGTCAATGACAGTAGATGCTAACTGTGACTCTCCATCTGTATTAGCAAGAACAGGAGGTAAGACATCATTGTTCTTGTTAAATGCATGTTACTGTATTTTGTGCCATCTGGTGATTTCTCTTGCAGACTAATAGAATTGGACAGAGTTGGACAGTCAGTCCTTCAGTTCCATTCCCTTTCAGTCCATGTTTTATAGTATAGCACAAGATGCAGCCATAGCATCCTGATTGTTTGCTGTCTACCCTCCAAGGAGAGGAAGCCCTGTGCTTCTTCAGACAGTTATTTGCATTGTTGATCATCTCTTACCATTAGAATAAGAATTTCTCCTAACATTGAGCCAAAATCTGTTCCCTGTAATTTGTCTTTAATTGCTTCTAGCCCTACCCTCCGGTGAAACAAAAAACAAGTCTGAACAATACTGGAATAATTACTAGCATGCATCTTTTCTATTTTTCCATTCGTTCATTGTCCTGCAAATTCACCCCATCTTCATTCTGCTCTTCCTGAATTCTGGCTTAAAAAGAACACCCAATGTTCATTTCCCAAATTAGTCAGGTAGGCAATAGTTCCTTTGACCCATCTGCAGCTTTTCTCCACCCTTTGTTATGGATCTGCTGGTATCCATTAATAAAATATTTAAAAACAATGATTTTCCTGCAATCCTACATGATGGTACTAAAGTTTTTTTTAATGCAGTATCTAAGTAATATACTCCACAACTCCCATGTTTTTCTATAATATTGAACTGCCTTACAATTTTGTACTGTCATGTTAAGACTGCTGGTTTCCCTTTTTCCTGCAGCATTTTATGAAAGTGTACAAGGGGCCTATTTTTTAAAAAAATGAACAAAAAGAACTTTACTGTTGGAGGGTGTTCCAATTTTTTATTTTAATACAGGCAGTATGGGCTAATGATTTAGCAACTGTTTGAAGTTATGACAGATTCCTCCCCAGAATTATTTATAACCCATTTTTAAAGTTCTGATAGCTGCACACACACATGCAGTCAAATGGTTGCAGTTTGGCCCGTTGGCAACTGACTTGCATTTACAGCTGTTTCCAGTCTCGAGGTCACATGAGTGTAATTTTTAGCAGGTTTTGCTGATTTCCGGCATTTACCTCCTATTCCCGGCAAAAACCCAACCATTTGGAGAAAATGGGTTGGCTTAATAACCACCAAGTTTACTTAATGACTGCCGCAAAAAAAAAGTTGTAAAATTGGGTGCATCTGTGATCTACTCTACTTAAGACTGCCATAATTTACAACCATAACTCTAGGCTCAATTATGGCTGTAAGTCGAGGACTATCTGTAATGTGTATGTTGAAGCCAATAAATTCTGAAAGAATTTGCTATGCTCCCTTGTTCTTCTGAATATCTCCTTCTTGTCCTTCTGGTTTATTTATAATATATTGGTAAGGAAGCTAAGGATGAATGAACATGCTGGAAACAGGATAATTAATTGGACAGAGTATTACCTTGGTGTTTTCCCTTATTTATTTCTCCTTTTTAAAAGCAACCATGAACATTCAGAGAAAATATCGTTCTTTCTTTCTCTCCCCTTTCCAGAATGAAATCTTCAATAGTGTTGGAAAAAGAACATTGGAGAGAGATAAGCTAAAGTAAAACTGCAGAATATAAAATAATGAAACGGGTATGTGACGAGAAACAGGGACACAGCTCACAGGGACACAGCACATGGATCCAGGAGAAGAATTTATAGGACCTGAAGTACAAAGTAAAACAAAGGTCTGGGCCATGAGATGTTTACTGAGATGGTCAGGCTATATGCAGTCCAACAATTCCCAAATTCAACTTTCCCAACTTAGTGTCCCTTCAGATGTATTAGAACTACAACTCCTACAATTCTCCCAGCCTTTGGGAACACTGACTGGACACTACTAAGAAATCCTTAAACCAGGAGTCAACAGCATCTTCAAAAAGCACACCGTATCGTGCTTCTTCTAATTTTAAAAATTAAAAATGCCAAACTCTTACAAGATCTCATGTCTGAACAGAGACTTTTCAAGATTTGGCTGTATCAGGTGAAAGTGGATACTGCAAAATTATTATTGTCATCACCAAGCGATCATTACCATCATGATCCTTGACCACCATCTAGTGGCACTGCAGATGCTGCAAAACCAACTTTTTCTTCCTGCTCCTAAGTTAGGGGTTCTCAACCTTGGCAACTTTAAGACTTGTGGACTTCAACTCCCAGAATTCCTCAGCCAGCAAAGCTTGAAGTCCACAAGTCTTAAAGTTACCAAGGTTGAGAACCCCTGTCCTAAGTAGTAAAAAAGGAATGTATCAATACTAATGGGAACAAACCAATATCAAAGTTTTATTTATTGATGATTATGAGGTAAAGTAGAACAGGTCAACATGTGCAAATAAAAAGAAGAATATTGCCAAGTATTGAAACCAACCAAAGAGCAAGTTAAACTATTTGAGTTACTAAAAATAATATTTTCCCTTTTTTCTCCCAACAACACAAAGAAGCAGTGATTTAAGCCAAAGAACTATAATCCTGTAAAGTGATGTCATTTAAACTGACTTGAGGTTGACACCTTCCAGCTATAGCTGTCATCAAAAAGCTGCCCACTTTCATAACCCAAAATAGCTTAAAAATGCTTTTTGCTAGACTGGTCTTCTCATACTGGATGCCTTGGAATTCCCTGACAGTAGAAACTTTTCATAGCAATGGCTCAGAATGATGGGAGCTAGGTCTCAATACACCTGGAGCACTCCTGATGAAAGCAGAAAGCAAAAAACAGCTTCGTGCAGAAAATCTCTGAAAAAACAAGTTGATCCAGGGTTAGGAAGATAGAAAAACTATTGATGTTTTTGGACGGTTGGAGGAGATTCCTGAGAATACCATGGACAGCCAAGAAAACAAACAAATGAATCCAGAATTCTCATTTGAGGCACAAATGACAGGCTCAAATTATAGGACTTCAGATACCTTATACAAATATCTATTCCGTTGAGAAGTCCATAATGGGGGGAAAGGGGGAAGGAAGAAGACAACAGGACGACCAACAGCACAATGCCCCACTGGAAGATCTAGAAGACTAGGTTAGGAACATCATGCAAAAAAAAATCTATCTATGTGGTTGCTAAGAATCAACACTAACTTCAAAATAATCATCAAAGCACATCATCATAATCACCAGTGGTTTGCCGCTAACAGTAGCTTTTTCACCATTATCTAGGTTCTACTTCCCTCTGCTGTTAGTAATTTGGAGCTGCAACTTAAAGTTTTGCAATAGGTTCTGCTTCCCAAAAGTTTGTTTCACCCCTCTGGGAAGAGTTAATCTGGAATTTGATGAAGATGACAGCTAAGGACTAACTTTGCAGACCAAAGGCCATGAAGCTGAAGTGGCCAAATAGATCTGGTGAGAAATCCACAAGTAGCAGGACCAAAAGCTATAAATTAAATACATTCAAATACTTGAAAGGAGTATAACATAGGAGATGAAGATCTCTTCTCTAAACTATTCCAAAATACAGTTCACAGAATAATGAATTTAATTTATAGGAAGATAGATTCCAGTTAAATATGAAACTTCCTAATGCTAAGGGCAATTTGAAACCAGAACCAATTACCCAGAGAGATGATAGATTATATTTGAAGATTTGTGGGGGGAGGGGTGTTCAGGGAGACATTGAACATCTCTCTGGAAGTTTTAATTTGGATTCCAGCACTAAGGAGGGGGTTGGATTTGATGGCTCAAGTATCAGTTTCCTAGGATTCTATCAAATCTGGAACTTCTATTTGGGTAATGCAACAGTCTTCATGAATCAACAATGTCAACATTGGTCTTAGTTTTTCAATACTTCTGTATTCTGATGTTAGCTGCCTTCAATGGTCAAATAAAAATAAAAAGGACAGAATAAATTGAATAAATAAAATAGGTTAAATAAATGTGAATAAATAACCAAATATATAGAAAACAATTTGCCTAATCCCTTTTCAAAATTGCTTATGCAAAGTTTCGTGGATATATTCAGGACTGGCCCAAATATTAGGCAAACCAGAGCAACGTCAGCCTCATTAGACAGATAAGGCCAAGAAATCACAGGAAGGTTAAAGCTATCTTTATTGAGATTGGCTACAGTAAACAAATCATGCAGGTCTGATTGTGCTGGACCTTCTCCTCCTTTTTATGGTTCAATGAATTGTGCCCCTTTTGCCTAAGCAACAGAAATTGCATATCTCAAGCAAGGTCATCTTCCTTACTCTCGCCTCTCAAGAGATAGACAGGGACAGACAGTGAGTATGGGGCAAGTTCTATCTTCCTAATCTGCAGCAAAGGCTTTACTACACTCAAGGTAATGTTCGTGCCTTTCTAGAATAACTTGCCACCCCAGACATGCCCAAGCCATGTTGCTCTGAGATGATCCTTCTGGAGATGCCTTGGGAGGTGGCTATCATGTGTACCCGCATAGGCAGCCATTCTGGAAGCCTCACAAAGTGTGCTTCAGAGGCCAGCTCGGTGCTGATTTAGAGGATAAAAGTGGTCTTCCAGTTGATGGAAGGGGCAAATGAGAGGGAAATAGGGGAATCATGGCATATCCTCCTCCCACCCATGCAGTCTCTCCAGTAACCTTTAAGGTATATCTTATAACTACAATCATATTTTTTGTATTTGTCCTAAATGACCGATATTGAAATCAGTATGTTACATAGTCTCCATCTTGGTCGCTCTCTCTCTTTCTCTCTCTGTCATACTTTTTTTAACCACCCTTCAGCCACAAGGGTTGGGAACATGTTGTCCTCAAGACAGCCTTGAAACTCAGATTGTTTATTAATTAATGTATTAATCAAATGTATATATCTCCCCATCTGCCAAAAAAACTCTGAGCAGCAAACAATGATAAAAATAAAATGCAAATTTATAGTTAAGAATAAATAGGTTGAAGCTCCTTAAAAAATCTCCATTTTAACATCCAGGCACACCCACATTTCTGTCAATCAGTGGGCAGCATGATAGGCATTCTAGCCCAAAATTTTTAGGATGGCCACTGTCCCCTCCCCCGTGGTTTTCTTTCCTTGCCCTTCTAAACAGTCCTGAACATTTATTGTTTTTCCAATGGGGATCATCTTTATCCAATCACTTGATCATTTTAGCTCCTCTATCCAACACTTTTTTTTTTTTACTTCAGAAACCACTGGGATGATATTTCTTTTTGGAAAGAGAAGGCTTAGAAGAGAGTTGTTCAAGGTACCATGATGCAGAGCAATATTTTTCAACCTTGGCAACTTCAATCCCAGAATTCCCCAGCTGTCCACACATCTTAAAGTTGCCAAGGTTGAAAAACACTGATGTAGAGAGTAAGGAGGATGACCTTGAGCCTGGCTACACGTCTTGCGTATCTCCATCAAGATCCTCTTCCTTACTCTCTGCACAGAGCTCACGTGCTTGCCCTTTCTCTAGGTTCAGGTTACACATAGAGGAAGAGAATAAAAAAATCAAAAGAAGGCTACTCTTCCATCTCTTCATTCTTGTTATGCTTGCAGAAACTCAGAGAAGACAGGATTGTTGGAAGTAAGAGGGATAGCATAAAACAAGACGGCAGGGAAATGTCAGAATGGTCAATAATGACAAGAACTTCAACATATGCCCATCAACAACTACCTATGTGGCCATCCCTCATTCAACAATTGTTTTTTGCAATAGTAAGTTATATGTATTTTTTTCTTTGTAATTATTTATATAGCTCCTGTTTTTTATTCAGGAGCTCAAGACACTTCCCCCTCCTGTTTCAGCAACCCTGTGAGGGAGGTTGAGTTGACAGTGAGGAACTGGTACCAAGGAGATTCCATGGCTGAGGAGGGGCTTAAACCTGGGTCTTCCCCCCCCCCCCAAAGTTCAGGACTTTCACCAGTATACCTCAACAACTCTTTATGTGCATATACAGTTTACTGGGTATGCATTTCTTTTTCAAACCATGTGTAAACCTACTTTCTTTTTCACCATTGGGCTGCAGTGAGTAAAGAACTCCTTGTTGAAATGTTAACGGGAAATTTGGAGATGCTGGAGGTCCCGGTGGCCCTGGTGGTCCAGGAATCCCTGTCTCACCAGTATATCCTCTAGGTCCTGGAGGTCCAAGTTGTCCTAGAATTCAGAGCAAAGAAAGAGTCAGGATTCCTCAGAGCACTGGAAGTGCATTAGTTTTGCTGAGGATTAAGCTGAGCCTTAAGGCATCTGTCACGGAGCCTGTTCCTTAATGCAAAAAATCTTGCTTGAAATATGTGAAACATTGATAAAGGAAGGACAACTTTCTATCACAGCTAAGGCATGGCCAAGCATGAGTCATTCCATCCCCCCCCCCCAGTCTATCAAACCACTTCCTCCCAACATTGGATTATCAAGCATAAATATTTTGCATGCCAATTCTAGACATTGGTGGAGAAAGTCCTGGCTGTGAGGAGGAGACCAGAGCAAAAGAATATTAGTGTGTCCAGTTGAGCTACAAAGCAACTAAGAACCAAGGAATAAGCCAGCTTGTAAAAAAAAAAAAAGTCTAAATGGTAGAGGAATGTATACCAACTTGAGGAGAATTGGCTGCTCAAGTAAGCTTCAATTTGAAGAGGAACTTTTCTTAGTCCTCTCCAAAAAAACTGAATGGCTGGCCTGGGTGGGGAAGCATCCTCAGTCCAGCATAAAAGGTTGCAAAGAACTATACAGGTAGTTCTTGATTTACAACCTTTATCTTTAATGACCATTTGCAGTCTCAAAAGAGGTGCTTTTCAACCCATAGAGCACTTCTAGCCATTGTAAAAAGCTGTACTGCTCTCCCCCCAGTCACATGACCACATGTTGGGTGCTTGGCAACTTGTTTGCATTTACATCTGGTTGCCATGTGCCCTCTTATGGTGCAAGGAGGCAAAATCCTCTCTTATGCTGGAGGAATGGACTTCAAAGCTGGTAAAAATATTAGCAGAGAGAGGGAAGGCACATTCAGATCTGAAAGATTACTATTACTACAAAAGTAGTTTTAGTATTTATAACTTTGGTTTCCAAGTCTGGTCTACCTTGAAGAGCTGACATCAGTCTTCCAAGTCTGAAAGCACCTCCCCCTTCCTATCTTTATCTACAAAAGAATTAGGGAGGGTCAAGCCTAAGACCTTTTCTCAAATTACATTTCTGCCTGGGAAAGTGGAAGTTGTATCTGAAGAACAGTAGGTTGTAGAAAAATGGTGCCATGTAAATAAACATGGTAACTCATCAGTTGACTTGTTCCCAGATATGTAACAGTATAAGTATGCCCAGAAATTGGACAGAAAACATTTCTCCAAATTTGAAAGGTATCACATGGCATCTTCTTACTTGGTATATTCCAGTTGTTTAGACTTCACAGTCTAAACAACTGGAATATAGGGAGAAATTCGTGAGTAAATCTCATATGCAATTTTGCAATTCCAGCGATCAGGGCTTCTAGGTCTTAGCTCATCCAAGCTCACTCTGAACAGTTCAGAACCAGTTACATTTTTTTCAAGGATGGAGTGCTTTCTACATTGGTAGGCAGTGAAAGGTGAAGGGGCAGTGATACAGGACAATCTCACTAAGGGTTTTTGACCATATCAGCTCAGAAGCTGCAGGGAATAAGCACGAAACAGGATGTTCCTCCATCACCTAGAGAGCTAAGCAGGAGAAGTGTAATAAGCTGTGAGAATAACCTTGAGGAATAAGAGGAAGAGTTGCAACCAAGCAGTAATGTTAAAAATGATCAATGCCCCCCCACTTCTATCACCTGTATTGAGTGCCATGCAGATTTTAAGCACAAAACTGTTCTAAAAAAATAAAACATACTCCTACTGATGAGAAATTGTTGCCTTTGATGATGCATGTGATGTTCATTAATAAAATGAGGACCTATGATGAATCATGTATTCTTAAATGGAATAAATTACAGAGACCTGTTTTTCAGTTTTGGAAACAAACTGCTTTAATAACATTGGGATTAGAAAGGATAGCCAAGAAGAAAACTCAATTCAGCCATCAAGACTGAAGATTTGTGTTTGAGTGTGCTGGGCTCCAGGTCCCTGCAATCCCTTCCTATAATCTAAATCACTGTGCTGATGAGGACTATGGGAATATGGTTCATCTGGAAGCTACAGAATTGCCACGTAACATGTAGCCCAATTTCAAGTATCTTCATGAAATCTGCCAACTCAGGCTCCATATTGTCCTCCCATAAGTGTAGCTGTTTCTCTCTTCCACTCACCTGGTGATCCAGCTGGTCCTCTTTCACCAATCTCTCCCTTTTCCCCCTTTGGGCCTTGCAGTCCTGGTCTCCCAGTTGGCCCTGGTAGCCCTAAAAATACAAGCATAAACACTTTGGTTCAAAGGGAAAGCAACAGTGTCTAACAACAGGAGTCAGTTTCATGTTGTCACAGTGGTTAGAACGCAATACTGCAGACTAATTCTGCTGACTGCCAGGTGTTCAATCCTCACGGTGTAGGTGGTGTAGGGTTCCTGCCTGAGCAAAGGGTTAGACTAGAAGACTTCCAAGGTCCCTTCCAATTATTATTATTATTATTATTAGTAGTAGTAGTAGTAGTAGTAGTAGTAGTACTAGTAGTATATGCTGACTATGTAAAGCTGCTTAGATAGGACTGTAAAGCACTGTGAAGCAGTATAGAAGTCCAAGTGCTATTGCAATGCTTACAAATATAGTTATGTGTCTATATGTATCTTTATTACAGTCAAAAAAGTTGAATGAGAAAGCAACATTTAAATACCTAATTAAGCAGTCTAACTATAAGATATTCATTAATAGGAAACTGCTCATAACATATCAAGAATAATAATTCACACCTTCCTAATTGGTTCACAAACTGTGTTCTTAATTGATAAACACTGCCAAAAATTCCGCTGCAGCAGGGATCTCCTTGAAATTTCTGTCCCAAAATAAACATTTTACATATTCAGCATGAGATCAGCTTGCAACTATTTTTAATAAGACCCAGATCAAGTCTAAGATAAGCCTTTTTCTCCCACCACTCTCAAATAATTACAATGGGTCCAACACATATTTAAGTCTGAGAGATAATATGAAAAAAGAGGCAAAGCTTGAAAAAAATTGTCTGTGTTTGGCATGGAGAAGAAAAGACTGGAGGAAGACATGATGGCTGTCTTCAAATATTTGGAGGTTGCCAGGTAGAAGATGAGACATACTTTTTAAGAGTCCTTCTGGAAGACAGGTCACGATAGGTTTAAATTACAAAAAAGTACATGTTGGTTGGATATTGGGAAAACATTCCTAAAGATATGGGATATTCAAAAATAGATCAACCATTTGGAATTTCTCTTCCTTCACTGAAAGTGCTTAAATTGAATCTGAATGACTCTGTCGGGGTACTATAGTAAATGGATTCCTGAACTGGATAGGACTGGATTACATGAGCCTTAAAGCCACTTCAAATTCTGTGATTTTCCAGAACAAAAAGTAAATCAGACCTTGCTAGTAGCTATGTATACAAAACATGCTTAACCAAGTTACTCAAAATCTTAGTGGCTCCATTTGCATAGCAACTAAGGCAACCATTGCAAATAACTAAGGTGATTTTTATGTAAGGGTTTGGTTTAGTGAATGGAGACTTAAGCACATTGAGTGAACCCAGCCAGTTTATGGTTCATAAAATGAGTAAATTCCATCACTAGCTAAGTACATTGAGCAACTGTATGTAGCTATTTCTCAAGCAAGTGTTTTCAAATGCGTTGAAAAAATATAGATGATCTGATTATTGTTAAGAAGTTAAGACATGAGATGGATTAGCTGATGCCTGTTCCAAACTAAATTCATTCTGTGAAGAATAAGTGAGGCCAATAAATCCCACACAGTCTGTTTCTCCACGGATATAATGGATATTTATTATATACAATAATAGTCAGTGATCTTAAGCATGACAAAACTAAAGGAATGCCTGTATGCCATTAATTAATGCTTTGCTAAATTAAAAAAAGGTTGCATTTAAAAATAAGATTTGCAGATCAAATAATTACTGTACTTTGAAAAAGTAATATAATTTGCAGTGAGGAAATTAAACTTTCCTTCCTCATTCATTTTCCCCCTGTAACCTCTCCCCTCCCCCTCACAATTACCTCCATCCTGAAATCCCATTTCTCTTGCCCTGTTTCCACATGTAGCCACCTTAATCATCCTTGAATCCTTTTTCCCAGAGAACTCCTGTTTTCTACTCTTTTCTTTCTGCACTGCCTTCCCTGGAAGATTTCTCCCTAAGACCATTTTTCACTTAATTAATTTTACCCCTTCTTTTCCCTTTTCCAGCCCTTCCCTGTCACTCAGACAATCTTCTTCTACCAGAGGATGGGAAGAGAGAACAAGTGCTATTACATATATAATGAGAAATTACCACTAACATCCTAACATCATTATTACTGGTGGAAGGAAAGCTTGAAAGAAAGACTTCCTCTGTCTTTGATCACTCATTTCCGAAGCATCTCTCCCTCCCTCCCTCCCTCCCTCCCTCTCTCTCTCTCTCTCTCTCTCTGTGTGTGTGTGTGAGAGAGAGAGGGGGGGGAAGACAGAGACAGAGACAGAGACAACAGAGTAACAGGGAAGTGATGGCCATATACTTGCAACCTATCCATTACTATTTCAACCAAGGGAAACTGGTAAAAGAGGTCAAGTAGCATTGGTCATTGGGATAAAAGCAGCATCACAGTCCCATGACACAAGACTCACGTCTTTTATGATGACATCATAATGACACCATGCTCATGATATTATGCAGAGGTCCAAAAGGAGCAGTGTGATGCTGCTTTCATTATTTTGATAAAAGTGGCCGTAGTTGTGGACATCCATGTCTCTAGACATTGTGAATTAGTGAATATTGGGAACAGCTTATTTGCAGAGCTGACTGCATAGGGCAGGGGTGTCAAACTGCCAGCCTGCAGGCCGGATGTATCATGCTGAAACCGTGCCCACCCTATTGCTGGCAATGGAAAAAGAGTTGCGATACATTGCGACACGTCATGTGACGTTGCAAGTTTGACATGCCTGGCGTAGGGGAAGACTTCTCTCTTTATGAAGATCCAACAGGATTTCCCCTTTTCTTGGACAATGTCTAAACATACTTTTTTCAGAAAGGTTGGTTACTTACTTACTTAAATAAGTAAGATACTTGTATAGCAAATGATAATGCTATAACTAATGATTAAATTTCTTGGCGTGAGCCCAGACATAATGTTATTTGATTGAAATAATGAACCACAAATTCAATGCAGAAAAAAGACAGAATTGGCCTACTAGGAAATACATGGCATTTCCCATTTTTATGAAAATCAGATGCCCAGGAAGAGAACACAAGGCAATCTGCTCACCAACAGGTCCCATTGGTTTCCTCAGGGCTGTTCCTGGATTAGCTAGGGGAATAGCATCAGGCACCACATCATCATACCAAGTGGCTGTAGTTCTTGTCATTGGAAGATCATTGTCTGAAGGTGAAGCTCGTTCTGCAGCCTCAAGCAAAAGGATCTGGATGGAAAACATAATGGTCAAAACAAATTGTATATAAGAAAGTGACATGGAGGCAATCATACCAAGTCATTTTGAGTAGGACATGGTGTTTGAATGAAAATCAGGACCATGAACAGCTCCTAATCAGTCCTTGAGTACTGGAGCAGCTGGATTAATGTTGTCCCAGCAGAAAATAGGAATTTCTCTGAAATAGTATTTGAATCATTAGCTCAAGGGATGGTGTCCTCGAGAAAACTTTGGATCCCTGGGTTACAGTCTTTAGTACCTATAGGAAAAACTTCTGGGGCAGACAGGCTGCACCTTGCAAAACCTAAGAAGAATATCTTTGGAAAACATATTGTTGAAGTCATCTGGAGGGCTAGGGGTTCTATTTCTTAGAACCACACTTAAAACACAAGTCTAAAGTTAGTATACTGTATCTTACATACACCAAGACAGGGGTCCTCAACCTGTGGGCCGTGAGGAGTTGCAACTGGGCTGTGGAAATGGCCGGCAAGCGGGTGCACGTGCATGCATATCTTCAGTTGTGCGAGCAGAGGTGAGCATCAGAGAGCATATGCACATGCGCTCCATTTAAGTGAGAGGCAGGAGCATTTGTATGCCATTCATGCAAATAGAGCTGTGCACACACACACACACTTGCCAGCCACGTGCGCAAACTCCACCCCCACCGCCAGTCCACAAAAATGTAAATGTTGGGGAACTCTGCACTAGGAGATACAGCAGAGAAATTTTTAAAAGAGCATTACTAAAGGGCTCAGATGCCTGTATGGACAGCAAACAGGCAAACCTAAAGGAGAATAAAGATGACATTGAAAGTATTACAGACACTAGCTGGGATGGATATCATAATTGGAATACTGTGCAAGAAAGATTTAATTTGTTCAGAAGAAACAGATCCGACAAAAGGAGAATCTCATTGTATATAAAGACACATTTATACAGAAATTAATAAGTCACTGGGAGTTTGGCAGCAAATAAATTTAATAACAACAACACATCAGGGAGGAAAACCCTGTTGAAAGTGCTTGGGTAAATATTAAGACTGAAAACAACAAAACAAAAATGATGTTGTGGGCATGTACTACAGGCAATTCAACCAAGCAAAAGATACAGGTGAAATTTTTGCAGACTGGATGATCAAGATATCCAGGAAACACTTTAGTGAAAATGAAGGATTTCAATTTCCTTGACATCACTTGGAATCATACTCTGCAGTAAGTGGGAGATCCAATAATTTCTTGACATATCTTGTAGACAACTGCAGTGGAGAAAGATCTAGAGAATCAGCTATACTGGACTTAATACTTACTAACAAGGAGTAAGTGGTAAAGGAAATGAAAGTGGTAAGAACTTTGAGAATGACCATATACTCCTAGAATTTACTACAGCTTAGGCAGCTGCAAATGTTTTCTACATAACTTACTAACCTTGTTTGGTAGTTTCTAGAACACAGAGCATAGAATCATAGGGATGGAAGGAACCACAGAGGTCTTCTAGTCCAACTCCCTGCTCAAGACAAGAGATGTTACCATCCCAGTCAAATGGTTTGTCCAGTCTATTTTTGAAAACCTCCAGTGATGGAGCACCCACATCTCCTGGAGACAAGCTATTCCATTGATTAATTGTTCTCACTGTTAGAAAATTTCTCCTTACTTCTTCTTCTTCTTGTTGTTAATTGCGAAGTCGTGTCTCTGACCCATCGCGACCCCATGGACAACGTTCCTCCAGGTCTTCCTGTCCTCTACCATCTTCTGGAGTCCATTGGTTTCTTTTAATAAGTTTTCACCCATTACTTCTTTTCCTGCCCTCTAGTGGCTTAGGTTAGAGAATAAGTAAATCCCCTCTTCTCTATGACAGCTCTCAAGTACTGGAAGATAGACATTACGTCCCTCCTAATCCTTCTCTTCTATAGGCTAGACATAACTAGCTCTCTCAACCATTTATCATGTGATTTAGCCTCCAGACCCCTTATTAAATTAAGTCTGCATTTGTAGGCACATTTATCTATAAGAAAGCATAATTTAATTCACTGGGACTTATTTCTGAGTAGATGTAGATAAGACGGCATTTCATCTCACATAGCTGTTAACAGTTATTAAGAAAAATGTATTTAAATTAAATGTGTGGAACGAAACACTCTATTTTGCTTGAAATAAATAAGCACAAGCCTTTTAATGATATGGGGGAAAGTTATAATTTGGAGCCTGGCAGAGAGAGAGAATTATATTACAAAAAAAGAGCGATCATGCAAAAAGCATGTGGTCGTTTAGCAATCACACATGGAATCAATCATAACTAGCATTTGTGTAATCTCATGTCCTCATATCCAGGACACCACAGCCTATGCCTTTCACTGGGATGCATGATATCAAATCAGATAACTGCAAGTTTTCAAAGAGTGGTCCAAACCTTAAATTTCTAACAGACTATTCATAATCCACCATGGATTTTGCTAAAAGCTTATAGCAGATCGGACAATAAAAAACTGGGCTCCAGAGAACCTGACAAATATAGATAGTCCTGGACAGATTATGCATTGTGAAATCTAATACCTAAGTATAGTTTTAAATAGCATATACTGTATACACTACATGCAGCCATGTACACACAAGGCTTCATGGTTGGTCAAGTGCTGGTGGCCTTGGAAACGAAGATCCACAATAACCAAAAAGAAAAGAATAACAAAGATGATTAGGGGGCTAGAGGCTAAACCACATGAAGAATGGTTGCAGGAATTGGATATGTCTAGTTTAACGGAAAAAAAATGAAAATCTTAAAAATCTATGCACATAATATATTCTTCCTAAGTTCTACTTCCTGAAGTTGAACTTCAAAAGATCAAATCTCCTGGCCTAAAGCAGCAACAGCTTTATCTGTTTTGGTGACTTTTCACTTGGGATGGTACCTAAGTTATGTGGTGGGAATCAGCTCAACTGAATTGGTCAAGGGAATCTCATACAAAAGAAAATTCTCAATCAACCCATCCTCAGGCAGTTAGCCACTGGCTCTAGCAGCTAGGTTTAATGGGAAATGAGGTGCAGCAAGGAAAGCCAAACCATTAACACTACTAACTATGCCACAAAGACGCAAAGGAAATATAGTAGACAGGGAAATCTTGGGGTCTTAGCAATTTAAGGACAAGAGTGTGCATGGGGAAGGGAAGAGATGCATTAGTCAACATAGGATAAAAAAAAATCCTTCCATTTTTGGGTGGGGAAAGTCAATCCAACAGTATCTAGATACTATAACAATGGGGGGGGGGGGACAAACAAAGAAGCTTGATTTCTCAGAGCAAATTAGTTTTGGACAAGTTCATGGGAATGGACTGTATGAACCCAGATGCCTCCCAGGCATACCTTAACAAGATGCCCACAAACTTGGGATTGAGATTTCAGGAATTTCTTATCGACTTTACCATTATTTTCATTTTTTTGTTGTTGTTATTTTCTGTTTTGATAAACTAATACAAATTTTGAAACCAGAAAAAAACAGATAAGGGCTGTCTTTCATTTCTTTGGGTGAATTTTAGTTAATGGCAGATGTGAAGAAAATGTTGCTTCCGGACTTTTCAAATTCTATTTGTTTCCATAAAGATGTGATCTTTCCACCTCCGTTAAAATCTAGGACTAATATACATTTACATCCTCCTCTGTGAAAAAGATCCCTAGCTTGTGATACAAATAAATCAGAGGTTTCCTTCCGTCCAGCCCACAGTAACCTTGATAACATGTCGTGTTATGATTTTGAGGAAAGAAAGAAAGCTGGCATCATACAAGATCAGTACTGATGGATTGAGACTTCATGGTAATAGATTCAAATGAGATGTTATGAGGAAATTTCTTGACGATAAGAGATTGACTCATGAATGTTGGAAATTAAAACATTCCACAAACATGTGTGAACATTCCTGAGAGAAGAAATCTGACCTGAGCAATTATTAGTGAAGCAGGATATAACTATAACAGGAAGTAGATTATGGGAATAGATAATGCTAGCACCTAGCTAGCTATATTTTACCAAATCAAAGAGCACATGTTCTGTGTGCATCTGTATTTGGGAAGAAAATGGTCATAAATTAGGATCCTAACAGATTAAAAAAAGGGACAGAGAATCGATCCTTAATACTATCTATACCCTACTGCCTACTTGAGATCTGTAGGCCAAGAGGTGCTAAAGAATCAATGCCATTCAATTTACACCTCCAGTTATAAAGTGGCCTATTCCTCCCCCTTGGTGGTCATCTTCAGATAGACACTGGATAGTCATTTGTTTAAAAGATTTTCTCAGATCCTACACTAAGCAGCAGATTGAACTGGTGTGTGTCTTCTAAGATCTTGTCCAATTCTATGACCATGAACATTTTTCTATTCATAAATTAAAGGAGAATGGTTGAAGTCTTTTAAATGAAGGATCCCCACCAGTCCATTTGGAACCAGGCCGTGGAAGTGGTGGGTGAGTGCACACACTCACGCATTTGCAAAGCTCTGTATGTGCAAGCAGCAGGCGTGTGGCTCGCCACTCACGCAAATGGAGCTGTGTACATGCGTGCACACCTGCCACTTGTGCATAAGAATTCCCTCTGTCTCCCCCCCCTCTGCCAGTCCTCAAAGCCGGAAGATTGGAAATTGCTGTTTTAAATTAGAGTCTGGGGGATGCTCCAGAAAAGTGGGATAGGATATTTTACGACAGCTGAGATCAATGAAGTCAGGTAGATGAAGGCCAAAGGTAGGGAGTATTCTCAGACATCCAAATGGTTTCTTGAAAAATGTACTTACTTTGGCTTCCAAGATATTCAGCCTTTCAGTCATATCTGTGAGCTTTGTGCAATTCATACATTCTAGAAGAAAGAAAAACATTGGGTTTGTTACAACATATGGTTAAAATAAATGAAAAACTCACATTGATCATGTTTTAATTTTATTTTAATTACTGCAATGTACTGTCTGTGCTTAGCTTTTCAATTTTTTTTTAAAAAAATCCCTAGGGGGTAATTGCAATTATTTATTAACACAATAACATTTCAAAAACAGTACACATTCCTATGTTGGATGCAAATAAATAAATGATTAGTTTCAGAAAAGAAGCAGACGGATGATCCTTATAACATTTAAAAAGTGGTCTGGCTTGGAAACAATAATGATAAAACAATTAGAAATGTTTTAACCAAATGTTTTATTTGCTGGAGAACAAGGGTTAGACAACAGAGTGGTAGATGATTTGGACTACGGTTCCCATTAGCACCAAACAAAAAGGCCAATGAATAAGGATTCTAGTAACTGTTGTTCAGAAGCCTTTGGTTGCTTAACTGTGCCCAAAATAGGAACGGGGAAAAGCAAATTTCTTTACATATCTGCAACAGAATTGCATGGAGGCTTGGGAGTTCAGAACACATATTCCATCTCCTCTGCGAAGATTGTTGGATGGAACTACAGATAGTCCTTAACCAATGATTTAGCAATTGTCAAGTTATAATGAACCCCTCAAAACCTACAACCTGGTTCTGACGTTTTGATGGCCATCTCCTCTCCATGGTCTCACAACTGCATTTTGGGGGCTTGGCAACTGGTTTACAGGCATTTACAATGTCTTGTGGTCACAGGCCTGCAATGTACTCATTTATTTATTTATTTAAATTTATGTTCTGCCCATCTTGCAATTTGAGGCAATTCTGGGCAGTTTATAATGAAGTGCAAATGTTTTTGTAAAACATTTTACAAGCTTGTCACATATACCACTTCATAGTGCTTTACAGACCTCTCTAAGCAGTTTACAGAGTCCGCATTTTGCCTCCAACAATCTGGGTCTTCATTTTACTGATCTCGGAAGGATGGAAGGCTGAGTCAACCTTGAGCCGTTCAGAATCAAACTTCTGGCAGTGGGCAGAGTCAGCCTGCAATACTGCATTCTAACCACTGTGCAACCACGGCTCCTTAAGGAAAAACAAAGTAATGTGTTCCATCTCTGATGCGTGTCTCTCTTCTTTTTTCATGTTTTGTTTATGTGTTTGGGCGCTTTGAGAAGCAATTCCAAGTAACACTATTTTTTTATTTAAGCTAAATGTTTTGAGGATAAATATAATTTTTTGAGCTCTTTTGACAATTCTGTCAAAACTGCTAACATTCCAAAAACTATGGAGAAACCCTTTCCAGTGTACTCTGACATTTACAATCCTTTCCACTTGCTTTTGAACTATTCTTCGCTTGGTAGTGCCACATCTATATGTAAAGCTTCACCTACTATGACATACATCGTGTTCTGTTTTTGATGTCAGTCTTTCTGAACTTGAAAGGCCCATAATATTTTTACACAATTGTTCTGAAATAACAATAAAGAGCCATAGGAATAATGCCCTGTTTATGGTCTGGACTGCTTGCTGTTGGAAAAAAGGTTGCTGAACCTGATACATACTTTTTCAATTTTAATCAGCTTTTGTCCCAAGGTAATAACAACCAATGTGTAAAATAAATTTTAAAATATATAAACTAAAATAAGGCAGTAGGTGGCAGTACTGACAAAGCAACATCTTGAAAGGAAACTAGGAAAAGGTGGAAAAAAGGAAAAGGAAAGGTGAGGGACAGACGGATCTTGACTCATTAGAATGTTATTTTAACAATAGTAAAATAGCTTGCATTGGAAAGGACACACCAACCACCAGACCTACTTGTTGGAAGAGGAATGGATGGATGGATGGATGGATGGATGGATGGATGGATGGATGGATAGATGAATGAATGAATGAATTTATTTGAGTCAATTTGACTATGGAAAAAATGTTCCTAATGTGTTTAGTGTTAACTCACAAGAGCCCAATAGGTAAATGCCCACTGCAAAATGGCTCATTTATTTGACAGTAAGAACTACTAAGCAATGAAATAGTTTGCCCCCTGGACTTGTGGATGCTCCATTACTGGAAGTTTTCAAGAAAATAACCTACTTTTAAGAAGGTAGGTTATTCATTTTTTTCTTTTGCACATGACAAGCTTATAAAATGTTTTACAAAAAATATTGCAGTTCCCTTTGATACAAATTAATGTTTGTAATAGGGGCAAGCCCATACCGACATACCACTGAATTCAGGAAATGGCTAGAAAATGGCTCATGCTTGAAAGAAAACAGATGGCAAATATCCAGAGCATGGCGGGCTGGCCTCTCCACCTGAAGGGTCCAGCAGTCCCACCCTTCTATTAAATGTTGAGTCTGTTCACATTGTGCACGCAATCCAGTTCCTGAGTTAATCCACTTTCTAGATTCATAATTTTCAGTAAGGTTCAAAAACAGAAACAATCAAATACTCCTATCCCAAGTATAGTTAATATTAACCTATTAAGGGTTAATGTTTAACCCTTACATAATGTTAATGTGTAACCCTTAATTAACATTAAGAGTTAATGTTAGAGTGCAGCTCCTAGGTTTTTTTTTCATAGATTTGGATAAATATTGTGAAAATGATCCTTCAGTGTATCATACAAAAAGAAAGTGGGGAGAGGGAAAACTGAGTGCAACTATGCATAAAATAACTTTCTAATCCTATCTTGAGACTGTTCCCAAAATGGGAAATGCTGGATATATCTGATAAATCAAAGAAAAGTCAGTGTCCCAATTAATTTAATTAAAAATAAATTTAAACATAAATCAGACCAGGGATACATCTATACAAAGTGGATTAAATATATTTAAACCACATGGCTGATTAAATCAATCACTACCCAGTCAGCCATATTTATTTGCAGTGCACTACTAAAGAATCAATGACACAACCCTATCTTTTACTACTGCAAGGCTGCCATCATTTCCTGGCACTTAAAAAATATATATTTCAGGAAAAATCAAATCAAATCCAAACCATTGTTAAGTCTTTCTACTATCGTAAGGAACATAATCCTAGAGTAGCCCTGGAAAATTTTAGTGCAGTGTTTCTCAACCTTGACAATTTTAAGGCATGTGGACTTTAACTCCCAGAATTCCACAGCCAACAATGCTGGCTGTGGAATTCTGGGAGTTGAAGTCCACATGCCTTAATATTGTCAAGGCTTGGAAACATTGTTTTAGTGTCTCTAAGAACTTCTTTTTTAGATTTTTATAAATCCTGCCTTTAGTATTTTAATAAATAGCTCAAGGCAATACTCCTTCCTCCTCCTATTTGCACCATAAGAGCATTCATTCCTATGAAGTGAGTTAGACTGAGAGAGAGGAACTGGCCCAAAGTCCCCCAGCTGGCTTTCATGCCTAAGGTAGGACTAGAACTCACCATCTCCTAGGTCCTAGCCTGGTGCCTTAACCACTAGACCAAACATTAATCTTAACATTAACATTAACCACTAGACCAAACCACATTACAAGGTAATGGTGGTTGAAAAGAGAAAGACTATGGACTTCTTTGCTTCCATCTAGTAGTTGTCTATTTTCCAGCTCAGAATTTGTAGATCCAGCTTGAGAGATAATTCAATGTTTTCATCAAATGCTTCTTTTCACTCATGCAGAAACCCAGTCCTTCAATGAAATCCATGTGATAAACTTTTTATGATATTTTAAATTGTCCAAAGATGGTTTCTCAGGCAATGCGTTTCTTCAGAGAAAAATATCAGGCTCATTTTAATCCAATTGTTTCATTATTTGCAGGTTTACACCAATAGAAGACAGTGATTCTTCAAGTTCAGAACATTCCAGATGGTGACTAATAATTTAGGATTAAGTTAAATCCTGACTTAAAGCTGATTAGAAGCTGGTTTTTTTGTTCAATAATAAAAATATGATAAACATATGATTAAAGATATGATGAATAGTTGCAGGAACTGGTTATGTCTAGTTTAATAAAGACTAGGAGTGACATGATAGCAGTTTCCCAATATTTGAGGGGCTGTCACAAAGAAAAAGGGGGTCAACCTCTTCTCCAAAGCACCTGAGGGCAGGACAATTATCAAAGGGAGATCCTACCTAGAACTAAGGAGTAATTTCCTGACAGTGAAAACAATCAGTAGAACAGCTTGCCTTCCGAATTTGGGAGTACTCCAACAATAGATGTTTTTAAGAAGAGACTGGACAGCCACTTACCCAGAATGGTTAAGGTCTCCTGCTTGGGCAGGGGGTTGGACTAGAAGACCTCCAAGGACCCTTCCAACTCTGTCAATAATCAGACGGGATGCTAAGCTCCCAATGCCCTGTTTGTCTACTCATTTCCAGGCAGGAAGAAAGAATAAAGCAAACAACCTGCATTAACCATCACTACCTCATTTGAAGCCTATCTAATAAGCTCCCTGACTGAATGATATAAAAATGTGGCCTCTCACCAGTAGAAAAACAAGCAATTCAAGAAAAGATTTAATCCACCCTTTGCCTACTCTGCTGGTTTTCTACTTGGGAGTTCTTTTTAAAATGTTGGCATCTATTCAAATAAGGTTTCCCCAGACAGCAATCTGGCCTTCTCTTTTCAACTGTTTTGTCCTTGTGTGGACTATCTTTTAGAATGGAAAACTTCCCAGCCGAGTCTTGGAGAAAGTTCCCATTTCCCTTTGCCATCTTCTGATGCCTTAATAGCAATCCTTAGACACCAGGAACTGAGGGAGTTCATCCAGAAATTACAGGACTTGCAACTTCAGATTCCTTTCTGCCCAGGCATCCATTACCAATGATGACAACCTTTGCCATTTCTACAAGTATCCCCCCACATCCCCAATTTACAGGAAAGCAGTTAAAAGCATACTACTTTGAGAGAGAGGAAGATAAATCTCTTCTCAGCAGCCCCCAAATTCATCTCCAGAGACCTGGCTTTGCACCTCCAGTTTGCTAAAACAATAAGTCCTGTCCTTGTTAGAGATTCTACTCTGGAGCAAATTACTCAGGTTTGTGCTGCAGCCGGCATTAGGTTTCTGCTGAGCCTGCTGGTTTTTGCCAGTGTGGCAAAAGATAGACATCTAGGACTGAGCCCTTTTATCCCCAGATGTGTCATTGCTTCCTTCACAAAACCCCTCTGTGGTTTTGGGTAGCTCATCTGCTTAGCAGATGTGCTGTTTCTATGACTCCCAAGGCTTTCCCCTAGAACAAATCTACAGATGTTCATTGAGGTACACCCTTCCTAAACAACATTTTACTTCCCTGGAAGCTACTGGGCTCTCTGATCAGCTCCTGCTGGGATCCTGAAATCTATTTTCAGTTCTGAGCAGGGACAGAACAGCAACACAACATGACAATGATATGCAGCAAAATGCCTTCAGCCTAAGATGTTTTTGAACTCAGTAATTGTTAATTTAGGATAGATAGAATGCATGATACAAGGAGACAGATTACAGAATCAGATCCTTTGATGCAAAAATATGCTTGTTGTAGGCCACTGAGCCACACTATACAGATAGTCCTTGACTTATAACCATACATTTAGCAACCATTCAGAATTACAATGGCACTTTAAAAAGAGACTTATGACCATTCTTCCCACTTATGATTGCTTTAGCATCTCCATGATCACATATTCAAAATCCAGATGCTTGACATGCATTTATGATAGTTGAAGCACCCTAGGGCCATGTCTATAGAGATTCTCCATAGGGCCATGTGACAACTATTTGTGACCTTTCCAACTGGCTTCAGACAAGCAAAGTCAATGGGGGAGGCCAGATTTGCTTAACAACTGTGTGATTTACTTAACATCTGCAATGATTTGTTTAACAATTATGGCAAAACAAGTTGTAATATTGGCACAACTCACTTGACAACCCACCTTGTTTAGCAACAGAAATTTTAGCTCCAATTGTAGTCGTAACTAGAGGACTACTGTACACGGAGTAGTCAGTAAAACGTTCTGGTAGTAGCAAACCACTTCTCTATCACTGCCATGAAAACGGTGGGGAGTCAGCTAAACTAAGTTCAATATCATAGTTTCTTTACATTTTTATATTAAGAAATTTGCATCTTCAATCTATTCTGTGACTTTCTGGCAAGCAGCCCTTTAAAGGAGGATATTCTTATTATACCTAAACTAGATGTTTATTTAAGAAAACTCTAAATTGGAAGCTTAAATTTATCTACCACCCATTTCGCTATTCTAGGCAATGCCAGCTAGCTTAGAATATAATCAAAATAGAAATATAATCATTGTGCATTGATTGGCTCTATTATGGTCTAACCTAAAGAGGCAACAAATTGATTTAAAATATTGAGTCAAAAATGCTTTCCCCCAATATTACTACTTCACTGCACAATGCAAATCTGGAAAGCTTTTCAGAGTTGGATGAGTGACCAGGGGGTAGTGGGGAGCTACTATATATATACATATTCTAGTTTTTGTTATCATTTCATGGCATCATGAAGTTATCCAACAGTGAAATGCTGGAAATATACTTAACAGATTGGATCCTTTTTCCATATGTGGTGGCAATGTTGTAAAGCTCAACAATGCTAGAAAACAATCCACCGTAGAATCAAACAATGCAGAAAGATGTACTCCTGTTCCATACTGAGATATTTTTATTACATTTCATGAAATTATATATTCCTTTAAAATATACTGAATTGGGATTGCATATATTAATGACTACATGGGTTTTATATGGTTTTTATTGGAAAACAACTTTGATTCCCTCCATGGAAGAACGGCTAACCAAACCATGGGAGTATGCTTCAGGGTCTGGTAAAACTTTGTATTTAGAAAATACAATGTAGAGTTCAGTTCTATTTGAAACCATTTTAGACTGTAATTTTATATATGGAATTGTGCTACATTCAAAATTTGAATTTTAGAGATTAGATATTGTCACGTAAGCCACATAAAATTTAAAGTATTATTGTCACCTTTACTTTCTGTCTCACCCTCTTTTTAATAATTTAAATTGTGTTAAACAGTACCTTTAAAGTTTAATGGCATGTGGACAACCCATGCCCCACTGGGTCATTGCTTCAGATATATTTCTTTATCTAAAACAGAACAAGGGTAGACAAAAAAAAAAAAAGCAGTGGGAGCAAGAGCAAGTTCTAACTTTTTGCTAACTTCGTATTGGGTTTCCTTGTGGGAATCTCGCAGGGAGCATCGGAAACTTCTCTTCTCTTCCCATCCCAGAAGGCAGGTAAGTGGCTGCTGCTGGGTGAGTGAGGGAGCGAGAGATTGCAAGACTGGCTGGGAAACTATCACTAAATGTTGAGAATAAAGATCATGTGACCACAGCAGCAGCTCAGCAGCACAACAGCAGCTGTACCACTGAAGCATTCACTTCCCCAAATTTCATTTCCTCAGGAGTCATGGATCCCTGATTTTGAACACATTTGAGGTGCTTTGGTTCAAAAATTGTTGCCCTATGAAGCACTGTTTCACCTATTTAACATCGTGACAATGAGAGTTTTAGTAGTAGAACCTAGAACCTAGAATAATAAAGTTGGAAAGGACCTAGGGGATCTTCTAGTCCAACCCCCTGCTTGAGTAAGAGACCCTATATCATTTATAAATCTAGGATGTATAGCTATATAAATATATCTATAATATATAGATATGTTTTGATTAAAAAGATATGAAATGTCTTACATATTCAGTGATATATTAGAGTATATTAGTCATATGACAGTTCAGATTTGTTGGCTGACTGCTTTTACTGTATACCATATATCTGGATTTTTATCTGTATTCTTTATATCTTTTACACTCATATTTGTATTATCTGTTTCCTTTCTTTAAATTATATAATAATGATGATGATGATGATGATGATGATAATAATAATAATAATAATATAATAGCAGCAGCAGCAAAATACAAAGACCTGCAAACAGAAATACGACGACTGTGGCAAAAGAAAGCAAAGATAGTACCAATAGTAATACATGCCTTGTCTGCAATTCCAAAACAACTGGAACACCATTTGAACACCATCACCATTGAAAAATTCACCATCAGTCAATTGCAAAAAGCAGTTTCACTTGGTATAGCTTACATCCTGTGATGATATCTCTAGCACCATCGACATCTGCCTAACTCAGATCCCTGGGAAGGACTCCATATGTGGATAAAAATGCCAAATCCAATCTGAACATCTGGCTGTGTGACAAACCTAATGAAGGTGAATCCTTGAACAATACCTTAACCCAGCTACCTTCTTTCCAGTCTTTTATGTTCAATTGTAAAAAATACATCCCTCAAGGAGGAAATCCGCAAATTTTATCTCATTGTATATCCAACTTTCTGCTTCGTTTGGCTGTACTCCCCCATGAGGATGATCACATCACAGGCTAAACAGGACAAAAAAGCTAAAAACATTTTCTGAAAATAAAATGGGAGTTTTCCCTTTTTCTCATCTCCCTAAAAAAAATTATAAATTGAATAGTCTCCATTATTTAAAACAGTTATTACAACGGCCATTACGTTTTCTGCAAAAACCACACAGCATGCCAAAGGCCTATCATAAAATATATGTTAAGCTACTAACAACTGAGAAGACATTTGTGATTTTCTTAATAGAAAGAAGTCTTGGCTGGGCATTTTCCAAATGACTTGTCTGTCATATTCTACCCAGAATTCCCAACCCACTGAAAATTTCTGGTTTGAAGATAGCTGTTCTTGGCTTTGAAATTGATGATAGATGGAGATATGAAATGGTTTATACTGGATTTTTCTGTCTAAGGTTGACCCACTGATGTCCTTGGAGGAAATTGGTCAAAAAAAATCCAGACAGCAATTTTGTTCATGAAGTGTTTGTTACCTTTCGGGGGAGAGAGGCTTCAAGGTATCTGAAGCAGAACATCCAGATTCAGTCAAGTTTTGTTCCATACAATATCAACCTTGTGAACTCTCAAGCTTTCTCTTCCTGCTATGTATCAAGATGGACAGTGTTTAATATTTATGTGTTATTTATATGTAAGGGTGCGGGTTTATACCATATATGCCGGCGTATTAGGCAACTCGGCGTATAAGACGACCTCCGTCTTTATCGCCGAGCCGCATTCCTAGAACGTCATCTTATATGTTGGAAACTACCAGTATTTCCGGCGTATAAGACGACTCAGCATATAAGACGACCCCTGTCTTTGGAGCCGAGTTTAGCGCTTCCGGAAGTCGTCTTATACGCTGGCATATACGGTACATATGTTGCATATAGTATGTTTAAGTATGTGTTATGTGTTAAGTATGGGTAAACTTTTGAGAGCAAGCAACATTTCATTTTTAATGTGTGCCAATGTGCCCACAGTAAAAAATGACAATAAAGGTTGCCTGCCTGCCTGCCTGCCTGCCTGCCTGCCTGCCTGCCTGCCTGCCTGCCTGCCTATCTATCTATCTATCTATCTATCTATCTATCTATCTATCTATCTATCTATCTATCTATCTATCTATCTCAAGTTGTGGACACCATTTTGACAGTTTAAATTCCCCCTACAGAGACCTTTCAGTAGAGCTAAATTTTTATTCCCCTCCCCCCTTATATGCTGTCCATATAAAATATTAAAACAGTAATAAAGCCATAAATTTAGAATTCAGTTAGAATTAAATAGACAAAGATGGAGGGGAAGGGAGAAAAATGTGCACAGGGAGTACGTCTAATCCAATAGTCACCTGCAGGATGCTACAGCCCCATTGGGGCCCCAGGCCATTGGCAGAGCTATGTCTTCAAGCCCTTTTGGAAAATCAAAAGAGTAGCTATGGGTCTCACCTTGGGTGCACACTTATGAGCAACACTTTGAATTTATACATCATGTAAATTCTGATTTAGTAGTGTCATGAGATTACCTATTCGACTGGGTCAGGTAGCACTGTCGAAACAAATCAATTTTATTAGGGTTTTTAGGAGGACTATCTGTAGTCCTGAAGATGTTATCAGATTCTGTGTCTGTTCTGTTGCCAAAGACTAATATGTTTCTTCCCTTCAATCTCTTTATCACTAGATGGATCTTTTGGAATATACACAGAATGTAGCCAGTCTGTGTAAGATCCTTACAGTTATGGATATTCCCCTATTTTGGTTAAGGCTGTACAAATAGTTTGCATTTAGCTGTCACAATTGGGACTGGCAACTTGTTTGTTAAGCAAAGCAGTCAAAAAGTGAAACCTTGACTATGCTGAGAACCTTACTTCATCTTTCCTTTGCTTTAAAGACCAGCAAAGGTTGTAAATGCAATGATTGGAAGTTACTTCATCTTCTTCTTCTTCATCATCATCATCATCATCATCACCGGTCACTAAACAAGACAGTCACTAAGCAAGCACTACCTGTATGCAGTTCAGAAGTGATTAACAGGAAATGCTGTGCACCTTGCATAAATTCAAGTACAATGCCTATTTTCTCAGGAACAGGCGTCACTGTTTTAATGAGCCAACTCATTAACATGACTTCTAAAAGAGCAGCATCTTTTTTCAGGATCCCTTGGAAGACCTTTGGGGCAGTGTGTGTGTGTGTTTGTGTGTGTGTGTGTGTGTGTGTGTGTGTGTTAAAGAAGCCTTTTTAATGAAAAGCAGAGAGGTGTTACACTGTTAGGAGATCTGAAACACATCTTTCAAATTGTTTTTGAAACATGCAGAGTCCTAATTTCCTTCTGTATACTATTGGGCCCTGCACTGTTCTTTTCAGGTTGACTGTGGAAGGTGATATAAATTGCACACAGTGTGGAGTAATACACTGGAGGGTCTGACCAGCATTAATTTGCCACAAGATTAAATTAGTGCATGTCTTTCTTTAGATTTTAAAAGAAACCAGCCACCACACATATACTACAAAATGTCAGTTCCAACTTTCCATTTTTAACATTTCAACATTCTTCTATTCCTTTGTCTCACTACAGCTAAATATAACATTGGGCTTCTGCATATACTGTAGAGGGAAAAAAGTAGTAGTTGGATTTTTGCTTAGAGAAGAGCATAATCTTTCTTTCAAAGAGAAAAAGAATTATTTTCAGGAAAAAAATTTTTTGACCCAGCTCCTGGAGTAGAAATGACCCAACACCAATCCGACTTCAGATAGAAAAGGAGAGATGGCCATCCTCTGGCAAATTTACCAGTTTTTAATCAGGGCCTGATTTTTACTCATCATTGTAATTCCGGTGATCCCTCCTTAAAATCTTCCTCTGATTTCTGCATATGGGTAAAAGCTCCTTCCAAGGAAAGTAGAATCAGTTACCCAAACCAGAAGATCCCTGATCTCTTCTACAACTTCTCCCCCTGCCAGATGGTGAGTTATGGGACAAATTAAGTAATTACAATTCTCTACTTTTGTAAGATCTCCTATAGCTTTGCAGTGTTGGAATGAAATGCCCTAGCAATGAGTGACTATGAGGAATTCTTCTTGGCAATGACTGGACACACCACAGCAGAGATGAAAATTTCACACACTGCAGATAGCCCTCAACTTACGACCCGTCACTTAGCAAATGATCAAAGTTACAACAGATCTATCTTGGGGCTACTTATGACCTTGATATGAAATTCCAATAGTTGGGCTGCCTCTGTGGACATGTGACTGAATTTCAGGTACTCAGCAACACAACCAGATTTACGGCTGTTTGTAGCATCCCACAGTCACATGATCACACTTCACAATGGTTTTGCCAAAAATCGGCCCTTCCAGTGTTCAGCAAAAATGTTTCAGCAAAACTGCACCCATAAGTTCACTTAATAACTGCAGTTTGCTTAATGACCACCACAGAGACTTTACAACCACTGCAAAAAAAGGTAATAAAATCAGGCTGGCTCCATTATAGTCATATGCCGAAGATTACCTGTGCTTTATTTAGCACATACATACATACATACATACATACATACATACCCCAGCAATAGGATATGGCCTTGGCTAGAACAAGTTTAACTCTACCCTTGGAGCCCATACATGTTGGCTTAGCCACCTAAGTAAGTTTTAAAGTAATTAAAAGTTTGAAAGGTTTTAAAGCGACATACAGTCCTTGCCTCCTTCCATAGGTTCTTGCATTCGTTGGGGATTCTATGCTGCCTCAACCTGGTGGCTCCTTTCATAAGCTCCAAGCCATGCTCCATGCTCTTCTCTTGAACACCCAAGCTTATTTACAATCTCTAAGCAGGAATCAAGTCAAGATGGGCTGCTTACTATGGCTTGAGGTCTTGGCAGTTGACTGTCAGCTCTCTTGTTATCCTCTAACCCAGTGGTTCTCAACCTTTTTAATGCCACGACCCCCAACCGGTTGTAAGTCGAGGACTACTCAACCGGTCGTAAGTCGAGGACTACTCAACTGGTGCAGCACCATTTGCAGAATGGGACTTTTGGCGGGCTCAGCAGGGCAGAGACAGCCTGGACAATTCCTATTGGCTTTTGAAAGCCAATAGAATTAGACTCTATTCAAGAGAGTCTATTCTGTTGGCTCTCAAAAGCCAATAGAATAAAAGGGAGTAGCACAGCCAAGGAAAGGGGGGGGGAATGGCAGACTGCGTTGTTTGGCGACCCCCGTGAAATGATCATTCGACCCCAAGTGGGGTCCCGACCCACAGGTTGAGAATCACTGCTCTAACCCTTGCACTTGTCCAGACATTGCATCCTGCTTTTTCTTTGCTTCATTCATATTTTTATTCTAATTTAACCCATCAACTGATAGTTAGGACTGCAGGTAGCAATTGCAACCAGCCTGTCCTTCTATTGAGGACCTATATATTGCACAGGTTAGAAGGAGGGCTGAGAAAATATCTACAGACCCCTCACATCCTGGACATAAATCTGTTTCAACTCTTCCACTCAAGACATGGCTGCACGGCATTGCATGTCAAAACAACTAGACAGAGACAGTTTTTTCCCCTCATACTATCACTCTGCTGAACACATGTAATATGGCTGTATTATTATTATCCTTCTATTATCCTTCTCATTTTTTCTATTATTTTCTCCTAGTAGTATTTTATGATTATATTACTTTGTTTGCATGTACACGTTGTTTGTATATACATGTTGTTTGTATGCTTGTTATGTACATGGATTATATTACCTTGCTGTTTGTATATACACTGAGAGCTAATGCACCACCGGAGACAAATTCCATGTGTGTCTACTCACAGTTGGCCATTAAAGCATTCTGTTCTGTTCTGTTCTGTTTTATTCTATTCTTCAGTAAGTTTTGAATCCAACTTCCCATTCTTCCAATTCTTGTATCTCCTCCTCCTCGTGCATATACATTGGCTTTTCCCTTCTAGGCTACTGGCATGGGTGTGCTGCTTATAGGCGTTGGTACCTTCCTTAAAGAAGCCCAGTTGTGGCTCAGTTAGCCAGCTGGGGTTGTCGTTACACCAGTCAAATAGCTGGGATAATGGTGTGGATGGGCGAGTGTGTGCTGATCAGTCTGTCTCTCTCAACAAGCTGGGCGGGAATTGCTCACTTCCTCTGTCAGATTTCCAAGCCTGTAAATGTTTATGTCCCTGTGGGAAAGGGGGTGAGCTGAGTGTTGCCTTGGGAAAGGATGGGGAGGGGGCACTTCAGTCAACATTTTCAGCACAGTTTTTTTCTTAGCATAGAGGGCAATTTTAACCCCTTTCTTCACTACGATATATACAGTACACAGCCTGGAGAAAGCAGATTCTGGTTAATTTTATTTTCTTAGCTCCCCTAAGGCAGGGGATTGCTGTTTCCTAAAGGGGGGGGAAAGAAACCCAATTTAACTACTACCTGTGAGGGGATAGTAATAACAAAAAAACCCAAACCCAGAGTTCTGTAATGTCTACTTCAAATCCTACTTATAAAAACTGGTAATTTTTCAAAGTCTCTAAATCATCAAACAGCATATCCTGCATACATTGCTATTCACAAACAGGAGAGGGCTTTAGAAATGCCAATCCTTCTTGTTATTCACTCTTGTTAGGTGTGACAGATGAGTGTTTTATAACAACCCTGCAAAAGAGTCCAGCATTATTAATCAATCTCCTGGAGTGTTCATATGTATGTTTCTTACAAAACAGTAAGTTAGATTTATTACAATTAAAAAGACCACCATGATACTTTTGTTATTCAGTCTCCGTCTTCTAACTTGTTCATGTCATCATTTTGCCATGGCTGCCTTTAATCTATCAGAGGGCTTTTACAACATAGTAGCTGACTCAAGGACGGAATAGCCATTTTCTTAGATTCCTGTTGTCCTTATTTTAAAATTTGTAAAATAATTAGATTTCCTTGTAAATGGAGTTCATGACTGACTTGCCTCACATTCTTAAATGTTTAAGTGCTTAACCAAATAGCAACAGCACTTAGACTTATATGCTGCTTCACAGTGCTTTTACAGCCCTCTCTAAGCAGTTTACAGAGTCAGCATATTGCCCCCAACAATCTGGGTCCTCATTTTACCGACCTTGGAAGGATGGAAGGCTGAGTCAACCTTAAGCTGGTCAGAATTGAATTCCTGGCTATGGGCAGAATTTTGCCTGCAATACTGCATTCTAACCACCGCGCCATTATGGCTCTTGTTGATGGATACTCATCTCTGTCTAAGCCAGCGGTTCTCAACCTATGGGTCGCGACCTCATTTGGGGTCGAACGACCATTTTACGGGGGTCGCCAAACAACGCGATCCGCTATTTTCCCCCCTTAGGGGGCGGTGCCGCGCATGGGGGCGGCGCCGTGCATGGGGGTGGCACCGCGCATGCGCGCCGCGTCCGTGTGACCGGGGGTCGCCGTATAAAAAGGTTGAGAACCACTGGTCTAAGCTTTCAGTTCTTTTCTTTCATTTTGTTTGTTCCTCTCATCTCTGTTTCTCTCATTATCCTGAGCATTAGCCTGTCTTCCCTGCACAGGTTGAACACAACTAACCCCAACAATGCTGTTGCTAAGCTGCACAGTTGTTAAGTGTGAGATCCCATGACCCTGCTAATTTACTCCATCAGTTCTGTTGGTTGTGGTTGGGGTTGTTAAACATGACATCACATGACTGTGACTTGAGTCTTCCTGATGGCTTCCTTAACTGACTTTGCTTGTCAGAAGCCAGCCGTGAAGGTCACAATTGGTGATCATGTGACTGTATGGATTCTGTGATGGCTGCAAATCTGAGAACCTGTCATACATCTTGTTTGTCAACACTGCTGCAACTTTGAATGGTTGCTGAAAGTGTAGACAGCAAGCAAGGACTCCTATAGTATGCTATCAAAGCTGGAGACTTGGGCTTTGAAAATTTCCAGGACCTTGTTTGGCAGATTCTCTGTGAATTTTGCAAAAGATTCCCTTAGATAGTCTTTAAATTATTTATTTTATTTTTTAACTGTGATCCACAGGCAGAAAATTGAGCAGTCAGGCAGACTATATCTGGCTTTGAAGTCAGCTATATTGCCATCTTTTAAACATTTGAGAATAACTAAGATGACATAATAGCAGTCTTCCAATATTTGAGGGACTATCACAGAGAAGAGGGGACTGACCTATTCTCCAAGCACCTTAATCCAACCTAGAATTAAGTAGAAATTTCCTGACAGTGAAAACAATTAATCAGTGGAACAGCTTGTCTTCAGAAGTTGTGGGTGTTCCATCATTGAAGGTTTTGTCCAGAATGGCACAGGGCAGGGGTAGGCAACCTTGGCTCTTTTATGACTCGTGGACTTCAACTCCCAGAATTCCTGAGCCAGCATGGTTGGCTCAGGAATTCTGGGAGTTGAAATCCACGAGTCATAAAAGAGCCAAGGTTGCCTACCCCTGGCATAGGGTCTCCTGGTCAAGCAGGGGGTTGGACTAGAAGACCTCTAAGATTCCTTCCAACTCTGTATTCTGTACTCTATTGCAAATCTAGATTCTTGGCCTCCCTTGAATATGCTATGCTGCTGCTAAGCAGACGACAGCTGTCTGTGGGCAGGGGACATCCTTTTGTAAAGATGAGGATAGATCTATAAGTTGTGGACTTTCAATCTCTCCCTGGAGAGCCTGTTCTAAAATATCAAAGAGAGATATTCCATTACTTACAGATTGAAAGTTCTTGTTGGAATATATTGGTCAACTTTCAGCTGTTTCAGGGGTCTGGATGTAGCCTGTCTTTTTTTTCCTGCACCCCATGTTGACAGCATTCCTCTTCTCCAATCTAACTGCTCTTTAGGTCAGAAGGTTCAGGCAAGTGGTGTGGAGTTTTTAAAATTAAGATTTTAACAAAACATAACACAGTAAAAAAAAGTAAAATAGAATAGCGTAAAATGAAATGAAATAAGATGTAAGGAGATAAAGGGCAATAGAAGCAAACTCTCTGAGAAGTGTTTCCTTGTCATCATCTGCCAGGCTCCCAAAACCAAGAAAGCCACACAGAGTTACTTCTAAGCAATTTCTTTTTTATTCCTCACCCATAGACAAAAATCTCCAAACTTGTAACATTAAAGATATATTCTGACAATTTCTAGGGAGGAGCCATCTTGACTCTCTTTCTCCCAACCAAACTATTTAAATTTAGTTGTCTCTTGGTCCTTTGGAATGCAGCCCCTCCCTCCTGGGAATCCAGACTACATTTCACCACACCATTTCCCCTTCACTCCGGGTAGCTGTTGTAACTGATTCTTTGAGTTCTTCTAAGTTTATGCTTGTGTCATCGGGATGTGCCAAGTGCACAAATTGCAATCTTATCCTACACTTAATTTATTTTGTCCCTCCTCTGGAAAAATTTCAGGGCAATTCCTTCATCTTTACTTTGGATTTGCTCTTTCTTATCTCCATCATCTAGTATGTTTAATCTTTCTTCCTCTAGTTTTACCTTCCTCTGCCACCAAAGAGCTCTATTTTCTATCACTCTTTGGGTATAATGTATAATGCAGTGGAACCAGGATATAGGTAGCCCTCGACTTACAACCATTTGTTTAGTAACCATTTGAAAGTTACAACAGCACTGAAAACAGCAACTTACAACTAGCCCTCATACTTAAAATTGCCATAGCATTCCCATGGTCATGTGATTAAAATTCAGGGACTTGGTAATTGGCATTTATTCACAATAGTTGCATTGGGATCATGCAGTTACCAATTGTGACCTTCCCAGACAGTTTCTGACAAGTCAATGTGGGAAGCCAGATTCACTTAACAACTGCAGTGATTCACATAAAATTGGTATTGACTCATTTAATACTGTAACCACCTTCATTGCAATGGAAATTCTGGTCCCAATTGTGGCCATAAATTGAAGACTACCCTATTTGAACATTGTTTCTTGCCCTATTAGTGTGTGAGTGTGTGTGTGTGTGTGTGTGTGTGTATGAATGAATGAATGAATGAATGAATGAATGAATGAATGAATGAATGAATGAATGAATTTTTCAATGGCTGCCCAACTCACTCTCAGTCACTCCAGGCAACTTACAAAGATAAACAGATAAATAGAATACTGGTAGATTGTTCCCACCAACGAAGGATGGTTAAGTTTCTGGGATAGCATTCTTTCTGTGGAATTCCTTTCTAATGCTGGTTAGATAAGCACCTTACTTTGCTTAGCATTAAGCAAACAAATAAACAGTTTTGATTCTGCTTAGTTTTTAACTTGACAGGTTTCCAATTCTCTACTAATAGTGGGGACTACAATGTGGCATCCTGCTTAATGTGCTTTATTTCTTATTTTAAATATCCCCTTGAAAATTCTAGTTTGGCTAAAAAGTAGCTTTTAAAAATATTTTTATAGCTAAAACATTTTCCCTCACTGGATTGCATAGACCTGGAAGGAAATGTATCCTGGACAGAGATAGCCAAAAAAAAAAAAGGTACATCCTATGCAATGTACACTTGGCAAAATATATAAAGTTGGCTAGAAAGAGAGTTTTATGTTTCAGAAATATTTCCTTAAAAGAAAAAGGAATCCTGGATTCTGAAAAACGCTGTGGAACAAGTGCCAAAGTAGTACGTTTTGACTTGAGAACGGAATTCCACCTGCTTCAGGACAACTATTTTAATCCCTGACTTACATTAAAGGCAATGAATGAAACTGAATGACTTGTGAAGGACTGAATCAAGAGTAAATGTTTCAGGATAAGGAAAAAAGAGTGAAGAATGCTAAAATATGTGTACATTTCATACCAGTATATTTCTATCCCAACCCTCCCTCCATGGAGCAGGGGCACTTTCAAGGGCCAGCCTATTTTAACTTCTGGAAATTTGAAGAATAATCAGTGAGGGGCGAGTGAATCAATCTACATTTAATCCAGGTCACTGTGTCATTAAAAGCATTCTGTCAAATTTGTAATTATTTTTAAGTCCTGGAAAAAAATAAATAGCAATTATTGTCAAATGCATCTTTTCCTGGCATACATCATTTGTACACTCTCATTTTGCAATTTTCCCAATATATCTAGTTTGGAAAGCAATGAGAATTCATTGAATCCAAGAATGGAAATGTTGGAAATGACTTTTGAGATCATCTAATTCAACTCTACCTACTGCAGGAATCCATGATCACAGAATCTCAACAAAAAGTGATCCAGGCTCTCATAAACCACTCTAGTGAAAGATCTACTTTCTTGTAATTTCAGTCCATGGTTTTTTTGCCTTGTCTTCAGAACAACTAATTTACAGGTAGTCCTTGACTTACAACCATTCATTTAATGACCGTTCAAGGTTACTAGGGCCCTGAAAAAAGTGACTTATGACCATTTTTTGACTTATAATCACTGCAGAATCCCCATGGTCATGTGATCAAAATTTGGACTCTTGGCAACTGACTCATATTTATGATGGTTGCAGTGTCCCAGGATCACGTGATTCCCTTTTGCGATCTTCTGACAAGCAAAGTCAATGGGGAAGCCGAATTCAATTAACAGCCATGCTATTAACAACTGAAGTGATTCACTTAACAACTGTGGCAAGAAAGGTCATAAAATGGGGCAAAACTCATTTAACAGCTGTCTTGCTTAGCAACAGAAATTTTGGGCTCAATTGTGGTCATAAGTCAAGGACTACCCATATATGTGTCTCTTCTTGATCTAGTACAACGTCCAGCTCTTTACAGAATCAGTAAGCACCTTTGACCTGGGGCTCTTCAAGTGTTTGAGTGTGTAAATGTTTGAATTTAATGAAATGGCCAGTTCTGTAGATTTGCAATTTCACAGTTGCACGCAATGGTAAAAGGAGGAGATTCTGCTTCACCAATCTACCCTCCCCATCCCCCTACACACACAATCCACTTAATGCAGCAGTTCCAGTTTACTATCAGAGTATGGATACAGTCCAGGGATCCAGCTGAAAGGTCTCTGAGCACAATTTCATCCCCTGAACTTCTGACTTTGAGCAAATTTCATTCTAAGTGGAGCCAGATGAACTGGCCTTTTGTCCACCTCCCAAGGAAATCTGCAGAAATCTTCTCAGGGCTGGCTTATTTTGCTACACCTGCCCTCTTGGTGAAAAAAAAACACATTTATTTCTTTGAAACTCAGCACTTTAGTGTCATAGATGACATATTGGAAATTATACAATTTCACATAAACCATGGAGAGCCAAGCAACTGACTGATTCATACAGTGTACAAGCAAGAGTGTCCAACCTTGGCAACTTTAAGACCTGTGGATGTCAATTCCCAGAATTCCACAGGCAACATGGGGAAACTGAGAGTTGAAGTCTAAAAGTCTTAAAGTCCTAAAGTTGCTAGGACTGGACACCCCTGATGTAAAGCAACAAGCAAGCCAAAGAGAGAGCTAGGTTCACTGTGTCTTACACTGTTTGCTTAATTACAATGTACTGCAAAAACTGTTGGGTTCAAACAACATGCTCACCTACAAACGTAGCTTAATGTCTCTTGTGTTCAAACAACACATAAGACTTATTCAACGTGCCACATTGCGATCTTGAGTGTGATATATTAAAAGGGACCTTTGCATTCTGTTCAGTGCAGAAGTCTTATACAGGTAGTCCTTAACCAGCAACCACAGCTGGAACAGGTAATGTGGTCATTAAGTGAAGTAATTGCTAAATGAAAGATTATAATATTAAGATTTTAATTCAGTCTTCCTTTGTTTTATAGACTTGCTAATATCATAAATGTGAGGACTGGTCATTAAGTTACATTTTCATCACTATTATAACAGTCATAATGATCACTAAGCAAGGCTGTTACTAAACAAGAGCTACCTATAATTCAGAAAGATGGACATCCAGCTGTTTGACAAAGGAACCCCAGCCTCTCCTTACATCCTTTCACTTGACTCCAGAAAAAAATTTTTGTACAGTTCTACAGCTCTCACTTTATTAAGTTTCTGCTTTTATAGAATTCTGTTGCCCATTCTTCACTAAAACTGCCGTTCCCAGTATCAATAGTCTTAAAATTGTGGCAGCTAAAAATCCACTAAAACCAAATTTTCTAAAAATCCAATAAACAGACTTTTAATCATCAAACTGATTAAATCCCATTGTCTCACTAAACTTCAATCAGGATAGAGCTGAAAGGGACCTTGAAGGTCTTCTAATCCAGTGTTTCTCAACCTTGACAATTTTAAGGCATGTGCTGGCTGGCTGTGGAATTCTGGGAGTTGAAGTCCACATGCCTTAAAATTGTCAAGGTTGAGAAACATGTTCTAATCCAACCCCCTACTCAAGCAGGAGATTCTATACCAGTGATGGCGAACCTATGGCATGTGTGCCAGAGACGGCACTCAGAGCCCTCTCTGTGGGCACACCTGCTGCCACCTGCTCGCTCAGGTCCATTAAGCCACCGCTGGTGCCCGGAGCAGCAGCCCCATCCAGCACAAAGGAGGCGAAGCAGCTGGCTAGCAAGCTTGAGTAAAGGTGGTAGAGCATGCCCCCATGCGCTCGCTGGCCTCTGTGTGTGGTGGCTGATGGTGTCAGGCAGCAGCCACCCCCACCTTACCTTGACCCGCAGCAATGGCACCCCCACCCTATCCCCTGCCTCACCCCACAGGATGAGCCTTCTGCCCACCACCCCACCCACCAGAGACCCCCAGCTCTCCCCCAATCCTGCACAGCCCCCACAGGCATCCCCCCATGAGCAACATCAAGGTGGCCATGCCCACCCCGACCACACCCACTCAGTCTGCCGTGACCACTGCAGCCACACCCACCCAGTGGGCCACGCCCCCCTACCCCCCTGAGGGCACCACAATGCTGATGCAGCCCTGGCACTTTGCGATAAATAAGTGGGTTTTGGGTTGCAGTTTGGGCACTCGGTCTCTAAAAGGTTTGCCATCACTGCTCTATACCATTTCAGATACCATACAGTCTTTTCTTAAAAATCTCCAGTGATGAAGCACCCACAACTTCTGAAGGCAAGCTGTTCTACTGGTTAATTGTCCTCACTGTTCGGATTCAGGTTAATTCCAGGTTGCTTCTCTCCTTGATTAGTTTCCATCCATTATTTCTGGTCTTGCCTTCTGGTGCTTTCGAAAATAGGTTGACCCCCCTCCTCTTTGTGGCAGCCCCTCAAATACTGGAATAACTGCTAGCATGTCATTCCTAGTCCTTCTTTTCTCTAGACTAGATACCACTTGAGTCCACACCATAGATTGTCCTTCTCAGAGAAGGCTTGTTTGCCTCTATCTTTTTATTCTTTGCTATGCTTGATCAAGTTTTGAGTTTTGAGAAAGCAGCATCCTTGCCTTGGCTCCATTTTGTACTTAGTTACACAGAGGTACTGTAGCTTAACCTTTGACATTGTGCTAATCACCAAATTCTGTAGCCTTGGACTGCAAGTATTAAAACTAATCTGAGGTTAGTATTGTTGTTTTTATTGTGCTATAGCTTGTCAGTGTAAGTTGCTTTGGGTTATGTTATTTTTAAGAAAAAGAAAGATGTAAAAAAAAATTATTCTTACTGGCTGAGTAACCTAATGACTAGAGTCCCAGACATCTGGAGGGCACAAGTCAGGAAGGTTTTATTAAACAAACAAGATGAACTTTTTTTCAAACTGAAAGATTATCTTGCCGACTTGTAGAAACAGAATACTGGGCTCAACTGGAAATTTAGATGAAAAAAAGCAATATGAATCAATCCAGCAAAACAGTTCTTATTTTATCCTGTTTCTTTCCCATGACCAATTATATTAAAGTAAAAAAAACAAAACCATGCTACTACTCCTGTATCAACACTAACGTGAGTTTGAACAAAGAAGAATCCTTCGTTTTCTCATTGTTATTTTTCTTTGTTTAATAACCTAGAGAGGCCTTCCATCTCTCTGGCAGCTGATTTATTTCCTTTCTTGCTTTCACACGGGTGCCAGTTCAGATCCCTGGACCTCTCCCACCAGGCTAATATTTCTGCAAACTTAAGATATACAGGTTTCAGCCAAAAGCTGTCTGGGACTTGTTGGTTTTTCAATAACAATTTCAAATAAGGGGAAAAGATCCACACACCTGTTCCCCATGGTTGTTAAAATGTTCCATCTTTCATTGCTTCATATCTTTCTTGTATCTTGAATCTAGATACACTGGGTGTCTTCTTAATTAGTAAAAACTGGACCTTCTCAACCTAAAACTGTTTGTATTTCAAATGTCTATGGAGATGTTCAGTCATCCAGGGCACAGCTTATTTATTTATTTATTTATTTATTTATGAGACTTATATACTGCTTTAAGTGCAAGCACTCTCTAAACGGTGTACACCAGTAAGCAATGTATATATATATTTACATTGCCCCCAACAATCTGGGTCCTCATTTTACCTACCCGGAAGGATGGAAGGCTGAGTCAACCTTGAGCCGGTGAGATTTGAACCGCTGACCTGCTGAACACAGTCAGCTAAAGTGGCCTGCAGTACTGCACTCTAACTGCTGCGCCACCTTGGCTCAAAGTTGTCTCAAAGTAGCTTTTTCAAAAGGCAAATGAACTTCCTTTGCCTTTCCTTTGTTTCTGTTTTATTTCTCTGTTTTTGAAAGATCTGCAGGCTTGTCCTATAAACTATTGTGCCTACAATCCCTTTCTACCTTATGGAGATTCACAGCCATATCTTTTCTAGATATCTATCTGCTACCAATAAAATATTAGTTATTTGATATCACCTTCCAATCTTACAGGAAGACATACTTAAGATGTATTGTCTGTGTTCAGGGGGTTTTATGAAAACCATATGAGTACCCATTTTCAAGTTCTGGTCTAAAGCCAAAATACATAAGCAGAAAATTACAAAAGTGTAAAATGTGATGGTTGGATTTTTAGAGGAGGAGAAAAAGTCACCTTTGTGCTGGTAAGAAAAAAGGTTGATGTAGTTCAATAGTCTTCCAATTATGCTAGGGAGACAAATTTTCAACCTGCCTGAGCATTCGTGATTGGAAAGTTAGGGAATTGTAGCCATAACATAGTTTGAAAGCACCACTCTGGTGGAGTCTAACAAGAGGTTATTTGAGCAAATTATTATTACTAGTTTCATATAAAACTTTGGATTGGATATTCCAATCAGTCTGTATTAAAGACTGAAAGATTTGTGAACCATTTTGGATTTTCAATATTTCTGCATAAATATAACTTAAAACTTTTCTATACAAGTTCTAAAACTAGATATAGAGAACCCAATTAAACAAATTAGTTTAAAAATTACAGGTAGTAAGGCTGCCCCCCACTGGGGTCACATGACTCCACTTTGGGCGCTGAGAAACTGGTATGTATTTATGCCCATTTGTAGTGCCCCACTGTCTTCTGACCACATTTTGCAACAGTTTTGCCAAAAACTGGCATCTACTTCAGACTGGCCTATAGTGAGTCATTGGTTCATTTAACGATCATGGTGTTCAAGTAATGATCATGGTGTATGCTTAACAACCACTACAAAAACAGTTGTAAAACTGAGCCTGTCACCTAGATGACTCAATTTACAACAGTCATGACTTATGGCAATAATAGTAGCTACTATGATTGTAAATCAAGGGCCACCTGTATATTGCATAAGAAAGAACAGGAAAACGGGTATGGATGAGAAGTATCAAATCTAGGCTGCAAAAATCTGAAAGGTCACTAGGGAGCAAGAAGGAGGTCCTGAAAAGCCTAACCTCTGCTGCCCTCTAATGGTTGCCTGAATATGGATTAGCGTACAGTGTATTTCCCAGGGATCAAAACAGAACCTTTCCTCATTTTTCTGTTACAAGAGAAACATAGCATATTGCCAAGCCACACATCCTCTGCTATTCTATTCATTGAAGTTATCATAGAACAGACATGTCAAACACAAGGCCCGGGGGCCGGATGCGTCCCACGAAGTGATTTCATGTGGCCCGCGAAGCCATCCTGGAAACAGTGAGAACAGCCCCCGCTGCCTTGGCCCTGGCCCAGGCCAGCCGGGAGCCAATATACAATTTTGTGGTGGCCATCTATGCTGAAACGCATTTGACTTAGCTCCACAAGGCTGTCTAGAAACAGCGAGGAACCAGCCCCTGTCGTGTCGGCCCTGCCCCCTGGGTGCATGCTGGGGAGGTGTCACCCTTTGTGAGGAATGAAGAAATGGACCAGGCCTTGGTGCTTGCCCTGTTCCCACTACCTTCTGCCAGAGACCCTCAGGTCTGTCCCATTCCTGCCCAGGCCCCCAAAGGCACCCTTGACATAAACGATGTAGAGCTGGCCATGCCCACCCAGTAAGTCACACCCACTCCATCCAGACCCACCAGTAGGCCACACCCACTATGGCCACACCCACCCAGCCCCCCCGAGGGCAACCATAATGCTGATGCGGCCCTCAATGAAATTGAGTTTGACACCCCTGTCATAGAAGAACTGTACTTTCAATGTTCCTGTAGATTAGAATGGATGGATGGATGGAAGGAAGGAAAGAAGGAAGGAAGGAAGGAAGGAAGGAAGGAAGGAAGGAAGGAAGGAAGGAAGGCAACCACCTGTAGTTTTAGGCTAATTTGCACAATAAAGTAAGCAATAAACCACAGACCACAGTGCAGGGATTTATACATGCTTACCAAGCCAAAATTATATAGACCACATTATTAGCTTAGAGCAATGTGTGAACCCAGCTCATTTCTCTTCCTGAAAAATAGAGGGTTGGGGTTTCTTTTTTTAAAAAAAAAGTGCACCCAAGGGAGATAATACTTGGCAGTGTTTGGCTGTGTTAACATACATATTTAACTTGTTTATTTCTTTTATTCATTTTCAGTCAGCACAATATACTGAATCATAACTAATCAAACCAAAGTACATCATATTAAACAGAAAAGCAACTATGGAAATTCATGGGAAAGGGGTGAGAAGGCAAGGGACAACATGCATACAATGACACCATTCCACAACTGATGGGAATGATGTCATTTGCACAATGATTTAGCATGTAAGTGACTGCATCCACTCCATTAGTTTTTAACTAACTTTGGTAATAATGATATGTAAAGATTACCTTAAGTTTTATAGTAACAAATTCATCCTCCCAAATGTTTATTCAAAATCAATTATTACCTTACAAAACCTGTCTTGCCATATTCCTGAATCTAGACCCCCTTTTGGGTTAGTGTAGTTTATCTTCTAACACAAAGTGGGTACACAGTGCTCAGTTTATTCACATTCTTTTTTGTTAGAGCACATTTTGGGGGGCTTAATGTGATGTGCAAACACAGGAAAGCAGGCAGCTTAAGCTGTTTAATAACTATAAAGCAGACAGCAAATTAAAAACAGAATGATCAATTTCCCCCTCCCCCCCCCAAAAAAAGTAGGAGCAGAGTCCATTTTAAAGGAATAGAAACAAAGATGGTCCACAGGACAAACCACCTGTGGCTTGTTTTAAAGTTAGCTGATGTTTCAGCCAGCAATTTTCCTTTTCTGTATTTTTTTTTTTTTTTTTACCTTTTTTAATGGCTGGATGAGAATTACTTCAGCGCTTTGTGCTTATCTATGTGAAGGAGAGTGTCTTGCAATGATTAACAATTACTTCAAAGTACAGACAGAATGCACCCTTTTCAAGAAGGGGAAAAGTATATCCAAGTGGAAAACAGTTGTAGAACAGATTTTGGCAAATGGGGGTTGAGGTGGGAGCAGGGGCACAGAACAGAGTGACTAAGATAAATTACAATCCTGATGTTATTGCTCAACTTTCAAACAGGAAACTCTGAAATCAGTGACCCCAATGAAAGAACAACTCTTGTAAGAGACATGTTGTAATTTGCTCTGGATTCTATCTCTTCCCTTTCACCACAAACATTCCAATGTTTGTATTTTCACCATTTTCTCTAATGTAGAACCGGAAAACAGCCTCTTATCCCCTCCCCCACCAAGGTGAAAGAAACTGCTTGCAACATATGATGAAGTGCAGCAGGACATGGCATGTTATACATGCAAGATGCCTTCAGGTTTAACCTTGCTCCCATACTTTCAGGTAGAGCCAGGGAAAACTCCATTCCAGAATCTTGTTGGAGATTAACTGCCACCTGTTAATGTTGGAAATATTAGTATTAATAAAGGAGGAGCTACACATTCAATGACAGAGGAACTATTAGCTGGGTTCATAAAACACAATACATCCGAAATCCAAATTAATAAAACATAACTACTCTGTTTGCTTAATATGTTATACCCTGAAAAAAATAAACAGCATTATGGCTTAACACAATGGTCCTAGTTCACACAACATGCTATGACAATTGATGGGTTTGCACTATATTCCTATTTTAATCAAGACTAGTATATCATGAAAATACAGGGTTTTTTTGTAAACACAAGGCTCAGGTTCAATCTCGTGTTTCTGCTAAAGAGGCGGAAAATCTACCTAGGGTGCTAAAGAGATGCTACCCATCCACACAGACCTGCCTTGCCCAATTTGATATTCTCCAAATGCATTTGAAGTTGCAATCTTCCTATCTAGCCAACCAGCCAAGATAGATCCACCCCTAGATGGATCAATGGTCTGGCTAGGTGTAAGATACAAAATTGAAGCCAGTATTACATCAGTCCTGATGGATCCCCTTTCCCAATCACAACTGATGTAAGTTAGGCATAAATAAACAGAGTTGTGTTACATAGCTGTCTAAATATTAAATATCAGAAGTATAATTCTTTTCCAGATCTTTGATGAACAAATTGCTTTCTGGAATACAAATCCTTTCTCATTTTTAAATGCATTTTATTTTAGCCATCAAAAAGGAAAGGAAGGGCCATTCTTAGTTCTCTTACGCAGAATACTTCTGTTCTCTTTTGAAAATAGAAAGGAATTGAACTTCCAAAATATTGCCCATCTCAGTTTTCAGTGCCTATGTGAGAAAGCAAGTATATGTGTAAGAAATAGAATAACAGAGTTAGAAGGGAGCTTGGAGGTCTCCTGCTCCAACCTCCGGCTTAGGCAGGAGACCCTACTTCATTCTGGACAAATAGCTGTCCAATCTCTTCTTGAAAACCTCCACTGATGGAGAATCCACAACTTCTCAAGGCAAGCTATTCCACTGGTTTATTGTTCTGACTGTCAGGAAACTTCTCCTTACTTCTAAGTTGCTTCTCTCCTTAATTAGTTTTCATCCATTGCTTTTTGCCCTGCCTTCAGGTCAACTGGAGAATAGGTTGACCCCCTCTTCTTTGTGGTAGCCCCTTAGATATTGGAACACTGCTATCATATCACCCCAGTCCTTCTTTCCATTAAACTAGACATTCCCAATTCCCAATTCTTCATATGCTTTAGCCTTCAGTCCCCTAATCATCTTTATTGCTCTTCTCTGTACTCTTTCTAGTGTCTCAACATCCTTTTTATATCATGGTGACAATACAAACACCCATCCAGATATTTGGAATGACCATTCAGTTTAAAATTTCTGCTTTGCTGTTGGTCCTTCATGTTCCCAACACAGCAGATTTTGCATCATTTCTGATAACAGGCGGATTTGTCACATGAATCCCCCCCCCCAAGCAAGAATAAAACCAGTATTGAAGCACTCTGGGACAAGGATTTATAATATTAACCTTTATAACATTTATAATAATAAGAAGTATTTGACAGTGTGCTCAGTTAAGGTAGTTGGCTTTTCTTCATTATGTTCAATGGAGGCTTGAAAATCATTTGTCCAGGACACTTGAAATTGGATCCCTAGGATTTTATGAAGCCAGAGGTATAATGCTATACATCTGATAACTAGAATATAAGCCATGAAATGACATGAATAATAAATGTCTTAGTCTTCAGGGTGTTACTAGACCCCTGTCTTGCTTTGCTGCAAAAAATGTTACAATAATTCAATAAAATCGGGAGTCTATAATACACTATGTAATTCTACTATGTGATGCGTGTAAATCTGATGACACAATGAAATTCTCAAAGGCATTTTAAGTCAACTAAAAAGGCAATGCATTCTCAGTCACATGGAATTAACCTAGCTGCTTTGTGATTGCACAATGAATGAATCAGGTTTTGACATATTATTAATCCATCACAGTCAATCAGTCAGTTTGTTGGTCTATCTATCTATTCATTCAATTTGTATGGCATTCCATCTCAACAACTGACTCTTGAATCATTTGAGAATGGGCAGGATGAAAACTTACGCTATGTACAAAAAATTTGAGAAGTCACACAGCAGCAAAAGTCCTCGGAAAATGGTTGCTACACACACACAAACACACACACACACACACACACATATATATTTTTCTTTATATATATATATATAAAGAAAAAATACGTTAGCAACATGTTCACCTGAGTTAGGGATAAGCTACATTAGGTTTTTGTGGCTTGTTGCATTGTGTGAAGTCAGCCTGTTTTGGTTCATTGATTATTCCATCTGTTGTACAGACCAGGTAATGTATTAATTAATTTAAGATAAATACACGAACATAGTCAATAAGTAGCTTTGACTGAGACCTGATGGGAACAGTGTAGCATCAAATTATAGCTGAAGATTAACTCAACTTTGGAGACGAAAAAGAGCAGGCTCATGAAAGCAGCTGAAGTAACTGAACCTTCCAAAGGCAAAATACATGCAAAGTTTAAGTTAATCTCCTTTGTTCCTTTGGCCTTCTGCTGCATTTGAAAGAAGAATCCTTGAGGATTCCCAGAGGCCATACCTGGAAGTTTGATAATCTCTTAACTGGAGCAAATTGTAATGGTTTTTCTTTGGACCAAACTCTCAAACAGCTGCTGCAGTGGAATTCTCTCCTTCATCAGCTTCCAAAAGAGATTGTTTCTGCTTAAAAATCTCAGGTCATCCAGGGAAGATTACATCTGCAAAAGTCTTCTCCCATTGAAACAGATCAACAAACAAATAAACAACACATTTTGAACAATGCAGAGAAATACCACAGTTTTATTATGATGTTCTTTCAGAACCAGTCAGGAGGAAGAGCAGATGTCTCTCTTGCTGTTGCTTATTTCAATGGCATCCTAATCAGGAAAATGTTCTACTTTTTCCAAAGTAGCAATGCACTGAAGTATTCCCAGTTTACAATTGGAGGTTCTGGGGATACATGTAGCTCAGAAGCTATAACTGTCATCTTTAGAGACCTCCCACTGTAGTTACCAAATCATAAAAGCAATTATTACAGAAAGGGGGAATTATTAAAGACATGGCTTGTGAACAGTCATATTAAATGTATTTAACTTTGGTTACATTTCAGTGTAAATGAAATAAAAGTTAATTTTTGTTTTTGACTGACCAAGGCCATTATGTTTTTGAATGTCATGTTTAATGAAAAAGTACAGAGGGCCAACAGGGGTTTTCTGTATCTCTAGCAGCTCATATTTCTAGCCTGGGTATTGCAGACCTAAATATGGTAAGCTTATTAGTAAAACAAAAGCATTTTTCAACTCAAGAAAAGTTGTGCACACTCGTAGATTAGTGTGGGGCCAAGAGATTTATTTTTATTTGTAATTAGCCCTCTTCTCCCATAACAAAAAGTAACCCCTGGCAACCTATGAGGAAATGTCTCAACTTTTACAAACACAGAAACTCAGTGCCACAATTGCCAATAGTTGGTCTTTAATTTAGATAGCTTGAAAAGGGAATTGGGCATTTCCATATAAACATATACAGGAATCTCTGCTCTATGGGACCAAATACCTATTTCAAAAGTAGAACGATTCAGAGCACAAAGGCTCTACCTTTCCAGAGACTAGTATTCTTTAACCCTTTTAGAGCAGTTTCTCCACTTTGGCCATTTTAATGAACTATTTACCACAATTTAGCCACCTCCAGCATCTTTTCATGGCCACTCATCACTAGTTCAGGCTCCATCCTCCATATAGAGGATGGTACAATAAAAATTTCTATTTTTTAAATAAAGTCATTCACCCAGTTTGGAAAGATTCTTTGGAGAGTTTCTTTTAGTCCAATTAGTGGATGCATTGGTTACTACAGCTAATTCTATCAGTGTTGCTATTTATCAAATTTTTAGTGATACAACAAATGAACAGCACGGTGGCCTTGTGGTGAAGACTCTCCCTCCCAATCAGAAGGTTGATAGTTCAATCCTAGGTAGCAACAGATGCAAAGAAAAAAATGTCTGCTGAAAACTTCATGTGGCATCAGGAAGGGCATCCGGCCAGTAAATGCTGAGATCTATCCAGTTGTCCCAACTCTACTCCAAATTAAGGGATTACAGGGTCTTAAAAAGGGAGTTAGTGATACAAGAAATAAAGAGTTAAATCTGCATCCCAATATTCAGAATTTTATAGAGGTCCAGACCAGTCTGAACTAATATACCCTGTTCACCTGATAACTTTCACTGGGTCAAGGGATAAGACTGTTAATGTGTTATGCAAACCAAGCCAATGGCAAGAAGAGATAACATTATTTGGAACTAAGCATATTTCTTTCATGGGAATATAGCTGAGAGGGTTAATAGCTCCTCCTGCTTTGACACAGTTCTAGAGCAATTTAAGAAATTTAATGTTCCTCTTGGATATTTGTTGTATAGCTGTACATGAAAAAGTTTCTTGCGTTGGCAACAGAGTAACAGCCCCTACAGTCAGTGGTTGGGTTCAAATACCTGAACATCCAGTTCTCTGTGTGGATGCAGGCCTGGGCCTCCGAAGCCTAGAATGGACTTCCGGAAGTGACATCCATGCACTTCCTATGGCTGTTCTAGGCCTGGGAGACCTCCTCCAGGTCTCTGAGGACTAGAATGGACTTCCAGAAGCAGTGTGGGTTCAGCCGGTTCTCCAAACTCAACAAAATTTAGCTACCGATTCTACCGAACTGGTGCGAACTGGCTGAATCCCACCACTGTCTATAGATACTCCTCAATTTACAGCCACAAATGAGCTCAACATTTCACTTGCTAAGCAAGACAGTTATTAAATTTGTTTTCACTCATTTTACATCTTTCCTTGCCACAACTGTTAAGTAAATCTGGCTTCCTCATTGACTTGGCTTCTCAATGGAGCAATAGTCGTAAGTGTAAAAAATGGTCATATGTCACTTTTTCCAGTGCCATTGTAAGTTCGAATGGCCATTAAGTGAATGGTTGTAAGTCACAAACAAAATTTTGCATTTTCTTTTATATATGGAAACGATAGCCCAAATTCCTCAATTTCCCCTCACCAAGAGTTTTATAAGCATATGGAAAACTAAACAACTGTTTTCAGGTTCTGAGTGAAGCCAACAATATTCCCATTGAGTAACTTTATACCAATATATCCCATTGAAATCGATGGAGTATAAACTTTCGAAATGCTAACCATGCTTCAAAATCTGGAAACAAAAACCATAGCAATTGTTTTTCTTCCCACTGGACTCTCAAAATCATATCCCAGCCAGCAATTACAAGGGATAATATTTGCCTGGTGTATCAAATTTCTAGCTGACAAACATATAGCTATTGCAGACAAAGTCAAATTTTAATGCCTCTTGTTTTAATTCTCTCCATGGTAGAACGTTATTTTAAGCAGATGTTTATGTCATGGGACATAATAAATTAGACCTTGTGAACTATCTGGTGGTATCTGTTTTCTTTCAATGACTATGCTTGCCCCCTCATCTTTTATCCTAATCATGTTCCAAATTCAATGTACACGAAAATGGTGGTAGTGGAAATGGCAGACATCTTGAGCAATATTAACCAGATCTCTTGTTCAATCAAGAATATAATAAAAACATGCCATGGGTTAAAGCCCTTCCTGTCCTTGAAGTGAAGTCTGATCTCTGCCTAAGCTACTAGCCATACAACTCTTCCTTCTCTGTGATGTCATCCAAAGGAAAAAAAGGCAGATCTCTGCAAATTCCAGCCAACCCAGCTTTTAACAGAATAACAGAGTTATCTGGAGGTCTTCTAGCCCAACCCCCTGCTCAAGCAGGAGGCCCTATACCATTTCAGACAAGTAGTTGTCCAACCTCTTCTTAAAAACCTCCAGTGTTGGACCACCCACAACTTCTAAAGGCAAGCTGTTCCACTGATTAATTGTTCTAACTGTCAGGAAATTTTTCCTTAGTTCTAGGTTGCTTCTCTCCTTGATTAGTTTCCATTGCCTTCAGGTATTTTGGAGAACAGGTTGACCCACTCTTCTTTGTGGTAGCCCTTTAGATAGTGGAACACTGCTATGATGTCCCTCCTAGTCCTTCTTTTCATTAAATTAGACATACCCAGTTCCTGCAACTGTTCTTTATATGTTTTATCCTCCAGTCCCCTAATCATCTTTGTTGCTCTTCTCTGCACTCTTTCTAGAGTTTCAACATCCTTTTTTTATCATGGCAACCAAAACTGGATGCAATATTCTAAGTGTGGTCTCACCACAGCATTATATATTTACATCTTCCAGCATAACTGGGGGCACTTGGTTGAAAAAAATGTACTAGAGCAGCGATGATGAACTTTTTGGGCTTGCATGTCAAAAATTTGGAAAATGCCTAACTCAACCCTGCTGGCTTATCTCTCTCTCACGCACACACACACATATTTGAACAAAAGAGAAACAATTCTGTTTCCCCATCTAGGCCACCCTGAACAATGGCATTGACTGGACCTGAAGGCCCGGGCCTCAACTTCAGCCCTAGCATCACTATTGACACTCCAAAATGCTACTCCACCTAATGCTGCACACACAACCAGCACTCCCCGGGATCTGCCACGTGCTGCTTACTTTCAGGCAGTTTCTGTTGACAGGCCTCTGTGACCTACCCGAGACTACTCTGGCTTGTATGAGACCTTCATTCTCTGCAATGTCTGAAAAGCGCACAAAACCACAACCTGTTCTAGCGTGACTTCCAGAGGGTCATGTAAGAGCACACCCCATTCTCCCACAGCTTGTGCAGCCTCCCCCCCCCCCAAAATGAAAGAAAAGGGCATGCTTTAGAGAATAGTTGTTAGAGGGCATTGGTGAATGCTGGCCTGTTACCCAAAACATTGTAATGTGTTACCTTTGACATGTGTGTCATAGATTCTTCATCATTATGCTAGAGACTAAAGCTTCTCCAAGTGGCAGTTAACACTTAACAACAGCAGTGATTTGTTTAACAACCATGACAGAAAAAATTGGGCACAACTCACTTAAGACTTAACCACATTGTTTAGCAATGGAAATTCTGGCCCCAATTATGATCACAAGTTGAGAGCTATTGGTACATAAATGTACATGATTGAGATTGGGCTAATGCATTCCAAAAGCCTTGCCTTAACTCTGTTTTGGGGTCCTTAAGAAAACCAACTAAGCAGCGGTTTGAGGACTTTGAATCTTTCCCACTTTGCTGTTAACTGTGGACAGTGAAAAGTGCATTAATCAGAAGAAATGAAATAGTTAAGTCCAAATACAGAGAACTGGAGAAAAGGGGAATGGGCAGGTTGTAAAGGAGACATGTTAGCACCAACACATTGTCACATATAGCTGGGATGCCCATTCACAGGACACCCCCTTCCCCCAAACACCTGGGATTTAAAGGAATTGTTTCTTCCTTCTGAAGCAGACAAAAAGCCATGGATTCATCACAAACATGCTGAGTCAAAGTCAGATGTGAACCTGGAGTGATATACTGTCCAGACATCTCTTTGGGAACTTCTTGTCTTGAAAGCATTAAAAGAAGAAAAACCAGTGTAATACATAAGTGTAACATGCGCGCGCGCACACACACACACACACACACACACACTTGACTTATACAAAGTCTGCATTCATTCCAGACACCTGGATCCGGCACACCACAATCTGGAGGCATGTCAAGAGCACTCCAGAGCAGGAAGAAGGCAACTTCATAAAATAAGAGCAGAGATTGAGGGAATTGAAGGAAAACCCTCAATTACATGAGGAACAGCTTGAAGAGATTTCTGGAAGAACTCCAAGTATATTTAACATCAAAACTGAAACTGCAGCTGAACACCAAACCAGGATGAATTCTAAGATCTGTGATTCTTTCAGAGGTTCTGAAAGTTCAGTCCTTCTTTTCATTAAACTACTAGACAATCAGACATCCAACTAGCTTCTTCAGTCTGAAAAACTGAAGCAAGAAGCAGAAGTAAGCAAGCTGGTAGCTTCAAATGGCTGATGTCTGTATCCTTTTAATCTGTCTGGCTGTATGTTAACTTAGAACCCTTTATTATGACCAGCCTGAGTAGATGACAAGCATGAGACCTGAATGCTAAAAGAACAATGCAAAATGTTTCTCATCAACAGGAAAAGAGGCCCCCAGTTGCCATGACTCAACTTCCAAACAAGTTACAAAGATGTTCCTATTTGTGAATTGTTGGAGAGCAGCTGATCTATTCCTCTTCCCCTGCTTGTTCCGAATCTCTCTGTGCTGATACAGCATTGGATGGCATTCAAAGTTTTTTTGAAGCAAACTGTGTGAATTCACCCAGCACATTATCAACATAATTTGATAATTTTTCTAGATGGGTTTTAGTTGCAGTCAAGGCTGCTTTCTGTGTTACGAGACCCAGCAAATTCGCTACAACTTCATACAACTTTGTTTCCTAGATCTGTGGTGGTGAACCTATGGCACGGGTGCCAGAGGCGGCACTCAGAGTCCTTTCTGTGGGCATGCGCGCCGTCGCCCCAGTCCTAGGCCTTCAGCTGGGTTTTATAAAACCTTTTCACTTTAGGCCTCCGCTGCCATGTGCAAAAAAAAAAAAGGTTCAATCAATCTGTCAATTTCAACTTCTCGTGGGGAAAAAAAAAGATCTTGCAGAGTTGGAATTGACTGATTGAACTTTGTAGTCCCACCCAGTCTGCCGTTACCACCGCAGCCACACACCCCCAATTGGCTACACCCAACCAATGGGCCACACCCACCCGGCACCCGACGATGCATAAGTGGGTTTTGGGTTGCAGTTTGGGCACTCGGTCTCTAAAAGGTTCGCCATCACTGTCCTAGATGAAACAGGTTACAGTACTTATTTTTACACATGTTGCAATCAATAGTTAACCATTTTTCAAGGTCCTGCTGTTTTTGAAGACTCTAGTTACTGGTTACAGAATTGACTTTTTGGGGGGTTAGCACAATGCACTGAACCACACACAAATAAGCTGGATTCACATAGCAGGCTAAACCACACACACACACACACACACACACACACACACACACAAATAAAAGTTAAAACTAATCAAACTACATATACTACACAAACATAAGCACTAGGGTTTTCAGTAGGGCTATCATATCTGAACTTCAGAAATTCAATGCACCACCATGTAGTAGGCAACAAAGAGATCCAAAAACAGAAGACTTTACTACCAACTTCAAGACACCTGCAGATGTCCAGATATGACAGCCCAATTTTAGTTAACCTTAAATGTGTTATGTGAACTGAGCTAACTGGTCTTGAGAAGTCTAAGTTCTGGTAGACACTAAAAAGATGTTCAGTGATTCCAAAGCAACTGTTTGGAATCCAAACTTTTTTTAGATATGTTGAAATGTTGGATAAATTAGAAGTGTTCTCATCATGCCTCACCTATTCTCAAAATTCCACCATAGAGAGCATGGCCAATCACACAACTAATGAGGTTTCTTCCTACCATCCCCTCTAGATCCACAACTAACTTCTTACCAACCTACTTTATGTGCTACAGAGGACATGTTTTTAAACAAAACACTAAGCTGTACTCACCTATTTTTTTTATCTTCCAAGCATGGTTATGTGAAACTTAAAAACATTTTGAGAATCGAGATGCTGGAAGCTAATACTACATTTTACAATGTGTCAATTTCCCAAATGTTTAATTAAAGGAATTTAAAATAATCTAATAAAATAATATTGAGTGAACTAGGAAGATAGGTGGGTATTAAGAAATGTATTTGCACGTATGCTCCAATAATCTGTGATTGAATGTAATTGAGATAAATATTTATGCCTTTTTATTTCCTTATCTTCTCTAACCATTTGTACTGTATGTTATTAAACACATTTCCTTAGTTTGTACTTGCAGGGGACTATATATTTCTGTTATTAAGAGCATGACACAGATTTAATTTATAGCCTGTCTTTTTCTGGTTCTTAAAAAATTCCTGAAACATATAGCAAAAGCTATTCTCCCTCCCCCCATTTTAATGTGGTTTTCAGCATTAGGTTTATTGTTACACATGGTGAGATTTTTTTTTCAACATTTCTCCATACTAAGACCATATGTTTGCAATATATTTGCATACTTCCAGATTCAAAACATATATTATGTTCATTTTGCTCAAAAGCGGCAGACCAAAAAAGGAGGTCTACTTATGGGGTCAGCCTGGGCACTTGATCCATCTGAAGCATGAAGGAATTAAGGCCAGTTGAGCCAAAAAGATATATAACCAATCTGGTGAATAAAAATAGCAAGAACACAAGAACTGCCTACTGTAAAATTGAGTTTACTGTGCAGTAAGAATATAGTATAGTAATTTAGTCTCCCAATGATAACAGATATCCATAGAAGGTTACCCAGAAGGAAGAGGACAAAGCAAATGAAGAGGAAATAACAATTAGACCAACATTTTGTAATCTGAACATAAAAACAGGGAAACAACTTTAGTCAACCTAATTTTTTATATTCATTACTTCAACAAATTTACAGACTGGCCTTCTCCACTTTCTCCACATTGCTGACCTCTAGATGGGCTGGACTGCAAATCCCATACTCAGAATAGTGGAAGCTGGAGACATTATGGGAATTTATAAAGAATAAACTAGACCCCAGTTTATATTCTTTGTAAACTGGCCCTCTGCCCAATTATAAGTATGGAGTTAGATTGCATGGTAACATGGTGCAAAAAAATTGAAACATAATAATAATATAATAATAATAGTAAAATTGGAAGGGACCTTGGAGGTCATCTAGTCTAACCCACTGCTCAGGCAGGAAACCCTAGACTACTTTGGACAAATGGCTGTCCAGTCTCTTCTTAAAAACTTCCAGTGTTGGAGCATTCACCACTTCTGGAGGCAGGTTGTTCCACTGGTTAATTGTTAATTAGGTGATCAGAGTTAGAAAAGTTTTGAAACACTAAATTAAAACACCCTTTTGTCTCACATCTCCTGAATCAGCAACCTCATAGATAGATACTGTACTTCTTTCATTTTGTTTGAGGCAATGCACAAGCTGCTAGGGAAAGGAGAATACTCTATGAATCAGCCAATATGGCTGTGCATTTGCATCATTACTGAAGTAACTAGACTAGCTGCCAATTAGCTTCTGAGACAGCTCTAAATAACTTGGGACTAAGATTCTTGGCAGATTATGGCTGTGATTACAATTTGGGATCAACTGCTAAAATAGTCTGGAAAGAAAGGTCTTCCTATGTGTACTAAGAATGATAGAGTATCATCTTACAATGATTTGTCAGTAGGCCTTCTTGATTTTGATGCTATTATTCTGGAAAGTTCTATTGTATTTATTTTAATTGTTAATAGTAAACAGGTTTGCTAATTCATGATAATGGCAGTAGGCAAATACATCAAAGAAATAATCATACAAATAAATACTGTCAACTCTACCGCCAAGTGGTTTTGTTCACAGAACATAACATTGACTTTGGATTATACTTTTATTTCCAAAGAGATCCATGATTGGTATCCCTGCTTGCACAGGAGATTTTCTTTGTCTTCATAGACATAGATAGGGAAGAAGTCACCTGTTGACTTGGGAAAAGATACTCTTTTGAGTCAAGCTTTAGAACAAAGGCAAACATTCTTAGAAGTCTGGCTTTTTTTTTTTTCTTCAGAAAAAGCAATTTGCTATTCTGTGTGGGCATGTATCATCACCATCATTTTTATATTACAGTACACTGCTGCAAAAGAAGCTAATCCAGGAAATTGTGATTAGGCCAGCAAAAGTTGATTATATGCCGAGAATAAGGATGAAAGCACATTTTCTTTTGAAACTCTCCTTTGGGAAGTGGAGCTAGAAAATTGCCATTTTCATCAAAGCAGCAAGCAGACTAATTGCATTTTCTTTTTCCCTTGCCTAAGGAAATTCTCCCTTTAGTTTCTTGGGGGAGCAAAATTCCCCCATCTGATTCCTTTATTCTTCTATCAGTTTTATCAGACATGTATCTTAATCGTCTTGAATTTCAACTAAAGGAATGTAGGTGAATTTCTAAAATTAGACTATTCTACTTCTGCCTTATGCATGAAAGTGACTTTGGGCCAATAACTCTCTTCTCAGCCCAACCCACTTCACAGAGTTGTTGTAGTGGGGAAAATAGGAGGAGGAAGGAGTTTTAGGTATGTTCACTGCCTTGGGTTACCTATAAAATAGTACAGGTAGTCCTCCACCTATGACCACAATTGAGCCCAAAATTTCTATTGCTAAGTGAGACAGTTGTTAAATGAATTTTACCTCTCTTATTACAGTTGTTAAGTGAATCACTGCAGTTGTTAAGTTAGTAAGATGGTTGTTAAGTGAATCTGGCTTCCCCAATGACTTTGCTTGTCAGAAGGTCGCAAAAGGGGATCACATGATCACAAGGATACTGCAGCCATCATAAATATGAGCCTGTTGCAAGCATCCAAATTTTGATCAAGTGACCATGAGGAGGCTGCAATGGTCATAAGTGTAAATCTTTGAATGGTCACTAAGTGAACTAAGTAGAGGATTACCTGTAAAGGCAGGATAAAAATCAAATAAATAAATAAAGACACAAATACAATTCCATCCTTGGAGTGCTGTAGGTTTGCTGCTGATTTTACTTAATTCCATTTGCATTCTTACTTTCTCCCTGTTACTACTGGATAAACACTGCATGTTTACAACAAGGATAAATGTGATAGTAATATATTCCTGACTGCCCCTAAATTGAAGGATCAGTACCAATCAGTTAGGTGAGTTAAAGATAATAAATTAACCAAAAGAAATAAAACCTGCCACAAAGCATCCGGGAGAAGTGTTGGTACAATATCTGAAAACTGAAAAATGGAACAGCAGAGAGTAGCTAATGCCTGGTTTATGCTTTGGGAACATATCCTAAGTTAAATCATTTTGAACTCCAATCTAAAGGAGCTGTATGAAAGACAGTAAAATAAACAAAACATGAAAAAGCAGCCTTTCTAAACAAAACAGCAGGGATTATCTCCATTATGTTAGTAATTGCTTCCAGCTCAGTACTATCAAAACTAAAACATTTAGAGCTCAGAATGTTTGGAGCAACATGTCCAGAATGGCAAGGACAACCTGTTTTAACCTGAAACCCAGCATTTTGATACATATTTCAACATAATTGTTTTTTAAACCCACTGTCTGAGTCATTAGTCCAATGAATCTTTTAATCATTAAAAATATTTTAAATTCATTTATCCAGCTGTACTGCTGTTCTGTTGGCTGTTAGCAATCCTATTTGCACTAAGACTGTCTGGGCTGCAAAAATCTAGATGAATCTATAGATGGATGAAAGGCAATGCAGAAGAATACTTCTGTCTAGTGATATTTGGACTGTTACAATCAACATAGGGTACCCCTAAAGAAGAACATTTGTAGCTCAGGGTTCCATATGAGGGGTCCTTGGTGCTCTCTGAATGTATTATCTTCTTGCAGACATTTCATTATCCAAACTAGGAACATCATCAATCTCCTAGTTTGAGTACCCTAATGCAGTGATGGCGAACCTTTTAGAGACTGAGTGCCCCAAAACCGCTCTCACCCCGCCTCCCACCCCCGCTCTGCCCCTCACCCTGCCTGCCCGCTCGGCCACCTGTCTCCAAGACCTGCCACAGATCACCCAGGCGGCCCAGCAGTGCCATGGCGGCCACACCCTCTGTCCATGCCCCACAGCATCATCTGCACGCGATGGGGCACAAGGTTGGACTCTTGTTCCCACTGCCTGGCTGCCATGTCCTTGGCTGGACTGCTCAGTGTGTGCCGCGCCCGGGAGCATCTCTCCTCTGGGGAGCTGCTGGTGAGGAGGGGGCAGCGGGGGAGGTGGGCTGGGGTGATGGCGTACATGCCCACAGAGAGGGCTCTGAGTGCTGCCTCTGGTATGCATGCCATAGGTTCGCCCCCACTGCCCTAATGTATACATTGTAAGGCTGACATTGGAATACGGTACATTCCCATGGAACAATCCAGGACATGTTGGCTCGCTCCTATGTGTTCTTCCTGATTGTATAGTCTGACAAAACATTATTTATTTAGCATGCCATCTCAACCTGGGATCCTTATTTATTGCTCCCTTTAAAGAAACCAAAATTATAAACCAAGATTCTACAAATCGAGATTTAATACATTTCAGTATAATTGGCTTATTTGAGAAACTTCATAACTACAAGTTCAAACATAACTTCTGGTCTACCTATATTAAGCTAAACTCATAGTAGCTGGTGAAGAGATGTTTTGCATGCCAGAGCTCTCCATTCCAAGCTATGGTATCTCCACTTAAAAGACTACTAGAAAGACCACTCCCTTTCTATGGAATAGAGAGACCTGCCAGAATAAACAGTGATGAAATTCATGTGGCTGCAGTCTGGATCAAATAGACTTTATAAGGGCAGTGAAGAAATATAAGAACGCTCATTGCTGTAAATCCACGGCCACCACTTTAAGGCTGGGGAAGGTGCCAAAGGCTTCATGGAAGAGGTGGCTTCTCTAGGGGCAGCTGAAGAAAGATAAATGACATCGTAGGAAATGTATGAAGAGTCTACAGGATGGTGCCTGTAATACTGTGTTGTTGGTGCATATACTGTATTATGTGCCTATAATACTGTCTTGTTGGTGCATATACTGGATCGCTCTTTGCTGTCCACTCTTTCTTTCTGAAATTGGCCAGATGGGTTATCAATTTATCTTTCATGCGGTCTCTGCCTTTGAAAAGGGAGGCAGCAGTAACTTTTCTTTTCTGCCTCTTGATTATATGGGGCTGTCCAACTGCTGCTGTCACTCTCTTCAGATGGGTAGTAATATGGCCCACGCCACTTATGCTGGCAGAGGAGGCATACTGCAGATTCAGTCGCTCAAGGAATTCCAGCTGGCAAGGTCCAGGAGAAGGGCCTTTTCTGCTGTAACTCCTGCCTTTTGGAATATGTTGGTCCCATCCTCCTGACCTTCCCTGAGAGCTTGAAGACCTGGCTCTGCTAGTTGGCTTGGGGCCCCAACAGGGGAATATATCACACTGGAGATGGTTGATGGACCAACAGAACATCCCAGCACCACCCACTATGCATCCTCCTCTATCCTGCCCCATATTTTAATTATAATTTAATTATAGTTTTTATTTTTGTTGTTATTAGAAATATTTATTTTGATGGTCTTAATGCTGTAAGCTGCCCAGAGTCATCTTGCAGTGAGATGGCAGCAAACAAGTTTAATAAATAAATATTAATGACATCTGTGATTGCTTGGTCCTCCATCCCACTTCCATTATGGATGCAAGGGAGAAAGGTCCAACAAGACACTTGCTTCCCAGGCTATTAGCAGGCCAATATTATCTTCACAAGAGGAATTTCAATGGTTGCTTGTGTTTGCTGCAGAGATGCTGGAAAGATATTGTTTTGTTACTAAATGAAGATAAATGAAGAACAGGGATGAATTCCCTGTGTTTTGAGAATGCAGAGCCAAAAATATTTATGTCTCTTCCTATCCCTTGGGAGAATGCCTTCAATTTTTGGCTCTGTCTTTCAAGGAGAGCAGTGGCCTCCAACTGGCACCAGTCTCCAATGGTGAGAGAGATGACAGAAACCGAAGAACAGCAACTCCAAGAAGACTAGACAACAGATGTCCTTCTCCACACCATTGAGGAGCAATTCAGGCAATGCTGATTGTTCTATCCTCTGGAAGTCTGGACAGAGAACTGGAAAACAAAGGTAAAGAGTGGTGAAGTGCAGCCACATGTAACTACTCTTGAAGAAATGCAAAACCTGCTGAGCTCAAAATGCATCCGAGATAGCAAGTGGGCATAATGTTTCAGCAATGTTTTTCCAGCAAATGACATAAACCACTAGTCCATATGCTTCAGGGATTGAAATTGGATTCTTCTGCATGTGAACTATATGATCTTGGATAAGTTCAAAGAAAGGAAGCAGCCCTTAGGGAGTAGAAAATCAGGTAATAGTGGATATGTTTAGCCTTGAAAAAATAACAGAGATGGGGATGGAGGTAGAAGAATACTCTTCTAGTACCTGAAGGAGTGTCACCCAGAAGAAGATCAAGATCTATTCTGAATTGTTCAAAGCACAGGAATCAGAATGATGATTTAAATTATAGGAGGCAGCATCCATCTATCTAATAATAAAAGCAGTTTGATAGTGGAGCAGTGAGTTCCTCTTTGCAGATTACCATTTGTCTTGGGCACTTTCATTTGGATTCCTATACTGAGAAAGGGGTGAATTTGAAATGCAAAGTTGCCCCTTCCATCTCTTTGATTCCTCAGAAATGCAATTGACAGGCACAACTGATTTCACACATATGTTTAGAAAAAATAAACTAACCTAGTGATCTAATTATGCTACTACTCTATTTCTTATTTAAACACTCGCACCATCCCTCAGATAAATATTTCTGCTTCTACACAATGGTGCCAAGTCTTTAATCAAGCTAATGCAGTGCACTCTGACTGTTATCTTTTTGAAATGACACTTTCAATTCAATTAGGCTCCAAGATTAAATCACTTCCAACCTATTAAGCAAAACAACTAGGTCATGCCAAGACAATGTGTCACACCACTCTCTTATCTGTTTCTTGAGGCATGGCAAACCAGAAGCCCTAGTAGGCATTTATCGTGTCTTGAGCATCTGAGGTCATATCTTATGATATTAAGAGTTTAGCATGTACAGTATATAGCAAGCACCCTGTTAGTATGAATGTGTGTGTGCTCACGGATGTACCCATGTATGTTGCAACAACTACATGAGCACAAAGTCCCAGTGCATCTCCAGGCAGTTCATTGAGTGAAAGTCTTCTATGTCAGCAATATGGGCCTGTTATCTGCCTCCACTAAGAAACACATACTCCTCTGTCAAACATAGCCATTTCACTGGAGACAGCCAAACACAAGGAAAAAATAAATATAACATTATGTCAAACCTAATAATTCACTAGTCTAGGTTTATCCAGCCTGAGTCAGCAGTTTATTTGATTAGAGTTATTCCCAGATGTCTAACATCCTAGTAACCATTAGCAACCAGTTCATGAACTTCATCAAGAGATCAAAGGTTGAAGTTTTGGGGTTCTTAGCTGAAGTTGCAGCTTCAAAGAAGTGGAGTTAATGGAGGGTGTGTTTGAAATTTTAAACATTGATGAAGCAATAAGTAGAACCCAAAAGAAAACAGAACGGGGGCATGCTTTTTCAGCACTATTTTTCTATCTGGCCTTGTTTTCTTGATATGTCACAATTCAGGTGAAGATGGAAAGAAAGCAGTATGAGATAAATTAAGTTACATTCCCAGCTGGAATGTAAGATAAAAGTCAAACAGAGCTCCCAGACAGGGAGAGAGGTAGTAAAGAAGAATAAGCAAGCCGGTTGTGTTTACATTTTAAGTGTTTTAAATGTGGATATTATATCTTTAAAGTGTTTCAATGAGTATTGTATATTTTCAAAAAAAATTGTTTTGATACCAATAGAGGAGAATATTTGTAGCTCAGGGTTGAAATGAGGGGTCCTGAGCTTGCTGAGCTTGTTGCTTACTAAAACTGTTGGCCATGCAGGTACAAAGATAACCAGGGAAATGGCTGAAGCCTGGGAAATGGGCCCCTTGTCAGTCAACAGGAGTGCTGATTTACCACCAGCTTATCAGGTACTTGGGAGCTGAGGGCTTGGCAGCACAACAGCCAATTGCCAGCTATCAACATACCAATCAACAAATAGGAAGGCACCACATAAATACGACTCATAGACTAGCCCAAAACACATACTGTACTCCAGCAGAGAGAAGTTCCCTGAAAATGGACTCCAGCATGAGTCCGAAAGCTCAGAAGAATAAACCTCTGGTCCCAGTGACCGACCCCAATTGCAACATTATCCTGGGAAATGCATATCTGCCTTCATTCATAACTAAATAGCCCACCTAAGCCTGAAAAAAAAAATCCAAGGTTAATGCTTAGCATGGTATACATAGCAAAAACTATTCTTTTCCAATTTCAGCATTTGGCATGTCTCCAGAATACCATCAATAGTCTCTTTGCCCTATATTATATCTATTACATGTCTCAGATAAAAGATATTCCTGAAACTTTTTAAATCTGAAAGGGGAGGTGCAGAGAACAACTTTCACAAAACCAAGCCCTATTCTTTTGGGTGAATCTTCTTAGCCCAGTTCATGTTTTCTAACAAAACTGCTAAGTGGTCTAGATAGAAAGGTACAATGGGCACACTTCTCCATTCCAGATCTCAGCAATAATTGTCGATTAGTGTAACAAATGTTGTTTGTGTTCTATGCCCCATGCCTGATGTCTGATGGAAGAGCATCCAGATATCTAGCATTTGTTTCTGGGTGCTCTATAGTTGTTACCCACCAATGTTTCAACAATCTTCTCTAATAACATCGCAGTTGTCTAACATGTCTACATCCCAAGAAGGCATCTTAACCAAAGGGCTGACCAAGATCTCCTTTAAGATTACAGGCAACAACCCCTCCCAAAATGAGGAACTGACAATTTCCCAGACCCAGGAAACTATCATTTTACCTTACAACAATACATTCCTGGAATCTTTTTGTTCAACAAACAATATCCCATTTGTTGACTACTATGAAGGGCTGGAAGCATCTATCAGGGCTTGGTCAAAATCGTTTTTTATCTTTTATCTTTTTCTACCAATGATGGAGACATTGCTTCTGCTGCTTCATTTCTTTAAGCCCCCAGGAAACCAAGAAGTTCGCACAGCTTAAAATTATCAAGGTAGAAATACTGGTAAATGCTCTAGTTAGAAAATGTAATTTCTTAATTATACAGTATAAGAAAGCTCACTGGGAAACCAAACTTCTTTCATGCATACGGTTTTTTTTGTTTCTTTTTGCTTAAGAGGAAAATCTTTTACTGTATTTCTTGAGTTCAGCAGCATTTTCTAGACATAGACTCAGGAGGTGGGTACTTGCATTATAGAATTTCTGACTTTAACAGTGAGAATGTTTTAAATCAGTTTCCCTCAATTTGGTGTTTTCCAGATGTGTTGGAAGGCAGTTCCTAGAATTGCCAGCCAGCATGGCTCAAGACCATTCTGGTTGGGAATTCTGGGATTTGCAGTCCCAGCACATCAAAAAATTGCCAAATTGAAAAACGCTGTTTTAACTTAATATATCCTTTACTCCTAAGTGTAAAACATCTGTTGTTAATTCACAACTTGGTGGAAGAGAAATGCCAACACATCATTTATTAGATCTGTTGATGCTATAATGTCCTTCCTCATGTTCCTTTTGTCTTTTTCTCAGAGAGCATAATAGATTCCAGGATGTCTTTTGTTTCACTGTATAGACCATGTTTCCTCCCATCAAACAGAGCAAGATATAATGGATTCCACATATATATATATAAAGATAGATAGATAGATAGATAGATAGATAGATAGATAGATAGATAGATAGATAGATAGATATAAATATAGATATAGATAGATATACATACATACATACATACATACATACATACATACATACATACATACATACACAGAACAAATAAATAAACATGACCACCAGGGAATTACTATAAAAATTTAATAAAAACGCCTAGCTTTCGTCGATGGCTGCCGACATCATCAGGGCTTGAAATGCTAGTCAGTGGAGGAGTCCTTCTATAGGATGACCAGGTTCTGCGCCCGGCTCCTAGATCTCGTTATCGGACCTGATTGACCAAGCTGTATTCCAGTCATAGTTCTTATATTAGCGGTTGTTTTTTTCCTGCATCTCTTGTCCGTGCATATGACATCATATGCTTTCCCTTCACTGAGTTCAGAATCGGGTGGGATATTTCCCCCCCTTTTTTGTTTGACCATATCCCTTACACTATTCAATTGTGTGTTCCTATCATCTCCTCCCTTGCCCCACCCAGATTGTCCAGGTGTGGTACACTCTCCCCTTTTTCCTTTACAGATCCCACCCCCATGGTCGTTTGCTTCATGTATGGATTGGAGGGGGTTAAAGTGGCTAATGATGCAGCTGTGGTCTGGCTTCTGGTTTGTGGTCGTGCCTCATTGGTGTGGGTTTGGGTTTGCTTTTTGCGTGGATGTGTGGTGGTGACATCCTGTGTGGTTTTCGTGAGTGTGGGTCTGGTGTCATTCTTTGTTTTAGGTACTCGTTTGTCAATAAGGGCAGTTTTCCAAATGGCTGGTAGGCGGGAGGTATTGGGTGGTATCATCTCCACCCAATCAAAACACAGCCAAACTCCACCCAATCAGTTTATACCCCCACTGGCAGTTAAAAGGAAGAAACAGCTATGATCACACATTGCTCCTAGAAGCACAAAGCCAAAAACACCAGCCTGAAGATGACGAATGGGACTTCGTCAAAACGTTGCCAAGACACTTCCAATTTTACGCAGGAGAAAACCCGAATACCCAAAGACCATATATATATATATGTATGTATGTATGTATGTATGTATGTATGTATATATATATACATACATACATACATACATACATACATACATACATACATATATATAGTCTCTTGCTATTTGTACTTACCCCTCTCTAAAATACAAATGCAATCACACTGGGAAAATTGGAACAATTTTAAGTGATTTAGTTGAAAATTGCAATGCATGTCATTTTATTTTTGGTCCTTATTTGGTTTTTGTATGAAAGAATAAATAGAAATGCTACTTCACTCAGGTGACTATATGTCTCATCAGGGAATTGTGTATTTGTGGTGGCTGCTGCTTTGCCCCAAGCCTTTGAAGTTGGAAGGTAGGTGATACAGTGATATCAATGGGCTGATATTTTAGCTCTTTTCATTTTTAATGTTTGGTTATTTACAGCAAAATACATATGTATAGTTTTACAGAAAAAAAAAAGAAATGCTACTTCACATTTACTGTAACCATTTGAGGACATATAACAAGAAATGCTGGGTCAAACCATGTCCATCTTTTGAAATATCTTGGTTCATAGTGGCCAACCTGTTGTCCCAATGAAAATTCAATAAACAGGATGTATTCAAACTCCTCCCACCCTGCTTTAATTACATTAAGATTTACATAACATCCTGATTCTTGTTTTTTCTTATAGCAATACTACTTAATTTTTTTATTCTTAAATATGAATTTATGACAATAAAGCAGACTAACTAGGTGTCCAGTCCATATAAATCTTGCTTCTAGAATCACAGATGGACTCTAAAGTATTATTAGCAGGATCACATTTCACAGTTAATTCTCCCATTTTAGATTATTGGGGCAATTTTCCCCAGACAGGTGCCTACTAGACACATTAGAATTACTATAGACAGAATTTCCCTGCAGGAGATTACATTAAGATGTCCAGCCCAGCTAACTATAATATTCTTAACCCAGTTAACAGTAAAGCCAAGAAGACATTTGTAATTAAAAGCTGGAGCCTTCTAAGAAGATCCATCTAACTCATTTAACTTGGACATTGAATTTTCCCAATTTTCTGAATTGTAAACTAACTAAATAGTCTTGCTTGAGTCAACATACTAAATAAGTAAAAGCAAACATACAAAACCAAGAACAAGGTTGTTCAACCAAACTTAATTATGCACATGTATTCACTAGATCCTGTAGGGATTCAATGTAAGATTTTTAATGAATACAGCCAAAAGTGTTAGGCTCTATATTCCACAGCTTTCAGTGGTACTGATCTAATTGTCAAGGGATGGGCTTGTGGTTCTAAATATAGGTAGTCTTTGGGTTATGACAGCAATTGGGACTAGGATACCATCGCTATTGGTGTGATCATAAAGTCTGGCATCATATGACCACATCACTTAGGAAACCAATCCTGGGAATTGCTATTGTAGCCCCAAAATGTGTAGGTCATTAAGCAGAAAGTAAAAAACATAGGGACACCACGGGGGTGCACGGGGAATGGAGGGATGTCTTTGGAGGGCTGAGGGAGGTTTTTTGCAGGTCTGGAGACAACTTGGGAAGAGATTTCTGTAGGTAATCTCTCCTTTGCCTGGCCCTTCCCCCCACTTTACAGAGCAGAGAGATTAGAGAGGAAGAGAATTCAAGAGAGTAAGCTATAGGCTCTTCTATACATTAAAAAAAATGCACTCATCCCAGCAACACAAAAGGTCAGGCCAAGGAGAGATTACTCATATAAATAGATTGATTTCTCTCTCGTCTTTGAAGAATGGAGAGATTGGAGAAGAAGGGCTTGCAAGAGAGTAAGCTGCTCACATAACACCCTTGTGGTCCCAGCCTCAGGCTGCCAACATGATCACATTGCTTTTGATGCATGGAAGAACAAATAACATCTCTCCTCTTGCAATCCCTTTCTCTCCAATCTCTCTGCTCTGCAGCAGGGGGAAGGAAGATTACCTACAGAAATCATTTGGGGTTTTTTCCTCTCTTCCTCACAGAGCAGAGAGATTGGAGACAGAGATGGCAAGAGAGTAAATTGTTTATATGTCATGCCAATGGCTCCCAGCTTCAGTATGATCACATTGCTTTTGATGTGTACAAGATGGTAAGCAGGCATTGGAGCATTCCAAAGGGCAGTTGGGAGGCAAAGAAAAGCTGAAGGTATGAAACTGATTAGTTTTGTCTTTTTCCAGTCAGAAAGTACAGTCATGGCCAGGTGGTTTCCCATTTAAACCACTTAATGGTGCAGTTGCCTGTCCCATTTAGGGTTGTTAAGTGAGGACTATCTGTATAGGATATATAGTATAAGCGTAGTAATACGCGATAAGGTAGAAGTCAGGATAATAAGTAAGTTTGTTACATTTTATACTGTAATAAAAGCCTCCCCGAAAATCCAGGGAAGATAAAGGTGCCTCATGTTTCAAGTGTAAGTTTAAGATGAGCAAGAACTCCTCTGCTATCTCTAAAGAAGAATGATCAATTTTTCCACTCTGGGAAGGTTTTCCTTTGTTGATTTCTTGAAGTCCATTCCAGTTTACATATATAGCCTATCTTGGAATACTGTGTACAGTTTATCCTTTTAGGATAAAACAAAGGAAAACCTTTCAGAGCAAATCACAGATTCCCGACTGTATACAACATTCCAAAATAAGTTATATATGTATACACTACACAAAGTCAAATTATTGTTATTCTTTACATTTTCCAGGGCAGGTAATCAATTTCAAATAAAACCAATTAAAACAAAACTATGCCTATCCAGAAACCAAGGCACTTGTCACTAGGATCTAATAGTTATTTAAAAAGAAAATATTGCAGGAAGTATCACATTTCATCTTAGGAGCTATGGTCCATGTTGCAATGCAATTCCTTTTTTCTCCCATTTCCTGCTTTTCCTCACAGCTGTCCCATGAAATTACTTGCAGACAGGGCAATAAAAAACTTGGGAGAGGGAAAGAAGGATAAAGAGGTATGGCAGGGCCAACTGTATTTATTTATTTACATATTATAGGATTTCTGTGCGACTATATTTCAAAATGACTCTGAACAGCATATAACAGGGTGGGGAAAGGTTAAAGGCATCGAACAGCAAAATGTATATGTTATGATAGCACTAAATAATGGAGGTAGGTCATAAAAGGAAACTTAAACCTCAAATGCTCTCTTCCAGAGTGAGATTTTCATCTCCTATCAGAAACTCAGGAGGGAAGGAGGCAATTCTTACATATGATAGCAAGTTATTCTACCAGATGGGTGCTACCATTGAAAAGGCCTTGCTCTTGATCTCCTATAGAGAGAATTTCTTCAAATGGGAGCCACAGCAGAGGAAGTTTCCAAGATCATACATGGCATGCACGTTCACTTTGAAACGTGATATGAAAATAGCCAGGCCTTATAATGGGCTGTGAGAACAACCTTGAGTGAAAGGAGTAAGAGCTACAGCCTAGACCAGGGGTAGGCAACCTTGGCTCTTTTATGACTCGTGGACTTCAACTCCCAGAATTCCTGAGCCAGCACGAGTCATAAAAGAGCCAACGTTGCCTACCCCTGGCCTAGACAATGGTCTGATTCCAAAGCAGGGAAGGGGATGGAAAAAAAAATCTCAGAAGAAATCCTCTCTAGTTTTCTGGTAAATAAAACCACAGGAGGTGGTGCTTTCAGACTTGCAAGATTCTATTATTTTAACCTTACAATAAAGATACAGTGGTATTCTTGGTTTTGGTTTCCTATTCTGGACTACCTTGAAGGGCTGACATGCCCTGAACCATACAGATTTTACAAAGTGATCACCAGTATTTTAAATTGTATACAGAAACTAATTGGCAGAGTCCAACTCTTGGGGCAGAGGTGTTATATGAATAAATCTCAAGATTGTCCAGGCTTTTGGTGTAGAGAATTGGGAAAATAACCTTGACAGAATATTTTTTTCTTCTATTCAATCGGAGACTGCCATTGAATTAGAGAGGACAAGTCCTAGCAGTTTTCTTAGCAAGGTTTTTCAGAAGTGGTTTGCCATTGCCTCCTTCTTAGGGCTGAGACAAAGTGACTAGGTCAAGGTCACCTAGCTGGCTTTGTTCCAAAGGCAGGAATAGAACTCACAGTCTCCTGATTTCTACTCTGGTGCCTTAATCACTACACCAAACTAACTCTCCATATAGAAATATACAAGAACCTTAACCTAAATAAAAGCTGCTGAAGCATTTTGAAAGTCCAGAAGTGAAACAGGCAGACACCTCTCTAATTCAATGGAATATATGAAGGGTGAGGAAATACAACCCAATCAAACTTGCAAGATTCTATTATTATAGCTAATAATTAATCAGTGGAATGGCTTCCTTCCAGAAGCTGTGGGTGCTCCAACACTGGAGGTTTTTAAAAAAGAAATTGCACAACCATTTGTCTGAAATGGTATAGGTTTTCCTGCTTGAGCAAGGGGTTGGACTTGAAGACCTCCAAGGTCCCTTCCAACTCTGTTATTCTGGGAAGCCACTTCTGATAATGTTGCCAAGAAAATTGCAGAGACTCCTGTAATCCAGGCAATGGCCAAGAATCCAGACTGACTCATAGCTTACTCTTAAAAAATTTTCCAGTAGGACAAGAGTCTTCTGCAGTTTGAGTTGGAGAATGCATGTCCCCTATTTCTTTCCCCTACCAGAGGATAATAAATCAGTAGCTGGGAATCATATTCCTATCCTCCCTTGCCACTGATTCCCATTTGGAAAATCAATGTTTTGGTTTTTCATGCTTTTTTTAATCAACATCAATTAAAACTCTGGGAAGGCATATAAGTAGTCCTCAACTTACAACCACAACTAAGGCTAGAATTTATGTTGTTAAGCTAAGCAGTTGTTAAGTAAGTCATACCCAATTTTACAACCCTTTTTTGTCATGGTTGTTAAGGGAATAATTGCAGTTGTTAAGTGGATAATACGATCTTCAAGCAAATCCAGCTTTTCCATTGACTTAGCTTGCCATAAGCCAGCTGAGGTCATAAATTATGATAAATTATGACCCCAGGATGCTGCAACCATTGTAAATATATGCCAGATGTCAAGCAGCCCAATTTTGATCATGTAACCTGGGGATGCTGTCATCATAAGTGCAAGGACTGGCTGTAAGTCACATTTTCTTTGCCCCTGTAACTCTGAACAGTCACTAACTGAATGGCTTAAGTTAAGGACTACCTATATGAGTTTCTCATACTCCCTCATCTCCATTTGAGAAACACTGCACTAATTATGAAATGAAACAGCTGCAGAGAGAGGAGACAGGAGAATTCCAGTTCCCAAAACCAACTCTTCCTCCCAAATCAGGAGGTCACTGAAAATTCTTTCAAGTACAAACCTGCATATGAAAGTCTGCTTACAAGACAGATGCAAAACTATCTTGTTAATTTTTTATAGTCTTAACCGCTAAACAAGCTACTTTTTCAATAATTTATACCTGAATGGTATGTCTAGACATGACATCATTTTAAGATATGCCTGGTGTTTTGTGGTCTATTTACAATAACCAGGATGTATAATTGCCTTCATTCAGGTCAGCAAAAGGGGTGATTAGTGGGTTAAGGAGTGGAGAAGAAGAGAATTTTTTTTAAAAAAAACAAACCACATAACAGCTGTTCTAGGCCTAGGGAATGGCTTTTAAAGACTGTTGTTCTCTGTCAAGGAGGCAGGCCACAAATGTGAGAATCCCCATTGAATCAGTATTCCTTGCAGTAAGGGAAGGACGACAAATACCACAGATAATCTCCAATTCATAAGCAGTTGCTTGTGAATGGTTTACATTAAAGTCAGGAAAGAGAGCCAGTTGCAGCTAATGTAGAATACCTATGTGTATGGGTGCAGGCAGACTAACACCACAAGGACAAGATCCTGAACTTATTTATAAAATATGATCTTTTGGAGCATTTGACTTTGAGCAGGGAGTAAGACAAGGTTGTATAAACTTCCCTTGGATGCTTAATGTGTTTATGGACAAACATATAAGGTATGGTTGCTATGAAGTTAGAGGTGCAGTTGTTGGTGAGAAGAATGGGTGTGCATTTTTGTACACAGATGAAGTCATCATTTTGGCTGACAGCTCAAATGATTTACAGCAAATGTCAGTCATAAAATATGTCACAGGAAGGACCACAGATCTGAAAATGAATATACTGAAGATGAAGGTGGCTTTATTTGAGGGGGGAAAAGAGCAAACAAATCCAAGTTATGCATCAATGGCAAAAAGCTAAAGCAAGTCAAAGTATTTGTATTGTATTATGTTTGTTGCCTTGAGTTGACCAAATATTAAAAGAAAAATAGGATAAGATGATGATGACAATGACGATACAATAGTGTCTGGAGCAGGTTGTACTTATGAGAACTGATTGTTAAGTATTCAGGAATTCTGCAAGCTAGATGAGAGCAGAACTGAGCTGCCATGGCTATTGTGCCAATCAGCTCTATGGCAACCAGCAGCATGGCATGGTGGCAGCCGTGGAACTAGCAGAGCTGGTGGTTATGGATTTACATAAAGTCACTTTGGATAGCAAGATGGGCAGCATATATATTTAATAAATAAATACCAGCACATCATAGCATGTATGTGACAGCGTCTGCATCTTGCTTCTTTTATTCCCTGCAGGCACCTCTGGACTCAAGTCTCCTGATAATCCTTTCTGCCCTCATCTGAATCTTCTATTTTTTTAAATTATTGTTAAAGCATGATACCCAAAAAGGAGCACAGTACTTGTGAAGGAGCCTAATCAAAGCAGAATCAAGTAAAACAATTACTTCCTCTGAATGAACTGTATGTTTTATTCTCAACCAGTGGTTCTCAACCTGTGGGTTGGGACCCCATTTGGGGTCGAACGACCATTTCACGGGGGTCGCCAAACAACGCAGTCTGCCATTTTTTTCCCCTTTTCCTTAGCTGTGCTACTCCCTTTTATTCTATTGGCTTTTGAAAGCCAAGAGAATAGACTCTCTTGAATAGAGTCTAATTCTATTGGCTTTCAAAAGCCAATAGGAATTGTCCAGGCTGTCTCTGCCCTGCTGAGCCCGCCAAAAGTCCCATTCTGCAAATGGTGCTGCACCAGCTGAGTAGTCCTCGACTTACGACTGGTTGAGTAGTCCTTGACTTACGACCGGTTGGGGGTCGCGGCATTAAAAAGGTTGAGAACCACTGTTCTAGACAGAAAAACTCTGTGCCAAGGAAAATGTTAAACTAGAAATTTTCCCTCATACACTATATGAAAGTCTTTTTTAAAAAAAAATACTACAGTTTTGTTTTCTTTAATTCTACTGCCATTAATTCATTAAATAAATTCAACATGAAACAGTCACTTTGATCAACATTCTGAGATGTTATCATTTTATAAGATATTACCATTTAATTTTTTTATTTTACATTTTTCATTTCTGATTTTTATTTTCTCCCTTTTCCTTATTGAACCATTTGTATTCCCAGGCAGAAAGCTACTATCCTCCCAAAGAGGCAGCAATTGCGTATTTTTGGCCAAAACAATATAGTGAGTGCAAGAAACCAGGTCTTTCTCAAATATAAAAGTAAAACTCTGTTTCTGAAAGCTGCACAAGCAGAGATAGACTCATCTGGGAACCTTCTACCTAATGGTTTCAGAACCTACGTGGCAACCAGTCTGATGTTGTTTAATAAGAACTTCTCAAATGGTCTATTTGCCGTTTCAGAAAGATTTCTTAGAAATTTAAGAACCTTATTTAAGAACAAACACTGTGAAACATCTATTTGATGAATGGCATTTCTAAGGATCAATAAAGGAAGTGTTAAAGAAAATTGGAACAATTTTACTGTATTTCATTTTTGTCTTTAATCAAATGTATTCTGCATAAAAGATCCAAGATTAATAAAGAGATCATTCTTATGTCCTTATTACTGACATCATATCTACTTGAAAGAAAAACTATGCCCCCCGCCAAAAAAAAAAATTATAATTGGGGAGTCATTTTACATTTGCTAAAATTCCAATAAGGGAAGTAATAGATTCCTTTGCTCTAATTTTTGTCTGACATCTTCAATGTCATTTTTTTTGAGGTACAGTTGATATTTAATTTGGGGGCAGAAGGGGAGTAGGAGTGCTATTCAAGCATCAGTGCAGTCAGTACAAGGTTAAGACACAAGGGTTAGAACACAGAGTGATTTCCGCTCACCTTTCAAATCTGTTGGAAAAAATTCTCCTTGCACACTTTGCTCTGTATCTCTATGTTTAAAAAGGAAAGAGATTTAAAAACAAAATGAACTTTGTAATTTTATGTAGGTTGGAGGTAACTCTACTCCTCTACCTAGCGGCTAGCCTATGGCTGAGCATGTGAGCTCAGCATTCTTCATAAACTACAATTCCCAGAATTCCTTGGAAGAAACCAGGGCAACTAAACTGTTTACATTCTCAAAGGAGAAGCTGAAGCCTTAGTTACAAGAAGCTTTAGTTACCAAACGCAGAGGGAGATGAACCAGGCACAAACTCTGCTGCTTGACGGTCTCGTCAAGACAAAGCATGTAGCCAATGCTGCCCTTATCAGAATATCCGACATGGCTGTGATGACAGCAACTCCAGGCTTTAATATTCAGAGCTGGGCCTCAGTCTTTGTCCAAGCCTTCTACAACAACCCGGCCCAAATCCGAAAGGAAGGGCAGTACTTTAAAGACCGTTTTTATAAATGCTTCCGAGCAGATGGCAACTCCATCTATCTTAAAGCAAAAGAAGAGGGAGTGATACTAGTTAAAACAGGAACCTTCGTCCTGGTCGGAACCTATTGCCAAGGCATGTACCCCAGCGTCTGTGTCGAAGCGATGGAGAAACTAGCAGACTACCTGAGAGCAAAGGGGAACTGAAGAAAGGAAGGAGGAAAAGAGCAAGAGAACTTTCTACCCAAAATTCTTGCTTGGCACAACCAGGAAAAGAAATGTCCCTTTTTGAACAGCACACTGTGTTCCCTGCAGGTCAATCTCAATGGACATGTCCCTTTGGAGGCACACAAGATAATACCCAGCACCATCATTAAACACTTTCAAAGTACAGGCAAGCATATTGTTGTGGAACTGAATTATTATAAGCTTATTTCCAGAGAAGGATATGGCAGGCAAGCATAGACAGAGACCGGGACCATCTCCTTGCTATTTACCTGAGTTGAGAGGAAACCAGCCGAAATTGGCCGAGCTATTGCAACCACAACTGGTAAGGTTCAGCATTGTCGAGGGAGAGGACCATCGGATTGCCACGTCAAAGGGCCAGTGGGCCTCCATGGGGAATTTCCTGTTAGAACAAGCTCTGCCATTGGACAGACTAAGGCAGCAGACTAAAAAGGCAGCAAATCATAGTTTTCTTGGTTTTACTCTCAAGAAGAAGCCATTTTTGGATTTTGGCTTGCCTCAGTTACAACTTGGATTGCCTGGGGCCCCCTGCACCTGAACCTACGGTAGATCCTAGAAAGACCTGCATTTACTGCCAGACATAAATAATGTTTTCCATCAGATCTTGGGTGCACATCGTCTTTGCGTTGGCTAGTAATAAACAGGGCAGCTTTTTTCAAGCTGAGGGCTACACCCGACCACAGACTGGCATGCCAGAGTTGTGCCATTTTGAAAGCAGACAATTTCATGCCATTTTGAAAGCAGACAGACCTGAGACAAAGGAGTGGGTAAGCAAGGAGCAATTTTAAATTTGAGTTAATTGTTGTTAATTGTAAATGTTCAATAAATGTGGTTAATGGTATTCCCTGTCTGAATTATTTTCCTCTTCCATTAAGCATTACAGTTGGGGAGGGTGACTTTTGAAGAAGTACAAGCATACCTTGGGGATATTGCGGGTTCAGTTCCAGACCACTGCAATAAAGCAAATATTCCAATAAAGTGAGTCACACACATTTTTTTGGTTTCCAAGGGCATATAAAAATTATGTTTACAATAAACTGTAGTCTGTTAAGTGTGCAATAGCATTATGTCTTTTTAAACAGAACAATGTAGATACCTTAATTAAAAAAAGACTTTATTACTAAAAAGTGCTAATCATCATCTGAGCCTTCAGCAAGCCATAATCATTTTGTTGGTGGAGGGTCTCGTAAAAAACAACAACACAGTATCTGCAAAGCGCAATAAAGCATAATGCAATAAAATGAAGTATGCTTGTACAGGGGGCCACACGCAAGGCTTTCTAAGTCTATATGTGGCCCTGGGGCATAAAAGCGGTCATCTCATATTTAGAAAGGAATAAATAACCATTTTTATTCTTTTTTTCCATCTTTTCTCTGTCTCTTTCTCATCCCCATCCATTCACCAATTTTGTTTTACCAATACTTTTTCTTTCAGCCCTGCAGTTTGCTGGAAAAGGGACAAATTTCTTTTGCTATAAATCTTAACTCCCCACCACCACCACCACAAGGCTGACAAAGTTAGGCCAAGGACTGCAGGTTGATTACCTCTAATATGGAAACTTGGAGAGAAAGCCTGGGATGCAACTTAGAATAATACAAGGTCAATAAAATGAGACCATTTTAACATCCGAATTTCCAAAGCCGGTTTTCTCACCTGGCAGAATCTTCTTTACCCATACTGGGACGCAGAGATAAAACAAGAGGGAAAAAGCAAGCAATACAGGATTTAGAATAGTGGTCAGTGTGTTTTCTTCCATCTAATAGATTAATTTCTGTACATACGTTCATTCCAGACAATTAAAAATAATTCTATTTTTAATTCTGACTAGCATAGTCAAAAGATCCAGATCTCATCTAAGAAAGCCCCAGGAGCTACTGTGTAGAGGCTTTAAGCCAATCCCACATTACTGAATAATTTTACTAAAGATATTTTGATTTGACTGCTTCTCCAAGGACTTCAGGAAGCATATGGAATTCCCCTCCCCCCTAATTTCCACTGTATTCATACAACAGCTGAATAAACGAGACAGACAGATAGACTTACAGACAGGGAGAGAGAGAGAGATGAAATAACTCCAGATCACCAGGCTGAATTTCTGGTTAACAGCTTAAATGTTTCAAACCTTCATTCCAAAATACTCATCAAAGAGGTACATCTTAGATAACACAGATTCCAAGAGGCTAAAGGTTACTTCAAATAGATGGTCATAACAACAATAATCATGAGGAAGAAGCATGCCCACGTGCAAATACACTCCATCCACTTAGTTTCAGTCTCCATCCTTGCAGGAAGTCTTCAAGTTACAATGTCATGTGACTGGATTGCTTAGCAATGGCAATCCCAATTGCTGTCAAAACCCCAGGTACATGTGGGTCATTAAACAAGGACCTCACATAATAATGTGGAAAGAGGTGGGATTCCCAGGCAAGCAGCCCAGCAGGCAGTGAGTTGGGTGCTATGAGTGGTTGCTTGGTGCTTTTTTGCCTGCCTGCCTGCCTGCCTGCACTCCAGAGTGCCTGCCCACAGCATCTGCCTACCCCCCCCCCATTCCATAGTGCCTATAGCACCTACCCATGTACCCAACCATGCCAGACAAACAGGCATGGGCATGGTTGGGCAGATGGGTAGGTACTATAGGTGCTATGGAGTGGGGAGGGCAGGCAGACGCTGTGGGCGGGCACTATGAAGCATGGGCAGGCAGGCAAAAAAGCAGCAAGAACCATCTGACTTTGCTTGCGGGAAGACAGAATGGAAGGTGGCAAATGGCAATGATAACACTACAGGATGGTGCAAATGTTGAAATTGTGAGATGGATGCCACGTGCTAAAACACATGACCATGGGGATGGTTGTAATCACATGACCATGGGGATGTTGTAACAGCCACAACTTTATGGACTGATCATAAGTCCCCTTCATTCAGTGCTGTTGTAACTTTGAACAGTCACTGAATAAATGGTTGTAATCTGAGGCCCACCTGTATTCTCTAAGAGGGAAAGTTGGAAACAGGTTTCTGCTTTAGCATGGTTCAAATTGCTTCTATGCACATTCTGATTCCCTCAGATATCCCTGCTGTTTCCCAGCATGTCAAGGACTGTGTGATGAAGATAGTCCTCAGCTTGTAACCATTCATTTAGTGATTATTTGAAGTTACAACGGCACTGAAAAAAGTTATTTATGACCATTATTCACACCACCACAGCAGCATCCCCATGAATGTGTGATCAAAATTTGGATGCTTGGCAATTAGTTCATATTCACGACAGTTGAAGTGTCCCAGGATCTTGTCATCACCTCACCTTTTGACAAGCAAAGTCAATGGGGAAGCCAGATTTACTTAATAACCGTGTTATTAACTCTACCAACTGCAGTGATTCACAACAATTGGGGCAAAAAAGTCATTAAATGGGGCAAAACTGACTTAAGTGTCTCAGTCAGCAACAGAAATTTTGAGTTCAATTGTAGGTTGTAAGCCGAGGATTACCTGTATATTATTTCTTATTATTTCTCTTATTTCTTTACAGCTTTTCTTCCTGAAGAACTCAGAGCTGTTTATAAGAAAGTAAAAACCATTTAAAATAAACCCATGCAAACTAAAACCAACAATTCTAAAAAGATAACAAAAATACAGAGATTAAAATAAAATTCACTGAAAACAAATTCACTCAGAAGTATAATTGGAGCAATCTACCCCTAGAGAACTGCTGGCTGAACAGATACGTCTTCAGTGATTGCTGAAAGAGACAACCTTTCCCAAGAGACAATCCTGGCCCCTGCACCCTAAGAGTAATGAAGAGCCACTGGTTAGTCTTCATCAGTTGATTTTAGCACATGGATTAGAAGGAATCAGGAACAGCAATGACAACCAAAATGCTAATGCTCATAAATCTGCTTGTGACAAATTCCATGAAAATACGTAATTGATCCCCAGTCCTGCTTCACCCCCACATTTACTTCTGATATACTGTGTTCAAACAAAAACTCTCTTAATCCCTTAATTCGTGGTACAGTGGAGCAAAAGAGGAAAAACGGAGCTTTTAACAACAATACATTATGCAAGATTTCTGTTAGCCAGTCATATTCTCTTTCAAGAGTCTCAAATCCATTCCCCTTTCTTGGTTTTTTGTTTTTTATTCTGCAGTAGTTTTCTAGCATTCTGCATTATTTATTTGAAAAATGTACACACTGTACTTCATAATATAGTTTTCATAGACTTATAATGTTCTAAAAACCCTGACCCTAACTCTAAATGCTTCATTAATGGTTTTTGGAGAGTAATCTACCATATTGATCCAGGGCAAGTTAGTAGGTAGATGGTTTTTTTATTTCCCAGTGTAGAGCTGATTGTCTCAAAATCATCCAGCTGGCTTCCATGGCTGAAGGTGGACCCACTCCTAGTCCAGCACCTTAACTATTACATGACATTGGCTCTCGATATATATAAAATGCATAAAATTAAAGTGGTAAGCAGCAGAAATAAAACAAATTTCAATTTAAAAGCTCCATTGTTGCATGAATATTACAGCATTAGAGTTAGATGAAGAAGAGAAAAATAAAAATGTCTTTCCCTGATGCTGAAAAGATAATAAGACTAGAATAGAATAGAGCTGTAAGGGACCTTGGAGGTCTTCTAGTCCAGCCCGCTGCTCAAGCGGGAGAACCTATACTAGTGATGGCGAACCTTTTAGAGACCGAGTGCCCAAAAACTGGCCCCGCCCCCGCTCCACCCTGCCCCGCCCCCATTCTACCCCCCATCCCCCACCCTGCCTGCCCGCAGGACCACTCACCGCCTCCAGGGCCTGACGCAGATCGCCCAGGCAGCCCAGCAGCACCATTGCAGACACGCCCTCTGCCCGCGCCCTGCAGCATCAACTATGCACGATGGGATGTGAGGGCAGAGTCTTGTGTATGCTGCCTGGCTGCCATGTCCTTGGCTGTGCTGCTCCGTGTGGGCCACTTAGGAGCAATTCTCCTTCAGGGGGGCTGCTGGAGAGGAGGGGGTTGTGTGGGGAGGCAAGGCTAGAGCAATGGCACGTGTGCCCACAGAGAGGGCTCCAAGTGCTGCCTCTGGCACCCATGCCATAGGTTTGCCACCACTGACCTATACCATCTCAGACAAGTGACTGTCTAGCCTCTTTTAAAAAATCTCCAGTGATGGAGCACCCAGGATTTCTGGGGGCAAGCTATTCCTCTGGTTAATTGTCTTCACTGTTAGGAAGTTTCTCCTTAATTCCAGGTTGCTTCTCTCTTTGATCAGTTTCCAACCATTGTTTCTTGTCCTGCCCTCTGGTGCTTTGGTGAATAATGTGACCCCCTCTTCTTTGTGGCAGCCCCTCAATTACTGGAACATTGCTATCATGTCTCCCCTATTTCTTCTTTTCTTTAGACTAGCCAAACCCAAGTCCTGCAACCGTTCTTTGTACGTTTTAGTCTCCAGGCCTTTGATCATCTTATAAGGTCTAAATAAGGTCTAGACTATCTCACTAGGGAAAGGCATTCCAAGGTTAGGCAACACCACTAAGTAAGCTTGTTTCTATGAATTATCCATTATATGTCACTATGAGAATTATCTGTAGTTGAGTTTCCAACTATGATCTCTGCCAGGTAATAGATGGGAGGATGTTTCATTACATGTAATGTGCTGGGAATGGTTGTAAAGTATAATTGACATTTGTAAAGCCTCTCGATAAAATGAACAAAACATGATGGCAATTGTATGTTTAACTGAATCCAAACCTGAAAGTGAGAATGGCAAGGTATCATGGCCACTTTTGTAAGCCAAGGCTGAAGAGAATATGGCCTTTAAATATTTATAGAACTACAAGCCAGAGCATTAAAGACCACTGCCCATGCTAGTTGAATCAAACATCTGTAGTGCCAAATGCTCCAACTTTGTGTCAAGCACTTGGAAATGAATTCCAGATCTTTTTTCTTTTTCTTGTAAAATCCTCTTTTGAGAGCCTGACAGCTATTGTAATTTACAGTGCAGGCAAAGTAATGAAGCTGAAAAAGCAAAGAAACTACAATTTGGACACCCAACCAAATGAAAGGTCTTCTTTCCAGATTGGTGGCTGAAAATGAGAAAATGCTAAATGGAATTTCGTGTGATAAGAAAGCTATGATGTACTGGGAATATCTAGTAAGCCAGGGACACAATCAAATATTGACCAAAATGGGGAAATAGGCAAAGGTCCATGCAATAAGATTCCAAAATAAATAATGTAAAAAAAATCTTGGTTTCTTTTTACAAAGACAATGGAGGAAATGCCTAAATCAAAATATCAACTAAGCGAGGTCAATTTAACCCACAGATAACTAACATGCTGTGCCAGAATAGACAACTATAGCTGAGCTCTGCAAAATATAAATTACTAAAGTGGATGCATCCAAGGATTGATGCATCCTGGTATCCCATGTAGTTTTTATCTCCCTCCTCTATATTAGTCTGAAAGAGAAAAGTGACTATACAGTACCAAGATTCTCCATCAGAGAACGCTTGCTAAGAAGAAAGAAGGGGGCCTAAAAATAGGCATATTGTGTGGCAGCCCCCCTTCCCTGAAATGGTTTGCCCCCAAAAGCTTTAGTCACACACACACACACACACACACACACACACACACACACACACACACAGCATTGTGGGAGTCTGTATAAATTTAGGAAAGGTATTTGGAATTTGCTATTTTATATTTACTGGCAACAAATGCGAGCATTATTATTATATAATTACTATATACAGTTATCTTTGGGGTTTATTGTATTACTTTGCTATTTCATTGGCCATGTTACATTGTGCCTAAAATTCTTGAAACTGAAGTACATACATTCCACAAATATATGAATCAGCAGCAAAAATGCTGTAAATAAATGTATAAAAAATCAAGACAAAGATGCCGAAAGTGACACTGAAATTCTATCCAATTTCAAATATGTATAATGTTTGATATAATATATTCAAAACAAGATATTCAACATTTCTGGTTTTTTGAATTCTTAGAAGGAGTAAGATATATTCACAGAGGATAGATCTAGAAACAGTTAGCTATAACAGCTTCAGTTGTTTACAGACTTAGGGACCCTGATCAAAGTACAGGTAATCCTCGACTTACAACCAGTCATTTAGTGACCATTTAAAGTTACAACAGCACTGAAAAAAGTGACTTATGACCATTTTTCACATTTATGACAGTCACAACATCCCCATGATCACATGACCAAAATTCAGATGCTTGGTAACTGGTTTATATTTATGATGGTTGCAGTGTCCTGGGTCATGTGATCAGCTTTTGCAACCTTCTGTCAAGCAGAGTCAATGGGGAAGCCAGATTCACTTAACAACTGTGTTATTCAATTAACTGCAGTGATTCACTTAACTGTGGCAAGAAAGTCCTAAAATGGGGCAAAATTCACTTAACAAATGTCTCGCTTAACAGCATAAATTTTGGGCTCAATTGTGGTCACAAGTCAAGGACTGCCTGTATATGTTTCATGAATCCTATGTGCTTGCTTTCAGAATTTTTTTTACTTCTCCTTGCACCTAAGCATTAAGCATTCTATTATGCTTTGAGATTGTGTATTAGCCAGTGGCATAGGAAACATTATGTACAAGACTTAATGCATTCAGCTAAATATAAACATATCCAAGAAGCTAATGCATGAAATTCTTTAATTAAGAGAGGAGAAAGGTAAAGGTTTTGGAATGGCATTTACATGACCCAGAATTGAGCAGAATGGAAAATCTCCATAATGGATCTCAAAAACATAGTATATGCAAAGAAACTTGAGAACAATTCTGAGCAAGAAGAATTGTGCAAGATAAGAGTACAAAAAAAAACCTCCAAAAGCAAGAAGTTAGCTTAGCGGACTATAGGACATATCTGTAAGCTGTTAACTGATTCCAAAGAAAGTGTTCCAAAGAAAGTGAAGGGCACCCAAAATTATGCCATAATAGTGTTTAATTCAAAACTGTAATTAACTGCATATAAATGTACATTCAACTTTACAGGCAGAGACTTAACTTTCAACCACATTCAAGTTGTGCAGGTTTTTTTTTTTTTTTTTGCTTAGGTAGTCAGTGAAAAATACACTTTGACCAGATGTGCCTAAAACATTTTCATACATTTGTTAGAGAACTTGCTATGGTTAGATGAAGAATAGCTTATGAAGGCTAGTTTCTCTGAGAAGAAGCAAATAGTGGCAGCAGGAACATCCTTAGCAGAACTGCTTAAATCAGTTCTCTAGCTATTCTTTGTATTTTGTTAAACTGCAAGTAGTATGGATGTAACTTTAAACATATTTTCGCAAAAGCTAGACACTTTATTCTGGAAAAAACTATACACTATGGAAAGTAGGTTTTTAGACCCTATATCCTGAACTACCACAAAGTAACAGCATGCAGGCTACCCTTCCCAGAATAACCAGGTAGCATAATTGTCGCCCTTAATAAATCACTGCTATTCCTTTAAAACATAAAGAAAATCTGTATCTAAAAAGGACAGAAGACAGAGTTGACATTTATATGAGCAAACGTAAAACAGTTGTCATTAGCGGGCTGCATCAAATTGGTGCCAAGATTTCAAGTTGGTGGGGGACATTTTAGCCTCCCAAAAGAAAATCCTCGTCTTTGAACTTCTAAGCACATGGGAGAAGGGAAACAGACTAGGTTGAGGTGTCAGCATTATCTTGGATTCAAATCAATCAAGTTGATGCACGTTGCAATAATTAGTGCACATCACCTCTGGGCTGCCCCCTTCCATATGTTCTTTATATCAGGATTTAGCAGTCTGGGTGGCTGAATAGGCTCATTTCCTGTTCTAACTAAAAAACCTTTGCTCCAAACACACACACACACAGAGAGAGAGAGAGAGAGAGAGAGAGAGAAATAAAGTCAAGCTTATTATACAGCAGAATTGTTTGAATAAATGCCTTCAAAGCCAAAACAACAATTCCTGCTAAGTTCTTCATTATCTTACCAACCTAACTAGATACAAGAACAAGGAATAAACAAATAAATACTGATGAGTCCCCAAGGCTAGTGTGCCTCATCACACAGATTTATTTGCAGCATCTTCCACAATCCAGGTCCCAAAATTGAAGGATGCTAGAAATATTGAATCTAGGATTCAAGCAGCTAGAGTCAAATAATTTCTTTAAGTAGAGGAAAAAACTCTCCAGATATTTTGTTGTTAGAAGTGAAAGATAAATAGTAGTCTCCTTTCACATAAAGAAATTGGTTGGATTAGTAATCTAACTAAACAAAGTCCAAAATCCACTATCCATTCTGTGGCCAACTAGCTTAAGAAGGCACTAGACAGGCTACGTAAGAACTGCACCTTACACTCCTACCATGGAGGGCGCTTGAGGGCACTTGTCTTGTGTTGGCAAAGCTCCACTCGTATGAGCACTCTCCATTCATATGAGTGGAGCTTTGCGCATGAGCACAAGCATCCTCTGCTCAAGCGCCCTCTACTCACAGGCGAAATTCCATTTGCACGAGTGGAGGGCACGTGCACTCATCATGTGCTTGCACCAATAAGAGTACTTGCACCAATAGAGCTGTGCATACAGGTATGCAAGTGCCACTCAAACACACCCTGCCGGGCCGGACCGCCAAGTGGAAAGATTGGGGACCGCTGTGTTACATGATTCAGCACACCCATTATTTGGCGAAGTACCCCTACAAAAAGATTGAAATCAAGAAGGAGCTCTTTAGATTGCCCCAAGGAGATTGTTACTACACCTCAAAAAGAACGATTTAAAAGGTGGAAACTTTAAGTTAAATATCTTCATAATTGGATAGAACCACTTGAGGAATTGCCTGGAGGTTTGGAAGAGGAATGGACAGTTTGGAGATGTTTAAATAGATTGTGCACCGGTTTTGCTAGAACTAAAGATCACATGGAAAAATGGAGCTTCCCTCACAGGACAAGGATATTTATTGTGAAAGTGGCACTATTCAAAAAACTATCCATCTTTTACATGAACTGATATGCATACAGAATGATTTGCTGGTCACAAATATCCTTGCCATCAATGTAGCCTGGCATTGAGCTAGAACTTTATAAATCTATGTTTTTACTAAAATTTTGAATGTTTTTAAATGTAATTAATATTTTTCCCCTTTCTAGCTCCTGCATTTCTGACACAAGAGGAGACAGGATCAGTAAAGCTCTCTCCAGGTTTGGCTAGACAAATTCTTTTGATCCCAATGTCTTTCTACTATCTCAACAGCTTTGTGAAGCATGAGGGAAAAAAACATTACTTCCAAGGTTTTGGGGGCAAAGCAGATAAATTTTGCATTTCACATATCTTTTCTTCATGCCTATGGTAGCTTTCCCCAACAATGTCTATAACTAATGCTCTTACTGGAGCAGGATACTGGGAGTCATCATCTAAGATAGCTGGAAGGCACCAAAATGAGAAAGATTGGCCTTTCCTTTTATTATGCTGAAATATATTAGTTATCCCCAAATTATTTGCATATTGTGAGTGAAAAACATCAAAGTTACAAAGTTCTGGCTTTTATGTTAAAATTAATGTCAAAATAAAAGAAAAATAAAGGGAAATGAAATCAAACATAAGTGAATGAAAAATTAAATCAACTGAATGTTTAAAGTATATATCCTTTTAAGTTCCAAATGCACTGAAAACAAAATTTCACTGGGAGCAGGAAGCTATGTCCAAACAAACAATATCTCCTCTTTCTTCAAAAAAACCCCCTTCTACTTATACCAGGGGTCCCCAAACCCCGATCCATGAACCGGTACCAGGCCACAGCATGCCAGCAACCAGTCCGCACAAACAAGCAAAGCCCCATCTGTGGGATGCAGGCAGCACACAAAACCACGCACTCTCCGGTCCATGGAAAAACCTCTCTCCATGGAACTGGTCCCTGGTGCTCAAAAGGTTGGGGACCTCTGAATTATACAGCTTCTGCTTCATATAGATGATATTTTTCTACCTGGCTACAACCCTGCAAAGAAAATTAACCTTAGATTAGAGTTAGATTTGTGGGCTTGAAGGACTGAGAAGGATTCACTTGTGTGAAGCTTTTGTTGTTGTTAATTGCGAAGTCGTGTCCGACCCATCGCAACCCCATGGACAACGTTCCTCCAGGTCTTCCTGTCCTCTACCATCTTCTGGAGTCCATTTAAGTTCACACATACTGCTTCAGTGACTCCATCCAGCCATCTCATTCTCTGTCGTCCCCTTCTTCTATTGCCCTCAATCTTTCCCAGCATTAGGCCCTTCTCCAGTGAGTCCTTCCTTCTCATTAGGTGGCCAAAGTATTTGAGTTTCAACTTCAGGATCTGGCCTTCTAAAGAGCAAAACAAAGAATAGGAGTCAACCTATTCTATTTGCAAATAGTCTTGTAGCTGCTACGCTGATGATTTTTTCTGCCATCATGCCCTAAAACTTTTAAGGAGTTAAAGCCAAGGGAAAAACCTACAGCCAATCTGTAATTTGTTTGCACAGGATGTGTCATAACCTGGAAAGATGAAAAAGAATATATCAATCTGTTATCTAAAATCAGTTTAATTGCCCATAGCTGTCCCTCCTCCAGCAAAAGCCTCACAGATAATTTCCTGCAGTTCATGCAGGTACAAGTTTGTAATGCACACTTGGCACAACACTCATCCAACTGGGCTGAATCTTATCAGATGGGGAAACATGATGAAAGATAGGCAGTTCCTCAAATAACCAGACCCCATGCCTGTTGCCTGAATGTATTTATTTGTCTACTTCATATGGATTTTGTTCCCATGGACCGGATTCTCTGGCATTCCTTTTCTATCCCATTTTTTTGTTGCAAAAAAATCTGTTTCTCCCCATTCCCCAGTGAATTTTTTTGCTTTGTAGAGTTGAACATTGTTGAATCTCATTTTAGATTAAAACAGAAAGTCTTGACCCTTTGTTAATAGGTTCAGGTTTGAGAAAAGTAACCACTTAACCATCACCAGCTGGTGGGCACCTCCTTAATGCTAAAGGCTACAGATTGTTTAGATTATAATTATCTCAGGAATTTTAATTCTTAACCAGGCAGCTGACAAAAAAAGAACTCCAGCCTGTGAAGAAATCTTTCTGGCAGTTCACTCAACTCTATGTCATATGTGAGCTTTAAATCATCACTTTTTCCTCTTAAGGGAAAGAGTTCCTCTATAATATTCATGAGATGTTCTCCTTCCTATGGAATATGTCAAATCTGTGTTGACACAGGGCAATTTCACAGAGCTATTTTCTGAAATCCCACTCTAGGAGACATTATTACTTTTTCTGGTCTAAACTATGGGCCAATCCTTCTTTTGCTTTTGTTCTTAGTTGAATTGCATCAGAACTGGGCCCTAAACAAAGAGGAACAAATGTCCACTAATTCTATAATATTCTACTTTAATGCAGGTGCTGGTTGTCTATCACATTTCTACACCACTCATCTCACCTAAGTGACTTTGGGCAGTTTATCTCTTTATGCTTATGTCAGGTTTCCTGGTTAAACCAGACAGGAAACACAATTAGATGAGGTAATTCTATTTTAATGTAAGATACATTGACAGAATTGTGCAAATCTGAAAGTACAAAACTTCCTGTTACTACTTTTAACTGCTTGATCCATTATGGAGGGTCCTTTCCAAGTTTCTTTTTCTGATTATTAAGCCATTGGGGTCTTCCTGCCTCTTTTATCTGATTGTTTCCTAAGAAACATCTCTTCCTCTCTTTCCCAAAGTCATTCCCACATTCCATTATAACTTATTAGAATGGGATAGGCTCCGCCACCATGACTCTTTCTAAATGTGCAACTATAAGAATATGGTCCATATGCTGTATTTTAATAAAATTATCACTTTAAAAAATCCATTCACTAGTGTAAAAACAGAACACATTTATGAATTAATACTTGAATGATAAGTAAACCTTGAGATCCAAAGACCTCAGTCACTGCTTACTTAATAGTTGCACAGATACTTTTTCCAGTCATAAAGCAGATGAGCAGAGTTAATGAGGAGGGAATCTCGACCTGCTTTCTCCCCACAAACCTAGATATGTAATTTTCTTTTTATGGGTATTTAAGGGGAGGGGGGGAAGCAGTACTCTGCTCACCAAACAATCTGATTCAGCAGGCTCCAAAAATAAATGTGGTAGCCATAAGTGTTCTACAAGCTACAGAAGGTGAGAGGGGGAGGTCATTGCAGCAAATCACTTATAATTTGTCAGAAAAAAATAATAGGATATGTAACATTTTCCAAATTTAAAACATTTCAAGGGTCAGGCAACTGGAGGAAGGCAAATATTGCCTGACCCTTGATCAGTTCTCAACAATTTCTCAAAGATAATACAAGTGAAATATAAATTGAATTAATGAATAAATGAATGAATAAATGAAAATAAAAAGGTAGATCATTAGCTGGTTCCTTACCGTTAAGTCAATTCCTCTGAAGATTTAGATATTCCCCAATTATATTTCAGGTAGTCCCAAACTCTAGTTCTGGTCCTTAATTTTGCTCTTCACAATTACCTATGCAGGGGTAGGCAACCTTGGCTCTTTTATGACTCATGGACTTCAACTCCCAGAACTCCTGAGCCAGAGTTGAAGTCCACGAGTCATAAAAGAGCCAAGGTTGCCTACCCCTGCACTAGTGAAACACATACCCTCTTATTGGAGAAAACAGAATCAAAACAAGAGCTCTGGCTTTCTTTGTTCCCTGTTAACATTTTTATGTCTTCACTGAGTTGTTGGTTTATTGATTCTTTTCTCTTCTTTTTATTTTGGATAGTTGAGTGCAAACTTTTCTAATTCAAGATCGGGATTGGTTATTCCAAACTCAAAATATTTATTGGAGTCATTTCAAGCTCAGAACATTTCCAGGAAGGTTGGAAGGCTTCCTGTCAGGACAGAACAGCCCATTTTAAACTTGAAACAACTTTTAAGCTCAAAAGCTTTCACACTTATAATGGTTTAAACAACTCTAATATTAAAAACCTCTATAAAAGCCTTTTTATTGTTTTTAGTATCCTTTGTCAACTTTAGCTCATTCTCACATTTCTTATACCATTTCTATAGTTCTCATCCATCAGTTTGCATGCAGTATCCTTAGGGTCAATTCCCACATACCTGGACAAGTTCAAGAATAACAGAATAACACAGTTGAAAAGGACTTGGAGGTCATCTAGTCCAACCCCCTGCTCAGGCAGGAAACCCATACCATTTCGGACAAATGGCTGTCCAGTCTCTTCTTAAAAACTTCCAGAGTTGGAGCATTCACGACTTCTGGAGGCAGGTTGTTCCACTGATTAATTGCTCTAACTGTCAGGAAGTTTCTCCTTAGTTCTAGGTTGCTTCTCTCTTTGGTAAGTTTCCATCCATTGCTTCTTGTCCTGCCTTCAGGTACTTTGGAGAATAGCTTGACTCCCTCTTCTTTGTGGCAACCCCTGAGATATTGTTCCAATATCTCAGAGATATTGGACTTGACAGAAGCAAAAAGAGGGAAGAAACTAGAGGCATGCCTTTGTTGGAACAGACAACTTGGTGCAACCAACTTGCCGCAGCCACCTCGCCATAGGACAACTCATTGTGGCCAAGTCCCTGCAGGACAACTTGCTGTGGGACAATTCAATAATTCAATTTAAATAATTTTAATTTTTGTCATTCACATTACATTTTGTCCCTCCTTTGCATCCTTTCTTTAATTATTCTATTCCACCATTTCTTCGACAGTAGGGTAACTCTTTTCCCGTGGCAAGTTGTAGTGTGGTGAGTTGGCCATGTTATGTTGTCTCGCAGCAAGCTGGCCATAGTTAAGTTGGCTGTGGCGAGTTAGCCGCACTGAGCTGTCCTAGACCTTGCCTTTGTGGACAGCAGGGTAAATATGGTGAATTTATTGAGCAAGGTTCTCTGTCAACTCCAGTTTTATCCTTCAAACAGGTACCATTGTCCTTGAGGGAGCAGTTACATGAATTGGGGGTCCTCCTGGAGTGCAAGCAATTGCCAGATCTAGCTTTGGCTGATACATCAGTTGTGGCCCTGCTTGGAGCAAGAGGATTTTGCAACATTAACAGTAATGTTCCATAACTAGACTCTACCACTCAGAAATTGCACTTCATCCAAAACAGAGCAGCCCATATAATAATGGGTGCTGGACATATGAATACATCACTCTGTGTTAGGGGCCTTTCACTGGTTGTCAATAGGTTTCTAGGTGCAATTTAAAGTATTGATTTTAATTTATAAAGCCTTATATGGTTTGATGCTGAGGCACCTTCAGGGCTACTTTTTTGAACTAGAAGAACCCACCAAACTAAAGACAACTCAGAAAATATTAGTAGTGTTTCCCCGTGTTTATGAAACGGGTGGTGGGCTGAGGCCAGGAGAAGCTGTTTCTCAGTACAATAATATATTTTTATTTATTTGTTCAATTTCTATGGCTGCCCATCTCAGTCAATAACTCTGGGCAGCTATTGTAATGTAATGATCTTACATTATGGAATAGCTTCACCCAAGAAACTAGGCAGGCCTTGAGGTTATTGCTTTTCTGGAAACAAGATAAAACAAAACTCTTCTGAAAGTCTTTTTAAATTTGATGTAGCGGGAGAACACATGTGTGTTTATATTGCTCTAAATTGCTGTTTTTAATTTTAATTGTATTGTACTTTTATTTGGTATTTTTATGATTAGACATTTTGTAATTATTTTCATCCCCTGCCAAGAGTGGCATGATTGCAGCCATTTAGAAACTAATAAACAAATGAACAAACAATGGAAAAACCAAGAACCAAGAAGAGGGTTTACAGAAAAAAAAAACAGCAACAAGTGAGAAGAGAATTGGGAAATGGCGAATCAGTGGGTTTTATTGCAAGTCCCACCCTTAAAATTCACAGCAGAGCATTCTTTCCTAAAAAACAGTGGGCTTTCCTCTTGTATATTATAACTGTAATAATAGATGTATCAAAAGTGGTTTTTATTTTGAAAAAGCAACTGGGCTGATTTTTTTGAATTAAAAACAACACATTTTGCTTCCTATTATGGAATCTTCATCAGTTGTATTAGATGCTGGGGGAGATAGAAGGACAGGTATTGACAGTTGAGATTAGTTGCAAAAACCCCACAATCTTTCCATTCCCCCCCCCACACACACACACACACCATCCTGTCAGAACCTATCATTCCCCATCCCACCATGTAATCTCAACTATCAGTACTTGTCCTTCCATCTTCCACAGCATCCAATACAACTGATGAAGCTTCCAGGAAGCGAAATGTCTTGTTTTTTTGTCAAAAAAATCAGTCCAGTAAAAATAAAAAACATTTTTGATACAGCTATGACCTGGATAACTGAGAATCTTCATAAATATTTGTAATAATGGATGTACATATTAAGAAAATACAAAACTAGATTTATAGAATACAGAAATGTAAAAATATATTCCATAGTTACTATAGGTCACTGCCTGGTCAGGGTGTTTTGTAGCATACATCTATTATTTGTTTGACCACATGTGAGTTACTAGGAGCCATCCTGTAACATGTTTGGTTATATAACAGAGACTAACATGGTGGAAATGTATATAGAACATGAGATGCATAGTGCTTCTGTCTATTGCCATGAGAATTACAATAAAGATAGTCCAATTTCAATGCCATGTACTGAAATTTCTTAATTAGTTGTAGACTGAAAACAATGCATGTTGGGACAAAAAAAACCCTGTTATCTATCTAAATAGCACATAAGGATATATTGTTTAAAAATAATGTGACTTGCAAGCCATAAAAACACACATTTATGAAATCCTCCGAAAATTAAGAATGCTTAAGGGTAAATACAGATGGAACTTTGATAGGATCACAGTCCAGTATTTCTAATCTAAACCAGTAAATCCTCCCATTTCTAACTATAGCATATTCCTGTCTCCCATGCTCCACAGAACAAGGGTGTCAAACTCACAACATCACGTGATGTGTTGCGACATATCGTGACTTTTTTGCCACTGCCGGCAATGGGGTGGGCGCGGTTTTGCTATGATGCATCCGGCCTGTGGGCTGGCAGTTTGAAGGTGGACCTATGTCCACAGCCTCCATGCTGAGATTCATGCTGACTAGTGTTGTGAGAATCCAAGTCCAACACAACTAGAGGACACCAAATGGGAGAAGGCTGGATGATATACTCACAGCTTCATAGAGACACCCTCTTGATGGGCAGAGTCTTACCTTCCTCACAGTTGCTTCCAGTGAAACCAGGGCAGCATCGCCATTCAAGAGCAGTTACTGTTCGGTAAGCTATCTTGTACGTGGGTCGGATGAGGGTCCTGTAACTAACACAAGCAACACATCATCCAGAATGTTCAGCCCAAATCTGCCAACATCAGTAGCTGTTCATAGGAACAAGGTCAAATACAGGTAGTCCTCGATTTACGACCACAATTGAGTCCAAAATTTCCATTGCTGAGTAAGGCAGTTGCTAAGTGAGTTTTGCCCCATTTTACAACCTTTCCCCCAGTTGTTAAATGAATCACTGCAGTTATAAAGTTAGTAACGCTTTTGTGAAGTGAATCTGCCTTCCACATTGACTTTGCTTGTCAGAAAGTAGCAAAAGGGGATCACATGACCCCGGGACAGTGCAACTATCATAAATACATGTCAGACGCTAAATGTCTGAATTTTGATCACGTGACCATGGTGATGCTGCAACCATTGTGTGAAAAACGATCACAGGTCAATTTTTTCAGTGCTGTTGTAACTTTGAATGGTCACTAAACGAATGGCTGTAAGTCAAGGACTACCTGTACAGTTTTAAGCAACCCAGTTCAATATACTTCTACTCAGGTAGAGCTCAATGGGATTATTTCCAGGTAAGTGGCTAAAAAAAATTGCACTCTATATTTAAAAGTTCTTTATTTATCCATCTTCTTTATTTGCCTTCTTGGGAGATAACCCATTGGAACTTATTTCTGAAGAGGCATGTATACAATTACCTTAATGGACAATAAAATCTTATATCAGATTTTTACAATTTATAGGAATTGTGTGATAAATTGAATAGGTTTCAATTACAGGTAGTCCTTGACTTAACAATAGTTAATTTAATGACTGTTCTAAATTACAACAGTACTGAAAAAAGTGACTTATGACCATTTTCACACTTACGACTACTGCAACATCCCCATGGTCACGTGATCAAAATTCAGACACTTGGCAACCGAATTATGATGGCTGCAGTGTTCCAAGGTCACGTGATCACCTTGTGCTATCTTCTGACAAGCAAAGCCAATGGGGAAGCCAGATTCACTTAACAACCATGTTACTAACTGAAGAAGTTCAGTGATTCACTTAACTATTGTAGAAAGAAATGGGATAAAACTCACATAACAACTGTTTTGCTTAGCAACATAAATTTTCTGCTCAATTGTGGTCATAAGAAAGGACTACCTGTATGGAATCTTATTCACAAATACTGCATGAAGTTAAAGATTGATTGCTAAATGCAGTGATATCTGATGGAAATATTTATTTATTATTCTTTCAATTTCTATAGCCATCTTATTTTGAAGGAAATTCTGATACGTTCTATTTGAAGTGTGTGACTTTAAGAAGGTTTATTCTTTTATAGAAATAAGACTGGAAGCAGACAAAGGAAATAGTCGGGGACCCAAGGACATACAACTTGGATCAAGTCAAAGTCTTGACACAGAGGAACCACATGATCTGTATATTTTCTTTGTTTTTAAAACATTTGCTCTTCAATGTTCAGCGTTTGTGCAAAAATGTGAATTATACACATAACCCACCTTTTACAAAGACTGAGATCAATTTTGGATCTACACTGCAAGATAACAGCCTAGTGTTGGTCTTTCCATCTGCTAGATTGGGCCAGACAGAATTTACATATTCCTCTATTAAAACAGGAGAATCAGAAGTATATACATACATTGCTCTTTTTACTAGGGGTAGCCATTTTGTGACCTACAGTTCAATCTGGTCTCTGAATTTGGTTTCTTTTTTAGCTAAATTGGTCTCATTATAGGACTCAGATTGTTGAGGGCAATATGCTGACTCTGTAAACCGCTTTTAGAGAGTGCTGTAAAGCACTATGAAGCAGTATGTAAGTCTAAGTGCTATTGCTGTTGCTACTGCTATGAAAATGTTCTGCAGAGTAGCAATGACACAAAAAATGGAGAAGGGGATAGACAAAATATTTTGATATAAAAACTTAGAAATAATTGCTATAATTCAAAAAATGCTAAATATCTCATTTAAAGCAGAAGAGTTTGAGCAGGTGATCTGTGGATTTACATGCTAGTTCTAAGTACAGGTAAGCCACGAGCCAGCTCCTCTTGTTTTTTTTTCTTAATTCCATAAATATATTATACCAACAAAGCAATTCTATGCATTGGTGAGAATTTTCCAAACACAGAGTCTACAGATCAAGATGTTCTCTATACAATAGGGTTTTGTATGTGGTTTGTTTTAATGAAAGAAAGAAAGAAAGAAAGAAAGAAAGAAAGAAAGAAAGAAAGAAAGAAAGAAAGAAGGAAGGAAGGAAGGAAGGAAAAAAGAAAGAAAGAAAGAAAGAAAGAAAGAAAGAAAGAAAGAAAGAAAGAAAGAAAGAAAGTTACTTGTATATACTTGTATCTGTGTATGTATGTATAAATGTATGTTATGTATATTATGTATGTGAGGGAAAAGAGAAAGGGAAACAGAGAAATAAGATCCTATCTTAGAAGCAAAATAGTTCTTCCATTGTTAACTCTGGCTTCACTCATTATTGACAAATTCCTCAAGCAAATATAGTTCTCATACTGTACCACCACCACTACGACACATATTAAAGTTTCTGTTACACACAGAAGTTTTTTCAAGCTTTACTCAAATGATAAATTTGGGGACTAATTGAAATTTAAGCATATATCAAGAACTTTCTTACTTCCTTTGCTATTTCAATGTAGAGGAATTAGGGCTTCTGTTTTATGTTTGCAGTGAGCCCCATCCTCAGCAGAAAGATGAAACTCCACGCCTACAATTTCAAATTGTGGCGATATTGCACATTGACTATTGTACTAGCAAAATGTTGCCAAGGAAAACGTGGATCCAAATATGTCTGGCCTACATATGCTAGCTCAGAAAGTTGGAAATTGCAGTCTGACACATATGGAGGATATCAAATTGGAAAGGCTAGAGTGAGTGTTACATTGGGTAACCATAACAAAATGTATCTGGCACAGCTCATACAGTATTTCCTAAGCAATGAGAGCAGCATTATATTCTTCTTAAGCTTCTCAAAATATACTTTTTAAGCATGTGTAAAAATTACATCTCAATATGTGAGGGGCTTAATGGATAACCCAAATGGGCCATTAGAGATAAAATGTAAGAGAAGAAGAGGGCTGCTGAGACAATACATCAAACCAGAGTTCTTATCTAGTAGCACCTGTGCTGTTTCCTACAGCATCAACTGCTCATCTTCCTGAGCAGTCACTCTGGAGAAGGCCTATCTACATTGCTACCAAGAGTCAATACCAATTTAATTGGCAGGAGTCAGATATGATGGCAGTTGCATATAAGCATTTAGAATTAGGCATGATGAAAGATGCATATGAGCATATGAAAAACAGCAATACAAGTAGTCCTCAGCTTATGACAGGGCAAGCTCCATTACGGTCATAAGTTGTGGTAGCCATTAAGTGAGGTGTCCACATGATATAATAATAATAATAATAACAACAACAACAATAATAATAATAATGGGACCTTGGAGGTCATCTAGTCCAACCCCCTGCTCAGGCAGGAAACCCTATACCATTTCAGACAAATGGCTGTCCAGTCTCTTCTTAAAAACTTCCAGTGTTGGAGCATTCACAGCTTCTGGAGACCTCACTTAATGATCAAAATTCCTGCTCTCCCTGTTGCAGTTATTAAGTGACCAAATAGATCAGGGGACCCCAACCCCTGGTCCATGGACCAGTACCGGGCCGCGACATGCCAGCAACTGGTCCGCACAAACAAGCAAAGCCCCATCTGTGGGATACAGGCAGCACATAAAACCACGCCCCCTCTGGTCCGTGGAAAAATCTCTCTCCACGGAATCGGTCCCTGGTGCCCAAAACCTCTGAAATAGATTGTCAACGCTGCTAATATCGGATGTTATTGCTTTGACAACAGATGGAAATGCAGCCGTTTTACTCTTTTGATTTTAGAGTTAAGTTGATGCTGGGAGGGGGAATGTGGACGAGAGTCCAGTTAGTCATAACAATAATAACTCAGCCTTGGGAATTCAAGGTTATTGCACCCAGAATTGATAAAGATTTGGCAGGCTGGAGAGCTGGAGAGAAAGCTGGTGCTTCAAGCTAATTGGGGAATGAGATTTATGACTGTTAATTGGAGGAAGGAATTGTGCTTTGTTACTTTGTGCTCAAGGGAGGGGAATTCAGTTTTTGGCTTTAACTATGTAGTGCTGATACTTTGTTTCTCGAATAAAAAATTCTTTAAGGTAAACAATGCCTCAAAGTTCTTTTGAAGAGTTTCACCTGTCGGAACCATGACATAGATCATTAAGCAGAGTGTAGGGTACCTTGAGTGAGAAAGACCCTGGAAAGCCTAGCATAGGCCCAGGCCCACATTGCATATGTCTGTCCCAGGCCTCGCAGGGCCCCTCCAAATTCCCTGAGGCAACACATGCTACTTTTCCTGCCACATGGGTACCCCAGGATTTGGACCTGCTTCCCAGCCCTGCTGGGTCCTACACCCTCCTCCTCACTTGTCACAACTCGATCTACTTACCTTTTCCATAGATCTTTCTAGAAGCAGCTGATCTACCACGTGGCTTTCCTACATGGAAGCTGCATGGCACCAGCCTGGAGGCGGACCCCATTTTGGCAGCAGCGACAATTCATTGTGGCTACTCCAAAATGGAGCCAGCTTCTAGGACAATACCATGTGACCTCCATACTGTATAAGGAGGCTGATGGGTAAATTGGCCGTTCTCCTTCCCAAAGGTGATCTCCCTGCAGCTTCCATAACTTTGGGCAGGGGTTATAAATCCCTTCATTCATCACCACAGGAATTCCAAACAGTAACTAAATGAATGGTTGTACGTCGAGGACTACCTATTTCAAGTTCAGCACCTGAATGAAGCACCCTGGGCCCTTTTGGTTAGACTAAAATAGAATCATCTCCATGGTTTTCTTAGGGTGATGCTCTCAAATGGACTTTCCCTGCATTCTACTTTTTCAGAAAACTACTGATACTCAGGGCTGTTTCTGAGCTCCTCTACTCAGGATAAATTACCAAAAGGCATGTGCATCATCAGATTAGAAGCCTAGCTTGCATTATCAACAGTACATAGCCACAATATGTCACAATTACATAAATCATGCAAAAAACCTGTGGCAACATGTATTATAATTTTTCACAGAATAAAAAACATTTGCCAAATTTCCTAATATGTAAGATTGGCTCTTTCTTTTTGCTGCAAGAGAATGAAACAACTAACTCTCTGGAAACAGTTAAAAAAACCAGTATGTGCATATTTAATCTTTAGCCATATAACTGCATTAAGATTACAACCTAATCTCCTTTTTTGCTATTTTTTTTCATTTATTTATTTATTTTATTTTATTTTCAAATATTTATATGCCGCCCAATCCCAAAGGACTCAGGAGCATATACAGCTGTCAGTAGGGATGTTTTTTCATTTATCCAAAAAGAACAGCAATTTTTTCTGGCCGTGAACATTTTCTGGTACACCGTCCCAATTTAGGACACTTCCAAGGCCACTCATCAGAATGATGACATTTCATCAGAACTCAGCACCTTTTTTATTTTGATATGGCATAACTATTAGTTGTACCACCTCAAACTACAAAAGAGAACTCAAGTGGACTTTCTCTCATAGACAAGATAAACAAGCCATTGAAGGGAAACATTCAAAAAAGTATTTCCTGAGAAAGAGGCAAATGTGAGAAAGAACCTCAAAATAACCCTAACTTGAATTTGTTTGGTATAAGACAGTGGTGGTGAGCCTATGGCACGGGTGCAAGAGGTGGCACTCGGAGCCCTCTCTGTGGGCACACGTGCCGTTGCCCCAGCCTCGCCTCCCCCCCGCAACCCCCTCCTCTCCAGCAGCCCCCGTGAAGGAGAGTCGCTCCTGAGCGTGGCCCACACGAAGCAGCGCAGCCAAGGACATGGCAGCCAGGCAGCATAGACAAGACTCTGGCCTCACACCTCATCGTGTAGAGTTGATGCTGCAGGGTGTTGGCAGAGGGCATGGCCGCCATAGCGTTGCTGGGCTGCCTGAGCGATCTGCAGTGAGCCCTGGAGGCAGTGAGTGGCCCTGCGGGTAGGCGGGGCAGGGGATGGGAGGTGGAGCAGGGGCGGGACAGAGGATGAAGCGGGGGCGGGGCCAATTTTTGGGCACTCGGTCTCTAAAAGTTTCGCCATCACTGGTATAAGATGAGGAAGAGAGAAACATTGATAGGCATTGTAAATTGTGTTATTCTGCCCTATAATCATAAAGAGCATTCCTAGAAACTTTGCCGTTCCTGTTTCTTGCCTTCATCTTCTGAAATAATAAGGTTCTCCAAAGACTGGAGCAACCATACAAGAAGTTGTACACTCATATTGCTCCATTCTCTGGGAAGTCTACCAGAAAAATTGGGGGAGGGGAGAGCTCATGATCAGTTCCTGAATATCATTATGCAGTGGGAATTGTTTCTGTCAGGCCAAACAGTGGAATTGCCTACAGATTGGTCCAAGGCAGCCTCTGTTCCTAGCCTGCTAAAAGAAAGGGCAGTCAAATGGCATATGCCATTCATTGAGGGCAATGATGCGTTGTTAGGTGATTACCACAACTTCATGCAAAGATTTAGAGCTGCTTTTCTCAGCCAGGAGAACTACAGAAAATTGAACCACAAACTGAAGCATGGAAATTGCCAAATTTGGGAGTATGGGTAATCTTCAACTTATGACTGTGTTTGAACCCAGAATTATGGTTGTAAGTTGCTGTGGTCATACACTGAGGCTGTAGGAGATGACCTTGTCAGAGGCATCATGTGACCAGGAACTCATGCTCACACACAGCTCCACTTCTGTGAGCAGCAGGCGCTTGCACGCAAAGCTCTATTTGCATAAGTAGCGGGCACTTGTGCAAATGGACCTATTCAATATACTATTCAGACTGACCAGATAATAACCCAAGAATTTCTCCCTTTTTTCAGGTAGACCACAATTCACATTTTTACAGATGACTCTGAACAGAAGTATAGATGATGTCAAAGAATGATACAGTTTCCAAACAACGGTACAAATTTAATTCAACAGATCATTCAAATGTTCTTGGATTGAGGTTTGCCAACTTTTGGCATATGTCAACACAGTAGAGTATTTATTCATCACTGTTTCTCTGTGGCTTGGATCAATAAAGGTCAAAAACACAGTCCATTACCTCACTAAGTTGGCACAAGGTCCTGGCCATCGGCAGCTCTGATAAACCCTTTGGATTACTGTCTCCGAGCCATTCTGCACTTGACAGGAAACCATCCGCGTGACTGTGTAGTGGCACCAATGCCTGAGAAATAGAACAGGAAACAAACTCTGTTATTCAAGTTTAATTACTTGTTTTAGCTTAGTTTACTACAAATTCCAAAGACAAGTCAACAAATTCCAAAGACAAGTACAAATTAACAGATAAAGACTGAATGCATGCCCGGGGTCCCAGGCTTGAGCACAAAGTCAGGTTTACAAGTCCTTACTAAAGGCTAACAGGAATGGGGCCAATATAATCTTGGGGATGGGAGGTGATGGTAATGATATTCCAAGGGGCATGGGTGCCATTGCAGAAAAAGCTGACTTCTGGGCCCTACCAGCCAACACTTCCTAGTGGATATTACCCAGAGCATGCCCTTCCTACCAGATTAGATAGGATAGAGAGAAATGTTCCCATAAGTGACTCAATCCTAAACTATGAAAGACTTTAAAGGCTGCACCCAGAAAAAAATGTGGGCACCAGTATACCCAAGCCACCACATTTTGCATCAGTTAAAACTTCAGAACACTCTTCAAGGGAAATCCCATGTAAAGCACATTGCAGCAGTCTTATCTAGAGGTCGCAAGCACATGAATGGCTGTAAATAGGGCTCTGTGATCCAGGAATGGGTGAACTGGCACAAAGCTCAAAGTTCTGCAAAGGACCTCCTGGTCATGGCTACCATCTGAGTTCAGGAGGACCCCCCAGATTGAGCACCATGTCTGTCTGGGGCAGTTCTACCCCATCCAGAACCAAAGATGAAAGGTCCCTGAAACCAGAAGTTCCGAAAGCCCAGAGCTATTCAGTCTTGCTTGGGTTGAGCTGAAGCTTGTTATACCCTATCTAGGCCCCCACAGGCTCCAGGCTCTGAACCTCAATAGTATTACTCAGGCAGCACGGGTAGAGATATAACCCCAAACTTTGAATGACCTCAGCCAGCAGCTTCATGCAGATATTAAACAGGGGATAAAGTACCAAGATCCCTGAGGCAGCCCACAAAAGAGGGGCTGCCAGCGGGATCTCTCCACCATCAACACCTGCTGGGACCAATTCCAAAAGAAGAAGGAGAATCAACACAACACCTCGCTACCCACTCCCACTCCTAGTGCTGGTCCAGAAGAATATCATGATCAACAGTATCAATGGTGAGAGATCAAGAAGAGCAAGGAGGGACACACTAACCCCCATCCTGCTGCCAAAGGTCATCCAAAAGCATGATCAATGCCATCTTAGTCCCATACCTAAGCTTAAACTGTCATTGAAAAAGGTTCCGATAACCCACTTCCTCCTCTGAAGCTGCAATGCATCTATCTTTTCTAAAACATTTCCTAGAAAGGGGAAAGCAGGAACTGGATGAAAATTGTACAAAATGGTGGAGTCTAGCTCCTTGAGGAGGGAGCAAACCACTGCCTTCTTAAGAGACAGAACTACCCCCTCCCTCAAAGAGCAATTAACCATCACCAGAACCTAATCACATGTCCCTTCCTAAGAAGCCTCAGTCAACCAGGAGGACATGGATATAATTCAGAAGTGCCTGCACAAATAGCCCCAAGGACAAAGTTCCTTTTCTCAGTCCCAATGGGATCAAAGATAGCCAAGCTAGAACCAGCCAAAGTAACCTTCACAGGATCTGCTTCAAGGCCAGAGACCAACTCAGAGCAGATCCAATCAACTTTGTCCATTAGCCTAGCATACTCTTCACAGAGTCCTGTGGGTGAACCTTAGAATCACATCCACCCAGAAGGCATGAGGTCACCCAAACCAGGCCACTGGACAGCTATCCACAGATGTAATAAGGGCAGAAAAATATTGACATTTCTCTGTCCTTATTACCACACAATAGGCCCTAAGAGCAGCTCTAATTCATGTTCAATCAATTCACTCTGTGTCACCTCCAGAAGTGTTCTAGGATCTCTTCTTCAGCTTCAATTCCTTACCTCCTCCATATACCAAGGGGAGGAGAGGCCACTCAGGAAGATGCATTATCTGTCAATCAATCAATCACTGGCTATCAGCCTTAAGACTGAAATTAAATTCTTATGTGCATGGAAGTTAATAGTTCTGAAAGCACTTTGTCCTTCACATTCTGCCTATGAAATTCCTAGAAGCACAAACATCAAACTTTGTCTTCCACCTAGTTAGACTTTATCTTAGCCACCACAAAATCAACATGAACTTGACATTAACCCTCCACGCTTTGAGGCAGCAATTTTTACCAGCAAATCTGGAGATGCCAGGGATTGAAGCAGAAATGTTAACCATGAAAAATAAATGCTCCTCTCTGCCCATGTAAGAAGTGGAATGTTAAACATGGGTACTCCTCAATCTAGGGGGATTCTCAATCATCCAGGTCATTCATTCATTCATTCATTTATTTATTCATTCATTTATTTATTTATTTATTTATTTATTTATTTATTTATGAGACTTATATACCGCTTTAAGTGCAAGCACTCTCTAAGCGGTGTACACCAGTAAGCAATGTATATATATATTTACATTGCCCCCAACAATCTGGGTCCTCATTTTACCTACCTCGGAAGGATGGAAGGCTGAGTCAACCTTGAGCCGGTGAGATTTGAACCGCTGACCTGCTGAACACAGTCAGCTAAAGTGGCCTGCAGTACTACACTCTAACTGCTGCGCCACCTCGGCTCTGGTTATCCCAAGGATGCTTTTCCAAAAGGCAACTGGACTTTCTTGATTTTTTTCCTTGAAAATGTTTTGCTTCTCATCCAAGAAATTTCTTCAGAACTTGGAGGAGAAGCAAAACATTTTCACGGGGAAAAGCACCTTTGGGGTCTCAATTTATAACCATTCACTTAGCAACCATTCAAAGCTACTGAAAAAAGTGACTCATGACCTGCGCTCACATTTACAACTGTTGCAATATCCCCAGGATCATGTGATCATCATCTGCGGCCTTTCCAGACAACTTCCAACAACCAAGGTCAACAAAGGAAGCTGAATTCACTTAATGACTGCATGATTCCCTTAACAGCTGCAGTGATTTGTTTAAGAACTGTGGCAAAAATGTTGTAAAATTGGGATCAACTCATTTAACACCCACCTTACCCAGCAATGGAAATCGAGGACTACCTGTAGATGGTAGTTGGTCTGCTAACATTTCTCTGCTAACACTTCTTATGCTCTTGTCATATATCCAGATAAATGTAATGTTGGCCATCCCTACATTTAGTACATTTAGTAAATGCATGGCATTGCAGGAAGTCTTCAATATCATTGGCCCAGATGTGAAGCCTGGCAAGCTGGCCAGCTTTTCCTTGCCAGGAAACACTAAGATAGGAAGATGAAGTGGAAAGTATACTAAAGAAAGATTAAACTTTACAAAGATTTGACACTGAAAAGGGAGACCCTAGCTGTGTTTACATTACCCAATGCAGTTAAAATTTTGCATTCTGGGATGAAGGATTTCCTAGTAATAAAACAAGCGAGATAATTAAAAGCTTCTCTCAGTCCCGTGGATGCATCTTCTCATCTTTATGGGAATGACTCATGGCTTTGACCTCATGGGGTTGTAATTTTATGACAAAGAAAGAGGTATTTATTTTTTTTAAAAAAAAATCTTTCAAGTGAATGAGGAGTTTTGCAGAAAAAAAATCTACTACATCCAAGATCAGTGCATTTAAACCTTCTCTATCTGGAAATATCTTTTTCATACAGCACTTATAGTTAGATTCTAAATTTATCTGGTAAATTTAGAGAATATTACCCTAGATGGACTGACTGCAATGACATTACAGTTTTTAAAAAAGGAGATTTAAAAGTTTATTATTCCATGCTTCACAGAGACATCCAAGGATAGATAACGGTGAAGGAAAATTATCAACTTATAATCTATTAAATATCACCTTTAAAAAGAATAAGCAAAAATGAAGACTGGAAGAAATAATTTCACAATTTCAAACACAACTAAATGTAGAAAAAAGGCATAGCATAGTTAAATGCTGAAAAACCTAGGCCCAGTTCTGTTCTGTTGGGAGCAGGGGAGATGTTTCTTCTGTGAATGAGGAAAAATTTTGGTTGGACAAGAAAGTTTTCCTCAAAAGCTATACTTAAGGAAACTATTTTGATAATGTCTAAAGAGAGAAAAACTATTGCTAAAATATAAAAAAGGTGCAAGCATTTTTCTATCTTTTTAAAATGGTGGAAATTATAGTAGCTAGAAAACATACAGATAGACTGATTTAGTAACTGATAGGTTACTAAATAAAAATGTAAAATTGCAGGAACAAGGGGAAAATTCTCTTACAGTTGGTACTTAACTACTTTGAAATTCATCGAATTTGATACTCAGCACATTTTGATATGAAAATTTTATCCTGGTACTCCACGCACAAGCTAGAACTTCTCAGTGTCCGCTGCCTTGTGACTCACGATACTATTCCTTATGAGAAAAATATGTTTGGTACTCATTGTTTTTGGTACTCATCGCATCTCCTAGAACAGTGGTGGCGAACCTATGGCACGGGTGCCAGAGGTGGCACTTGGAGACCTTTCTGTGGGCACACATGCCGTTGCCCCAACCTTGCCTCCCCCCATGACCCCCTCCTCTCCAGCAGCCCCCATGAAGGAGAGTCACCCATGAGCGTGGCCCACGCGAAGCAGCGCAGCCAAGGACATTGCAGCCAGGCAGCATAGACAAGACTCTGCACTCACATTCCATTGTGCACAGTTGTTGCTGCAGGGTGTTGGCAGAGGGCGTGACTGCCATAGCGCTGTTAGACTGCCTGAGCGATCTGCGGCGAGCCCTGGAGGTGGTGAGTGGGTGGCCCTGCAGGTAGGCGGGGCAGGGGATGGGAGGTGGAGCGGGGACAGAGGATGGAGCGGGGGCGGGGCCAGTTTTTGGGTACTCGGTCTCTAAAAGGTTCACCATCACTGTTCTAGAACCAATTAAGGATGGGTACTGAAGTACCACTGTATTTTTCTTGAAAACAATGGGAAAAATGAAATATATGCAATCCCGTTCTTACTTTTTAAAGTACTCTTTATATAACAGTAATTCTCAATCCTAGCAACTTGAAAATGTGTGGATGTCAGCTTCCAGAATCCCCCAGCCAGCAAGCATTGCTTCTCAACCTTAGCAACTTAAAGATGAATGGACTATAACTCCCAGAATTCCATGCATCAAGTTGCTAAGGTTGAGAAACGCTGTTTTACAGTTCTAAATAAATAGATGCTACTGCCAAGGCCTATCCCATTCCCAGTGCCTTTGAGATTCAGTATAAGACAGGAACAAATTGACCTACCTCTACATATATGTTTCCCAATTAGGACAACTTCCAGATGTGTAATTTCAACTCCCAGAATTCCCCAGCCGATTTGGCCACTGTGGAGAATTCTGGGGGCTAACAGCCACACATCTGGAAGTTGCTATGGTTAGGAAAGACTGTTCTACATCAAAAGTTAACAAAAGCAAGCAAGGCCATGAGCTAAGAAAAACCAAGCCCTCCTCTTGTGAAAATGAATATTATGTTTCTTTGGAGAAAGAGTTGTATTTTGTTGCCCCCGAGAACGGTATTATTTAACTTGTCCTTTGCAAGCAGGAATTGTAAAGATTTGACTGTGTGATTAGTCTTATATAAACCTCCTATTCTATAATTTTTTAAAATAAAATTGGGAAATAAACACTAATAAAGTATTAACACATTTCTGAAACATTATACATGCCATTTTTACATGAATTGTTGTAAGTCGAGGACTACCTGTACTATAGATTCTGCATGCTGAGTGAAAAGGATCAAAAGAGAGCAGATTTGCACAGCATTCACATACCAATGTATTATCTTATTTGATAAACTACAGGTGGACACCCTAAATACAAACTGGCCTGTTCATGTGCATTAAGAGCAACAAAAAGTATTTGTTATCCTTTCTGTAAACCAATAACTTAACTGTTCTTATGAGATTCCAAAGCTTTTTGCCAAAAGGCAATAAAATACCACCATCTTAAATTCCAGACTTTATAAATGTCCTACCACCAGCATTACATACAGATGTCCCAGTGCAAGAAATCATTAAAAATGCAGTTGGCACAAACCCAGAATAGCAATAGATATAGCACTGCTTCTCCGTGTGGAGAAAAAAATGTACTGATTCACGTTTTAATTCTCTGGTACACATAGCTGCTTGTTTTTTTGAAACCATGTGTGCCTGAAAAAGGTTTAGCAACTTTCTTAAAGAAATAGAATTCCACCTGTGCTGAGCAGATCAAGTTTAATTTGTCAATCACCTCTTACAGCACAGGTTAATTCAGTAGAGTGATTCTTTCTTATGATGATAGTCACTGAATTGTAATGCTTTTCTTCCAACAGCCCTAGGAACACACTGCTTTCTGCATAGTTAATGGTTTGGAATAATGGAGAGATATCATAAATGTCATAATATCTACTACAACACATTGGCACTTCCTGAATGGCTGTAGAATAACTTTGTCTAATCTAGGCACCTTCTACGGTAGATATATGGACATATGAATTTCAGCTCCCAAATTTCCCATGAGCAGCATGATGACTAGTGAGAATTCTGGAAAATGAAGTTCACAGATCTGGAGGATTCCCAACCCGGGCTGGTGAAGGTGACTGAACAAAATACTATAGGCCACCCAACCAAACAGAGGAAATAGATGAACTTCTTGCTAGTCAATTAACTAAGGTATGTAGGAAGCACATCACAATAGTAATGGGGAACTTTAATTACCCTGACATCAACTGGTAGACAAACTCTGCACCAAGTGGAAGATCAAACAGGTTCCTGACAAACCTAGCAGACAACTTTGTCTCCCCAAAAGTAGAGAAGGGAACTAGGGGATTAGCCATATTGGACCTAATTTTCACTAACAGGGATGAAATGATACAAGATGTCGAAGACACAGGAACCTTGGGGGGGAATGATCATGCAATATTGGAATTCAACATTATGTGAGCACAAGAAATAGAACACAGTCAAACTAGAGTCTTGGACTTCAAGAGAGCTAATTTCAATAAACTTAGAGAGAGCTTGGGAAGGATTCCATGGATGGGAAAACAACTCAGGAAGCTTGGGAAATTTTGAAAAGTGAGATAATAAAAGCCCAGTCTAGCACAATACCAACAAAGAAGAAAAATAACAGCTCTCAAAAGAAACCAGCATGGCTGCATAAAGAATTCTCTGATAAATTGAAAGACAAAAAGGACAAGTACAACAAGTGGAAAGAGGGGTACATAACTAAGGCAGAATATCAGCAAATACCCCGAGCCTGCAAAGATGAAGTGAGGAAAGCTAAGGCTCAAAATGAATGAAGGCTTGCGACAAAAGTCAAAAATAACAAAAAAAACCTCTTTCAATATGTAAAAAACAAGAAAAAAGTCAAGGAAATGATTGGGCCATTAGTGGGAGAAAGTGGCAAGAAGATGACAAGCAACAGGGAGAAAGCAGAACTATTTACCTCATTTTTTGCATCCGTATTTACACAAAGGGAAAAAACAGTCCAGTCTATCAAAAACAGTACCATAAAAAACAGATTAGAAACACAAGTTAAGATAGGCAAGAAAATGGTAAGCGAGCACCTGTCCAGCCTAGACAAGTTCAAATCACCAGGACCAGATGGATTACATCCCAAGGTTCTCAAGGAACTGGCAGATGTAATCTCAGAAGCACTGAACTATATCTTTGAAAGATCCTGGAGCACTGGGGAACTACCAGAGGACTGGAAAAGAGCTGATGTAGTTCCCATCTTCAAAAAAGAGAAAAAAAATGGATCCAGGAAACTACAGACCTATCAGCCTGACCTCAATATGTGGGAAGATTCTGGAAAAGATAATCAAACAACAAATCAGCGAACACCTAGAGGCAAACAATGTCATTACTAAACGCCAACATGGGTTTGTCAAAAACAGATCATGCCAGACAAATCTTATTGCATTCTTTGGCCAAGTGACAAAATTAGTGAACCAGAGAAATGCTGTGGATATAATTTGGACTTCAGTAAGGCATTTGATAAAGTAGATCACAACCTACTACTTGATAAGATAGAAAAATGTGGGTTAGGCAGCATCACCACCAGATGTATTCGTAGCTGGCTGACCAGCGTACTCAGCATGTAGTACTTTCCTCCATGTAGATGCAATGGAACTGCATCTACATGGAGGAAAGTGAGTAGTGGGGTGCCCCAGGGCTCTGTTCTGGGCCCAGTGCTCTTCAACATCTTCATCAATGATAGGACAAGGGGATAGATGGGGAACTCATCAAAATTGCAGACAACATCAAGCTGGCAGGAATAGCCAAGATTCCAGAAGATAGGCTTAAGATACAGGAGGATCTTGACAGACTTGAACACTGGGTGCTATCTAACAAAATGAAATTCAGTGGTGAAAAAAGTTCTACATTTAGGCAAGAAAAACCAAATGCACAGGTATAGTATAGGTCAGGGGTAGGCAACCTTGGCTCTTTTATGACTCGCGGACTTCAACTCCCAGAATTCCTGAGCCAGCCATGCTGAGGAGAAAGAGAGAGGTTTCCAAGCTGAGCCATGCTGGTTCAGGAATTCAGGGAGTTGAAGTACACGTGTCATAAAAAAGCCAATGTTGCCTACCCCTGGTATAGGTGGTACCTTGCTCAATAGTAGTAACTGTGAGAGGAATCTTGGAGTCTTAGTAGACAATCACTTAAATATGAGCCAATAGTGTGCTGCAGTTGCCAAAAGAAAAGTCTTCATCCTGGTTCATCCAAGCCGGGGATAAATAAACAATATGGCGACTGCTTTGAGAAGAAAGTTGCAGTTTATTGAAGAGGTAGAAAGATGGTTCTTGCAGAAAAGGTCTTTGTCTTCTTGAGCTTCTGGCTCCAACTTTCTCGATGGTTTACATTTGCATTTGTACAGGGCTGGCTTTGACTTGGGGCAGAGAGACTTGGGGGCAGAGTTGGTTTCTGCTTTTAAAAATCCTTTTGAGGAAATATATTTTTCTGCCCTTTTAATATTTCCTTCTCTGGGGCTGACTTCCCACACAATTTTACAACCATTTTTGCAGTGCTCATTAAACAAACAGCACAGTCATTAAGATAATCCATTGTCCATAATTGGCATTTTTTGCATGAAACTGGAAATAAATGCTTGTTTCCAGCAAAAAACATATATCAAGGTCATGTGGCTGTGGGATGCTGCAAATGTAAATGGTGGCTGTGTGCTTGCTGCAAAAAATGTGATCAAGTGACTGGGGGGGGGGGCATACATTGTAACAATTTAAATTGGGTTATAAGTAGCCTTGAGGAGGTCAGTCATAGCTGAACTGTCGCTAAACAAGCTGTCAGAAGTAAAAAATTACCTGTTGTGATTTTTCACATAGCAGCTAGAATGCACTACTAAGCAACCTGTCTGTCACAGAAGTTGTGGGAGAAAAGTACTTCAAAATTCCTGGTATTGCTTATTTATTTTTATTTATTTATTATTTATATCCCACCTTAATTATTTTTTTAAATAACTCAGAGTGGTGAATGTATTTAGTACTGCTCCCTCCTCTTGTTTTCCCCATAACAACAAGCTGTGAGGTGAGTTGAGCTGAGAGACAGTGACTGCTCCAAAGTCACCCTCAGGCAGAACTAGAGCTCCTGATTTCAGGCCTTCTTTATGTTGAACTAGATGCCTCAATTCAACAAAAGTGAGAAAATGGTTGGCAACTGTCTTCTTTCATAATGCTTTTTTGATTTCCCAGTCTAGACTATATCTCTGGAATTTCCTAACAATTTCACAATTCCATATTCAAGTACTCATCAAGTCCTACTTATTTTCTGAATGCAAAGTCAGTCAAGTGCATCCAGCTAAAACCAGTGGTTGCAAAGGAGATAAGTGATCATACAATGGACATACTTCAGTGAGTGCACAGAATTCTACAAAAGCCCATTTTTGGACCCCAAGGTTTAAAATCAGAACAATAAAATAAGAAGAGCGAATAAAACAAGACAGCCAGAAAATAAAATCCAGATTTTAAAAAAGCAGATCGAGTAAATAAAAAACAATTAGTTCTCAATTTCTTCGGGCTTTTTTGCCAAATATCTAAAACAAGAGCAAGGAAGATTTTGGGCAACTTGAGAAGTTACCATTGTTTAGCATCACTACAAAAAAAGTCCTCATCTCCATGGCTACCAGTTGCCTGCCAACACCTTCTTTTGGAATCTGACAGGATATGAAACACAGGGCCCGTCTCCAGATCATTTATTTCAAGCATACTTCTGAGCCTCCAATAATCCCTACTGGCATACTGAGAAAACAAAAATTAGGAGGCTACATTATGGAAGCAGAGAACATTCTGGAAAAAGGAAGGGATGGTGGGGAGCAATCTCATTACCGGTCTTCCGCCAAGTTGAATTATTTCTGTCTGAACATACAAGCTCCATAATGGAGCTTGCCCATCACAGTTGTAACTCATGACAACCATAAAGCAAGTCACCCACACGACTGACCCAATTTTACAACCTTTTTTGCAGCAATCAGTAAGCAAACACTGCTGTTGTTAGTTGAAGCAATTGTTTGTTTTGGGTAGGTTTGGCTGAAAACCTAAAGTAAATTCAGGTTTTTGGCAAAAACATTGTAAAACGCAGTCATGTGACCACAGGACGCTGAAAATAGCCATAAATGCAGGCGAGTTGCCAAGTGCCTGAAATATCACCTGACATGGGGGGGGGCTCAGAACTTCGGTACTGGGCTGTAAGTACCCCCAGAGAGGTCTGTCAGTATTTGGAATGGTCACTAAGTGAGTGGTTGTAAATTGAAGATTACCTGTACTTACAATCTATTGTAGCAATTTGTAAAAATGTCCATAGCATGCTCTTAAGAATTGCAAATATACTCACTCTTGGTCCGGCTTCTATGGATATGGGTATTATCTCAACTGGCCCATGTAAAACCTTCAGAACTTCTACTTGCCTTCAAACGTTGTGGGTGTTCCATCACTGGAGGTTTTTAAGAAGAGATTGGGCAGCCATTTGTCTCCTGCTTAAGCAGGGTGTTGGAACAGAACAGGAGTCCCCAAACTTGATTTGTGGACTGAGGAATTCTGGGAGTTGAAGTCCATAAGTCTTAAAGTTACCACATTTGGAGACCCCTGGACTAGAAGACCTCCAAGGTCCCTTCCAACTCTGTCTCTACTCTACTCTACTCTACTCTACTCTATTCCATAGCTCTAGGTTGTCTCCATTAAATGATATTATCTGATGGAATTTAACAAGTGTGCCTTCTTTGACACAGCACCTGCCCTCTGATCCCCTCCCCAAGATATATCTAGCCCCCATTCTGATTATGTTCAAAAGAGCTCCGAAAACCTGGGTCTATCTCCAGGCCTAGATCATCCATGTTTGATTGTCTTTTTATGGGGTTGTTTTTAACTGAATAGTGTTTTTGTTTCTATTATATGCCAAGAGACCTTGTAGAATTGGGTGGTCTTATAATTTTCTTAAATAGTTGCATCTAGGAAGACGTTCCACACATATGTTAAGTATCTATCAGAGAGAAAAGATTTTCTTTTATTTGGAAATATGCCCAACATCCACAAAAGGTCTAAAGGTAAATAGAGACCATACAAAGTATCATGTGGAAGGAAAGAGACAAAGGGTATGACTGGTAATATGCAAGTAAATAGTGCTTTCTAAATGATGATGTCACTCATGTTATAAATGGATAACATAAGAGCATCCACAGGATAGCTTCAATGTTCCAGATGTAACCACTACACAGAAAAGTTTTGGATTCTAAATGTAATATCACATGGCTATGCACATGGGAAGCAAATTAGATACAAATAATCCTTGCTTAACAACCGGTCGCTTAACAACCATTTGAAGTTATGACAGACTCCCTAAAAGCTACTTAGAGACCCAGTTCCAGAGTTTCTAGGATGCATATACACCCCACAGTCACATAACCACATTTCAGGTGCTTGGCAACCAGCTCACATTTATGGCCGATTGTAGCATTCCGGAATCATGTGATCCCGATTTATGGCTTTTTTGCTGGGTTTCTGGCAAAAAATGGCCATAAGAACATATGGATTCATTTAAAGACTGTGACATTCTCTTAACGACCACTGCACTCATTTAACAATTGCCATTAAAAAAAATCATAAAATTGGGTCTGGTCTGGTCTGGTCTCCAACTTATGATTGTCATGAACTTATGACAGAAATTCCAGGCTCTATTACCACTGTTAAGTCGAGGATTATGTATAATCTAATTCAATATATATAACACTCAGAGCCAGCTGTGATTGGAACAGCTTAGAGGTCCAATAAATGAATAAAGAAGGTGGCCTTACTTTTGCAACCTGAAGTGGCAAACCCACCTGCCCTTCCCCAAGACTTTGCCACTTTCCATTCTACTGGCATGTGAAAGATCTCTATCAGTATCATGATATATTCAAAATCTGATCCAGGCCCCATCAGATCTATATGTCTTATTTGTATGCTGCTCAGGGAACCTTTTCAGTTATAGATGTAGATGAAAGTACTTTATATAAATAAATGATAATGACCCTGGCATTTAGAAATAGATGGATCTTTGGCTCTGCAAATTTGATAGCAGGGTATCTTAAAAGCATGTTATCAGCACAAACTACTGCATTAAATTATCTCGTTTTCCTAAAGATAAAAGTTCTCTGTGCAATACCCAACTGAGAGCAATATTTGCAGCAGAAAAAGTGGTAGGAGCATTTTGCTAAGGCCAGGGTCTGTCTTCTATTCCCTCTTGAGTTACTCCCTGATGTTTCACTGCACAAGTATCTTGTTTCTTGGTAAGGCAGGACAGGAATTTCAATAAAAACTCAAAGGTCATTGACTCTGAATGAGAAAGGGGACTGATCAGAGTCAGCAAAACCATTAAGAACTTTAAAATTAAAAAAGGGTGTAGGGGTCATTCATTTTATGGATCAAACTGCTTACCAGTTTGTGAGGATTGCTATACAGGTGGTCCTCGACTTACAACAGTTCATTTAGTGACCATTTGAAAAAAGTGACTTACGGCCATTTTTCACACTTACGACCACTGCAGCATCCCCATGGTCATTGTGATCAGAATTTGGATGCTTGGCACCTGTTTTATATTTTTGAGAGTTGCAGTGTCCCAGGATCATGTGATCACCTTTTGCGATCTTTTGGTAAGCAAAGTCAATGGGAAAGCCAGATTCACTTAACAACTATATTACTACCTTAATAACTGCAGTGATTCACTTAACAAATGTGGCAAGAAAGATCATAAAATGGGGTAAAATTTGCTAGACTATCTCACTTAACAGAAATTTTGGGCACAACTGTAGTTTTAAGTCAAGGACTACCTGTATACTGTACATACTTTTCATACCTGTTCCCTTACACCAGTGTTTCCCAAACTTGACAATTTTAAGGCATGAGGACTTCAACTCCCAGAATTCCACAGCCAGCAACGCTGGCTGTGGAATTCTGGGAGTTGAAGTCCACATGCCTTAAAATTGTCAAGTTTGGGAAACACTGCCTTACACCAAAGAGAGTTAAGCAGAGCAGTTTTGCCTTCTTTCTCAGATGTTTTGTGCCCCACTTCCATCAACTTTAGAGCCATGTTGGATTTTGCACAATAATTGAGACCCACATTCCCAAAAAAAACAAAAACAAGATTTGGGGGAGGGCAAAAATGAAGAAAGTTTGAAAATGAATTATGTACAAATGATGAACATGTTATTGCTAAAATGTGTAAACTTCTACTGAGATTTGAAACAGAAGAGAAACAAGTTAAGGAGTGCATGATAAAACAGGCGAAGAATTCTGGTTATAACATACAGATGGACCAACGGGAGAGAATGTAGAAAAAAGGACAGAAATTCATATTGTGTTCCAACTTAAAACAGAACTTTTATAAAATGATGCATCATCAGTATATGGCTCCAGAGAAATGTTCAAACATGTATAAAATTACTTCTAATCAATGCTGGAAATGTGAAAAACATGAAGGAGCATTTTATTATGCATAATAGACTTACAAAAAAGCAAATGAAAATCAGATTCAAATACAAATAATGATAGAATTTTAAAGATCAATATTCAGATGATTTTTGGATAGCCAATTAGATAAAACTTACAAAAACTGATTTTGTATATGATAACTGCAGCAAGACTATTATATACACAAAGAGGGGGAAAACACTAAAATACCCACAACAGAGAAGTGCGCTGCCCTGCTCCCCACACATACAGCAAATGTCTACAGGGTTTATTCAAACCCTCCAAACAGATCCTCAGAAAGAATCCCCATTGTGCAGGTGTAATTTCCTGTCCCAACTAGTCCTCCCAAGGAAGTAGAACTCTTGAAACAAGCATTGTCTCAAAAGAAACTTTCATTGAGAGATAGTGATAGCAAGAGAACAAAGCAAGATCTAATGTTTTCCCGTGCTAAACATTACATTAATCTATCCCTTTCCCAAAACCCCATCTCAATGGCCAAATGTCCAGTTTGAGTTCATCCAGTCCCCAGGTGCAAAGTTGTTATGGGAGCCAAAGTTATAAGCACAGTTCCCAGGCGCCAGTCCTGGGGTTTCGTTTCTTTCTCAACATCCTCTCATCAAAGTGGAGATAAGGCAGATGACCCATGGCATATTCCTTCTTCTGATCACACCCAGAGGCATCAAAGGGATAACTAACAAAATGGAGGAAACCTAGATCCCCCCCTCCCAGCAGACCCGGCAGTTAAGGGCCATCCTCCCCCTCCCAGCAGAATGACAGAGCCAAAAGCAGAACAAAGAAGCAGATTAAAAGACATAACTGCTGAGGGTCTGACAGCAGGTTCGGATTTTGGGTTCAACACAGCAAGAATCACTGGGTAACCAAGTCCAATGGGTATACACAAAGTCCAGGAAAGCAATCCATGAGTCAAGTGGGTCAGGATACACAGCACAAGCACACAGGGCACAGAACTGGGCACATTGCTCCAGCAACACTCAAGTCTTCAGGACGAGATTAAGTAGGCAATATGGTGCAGCCTTTCATGAGAGGCAAGATTGCCTCCTTATGAGTAGTCTAGCTGACCAATGTTGTGCCTGTCTCCTCCCTGCTCTACATGTCCTTGGATCAGGACGTGTGGACTCCTCCTCATTGCTAACAGGCAGCAATTGCTCCCAATCTGGAGCCTCCTGGTCAACTTTCTGTAGATGTGGCTCCCCTAGCTCAATCTGTCGCTCATCCGATAGACCCAGCTGAGGCTACTTTGTCAGGCTAGCCTTCTCCGAGCCCTGATTCTGACCAACACTCAGCTCCACGCTTTCCTCTGCCAACTCAAACTCACCCTCCTCCTCTGAACTTGCATCCAGAGAGCAGTCCAAGGGCAATCCATAACAAGGAGCGGATTTTGAAGATGGTGGAACTTACAGAAATATGGAAATGTAAGGATTGGTCACAAAGTTACTTTTTCATCACCGTCATAACTGTGAACAGTCACTAAACAAGGTGGTCACTAAATGAGCACTGTTGAGTCCTCAGCGAAAGGCAATAACTTCAGGAGTCATTTGGTAGTTCTCAGGAGCCTCTTTATTGATGTTCAGCAGCTCTGTTACAACGCCGAGGCACACAAGCCTCTCTCCTCCTCTTAAAGACAATCCCCAGGCCAAACGGCAACATTTGGCGCGCTTTGCACTTCACGCATGTGTGCGAGTGCTGGCGCCAGCCAGTCTGGTCCCGGGCAGCTTGCAACTGCCCGGGACTGTTGCAACGCCCTGAGCCTGACTTTGCAGGCTCAGGACACAACAAGCAGGCTCAGGACACAACTACCTGCTTTTCCCTCTTTTCTTTAAGTAATATGGCTGTTGCATTATTGGTAGCACGAGAGCCAGTATTAGCTACCAACAGCTTGCTGGGAGGAAGAACAGCTTCATTGTGAACGTTGACCCTAGCTATTTCTTGCACTGCTGTTGCATTGCTGTGATGGCAAGATGCACCCTTTCAAGCATTTTTAAATAAGGAAGAAGGAAGTGCTAGAAGGAAGTTCACATTATGCTAAAGCTGGGTGGGGAATTCTGGGAATTAAAGTCCACATATCTTAAGGTTGCTGAGTTTGAAAAAAACACGGTGCTAAAGCATATTGCAATGTGTTTGCTTTTGATTTAGCCTGTCATGTGAACTATAGCAAAGACTAGACTTTGTGCCAATTTGCTCCAAATGAGTCCTTCCTCAGAGTCAGACATAGAATAAGCTGAGCACTTTGGGCATGTGCCCCATGGTGGCAAAATCACAGTAGTAAACAGTTGTTGGGCAGGGCAGGGAGCAAAAAATGGAAAGTATGGAAGCAAGATTTGTCTCCAAGGCAGTACAAAGTGGGAGAGCTACAACAGAAGCTGTAGTGGGCTAGGGTCCAACCCAGATCCACCGCTTGAAGTTAGAGGTTTATCCAGCCTCAAGTGAGAGCCAGCCTTGCATCCAAGCTGTCCCCCTCCTCCAAATCCAGCTGAGAGGGCCAAGCAAGTCCTTCCTTTTCCAAATGCTCATTACAAGGGATGGCTGTAACCCGCCCAAGGTACCAAACAGGAATGGCATTGAATGGAAAGGCTTCCCTCTGCTGCTGCATAACTCAGGCCTCCCCTGCAGAGAAATATAATAGCAAGTCTTTTGGTCAAAGTGCAGCAATGCTCGCCAAGGAGGGAATGGATGGAAGGTCCTGCAGGAAAAGGGAAACACAATTATTCCTTGCAATATCTGAGACACACCAGGGAGCACAGCATTCCTAAGAAAAGCAAGTGTTTTATTTCAAATATCAGGTGCTAGAAAGCAAAAAAGGAAAAACCACAACTTTTCAGAAAGGATCTTGCAGAAAAGGGAAAAGCACCGGAAACAGTACCCTGCTTCTGAACTTCTTGCCCTGTCCACTATCCAGCTATGGACTATGCAGTCTTTTATCTAGCCATTCTTTTGGCAGCATCTCTTTGCCCAGTCTTCCAATCTTCTAGACTGACCATTACTCTCACTTTCATTCATGTCCACCTTCTATCCAAAAATGGCCTGATGGAGACAGACTTCAGGCTTCAAAACTCTTAGTTCATAGTACACTTTTTAATTGGGCTTCTTATCCCGGCTGCAAGAACCCAAACTGCTACTAGCTGACAAGAGAGATTCAAAGAAGTCTAATGCTTTGCTGCCATTTACTTATAAAGGTAAAGGTTTCCCCCTGTCCAGTTCTATCCGACTCTAGGGAGTGTTGCTTACTCCATTTCCCAGCCATGGAGCCAGCACTGTCCAAAGATGCTTCTGTGGTCACAAGGCCAGCATGACTATACAGTGAGGTGTCTGGAACACTGTTATCTTCCCATTGACGTGGTATATATTTGTTTGCTTTCGAACTACTACGTTGGCAGGAGCTGGAGCAAGAATAGGAGCTCAATCCATCATGGGATGCTTGGGTCTCAAACTGCCAACCTTCTATTTGACAAGCCCAGCAGTTTAATCACTAGGCCACTGTACCTGCCGTTGCCATTTACTTATAGTCTGACTGTTTCTCAGCTCTGATATGGTATACTTAACTGTCTTCACCACCAAATATGCATTAATAATTCTGAGCTAAGCAGGAAGGCTCTTCAAGCTAAAATGTTTCCACTCAAGAGAGCAACGAGCACTCAGAACTATTGCATTAGTACTAAGTATTGCTATTGTCCTTTGCCACTTCTAAGGTACTTCTGGTAAATACTGAACTTATTTTAAACATAAGGTACTTATTCTGTTAAAACTTTAAAAAAGAACCCCCAAAGCACTTAACCTCAAAGTTGCTATGAGCTTGTGAACCAAAACACCTCATAACTCATTTAAAGAGAGAGAGAGAGAGAGAGAGAGAAGAAATTCGTTATTTGAACTTGGCATTCACAAGCCAGCGCCTTTAACTTCCATTTGCAGAGATAAGCTAGTTTTGACTGCTGTTAAGATATAAGTGCTCTTAAATTTAAAGGGGCGGACAGAAATTTCTTTTAGAAAAATGTATTTATTAGATAGTGCAGAATGTGCGCTGGACAATAGTTGCAGAAACATGGCCAAAAAAAGAGAGAAAATGGAGTGTCTGTTTGAAGAAATATAGCACCTTCTCCAACAGCCTGGGAGTTAACACACAGAGACAAAAACGCATGGAAATGCTTTCAAAAGCCCCATGCTCAAGTGAAATGGCTCAGTTATGAAAGGTAGATGAGAAAGCAAATCAGAATTCCATTTCTCCAAACTGAAACGCCCAAATACTAGTTTAAATGAGATAAAGTTCAAAGTAATGGGGGACTTTAATTACCCTGACATCAACTGGGTAATCAACTGACATCAACTCTGCACTAAGTGGAAGATCAAATAGATTCCTGACAAACCTAGCAGACAACTTTGTCTCCCCAAAATTAGAGAAGGGAACTAGGGGATTAGCCATATTGGATCTAATCCTCACTAACAGATGAAATGATAGAAGATGTTGAAGCCACAGGAACCTTGGGGGGAAGTGATCATGCAATATTGGAATTCAATATTATGAAAGCACAAGCAATAGAACACAGTCAAACTAGAGTCTTGGATTTTAAGAGAGCTAATTTCAATAAACTTAGAGGGTTTCAATAAATTTAGAAGCAACCTAGAACTAAGGAGAAACTTCCTGACAGTTAGAACAATTAACCAGTGGAACAACCTGCCTCCAGAAGCAGTGAATGCTCCAACACTGGAAGTTTTCAAGAAGAGACTGGACATTTGTCTGAAATGATATAGGTTTCCTGCCTGAGCAGGGGGTTGGACAAATGACCTCCAAGGTCCCTTCCAACATCATCATCATCATCATCATCATCATCATTATTATTATTATTATTATTATTATTATTATTATTATTATTAACAACAGGTTGGCTTAGTTCTGTCTGCGTTCAGTGTACATAAGTACTTTTACTTTCTCTCTAACATTAGGTCCATGAAAGTTTAATTGGAGAAAACAATCAGAAAATGTAATTCAGCACATCTCTATTCAAACATCACACAATGTCCAAATATAGTTCGTTTAGGTTTGCCTGATATGTTATGCAGTTTACGACCACAACTGGAAGGGATGGTAGCATGTGTGCTTATGTGCCTGTTAATCAGGATCTTTAGTATGAACTGTGAAATAAATTCATCTTCTGGGTAATGATGCTGCTGTACTGTCTTCTACATAGAAGCTCCCTCACTTGGCTATAAAATGTGAACGATAGCTGAGTATCAGAAGAGACTTTGTTGCTGTTGTTATTCATAGCTAATGAGGAAGAAATGAAGGGTCCAACTTCCACTTAGACTCACTTTCAAGCATGACTAAAGAAAGCCTCAGGGATACAGGAAACTAGTGGAGATTCCAGATTCAGACAAAAAAGTTATTGAGTCCCAGAAGGAGCTCGCCTGGCTTGAAGGTGGCTTGCTGTTATCCCTCCAGGCAGAAGCTCCAGACTTTCTCTCCTCCATCCCCTCCCAACTTCCTTCTCCCTCTTCTGACAGGCTCAACCTGACCTCCTAACTTAAGCCTTCTGCAGAAAGGTCAAATAGAAAGACTAACCCTCGGGAGGATAAACCACATCAAGGAATTAAAAGGAAAAGAAAGAAAAGAGAAAGAGAAAAAAAAAAGTTCTGTTTCCCACACCACATACCACCCCCCCCACACACACACACACACACTTCAAATCTGCACAGATGGAAATGTGGAAACAAGGATAGCTCTACATTTATTTATTCTGGAGCTAGACTTGAGATCAAGCCAACACAATCTTATAGACCAGCAAAAAATTCAAAGGCTCTGAATTAGGTATACATATACATTTATGAATACAAACAGGCGCACACACACACACAAATATGTACACAAATACAAACTTATAGCTCTCTGTGTTTTAATAAGGCAAGGAACAATTTTAAGCTTGTGTCATTTTTATATGGTGGGGAAAAGGTGCCTTAAGGAAAAGGATAAAGTAGTCCCAGGCTCATTGAAAAGGACCCTGATCTTGGGAAAGACGGAGGGCAAAAGGAGAAGGGCAGGGCAGAGGATGAGATGGTTAGACAGTGTCCTCAGTGCAATGGGCATGAGTTTGGGCAGAATCCGGGAGACAGTGGAAGATGGGGGGGGGGAGATGTGCTCTGTCCATGAGGTCACGAAGAGTCGGACACGACTTAGCGCAGACATGTCAAACACAAGGCCCGGGGGCCGGATGCGGCCCGCAAAGTGGTTTCATGTGGCCTGCGAAGCCATTCTGGAAACAGTGAGGGAATGGCCCCTGCTGCCTTGGCCCTGGCCCAGACCGGCTGGGAGCCAATGTACAATTTTGTGGTGGTCATCTATGCTGAAACGCATTCAGTCTTAGCTCCACAAGGCCGTCTAGAAACAGCGAAGAACCAGCCCCTGCTGTGTCGGCCCCGCCCCTTGGGTGCATGCTGGGGAGGTATCACCCTTTGTGAGGAATGAAGAAATGGACCATGCCTTGAAACTTGCCCCAGTCCCACCCCCTCCTGCCAGAGACCCTCAGATCTGTCCCACTCCTGCCCAGGCCCCCACAGGTACCCTTGATGTGAACAATGTAGAGCTGGCCATGCCCACCCAGTAGGCCACACCCACTCCATCCACACCCACCCAGTAGGCTGCACCCACCATGGCCACACCCACCCAGCGGCCCCGAGGGCAACCGCAATGCTGATGCGGCCCTCAATGAAATTGAGTTTGACACCCCTGACTTAGTGACTGAACAACAAAAGATCCAGGCAAATGGGTGACTTCAGGACAACATAACATGGATTTCATAAAGTAAGGTAACATCCTTAAACCAAAAAGTGGCAATTATTTTAAAACTAATTAGGAAAGACAAGGTTTCAGGAGAGTCAGGAATTTCAGTGATTGAAATGGGAACATTTTGCCTCAAAATGGTTTAACACATCCCTTTCCTTCATTAATATTGCTTTGTATATGAAAAATCATGGCAATTGGCCATGTTGCTACCAAATGGAGAATTAAAATTACAGAATAACAGAGTTGGAACAAACCTAGTCCAGCAGTCACTAACTTTTCTGGTTTGGCGGACCGGTGGGAAAGGGTGGGGCAGGCACCTTTATGTGCGCATGCACAAATGGGGCTGCGTGTGCGTGCACGCAAATGGGGCTGTGAGCATGTGCACTCTGCAAATGGGGTGGTAGCACCGGTGCATGGCTCATAGCTCAGCTAGCGCTGGTAAGAGGCTTGCAGCTTGGCTAGTGCTGGTAAGAGGCTCACGGCTCAGCTAGCGCTGGTGAGAGTCTGGAAGCTTGGCTAGCACCGGTGGAAGAGGGGTGAGTGTGCACTCATGCACGCACGCACTGGCCAGCTTGGCTAGCACCGGTGGAAGAGGGGTGAGTGTGCACTCATGCACGAATGCACTGGCCAGCCTGGTGGCCCAAAAACCACAGCCTGGTAGTGGGCTCCATAAGTTGGAGACCTCTGATTTAGTCCAACTCCCTGCTCAAGCAGGAGACCCTATACCATTTCTGACAAGTAGTTGTCCAGTCTCATCACTTTTTTCAGTGATGTTGTAACTTCAAACAGTCACTAAATGAACTATTGTAAATCAAGGACTGCCTGTATTTGTTTCTCTAAGTGGTGAACACCCAAAACTTTCTTCCATTAGCAGGCCAAAGGTGTGTTATCATTGTGCTACATGTATTTTTGGACCATCTTCCCCTTGGAGATGATTATTTGAACATTGTTGATAGGAATGCTATGTTTGTATTAGAAATGACCAAACTGTGATTAACTACAGTGGAACACACTTTGTTTTCTGTCCTATCACAGGTCTATGGAGATTCTCAGTAATCCAGGTCATGGTTGTCCCAGAGGTGCTTCAAATGGTGTGGGAGTATAAACGGATTTCCAGAAATCAGACTTCAGGAACCATTTGCACTTCAATTTGAGATGCGGACAACACAGACTCGTCCCCAACAGCCTGTGCCTGTCTTCAACAGTGAAGGGACACAGGGCAGAAAACATCCTGCAGCCAAGAAGGCTCCACACACATTTGCACCACTCAGGTGACCCTGAGGACATAGGTAAACCTCCTGATGGCCCCCAAGAACTCTCCAAAAGAATGCAAATGACCAGCTATAAATCATTCTACTCCCCACCATCTTCTAGTCAGAGCTGAAGAAGCTTCTTGGATGAAAAACGAAACTTCTTCAAAGAGAAACAAGAAAGTCCAGTTGCCTTCTGAAAAAGCACCTCTGAGACTATCATATTTCCACTTTTTGTCAGCACTGCATTTTCTTATCAATTTTTGCATAACTGTTCTTTTGCTTGGTTTTATTCCTTTTTAATTTCATAATTACATAAGGATAGGATAGCTTAATTCTTATCAATATATTTTACTTTCAAAGTGCTTGGTTTTGATTTCATTGAAACAAATTAGGTGGTAAATCGTTAAGTTGGTTAAATTAAGAAATTTTCTCCTCAATTTTGGTAACGTTTCTTTCTAAAAATAGACATGCTCCCTCTACTGGCAGGAACAGTGTTTAACGTTCTTGCATTACTGAGTTTTCCAATTTCAAGGAATCCTTTCCATATCAGTTTGCACTTGAAACAACAAGTTAGGGATAGATCATCATGGAGAAAATCTGTGTGGTTGCTAGAAGATGCAAATGATTTGATAGCACATAATCAATCCTTGTATATCAGAGCAGCATGGATATCAAATGGGGACAAATAACAAAACATGAGCCATGGAGCAAATCTTCCTTTATTTATTTGCAATCCAACCTCAGATGCAAATATGTAAGTAATGGGACTTGCATCATGATTTTTGAATAAATTACAATTGGCTGTATGTATGCAACATGATATGAACTATGATTTTAAATAATGGTTGAGTTTATGCACTGCTTTGTCATGGTTTTTTATCATTATTTACTGAATAGACCTCAATCAGTTTAGCTCACAGAATGGCACTGTGCTGAAAATTGTGGTTTAAAACAACAGCTGGGTTTGTGCAACAAGCTAAAGCACATAGAAGCAAATCATTTTTTGGCTTAGAGCAAAGTAAGACTAGAGCCCCTACATATTAGAAAATCAAAGTACAAGTGCTTGTAATTTGGGGCATAAATGAAGTACCTGTTCATTGTGATTAATCACTTTGCAAATGATGGCCTCTGCTGAAAGAATGAAAAAGGCCATAATTAAAATCACATTCACTGTTAGAAGAACCAACAAGTCTTTAAAAAATTACATATGTGTGTCTTTAATCCTTCCCTACCCAAAGTTGACTGGTCTGTTAGCTAAACTTGAAACTCTAGTTTTGAAACATCTGGTTCCCTCTGAGTTAATGCACCACATATGTTAATTGTACTCCACACTGGAATAAAACAAGATACAGTGAAATCACCTAAGTTTTCTGAGTCAAAGACCAAGGAGGTCTTTTCTGTTCAATACAGCAGAGGAAGGTAAATCTCAAGATACTTTGTAGAAGATTAGCATGCATTTTCCACTCCCAGCCATTTAGTAGCAACAGTAAATAACTTTACTTCACTCTCTTAAATTAGGATGCCTAACCAAGAAATTGTGGGAGAAAGCAGAAACAGATTCCTGGATGGAAATACGTGTGTGTAAGCTCTAGTTCTGGAATGAAAATAAATCCCTGCTGAGCAGTACATCTGCTTAAAGACAGCTTGGTCTACAATTAAGAGCCGAGGTGGCGCAGCAGTCAGAGTGCAGTACTGCAGGCCACTTTAGCTGACTGTGTTCAGCAGCTCAGCGGTTCAAATCTCACCGGCTCAAGGTTGACTCAGCCTTCCATCCTTCCGGGGTACGTAAAATGAGGACCCAGATTGTTGAGGGCAATGTAAATATATATATATACATTGCTTACTGATGTACACCTCTTAGAGAGTGCTTGCATGTAAAGCGGTATGTAAGTCTCATAAATAAATAAATAAATAAATAAATAAATAAATTACACACTGATCTTTCTGAGCAACTTTTCAGCATTGGGGTCTAGTTGGTGCATCTCGGGCATGTTCCTGAATTTGCAAGCCTAAAATCTGTTTTTCCCTATGGCATTAGTAGACAGTGAAGCTGTCTACTGAAGCTGGAAGAGTCCCATTGCTCTGTGCAGCTAGACTGTGAAAAGGCGGAACTGCCAAGCATGAGTAGGGGAACACACCCTGTAGAGCAGTGGTCTCCAATCTTTTGGGCACCAGGGACCAGTTCCGTGGAAAACAATATCCAAAAAAACAGACCAGCAGGGTGGTTTCACACGCTACCTAGATCCCATGCATGCAGAGATGAAGCTTTGCTTGCTTGTGTGGCTGGTTCCTAATGGTCCACAGCCCAGGGGTTAGAGATCCTTGCTGTAGAGCAGTGTTTCCCAAACTTGACAATTTTAAGGCATGTGGACTTCAACTCCCAGAATTCCACAGCCAGTGTTGCTGGCTGTGGAATTCTGGGAGTTGAAGTCCTCATGCCTTAAAATTGTCAAGTTTGGGAAACATTGCTGTAGAGCATCTAGTTCCTTTAATCCAGATAGTGCTGTTGGGTCCAGATACTGAATAATGTTGGTGTGGGGGAAAAAAACCTATCATATTTCCACTTCTTAGGTCTGAAATGCCGTCTGGGGCCCAAATTATGATTTGAAGCTAGTTTAAGATCCTGGTTTGCTCCTGAGCTGACAATTGTAGTTTTTGGGCTGATTTAAGAGATTATAATTCTTGGCTGAGTTCTGATTTGAAAGGATTATAAGTATGGGCAAAAAAAAAGTATCACATCTCATCACAGCTGGCAGCCATGGTGGCAAAGTGGTTAGAATGCAGGCTACTTCTGCTGACTACCAGCAGTTCGGCAGTTTGATCTCACTGGCTCAAGGTTGACTCAGCCTTCTATCCTTCCGAGGTAGGTAAAATGAGGACCCAGATTGTTGGGGGCAATTTGTTGACTCTGTAAACTGCTTGGAGAAGGCTGTAAAGCACTGTGAAGTGGTATATAAAATCTAAGTGCTATTGCTATCGTAATAAATCAAGATGTGATCATCCAAGCCAAACTAATAATTCTTAGGGATAACTAACTATAATCACTAAATTCAGGAATGAATTGCAGCTATGAGAGTGTTCTATTCCCAGTTAACCATGTGCTCTACTTTCCCTTAAGCTCTGTCTGAAGGAATTTTCTACAATATTTGAAGCAGATGGGAGATCCTGGCCAAGCTTATCTAGGCTCACAGGTCAAGCCTAGTTAGCATTCCAGGGAATACCAGTTTGGGCAAAGATTCTAGAACAGGGGTGTCAAACTGCCGGCCCACAGGCCAGTTGCAGCATGCAGAGGCCATGCCCAGCCCAGCTCCAAAAATACAAAAAAAGTTGTGATACATCCCGACACATCACATGATGCAGTGAGTTTGACATCCGTGTTCTAGAAGAAGGCAGATAGCAGCAAATCACTTTTGATATTGCTGCCAAGAAAATTACATGAATGTGTCCTTGAAATCAGGAGTTGTTGAATCCTTCTTGAAATTTTTATTTCTATTTGAAATTCTGCCCAATCAGTTTCAGGAAACAAGGGAGAAAGGAGCTCATTCCATTAATCAAATGGAAATAGCAACTGCACAATGCATGGTGACTGTACCTTTCCCCTTTATAGCACAATATATTGTGTTTCTCTTATAATAACTTCCAAATTGCCCTCATGTATTAATAAACAGCACTGAATCAAACTGATGCATTAACAAGTACAACTGTTATGCAGATCTTTGGTTTCTCTTCTGTGCTATGCAATTCCCCTCTTTCAGGGAGTGACCTGTAGCCACCCTAGCTACCTGTGGCCATCTCAGGAACCTTTGGCAGATGATCTCTGTAGCAAAAGAAAAAAAACAGGATGTGGAACTAAAACTAGGCTGCTGATCTGCTCAAACCAGTTCCTTGCATATACTGAAGTAATTATGTGCATTTTTTTTTTTGCTGATAAGCAATCATTTATTGATTCAACACCGTAGGAAATTGCCTTATATGAAGTCAGGCTTCCATTACTGTTTATTTTAACCAGTGGCTCTTGGGGGTCTTTCTCAGACCACCCATCAGGCTAGCAAGAGATGCAGGGATTGCATTTAAAAAAAGCAAAGTTACCCTCTTCCACCCCTGAGTAATGGGATCTTCAGAGGGGTTTTTTTTGTGTGTGACTATGTAAACCCACCCATTAATATTTCACAGATGAAAGGGGGCATATGGTGAAATTCCTTTTTTAAGTAAGCATCGCAAATCTCTGATCAGCCAGCTATTTCTAATGGCTCTGTTTATCTTATCTTGCTTTATCTTATCTTTTCAATTCCATTCTGTTCCGTTCCATTTCATTCATTCATTTTACAATAGCCTGAACAGCACTAATCTTAAAGAAAGATGGGAGGGGGCTTTGTGTTAACATAAACTAGAACAGTCTCTCTTAACTTGCTGCCTTCCAGATATGTCAAGCCTGTAACTCCCAAAATTCCTATCCAGAACTGTCATCTTGCTTGGGAATTGTGGGATTTCAGCACATCTGGAGTATGCTAAGTTGGGGAAAGCTGTTTTAAAAAGACAAGTTGTTTTCTATAAAATATGATCCCACATTTCCGTTGCTTTGGCATTCTCCAGAATCCATGCTCAAGTAAATTTCATGCACTAGTAAGTTTTTAGCCTAGAGATTGTTTTGCTTTAATGAAATAAAAAGTAACCACCACAGTACAATAATCATCATAATCTCAGTTCTGATACTGAAAACAAACTCCTAGTTAAAACGCACTCACCTTGTTTCTTCTTTTGAACTTGATGTCTTACTCATTGGAATTACAGTATTAGGAATGCACTTTTTTTTTCCCCTTTTCCCCTATGGGAGCCAAAGTCCAGAGGGGGAAGAGTGATGTCTGCGGCAGGGGGTGTGGGTGTCAAAATTGGCAAAATGGCAGATATACCTTTATTTTATTTATTAAACAAGTTTACATGGCCACCAAACTCATATCCAGGTAATGCCACGCAGCTTACAACATTAATTATTCAGAACATAAAAACCATAAATCAAATTTGCAGACAGCACCAAGCTGGCAGGAATAGCCAACACTCCAGAAGACAGGCTTAAGATACAGGAGGATCTGGACAGACTTGAGCACTGGGTGCTATCTAACAAAATGAAATTCAATGGTGAAAAAAGTAAGGTTCTACATTTAGGCAAGAAAAAAATAAATGTACCGGTATAGTATAGGTGGCACCATGGTCAATAGTAGTAACTGAGAGGGATCTCGGAGTCCTAGTGGACAATCACCTAAATATGAGCCAGCAGCGTGCTGCAGCTGCCAAAAAAGCCAACACAGTGCTGAGCTGCATTAACAGAGGGATAGAATCAAGATCATGTGAAGTATTAATACCACTTTACAATGCTTTGGTAAGGCCATACTTGGAATATTTCATCCAGTTTTGGTCACCACAATGTAGAAAAGATGTTGAGACTCTAGAAAGAGTACATAGAAGAGCAAGAAAGATGATTAGGAGAGTGGAAGCTAAAGCATATAAGGAACAGCTGCTGGAATTGGATATGTCTAATTTAATGAAGAGAAGGATGAGGGGGGACATGATAGCAGTGTTCCAATATCTCAGGGGCTGCCACAAAGAAGAGGGAGTCAAGCTATTCTCCAAAGCGCCGGAAGGCAGGACAAGAGGCAACAGATGGAAACTAATCAAGGAGAGAAGCAACCTAGAACTAAGAAGAAATTTCCTGACAGTTAGAACAATTAATCAGTGGAACAACCTGCCCCAAGAAGCTGTGAATGCTCCAACACTGGAAGTTTTTAAGAAGAGACTGGACAGCCATTTGTCTGAAATGGTATAGGATTTCCTGCCTGAACAGGGAGTTGGACTAGATGACCTCCAAGATCCCTTCCAACTTATTGTTGTTGTTGTTGTTGTTATGCTCCATCCACATACCCATGGCAAAAGCAACACAATCAGACCAATCACTTCATCAGCTCCATTTCTATCTGGGATCCCCAGGCCAATGTTGACTCTGCTCCGTGACACTACAGAGGGTGAATAAGAGCCCTAATGAAAGATTCCAAAGCACAATGGAAGATAATGAGCAATAGTGACATCAAATGAAAGAAATGCCATCCAACTAATTAACAGAAAAGCCTTCCAAATATCTTGCAGAAGGAACAATGTGAGGGAGGGAGGGAGGGAGGTGGAAGGAAGGAAGGAAGGAAGGAAGGAAGGAAGGAAGGAAGGAAGGAAGGAAGGAAGGAAGGAAGGAAGGAAGGAAGGAAAGCCAGCAACAGACCCCTGTGCATTGAAGTCAACCAAAACAATGGAAGTATTTAAACCATCATAAATTCTCCTCTTTTCCATTCTACTCCATCCACTCCCTAAAAGCTTCCAGGCGTATCTTGGTGCTTAGTTCTGCCTTGCCTTTGCCAGATACAGTTGATAGTCTGCAAGATGAGATTACACCCTGTTGCATCTCAAAGGAAGAATGGCATCCTTCCAATTTCTCTTATCCCAAGGAATTCTCCTTCCTCTGCTGCTTTTGTTCAAATCCCTTTATTTTTTTTAGTTTTAATGATGCCACTAGGCACCATGAACAGTTCCCAGAATTATTTAATTCAGAGAATTCTCTTTGCAAGAAATTTACATTTAACCCTGATGACCTTCTGAAGACTTGCCAAAATCCATTTCTTTCTACACTTGGCAAGTACTATTTCTTTACCTTTTCTTCAACTGAACTAGCCGGCAGTTTGCATTGCATTCTGCAAGACAGGCTTCAGGCTTCTCACCATAAAGTCAAGCGGAGAAAAAAGAAACACAAATGCACAGGACTGCACCAGAGGTAGCAGAGCAATTAGGAGAAAAGCAAACTACACAATAGTGCACAGCAACCTATTATGCTGCATCATGATTTCTTTAATCATGCTTTGATAAACAACTGACATTTAGTTGGGTTCCCATATGACTACAGTTCTTGGGTTCATCCAACGTGTTAAGGCTTCAAGGCAAACAAACTGCAGTTTGGTTTAGTGATGGTGGGTGAATCTAACCACTTTGTCAACTCTTTCCAGTGAACTAGCCTTAACTCCAGCTACGCTGGGGGGGAGGGGCATCAAACGGATCAGTCTGATGAAAGCAGCATTGCATTGTTGTAATACAAGCCCCCATTCCTTTTTCTATATGCCTCCTGTCATCCCACACCCATCTCCAAGGACAGTGCTTGTGACTCAACATTGCTTTTGTCATTTTGACCAAAGCAGCAGTGTTGGGGACACTTAGACTTAATTCAGCATCTGTTATTCTTAATTAAAGCAGCATAAAGTAAGATTCTGTATTGTACCCACTTCAGTGGTAAATCCAATTGAGCAAAATGAGCATGATTATAAAATGAGTACATCTGCATACCATGCCTCATTTTTGTACCACTGCTAAATGTCTTGATTTAGCTAGGATTGACCCAATTTTCAAGGTATAAAATTCTGGTATAAAATTAGGATTCCTGATAAATCCTGAGAGTTGCACAGCTTTTCTGCTCTGACCTGGTTTCACAAGTAAGACAATCAACTTTGCTAAGGGTAGTTTGCTTCTAGCGCATCATCCATATGCAAGTATGCAAGTTCCTGCAAGGCAGTCAGCCTGCTTGCTCCAAGTCAGCTTCTTTTGGCAATCCACTGTATTCTGAGTAACCACTTCCAAATTCATTATTCAAAGGAATTATTTTTTCTTCTCTTACTGTACCTCAATATCCTGCTTTCACAGCCATACATTACCTCAGGGGAAAAATTTAATGCTTGGATCTAATCATGGAGATTAAATATTGGATATTGAAACTACAGTAATCAAGAAGAGAACCAACCAAGAACTAAGGAGAATTTCCTGACAGTTAGAACAATTAACCAGTGGAACAACCTGCCTTCAGAAGTTGTGGGTTGCAACACTGGAGGTTTTTAAGAAGTGATCGGACAACCATTTGTCTGAAATGGTTTAGGGTTTCCTGCTTGAGCAGGGGGTTGGACTAGAAGACCTCCAAGGTCCCTTCCAACTCTGTTATTCTGTTATTCTTTGTTATCCAAGAAATATTCTTTATGGTCTTGTTTGAGTTAGTAATTGCTTTCCTCCCTAGGTTTAATCACCACTTCTCCAGTACACAGGTAGTCTTTGACTTACGACTAGTCATTTAGTGAACGTTTGAACATACAACATTTCTCCCTGGGGCTACTTACAATGTGGTTCCAAAGTTCCAGTGATCAGTCTCTTCTCTTACTTTTCAGATGCTCAGCAACTAACTTGCATTTATGGCCATTTTCAGCATCCCACAGCCGTGTGACCACATTTTACAGTGTTTTGCCTAAAACCCAGCGCATAGCACACAATGGGTTCACTTTATGATCTCAGCAGTCACTTTACAACCGCAGTGGTCACTTAATGACCAATGCAAAAAAAAATCATAAAATCAGGTAATTGATGCCTGCATTATGACCATAAGTCAAGGACTACCTATAGTGGGTGTTTTTGACTTTTTTCTGCTTTTGTCAGGAGGATTTTTGGTGCTAGTCAGTGTTAATTTCTGATGTCTGCTTGGACTAGTCCCTGCAGTTATCTTGGCAAGATTTTTGAAAGTTGTTTGCCATTGGCTTCTTCTTCCTAGGGCTAGACAGAGTGACTGGCCCAAGGTCATCCAGTTGGCTTTGTGCCTAAGACAGGAACTAGAATTTACAGTCTCCCAGGTTCTAACCCAATATCTTAATACTATAGCAAGCTGGCTTACTGCCCATTAAAGAGGTGCAAAATATTCCATGCACAAAATGTGCTGTACACATTACTACTGGTTTCAGTAAGTCTATGCCTAAATTAAAGTTTGGAGTATTTTGGTCCATGCACAGAATTATATAAAGCTATTTTGACCTGGGCAGAAGTGTTTAATGGGGAATGAGGAAAAATAAGGACTTTGGCAACTGATGGAAGATAGGGAAAGAAGTGAAGATGCTGGAAAAATACAGGGCAGTTGGCAAATGATGTACAACAGACCAATGTATGTTCTGTATGCAGAACATCTTCTGTATACAGAAGAACATTCCGATGATGGCAATGGTGATGGTAGCAGAGGCAGTCGGGAGGACAGAAGATCCTGGGAAAATGATGGCTGGTGAGATATGCCACACTGAAATATCAGCTGCAGTGGTGGTGGAGGAAAAAGGCTGGGAAGATGGGGACCAGGTGGTCAGGGGGTGTGTAAGAGTGGCAGCAATTAAGAGGAGGGAAGAAAGGTGTTGAGAAAATCAGGGGTAGTAGAGTTTCATTCCCTATTCACTTCTTAGTTGGATTCTACATGGGTTGTTCTTAAAGATCATCCAGAAGTTGCAATTGGCACAGAATGTGATGGAGCGCAGTGTTGTGCACCTTTCAGTTTACTCATGTCACACCATCGTTGCACGAGCTCCCAATTTCCTTTCAGGTGCAATTAAAACCCTACATGGAATAAGGCCAGATTATTTGTAGAACTGCCTCTTTTTGACATTGTCTGTTTATCCGACCAGGTCAGATAGGGTGGCACATTCCAGGTCCTTTCCCTGAAATCCTGCCACGGAGTGATTCTTAGGAAGCATGCCTTTTCCCTGAGGACCCCTACCTTGTGAAATATCCTCTAGTGATGTGGCAGCCTCCACTCCTTTGGCCTTCTGGAAGACCGTATGATCTGGTCCTTCCCCTCTCCCTGCGCACTGGGGGAAAGTGTGACAGGAGCCTATGGATTGCTGATAGGCATCCTAGGAGGATGTTTGAGATGCAGGGTTTTAGTCTTGTTTTTTGTAGTTTTTATGGTTTTGTTGTTTTGTGGTTTTATTGTTGTTGTGAGTGCCCATAGTTGAACTCCAAGATGGGCAGCCATACAAACCTTATAAACACACAAACAAATATTGAGGGGTGGAAGAGAAGATGATCAATCATCAATCTGGCCCACTCACCCATCTAGATTTTGTTTGAAACCAGGAACAATCAATCTTTCAGTTATGCCAAACTATGCCTGGCCAAAAATATGTCTTGAAATTTGCCAGAAATACAGTACACAACTTGAAACTTGAAGGTTTGCTTTAGTTTGGAAAAACAACCACATTTTCTCATTGCATGAAGAACCTGTTATCCATCATCATCTATTTTTGAACTTCAGCAAACAAGATTATTGCCCTCCCCCCCATCAGTTCTTTGTTATCAATAGTAGCTAAACTAAATGTGGTGGCTGTTAGTATTTTTATCTTCTTAACATTTAACATTAACCCAGATTTTTTCACTTCCTATTTTTACTTCCATTATGAGCCCTTCTAAGCCTTCTTTACTTTCATCTATCCAAGTGAAACCATGGGAACATCTCAAATTATTAGCATTTTGACCTCCCTTTTTTATTTCCAGCCTGCCATTCTTATAACATATTCTCTGCATAAGTTAAACAGAATTGTTAACATACACGTCCTTGTCTTATTCCTTCCCTATTCTGAATCACTTTGCTTCTCCAAACCCAGTCCTTGCAGTAGCTACGTATTCATTGTAATGGTTCCTGAGATGAATTATCACAAGTTTTGGCATTCCCCTTACCGTTAATGTATTCCATGTTCTGGCATGATCTACAGAATAAAAAAAAACTTTCTATAGTCAAAAAAGCAAAGGTAAACCTCCTCAGGTTCTCTTTATTTCCCATGAATGATAGCTCTCTGATCTTCTGTCCCTCTGCCTTTTCTGAAGTCAGCCTTATTTTGACATTTCTTTTTCCACTGCACCCATGTTTAATGTGGTTGATATCAAAGAAAACATGTGCTTCTTGACTGACTACAGTACCTTGAAGGACTGAAAAAAGCACTCCTCTTGAACAATCCTCAAGGATAAGGTCAGTCCCATCCAAGATATTTTTTCCACAATGCAATTAACACCCTCCTGGGGCATTTGGGAATGGAGAAATATTAAGTGGCTCCTGCAGAACTAAGTGATGGTTGTGGTTTGACAAGTATGGCTATGTGGAGATGACAGTTTCTGCCTATTTGGTTTCAATAATGTTGATTTAGCTTTAATTTGACCTTATTACTTTAATGGGGAATCTAAACCATTTGGAATCATTTTTGACTGGAGCAGCAAATAAATGGTAAACAGATAAATAAGCCATATAAGTTGGACCACATATAATTGAAACACAGACTCATTACTGCCATATTGATGACACAATATTATAATATTTCTTATATCTCCAACATGAACTTTGCTTTTTCATCTCTGCTACCTCAGCTATCATGTCTACTTCTCTTAACTACTTCAAGTATTGGTGAAACCCTACTCTTTCTGAAAGACCCTGTCTCTTAGAAGTGGTCTTACTTCAATTAGTTGTCCTTTAAATATATTGGACTCTTCTTCTATGATGTCCAGACAACACTGCCAAAGGAACTTGAAGTCCAGTAGTTTGGGACGACATCAAGTTACAAAAGATGTATCAGCTTTACAATAATAAGCACTAGATTACATTTAATCTGAATTCTAATTAGAATTGGGTATATCTATATTTGCTTTCTGCTTTAATGGGATATAATTCTCTAAGTGAATGCTACGAACATTATTTATTCATTCTCAGTTGCTTCTATGGATGACAGGAAGTTCTGGACCTTTGATTTTTCCCACCACCACACAGAAATCTTCTCTAGAGCATCAGTCAACTCAATAAGCCTAGATGAGTTCAAACCACCAGGACCAGATGGATTACACCCCAAGGTTCTTAAGGAACTGGCAGATGTGATCTCAGAACCACTGAACTATATTTTTCAAAGATCCTGGAGCACTGGGGAACTACCGGAGGACTGGAAAAGAGCTGATATAGTTCCCATCTTCAAAAAAGGGGGGAAAAAGGACCCAGGAAATTACAGACCTATCAGCCTGACCTCAATACCTGGGAAGATTCTGGAAAAGATAATCAAACAACAAATCAACGAACACCTAGAGGCAAGCCAAGTCATTACTAAAAGCCAACACGGGTTTGTCAAAAACAGATCATGCCAGACAAATCTTATTGCATTCTTTGACCAAGTGACAAAATTAATGGACCAGAGGAATGCTGTAGATATAATTTACGTAGACTTCAGTAAGGCATTTGACAAAGTAGACCACGACCTACTACTTGATAAGATAGAAAAATGTGGGTTAGACAGCCTCACCACCAGATGGATCCGTAGCTGGCTGGCTGGCCATACTGGCCATACTCAGCATGTGGTCTTCAATGGAACCACATTTACATGGAGGGAAGTATGTAGTGGGGTGCCCCAGGGCTCTGTTCTGGGCCCAGTGCTCTTCAACATCTTCATCAATGATCTGGACAAGAGGATAGATGGGGAATTCATCAAATTTGCAGATGACACCAAGCTGGCAGGAATATCCAATACTCCAGAAGACAGGCTTAGGATACAGGAGGATCTGGACAGACTTGAACACTGGGCGCTAACAAAATGAAATTCAATGGTGAAAAAAGTAAGGTTCTACATTTAGGCAAGAAAAACCAAATGCACAGGTATGGTATAGGGGGTACCTTGCTCAATAGTAGTAACTGTGAGAGGGATCTCGGAGTCCTAGTGGACAATCATTTAAATATAGCCAGCAGTGTGCTGCAGCTGCCAAAAAAGCCAACACAGTGCTAGGCTGCATTAACAGAGGGACAGAATCAAGATCACGTGAAGTATTAATACACTTTTCAATGCCTTGGTAAGGCCACACTTGGAATACTGCATCCAGTTTTGGTCACCACGATGTAAAAAAGATGTTGAGACTCTAAAAAGAGTACAGAGAAGAGCAACAAAGATGATTAGGGGACTGGAGGCTAAAACATATAAGGAACGGTTGCTGAAATTGGATATGTCTAGTTTAACAAAGAGAAGGACAAAACACGATAGCTGTGTTCCAATATCTCAGGGGCTGCCACAAAGAAGAGGGAGTCAAGCTATTTTCCAAAGCGCCTGAAGGCAGGACAAGAAGCAACGGATGGAAACTAATCAAGGAGAGAAGCAACCTATAACTAAAGAGAAACTTCCTGACAGAACAATTAACCAGTGGAACAACCTGCCTCCAGAAGCAGTAAATGCTCCAACACTGGAAGTTTTTAAAGAAGAGACTGGACAGCCATTTGTCCAAAATGGTATAGGGTTTCCTGCCTGAGCAGGGGGTTGGACTAGATGACCTCCAAGGTCCCTTCCATCTTTATTATCATCATCATCATCATCATCATTATGAAAAGGAACCAAGAAACAGAGTTGCTGCTCTTAGAAACAGCCATAGAATTTCTTCTAATTGGTTCATTCCAAGAACCAAATCCTCAACCTCAGATTGAAATGTAATCAAGGGGAGAAGCAACCTAGAACTAAGGATAAATTTCCTAACAGTGAGAACAATTAATCAGTGGAACGGCTTGCCTTCAGAAGTTGTGGGTGCTGCATCACTGGAGGTTTTTAAGAGGAGACTGGGCAGCCACTTTTCTGAAATGGTAAAGGATCTCCTGCTTGAGCAGGTGGTTGGCCTAGAAGACCTCTAAGGTCCCTTCCAATCTGTTCCGTTAAATTAAGTTTCTGCAGGTTGAACATTACAATGCTGCAAGTGGCAATTTGATCTCAGCTGGGACAAATCTAGAAGAATGACACAGAGAAGTTTGTTTATTAAATTTATCTGCTGCCCATCTCAACCACAAAGTGACCCCTGGGCAGCTTACAATGTTAAAGGTCCTTATCCTTTTAGGCTGATACACGCAGAATTTAAAAGCGTGCTGTGGCTCTCTCACAAAACGACTGCCAGATTGCCAATCCAGTCATTTTTCCAGAAGGCAAAGTGGTGAGATTGGTCCTCATTGCTTACTCTAGCTTTTCTGGAAGTTCACAGCCACTTCAATGTATCTTGAAGTTACCATATGTGAATTGGGTGGCCATATAAATGTGTTTAGTAAATAAAAAAGATAAAGGTTTCCCTGTCAGTCGTGTCCAGGGCATGGTGTTCATCTCCGTTTCTTGGCCGAGGGAGGCAGCGTTGACAATTTTCATAAATAATTAATGTATACATCTCTGGATCTTTTTTTCCTGAGTTGATGGGCACCCATCCATATAAAACACTAGACTGCAATCTCTTAGAACTCTGATTCTCTAAGAATACTTTTGAAGTGTATGAAAAGAATTCCAGAAAATAGTACGCCTGTAATTAAACGTCTGCTTTGCAACTCAGTAAGTTCCATTTTATGTTTTTAATTACAATAATCTAAAAATAATGAAATGAAACCATGTGGAGTATGTAGCCTACTAGTTGCCAAGATGGGTATCCATGAATGCCATACTGGGGGCCCAAGTTACAGCAAATTCCCTTTGACATGCACAGGCTATATATCCATTTGGTTTCTTCAAGTCCCTTCTCAAAATCTTTTTTTATACGGCACTTGGCTTTACTTCCATGCTAGCAATTCAAAGTACTTTCGGGTGTCATCCAATCATCACTGTGCCACAGGAATAGCAATGTGGTCAGACTTCAAATATGGCTGGATGATGCTATGAAGACATTACTTGCTAGCGTGGAATGACTTAAAACCATTAATCTGCACTCCAGTTGCAACCAAACATTGTAGAACACAGTTCTTCTTCTATTTCTCCCTCAATGTTCTTTTTGCTTTTAGATTCTAAACTTCATACGAGCCGAGACCTAATCGTGTAAAGCACCAAGTGTATGATGGTGGTAGAAAAATAAAAACCCATGATCCACAGGCAAACACCTTATAAACCCTCTTCCTCAGACTCGCTGGTGATGTATGAAATGTAGAACACCTGAAGTAGATCTCCTGGGCAGATTCACAATATGCTGGATCATTTGAGTTCTAAAAAATGACCCAACGCTCTGAAGCTGGCAGACAAATGCCTGAAATGCTAAACTAGTTGAATTAGGCTACTGAACTAATGCTTTCTGGTCTACACTGAACCACTAACTAAATCGAACAGAACCCACTAAGCAACATTAGGCTAAAATTATTCTAATATAAAATTAAAGCTAAGCACCAAGGTTAACATTATTCTATGAACTCTATGAATTAGTGAAACTTGCACATTATGCAAATACAACCAGTGGGACTTTAACTCAGTTAGTGAAGCATGATGTGTAAACAGGACCGCACAATCATAGATGCATTCACACATTTCAAGGAGAGAAAAGCTGTACAAAATAAACTTGAATAGAATTTAGAGTAGAATAGAGCTGGAAGGGACCTTGGAGGTCTTCTAGTCCAGCCCCCTGCTCAAGCAGGAGAACCTATACCATTTCAGACAAATGGTTGTCCAGTCTCTTCTTAAAAACTTCCAGTGTTGGAGCATTCACAACTTCTGTGAATGCTCCAACACTGCAAGTTTTTAAGAAGAGAAAACAGAACAATTTGGGTCCACTTTCTGGCATCCTACAGGGATGTCTAACTACAGTTCGGCCTTTCTCCCAATACGAATTAATTGGCGCGATAAAAACGAGGCAGATCTTAAGGAGCAAAAAGGAGTGGGAAAGGGAAGGAAATCTGCAATAGCCCATATACGCAACTAAATACTAATACAGATAATCACAAACCAAAACCCTATTACTGACTGGAGAGATGGGGAGGGAGGCGTGGAAGGCAACCACTTGCGCCGTTCGACCACAGAAACGTGCAGACAAGATTAAATCTCCGCTTCTTCTCCCCCCCCCCGCAGAAACGGAGCCTCCCCAACTTGGCCGTCGTTCCCATTATCTATAAAGGAGCCATTCGTCCTTAAGAGGTGCCGGGCCCTTCCCAGCCGCGACGTTCGACGGAGGGCTCTGGCTTACTCACCGACGATTGGCGAAAGCATTGCCCGCCGGTCCGCCGGAGCTCTGTTCGGGATAATTGTGTTGCAGAGTCGATGCCGGGAACTGATAGAGAAATCCGGTCCCGAAGGAGCCTCCCCAAAGGCAACAGGAGCACCAAAAGAAAACCAGATACATCTTGGGAACAAAGTCTGGAGTGGGGCTTCGGGGTGCAATAAGCAGGACGCGGAGGAGATGCGGGAAAGGAGACCCTAGGAGAGGCTTAGAGACTCATCCTCCCAGGCTGCGGAGGGCCCCGGCGTCGGGGGCTAAGGCCAAACGAAGGAGGGAGGGCGGCGGGGAGAGCTAAAGCTGGATTATTGGGGAAAGGAGCTGAAGAAAAGCTGGGGTTTACAGTCACCCCGCCTTTAAGGGGAGCTGCGTGCGCTGTAGGCGCACAAGTGCTTTGAGGGTGCTTTTTCAAACCGTAGCGAGGTTGGTTCAGCAGCATTCTGCAAAAGGGGGCGGGAGGTGGGTGGGGGGCGCCGGTTTAACCCTTCAGGAACGAGGCTGCTGCTGTTGCTGCTGCAGATGTCATTGTTCCCGTAGAAGAGAGTGTGTGCAATTCAGGGCTGAACTGTGGAGTCCTTGGTCCTCTCTGAACTTGATTGTTTGCCTGCAGACTTTCATTACACGACTGGAATAAAGGTAACCCTATCGTTTAAAGCAGGGGGTCCCCAACCTCCGGTCCGTGGACCAGTACCAGGCCGCAGCATGCCAGCAACCCGTCCACACAAACAAGCAAAGCCCCATCCGTGGGATGCAGGCAGCACACAAAACCGCGCACCCTCCGGTCTGCAGAAAAACTTCTCTCCTCGGAACTGGTCCCTGGTGCCCAAAAGGTTGGGGGCGACCTCTGGTTTAAAGTAATAAAACAACCTGCAAGCAAACAACCAGGTTCAGGGAGCACCAAAGACTCCACAGAAATGCAGTTCTTGAAATACACAGTTAAGCAGGAAGGCCGCACAGCTAGTGTGGGAAAAGTGAAAGCGAGATGGCAAGCAGGTAAATTTAGATTTTTTTAAACAAAATCCCTCACAACACTTCTCAAGTCATATTTGATGTGAAGGGGCTGGGCTATGGTTCAACATGGCCTATGCAGGCAGAGCTATTTCATACAGATTTAACTTCTGATCACATGTTTACCTTGGATAGGTAACTTAGTGGTACAGTATAGATCAGTGGTGGTGAACCTTTTAGAGACTGAGTGCCCAAAATCTGGCCCCGCCCCCACTCCATCCCCTTGCCCGCCTCCGCTCTGCCCTCCCATCCCCCACCCCGCCTGCCCGCAGGACCACTCACCGCCTCCAGGGCCCGCCGCACAGGCAGCCCAGGCAGCGCTATGGTGGTCACACCCTCTGCCCACGCACTGCAGCATCAACTGCATGATGGGGTGGGAGGGCAGAGTCTTGTCTACGCTGCCTGGCTGCCATGTCCTTGGCTGCGCTGCTCCGTGTGGGCCACACTCGAGGGTGAGTCTCCTTCAGGGGGGCTGCTGGAGAGGAGATCACGGGGGGAGGCAAGGCTGGGACAAAGGCACGTATGCCCACAGAGAGAACTCCGAGTGCCGCCTCTGGCACCCATGCCATAAGTTCGCCACCACTGGTATAGATTGTCCTGAACTTACAACCATTTGTTTAGCGAACATTCAAAGTTACAATGGCACTGAAAAAGGTCACCTACGACCGGTTGTCATACTTACGACAGTTATGACTACATAGTTCACTTAACTGCAGTGATTTGCTTAACAACCCTTGCAAAAAAGCTATTATAAAATTGAGTGCAACTCACTTAACTGCCTTGCCTAGCAATGGAAATTCTCTTTCCAATTGTGGTCGTAAATTGAGGACTTCCTGTAGATATTTTCAGAAAATGCTCTAAATATCTGTTGCCACCTCAATATAATGTACACTTCTTTAAAAATACTTTTTTCAATACCTCCTGCAAGGAACTCTGGCTAGTGTGCATGATGTCTTGCACAAATTTTCTCACAAAAGTTTTGTGAGATGTATTTGTGAAACGGTGCCACAGGGGAAATTACATTAAGCCATAAACTTCAATTTACACATCAGAATGATGGTTTGCATATTGGAGTAATCCCAAACCAAATAAACTAGGTCATCCTTTGTTTCTGTAAACCCTATTTATACAATATGCTAGGTTAAAATATGATTGTCTAATTATAGCATGTTTTATGATCCCAGTTAATGTGGTTAATGGTTCAGAATGAACTGAGGCTTGTGAAGATACTAGAAACCCAGAAAATGTGTTAGTTGTATGTTAGAAATAAAAGGAAAGGCAGACGGAATATTGTCTTTCTCTATTGTGTGGAGAAAGTGCTGAAGCTTGTAACAAATGACAATGAGAAGGCACAACTTCTTAGTTCTTGTTTTCCTTGTCTTCCCTCAGAAGGGAAATGGAGGCCTAGCTGACCATGGTTGTGTCAGTGGGAAAAGAAGATGGTAAGAGAAAATTTAATAACTTAAATGCATTCAAGTTCCCAGCCAGATGGATTACAGTCCCAAGTATTGAAGGGACTATGATGGCGAACTTATGACACGTGTCAAAGGTGACACACCACAATGTTTTGGGTGATGCACTAGCATTCACCAATACACAAGTATACACCATTCTCATATAATTTTGGAGGTTGCAGATGGCCATGGAAGAGCATTCTCCAAAGCTGCTTCAAGAATGAAGGCCTCATGCAACCCACAGCAGCCTCGGATAGGTTGCACAGAAAGAAAACACAGCCTGAAGCTAAGTGGTGCATAGCCAATCTTGAGAAACACTGGGCTGTGGGGTCAGTCATGCCAGTCTCCAGGGTTTGTATGCCTTGGGGGATGGAATGACATGGCTTTTTTGAGGGGCAGCGGTGGTACTAGGGCTGAAGTCAAGGCTCAAGGCTCTTCTTCAGGTTCAGCCTTGGAACTGTCACCAAGTGCTCCTGTTTAGAGTGGCCTAAATCAGTAGGAGATAGAGAATTGTTGCAGGGTGTGTGTGAGAGAGAAGGGGGGGCAGCTAGTTAGGCATTTTCCAAATCTTTGACCCACCAAGCCCAAAAGGTTTGCTATCCCCAGATTAGTGAAAGTTATTGCAGAACTGCTGTTGATAATCTCTGGAGACTCCTGAAGATTTGGTGAGGTTCCAAGACACTGGAAGAGAGCTAATATCGTTCCATCTTCAAAAACTGGACTCCAAACTGGCCCTTCAGATCTTCCAATAGTGCACTCAGTACCACTGTATTTGGCTCCATCCAACTTGCTGCTGGTCATTCTCTTCTTCTCCTTCTTTCCATCATTCCCAGCACTGGAACTTTCTGCAGAGAGCTGGGTCTTTCCATTATGTATCCAGAGTAGGATCATTTTAACCCTCAAGTGAACACTCTGGATCAGTGTTTTTCACCCTCAACAACTTTACGATTTGTGGACTTCAAGTCCCAGAATTCCTCAGCCAGCATGCTGGCTAGAGAATTCTGTGAGTTGAAGTCCACACATCTTAAAATTGCTGAGGTTGAGAAACACTGCTCTGGATTGATTTGTTCTAGGATCCATATATTTATTTTCTATGCTATCTATGGTAATCTCAGGAGTTTTCTGCCACAGAGTATTTTAAGGAAAACCATTGCCTGCATGATTCTGAACTTTGCAGGTGTCACATGTCACAGCATCTAAAAATCTTTCAAAGGTCTTCATTGCTGTTCTACCAAGAGCTAGCCTGTGGCATCTTTCTGGTTCCTTTACTAATGATGTTTCTGAACATTTGGATAAACATGTGACAATTAATAGGCCCAGCATGGACTTATCGCAAATGAATTGTGCAGTCTATCATACAAAATGGGTTAACCCACTATCACAACCTGCACTTCTTTGATAGTTTGTAATTCAGTAGATCAAAGGAGTCATCTAGACATGGTGTGTTAATATTTTTACTGAATGCCTCATGAGATTCTCCTTTCTTAAATTATAAAATATGGGCTAAATGATACTATGTTAGATGAACTCGCAGTTGGCTGAATAACCATACTACAAAAATGCTTCATAATGGCTCCAGCTGGGAGAGAAGTTTGACGGAAACCCACAGCATTCTTCCCTAGGCCCTGTGCTATTCAACATTTTTATCCATGACTTGGATGAAGGTGCTGAGGGGATGCTTATCAAGTTTGCAAATGACACATAGCTGTCAGCTGTGGCTAATGCCTTAGATAAAAAAGGGAAGATTCAAAAATCTCTAAACAGATTTGAGCACTGGGTTGAAATAAAGGTGATGGAATTTAACAGGAAAAAACATAATTTTCTTCATCTGAGAAAGAAAAAGTAAAGGCACAAGTATAGAATGAGAGAGACTGGCATTGGCAGTGATCTGTATGAAAAGGATTGTTTGTGTGTGTTTGTGGCCTTTGAGTCAGTGTTGGCTCCTGCTGACTGCCTGGACAAGTCAGGTTTTTCTGGCAAGATGTCAGAGTGGTTTGCCACTGCGTGCTTCCTAAGGTTAAGAGAGAATGACTGCCCTGAGGTCACCCAGCTGCCTTTGGGCTTAGAGTGGGAACGGAGCTCATGGTTTCCCAGTTTCTTGATTGTTCCTTAACCACTACACCAAACTGGCTCTTGTCTTTGTTGACCACAAGTTAAATATGAGACAGCCTTTTTTATGGTGCATTTATTCTTTTCACTGGAGAACAATACACAAGTGAATATCCCAAAAGGTTTACAATAAATGTAATTCGTTCTGATGGTAATATGGAAACTTCATGTTCAAAGATCCTTAGTAATAGTTGCTATAGAGCAGTGGTTCTCAACCTTTCTAATGCCGCGACCCCATAATACAGTTCCCCATGTTGTGGTGACCCCCAACCACTTATACATCACTGGGTGCCAGGTGCATGGCCAAAGAAAAGGGGAAAATGGCGGACAGCCTTGTTTGGCGACCCCCGTGAAATGGTCGTTCGACCCCAAATGGGGTCCCGACCCACAGGTTGAGAACCAATGCTATAGAGCATTACTGGAGAAGCTCCTGTTCTTTCTGTCTCTTACCTGCTAGTGGGAAGAAGAATCCTAAGTGAAACTTTGATCTGACTCACCAATGCTCATTCTTATTTTGCTGGGGACCTGTGGAAAAGAGAAGTATAAATTTGATTTATATGGTACAGTCCTTTTTACAAGTAGAGATCTTCAGAAATGTTTGAGAAGCTCATTGCATGTACTTCTCAATCCATACAGTATATCTGATGTACCTGAGTTCCTTATTCCATTTGATTGCCAAGTCAGGAATACTGATATCCAGACAACTTGAAAAATGAGGAAAGCAACATGATGGAATATTGTACATTTATTGTATGTGTGAAAGGATGGTTGAAGTCACATAACATGCTAAAAGCTAAAATAGGGTTATACATAAATGGGTAGTTTAGATAGCGGTGGGAAATCAGCCACTATCTTACCATGTTGGGTAAGGCAGAGCATTATTTAAATAATAAAGTGCTTATAGCACTTTACTTTTGGAGGGCGTAGCATTTTACATGAACGCAGCAATCTTAACCTGGTCTTAGAATTTAGTGTGTTCTGTCTTCTCAGCTGATATAAATATAAGAACTATAATTCAGGGGGGGGGGAAATCCTGCATTCATAGAATATTGTAAAAGGAGTTCATTGTTCATTATCAATAGTTGCTTCAAGCACCATAAATTACCAGCAGACTCTGGAGTAAATTTAAATACGTAATACAAAACAGAAGATGTTGCATTGTAGTCAGCCAAAACATTTCTAGGTGCAAGGTTTGGAACAGACCATGAATTATTGTTCATATATAAAGGATAAGATTAGAGGGTTAAACAAAGTAGATTTGCCAGGAAGATTACATCTGGAGGATATATCTGGACTCTTGGGAACTGAGTGGTACAGGAAGGGAAGGGAAGGGGAGAGACTCAGTGCTGATGGATAGAAGAATCTGAAGCTCAATGGGAAGAATTAAGCACTGTGAAAAAGTAGGAAAAGGTTCTCAAAATTTCAAGAAAAGCTCATACAATGAAGGGTGAAAGACCTGGCCAAAAACAACATAAAATGACTCAAGATTTTTAACATCAATCAAGGAAAGAAATCTCAGGAAAGTCAACAAATAATGGAAACTAACAAGAAAAGGAAAATAAACTATGTCCCCATATCTGTTTAACTTATTCAGTTAATATAATACAGGTAGTCCTCATTTAGTGTGTCAGGAAAGCTGAAGTAAGATGATAAGCACAGTTCTGGTTTAGAGTCTACACCATTAAGTAAGTTTGAGAAGCATACGATGGAAAAGATGTTAAGGTATAAATAGTTTTGTTTTCTTAGCTCAAGAACAGATAAAGATGGACTATACAATGGAGAAGCAAAGAGACCAATCCAAGGGAAGAATGCAATTACAAACTTGGGCAAGATCATGAAGAACATTTCTATGACAAAGATAGAATAGCTAAAGAAAATGGGTTTTTTTTCCAGTGATAATAGGCAGCTGGATGAAAGCTGGTTATGGAAAAGGTACAAGAGAAAGAAAATGAAAGCTTCTGTATTATAGATTTAAAATTAAGTTATGTACTGAAGTACCATGGACTAAAAGTAGCTCATTATACCTGAATTAAATCAGCTGCTCCCTTAAAGCAATCATTGTGATTGTAAGTGGATGATGGACTTTAATATGCTTTGTAAAATTGGGGAAATACAAAAAGGGGGAAACAGCAGAAAAAAAAGATGAATGGGATAAGGGAAATCAATGAAGTATCTTTGGAGAATTTCAGATTAAATCTGAGCCAGCATGAGATATTAGGCATTGGTAGATACCAGGGGTTTTCAAACCTCAGGTTATGGAAATTGTTAATTTAAAAATATCTCATAAATCTTGATCAGGTGGCAAAGTTCTAGAAATAGAAATTTGGCTGTTTAACTCTGAACTCTTCCCTCCCCCCCCCCCGTGATGTCTCAAGGAACCCCATCAGCTTGAAAGATCCTGGTCTCTATGTTTACCACTGGTCATCCCAATTCTTTCTTTTTTATATACGGTACTTTATTAAAATTCTACAAAAGCTAAAATATAAAATGCAAAAATAAATATTAAGAAGGAGAAAGATTGGGTAAGGGAAGATGCAAAGAAATAAAAACAAAAAGAAATAATTTTCAACTTAGATAGCTACAAATATAAAATGCATTAAACTTTTGATCTAAAATTCAGTAACTATATTTTTACAACCATAAACACTTCTACTTGTCAAATCTTAAAATTAATGTAGCATTTCTTTTAAGATTCTGCAAAAAGTCAAAAAGTAGTTTCCACATGGAAACAAAGTTAGACAAATTCTTTTTTAAAAATAAAGGTAGTTAATTTTGCCATCTCAGTCAGTTTCATTATCTTCACCATCCATTCTTTCAGTGTGGGATTCTGTATGTCTTTCCAGCTCTGAGCTTACAAAATTCTTGCTGCAGCTATCATGTATAGAAACAAAGTCCCATATTTTTTCTCTAATGGCTTATTCATCAAACCTAACTGGTCATCTCGATTGAATGACATTGAAAATCACATTTATGTTCCAAATGCAATTTCCAGCCAGGATGGGCAATGGGAATTATAAGAGTTGCACTCTCAATAGGTTTGGAGATATTGGGAAACTGCCAGCCAGGCTGGAAGGAGGGTTAAGCAAGGGCCTAGCTTGAAGTCTTCATGCAGCCACAAACAGGATAAACTTAACTTTTCCCAAGATCCATGAAACCTTATCTGGTTGTTCCTAGGAAAAGGCAGGGGGTTTAGTGAGATTTTTGTAACAAAGGTGCTATATAATAAAGTTACTGACTTTTATTATTCATGAGTGGCTCTAGTTGCTTGCACCTGACAGGAAAATGTTTTTTTGCAGAAGGCTGGGGTAGGAGCAGAAGCAATGAGGAGCATATTTAATTCTATTCCCTTGCATCATTTGCCAAGTTTAATTAAACTGCTCCAAACTCCATTGGAGGTGAACATGGAATATAGATCCTGATGTCTTGTGGAGTGTGAAAAGTAAGATAATGAGTGAGGAAAATGATGACAATAATTTGTTTTTTTTATAAAAAATATATAAAACTAGTTATGCACTTACCTATTTTGCAAGTCAACATTAGGTTGGTTTTGGAGAAGGAAAGCAAGGTTCTTTTAGAAGTGGCAAATTGAAGATGACATATATTCTTTAGTCTTTTGGAGACATGTAATATAATGGCTTATATTAGGAGTAATAAATGGACTCTCTCTTTTCCCCTAAAGTGTCTTTCAAAACTGTCTATCGGAACAATTTCTCAAAACTGTGTTGATAAATTGGAAGCAGCACAGTTTGGAAGCAGAAGCAGCCAACAAAAATATCTATGCATTCCATTTATCAAGGAGATTTCTTTTCTGTGTTTAAAGAGCAACCCTGAAATGTGAACAGGTCAATCCATTAAAAGCATTATGTACTAATAAGGTAACAGGAAGAAAAGGGGCGGTTTTACTACTAATCTGAAGAGTCACCTTGGACAGTGAATAAATAAATAATAAATAAATGTGCTAAGTGTATTGATTAAATATTTGCTACATAACAACCATTCAGACAATCATTTAATTGGATGAAAAATAGCTTCTGCTGCTTTCTGTGTCTGGGTTCACATACCATGCTGAGCCAAAATGTGATTCATTTGACTTTGGTTTAATGGCTTGCAACACAAAACATGGCTTACTGCAAGGATGGGTGGTCTGCAGCTATATGGTGCCTATCCCCTCTTTGCAGCCTTCTGTCCATGCTTCCTGTTTTGAGAGTAAGTGTATTATACCCCTCCTGAGGAAGAATGAATTTTATTCTCTTGAGTATGTCTCTCAGTTTTATGTTATTATAATATATGGTTTTATTTTTAAATTAGATTTGTGTTGGTATTCATCTCAATTGTGCATTGGGGAGCTGAGAGTTGGCTGACTAGAGCGGCTGACAGTATAAGCCCATAAGTAATAAAAAATAGAAATTAATTAAAAACTTAAATGAGTAAAAAGTAGCTTTTTAAAAATCAGTACTAAATAAAATTAGTACTATTAATAAATACTCTAGATAAATAGGGTTCCAAAGCTGCAATAAAAAAATGAAAATACAGTTGGGATGGGTAAAACATACTGAGAAAGTCTTTTCTCTTAGCAGTAACACTAGCAATACCATTTAGACCAGGGGTCTTCAAACTTGGCCCTTTTATGACTTGTGGACTTCAACTCCCAGAATTCCTCAGCCAGGCACGCTGGCTGAGGAATTCTGGGAGTTGAAGTCCACAAGTCATAAAAGAGCCAAGTTTGAAGACCCATGATTTAGACTTATATACTGCTCCACAGCACTTTACAGTACTCTAGGGGCAGATTACAATGTCAGCATATTGCCCCCAACAATCTGGGCCCCCGTTTTACTGACCTTGGAAGGATAGAAGGATGAGTCAACCTTGAGTCCTGTAAGGATTGAACTGCAGTGTGTGGGCAGTCTTTGCCACCAGTTCTCCTTTTCTCTTGCAGGTCTGCCCTCGGGAAGACCACACCCCACAAAATTAGGCTGCCCTTGACTCTGCCAGCTATTTGCAAAGCACTAAAGATCTGGATGTGCACTAAGATATAAGTACTGGGAGAGTATTTAATTTACCATATTTTAGATGATGGTTAAGTGACCCATGAGATATTACTGTTCTTCTGAGTGCTTATTGGGTTTGTTCTAGGTGACCACTGTTATCTTTTTAATGCTGTGTTGATAACTTTTTTCTTTTTGCATTGTTTTAACGTTGGAGTCACATCTGCGAGATGGGCACCCATATAAATTGCATAAATAAATAAGGTATAAAGAATGGGTTTATTTACCATAGCAACAAATACATACAATTCACTGAGCAAACCCTCCCCCCAAAAAACCAAGTAAACTTTTGGCAAGGATAGCTGCGCCCAGCCTTAAACATTCATAATAAAAGAGATTGACTTACTGTAGTTTGCCTGCATACATTTTCTTATGCTGTTGTATTCACAACAATGCTGCAGGGTAGTTTACAGTTATCTAAATCAGTCATTAAGTTCAGAGAACATGGTCTCACTAAGGTTTCCTTGTGCATTCATGGTGGATGGGAACATTAACTCCAATATTGTTTATTTTATTTTATTTATTAAATTTGCATGCTGTCCACCTCATTGTCGAGCAACTCTGGGTGGCTTATAAATTGCTCTCTTCAGCAGCTGCTGCTGTCTCACTTGCTATTCCAGCTCAGGCCTCTTCCACTCCATTCCTTGCTCATCTGCCATCACTTCATTTCAGGCATCCAGTTTGGCTAGATTCTCAGGATCCCCCTCCAGTAACTCACTTCACATGGAAACCGAAACAGCTTTGCCAGATCAGTCCTTTCACCCTCACCACCCTTTGCTTTTCTGTTTCTTTCTCATACTTATTATTCCCAATGGAGGATCTTGTCTTGTTTTCATAAGCTTTGTCCAAATCAATTTGATTCATTCTCCTCACCGGTCTGAGCGGTATCATGACTGAGCCCCAGTGTATTCTCTGAGCAAATTAAGTCAGATGCCAGAATCTCTCCTCCCTCTTTTGTATCTTTCAGCTAAAATACAGCTTGGCTGGTGACATTCTGAAGTTGTGCAATTTATTTATTCAGTCATTCGTTCATTCATTCATTTGTTCAATTTGCACAGCTACCCATCCTACATACATGGCTCTGGGTGGCTTAAAATGGTTGAAAACAAAAACAAATGGAATGTAAATATATAAAAGCATTAAAAACCATATAAAATATATAATTGGCAGCCGAAGCATAAAAACACTCAACAACTTTCAACAAAACCACTGCACAGGCTTTACCACACATCTGGGTTTTCATGTCTGCTGGCACAGCCCCATCTTCAGGGGCTTGAGGAAAGCCAGTGAAGCCACTAGGGTCAGGGCCTATCTGAATTCCTGGGAGATGATATTCCAAAGGACAGGCACCAGGACAGAAAAGGCTTTCTTCTTAGGTCCTGCCAGCTGGCACTCCATTATAAGATGGGACCCCTGAGCATGTCTCTCTTGCCAAATCTAATGGGATGGGTAGATGCAACCAGAGAAAGGTAATAGTAATAGTAATAGTAGTAAAGTTGGAAGGGACCTTGGAGGTCATCTAGTCCAACCCCCTGCTCGGGCAGGAAACCCTAAACCATTTCGGACAAATGGCTGTCCAGTCTCTTCTTAAAAACTTCCAGTGTTGGAGCATTTACTGCTTCTGGAGGCAAGCTGTTCCACTGATTAATTGTTCTCACTGTCAGGAAGTTTCTCCTTAGTTCTAGGTTGCTTCTCTCCTTGATTAGTTTCCACCCGTTGCTTCTTGTCCTGCCTTCAGGTGCTTTGGAAAATAGCTTAATTCCCTCTTCTTTATGGCAGCCCCTGAGATATTGGAATACTGCTATCATGTCCCCCCTTGTCCTTCTCTTCGTTAAACTAGACCCAATCCCTCAAATAGTCTGGTCCCATGACTTGCCCTGTAGTGGTATGTGGAAATGACCTTGGTAGACAGGGGGGAAAGTTGCAGACTTGGCAATGTTCAGTAAGAAGTAGCTGAGCCAGCAGAAGGATTGGGGGCATGTAAAGACTCTCAGAAGAGACCCTCCTGAGTTTCTTGAACTGTAAGGGCAAAAGAGAAAAGATGTACTTTCAGACTTAAAAGACTCTGTTAATATAACCTTACAGTAAAATACTTCTGGCTGTGCTGCTTGTCTGAACTAACTTGCAAGGCTGATATCCCAGCCCAGCATTTCACAATTTTTATGGACTAATTATTTAGAGATGATTCACTAGCAGCCTAGAGACCAAACTGCCACAAACTTATAATATGTTGGATGCAAAAAGCCAAATAACAATTAGATGACAGCCAAGAGAGACAATAAAGGCAAATATTTTCTGCCAACTGGTGGTTGACCAGGATACAGTATCCCAACCTGCTTCTGAGTTTTACCAGAAACAGAAGTCGGAAATAAATATTGTGTGGGGCTGTTAACCTTATGGAAAAAGAAGTTGGAAGTGACTGGGATCACACAGACACACAGGTAGGAAGACTGTACTTACACACTAAACCCCCAACCAAAAATAACCAAGATTATTACTTATGAACATGTTGAAGGAATTCAGCTGCTATCTCATCTGCACTCATTAAATATGCTGTGTGAAGCCAGTGTATATAGGTTAAATTTAACATACTGTATAAGCCCAGCCATTGGTTTATTCATCCAGTCCTATTAAAAAAACTATGGCCTACTTGGCTATAAATGTTTGAGTGGTTACAGATCAAGAGTTTAAGCAGCTTGACCTTTACTGTAATTATTGTTAAATAATTAGGAGAAACATAATTGCTAAATTATTGATATGCTGCATTAGATATCTTTTACTATGATTAATGTAAGCATCTGATTTCAAATTTGTGGGATAACCAAGGTTTGATGATAACCATCTCAATAATGGTTAGGATTTACCTCATGGGCTAAGCCAAATCAGGCAGACCACATTATTGTTTTAGCACCACGTATGAGTGCAGCCAGTTAGAGATTGAAGAGACCGTGGGTTAGTCACAAGTAGACATAATATTTTACTTCCAGTACTCAGATTTTATTTTTTGTTCCAAAAGCACAAGCAATATGTACAACTGTTTGCAAATGTAATTTGCCAGACGGAGCAGTGAACAAAGAAAAAGTTAGGTGTTCCTGGGATGCAAGCAAAGTATCAGTCCAATCACTGTCAACTTTTTTAAAAAATATATATATTATTGGTCTCTAAGCCCAGATGTCAGCCAGGGCTCTCTTAGACCACAGGCGAAGATAGAAAAAAATGTAACTCAGGCAGCAAACGGGGACCTGCAGCTTAATAGATCAGGCTTTTACAAGCCTAAGCAGAATTTTATCATCTTGTCCACTTGCCAGTATTTTAGGCACAGGAGATGTGAGCCAAAAGAAAGAAATCTTCCCAACCATCGACTTGCATTATGAATTTGTACAAGTGAACTCAGCTAAGTGTCCAATGTGATACAGAAGCAGACAATATCCAGAAGGAGAAGGGCAGTAGTTCCAACTGCTATCAATCTACTCCCACATTTTAGGGACCCTTGTGAGATCTAAATTGGGGGAAAGGTTTATGTAATATGTCAATAAATAGAGATAAGGGAGACCTGGAAGAGACTTGGGTTCTAGGGAATTGTCATCCCTTTGAGGTTGTCCAGATCAGAAGCACAAACCCTGAGTAATAATTATTAATGTCATGCCATGTGCATCTGGAGAAGGAACATGTGCAGGGGGGCGGAGAGAAATCTAAGCACCACTGTTTCTCAGGGAAGAGGCAGTAAATTCCAGAGAAAAACCCCAATGGATGGTGTTTGTTTGTTTCTTTGCAAAAAAACCCCAAAATAAATGCATTAAACTGGCCAAAATGTCAAAAATCATGGTCACATGATGGCAGATAATGTTGTAAGGGTGAGCTGGTTGCCAAGCACCCAAAATGCAATCATGTAGACTGTGGGGTGGTGCAGCGTTGTAACTTTGAAATCAGGTCATAAGTAGTTTGGGGGTAGGGATTCCATCATAACTTTGAATGGTCGCTAGGTGACTGGCTGTAAATCGAGGACTACCTATATATCTATAGGTTAGAAGGTTATAGCTTTACTCTAGTAAGATTCTGTCTCTAGCAGGTATAAGCAAGTAAAGAATTGCCCTTGATTGGAATTTACTGTGTTGTCTTTGGGCTTGGGCCTGACAACTACCTTTATGCCATATGGTAAGGTTACAGTAACAGAATTTTGTAAATCTGAACATATCTTTCCCTTTCCTTACTTTTACTCTTATAAAAATTAAGGAGGGTCGTTTCTGAGATGCTTTATTCACCTCCATCCCTTGGACTCAGATTTCATTAATCAGACCATCTAGGCTCCAGTTCTTCCTCCTGTCTCACACGGTCACTTCCAGAAAGCATTACAGGGATACTAGGGATATTCAGCTCCACCTTCGTCTATCCAGTTTTCTGTCCTATTATTCATCACCTTAAGACAGTCAATGGCTGACCTTACCCATCTCACTCAACTAGATCAGTGTGAAATCTAATTGCTGCATTTTATCAACATACAATGATTTGGAGGGGGGGGTTTCTTAGTACCTTGTGTGAATTGTCTGCCCGTTTGGTTCATTTGTTTGTATTGCCCATATCCAGAAAAGTGAGTAATCTTGGTAAATGAATTGTATTTATTTATAACATATTGTTTCAATTTCTATAGCTACACATTTTAAATGTATAACTCTGGTTGGCTCACAGCAATTAAAAACTATTTAAAAAGCCAAAAATGATCCAAAACAAAGCTGTAATTTTTTTAAAAATGCCACACAAAAACCATAGGGCACAGGTAATATCCATCAACATTGCCATTGTTCTATCATATGCCCAGGTCCTCGTGCTGATGGCAAAACCACATCTATAAGGCCTTTCAGACTGTCAGTTATGGAATTGCCTACAACAAAACACAATATCTTTATTATGAGAGTGATGTTACCGCAACTGGTTTTGTATCCACTATGAAGATGTAATCCTCACTTCCTAGTTTTAGGAACTTTGATATTTTTTTTAAAAGAATTGCCATGCTTGAAACCCTAGGTTCCTCATGTAATTTTTTTCTCCTTCTTATTTATTTAATATAATTTTTTTGGTTTTGTATGTGATTATTTCAAATGAATTATTTCAATGAATCAATAATAGAATAAAACTTATTAAAATACAGTGAAAATTATGAATAAAGAAGAATTGGTGTCACAATATATGCGTTAAAATGTTGAAAAAGGAGGGGAAAAAACATGATGACCTATCAAATTCATATTGGGCTATTTGGGCTGTTTAAGTTACACAGTCTCAGCACCTGAAGAACGGTGTTTGTCAAAATGGTAATCACAACCACATAACTGAAGCTTTGCCCATTTTTACGTACATCATAGTGCACATAAGAAAGGGGCAGGGCTTCAATTGGGCAATCACCGCTGCCATCTTGACTTTTTTGCCCTCCACCTTCAAAGACTCCACCGGGGTCATGGTAAGAATGAGACCACTTTACCAAGAAGTGTTGGAGAATCCCTTCCGCACTATTTGCTCATGCCAGAGGATTTCAAGGGAATGAACTATGAATAAACTACCTGATGAATGAGCTGCTCCAGAAGTAAATAACTGCACAAACCACCCCGGAGCGGAGCTAAACTTGAAGAAGTATTATTCCTAAGGAAGTATTGAGTTGCACAGACAAGGGTCAGGTTATCGAATGCAATGAAGTCATCGCCTTGCAATGAAGTCACTGCCTTGTCACCAACTAGATGACTTTCTCCTTTAAAACAAAAAGAGAGAAAGTGTACTGGAAATCAGGGTGCCAGCAAGTCAGGAAGTGTATAGCCCACCCACTCACAGGCTAAATCAGCAAGAAATCCAGCATTCTGCTCCCTGACCCAGATAATGCTGGGGGGGGGGAGAGAGAGAGATGGGTGGGACACTGTTTCATATTTCTATCCTAACAAAAAACAGAACACAGGAGAGGACTGGAGAAAAGTGGGAGAGGGGACTGCTACACACAATGAAAACCTGTCAGTCGTATTAAGGGCAACAGAGAGAAGGGAAATTAATTTGAATACACTCAGCCACTAGGGGCTACTGTTGCTCTATCAGTTTTTATATTAGCAATTGCTTTATAAAGAAAGGGAAACGGCTCTGAGTGTCCTTTTGGGTACCCCTCTTTCTAGGTTTTCAGTTGAAAACTTTTACTACTTCTGATGCAATCACTGTTTTATTTTTTCTGCCATTTCTTTACCACCAACCCTTGTGTGGTAAAGAGAAATCTGGACAACATTTTGGAAAAGTCAGAATCTGCAGTATTCACACTGCAGACCAAGAATACAGTATTGTGTTTCCAAGAAAGAATCAATTCAGTGAAATATTCACTTGAGAAGAAACAGCATGCTCTTTGAGCCAGTTCTATAAACACAAGTAAAATAAAACATAGATTTTGTTTTTAAAAAATAGAATTTGTTTGAGAGTGCAAACAAAGAGTAGTCTTCCTAAGTGACATTTATTTATGTATTCAGTTCATTGTAACTCTAGGGTGGTGTGCAACAACAAAAAGCAAACAATAAATCCAAAAAGAGTAACATGACATAACAACATACAGAATATATAAATATGAATCTGAAAGCAAAGCCAATTTTGTCTGCTCTCTGATTGCCTTGCTGCACACTTCTCCCAGTTTGGTAAACTATAACTGATATAAGTGTGTATACTAATATTATATATCTATAGATACCTATAGATATATCCAAAAGAGTGCTGCCTATTACTACATTTGTCCAAAGATTGTTCTCAATTTCTGAGCAGTAAACAACTCTACCATCTCATTTTTTATTTTCTGCCCTGACAAGACTTGTGGTTAAAGGTTAAGATGATAATCATATATGGTAGATATATTTCTAATGATTTACTGTTTTATCATTTTACTGTTTTATGATTTAAATCATTGTGTAAATTGTCCACAGAAATGCAATTACTGTTGAGTGGATTAAATATTTCTTAGCAATAGCAATGACAGTTGTGTTCATCCTCTACTTAAGTTATCTTACAGAGGAGTGGACCAACTTTCAGAACTGAGAAAGATGCAATCAGACTCTCATAATTATACTTACATAGCCCTGTTGTCATTTCCTTAATCCCTTTTTGATGCTTTTTTGACTCACATATGAATTTTTATGGGATTGCATGACTCCATTTCTTTATGGAGCTGCTGAGTGTGGACTTGAAGCATCTTTCTCACTTCAGACCCCAGCAGCTACATATCCCTATATAACATTCTACCTAACTTTCAATAATTCTATCCAATAGCAATAGCTCTTAGACCAGCGGTTCTCAACGTTTGTGTGACGGCGACCCCCGTCACACAAACGTTATGCGCATGCGCGGCGCAGCGCGCATGGGGGCGGGGCCCGCGCGCGGCGCGCATGCGCAGCACCGCTCCACGCGCAGCACGCATGCGCAGCGCCGCTCCACGCACAGCACGCATGCGCGGCGCCAACCCCCGGAGGTGCGGCGCCGCCCCCATGCGCGGCGCCGCCCCCCGGAGGCGTGCCGCCCCCCCCATGCGCAGCGCGCGTGCGCGGCACCGCCCCCCTGGAGGCGCGGCGCGCCCCGGGAGGGGACAAAATGGCGGATCGCCACCTTTGGCGACCCCCAAAAAGAGGTTGATCGACCCCAAATGGGGTCGCGACCCATAGGTTGAGAACCACTGTCTTAGACTTATACCCGACTTCACAGTGCTTTACAGCCCTCTCTAAGCAGCTTTATATTTTTAAATTTTAGCTCTATTTTTGTAAATAAATAAATTGCTTAGTTTATCTCTATGTCTATTGTTAATTTACCAACAAAGGTATTAGGAGAGAATTCTGGGCCCAAGGAAAATGTTTGTGATCAACCCCCTCCCTCAACTGAACAAGAATTATCAATTAAAGACAAGGAGCAACATTTAAGAGAGAGACTTGTTCTGGTGTATAAACCAACCAACTCTTAGGAAGGACTGGCTTTCTTTCCTTATTGTGGGTAAATATAAGACAAATCAATCTTGTAAAATACTTCCTCTAAGCTAAACAACTCCAACCATTGTCTCTTAAGGTTTTCAAGCCTTCCTATATTTTGGGCTGCTTTTTCTGCACCTTCTCCAGCTCCACAATATCCCTCTTGAGATGTGACATTCAGAATTGTGCATTGTATTCTAGAAATGGCCAAGCAGTTTATTGTGAGACATTAAAATATCATGTAGGTGATTTTGCTAAACTAATTAGGTACCACAACTCGGAATCTTTTTCTTGGTTAACCACACCAGTTAAGTCCTTATCATTTATAAGAAAAACCTGAATTCCTAGCTAACACTAAATAGTGATCCAATCACCAAGATTAGAGAAACAATTTTGGATCATAGTCCTTATGTATCTATCGTCACCTTCTTGCATAATTTGTGTCCTTTCCACCATTCTAGGAGCCAGATACTTATTCAGCTGAATAAGTTGAATAACACTGAGTCCAAAGCAGATAATCAAAGCAGACTTTGTTTCTTATCTCCCTCCACTGTGAAAATTGTGCATTTATTCTTATTGTTTTCAGTTGTTCACCAAACTTTAACCCATCAGAGGACTCCCTTTGGATTCTCATCACTGCTTAGTTCATCCAGAAGTGTTCAGTGAGGATTTTCTTCTTTATTAACTTGTCGGATTTAAAAAAAAAAACAAAAAACAAAACAGGAAACTTGAGCATTGCTTTGAAAAATGGTTGGATTTGGGAACAGGAACAAAATATATTTCCTCGGATACAATATCGCACAGAATTCAATTTACAAACCCTTCTGGCAACTTATTCCATAGGCTTTCATGAATCACAGCCTGTTTCAGCAAAAGCAGGGATAAAGTCACGAGAAAAGGAAAAGGAAATAAAGAAAATGTTGTCTTAGGAGTGTATTCCTAGCAAATAGTGCAGTGTGATTCTGTGATTTGGGGAAGCGTGGTCAGAATATACTCTGTTACCATTAAACCAAAAGTCATTACGATCTGCCACAGAAGCAAATAATTTAATTACAGACGAAGATAAAGAAACTCTCTCCCGCCCTCCCCGCCCCGAGACTTGCAAAAAGAGACTGTCAGTGCAACCTCTCCTTCTCCCGCCCATAGCAACCGCGCTTAGCAACACGCGCGTGGCTGGATTGGGCGGAGCTGTCTGGATCTCCGGTCCTTTCGAGCGTCGGGTCGGTTTGCTATGCAAGGCCGAGGCTCTATGGCCTAATCCGAAAGGGATGCTAAAAGTAAAAGTCCTTTTCGTAGGTCCTAGTGAGGTGAGTGTGCTTCCCAGACCTTCTCAAAGAAAGGAAATGTCTCACGGTCTTGTCTCTTGACTCCTCGTCCTTTTCTAAAATTGGACGGGAAAGGCTGCGAGACAAACCGGAGTTACTAACCTAACTCATTCGAAGATCGCCAGGTGGGGAAGGATGGAGTTCTATTGCCTTCACTTGCCTCGGGGGACTCCCAAAGGCGTCGGGTTGCCTAAGGGTGAGAAACAGGATGCTGAAAAACCGGATGCGAGTTTGATATAATCGACCAATGCATTTTCTATTCCAATCGACAGTGGCCATTAACAGTACTGTACAACCTTCATGTTAAGAAACAGTATAACTTTGTGAGCAAGGGATTTTTTCCTTAATATTCTGCTGAGTCTCTCTTCTCTGCTTTCGTCGATAATCTGATCCAGCAGGTTTCTACTTATTACAGGTGGTCCTCAATTTACAACCATTCATTTACTGACCGTAAATGAATGGCACTAAAAATGCTGTTTTTCACACTTCTGATCTTTGCAATGTCCCCATGGTCATGAGCTCAGAATTCAGATGCTTGGCAACTGGCTCATATTTATGACGGTTGCAGTGTCCTGGGGTCATCTGATCACCTTTTGCATCCTTCTGACAAGCAAAATCAGAAGGATATTTACTTATTTACATATTTACTTAACAGTCATATTATTAACTTAACAACTGCAGTGATTCATTTAACAACTGTGGCAAGAAAAGTAAAAATGGGGCAAAATTTAACAATGTCTCACTTAGCAACAGAAATTATGGGCTCAATTGTAGTCGTACATCGAGAACTACCTACTAAAGAAAGTTTATTCTCAAGATCTCTAATCATCGCCAATTTTGGGTTGAATCAGATGGGAGTTGGAATCCAAAAAAAATCCTTTCTCACCTTGGATGGGAAAAACAATGTCAGAATATCCCTTGAAACTAATCATTCATGCATCACATTTCTAAACTATTTAAAAATATATCGACCGCATTGGGGAGGAATTCCAAGTGGGACCTTCTTTAAGCTGCAACCAGTATTAAAAATATCTCTGTTCCGTGAAAAGGTATGAAAAGGTATTGTCAGGTGCATCACAATACTTTGTTCTAATTTTACTCCTGCTAATGCTTCTGTAATTGTGTTTCTGTATTTGTTTGTGATAGGCTGGAAAATCTGTCTTGGCAAACTTCTTGTCAGAGACCATTGAAGGTATTGGCAGTTACATCCCCACCCAAGGAGTAAGGTGAGGAAGAATGGGCTAATTTGCTGTGCTTCTCACTACACAAGCTTTAAAATGTCTGGATCCATTCATTAAACTCATTGTTATTCATTTCTCCCTGTCTGAAAACATCTTAGATCATACTGATTTATAGGCAGTCCTTGACTTATAACACAATTAGGACCAGAATTTCCATTGCTAAACAAGGCAGTTATTAAGTAACTTCTTTTTCAGTGTCACTATACCTTTGAACAGGGCCTAAATGAATAGTTGTAAGTTGATGACTACCTGTTCTAAGTAACTTCAATAATGAAATTTTGACATTTAATACATATCCAGTCTAATACATGTGGGTCACTGCAGAAATGAATGTGATTATCTTGCTTGTACATAAATCTTCCCAAAGTTACTATCCTAAAGAAAGGTTTGCCAAATGTGTGGCTCACATGAGATTGTTGCATTTTTCTGCTGAGAACATAAGGAGTTTGCATTCTCTGGCACCCTGTTTGATTTGTTAATCTCAGGATGCAGGGAATAGTCTAGTCTTCCATTGCCCCTTTCATGCAAATTCCATACTAGTACATTTGTCTGCATGCAGCTCTTAACTGACAGGCTAATGCATAAATCCAAGACTATGAATCCCTCTTTCTGTTGAAACAAGAGTTAATAGTGGCTGATGTTAGCCAATGGGCAGAGAAGATTGAATGCCTGAGAGAGTTCTAGCTAGGCTTCAATTGGAAGGAAGAGAAATTAACCATGGCAAGTAATACAATACAGTACAGTTCATCTGAAAAATATTCTGGCAGTATACAAATCAGGGTTCCTTTTTCTCTAGCATGCCTGCTTTATTTACTCAAATGTGGTTCCTGTTTTTAAATTTTAGGATTTTAGAATATGAGAAGCCACATTTCAATGGAAACAGCAAAGGACCAGGATGTCGGTTTGAACTGTGGGATTGTGGAGGTGATCAAAAGTGAGCAAGTTTCTTATACGCCTTGCCAGCTCTCTTGGTATAGGTCCATTCATAACCTGTGCCAGATCATTAAACTAAGGAACCAGCTGAATTGATGGAAGATTTGCATTAAACTAGCAAAATAGAGTTAGAAATTATGATTTGAAACAGAGACTGTATCGGTATGATACATAGATTAATAAACCAGTTTTTTTAAATCACAGAAAACCTCCACAAATAAAGAGGCACCTTGTTGCAGACAAGTAGTTTCTAAAACTGGAGGGTATTAGCATGATGAACAAGCTTGTAGATTATGTTCTGAAAGGAGATATGCTCAAGGCACATAATTTTTTTAAATTATTTATTATTGCAATTATATCCCTCACTGCTTATTTTTGGAGAATTTAAAATGTCACAATGAGAATTTGTCTCCCATTATTCAAGCCACAACCACCCTATGAATTATGTTGGCCTGTAGGAAGACTGAGATATGAACACATATATCACTAAAGTTTAATTAAATTATAATTTGGTTTGTTGGTTTTATATATCTCAACCTCATCAACTTTAAGATATGTAAACTTCAATTCGCAGAATTCCCCTGGCAACAATTCTGGAAGTTGAAGTTCACTCATAGTTGCTGAAGTTGAGAAATGCTGTGGTATATGAAGACAACTGCTGTTATTAGCAAACAGTGCTTGACATTTTATAGTAATCTTTATACTTCGATAATGAGATGGGCGGCATATAAACACCTTAAAAACTGGCTTGAAGCAGTGTGAAACCAGTCATTATTTGCAGCTGTTTGCATAATTTCCAGCAAACAATATTCTGTTTCCAGCAACATTCTTTTTCTTTTGCACTTCTAGATTTGAGACTTGCTGGCCTGCTCTGATGAAAGATTCCCATGGTGTCGTCATTATATTTAATCCAGACTTGCCAAGCCACGTGAAGGAAATTGAAATGTGGTACTCCTGTTTTGTCCAACAGCAGCAGTTGCTTGAGAATCAGTGCTTGCTCATAGCACATCATAAGCCAGGCACTGCAGGAGATGTAGAGAATCTCACTTTGCGTAAGACCCATAACCTTTATTTCCCTATTTTTGTGTTATCTTTGTCAAATTATAGACCTGATTCACTGTTTTCTCTCTTCAACTTCGAAGCTTCACCATTGAACAGATTGACATTGATACACTCCAGCCTTGAAGAAGACCCTGAAGATGTCAGAATGGAATTTGTGAAGTTCCTGAAGAATATTACTACTTTGGTAAATGAGAACCGGGATAGAGAGGAGATGCTGATTATTAATTAGTAATATGATAAATGTTGGAGAAATAAATGGCTATTATTTATTAATAACTTAAGTTTTCATTAGGCATTTTTTAATGATTACAAACTCATTAATTTTTCTTCCAAATGTAGAATAATTGTATTGACTTGGAATGTATAATAAGAGGATCAGCATTCACTGTGCTGTACACAATGAGAAATGCATAGCTTTGGATCCCACATGCTTCCTGAACTTGTTTGATTTCTTAGGCCTCTAAGAACAGCAAAGTCCTTTCCTCGGGCAATACTGAATTAAGATCTGGTTCACAGTCAAGCTAAGCCTACATTTGGCTTAGTGCATTATGTGAAATCTAGCGTTTATGGTTTAAAACTCTTGGTTTATGATAATATGTTGTACAAACTGAGCTAATTTTGGTTTATACACACCATAGTTAAGTTTTTTTAAATAGCAACAACAATCACAATAATAATAATAAAGTTGGAAGGGACCTTGTAAGTCATCTAGTCTGACCCCCTGCTGAGGAAGGAAACCCTATACCATTTTAGACAAATGGCTGTCCAGTCTCTTCTTTAAAAACTTCCAGTGTTGGAGCATTCACCTCTTCTGGAGGCAGGTTGTTCCACTGGTTAATTGTTCTAACTGTCAGAAAATTTCTCCTTAGTTCTAGGTTGCTTCTCTCTTTGGTTAGTTTCCACTCGTTGCTTCTTGGCCTGCCTTCAGGTGCTTTGGAGAATAACTTGACTCCCTCTTCTTTGTGGCAGCCCCTGAGATATTGGAACACTGCTATCATGTCCCCCCTCGTCCTTCTCTTTATTAAACTAGACATACCCAATTCCAGCAACCGTTCCTTATATGTTTTAGCCTCCAGTCTCCTAATCATCTTTGTTGCTCTTCTCTGTACTCTTTCTAGAGTCTCAGCATCTTTTTTACATCATGGTGACCAAAACTGGATGCAGTATTCCAAGTGTGGCCGTACCAAGGCATTGTAAAGTGGTATTAACACTTCACGTGATCTTGATTCCATCCCTCTGTTAATGCAGCCCAACACTGTGTTGGCTTTTTTGGCAGCTGCAACACCCTGCTTGCTCATATTTAAGTGATTGTCCACTAGGACTCCGAGGTCCCTCTCACAGTTACTACTATTGAGCAAGGTACCCCCTATACTATACCTGTGCATTTCGTTTTTCTTGCCTAAATGTAGAACCTAACTTTTTTCACCATTGAATTTCATTTTGTTAGCGCCCAGTGTTCAAGTCTGTCCAGATCCTCCTGTATCCTAAGCCTGTCTTCTGGAGTGTTGGCTATTCCTGCCAGCTTGGTGTCATCTGCAAATTTGATGAGTTCCCCATCTATCCCCTCGTCCAGATCGTTGATGAAGATGTTGAAGAGCACTGGGCCCAGAACAGAGCCTTGGGGCACCCCACTACACACTTCCCGTTTAGCTTACATAAATATGGTCTAAGACAAATCTTATGATTTATTTCATTTTACTAGGTCTGGCAATCTTTAGTGCCTATTGTTTGCTTCCCCTTTCTCTTCTCTATACACTTACAGGTAGTCCTCAATTTACAACCATAGTTGGGACCAGAATCTCAGTCATTCAGCGAAGTGGTAGATAAGCTCAATGACTTGCAATTTTGGCACTCTTGCTTGCAGTCATTAAGCAATCTCACTGGTAGTTAAGAAGACAAAGCGAAAGAGCTGAAATACTCCCAGTAGGGTCTACGATAACCCACCACAGCCAGCTTGCCAAGGCCAACTCCCTGCATCAAGCTTGCTGCAGCCAACTCTCTGTAAGACAACTCATCATGGCCAACTCACCACGAGACAACTCACTGTGGGACAAGAGTAACATTAATGTTGAAAAATAGTCTAATGGAATCATTAAAGAAGGGACGCCAAAGAAGGGACAAAATAAAATGTGGATGACAATTTAAATAATTTTGAAATAATTTTAAATAATTGAATTGTTCTGCAACAAGTTGTCCTGTGGCGAGTTGACTGTAGCAAGTTTTAGACACAGTCTCCGTAGAGGCAGATGTCTCTGTTGACACTATTAAAATTAAGTTTTGTGTCCATTGTTTAAAAATATCCTTCAGTATGTCCAATGTTATAATCTATGGTTTCATTCTGTAATTGTAAAATTAGTTTGTGTCCTTCTTTAATTGTTATCTTCTTTACATGACATCTGTTGGCATTCATTGCTCCACTAAAGCATGCTGCATTTCTGAAAAGGATCAATCTCCGATCTAATCATTCAGTTGTGTGCTGTAACCACTTATTTAAAATTGACAAAGTCAACTCTAGTTTGGTATCATCTTCCTGCTTTTCTTCATCTATGCTTGATAAAGCAGCTGGCTCTTTAACTGTAAGAATGAGATCAGAGAGCTGATTAACATTGTTTCCTTACTTATATTTGAATCCCTTGCCTACCTGTAGTTGAGCAGAAGCTTCAATGTGTTTAACATTATCAGTAATAGCAGGAAAATTTGTGAAATCATTAACTATCGGAGACCAAAGTTTCCTCCCAGGAACATTAAGTGTGCTTTGGTTTATTTCATCCAAGGATTCCTTAATGATAAATAGTGCATGAACAATCTTATATCATTTTCATGTGTCTGAAATAAGGTCTTAGCTACTTGAAATTAATGGGTGACAATGGTCCTGGTTTAGATTTCACCTGAGTGGCCATTCTCTGTATGCTGTATATTCTATACTTTCTGGAAGGGCTTTTCAGTTTATAGAGTAGTCCTGGCAAAAGAAACATCTAGAGTAGTACTAGAGAAAGACAAAGAGTCTGACATGGGTAAAAGTCCATCATGATTACATCATGCTGATGTAATGAAAATGTTCTGCAGACATGTGTAGTTTTACCTGGACCTTGTTAGAGAGAAAACTGCTATGAGGATTCTAACAGAGAGATAAAAACACTTGGATCTTCTCTGAGTTATAGTATGACCATGCAAAAATAAGGGCTATTAATCAAATGAGATCTACTAACTAATCATGCAAAGGCTCATGCAGTAAAGTTCATTTTCTCTATAAAATAGTCACTTTCATTTTTTTCTACATTTTTATAGATAATAAATGAAACTTTTATACAAATTAGAGTCAAGTAAAGGTAGTTGGAGGGGTCATCTTATTATAATACTTTAAAAGACCAAACAAAATGTATACCTGTGTCACAGATTGTCATTTTTCTCTCTAAAGTGTGAGAAGGAATCAAGAACTATGCTAGCTGTAATGAGAAGTAACTTATACAGTACATTGTCTATAAAAGATGACTCCCAGGAAGCAGGGTTGGAACACATTCTCAATCTTGTTTCTTCTTTGGGGAAACTCAGATGCAGCATTCATTCAATTTGGCAATATCTATTTGATTTTCTGAAAGGCACATGGAACATATATTTTTTCTCCTCTTTAAAAGAGAAAGATCTTAAGAATAGTGTTTATACAAATACAGCAAGTTTTGTTTTGGCAACAAGACGCCAAATATTCCAAAACCATTGTGCTGTTTAAAATTACACAAAATGCAACATCACTTTTGCACCCATTCCAGCTGTACAATACCCCCTTTACTAAGTGGTGACTTCTCCTCTTCCTCCTCCTTAGAAATGAATGTTTAACAAGAGGTTTGATACATTAAAAATGACTAATCAAACATTATTATTTAAGTATGAAAAATAATGTAAGCACAAGACAGTGCAGTTGGGTTTATAGATCAAGCTAAATTATCAAGTGCTTTGTTAAGTTTGGCTTATGCTAATTTGATTTTTCAAATATCTTTTGTAGTCATTAGTTAGTATGAACAAAGTCAATGGTACTTTATTGAACAAATAAACTAAGAACAAGTCCTAGGTAGCATGATATTTGAATTCAACCTATGGTGTATTCACACAATATATTAAGCCAATTCAACAGGCGATTTATTGCTTTACTTACTTTTTAATTTGCAGAAACTGAAATTAAAACTTGCAACAAGTCATTTTGTGAGACTCCAGGATACGCTCTAGATAGGCCTGTGTGAGCCCAGTTGAGATTCTTCACCAGTTCAGTTTTTGTTCCGCAGTTAGGCTAAATATTTTTTTTAATAAGCTGCCTGGAAAAAAAGAACTCATTGTTAAGTATGGGAATGTGGGTTCTCTGTTTCTACTGTTTATACAACATATAATAATGTTTCGACTCCATGTGTCCTTACTGCAAAGGGGCAAATTTCAAAAACTGCTCTTGCCATACTGCAATCAGTAGGTTCTTTTCACGGTTCTCTTATGCCTGTACAGTATTGGGGAGAGAAGGAATTTTCCATTCATTGCCATTTCAGAAATAACCACTAGCTGGAAAAAGATAAATCCAGAGAAGTAAATCACTGAGATAAGAACAGATTCCTTTTTTAGTCTATGTACTATTAAACATAGCTTTTTTTTTTTTTGAGTTTTGATTAATTTCTCATGGTGTACTAGCAGATTTTGCTAACATGGGAATTTCACCATAAATGCTTTTCCAACCTAAACTAAAATTTGAGTGTTAGTATTTTTCAATAATTAGTTTCTATCAATATTTTTTGCAGGAAGAAACAAAATTTTCAGGTTCATGAAATATCAAAGTCTTCAGTGAACACTTCTTACAGAGGAATGAAAGAATGCTTTCAGGCTCTTAATACAGACAGATTTCAAATGAGATCATGAGTTTTGAATCTATTTCAATTTATAGTCAATGCAAGGAACATTAACTACTAGTACATTTGTTTTCAGCATTTGGGGAGGTGTCTCATCTGCTTTCCATCTATTCAGAACATGCATCCACATGGAACCTTTTAGACAAGAGGAGGGAAATTACATCTCTAAATGTTTTTTGCAAAGATTTTCAATCACATAAAATATCTGGGAGGCAGGATAGGTTAAGATAATTTATGATTGCAAGCAAACTATTGTTTGAGGATAAAAACCAAATTTATGGAGCTGTTGCTGGAATGATCCTTGGCAGTTTAAAAGGTATACACCAGCCTCTCATGAGAATCCTGCGGCTTACCTAAGTTTCCACCACAAAATAGTATTAATAAGAAAGATGCTAATAAATATGTCTTTGCTTAGCAATGTACATGCATCATTTTTATTTCTGATTTCATTAGAGTAGAGGATAAAAAAGAGCTGACATTGTTTTGGGGCATTTGTGGGATACAGTTCCAAAGCTGTAAATTGACAGACTTGTTTTATTCAAACCTTTGTTGAAAAACTGCACTGTACAATCCTTGAGGAATCTGGAATTACCAGCACAACAACAATAAAACTATGCCCAAGTTCACATTTTAGAAAACAGGCTTGCCAGGTTAACATTCAGATATGGGAGACCCTAAAGATCTGATATAATTCCTTTGATTGAATTGGAAATGAAAAAAAATATCAACGGAATTTAATTGTGTTCCTTGTAGAAATGCAGATGAAATTCTCATAATTTGTAGAAGGGATCTGTGTTTATATGATAACACTGATTTACAAGCTAGCCAACTACATTTTATCTTGCACACTGAGAGAACCTAGCTTATGTCTTTACAAGCTAATAGCTCAGTGTGTTATGTAAACCCTAAAAAATAATTTCTTAAACTAAGTTTAACACAACTGAGGTCAGAAAATTCATAGGTATTAGCTCTAGATTTCAAGCATGGTGGATACAAAGAGGAAAAAGAACATGTTTCTTGGCTCCAGTACTGCAGAAGTACTGGATTGTGATAAAAATATAACACTAATCTTCAAATGGAATGAATGAAAAGAATGTGGAGGTTGATTGGAACCAACCAGAAAAATACTGGCTGACATTATCAAAAACTGCTAAGGAGCACAAGATGTAATGCTTCCTCCTTTCACATCTTACTAAGATAAGTAATCTATGTAACTATTACTCATAGTCAGGCCTGAATTCAAACTGGTAGAGCCCTACTACTTTCTCCCAAGCCTCTTCAAGAAAAGGTGGGTGTATATAAGATGAAAGTTGTTCTTTCCATGGGATCCAGGACAGCCTTGAATGGCTGGAATGTCCTCTTCCTTCAAAGAAGCACTGACTACAACCTGGATCCAACTTTTAATCTCTTCCCAGGGAGGCCAGGGACCCAATGCACAAATGGCAGAGCAACACTAGAGAACTTGGTCCTCTTCCTTGAGATCTACAACTAAAAAATCATCAATATCTCAACTCATCTAGTTTCCAGCTTGGACCAGATAAGAACTATTTTACCAAGACTGTAATAGCTTGTTTCTTCTTCTGGCCAATCCTTATATAAAAATCTGGGGCACCTTAAATAATGCAGTTGGTCAACATTTTGCCAATGGAGTAAAAGTATGGAAGGTAATTCTGCTTCACCACCTTTATGGCTTACATAATAAGCTCAAACTTTAGCTCATACCAATGTCCAGGTATACTCATGCTTTAAGCTGTTCTCCAAACACATTCCTCTATATCCTACTTTACAGAAATAGTCTTTCACTTGAGATCTCAGGGGTGTAGACAGCCCTCAAAAAATCCTGGATAATGTCCATAAAACCACTTCAGGCGTTGCCATCTAAATCACAAATTTTAATATGTTAGGAGGAGAAAATAAGTAAATACATATGGAGCAGATATATTAATAGTATTGCATTAAAATAAAAATTACACTAAATCATTTTTTCCTCTTGGCACTCCAGTGCATGCAATAACAAGGACCTATCTGCTGTCTTAGAAATCACTTGGGATTACTCCTCAGAACGATAAATTTTCCATACCAAATTTGTAGAATAACGTACTGTTACAAATAATGCAATGGATCTATGATTATGCATGCAAGCCAACTTCTCATAATCTTTTTGCTTCTAAAATAACAATAACATTTCTATGTTGATAATATAGTTCTAATTACTGTGACATCTGCAAGCAGAGAAAACAGATAAGGTATCTATATTTTTCAGTTTATAATTAGACCTCTATTGCATTTAAGAACATGATGTTCAGCCTTACTGAATCCCAACATCCTTTCTTAAATTTTTCTCTCCATCTCATCCTTGTGACAGGAGGTATGTTTAACCATCAAGACAAAATAAAGAATTTACTAGCTAGGATGCCAACATTTCAGGGTTGCCTTTCTCAACTATACAACTGCAAACTCATATCTATCTTTATCTAAGCATTTGTGCAAGGTGGTGTTGAAAGAAAAATCTTCATCTGGATCCAATCCAAGCCTGGAATACACAAAATGGAGACTGCTTTAGAAAAGAAGATTCTTGTTTATTGAGTTGCAGAACCAGACAGAAATATAGCTCTGGGACAGCTGATCACAAGGAGCTGGGAGTGGTGGTTTTTGTTTTTTTTTACCTTCTTGGGCTTTTGTGTTTGGAATTGTTTCTGTTCATGTGGCATGAACTTTGACCTGAGGTTCAGTGTGCCTTTCTGGTATTCTAATGGTGATAGGCTAAGCCTATTATGTCTTAAAGGTCATGTCCTGCTTCCCTGGGGCTGTGACTGATGGCTATGTCCTGTGTTGGATTTTTTGGGTGAAGGGTTGTTGTTTCTACGGATCTTCGTCTTTCTAATCCCATCAGCTCCAAGCTTCCTGGCTCCAGGCTTTCTGAAAGGATGATCAAATCTGCATTTCTACAGAACTGGTTTCTCTTGGGGCAGAGAGACTTGGTGGGTGGTTTCTGCCTAAGATTTTCTATTGTTCCTTTGGGGAAATATAATATTCTGCCTTTTTAATATTCCTCAAAATATTTCTTTCTCCGGGGGGGGGGGGTCTTCCTACAGTGGTTTGGTATGACATATGTGTTCAGATTTGCTGCTGCTAAACTCTGATATATACTTATCTGTGGTAACTTCATTGAACTCAATTAAGGATGCTGCCTGGACTGTTTTACAGACCCAGGGGCCTCAACTGCATCTCTAAAATTTGGGGGCCAATCATTAAGGTGAGCCTGATTTTCCATGGTTTCAGAAGAACAAGACAAATATAAGGGGTAAATTAGACCAGCAGTCCTCAGTTTTTCATATTTTAAATCCAACCAATTTCTCACTCACCATAATAGGAAAATACCCATGAAGGACAGGAATATGTTTACAGGTAATCTATTACTGTACTTATTATTTTTGAAGAGTGTTAAATCATAAAAACACAGAATTGTAGAGTAGAAATGAATCGCAAGGATCATCTAGCCCAGATTCTGCAGTGTGCAGGAATGTCAATCAAACTGTCCTCAGGGATGATATCCAGGCTCTTGTTCCAGAATTTCAGAGGCAGAGTACCCACAATTTTTGTATCTAGGTAGACTGTTCCACTGTTGTACAGAATTTATTTTAATTAACTTTTTGACAATTTATCTAGGTCCCACATTATTTATTCATTTCCTATGTTCCAACTCGAACTGAGATTTCTGACTGCCATCTGTGATAAACTTATCTCTGGTTGAGAACAATCACATTCACTTTATTTTTCTTAGTTAACCCCAAGGACCCCAAAATTATTATTATTATTAATAATAATAATAATAATAATATATAAACTTCTATTCCAAAACACATCATCCCAACGAGACACTGAATCTTCATCCCCGCTTTTTAATTCAGTTTTCCCCAACTTGGCAGCCACTTCCATCACCCTGACAGCAGAGAGCTGCAGCAGCTTCCATTCCCCACTAGGCTCTGTTCCCAAAGCACGGTACCCCGCCTCCCCGCAACAGCCTTCGGCGCCACCGGGCGCATGCGTAGGCGCTCGCGGTCCCTCCTTCCCGCCGCCGCCGCCGATTCCCCGCCCCCTCCGCCTGTCAAGATGCGTTCGGCTTCGTCTCCTGACGTAGCGGACCCGGCCTCGGCGTGACGAGGACGAGCTGGCTTGGTCATGGCCCAGCCCGGGGAGACCCCGGCTTCGGAGTCGACAGAGGGTGAGAAAGGGAAGGCCGGGTGGGGGCGCCGGCGCCGGCGCGGCCTGCTAATCCTGCCTCGACCTGGAAGCAAAGGGGGGCGTGGGAAGCGGACAGGAATGCAGGCCGCAGAGAGAGCGAGGGAAGGAAGGAGAGGTGGTGGGCTTGGAAGGAGAGGAGCCCCACTTTATCCGCCCCTCACTTCCCACGGGCGCTTCTTACCTTCCCCGTGCCCACCCTGAGTTAATCCCTCCGTTTTCTACTACCTTAATTGTCGCTCTCCTCGCCCGCATCCTGGAAACCCTCCTTCGCCTTTTCTCTCCCTCTCTGGCTCAGCTGCCTTCCTACCAGCCCCTCGGCCTCCTGCTCCCCCCCCCCCGGGGTCTCTTCTTCTCCTTGGCCCAATGTCCCCACCTCCTTAGCCACCATCGCTTTTCACAATGACTTCTGGCTTCAGCCACCCATCACTGCGGTCTCTCGTCTCTGTCCCATCATAGCCCACCTCACCTTCTCAAGTGACTCCTGTATTTCTTTCCCTCCAGTCTCCCAATCACAAGGATCCTTCTCCTCTCTTCCACACACGACTTTCCTCCCTTCTTATCATCGTGATGAGTCTTAACTCAAACTATTTTATTTCTTGCTCATTCTGTCTCTTACTAACCCCTCTACTTCAGCTTTCTCCAGCTTGGAGTTGTATACTGGCTGCAAGTAGAGTTCTTTGGGACTTAGAATGTTGTGTGAACCCAGCCAATTTATTGTTAACTTAGTGGCAGGCTATAAATTCAGCCACAATGTGTTCCTTTTTTTTTTCGTACTTCATTGCAAAGCAAGATTTGTTCCAGTTGTTTTCTTTTCTGCTTATAGCTTTACCCTCATTCTGAGAGCCCCATAACATTTACTTTTCTGACTTTAGTGGTCTCTTTTTCACCTCTGATCCTCCTTCATGCCTTTCCAACCACTTACTTTAACTGTCACCTAAACAGTTTTTATATTACTGTTCCTTTCTTCTGCACAGCAACCACTTCCTGCATCCTTGAGATGTTAAATAGTAATACTAAGTGTGGTATCAGTTGTGGTAAGGTTGAGACTACGTTATCAGGAGTGTGGATTAATTTTGTCAACAGGTTTATACAGGCTATCTAGATCAAATAATCCCAACATTAACTGTATGTTTAATCACTACAGAGATAAGTAGACAGAAGACAGAAATACGATGGCTATGGCATTGGCCTAAGACTGGAGAGACTGAGATTCAGGTTTTCCCTCAGCCATGGAAACTCATTGCAAGATTGTAGACTAGTCACTGTTTCATTCCAATGAATCTCACAGGTTTGTGGTTGTGGCAACAAATTGAAGGAGGAATACTATGTAAACTGCCTTGACATTCTATAGAAAGGCAGATTCATATCTAATAAATAAAAAAGAATAAATAATTTTATTAATTTTCTAAAGCTGATGCCTCATGTTTGTGGACTGGTTGCTCCTTGAACTTTTCTCCTTCTGCTGTATACTCAGGCTTGGTTCCCTTTTTTTTAATCAGAATTTTTCCACTATGCTTGCACACTTGTTTTTTAATAAACAATTTATAGTTGACTTGAAAAATATTGGCAGTATTAATGAAGATATATTATGGGTGATGTTTTCTTAGAAAATAATAAATGTAATAAATAGGGGAAGTATGTAAAAATTGTAGGTAAGGAGGGGAACCACCCATAGTGCATGTACATATACAACTACCATTGGTAGAGATGTCAATTTTGTAAAATGGTGAGATAGTTATACAGAAATCTGCTACTGTAATCAAATGGCATTTAGTTAATTGAGATGTATTTGAATGTGAAACATGCATATTTTGGATGCAGTTTGCTTGTGGCATTTTATATCATCTTAATTCAAATAAGTATAAATCATGGTTAATCAGATTATGGCTTAGTGGTGTATTGATCAAAATCAGGATGCAGAACTTTATTTTTCTTCAGTTAAAGGCATAATGAATAGGGTTTTATCTCTAGGATAGAGTTTTGGGACATGGGAAGAGATTGGACGTGTATTGTAAACCACAAGGATACTTATAGAAAAGTTGTTTTTAATGCTACATAATCTTGTAAAGTAACTAATAATAATGAATCAATAAATAAAAGTAAAAAATTGTAAAAACCATCTATTTAGATAAAAATATTCAATTAATTCTTGGTACCCAGTCAAAAAAGAGGAAGTAAATCTTCTAAAAATCTAGGCTAAGTTCTTTTTAAAGAATAGAATTCCAAAAATCATTGGCTAGAATTTTTGTGTGTGTTTGTGTGTTGAGTTAATCTTTTCCACTATGTGGAAACATCCATGTAGTTTTCTTGGCAACATTTTTGAAAGCGGTTGCCATTATCACTATCTGCAGACAGAGAGAGAGAATGGTGGGCCCAAAATCATCCAGTTGGCTATTATGTAAGGCAGGACTGGAACTTACAGTCTCTCAATTTTCATCCTGGTGCCTTTAACAACTACAACCAAACTAGCTTTCAGCTAGGTTCATATACTGCACTAAACTATGATGCAGTTTGCTTGTGGCATTTTATATCATTTTAATTCAACTAAGTATAAATCATGGTTAATCAGATTATGGCTTAATGGTGTATTGATCAAAATCAGGATGCAGAACTTTATTTTTCTTCAGTTAAAGGAATAATGAATAGGGTTTTATCTCTAGGATAGAGTTTTGGGACATGGGAAGAGATTGGACGTGTATTAAAGCGATTTTCAGATGCCTTAGCTCAGTGATGGCGAACCTTTTAGGGACCGAGTGCCCAAACTGCAACCCAAAACTCATTTATGTATTGTCGGGTGCCAGGTGGGTGTGGCCCATTGGGTAGGTCTGGCCAATTGGGTGGCTGTGGACAATTGGTTGGGCATGGCTGCAGTGGTAACGGCAGACTGGGTGGGACTAAAAAATTCAATCAATTCCAGCTTTGCGAGATCTTTTTTTCTCTCAAGAAGTTGAAATTGATTGACTGATTGAACCGTTTTTTTTTTTTTTTTTTTTTGCACATGGCGGCGGAGGCCTAAAGCGAAAAGGTTTTATAAAACCCAGCTGAAGGCCTAGGACTGGGGTGACTGTGTGTGCCCACAGAGAGGGCTCTGTGTGCCACCTGTGGCACACGTGCCATAGGTTCGCCACCATGGCCTTAGCTCAAAGCCATTGTCAGCTTTAAATGTTCTTATGAAGTGACTTTATAATCGTATAAGCATGACTTTGGCTTTTTATAGGTAGTTCTCCACTCTGGACATGAATCCAAATACTGTATATTGGAAAGCTTGTAACTTTTTTATAGTCTTCAGAGGCACTTTCAGGGTTGAATGTGTAAGTTTAGTTCTGAGTAGCTACCATAGTACAGTAGGTAGCAATGGCTAGGTCTCACTTCCCCCAGAGAGATTTATGAGTGATAAACGTTGCAAAACTGGAGACAGACAGTCATGGCCAGTGTAACTACCTGAAAATAAATTACAACATAGAAGTGTGGGTTCTATGACTGTTAAAACTCTTCATGAGAATAAAGAAATCATTAACCAAGAGATGAATAAAGTCATTTCAGCCAGGAATGGACCAGATCCTACTTTTATTATTTGGAGGAAAAGGAATGCAAAAATGCTTATCTGAAAATCAACACAAATTAGTACCAAATAAACAAATATATTAAACTGTAGGACATATTTAAAGAAGAATTGCTTTCCCTTATAACTATTTTTATTTCTGTGCTATTCATAAAGGAAAAAAATATCTTTTGGTAACTTTTTGGATTTCTTTAGTGAGAGCAAAAGAGAGGAAGTCTGTTTTGTATTAAACCTATAATGTGTATTTCATTTTGGTTTGACCTGTTGGGCAAACCCAGCTTTAGGACATGATTTAGGACATGATATAATGTATGAGTGCATCTGTTAAAGGTATTGATGTAATGAATGAAAAGTGTAATCTTGTGGTTATGAGGTTCCATCCTGTCTTAAGGGAATTCAGATGATCCAGTTTGCTATAGTACTGTCAGTTTTTAAATTACTGTTATGTGAATCATTTTTAGTTTTTCATCTGTGAAATGCAGAATATTTGTATGATGATCATCTGCTTTCATTATGGAATAGTATTATAGTGGAAAAGAGGTGGAGTGTATAGATTAAAATTTGTAGTTTATTTGTGTAGTGCAGACTTTGAAAACTTGTTGGGGATTGCATATGTATGGCATGAACAATTATCTGAAACGGTACAGAGATTTGTTTGGAAATAGACTTCTTTCTCAAAAAATGAGTACAGGATGAAAGAGTTTCTGTCCATAGTAAAATGATCTAATATCTTGCTTTAAGATCAAATGAAATATTGAAGTTTGGGAGATAATGATGGCAACTTCTGAATTTTTTTTTACAAGTTGATAATATTGACTATATAATATGTTCTGGAGAAGAGTTAATAACTTCTGGTTGACTGTTAACTTATTTTATAGGATAAGATATCTTTTGTCTACCTAGTAGTCTCCAGAGGAGGTTTTATTTTTAGTGAAGCATATGCTGGTGTAATAAGAAAGGTATCAGGCTGGAAACCAGGACACTATGAGTTCTAATCTTGCTTTAGACACAAAGCAAGCTAGGTAATTTTGTGCCAGTCAGTCACTCTAGATCAGAGGTTCCCAAACTTTTGGTCACCAGGGACCGGTTCTGTGGAGAGAGGTTTTTCTGCAGACCGGAGGGTGCATGGTTTTATATGCCGCCTACATAACACAGATGGGGCTTTGCTTGTTTGTGCAGCCTGGTTACTGGCATGCCGCGGCCCGGTACCGGTCCATGGACCGGGGGTTGGGGACCCCTGCTCTAGATTATAGGGGTATCAAACTGCCAGCCCGCGGGCAGGTTGCATCGTGTGGAGGCCATGCCCACCCCAGCTCCAGCAATACGAAAAAAGTCACGATATGTCATGACACATCACATGATTTCGCAAGTTTAATACCCGTGCTCCAGAAAGAAGTCAATAACAAACCACTTCCAAAAATATTGTTGAGAAAATTGCATAGACAAGAGAGAGGGATTTGAGATATTTTTGTACAGCGCATGGGGATATCACCTATTATTTTACTTTCTAAGTAAAAGGCATTCCTAGAAATAAAATTTATGTTGGAGGCTGGCACATTTTCTCTGCCAATGATAGTTTGCCATTTAATTATTTAAAATGAAAGTAAATCAGCTTGGAGATACCTTTCTGATACTCCAGACATTGGCTGTTTGAAAAGGATTGCATTGCACTTAAAATATAATTGCCAGAGAAACATTGAAAAGTTGACAAAAAAAATATTTTCCCTGAATTGCAGCAGGTTCCTAATTCTTAACTGAAAATCTCTGTTGTATTGGGATGGGATATTTAAAAATCAATTATTGCTTCAGAATAAAGATTCAGTTGTAAAAATGACAACACTTTACTGCTTCTAATACTAATATGTTGTGAGTTGACAGGTTATTTTTAACTGTGTTAAAATTTGCTGCTTAAAATGAGAAGTCGCAGAATGCTTGTTTTAAGGCTTACTATTGTAGCCAAGGAGGAGGTTTTAACTTTAATCTTAAGCCATATTTTTATTTTAGGTCATATTTTCTTTCATTGCAGTCCATTGTATTGTCTATCTTGGGATTAATGGTTATCCTATTGTTAAGCAAACACTAATCCTTCAAGAAAACAATATACAGCAGTGTGCAAGGGCAGCTATAAAACAAGGCTGTATCTGTATAATAGCACTGTTTCTAATCTGCATTGGTGCCTCTTTTGAAGAGCTAAGGAGTAGGGGTAAAGTAAGTTTTCTGCGCTCTATGCAGTCCTGATCACTGTTGATTTTTATTGTTTGCAAAAATAAAAAGTAAGTGCTACCTGACACAGAGGTTGTTTGCTGGGTGAATATTTTAATTATACCCAGCTGTTTATATCTGTTGTGTGAACATAGTGAATCAAACTATGAAGATTAAAAAAACTGCCAGAAAAATGCAGCAAAGAAATCACAAAATCTTTTTTTAGTACAGTAGTATAATTCTCAGACAGTTTCTGCACTTATTCAGTGTTATCATTTAATGAACAGCAACCATATGCTTCCTTTTAAATACAATTTGTTTTAGATGGAATGCATCTCTAAGTAATTTGATCTTGTAGAACTGGTTCAAACATAATAGCAGTCTTTATTTTGTTATTATTTGAATAAGACTTCCCTTTTAATATAATATATTAACCATTTATAATTGTCTTCCAAAATAATTATTTAATGATCCAACTATAATTTATGATCCTGATTTGGAACTGTTTTTTAGAAGCACATGGAAATTATGCTATGTTGAGAGATTGACAAAAAAAAAAAGGGATTTTGGAGTTAAGCTTAGTCACGGGAACTAAGAAATTGTGTTGGAGTCTAAGATGGTTATCTCAACTGAGAGACAAAAGGAGACCATGTAGACAGTATATACAATTTGTATAATAATATATTTTTTTCTTATGTGACATGAGTATGTGCTTTTTTTCTCTTGGACTGAAGAGCCAGTAACATTGATTGTGCCTGTTGGTTCTTCACTCTTGCATGAACAACAGTATTAAAAAAAGCCTTGTGTTCGACTATTCTGTCATTTCTGAAAAACTGATAGACCCATCTACTTATTCTGCTCCTATCAGGTGATTACTGAGAACTGCTTCCCTCAGTATTACATAAATTTATATGAAATGTTATGCTTTATTTGTATTAATGTACAAACAACTTGGATTTGAAGACACATTAAAGTGCTGTGTTCCAGTATTAAAAATGAAATAAAAACAAACATTTGAACAGGACAGAAAAAAGCCAACAAATTAATAACTAGGTAGCCATTGAGTTACGAAGGCAATTAGGATCTGGACTGCCATTGCTAAGTAATGCAGTCATCAAGTACAATATCATGTGACTGCATTGTATAGTGACAATCCCAGCAATCTTGGTTGACATTGTAACCCCCAGACATACAGAAGAAGTGGGAGTCCCGGCTATCGAGTGCTGGGATGCCCCTGGATGGTGGAGGATGGTCTGGGAAGGCCGGCACAGGCCATGCTTGGGGAGGGTGGTGGTACTGCTGCCAAGAGGAAAAGCAGAAGCGACGTGTGACCTTCTCTGCCACCTTCCCCATTGACTTTGCTGGTGGTAGTTGGCAGAGAATGTGGCTATTTATTTATTTACTGGATTTCTTTACTGATCATGTGACTGCAACTCCCTGAAATTTTGTAATCACAAATTGGGGCCTGAGTACCCTGATCACAATCCTGTGCCACTGAGGTACTGTAATGGCCAGAACTTTGAGAATAGTCTATATCTCTTTTTGCAGTGCCACCATAACTTTGATCAGTGAACAAATGGATATAAACTGAGGACTACCTATATTGGAATTTTGTTTATCAGGATCCAAAAGGATTAGAAAAGGAGATACAGTGGCATCTAAGAAAGGTAGTGTTACAAAGTATCCAAATGAGAAAGCTGAAATGATATAGGATCTTCTGCTTGAGCAGAAGGTTGGACTATAGAAGACCTCCAAGGTCCCTTCCAACATTATTAATCTGTTATTCTGTCTTATCTTGCATAATCAACAACATCTGCTGATTGTGATTGGTTGTGAATGAAACCAAGAATCTACAAGAATAGTAATGCTTGATGAATAACTGTTTATAACATTGGTTTAAATAAGCACCTAGGTAACATATGGCTAGATTTGTACATTTGGTAGAAGAATGAATATAAATCTGAAAACACGATTGATTGTTTATGATAAAGCATAGACTTTTAGGGTGGACAATGTCCACTCAGCTGCATTGGGAGTTAACAAAAAAGCTTTGAGGAATATCTGTAACTGAGAGGAGTCTTTGCTAAAAATGTATAGTAAACGGTTGTATCTTACAGAGCTTCCTGGGTTGGAGCTAGCTTATTAGATGGACCTATGTAAAAAGCTCAGTAGAATTTGCTGCACCAAGAAGCTGTTTATCTTATTTTGCCTATATCATTGGAGTGAGAATTAAATGTTGATCTGATCATCAGAAAAAATGTACCTACACAGTATATGTTTACAACATGGTACGACTCTAAATGCCGATAAATAACTTCAGCTATTATTTGTTCTAATAATCATCTAAAAATGATAAAGGGTGAAATTATTATTGAATGCTTCAGCTTGGTTGTTTATATTTTGTTTCTCTGGTTGATTATGACTTTATAGATAGAATATGTATTCTAGCTCTTAAATTGAAATGCATTGTTTGATATTACTATTTTAATAATAGTAATTCATATCTGCCAGTAATGTGAATTAAATTTTTAATGATAAGTACACTTTGGGGTTTGTACTGTGAGCTGAGAAGTTTCTTTCAGACAAACAAAGATTACTGAATTGATAGTGAATGCCTGGATGATGGACTGTTATATACTCATGATTTCCAAAGGGAAATCATTTTCTGTCTTCCATTCCTTTCCCTAAATATGTGTCTCAAACGTATTTTAGATCCATACAGTTCTAACATCTCTCTCTCTCTTTTTCTCCCCATCTCTTTTCTCTTGAGATATTTCCTTTAGATTGAGAGGGATAATTATTAATCTCTCAAAGCTTGTTAGATTTGAGTTGGATCATGTAAACAGAGACAACTTATTTGTGACTCAAACTCTTTGTTATTGTATTTATTCTATTTTTTAAAATTGATCAGAATATCAGTGGAGGCTATTGTACATCTTGGCACTAATGATCTGTCCCAAAAAGATGTACTCTCTGTGCAGAATGATTTCCAGAGCTTGGGGAAGGAACTTAGCAGAATAGGCTGTAGGCTTACTTTCTCAGAGGTTTTACCAGTGTATAAGGAACAAAACGGAAAAGGCCAGCGCATAGCACAATTCAATATGTGGCTAAAGGAGTGGTGTAAAGGGGAAGGCTTTGGATATATTAGTCACTATGTCAGTAGCTGGTCCAATCAAAAGATGTACAAAAGAGATGGTTTGCATCCATCAAAAAAAGGGACTGAGTTACTCGGCTATAAATTCACAGATTTTCTGGTGGGAAATTTAAACTAAACAGCGGGGACAGGGAGTTAATTGATACGGAACAACCCTGTCCCCGGCAATTTAAAAACTATAGGGCTATCAGTGCATGTAGCATAGATGTGTGTGTGGACAAGAATACCAACCTTGCTATCAATCAAAATGAATCCTCTAATAGCGAGTGCCACATAAAGTGCACTAACCAAATAGGTGGTAAGACAATAGGGGAACTCAGGCACCACACAGGTTATGTAGAAAGGAAACACAGGTCCACCCACAAAGGACTCAAATGTTTATACACCAATGCACAAAGTATGAACAGCAAACAGGGTGAACTAGAAATTCAGGTTAATGAGGGCAGATACGATATTGTTGCCATTACGGAAACATGGTGGGATGAAACTCACACATGGAACACACAGCTAGAGGGATTTAAATTATTTAAAAGAAACAGACCAAATAAAAGAGGACGTTGAGTTGCTCTCTATAATATAAGAAATAACTACATCTCTACAGAAATAGAGTACAACAATGATAAAAACTGTCTTGAATGCATTTGGGTCAATATAAAAGGGGGGGGGGAAATGACATTGCCATAGGTGTATACTACAGACCACCCAACCAAACAGAGGAAATAGATGATGTGCTTTTGCTAGTCAGCGCCTTAATACCCCACCTTTTAACAAAGGTATGTCTGGACAAAGCCATCAACCATAGTAATGTGGGCACTTTACCTCACCCTCCGACATCAACTTGTGGAGACCAAAGCTACTTCCGCACCCAACTGGAAGATCACAACAGGTTCCTGGCAAACCTAGCAGACTCAACTTTGTCTCCCAAAAGTAAGAAGGGAATAGGGATTAGCCATTTTGGATCTAATTCTCACTAACAGAGATGAAATGATAGACGGTGTTGTAAGCCTAGGAAACCTGGGAGGACAGTGTGATCATCCGCGATATTAGAATTCAACATTATAGAAGCACAACCAATAGAACACAGTCAAACTAAGTTCTGGCTTCAAGAGAGCTAATTTTTCATAACTTAGGAGAGGCTTGGGACGATTCCATGGATGAGAATCCTCAAGGGAAAACAACTCCAAGAAGCTTGTGAAATTTTGAAAAATGAGATAATAAAATCCCAGACTAGCACAATACCAAACAAAGAGGAAAAATAACAGCTCTCAAAAGAAACCAGCATGGCTGCATAAAGAACTCTCTGACAAATTGAAAGATAAAAAGGACAAGTATAGAAAGTGGAAAGAGGGGAACATAACTAAGTCAGAATATCAGCAAATAGCCCGAGCCTGCAAAGATGAAGTGAAGAAAGCCAAGGTTCAAAATGAACTAAGGCTTGCGACCAAAGTCAAAAATAACAAAAAAAGCTTCTTTCAACATGTAAAAAACAAGAAAAAAGTGAAGGAAATGATTGGTCCATTAGTGGGTGGAAGTGGCAAGAAGGTGACAAGCAACAGGGAGAAAGCAGAAGTATTTAACTCATTTTTTGCATCTGTCTTTACACAAAGGGAAAAAACAGACCAACCTATCAAAAATAGTGCCACAAAAAAACAAAACAGAAACACAAGTTAAGATAGGCAAGAAAATCGTTAGTGAGCACCTGTCCAGCCTAGATGAGTTCAAATCGCCAGGACCAGACGGATTACACCCCAGAGTTCTCAAGGAACTGGCAGATGTGATATCGGAGCAACTGAACTATATTTTTCAAAGATCCTGGAACACAGGGGAACTACCAGAGGACTGGAAAAGAGCTGATGTAGTTCCCATCCTCAAAAAAGGAAAAAAAATGGATCCAGGGAATTACAGACCTATCAGCCTGACCTCAATACCTGGGAAGATCCTGGAAAAGATAATCAAACAACAAATCAACGAACACCTAGAGGCAAACAAAGTCATTACTAAAAGCCAACATGGGTTTGTCAAAATAGATCATGCCAGACAAATCTTATTGCATTCTTTGACCAAGTGACAAAATTAGTGGATCAGAGGAATGCTGTGGACATAATTTACTTGGACTTCAGTAAGGCATTTGATAAAGT